>NC_045696.1:115091651-116471651 GCF_009834535.1 Camelus ferus | reverse complement strand
CAAGATATTGAATATAGTTCTCTGTGCTGTACAGTAGAAACTTGTTGTTTAAAAATAAATTAAAAAAAAAAAAATCCACAATTGTGAGACCCCCAACCCGAGCCCCTAATTCAGTAGGTCTGGGGTGGGCCTTAGAAGGTGCATTTCTAGTATGTTCCCAGGTGATACTGATGGTGGTGAAAGAACCAGTTTGACAACACTGATCTACTCAGGGGTCAGCAGATGTTTCCATCAAGGGCCAACACCTAAGCAGCATAGGTGCTACAGGCCATTCATTCTCACTGCTCTGCGTGTGGATAGGACACATGCTACAGGCAATACTTAGAACAAATGGGCATGTGCAACTCTTGACAAAAACAGGTGGTGGACTGGATTTGTCCCGTAATCGGCTGACTCCTGATCCACACCAGCCTGTAAGCCCACGCACAGACCAAACACCTCCGCTTTGCTACTCACCTTGTCGTAGTGCCTGAAGGCTGCCAGCAAAGTGTCAAAGTTTTGGTAGTTAACCTTCTTCAAGTGATGTCTCACTGCCGCGACCAGGGCTCGCTGTCTGTCCTTGCCTCGGAGATACTCACCGGGAAGTCTTCTGTGGATGAGATCACCGGCTCCTATTGAGGGGGGGTGAGGAACAGTCTTTTATCTGAATTTAAAGTCTGTCACTATTCCCATCCTGAGAGAGAGAGAGAGAGATCTAGCAACTTCTGTGAATGAAAAAAAAATCCTAACTCCAATACTATACATGGCATGACAGAAAATCCTTTTGTATACAAATATATATATACAAATTGATTGATAAACATGAATTTTTCTGCTTTATGTTACCTCTGTGCTCAATGAAAAAATGAATTTTATGGGGGAATCATCAGCCTGCTCAGCTGTCAAGTCCTTTCCTGAGACAGCGAAGCCCTTGCCTGTCTGCCTTTTAGCTGAAATTTGTCTACAAGGCTGAGGGTCTGAAAACTGGGGCTGATTCCATGTGAGAGCCACTCTGTGTGCCTCAGGGTTGACTAAACCTTTGGGGAACCTTGTAAAAAACTGGACACAAATTCCCTGTCCCTCGCTAACATTTCTAGTCTGCTTGCAGTCTGCATATTCCAGTCCCCATTTCTCCTCCTCCTTCCCCTGTCCCATCACCAGCCCAGGAGACCTGCCTCCATCCACTACATCAGCTGAGTCCTGACACGCAACCCCCTACAACGACCTCTCCAGTCCCCGTGCTACAGCCCCCAGGCCTGGCCCTCGCTTTCACTTTTCTTTCATGACTTAAAGGAACTTCCCTAAATTAGGACACACAGAAAGTACGTACACGTACACATACACACACACACACACACCACACACACACACACACACACATACACACTGCTTATAAACCCCATTCCTGGGATGTTAATGGTGACAGACCAGAGTTGACTAGGTTGCTTCAGATGTGGTAGCCTGGTAGATGTCACCAGAAGAAACCTTCTGCCTCTGTTCTTTTTGCCCTGGGCTATACCCCTCCCTTCCTGCTTTCCTGGAGCAGGGTCATGCTGGCAGTTGGCTGTGATGTTTCAGATAGATTAATTTACATTGCAACGTTGGTTGTAATTCAAGATAACTAATATTTACACCTACTCTGTACAAGGTCCTACATTAGGCTCTGTCAAGGTTCTCTCTTTGTTTTTTTTTTAATTGGTGTATAGTTGGTTTACAATGTTGTGTTAATTTCTGGTGTACAGCACGGTGATTCAGTTATATATTTTATATATATGTATATATATTCCTTTTCATATTTTTTTCATTATAGGCTATTACAAGATATTGAATATAGTTCCCTGTGCTCTACAGTAGGACCTTGTTGGTTATCTGTTTTATATATACTAGTGTGTATCTGCAAATCCCCAACTCCCAATTTATCCCTCCGCCCACTCCTCTTCCCCCCTGGCAACCATAGGTTTGTTTTCTATGAAGGGTCTCTTTAATAAGTCCTCGTAGCACCTCTAAGTTTATTATAAAATCAGGAGCTAATCCTGCTCATCCTGATAAAAGTCTCCTTTCTAAGGGTAGACCCTGAGGCTGGGTGAAAAGTCCACAGCCAGTGGTGCTTCCAGGAACGGGGAAAGTGCCTCAGAACAAGATCATGTGAGATGAGGTCATCTACCATCAGACCATCCTAAAGCGGGTTCTGCGAGAGGAGGTCAAAACGGTGAGGGGTGAGTTTTTGTTTTTTTTTTAATCTGCGTGCTATTTTATTTCCATTAGAAAAATACTATCTATATAAAATTTTGGTCCAGTAGGGGTGATTTTTGAAACCTAAGTGTGATTTCCTTTTCTCCTCCACGTCCCTTCCCTGCATAAACCCTTTAGGGGCTGCTCTGTATAAGGGAGGCCCTGCCTCCACCACAGAATGGCTCTTGGTTGAGTTTTTTATCTTGAGAGATCTTCCCTCTCCATTAACATACAAAAATAACCATTTGAATGGTTATATCTCCAACTCCCCGCTGGTTTTCCCACCACACATATAACTGCCCAGTGGGTGAGACAGACATACGCTGACACATTCTTCTGGCCTCACCCCTGAAAAGAATATTTGTGAAGCTCATGTCAAATCACTGACAGTTACTCAAAAGCCAGCTCTACAGAGTAAAATCAGGAGTACAAGCTCTGGCCCTAAGAGACAGACCCATGACTTCACTACCACAGCAGGGACATCAGAAAAGCCACTCTACCTGCAGCCAGTTCCCATGATGCACCACTGCCCACCTGTCCTGGATTCCCTGTCAGGCCGCCTCTGCCCTGGTGCATTCTGGGAGCTGGCACAGCCCTTACACTCTTCCTAGAGGAATCTCAACATAACCAACAACCCCAGGGCCCCGGGATGAGGTGTTCTTTGTGCAGCTGCCTTATTTCCCTAAGTAAGGGTAATGGAGTAATCTAGGTCCAGTAAAGAAACCAATATGTCTTGTGAAGCAGGCCAACCCTGAATCTTTCCACGGAATATATGCTGTTAGTTAACCCCAATAGTTATCACAGAAGGCAACTAGAGTTCATCTGTGTCCATCCATGGGCTCCAGAAAAGACCTAGAGAGGACTTCCAGGCCCCTTTCACAGTTACACTGTACAGTACCAAGGCTGATACTGATCATATTTTTTAAACTATTAATGTCAGTGTCCTTCCTTTTCATTTTATAACACTATCTTATCATTCAATTTATAAAGATAAAATAGCTCAACTCTTAGGAAATTTGTCAATGTTGTCTAATTGTCAACATGATAAACTATGTGTTGGATTCAGCAATTCATGCTATAAATACCAGTGAAAACAATGTCCTGTGTGCTAGACCCCAGGAATCCAACAGACAGCAAGATGGGTCCCCCACCAGCCTAAACCTGCCCTCAACTAGGCAGCTGACCGTGACTACCTACTTGTTTTTCAGGCTAACTGATGGGTTTCCTAAATCATCCTTTACCTACCCCTAGGTGTATGAAGAGCCTCTCAGATGGGCGGGCATCCATTAAACATACAACAGTTTGTCTAAAAACAGAACCAAAATACGATCTCCTAATGTGGTGATTCACGGTGCTCTAAAACACTGAGTAGCATAAGCTCGATAAACCTTTAATTTGTCAGGGAGTGGACTTTAGCTGACACATTTTCAATAGTGGTCCTTAAACTAGTGTACATGAGAGCCTACTGAATCAGAATATCTGGACACGAGTCCCAGGAACCTGCGTATTTAATAAATTCCCTGGATGATTTTAACACAGGTAGACTGCAGACAGTATTTTGACAACCACTAATATGCAATCCAATCCTGATAAGCTTTGGCATAGTTTTCCCTTTGAAGGGCTGCTGTGTAGCTTAGCACTAAAGACAAAATCCTGGGAAGTTTCTTTTGCCGATTTGTAGATTGATTAATTGATGGAATGATGGGTGGGAAGAGTGATTTATAATTACGTGATCATAGAGTACAGTGCTTTCTCGACTTTGAACATCCGTCCAGTTCATCCGGGAATGTTGTTAAAACGCAGTTTCAGATTCAGTAGATCTGGGGTGGAGCCTGAGATTCTGCACTTCCAAGAACTTGCAGGAGATGCCAACATGGCCAGTCTGCAACCACATTTTGAGTCACAAGGGCCTGGTACGATATTTGAATTCATTAAAAAGCTGCCTCACTTCACTTTGGCTTGTTTAATACCCACTATATTTATTTTCTAAATAAATTCTGAGCCTTAACTACGCATAAGGAATTCATTACAAGGGCTTTAAACTGTACCTATCTCAAATGTAATGTGAACATTTTGTTTCCTTCTTGTGCTACAAATTGTTCTCATTACAATTAACGTAATATTTTAAGCCTTTAAAACTGGAAACTTTGAGAGGAGGAGATGGTGAACTCTGGGGGGATTTTGCTGTCGTCATTTGTTTTTTAAGAAGGAAGTTTGTACACTTACCATACTCGTCCGGATGGAGACAAGCCCCAAATGTGTGGTCTGGGGGAACGTTCATTGTTTCTGCAATGCTATCAAAGAAAACAAATCCCTTAGTGAAAATACCCACCACATGGCATCCCTGGAATTTAAAATATGTTTGCCACATGTTTTTAATAGGCTAAGTTTTCTCCTATAACCAAACTATGAAGATCAAACAGAAGTTCTCCAACAGAGCTTTTGTCTAATCTTCCATTTGTATTAGCAATAGCTGAATGGTTTTACTGGCTTTCAGTAGCCCAGACTGAAAACGAAAAAACAGAACATACTCAAAGCAGAATTATGCGAGTGTATATATATATATATATATAGAGAGAGAGAGAGAGAGAGAGAGAGGAGAGAGAGAGAGAGAGAGAGGAATGTAGCACAATAGGTTAAATTTCTGATAGCCCAGAAATAAAGCTTTCCACAAAATTCTTCCTCCCTCTTCTCCAAATGCCCTCTCCATCTGAGAGGACTCAGCACTTTCCTGGAACCCCAAGCTCTGTAGAAGTTAATCGAGTTCCCTGAGTGACACAAAAGGATGATTCTTATTGAGAAGGTAGAATCTAATAGAACACAAACCAAAATTCCACAAGAGTACTTTTTAAATTTGAGCCAAAAAAAGTATCAATTCTAAGTTAATTGTCGACTTACGGATCTAAAACTCTTCCAAGCTTATGTTGAAACTTTTCTTTGAAATCATCAACTTTCTTGGATATGATCTTAGCTCCTCTTTTCCTGTAAGATGAGAAAATTGTCAGGTATCTGTATTACCTAAAGTATTCTTGGCTACCTAATACACATATGTGAGGACTACCACTGTATCATTTGGGCCATCAAAAAATAATTCCAGTTTTGGGGGGAGGGTGTAGCTCAGGGGTAGAGTGCAGTGCTCAGTGTGCACAAGGTCCTGGGTTCAATCCCCAGTATCCCCTTTAAAAAATAATAGTAACAAGAATAAATAAATGAACATAATTATCCCCCCAAAAAATAGTAATAGTAATTCCAGTTTCAAAAGAAGCTATATGCTAAAAAGAAAGCTTTATGTGTTTAGTGTTAAGATAAGTTTATAATAGAGTGTAAAATTATGATTAAAGAATAAGACAAGCAGACAAAAATATTTTTGGGGAAATAAAACCGAAGTGTTAATATCATTCTTCTAAGTGTAACTCCTAAAATTGCTAGAAGAAAAGTAAGCATCAAATAAATAACCAAAGGATATGAACAAATAACTCACATCTAGTAAACAAATATATGGAGAAATTATAATACTTCTCAGTAATAAGAGAAACTTGAAATAAAAGAACACTTTTAAATGTAAAATAAAGTGCCACTTTTAACATAGTATGTAAGTAAAGAGAGGGAGAGAGACTAAGATTGGCAAAAAGTTTGGTAAAACACTTGTAGATTGCTAGTGCAATTGCTATAATCCCTTTGGAAATAATTTGGTAATATGATTCAGTGAGGATAAAAATCTTCATCCTCTCTTATGTACATCTGGAAACCAATCATAAGGAGATAATCCACATAATTAAAAGTGTGGAGAAGTTATATTCATAAAAATGCTTGTAGCCTCATTGACTATAATGGAAAAAAAAGCAAAGAATCTAAATGTTCAATCACGGAGGATGATTAAATTACATCACATTAACAGGAATACACTTTTTGCATTTTAAATGTTGGTTATTAAGAATAACACAGCAATATAAAATTATTTTATGTCAAGTGGAAAAGCAGGATATAAAATGAGGTTGCACTCTGATTAAAGCTATGCAGAAATCTACACAGGAAGCCACACTAGAAAGAAATAGATTAAAAAGATAATAATGGTTGAATGAAGGTGACAGGATTATGGGTGATTTTATTTTGCCAATTTTCTGTAATATAATTTCATTACTTCTATCACTGTGATTAAATGAGTGTAATTTCTTTTGAGAACTGTGGAATTATACCACCACTATTTAATAACATTAAAATTAATAAATTCTCTATTGTTTTGCTCAGACTAAAAACAATGAACATTAAATTCTTAAACTCCATTTGCTTTTAAAACTATTTCTTGTACTGTAGAATATGGAGCTGAATAAATTTCTGGAGAAGAGTGACACTCTGTGGAGAAACAAAAGATGAAATAAGTAATTCATCTCTTACTTCTTCGTTTACTTCCCCTTAGTTCAGAAAGGGGAAAATGAACAATATGGGTAAAGTCAGAATAAATCAATGGCAGTTTAAAGGCTGTAATTTGAACAAATGTAAGTGTAAGGATCCCAAATCATGGAGGCTACACTTTTCAGCCTAAAAGGGCTTGGATTATGTTTCTGGGAGAATCAGGAAGTATTTGTGAACAGCCATGTATGTCAGAATATCAATAACTGTAACATCAGTACACACCTCGCAGCATTCCCCAGCCAACTCAGAGTAAAGTCTTTTGCATGCCAGTGAATTTTTTCATTCACACACACACACACACACACACACACACACACACACACACACACACATATACACCGCCTACCGTTTCAAGATTCTAAATGATTCTTCAGACCAAAAGTCACAAACAGAATATAGATAGAGATAGTTTTATGGAAGAAATACATCCCTTCAAAGTTAAGAGTAAATGAAATAAAATGGTGCATGTCAAATTGAGAGGTAAATAAACACGCTTAGCTCCAAGTTTATAATAGAAATCACATTGAAGAATGAAATAGTAAGTTCTTTTTAAAATCCAGCAAACCAGGAGAATAATCTCTATTGTTTCAGCAGCAATTTTCCAACTAAGTTTTGAAATACAGAAAGTATGATCAAATAAAACATTGTTCCATCAATGATGTTTCCTTGGGGGTAGAGACAAATTGGAGGGAAATGTATCTTACATACTGCCTGCTTTTATAAATTCAGTGTGTTTTTCTATGACTACCCCAAGTCATTGATAAATATGTCCTTGTTCATGACCAAAGGCTCTGCTCTTAGGACTTTCTTAAGGACTACATTGTCATTGTGTTTATTTCGTATCTTTTATAAATTGATAGCAGGTTTATATTTCTAAGCTTTCAGAAATGGGTAAACCATATTTGTTATCTCCCTTTAAATATCAATTTCAACATTTTATTGAATTATAAATATCTACAGTCAAATATTTTAATTGTTTCTTCATGTTTTCCTTTACATATGGTTTAACCACTCTAATCATGATAAATTAATGAATATTTGTTTTATGAGCTCTTCTGTTACCCTAAAGAAAACTGGGTTTACTTTTACTTTTTAATATATAAACATTTTTTTATTGAGTTATAGTCATTTTATAATGTTGTGTCTGGGTTTACTTTTCATGTGGGTTTACTATAATATTTTAAGAATTTCACCTGTGTTTGTGTTTTACCATTATTGTTTTGAATAATTCAAGTATTAGAAACTCATATAATAAAGGAGTAGAAGGAGACTGGAAATCAATATTTGAGGCCTGTGATCACAGGGTCAAATGCCTATAAAGCTGATGTACTGGTTAGGGGCAGCCTCTGGAAACACACTGCCAGGTTGCATTCCTCCTCCAGTACTTCTTAGCTGCATGATCTTGGGCAGATGATTTAACTTCTCTTACCTCAGTTTCTTCATCTGTAAAATAGAAGGGATAAAAAGTATAGTACACCTACCCCGTCGAGTTGTTGGTAGGATGAAATCGATAATATATAAAGTACTTAGCACTTTGCCTCAGTAACCGGGAGGTGTGACCGCAGCGACCACACAGGCAAATGAGCAAAGCAGGCCAGGTGCCCGAGGGAACGCAAAGTCTGTGTGCACACAGGGGCCTGTGGAAACTTGGAGGGCCGGTATATCCTTTAAAGAGAGCAAAGGGCAAAAGTAATCCACTCCCACCACTGATGTATAGAAATGCAGGCCCGGTATATTCATTTCCTGTGGTTGCTAGAACAAATTACCACAAACATGTGGCTTGACGCAAGAGAAAGGTGAGTTCTCTCACAGTACTGGAGACCGAGTCTGAGATCAGGCTGCACTCCCCCCAGAGGCTCGGGGGGAGAATCTGTTCATTGCTTCTTCCAGCATCTGGAGGCTGTGGGCATCCTTTGGACTTCCTTGGCTTGATGCCACATCATCACAGTCTCCTCTGTCTTCATAGCGTCTTCTCTCCCGTATGTCTCTCTTCTGTCTCCAGTCTCCCTCTGCCTTTTCCTTATAAGGACACCTGTCACTGGACTCAGGGCCCACCCACATAACCCAGAGTGGTCTCTTCAGCTCAGAATCTTTAACTTAGTTGCATTTGCAAAGACCCTTTTCCCACATAAGATAACATTCATAGGTTCTGGGAATTAGAATATGGATAAATCTTTCAGGGCCACTGTTCAGTATTTTCAGTCTTCTGATTTTTTTAAGCATAGTAGGAAATACGGATTTTGTGAGTAATCTCCCAATATTTGTTGACTTAGATATAAAATATAAGACAAGAAGTGGAAAACTAAGAAATTTTATTTTAATTTCTTAAGAAAGTGGTCATATATAGAATGCAGGCATAAAGAGGTCACAGTTTGCAGAGTTAAGTCAGATACTCAGGCGCTCAAATCTCTATTAAACAGAGCTGAACGACAGATGACAGGTCAGTTACGTGGGACATGTTTGTAGAGATTTGAAAGCCCACCATCTTTAAGAAACATAACAGAGTTGATCCCATAGATTAAAAACGTTCGTGTATGTAGAAAACAAACTTGTGGTTACCAGGGGGAAAGAGGGGTGGAAAGGGATAAATTGGGAGTTCGAGATTTGCAGATACTACTATCTATAAATAGATAAACAAGTTTCTACTGTATATAGTACAGGGAACTCTAATCTCTATCTTGTAGTAACCTATAATGAAAAAGAATATGAAAAGGAATATATGTATGTGTATGCATGACTGAAACATTATGCTGTCCACCAAAGATTGACACATTGTCAACTGACTATACCTCAGGTAAAAAAAAGTCATGTGTGTCTTCAGACCTGCTGAAAAGGCATAAAGTAACTTTAGAATCACACATACACAATGTACACTCAAACACACACACACAAAACAGTATCATAGTTATCTTTGGGGGAACTAGATAGTTCGGAAGACATATCACTGTGCATCTTTTTCTGTTATTTTATGTTTGAACCACGTCAGTGCGTTACCTCTTCAAAAAATAAATTTAATAAATAAACTTTTCTTTAAGTCCATATGCCATATATCTAACACTTGTTCCAAGACACAATATACTTAAACTTACATTTGTAGTTCCTGAAGCCAATATAACGTTTTTGCCATGTTTCGTCCATCATTAAAATGTGGTGTTGGGACCCCATACAAGTTAAACCTATGAAAACTTGATGGGTTATACTTTCGGTTCTTTGCTTCTCCTGTGAAAAATAAAAGGGGAGGAGGGGAGACTTCTGACTTAAGCAACAGAACTAACCTTATCTTGCATGAAGCACGTTATGTTCTCATTGACAATGAAAATGAGAGTGAGACAAAGAATGAAATTGTAACAGCGCAGGAGACTGCAAGCATTTGGGCACAGACGACAGAGGCCTGCTCCCACGTGACGGGGGAGGACTGGTGGGACAAGAATTCCTTGTGTTAATATTTGGAAAGTGAATGGAAACATGATGTAGGAGAAAGATAAATATAAATGATGAAAGGATTTTACCTGGCATCAAGACGTCAGCAATTAAATTGTAGGCTACAGCACTTAGACATCCATTGCCTTTTAGTTATGCTACAGAATAATTCCAGCAATAGGCTACTTCAAGTCAAGGTCATGTAATAATAGTAATAACAGCTAATAGTTACTGAGCCCTTGCTATGTGCCAGGCATTATGCCAAGCATTTTTCAGGCACTCACTTAATCCTCACAGTATTATTATTCCTACTAAATAAATTAAAATGGATTGTGATAAGTAAAAAATTCAAAGTCTAAAAGATAATAAAGGGACAAGCTAGGACTTGAATCTGATTGGATTCAAAAATTTCTGCACTTGATCACTATCTAACATTCCTCCTATAAAGCACTTCGAATAATCCTGACATTTGAATAAGAGTGGTATTTTTTAAGCCTAAAGCCACTAAAACAAGATTAGACTAACATTTAATCTTTCTTAGCTGTTTTATCATTTTGGTGATACATATTTTTCTGCATTTAATGCACAAAATGCATAGGTGTATGTGTTCCCAGCTATCGGGACTAATAACCTATAAATAATATGTTATTTTTATTGATCACCTATATATGTCAGGCTTTTAACTTTAAGCCCATTATCTCCTCTGTTTGTCTTCACATTCCTGAGAGTCTCATGTGCTCAGGCCTGTTTCACACACGAGGACACTTACCTACATAATAATCATTGTGAGAAACAATATACAGGTCGTGTCCTTCCTGTCCTTCTTCAAATACTTCTTTATAGGATTTTGGTGGATTCACCACATCTTTAGCGGATAATCCTGAAGGAAGAATTAATGAAATCACTTTTAAGGTATTTTTCCTCGTATTTTTTTCTCTTTTTAAAAAATTTTATTTTTTATTGAAGTACAGTTAATTTACAATGTTAGTTTCAGGTGTACAGCAAAGCAATTCATTTATACATATACATACTTTTTTTTCAAATTCTTTTAAAACTTTTTTTAATTGAAGTATAGGCAGTTACAATGTGTCCATTTCTGGTATACAGCATAATGTTTCACTTATATGTATACAGACAGATATTCCTTTTCATATTCTTTTTCATTGTAGGTTACCCCAAGATATTGAATATAGTTCCCTGTGCTATATATGGTAGGTCCTTGTAGCTTATCTGTTTTATATATAGTAACATGTATCTGTTATAACAGATTATCTGTTTATAACATTTAAATCAACTAGAGCAAATGACAAACTAGGTATGCTGATTGCATAAGCTACATGGGCACAAAGCCAGCACAAAGATTTATCAAGAAAGACAGGAATAGCCCAGATGTTTGCTGTCTTAGGGACCCACACTCGAACAGGCTCACTCTCTAGAATTCTGAAGAATGTCAGAACTCTGTATCAGTTAACCACTTTAGTTGTCCTGAGCCATATTCCAAGCCCAATTTGGAATCTCTGGACAATTTTTATTTTAGTTTGCTACAGACTTCCCAAGATGCTCTAGGCAAATTTGAATCACAAATCAGTTTCAGAAACCCGGATGACCTGTTGGGAAAACTTCATGCAAATTTTACCAGCTGTAGACTGGAGCACACACCCTTAATCTGCTTTGATGTGAATATCCATCTTCAAAGTAACTGAAAGTGCCAGAGTAATCACTGAAATCAGGAAGAAATTCTTCTTCCTACTAGTCCCAAACCTGGAGCAGGTGGAACAGTTGCTCTCCCAGGACTGTGGTCCTGGGGATTTTATATCCAGTGAATTATTTTATTTTTATTGTTTTATGTAATGATTTTTAAATATAATTCCATTTACAATTTCAAGTCTTCTCTTTCAACCTAACGACATATATTAAGATGTTTTCTTTCTATTGACTTTCTCCCAAGAATTGGGGTCTGTAAACAAACATTTAAGAATACCAAAAGGTTTTGTGACTCAGAATAATCTGTAAATCAGTGCTTCTTTATGATACATGAACCATTACACCTGTTGATACACATATACACATAACATTTTGGAACATTCCTTCTATTGCATATTTAAATGAGGCACATCTAGACAGTACTTTCCATATTAAATGAACTAATCCCAGATAGCCATTATGATATAATCAGTGAAATACTGTAATGCCACGTCTGCTTAAATACAATTCTTAATCCCACTTAAAAGAAAAACAGATATTTTACCCATTCTAAAATACATTTTTCCTGTTCCAAAGTTTAACAAATGTTAACTTTAGATCTAATACAATAAAGTCGTACTGCAGATTTTTCATCCCAAGAGAAAGGCATCATTTATCTCCAGAATGTATGTCACTATGTTAAGGAAAATAATCTAATGGGCCTTTTGGTGGAAAAAAAAAAATAAATGATATAGTTCCTGGAACAGAGCCTTAATGGATGCAGAAAGACAAAGAGAGAAGTGAATTCCTCTGCAGAATGAAAAAGAAAAATGGAATTTTTTTTCTTTTAATCTGGAGGGAAGGATGAGGTACCTGAAGAGGCTAGGAGAACTGGGTAAACGTGAAAAAAAGGTGTCAAGGAGAGCACCCAACAACGTGGCAAGAGCTGCGTTCAGAAGAAATAATGACCTGTGACCAGTTCTATTCTAAGTCCTTTATTGAAAGATGTGCTCTGCTCCCTCTCAAAATGAAAGGGGGATCTGCCTGTTTGGTTAATATGCAGGTAGACATCACGGATCTGCATGAATGAGTACAGTATGCAGAATTTACCAAACTTATCTGTTTCGTGGTCTGTTGTATGAAACAGCAGGTTCACGAAGAGTTAACAGTTATGGGGGAGGGTAACAGCTCAGTGGTAGAGCACCTGCTTAGCATACACGAGGTCCTGGGTTCAATCCCCAGTACCTCCATTAAAAAAAAAAAAAGGGTTAAGACTTATGAACACATCAGAGGCATTGGTGTGTAATAAATCACACAAATAGATGGGGGGTGGTAGCGGGTAACAGCCCTCACAGTTGGCCCCAGTGTCCACTTCCCTGGGTCTTTTTCCTGCCTTTATACCACCTCTACTCTGCCCCATGAGTCACCTCTCCAAACCCTGACATTTCACTGCCTTGACACACGTAAACCCTAAGGCTTCTGGGTCTGAGAGTAACTTTCTTGCTCCGACCCCATCTTTCATTCTTGAATCATAATTTACACCTGCACTGAACACCATCCCAATAGGATATATAATCCTATTTTCTAAGAAAACTTCTTTCATCACCACCACCCCACCCCTTACTTTTTCACTACCTCTGACGACTGCTGTCCCAAACGTCGTATTGAGTGTATCCAGGCCTTTGGGTAATCCCGGCGTCTGATCGTGAGATTTTCCCAGCGGTGCTCGTCGACTGCTAAAATATACTGATTCCTTTTTATCTTTAATTTTCTGTTGAAATGTTGTAATTGGCTGTGGGTTTATCAATACCTTTGCCTAAAGAAATCATACAAAGCAAAGATGCCACAACAACAACAACAAAAAGGTAAAAATCTGAAAACTGAAACTCCAATCAATACCCGGGGAGAAGAGGACAGGATTGTGGGAAAACATTTCCTTAGCATTGCCTTTGCTTACCTTCAAATGAGCTGTCAGAAGTGGGACTATGCAGCTTAAACATGTTGAAACGTGGCTTTGCACTGGGGCTAAAAGGTTTATGAGGCCAGCTCGCTGGTTACTCAACTCAAATCTTCCAGAAAAGTGGGAATGACAAGCACAAGAATCCCATGATTCCCACAAGTGCCCTCCAGAGATGAAATCAGGTCTTCTGACCCTGGACTGTCCATTCAGTCACTGATTGAACACCGAGACCCTGCACGCATTCAGTGCATGTATAAGCATGCTCAGTGCCTCTAGGTAGCATCGCCCAGCCTTTGTCCGCACTGTCCTGTAACAAACCTTGACAGCATCTCTCGCTACTGTGAGAAAATGAAGTGCAACTCAGCTTTTATTATCTGAAGGGAGAATGTATAGTTTGTGGCTCAAACCATTGATTTTTCTACACTCTCTTGGCTGCCATTGCTTGGGGTTTTTTTTCACTGCCCAGGACTAAGAGTGGGAAAGAGATTGGGACCGATGATTTCACTAACACCTCGTTTTGCATTTTCACCTTAGTAAGTTATTAAGGTACAGGGAATAATAGAAAGGAAGTTACCGGTATTGAAATTTTAGATCTTATGCCGTGTGTCAAACAAGGTGCGATTTGAGGATCATTTGCTCTGCCTGTAAAATACTCTTTCGGCTCCAGCAGGTGGATATCTGAAGTTGAAAAATTTTTTTGCCTCAGGTGGGGTCACTGGCTACAAACAGTGAGACAAAAAAATAGGATTATCAAGTACAGTTGTTTCGATATTAGCAAGAATGATCTATACCAGTCAGTGAACACCTTTCTTTACATGAGTGTAGTAAGTACATGGGGAACCACAGTCCCAAATAATGAAACATCCTAAATTTTCTTTTGTAGTGAAAATAAACAACATATTTTAGAAGTTGTATTCAGAAAACAGTCAGTATCCAGGTTAGGAAGCATACCATAAATAACTTTCCTATCAAAAATAAATGGAATCTCCACTAATTTTAGTAGAGCTGGAGATTGTAAGCCTGGAATTTTCACTTTCTTGGACAAACTCAATAGAGGGCCTCAAAGTACAGTTTAAAAAAAAAAATCCAAATTGATCACATTAAATTTACACAGCTTTCACAAGAAATGTTGAAAATCATTTCTCTTATGTTCACACAGATGCATATTGAAAACACTCACCCTGGGAAGTTTTTCAGTCAAGCAGCTTGCAACTCTGTACCCAATCGGAAGAACTTTTCCTGCCTAAGGGAAAAATAAGCAATAATTGGTCATTGTCAGAGTAGAGGGGGAGAGTTTTGAAGAATGGAATGTATTTCAAATTTGGTCTATGATTCTGGTGCTACAAAGTTACTTTCAACTACTTAACACAATTAAGAAAAATAGTAAGCACAAATAGCAAATTGAAAGCAATCCTCATGTAGAATATAAACATTAGATGCTGCATATATTCAAATGCTTTTTTTTTTTACAGTGCATTCTCAGTGATCCATCCAATTACAGGACCTCTGTGACATGCTGAGGAATTCAACTTTCAGAAATAATCTTATCATCGTTCACAGGTTAATTATCGGCTGTCCTGTGATCATTAGTACAGTGAGAGTAGGCTGAAGTCAAGCTAAAGTTCTAGATAAAGTGTTAGATATTTCTGAGTGCGTGTGGGTGCATTTGCCTGGGGTTTACATTTCCACCAAGGCTCTTAACTTTTGGCACTTGCAAACGTCACCCCTGGCCAAGCTCCTTCCATAAATGGCCCAAATCTCACTTGGCTTTGTTCACTTGATTCTAACTTGAGTCTTATCTGTCCTTCCTTTGCCCAAGCAAAGATAATAACTCTTCATTCCCAGCAATGTACCTCTTAACTATTTCCCCTTATCATTTCAAGGCAGCTGATAGTTATTTCTGCAAAGCATAAGTTTCTCTTTAAAAACTGAAAGAAAGAAACTTCCTGTAAAGAGTGTTCGAGGTCTCTGGAGGGGGATGGGGCGGAATGGGTGAGGACAGAAAAAAGCAGAGAGGTTGAGTGAGAGTTGGGTGGATGGATGAATGTGTAGGTGGCAGCACGTGGGTGGACAGATTAGCTAAAAGGAGGGGTGGCTGGATGACAATATGGACAGATGGATATAGATGGGCAGATGAACTTCTTTATTACGTTAAATATCAAGTGCAGAATTCCTCTTAGAGGGAGAGCCATCAAGGATTATGCGAGTATCTTGATGATATCTCTGAGTATCAAAGAGGAAGCCCACAGACATGGTCAGACAGAGAGGTTAATTGCTTTGCTAAAAAAATGGGAGAAAATATAAACTATTGTTGGGATAGACTAAGGAAGGAAGAAGGGGAATGATAGATAGATTGAGAAAAGGTGTGAGAAGAGCAAGATCCAGTAACAATGTGAGAGGCCAGGAAGCCCAAGATGAGAAACTGGCCAGGGATGAGCAGCCCAGCCTTAATGCCAAATCTTGGGTAAATTCTACTTACATAGCTATGTGATAGAAGGAGAACCTGGTGTAAAGAAGGAAAGGGGCTGTATTCTAACTTGGGCTGAAGCAGGTCGGGAAAAAGGGAGGAGAAGTACAAATTTTTTTTGCATTCTTTTTTATTGAAGTATAGTCAGTTTACGATGTGTCAATTTTGCATGTACAGCATAATGTTTCAGTCATACATATAAGTACATATATTTGTTTTCATATTCTTTTTCATTATAGGTTACTACAAGATATTGAATATAGTTCCCTGTTCTATACAGTATAACCATGTTATCTGTTTTATATATGGCAGTTAGTATCTGCAAATCTCAAACTCCCAATTTATCCTTTCCCACCTCCTTTACCCCCTGGTAAGTTTGTTTTCTATGTCTGCAAGTCTGTTTCTGTTTTGTAAATAAGTTCATTTGTGTCTTTTTTTAGATTCCACATATAAGCAATATATGGCATTTTTCTTTTTCTTTCTGACTTATTTCACGTAGAATGACAATCTCCAGGTCCATCCATGTTGCTGCAAATAGCATTATTTTTCTTTTTTATGGCTGAGTAGTATTCCATTGTATATGTGTACCACATATTTTGTATCCATTCATCTGTAAATGGACATTTAAGTTGTTTCCATGTCTTGGTTATTGTAAATAGTGCTGCTATGAACATTGGGGTGCATGTGTCTGTTCAAATTAGAGTTCCTTCTGGATAGATACCCAGTAGTGGGCTTGCTGGATCATATGGTAAGTCTATTTTTAGTTTTTTAAGGAAGCTCCATACTGACCTTCATAGTGGCTGCACCAATTTACATTCCCACCAGTAGTGTAGGAGGGTTCCTTTTTCTCCACACCCTCTCCAGCATTTATTACTTGTAGACTTTTTAATGATAGCCATTCTGACTGGTGTGAGGTGATACTTCATTGTAGTTTTGATTTGCATTTCTCTAATAATTAGTGATGTTAAGCATCTTTTCATGTGCCTGCCTGTTGGCCATCTGGATGTCATCTGTGGGGAGATGTCTATTTAGGTCTTCTGCTCATTTTTTTATTGGGTTGTTTGTTCTTTGTTTATTTGTTTTGTTTGTTTTGATATTAGGCTGTGTGAGCTGTTTGTATATTTTGGAAATTAGTCCCTTGTTGGTCACATCATTTGCAAATATTTTCTCCCATTCTGTAGGTTGTCTTATCATTTTGTTAATGGTATCCTTGGCTGTGCAAAACCTTTTAAGTTTAATTAAGTCTCATTTATTTATTTTTGCTTTTATTTACATTACTCTGGGAGCTGGTTCAAAAAGATATTGCTGCAATTTATGTTGAAGAGTGTTCTGCCTATGTTTTCCTCTAGGATTTTTATAGTATCTGGTCTTACATTTAGGTCTTTATCCATTGTGAGTTTATTTTTGTATATGGAATTAGAGAATGTTCTAATTTCATTCTTTTACAGGTAGCTGTCGAGTTTTCCCAGCACCACATATTGAGAAGACTTTTTTCCATTGTATATTCTTGCCTCCTTTGTCATAGATTAATTGACTATAAGTGTGTAGATTTATTTCTGGACTTTCTATCCTGTTCCATTGATCTATGTGTCTATTTTTGTGCTGGTACCATACTGTTTTGATTACTGTAGCTTTGTAGTATAGTCTGAAGCCAGGGAGTGTGATTCTTCCAGTTCCATTCTTCTTTCTCAAAACTGTTTTGGCTATTCAGGGTCTTTTGTGTTTCCATACAAATTTTAACATTTTTTGTTCCAGTTCTGTGAAGAATGTAATTCATAATTTGATGGGGATTGCATTGAATCTATATATTGCCTTGGGTAGTATGGCCATTTTAATTATATTGATTCTTCCAATCCAAGAACACAATATATCTTTCCATCTATTTTGTGTCATCTTTCAATTTTTTCATCAGTGTCTTATTATAGTTTTTGGCATACAGGTCCTTTGTCTCCTTAGGTAGGTTTATTTCTAGGTTTTTTGTTTTTTTTTTTGATGCACTAGTAAATGGAATTGTTTCCTTAACTTCTTGTTCTGATATTTTGTTGTTAGTGTATAGAAATGCAACTGGTTTCCATGTATTAATTTGTATCCTGAAACTTTACCAAATTCATTAATGAGCTCTAATAGTTTTCTGGTAATGTCTTTAGGATTTTCTATGTATAGTATCATGTCATCTGTAAACAATGACAGGTTTTACTTCATGTTTTTCCCGTTTGGATTTTTTAAATTTCTTTTTCTTCTCTGATTGCTGTTGCTAGGACTTCCAAAACTATGTTGAATAAAAGTGGCGAGAGTGGGATTTCCTGTCTTGTTCCTGATCTTAGAGGAAATGCTTTCACCTTGTCAACACTGAGTATGATGTTAGCTGTGGGTTTGTCATATATGGCCTTTATTATGTTGAGGTATGTTCTGTCTTTGCCCACTTTCTGGAGAGGTTTTATCATAAATGGATGTTGAATTTTATCGAAAACTTTTTTATGGACCTATTGAGATGATCATATGGTTTTTATTTTTCATTTTATTAATGTGGTGTATCACACTGATTGATTTGCAGATATTGAAAAATCCTTGCATCCCTGGGATAACTCCCATTTGATCATAGTATATGATCCTTTTCATGTATTGTTGGATACAGTTTGCTAATATTTTGCTGAGGATTTTTCCATCTATGTTCATCAGTGATATTGGCCTGTAATTTTCTTTTTTTGTGATTTTTTTGTCTCATTTTGGTATCAGGCTGATGGTGGCATCATAGAATGAGTTTGGAAGTGTTCCTTCCTTTTTTGGAATAGTTTCAGAAGGATAGGTGCTAACTTTTCTCTAAATGTTTGGTAGAATTTGCCTGTGAAGCCATTTGGTCCTGGACTTTTGTTTGTTGTGATTTTTTAAGTTACTGATTTGATTTCTGTACTGGTAATTACAAGTGATTTTTTAATTCAGCTGGAAATGGTAAGAAATCTCAGAGATATCAGGGAACATAAAGTTTCTTTTGCTATTCATGTTATAGAATCTCCAGCCATTCTTTTATTTTAATTTTTTTTGAGTGTTTTTAAAATTAAGATGTAGTCAATTTACAATGTTGTGTTAGTTTCTGGTGTACAGCCTAGTGATTCAGTTATACATAAATAAATGTTCTTTTTCATTATAGGCTATTAAAAGTTATTAACTCTAGTTCCCTGTGCTATACAGTAGGACATTGTTGTTTATCTATTTTACACATAGTAGTTAGTATCTGTAAATCTTGAACCTCCAATTTATCCCTTCCTTCCCTCTTTCCCCTCTGGTACCATAAGTTTGTTTTGTATGTCTGTGAGTCTATTTGGTAAATAAGTTTATTTGTGTCTTTTTTTTTTTTTAAGATTCCACATATAAGTGATATCATATGGTATTTTTCTTTCTCTTTCTGGCTTACTTCACTTACTTCACTTACTTGGATGGACTGATGGACCAATCAGTCCATGGCCTGATAGATAACTTTACTTGTCCCTCATCTGCTTCCCTTCCACGTGTTTGACAGTGGGTACTCTAGGTTTCTACCATTGTAAACATTCTATTGGACAGAAATGCCCTTGGTATTCTTTACAGAGTTGCCCCCTGTAAAAGTAATTTGATTGCAAATTAGGGTCTGTAATCAGGTTTTGATGTCCTCAGGCCATTTGACTGGGACACAAAAATGGAAGCCATTGTGTCTGTTTCCTGTCTGCAGTGTCATAATATGTGTGATGTCTCCCCATCTCCTTCAGTCATGGATCTCTTTTTATTTCAGTTGTTCTTAAGGATGCCTGTTCATCAGTTTGAGGTGTGAAGGGGAGCAGAATTTGCCACCCAAAATATGCCTCCTTGAGATAAGGATCATTTTGAACCAATTATTTTAAGAAACAGCAGACATGAGAGAAGCTCTGTAAACAGAGTTGAAATTACCCTTTTCTAAGGAACATTTACATTTCACAAAGGAAATCATTTATAAAGGTGTCTCCCTGTCTGTACCAGAAAGAGAAGGTTGATTCTAAGTGGCCAGAAACTTTTATCAGTAGAGAAGGCACTGATTTAACCTACATAAGAAATCTTACCCTTGTTTAGCATGCTTTCCCTGGTAACCTCCCACAGCTGGCCCTACTTTTGCCCCAACATCTTATTTTTTTGTCTTTAGCTAAAGATGGTATTTAAAGTGGTGGCTTGGGCTATCTTGGGGATTACTCAGTTTTCCTGGGTATCTCCCATGTATACATGAGGTCTCCATGTTAATAAATGTGTTTGTTTTCCTCTTATTAACCTGTCTTTTGTCTCAGGAAGTCTCAGCCAAGAACTCAGAAGGTGAGGGGAAATTATTTTTCCTCCCCTATAGTTTCTCCACCAAGCTCCACAACATGAACATACTCAATTATTTATAGTCTGCACTTTGAACCTGGCCATTGTTGACTGAAATAAATGCATAGCCTAAAAGTTGAAAGTTATGTTTTATTTGGCGGGAGGACTCGAGCCAGGATGACAGCCTCTCAGATCGCTCTGAGGGACCGCTCCAAAGAGGTAGGGAAGGAGCTAAGATACATAAGAGTTTTACAACAAAGACCAGGTAGTTGGAATATTAAAAGATTACTTGTTAACTGAAGAAAACCAGGCATCTCAAGTTAAAGAATTTAGCCCTTTTCTATGTGTGGGAGGGAGCAAACATTTGGGCTCATTGAATTCATTCCTTTGACAAGCACCTAGCTATCTAGGGCCAGTATCCTGTCCTTTCTTATT
Organism: Camelus ferus; assembly: GCF_009834535.1. Classification (NCBI taxonomy): domain Eukaryota; kingdom Metazoa; phylum Chordata; class Mammalia; order Artiodactyla; family Camelidae; genus Camelus; species Camelus ferus. Next base: position 116,450,754 of record NC_045696.1, on the reverse strand, counting down.
CTGAGTCCCCTCAGAGGGCACCACTGTGAGTGGCTGCAGAGGCCAGGCTGCAGGCTTGTCTTCACTTGGTGGGGGGGGGGGTGGCAGCCGCTGATGACTTGGTGACTTCCGCATTCTTTGTTTACTGATATAGTTTGCAGTATTTTTCATTCACACCAAACATACTCTCCAAGTTTGGTGAAAATCTGCTGTGTGATTTTTCATGTGGTCCAGTAAGAGACAAACAGAAGGAACTTATGTTTTATTTATATAAATATAAACATACTAAATACACAACAATAGGCAAATGGTTAAATAAAATATGGTACCTTCAAGTGATAGGTACGCTAGAAATAAGAGAATCAATTGTGTGCAGAGCCAGGACAGAACTTAGGAGCAGTTTTAACAGCCACCTTGAGTTGATCCTAGTGACCCCCTAACCTGAGAAAGGGAACAATGATCTTCTATGAGACTTCCGTTTGCCTCAAGGGCATTTGTTTTAATGTCCAGGAAATGTCTTTGACTTCATTCTGCAATCCTCTGTTGAATTTTTATTTAGCCTGTCACACTTAAGTTCTAAAATGTTCTATCTTCTTCCTTGGCTGTTATTGTCAAAGTTCCAATCTTGTCTTCTGGATGCAGCATCTTTTATCTCTCAGGTTACTTTTCTGTGTGCTTACATCTTCCCTGTCCCCTCTGGGTTTTCTGTCAGCTTGTTTCAGCCTCTCCCTTCCAGCTGGCGTCGGATCAACAGATCAAAGTTAGGCTCCACAGGGACTATGTAGCTCCGTGTGCACAGGGCTTGTTGACTCTTGGGCTTTCCTATAAGATGATCAGATGATGAAGCAGTCTTTATTTTGGTAGGGTCCCTAATGTCATTTGTTTTTCCCTCTAGGCTATTCAGAATTTCCAAAAGATAGTAATGATGGTAATAATAGCTAATGATTATAAAGCACATAGGATATGCTGGACACTGTTTTAAGGGCTTTGTATTAATTCTTTAATACATAATGATTTCTGTGAGGTAGGTACTATTAGCCTCCCCATTGTAACAGGGTTACACTGCTCATATATGGGCAGATCTCTGAACACAAGTAGGCTGGCTTCCAAATCTCTGCTCTTATTCCCAATGCTCTCCTGCCTCTCTCTGCACTGCCAACTGATGGAAGAGCTGGCTTTACACTGGCTACTTGCCCTCTAGGGGCCTATTGGGAGAGGAAGCTAAGGAAATCGCATCACAGAAAGTACATTTTACAATGCCCCATTTTCAGCCTGGAGCTGCCCCTCTGCTTTTCCTTGGGCTTGGTGTCTTTCGACTCCAAAAACCCTGTTGGAAAAATAAATCCAGTTCTGGTAGAAGGGAGCAGGAGCTGGTGCAAAGATGTAGGGAATCAGGGTAGCATAGGATGGAGGGGAACCAGAAACCCAGCTACGCTGAATTCAGACTTTGAACCAATCCTTCAGTTTTCAGCTTCAAGCTTTACTACATCTTCTTCCAAGGGCTGATCCAGGCAAACTGGATCATTTCTGGTGGAAATTTCTACCTGGTTTCCGTCAGATTGCATTTTCTCCTGCAAAATCAGTTGCTGTAACTCCCTATTCTGTTTTCTAAAGTGTATTGAAAATCTTCCTATTTTCTAAAGTATATTGAAAATTTTAAACTGTTGTCTCTTCTATTTTCTTTTATTTCTATTATCTTAAAAAAAACAACCACTACAGGCCACAAAAATCAGGAAATTAGCATGGATATAATAGTAGTATCTAATGTAAGGACCCCTTTCAGATATCACCAATTACCCTAATACTGTCTTTTATCGTAAAAGGAGCAAATCCATGGGTCACAAGTGTGATTGTGTTTTTCCTTTGAGAAGCAGACACCACGATTAGCCATACAAGAGACTTAGGAAGAAAAACACCTGTGACAGATGAGGGCGGTGTAGGCAGGGGGAGATTTCAGACCATGACACCTTTGAAAGGAGAGCAGGAAGGCAGTATTAAGAAGGAAGGGCTTCAGAACACAGCATGGTTCTGAGAACACTTTGGCCAGGTCAATGCATGGTCTCTGAAACTGTATTTCCCATTTAAGGAGTCTGTGTTGGGTAAACAGGTTCAGTTCTAGAGTCCCTACTGAGCTCCATCACTGAGAGCGTGGCCGGCTAGTTACCACGGCCGTAGGTCCCTGAGGGCAGCAGGTAGAGGCTGTCAACTGGCTACATGCCCCACAGCAGGTCCTCTTGAAGGGAGTCAGGATCCAGGCACCTGGGTAGCCAGCACACACGCACAGCATTTAGTCCTCACGTCTCTTCTGTCTCCTTTAGTCAGTTCCTAATGTTTTCTTGTCTTTTATGACCTTGACATTTTTTAGTATAGGCTAGTTATTTTGTTAAATGTGCCCCAATTTGGGTGTGATTAGAGTTAAAGTTACACATTTTTGTTAGAGATAATCACAGAAACGATGCTGTGTTCTTCCATCAGGGAGTACGTGCTGTCAACTTGTCCTATGACTAGTAGTGTTAACTTTGATCACTCATTGAAGGTAAAGCCTGCTGGGATTCTCTGCTGTAAAATTTGTCATGAATCATTATTCTGTGTAAATACCCAGTTCCTCACTAAACTTTTACCTGCTGTTTTAATATCCATTGATGATTTTTGCTTAAACCATTACTACTATGACAGTCACCAAATGATGACTTTCTAATTCCATCATTCCATCTACACTTATTAATTGGCATTATACTGCAAAGAAACTTTCTTTTCTTGCTATTTATTCAATCATTGATGTATTATATCAGTATGGAGTCATGGATTTCTATTTTATTCAATGGGAATTTTTTAAAAATTGAAATATAGTTGATTTACAATATTATGTTAGTTTCAGGTGTACAGCAAAGTGATTTGGAGATATATATATATATATACACACACACACACACACACGCATTTTTTTATTCTTTTCCACTTACAGGTTATTACAAGATACTGAATGCAGTTCCCTGTGCTATACAGTAAGTCTTTGTTGTTTATCTATTTTACATATGATAGTGTGTTATCTGTCAATCCCATACTCCTAATTTATCCCTCCCCCTTCCCCTTATAGTCAAAGATAATTTTATTCAGTGCTCAGAGTATAACAGTTTGGGCCATTGGGGGCCCCTTCAAGCTTGTTTCTGCACTTCCTTTGCCATATCTGCATTATTCTTTGAGAATTTTCTTACTTTTTGGCTCTCTAAGGTGTTCCAAGTACATACTGTGCTACACCAGCCCTAGAGTCAGCCATTCCTCCAAAGGGTCCTGATTCCTTTTAATAGAAAATAATATTTAGAAATCGAGATCTGGGTTCTAGTGTGCTCACTGCTACCAGATAAACATTGTTTCTTTTAGGTCCTCTTACAGGACAGAGCTAGGAAATGTGTGTGTATACCGGCCCCCCCTTGCATCTGTATCAATCCTGTAATATTCTGTTAAATGTGTCTAGTTTAGATACACAGATGTGGATTTTGACATGGTTTCCACCAGTACCTCCAATTACAATCCAACACAACAGGATTCCTTCTACCCTTCTCCTTTTTGTATTTGTAACTGGTTTCTCTACCAGTAAGAAACCTGGCTTCTATGGTCCTCAGTATATTTACTTATCTGCCTCTGGATGTTATCAGCTCCCAGCTTCACTGACCACCTCCCTCAGCCACCTCCTTCCTCAGTTCCCAGCTACACCAGTGCCACCTCACTTGGCCACCTATACTCAGCCCCCAGTATTACAGTTTTCAGTGACCAAGTACCTTTTTTTATTTCTCACAAGATTGGTTACCATGGTTCAAGTCAACTCAGGAAGGTTGATACCAGCCCATTTTCAGCTGCTGAAGACCCACTGACCCATAATCATCATGTCACCTTCCACTCTCCAAACTCAGTATGGGCTAGGACAGTGGTCCTATCTCTCCCACTGTGCCTTGGCCAAGATCACTGTTTTCCTGGTAGATATCCCTAACTCTGAATATCTCAGCAAAAAAGTTAGGCGTGATAGCATCAATCTTTCTGCCCAGAAGGCCCTGAACCCGTTATGCAGTTGAAACCACCCACTTCTCAGAATTCTGCAGAGAATAGCTCTTTGCGAATTCAGACAAAATGAGTCGTTGTGCCTTTTTTGTTTCAAAACAGGGTTTGAATGACTGTCTAGTTCTCACAAGATTTACAAATGGGTGACCCTTTCGCCTCTACCCATCCCCACATAGCCATCAGGTTCTCTGGGTGCACAACAGGAAAAAAAATTAAGGCATCCCTTTGCATGACATTTACCATATTGTGAAATCATTTGTCTATTGGGCTCAAGTCTCTAGACTGTAAGTTTTTTGAAAGCAGATACTGTATCATTTTTCATCTTTGCAGCCCTAGCGCCTGACATACTATCTAGTCATTGTAGACAGAATAATTTTTTTAAAACTTTCTTTGAATCTTTCCTTCCTTCTTCCTCTTGGTACTTCAGGGCTCAATACCATTTACCAATGCACTTTGTAAAGTTCACTTGTTTTGTCTTAATAACCCCAAGGTTTCTGTTATAGTCAGTGCATTAATGGTGATCAAGGGATGGCTTGATGGAAGACTTGTCAATTCTATTCATGTACTAGCATTACCCTAATACCAAACTCAAAGAAAACACAAAAAGGAAAACTACTGTCCAATATTACATGGGGTCATAGATGCAAAACTCCTAGTGAAAAACTGGAAGTCAAATCCAAGAATACATTATAATAATAATATGACAACCCAGTAGGGCTTAGCCCCAAAATATGAAGATAGTTCACTATTAGAAAATTAATCATGTTAATTCAGAAAAGATGTATTTCAACAAATGTGGAGAAAGCTCTTCATGGTTGAAGCTCTATTCCTGATTTTTAAACATTCTTAGCAAACTAAGAATGGATATGGGTGTCCTTAACTTGATAGACCAAAAATCTTCAGCAAAAATAATACTTAACAGTGAACCATTAGAATCATTCCCATTAAAGTTTGAAAAGAGACCTTTCAATATTATCTTATTTATCATAGGCAATGCAGTGATATAGGAAATTGAAATAAGAGCTATGTATACTAAAGAGGGAAAAACAGAAGTGTCAATATGATTGTCTACCTAGAAAATCCAAAAGAAATAATGGTAAGCAATTACCTCACACCAGTCAGAATGGCCATCATTCAAAAGTCCACAAATGACAAATGCTGGAGAGGCTGTGGAGAAAAGGGAACCTTCCTACACTGCTGGTGGGAATGCAGTTTGGTGCAGCCACTGTGGAAAACAGTATGGAGAGTCCTCAAAAGGCTAGGAATAGACTTAACATATGACCCAGGAATCCCACTCCTGGGCATATATCCAGAAGGAACCCTACTTCATGATGACACCTGCACCCCAATGTTCATAGCAGCACTATTTACAATAGCCAAGACATGGAAACAGCCTAGATGTCCATCAACAGATGACTGGATAAAGAAGATGTGGTATATTTATATGATGGAATACTATTCAGCCATAAAAACTGACAACATAACGCCATTTGCAGCAACATGGATGTTCCTGGAGAATGTCATTCTAAGTGAAGTAAGCCAGAAAGAGAAAGAAAAATACCATATGAGATTGCTCATAAGCGGAATCTAAAAAAAAAAAAAAAAAAAAAAAAAAAAAAAAAAAACCCAAAAAACATAAATACAAAACAGAAACAGACTCATAGACATAGAATACAAACTTGTGGTTGCCCAGGGGATGAGGGGTGGGAAGGGACAGACTGGGATTTCAAAATGTAGGCTAGATAAACAAGCTTGTACTGTGTAGCACAGGGAAGTATATACAGGATCTTGTGGTGGCTCACAACGAAAGAGAATGTGACAGTGAATGTATGTATGTTCATGTATAACTGAAAAATTGTGCTCTACATTGGAATTTGACACAACATTGTAAAGTGACTATAACTCAATTAAAAAAACGTTTAAAAGAAAAAAAAAGATTGATCAGAGTTCAGCAAGAGGACCAGCTATAAAAACTAAAAACGAAACAATTTTCAATCTTATTATAAATCAAATAAATGTGAATTAAAACAGTGTCTTGCAAATCATTAATTTTTAAACTTTAGTGGTACAATCTTTTAGGAAGGGATTTGGCAACAAGAATTAGAAAATAATCCATCCTTTGGCTTCTGCTGAAACTCTATGCTAAGGAAATATTCTAAGACATGTGCATAAAGAAGTTCATAGACTATTTTTACACAAAAATATGGGAAAAAAATTAATATCCAACAAGAGGAAGTGAGTTAACTAAAGAAGTATATATTGGCTTAAAGAAATCTTGTCCTTATTTAATCACTAAAAGATCTTTTAAGTTCTCTGTAATAATATAAAAAAATTATTAAATAATAGTAAGTGAAAAATCAAGACAATTCTTATGCTTGCTGTATCAGCTACATAAAAGTGAAATTGGAGGGAAGTGTCAGGAAGTGCAGTGCAGTTAAGAACTCAGCCTCTTGAACTGGAAATGGTGACTTCAAATCCTGGGGCTGCCACTTCTTAGCTGTAAGACTTTGGCCAGATTATTTAATTTGCCTCAGTTTCCTCACCTGTAAAGAGCTCATGAGTAGTGATGTTGAAATAGCAAAGCCACCAATAACTGTTAACTAACGTGAATGCTGCAGAGTGCTAGTAGGCAAAGCGTTACGGTGATGAGATTAGGGGTGTTTTCATTCCTGTTTTCTAAATTTCCTATAATGGTATCTTCGTTTTATAGTAAAAGTAGACATTTTAATATTTAAAAAATTATTTTTAAAAGGGCCTCATTTCTAGCCAAGGCTAATCTCTCCTCTGGCCTATGATCCTATTTCCATACCCTCCTGGGTATCTGGAATCTAGTTATGGCCATTATCTCCTTTGCATTATCTCAAACTCCTCTACTGATTGGCTAAACAAATAAAAATACCTTTAAAAACTAAAAACAGACTTACCCTGTGATCCAGCAATCCCACATCTATCTGGAAGAAACTATAATTCGAAAAGATACATGCACCCCAGTGTTCATAGCAGCACTATTCACAACAGCCCAGACATGGAAGCCACCTAAATGTCCATCAACAGATGACTGGATAAAGATGATGTGGTATAGATGTAATGGAATACTACTCAGCCATAAAAAAGAATGAAGTAATGCCATTTGCAGCAACAGGAATGGATCTGGAGATTGTTATACTAAGTGAAGTAAGCCAGAAAGAGAAAGACATATCATTTATATGTGGAATCTTTAAAAAATGACACAAATATTATTTACCAAACAGAAACAAACTCACAGACATAGAAAACAAACTTATGGTTACCAGGGGGGAAGAATAAATTGGGAATTTGAGATTTGCAGATACTAAAACTACTATGTACAGAATAGAAAAACAACAAGGTCCTACTGTCTAGCACAGGGAACTGTATTCAATATCTTGTAATAACCTATAATGAAAAAGAATATGAAAGGGAATATACATACATATATATATATATATATATATATATATATATATATATATATGTATGTATAACTGAAACACTATGCTGTACACCAAAAATTAACACATTATAAACCGATTATACTTCAATTTAAAAAATTTAACTAAAAATTAAAAATATTCCTAAATAGAATCTTTACTCTGTTCTCTTCACTGCCACACTTCTTAAGGGAAAAAAAAAATTCACAGGAGTTTTCTTCAACTCTAATTTCACTCTTCAGTGTACTGGAATCTGAAATGTCCCTCCATCATGCCATTTTAACAATGTTTCTAATTCCCTTAAAGGCCAAAGTGAATGCATCTTTATTCTACGTATCTATCAGAGATATTTTAACACTGCTGGTCACTTTCTCCTTGAAACTCTCTTCCCTGTCGGATCACATTTAGAAAGGAGGGTGTGAGGGGCAGGAGGAAGCAGAGGTTTTAGAATTGCCTGTATGGGGAAACTGGAAGCCTGTATCAGCTTCTGTGTGAGATCAAGTCTGAAGCCTTAGACTGGAGAACCAATCCAGAAAGGGAAGCAGTCGTAGTCAAGTGAGAAGAGAGTGGCTGGGGAAATCCAATAAGGGAACCAGAAAGCAAAGTGGGTCAGATTTTTAAAAAAGAAAAAAGAAAACACCCGGAATCCAGGGGGAAGAGAAGTCTGCAGATGCAGAAAACATTCTGCAGAATCCCTGTGACCACTTCAGCTGAATTGTGTTCTCAAATCTCATTGTATGGAATCCTTCATTCCCAGAATACTTATGTTGCTCAATACCACTGTCTCAGACTCACCTCTTTCTTCTCTGACTGTTCTTTCTCCCATTTAATCATCCAGCCTGCCTTCCTTTGATCAAACGTACATTTACTGAATGACCACTGTCTGCCATCTGCCAAGCATGGTAATATGCCATGACACTACAGGATAAATAAGAGAAAATCCTTGTCCTCAAGAACTCACCTAGTTGACATTTCTTTCTCTGACCATCTCATATGTTTCTGAAGGTCCTTGCCTAGACCTTCTTCTCCCATGCCCACTCGTGGCTCCAGCTGTCTCCTATTACTGATGGTCTCCCTGGCTTTTTCATCTGATATCCTGTATCTATCTCAAACTCAGGACGGCCAACACCAGATGCTCATTTGCCACCAAACAGGAAGAGATCTCATTATCAACCTAGAAACTCCTAAGTCACCCATCAACTTCCCTCTTTCACCACATAGATGGACAACTGGATGACAAGTCTTCACAGCACCATCTCCTAAAAAGTTCCCAGAAATGCCCTCTTCTCTCTATTCTTTCTAACTCTACATTAATTTAAGGTCATCATTATGTTGGAGTAGCCTTCTAACTTTTCCCTGTTATCCAGGAGCTCCTCCTTCGAGTCTACCATTTTTATCACTATCAGAATTATCTTTCCAAAAGGCGTATTTTACTTATTTCTTCCCTCATAAAGATCTACCATTGCTTCTGTTTTACCCCCACATTCTGGACCTTTTGATTTCTTCATGTATTTTATCATCATGTTGGCTAAACAGAAGTACTTACACGTCTCAAACACAAGAAGCTTTGGGTATGCTCTTTGCCATTCTTTGCCCAAGATGCTCCAACCCTTTTTCCCATCTGACAAATACTGATACTTTTCTAAATTAGATCAAACATTATTTGCTCTGTAAAGCCTTTCCCATCGCCTCCAAACAGAACTGTCCAAACGTCATTGAGCTCCATGACTAAAGTGTACTTCTATTAAGGAAGAATCACACTTGTTGCTATTCATTTAGATGTCTGTATAATATTTGTTTTGTTATTGTTTCCAACACTGGCATGAGAGCCTAAACCCATAGGATAGGGATCATGGGCTTTTCATTTTATAGTGCCCTGTACCCAGCATAATGGCCTCCACAAGTCTTTGCTGGAAAGAATAAATAACTCACAGAATAGTGAATGAAAAAAAAAGTTTCTGAAAAATGTACATGAACATTAAGGATAAAATGTGTATTTCAGTAAGAGGGTTGAGAAAATGCAGACTGAGGAATGAAATGTAGATCACAGGAGAAAGGAGAGAGAAATCAAGAGGAACCACTTATGTGCACAGAAAACAAAGCTGTCATCTAGGAAGGGAGGCAGAGTGTCAGAGGCGATCGGACAGAGGAACAGCTGGAAAGAGTCCAATGGGACAAGGAATATCAGAATCTCTACAAATTCTTTGCTATGTGACGCCACACATCCAAACCAGTCTCTCTAGTTTATCATCTCGATAAAGACATGGCTATACATTGTTCACAGGGAAAGTACTGGGGAAAAAACTTACACTTGGCCAACAAGGCATCCGATCAAAAAACTTGCCAGAGTATATGGGTCTGATGCGATCTGGAGGTTCGACTCCTGGTTCAATATTTGCAGCCTCTTTTTGTTCTTCAGGTTGCTGGGCACACTGGCACCCGGGAGGTTCTATCACCAAGCCCATTTGGGGCTCTGTAGTCTTAGTGTCATCTGGCTCCTCTGGTCGCGGAAGCCCCGTGTCCACCTCCACAGGAGGCTCCATCTCTGCGCTGGGCTTCGTCACCACACACGTGGACTCTCTTTCCAGTTCCTGTCTGGGTTCCATAGCCGGAGCAGGCTGCTTCCCCACAGGAGCCTCTGACCCTTCCGGGTCACCAGCCACAGGACCTTTCTTGCTTCCTAGAGTCTGTGGACTTTCACACACCCTGCCCAGTGAAGGCTGTGTTACCCTTCCAGGAGAACACCCTGCCAGAAAACACTCACCTTCTAAACTCACTCCTCCTGGCAACATTCTCAGAGAAGGTTTTGTTTCCTGTGAGCCTAAGACCCTGCTGACTCCTAAATTACTCCCCTCCATGAAGGTCCCAGAAATATTCTGTCTTTTTAACCCTATTTCAAGCTTCTTGCTTGATGGAGATTTTGTTTTCAGTGATGCCATCCTGTCCTCATATTTATTACTACATGGGGAACCTTCTCTTCCTAATCCCACTCTGAGCCCCAACTCCGTGGGAGAGTTTGTTCCCACGAAGACCCTCCTCTCTCCTAAGACATCCTTTCCTTCCTGGGCGAGCCCCACCTCCATGCTTAGGGGAGAATTCCTCTCAGACACCCTCATTCCTCCAGGGGCACCCCTCTCTAAGGGGTAAGCTGTACCTGGCTAGGGGGAAGATCCCAATCCCTTGGAGGGCCCCAACCCTTTGGGGGACCCTACTCGCACGAAAGAGCACATTTCCACTCGGATTTCCTGCTCACTGCTTCCTGCCTATCACTTAACAGCTGGCGGAGTTCACTGGGAAAAGGAAGATGGTCTGTTTACCCGGTTACCTGGGAAGCGGGGGCGTGGCTTGGAGCGCAATTCTTTCTCGGGCAGGGCCCCGCCTATCTCTCTCCCTCTCTGTCTCCTCTCCCTCATTACCTCCCCCTCCTCTCTTACACCCGCTCTCTTTTTCCCCCCTTCTTTACTAGATCTAGAGGGCAAGAAAACTTGAAGGATGAGGTCTTAGGTACTAGAGCAAATGATCACTAGCTTCTCTTTGCTTTCCCAAGCAGTGCAGTCTCCTTAGAATGGGTTCAGCCAGGGGCTTCCTCCTGGCCATGGGCCTAGTAATCTCACTGGTGATCAGGGAATAAATAGGCCGCTTTCTGGTGGTGATCACCAGTTTTGGGTCCTTCCTTGTGAAAGTACATGCACACTGCTTGTGGTTCTTTCAGAGCTTAAGAACTTCAAAAATTCCGTTGTTTTATTTGGCCCCTGTGGTAAGAAACATCTCAATCTTTGAGAACACCTGCACTTCAATAATTGTGCTTTAAATAGCATTTCAAGTATATATATTAAAGTTTGAGATGCATTATGCAATAATGTATTATTGAATCTTTAATGTGGCAAATTCAAACTTTTTAAGTATGAGATTTTCTTTAAATTCTCTTTAAACCCTTTCAGGTTTTAATGAATGTGTATTTGGTGAATATTATTTTCTACACATATAGGGGATATAGAACACCTTGCTTAGAATTTGAATGAAATTTGTAAGATTCCACTTTTTTAAGTGCCCTATGATAAACTTGTAAAATCCAAAAAATTTTTTAAGTGATTAGGAGAACCTATTTCACATTTGTAAAAACTGTGTACTGTAATTTTCTAGACAGTTAATATAAATATTCTTTTCCCCCTAACCACTTTAAATGATTTGATAATGTGTAAATCAAGGTATGTCTGTATAAGGGTTCATTCAGTTCTTTTGTTTACAATTATCTGTCGAGTCTCCTACTTTGTGTCAGTCCTGGGAATTCAATGGAATATATACCAAGCCCTGTCTCATAGACTATATTCTAGTGGGGATAGATAACCATCAAGTACACCAATAAATAAGATCATTTCACCTGATAAGTGATGAGCGTTGTGAAGTAAACAGAACACGTTGATATGGAGGGAAGCTACTTTAGAATTGGTGGGCTTAGAAATCCCTTCGGTAGGAGACATTTGCGCTGAGGCTTGCATGATGCCCTGCAAAGACACCAGCTTTTTGAACATAACTAGCTCAGGTTTTCATTGCCTTTTCCTCACTGCCTTGCCACCATGCCTACAACTCCTTACATTAGAATGACCTTTTGGTTTGTCTCCCAGTTAACAGTCCCAGTTAGAAGTAAATGTTACCATTCATTACCATCTCTGCCAAGAGTCATTCTTCAACCACACAAGGGAAGAGAGATTTCCTGGAGGAGAAGGTAGAAAATATGGGGGAGCTGGAGGTGATGAGAGATGCAAGGTGCTGGGAATTAGTGACTCAGTGTTTAGGTTTGACAGCAAAGGCAGCACTAAGGGCAGTGTGCAAGTCTGTATAACTTTATTTAGGCTCCATCTATTTTGTAGCTTCCTTAACAAATTTTATCCACTAGTAGGATCACACATTTGATACTAAAATGTATCAAACTATCGGTCCTCTTCAGTTATCTGGGGTTAGGGAAAAAACACAGGCATACTGTAAGTGGCAGTACAGGAACAAAGCTTTACTGTGGCGTTTCAACCTCCCCAAAATTACCACTGGATCTTAGAACTACTAGCCACTGGCGCAGCACTCCCCTAAGCAAACATTATGACTACGCTATAAATACCATGGAAGGCACTCCTGAAGGAGGTGCATTAAAAGACAAAACTGGTAGAAGTAAATGAATGAGGAAGCAATGTCCCAGAACAACGATGAAGTTCCTGAGAATTTACAAATTTCAGCATCCTTGTGTTATTTGTGAGGTCTTCTTAAATGTTCACCATTCTAAATGTAATTAAGCTCACAAATATTTTTGGGGTCCCTATCATATCAATCAAAGGTCCTCTGGGAGGAACTGAAATGATGAATACATTATGATCCTGGCCCTTAAGAACTTTAAAAATCTGAATGTGAATAAAACTCTGAGGAGGAAAGTCTAGGCATTCTCTTACTGCAAAATAAAGCAAATAGATATTAGAACTCTTATGAGTAAAGTACATGAAAATACAGGGGAAAAGATAACTAAATCCAGTAAAGTATCTTCAGATGCCATCCGGAGGAGCTGGCATCCTGAACAAGGTGAGTCCTGCAGCGATGGGCGGTAATGGTGTCGCCGGCGAACAGAGCAAAGTGCCAAGATGAGAACACACAGGCAGCTCTCTGGGAACACAGAGTAGACTGGCATATGATGAGGGCATGAAGCAAGAGCTTGAGAGAAGGTGGCTATAGAAATAGAATGAAAAAAACATGGATTGGGACTAGAGTTAAAGAAATTTGTACTCTAGCAATTAAACATTTTTGAGTAGGCGAGTGATGGGCTCAAGTGTAAAGAATGCATTGAAAAGGCATGAGTGTGTGTTAATTCCAGTTTATATGAATACTGCCTTGGCCCAGGCACTGGGATTAGAGCTCAGATCTGGGGAGTAGAGAATTTGGGATGACAGAATGGACAAGAGTTGAAGATGATTCTGCTCTTTCAAGTCCAGGTGACTGGGAGGCTGTTAATACCAGTCACCAAGCAGAAGCAGGTTTGAGATGGAACAGGTTTGGTTTCCAACATACTGTTGACATGCCAAAACTGATGTAACACATCCTGTTTCCCTTTTCTTCCTGGGATTGTCAGAGATACACTACCATGACTAACATACCATATTGGAACAAGCCACTTGGGATAAAGTGCCACAGATCCCATTTGCACATGACGCATAATGTTCTTCTGCTTAATAACTGGGGAGTTGATCAGAAAGACTGGCTGTTCAAGGGTCCAAGGCATCTTCATTGCAAAATGTTGACTGAGCACCACAGGATACCTTACCCCAAGCACACATCGAGACAATCAATACTGATGTCCTCACAACAGGGCTATAAATAGTAAACAGCAAACTGAAAAAGCAGCTCTCATCCTGAGGGAAAATCGATTTAACATTCTACCAAATTCCGAAAGGAATTTTGTTCTGTTTTATTTCAGATGCCAACAAGAGGCTGTCTATTGTGCGAGATTTAACCAAAACAGCCTGTCTTAAGTAGGTCTGCAGTGGACGGTAATGTATATCTTGAGTTCTTTTTACTTGGAATAGTGCCTAAGAACGCGGGTCCTGGAGCCAGCCTGCAGGTTAGGACTCAGTTTCGTCACCAACACCGCGGTCATGCTGAACAAGTTACACAATCTCTGTGCCTCAAATTGTTTACCTGTAAAGCAGGCACGCCACATTCATTAATTCCACAAACATGACCCAAGACACTTGGCTGCCAGGCACTGTGCCTGACAGACGACAGCGTGGACCATTTTGGGGGGGTAATACTCAACGTAGTAAGGCAGACGATAAAGCCAGTTTCGAGCGAATGCCTCATATTGTACGAATTAAATGGGATAATTCCTGTAAAGCGCTTAGTACAGTAACTGGCGATAGAAAACTCTGTATAAAAGTTACCTATTATTTTAGAATGTGCCCCTCCCCACCCAAAACAGGTAAGCTGTTTTGTGTTTTCTCCAGAAAAGGAAGTTACTGTTGAAGATTTCCCCGCCTAAATACAACTCTGTGGGGGTGGGGGTAATCTCATCCTTCTCCCTGCAGTATATACCACTTACCACCCTTTACCTACCCACCTACCCCCAGGGACGTGTTGGGAGGCTCTCTTGTACTAGAAAAGTCGCCCCAAGAAAGGCCCTTAGCCGAGTTGGCAGAGTCCGGGTGTTGCGGAGTAAAGAAAGGGGGACTGTGAGCGCACAGCCACAGAGGGAACTTCACCGCCCACACTGGCTGGGAGCAACAAACCCAGGTCTCCCCGGCTCCCCGGCAGGTCAGTCAAGGAGTCCCCTGCACCCGCCCTGCGCCGCCGGGAGCTCGGGACCGCCGCCCAGATAACAATGGCGCCGGCGAGGGCGGGGCCGCCCTCGCCCCGACGGGGTGGGGGAGGGGGGCAGGCGGCGGGCCCCGTGGCTCGCGGGGGCCACGTGACGTGAGAGGAGGGCTCTGAGAGAGGGCGGGGGAGCGGATGGAGCGGGCGGACTGGTGACGACCGGAAGTGACGAAGGGCCGTAGTTCACGACGTGCAGCGACGTGGCGGCGCGGCCGGCGCCGGGCGGCGGAAGTGGCTCCCGCACTGGAACTGGAGTGTTTGTGTTTTGGTTTGCAAAGGAGCCGGCGGCCCGCCTGAGGGGAGGAGGGAGGAGGAGGCAGAATTAGTGGGAACTCGAGCGCCGGCGGCGGGCGGAGGAGGAGAAAGGAAAGAGGAAGGCGGAGCGGAGAGAGGCGGGGACGGAGCCCGACAGGGGCGGCACCGCCGCACCAGCTCCGCACCGTCCAGTCTGAGGGGAGCGGCGCAAGGAGGAGACGCGCCGCCGCCGCCGCCGCCGCCTCCTCGGCCTCCTCAGCCTCCTCTTGGGCTACGCCTGGGATCTGCCGCCAGGAAGCTTCGGCGCCGCGGCTCCGCGCGCTGCGGGCTCAGGTAACCGAGCCGGCCCTCCTCCGCCAGCCCGGAGCGGGTCAGGACCCGGGTGGTCTGCGGGCCGCTGCTGGCAGGGAGTACCCCGCCCTCCCCTTCTCTTGCCGGGTCGCTGGGAGCTGCCGAACCCGGCGTCCCGTCCTGCAGGCCCCGGTGACTCATCCTTCAAGGGGCTCCGGAGGCCAGGATTTGGGGACCGGCCGAGGGAGCGACGGGTGTCACTCTCTTCCCTTCTCAAGATGGCGCCGCGAAGGAGGCCCGGAGGCCGCGGTTCCGCCTGCCCGGTCCTGGCGGTGCGGGGTGGGGGAGGTCCCCAGCTAGAGCCCGACCGGAATCCGGGGAGGCGGATGGGAGAGATGGTCCAGGAGCCCGGCGGGGCCTGCCCTTTCGGGAGATCCGGATTTTGGTGTCAGTGACCCAGGTGCTCTCCGAGGAGGAACCGGGGCCTCCAGCAGGTGTGAATTTGGGGGAGCTCCGCCTACCTTCGACTTCCCGAGCCGGGTAATGGAGGGAGGAGGCGGCTCGGGAAGACAGACTGTTTAGGGATTCTTGTCTTATCATTTCTGGAAGGTGGTGAACCGCAGGTTTAAAGATCTCGAGACAACTAGGCCGCTGAACACCGTCAGAGGGTAGAGCCCTCTGAACGTGCTCTGCTGTCCGCCTCCCTGCATGCTGGTGAACGTCATAATTCACATACTTGGGTTTTGTCTTTTGCCGAAGTGGAGCCAAAGTGTTGAATTAGTTGTCTTTTACATAATTAGCAGGAAAAAACACCATGGAAACCACTGAGATATTTCAGGACAGCTCAGAAACTTTAGTCTTAATGTAAAATGGGAATAATAATAAGATCTTAGAGGGTTGCCGTAAGCGTAATTGGTAGTATAGCGCTTGGCGCAAAATAAAGTGCCCAGTAAATGTTAGCTGCTGCCATTAATACAGTTTTGACCAAAGAGCACCTAGAAGACTATATAGAATACTAGTTATTTTCAAAAGATTTAAAATGTATTTTATGCGAACTCTGGTTTTGCAAAACAAGTTTAAGTAGTGAATACAAATGAATGCAAAAATTACAAAATGTGATTTTTAACCTTAATGTTATGCTAGCTGTACATTTATAATTAGTTTTAGTTATTTTTTTCTTTAAGATTCTTAGCGGGGAACCGTAACCCAGAGCTTTAAACCTTAAAAGGCAAAGCTAAATCATACTTTTTTTTAATGGGCATTTGATGTTTTCCCTGAAATTGTGGAAACACCATGGAAATTCGGAGCATGTTGTCCTTGATGCATAATTCAATTTGCTGTTTTGTAGGTAATCAGACTCAGACCGTTGGGAAGTGTTTCAGTTGTTACTGTGTGTAGTATCTGAAGGTGTGTTGGTGCATTTTCAGTCTACATGACATTCTGTTGATATTTGGTCATTTCATTAAAGGAGCACTTTGCCAGTTTTCAGTCCCTACACTGTGCTAGAGACTTTTCGCATATACACTCTTATTCTCACAGCAGCTGTGTAAATTAGGTATTCCGGAAAAAGAGGCTTTGAAATGAAAGAACTTGCCCCTGCAGAAATTGGTATAGCCATTCAGGACTAGATCCCCAAATCTGGTATGTTTTTAGGACAGTGAGAAGGTAGATGTGGGGTTGGAGCGTTTTTTTTTTCTTACAAAAAGTAATTGTAAATGTACAGAAGTAGGGAGAATAGTATAATGAACCCATCACCTACCTTTAGTTATCTTATGGCAAGTCTTGTTTTCTCTACACCCCCATTGTTTGGAAGCAACTCAGACCTATTATTTCATTTGTAAGTGTTTCAGTATGTATTACTTAAAGATAAGGACTCTTCAAAGCTGTGTTTAGGTGAGGCAGAGGTGATTTTATTGTCTCAAGAATGTTAAGTCTTGTCTATACGTTTGTTAATGAGTTCATTGTCAAGAGGGATTCTTGTATAAACTCATTTCATGGGTAAGGCAAGTTTCTTATAAGTACCTAAGTGAAATAAAACAGTGATTCGAGAAGGGGAATCATCAGATTTAATGTTACTAGCACATGATCAGATTTTGATTAAAGATGAAAGAAAACTGTTATGATTGATTTGTGAGGAGATTGGAAGAGTTCTTTAAAAGTTCATAAATTCCTTTGAGATTGAATATTAGCATCATTAGATAATAAGAGAAGACACAGAAGTTACCCTTCTCTGACCAGTCTTTTCTAAATGTGTTAAATAGAAAATAATGACACATTTAATTGTTAGCTCAGAAACTACAGAAAAGTATAAGTAAATAAGACACTAATTAGCTCACTACATAGAGGACCACTGTTAACACTTCCATGTATGATGTACTGGAACACAGGAGAAAGCAGTTTTAAGTCTTTTAGCCACTAGACGCACAACCTGAGAGACTTAAAATATTTGTTGCTCCAAAGTTACCATAAATTAAACAAAAAATATGTACCATTTAACAGGAGACTTTAAATAATAATGACCAACATTGATTGAGATCTTACTATGTTCTAAGAGCTTTCCATTTATAAACTTAAATTTACTCAAAACTGTTTTAACCTAAGTAGTCTGTTTCCAGAACCTGAAGTCTTGAGTCACCTCTCAGGTTGCCTGGGTTTGAAACAGCTCTGTTGAAGTTCAGTCACAGTAAACTATGTGACCTCAATCAAGTTACTTAACCTCTCTGTGCCTGTTTCCTCATTTTCAAGGATTATAATAGTCAGCATTATAGGATTGAGTGGCTGTGTGAAGTACTTAAAACCCCTGGCATAAAGTTGAGTCTTTAATAAACGTTAGCTTTAAAATTTTTAGGAAGCCTTGAAAATTACAGCATGATTTTAGGCTCAGTTCTCACTGAGTTTATATTACTTTCTTAATGAAGGTAGTGATTTAAGCTAAATGGCATTCAATGTCCAGTAGACGTTACAATTGTTATACAATAAATGTTAGAGGCAAAATTTATTAAAGTGATTAGTATTAGGGGATTTGCTTTGTTTTTCGGATTTGTATACTTAATTCAAATTTGTTTCTTTACAGGGTTCTTTGCCTTTAGAAAGAAAAAAATTGACACCTTGCATCCTGGAAGTTCATTTAAGAGACTGAAATTAGGGACTTCTTTCAAATTTGGACATGGCTAATCGAGGAGCAACAAGACCCAACGGGCCAAATACTGGAAATAAAATATGCCAGTTCAAACTAGTACTTCTGGGAGAGTCTGCTGTTGGCAAATCAAGCCTAGTGCTTCGTTTTGTGAAGGGCCAATTTCATGAATTTCAAGAGAGTACCATCGGGGGTGAGAGTTTCTTTTATCCTTTCTTTAATTGAATCAGACATAGACAAGTAAGATTTTGCAGTTCCGATTGTATGATGAAGAATGCCGAAACAGGTCATAGAGTGGAGACAAGAGCTGTTCAGCAGACCTCAAACTTTATAGCTTGATTTTTGTTAAGATAACATTTTTTAATATTTTGATTTCCTGGTTATCCCCAGGATTGTTGTATGGAAGCTAAAATACAGGTGCAAATTGAATAGAATCAGTGTCCCAAGAATAAGATTTGAAATGGTATCTTTCTTGATAATGATTAGAAATTTCTTCAGATTAAAGAAGCTGAATTATATTGGCTGTATGTTTGTGCTGAGTTATATTGGCTGTAGAATGAATAGGTAAAATAGTAAAAGTAAATAGTAAAAGAGTTAACCTTAAAATTCTAATTCTAAATAACGACTGTTTATAAATTACACTGATTTGTAAAATTAATTAAATTTTATTAAACCTGTTTAAAAATGCTCCTAGGGTGAGGGAAGAGAAAAAGTGAGTGATTAGCAGAGAGGAACATGAAAGGGGAATGGGCCCTGGAGAGAAAGATGAAAGAAGAGGGGAAAGAAGAGGAGTTAAGCACTGCATGCAGTGGTTGTAGGAGGACTGAGGTGAGGGCAAGATGAGGTGCCAGACAGAGAGGAGACAGCTAACAGTGCTGTGTTGTGAACAGAAGGCAAGAGATCAGCTAACTGAATTTAGCTAGAGAAATCCACAGCTGTGTACAGCAGCAGGGTAAAACAGGCTTTTTTTGGGCCTGTTTCATCTGTCAAATGAAGCTTTTGAATTAGATAATGTCAGAGGAACCACACAGCTTTTAGATTCACAGTATTTTGCAAGGGGTGTATAATTAAGCAGTACTGTATTTTTCCAGGTACTCTTGAATGTATTTTTAACCTCGTATGTTTTAAAGTCAAACTCTTGAAAGACATAAGACAGATAGCCATTAGCATGTGGCAACTTCTTGGAGTCCACCTTTCAGAAGCATAACTTTATGCTGTGCATTGATTGTATGTTCTCCAGTACACTTGAGAAGTTTATTTGTTGTTTCAGATCTTTCTAATAAGATAAATTACAGAACTCTACTGTCTCCTGGCTTTTCCCTACATGGAGGAGATAAGCTGGATAAGTGGTATTTCCACTTTAATAGGCTCAGCAATATAACACTGATTGTCAGCCCTCTGCGTTTATGTATCTTGTGCAGTGTAATCCCATTTTAGTTTAGTATTTTGTGTTTTTTTATAATGGATGAGCATCAGAAATATAGCCCATATAGTGTGCTTTTATTTTGATTCAGAAATATTGGTATGTTTTAAAACTTTAATGCACATTATTTGTAGTTTCTCTGTTAATGCATTTGTGTGTGTGTGTGTATGTATATCTGGCTTAGTAATGAAATGTTACCTCTCAAGCTTTACCCTCCTCCAGAAAGCAAATTGAGCCAAAGCTAACTAGCCCACATGGTAGGAAGAGCTGTAAAGACTTCAAGGTTATGTTTACCCACCTTAAACTGGTGCAGAGAGTAGTTATAACTGCTTCTTGGCAAGTGATTGTCAATTGCAGCATTTTCCAAAGTACGTATGCTTTGTAGGCTAAATACCCGGGCCAGAGATGTTTGGGACTTGTTATATGCTTACTCTCCCTGCCTTCACAGTTGTATTGAAATAACAAAAGCACTGAAGCACTATAGTAAAGAACTTAATTCCTAGGAAATTTTATAAGAGCCTAAGACTAGAATTTTTATTTTTGCTTTGAATACTTCCAGTTATTTTCTACGTGTATTTTTCCCTAATGACATTTCAAAAAGGACATTTAAAAGAAAAGTTTAACCCCATATCAGCACATCATCATAAACATACATATCCTCTGATATGTGTGTGTGTATATATATATATATAAAATCTTCATTTCCATTTGATACCAATTAGATTGTCTACATTTCATTAATGAGATTATCAGAAGGGTTTCATTCTAACACATAGAACTTCCTTAATGTTTTCTGCTTGTACAGATTCAGTCTGGCTCAGTCTGGCTTTTTAAACCAACATTAGAAGGAATTTACATCCAAATTTCTGTGTTAATGGTTATTGGATACCTTTCACTGTGTTGACCACATATTAGTAGTCTTCAGGAGGTATGACAGTGCCCTTATGATATGGCTGTGAGCCATGGCTTTTTGGTTTTTTTTTGAGATATAATTGACATATAATGTTGTGTAAGTTTAAGGTGTTAGGCATATTGATTTGTTTACAGAGTGAGCACTGTTCCTTTATGCCCTTTGCTAGCAGCTCTTACCCTTAAGGACTAGAGTAGGTTTAAGGATTTCAGGGATTTTTCAAAGATTTCAAGGTTTGAGCTGTGTAAGGATCAGTATGTATTTTTGTTTTGGCTGATGTGTGGTAGGAGTTACCTAAAAATGAACCTGGCCAGATATTTTACATTTCATCTGTTCTTTATTTTTTACTTAACTGTTTATATCTAGTAACATTAGTTATGGTTTGAAGAGCTCACTTAAAATTTTCATCTCTGATTGTGTTGTAAGGTGGAAATCATGTACTGCACTCTTGAATTTGTATATTCGAGAACCTTATATTCATCAAGAATATCAAG
The DNA here is from genome assembly GCF_009834535.1 of Camelus ferus. NCBI lineage: Eukaryota > Metazoa > Chordata > Mammalia > Artiodactyla > Camelidae > Camelus > Camelus ferus. The sequence continues at coordinate 116,429,414 of NC_045696.1, read as the reverse complement.
GTTTCTTCTGTAGTTTTTGTGATTCTTCCTAAACATGATAGCTTGATTTAAGAATCCATGTTGTCCCACTGTACCGCACACCCCTGCCCCTTGACTCCACAACGTTCATAATGAGATTAGGTAGTTAGGGGTGGGTTTAGCACTTTAGGGAATTCTGGCTTATTTGTAAGAGTTTAAAGTGTACATGACATTTATATTCCTATTGGTTTGTCTAAGATCAGCCCAAGTTATCAGGGAGCATTAGATCCAGAAGGTTGTCTTCCTTCTTGTTACCTCATCTGGGGGCTCAGTAGCTCTTGAGTAAGTACTTGTTGATGATAGGATAGGGCTGACCATCTTTCACTTAACATCTTCAACACCTAAAGACTTTAAACATTTCTAGTGAGTTTCTCTTGTCAAAAACTTGTTTAATATATAATGAAAAAGCATGCAATCATCCAGCCCTTTATTTCTTTTGAAAGATAAATGTTTGATATTGCCGTCTAATTTTATATGTAGTAATCATCAAAGAAATATCTTACTCTAAAGTTCAGGTTACGGAACTCTTCATGAGAATAACAACATTACTCTTGCTCGTACTCTAGTTTTTAAGTGTTATTTTAGAGCACATGTTCTCAAAGAGGGTTCCTGTTCCAGAAACATCTGCATTACATTGGAACTTGGTAAAAATGCATACTCCTATATTGAGTCAAAATACTGGTGCACAGCCAGTAATCTGAAGTTTTAACAAGTTTAACACGTGATTCTAATACGTGCCAAAGTGTGAGAACCTCCGCTTTCTGTTTTCTGAGTAGTCAGTATTACATTTACACTACACATTAAAGTTCTCCCACAAATGGAACAGGTGCTTTTCTTTTTTTAAACTGTGATTTTTTTTGAAGGATTGTTAAAAAACATATTGTTCATCTAACTACTCCAGTCTGAGAATTACAAGTATTGTGTACTGGTTACATTACATATTACCTCTGTCCCTTTGTATGGAAACCCCTTCCTGTTAACCTGCTGGGCCTCTTTAAAGAGAGCGTGACTCCTTTGTCCCATCAAGGATACTCTGCCTTGTCTTTACTTACTTACGGGAGTTAAGAGTATCCATAGTTTTCAGTCATCTGTACCAATGCTGCTTCCTTTCATTGCCACAAATAATCAGGAACTGGTTATACATGAAATTAATTTAATAAATAAGTGCCTTCTTTTTTTAAGGTATTTTCAGCAATTATTAACTCTAAGTAGAGTATCTAAAACAATTCAGAGTGGTTTTTACTGGAAGAACAAAGTTTATTCTGTATTTAACATCTGTTCAGTTTCCTTTAAGGGGCTAGCAAGACTTGTTTTTCTATTCAGATTCAAAAACATCTAATGAGGAAAAGAGTATTAAAATTAAGAAAAACAAGGTTAGTTTCAAAGTTAACAGTCTTTTACCTTATCAATTCATGGCCAGGACTTTAAGAGTTAAGCATTGTGGTTAAGGAGGGCTTTGGGGGACAGTGGACAAACTCTGTATTCACACTGTTTAATTTAAAATTCTAGTTCCAAAGGAAAATACCATATAATACCACTTATGTGTGGAATCTTTAAAAAAAAAAACAAAATGCAAATGAACTTATCTACAAAACAGGAAGACTCACAGACATAGAGAACAAACTTTTGGTTACCAGGGGGTAAAGGGGGTGGGAAGGGATAAATTGGGAATTTGAAATTTTCACCACTTGGGGAGTGATGGAAATGTTAGCTGTCTTGGTGGTGGTGGTTTCATTGGTGTATACATCTGTCAAAATTCATCAAATTGTACATATGAAATATGTGTAGTTTACTGTACAGGAACCATACCACAATAAAGGTGTTCAAAAATAAATAAATAAAATAAAAAAGTAAAGTAAAATTCTAGCTCCACAGCTACATAAGATTTATTTTCCTCTTATATTAAATGGAAATAATAGTAACTAACTTGAAAGGTTTTTTGTAAGGATGAAATGAAAGTACATGTACATTTCTTGGCACAGTGCCCAGTACACAGTAAAATGCTTATTAAATGTTAGCTGTTACCCCTACCATCACCACCATTACTTTCTGCTGAGTCATTTTTATCATTGTTTATATTTTTGTTGTATTGTCATGACATGCCATTATTTTAGAGTCATGACTGTTCCACCTAGTCCATAGCATTTGATTTAGGATTTGACAGTGTTAATGAATTTTATATCCAGATTTTCTTCTCCTGGAGGCTAAAGTTTCTCATTAAAAATTATAGGAACAAATAAGATGTAAAAAACTTCATGAGGAAGTACTTCCTAAATTTGAGCCTTCCTAAAAATGGAGTTTTTGCAGATTCCTTCAGATAGATAGCATGAACATTTACGACTAATTCTCTTTAAATTCTGTTTGGTAAATTCTTACCGATTACCCTCCCATTCATTGGTTTTCACAAGAGTGGTTAGTCATGCATATTAACTGCCTGCTGCCCACATCAGCTAAGTTATTTGTTGAAGTTTTCTCAGAGGGAGAAATTACACAGTTAAATAGAGTGCTACGTGTATGCAGATATTAAAGTTGCTTCCTGAACTGAGAGATAAAAGCTAGCTAGGAAATTTAAATTTGAATAACCATGTTTTTCCTGTGGTTAGTAAGATTTCTATGACTGCCCTTCACTTGTTAGCCTTCAGAAGGAGTTGTTTGTGTAAATGTACTGTCTGCATTTGTTTACTTCTTTTATCTATTTGCACCTGCATATTGTTTTCAACTAAAAGTACTTCTGAGAAGGGACAGAAGACCTGAGACAAACCACATTTGGCATATGATTTTCAATTCAGGAGAAAAATGGTTTTTGAAATATTCATTATTCTTTCTGCTATGGTGAGCATTAAAATTTGTGGAAGTTAATCCTTTGGTTTCAAGTGAAAGAATATTATCTTTATGCATAGTAATATTTCCTTCTAGAAAATACATATTCAGTATTTGAGAAAGGTTGTAGTACTCAGAGAAGTTGGTAAAGGTTTGGTATTCTATACATTTGTACCAGTTCTGACCTAAGAAGTTTTAATAGCCTTAACATCAGTTATTCTTCAATGCCCCAGTTAAAAATGTTATCATATATCGCTACTTAAATATTGCTGTGAATCAGGAACCACTAAGCTTGGCTTCAGTCCTGGCAAACTCTTACAGACAGCCCTGTTTACACATTTATAAAATGGGAGGATTGAGCTAAATTAGGATTCTTCTAAAACAGACTATTTTAAAAGTGTGTACTCTCTTCCGCATTAAACAACACAATCAATACAGTTAAACTGTTTTTTCCTCTTAACTTTTGTTTCACAATTTGGGATCGTAGACGTTTGTTCTTGTCCTGTCTTACTTGATTCATTGATGCCCTCTGTGCTGCTGAAGTATTCAGTGCTGTTTGGTAGAATGATTTTGCCAATTAGCTCTAACTATGGTGAACCGCCTCTATTGAGTCACTGATTTGCTGCTTTTATTCTGTTATATACTGGGAAATAAGATTATAAAGCTTCTCTAAAACTCATTTACTTAAGAGATTTCCCAAGCTCCTAACACTGTGCTAAGTACTAGAAATCAAAGTTGACCTTTCCCCCTTTTGGGTCTTAACACCATAATAACCTGATGTTACTTATATGTAACCTTCCTTATGATGCATGGTGCATTAATTCACCATAGGATAACATTTGGAGTCATCATTGAGAGCCTTTTGTTAATAGGCCTCTTGGTGGAGAATGGGGTGAGTTACAGTGAGAAAAACAACAGAAGTCATTCCAGAGGTTTTTGCTTTTTGATCACACTATTTTGATGTAAATATGAATTTTTAACTGTCAGCTTACTAAATTCTTGAAGGTAAGAGTGAAATCACATACTGGATTTTGAAAATGAGAAATAACCCTTAGTGTTTTACACGTGTTGCAAAACACTCTTGGAGGTAGGTGTTGATGAACAGTATTCACCCTCTTTTCCAGGTAACGTAGATGAGGAAGGGTAGCAGCCATATGAGGAACCGACCGTTCATGGTTTTTTAGCCTGTTTCCAAAGTTAAAGATAGGTGCTCTGTGGACTCAGAAAGACAAGAGAGAGTAATGTGATGATGTGGGACTGTAGTCACTCTAATTATCAGACACCTTCAGCATTTCTCAGTCAAAAAATAGTTACTTATCCTTGCATAAAACTGGAGTCAGAAGGGGTTCCACTTAGTTGATATCAGTTCTGTTTGAGGGGTAACATGAATGTATCTTGGACACATAGGTTACTTTAACAAGAGGACTTGAACCTAGAGAATCCTACTATTACATTCAAATCTATGTATTTTCTCCTTTTTATGAGATTTGAAATATATCAGACTGGGGGGAGGTAATAGCTCAGTGGTAGAGTGTGTGCCTAGCATGCACAAGGTCCTGGGTTCAAGCCCCAGTACCTCCATTAAAAATAGATAAATAAAAACCTAATTACCTCCTCTCCGAACACACAAAAAAATTAGACCTACTAATCCTTTTTTATTTTTCACTTTAATACTGTCCCAGTTATCTGCTGCTCAGAAATGAATGACTCCAGAGCTTAGTCATTTAAAACAATTATTAGCCGTTTGGTTCTGGGAGTTGAGCAGGCTTAGGTGATTCTCTGACCTCATAGGTGGCAGTCAGTGCTGGGGCCAGAATCATCTCAACACACCTGGCAGCTCATTCTCGCTGTTTGTTGGGACCTCAGCTGGGGCTGTCAGCCAGAACACTTAGATGTGGCCTTGCCACTTGGTGTGGGTTTCCTCACAGCATGACGGCTAGGTTCAGACATGAATGTCCCCAGAATACCAGGCAGAAGCCAGGTAGCTTTTTATGACCTACCCCCAGAAGTCACATAGATAGCATCAGTTATGTTCGAGTCACAGGCTTGCACAGATTTGAGGAAAGAATGTCAGCATCATGTAAGAAGGATATGCAGGACCTTCTTGTGACCATCTTGGAAAATACAGTCTGATTTTTGATATCATTTTATGAAGAGTGTCCTCATTTTTCTTGGCTGTAACAGTATTCTATTGAATGGATCATATCAATATATGTTTAATCAGTTCTGGTTTTATGTTTTGGGTGTTAACAGTGCTGCAGTGAATAATTCATAGTCTTTTCTCACATGTTCTAAGTATTTCTGTAGCATAAATTCCTCAAAGTTGATGGTTGTATCAAAAGTTATATACACTTGTAATTCTGATAAATTTTTTCCACACTGCCGTCCAAACAGCAATGCACCGAATACCTGTTAACCCTATTTTACTAACTCAAGGTAGTGTCATACTTACAGAATTTTGCCATTCTTACATGCATTGCTCTCTGCATTTTTTAATGTACGTTTTCCCATAACAGGAGTAAGGTCAAGCATCTTTTCATTCATATTTTTAAGAGCCCATTGTGTTTCCATTCTCTGTGAACTATTGATAACTTCATGATATTTGTATGTAGTTTCATTTGTAGTAGTTATACTATTGTATTGTTTCATTTATTAATAATACTTAATATCTCTGTATTGTATTCATATTTATTTTAGTAACTGGAAATCTATTTTTTAACAATACCCTTATTGTTGGACATTTAATGTTTGCATTTTTGTTTGCTGTCTTACATAATCATCTTATAGTGGCTTCTTGGACTTTTTTTCCTTCTGGGCTTATTTCTGTAAGATTAATTTCTCCATGTGGTTACTGAACCAGAGTACTTTTATCAAATGATTATGGGATCAAAAAGATTCTAGTGTTTTCATCAGTTCTTTTTTCCCTTAGGAATAGATACTTCCAGTTTCTTTGAGCCTTGCTTGGCATAGATAATTATATTCTGGGATTACAGGTTTTCTGTAACTGTTACTCTGGGGTTTAGTCTTCTCTGTCTCTTCTCCCATCTTTAGCTTACCCTTTTCCATTCTTACATTGTAAAATTCTCAGATAGTAAAACTTTTATTTTAAGCTTACATAGTGGATAGGCTTATTGCTAAGCATTAAAGAGTCACTTTTAAGGCCAGTAGTGTTTTAAAGGCCTGGTAGATTTCCTTCAGGCCTGGGAAGTATTAAGTGCTGAAGTCTTGAAGCAGATGCAGAAAGGGATATCTCCAAGGAGAAGGGGGAAAGAAGCTTCCTTTGCAGAATAGCCTGGGCACTATCCTTGCACATTATCTTTGATTTTCTGTAGTTTGAAAATGATATGCCTCAGTGTAGATTTTTCAGCATTTATCTTTCTTGGTGTTCTCTGAGCTTTCTAGATCAATAATTTGGTAACTTACATTAATTTGGGGAAATCTTTGGTCTTTATTGATTCAAATATTCTATTCCTTTCTTCTTCTGGTATTCCCATTATGAATATATTACACATTTTGTAGGTGTCCCACAGTCCTTGGATATTCCCTTCTGTTTTTCAGTCTTTGTTCTCTATATTTCAGTCTTGGAGGTTTCTATTGATATACCTCAAAGTCTGAAAGTCTTTCCTCAGCCATAGGCAGTCTTCTGATAAGCCTATCAAAAAAGGCATTCTTTCTGTTACAGTGTTTTTGATCTTTGACAGTTTTCAGGGGCCTAAGATTTCCACCTCTGCTGCTGCTGACTATCTATGTTTGCTTTCTGTCTTCACCATTAGAGTCCTTAGCATGTTAATCCTAGTTGTTTTAAATTCTCGATCTGGTAATTCCATCTCTGCCATGTCTGGTTCTGATGCTTGCTCTGTCTCTGCAGTCTGTTTTTTTCCCTTTAGTGATTTTCCCTTGTGATTTTTTTCTTGCTAGCTGGATATGATACAGTGAGTAAAAGCAACTGCTGTAAATAGGCCTTTAGTAGTGTGGTAGAGAGTTGGGGCAGGGAGGAACCATTCTGTGTAATCTTACGAATAAGTCTGTCTTGCAGTGAGCCTGTTTGTTCGAACAGTGAACTTCACAAGTGTTCATCAGTTCTTTTCTCCCTCCCTGAGATGAGGCAGGATGGCTAGAATGGGCTGGAATTAGAGATTTCCCTTCTCCCCAATGGAGGGATAGAACTGGCTTGAGTTGGACGTATTTTCCCCCAGGTCAGTTAGAGTCTAATAATATTCCAGCAGGTTATGTTCAGATTAACCAGTTTCTCATGGATTCAGGCTTTGTTAAGAACAAGGTAGTCTGGTTTATTTCAAATGGTTCCTTTTGACAGAAGCACGAGGGGATTTTTCTCTGATATTTTCTGTGAGAACCTAGTCAGATTCCTGGAGATAAAACTCACCAAAGTGTGGTGCCCCACCCCCACCCCATGACTACTGAGTTCCCCTAGAGTTTTTAACTCAGACTTGTCCATACCTAACCTCCAGCGATTTGTTGATTACAGTTCTAGTGTTCCTTCACCAGCACTGGTTTCCTCAGATTTCTGCTCTCAGATGTTGTGGGGGTTTTTGTATCTACTTGTCTGTCTCTCCAATTTGGGGGGCAGCAGATTGCCGTGTGACCTCACTTCTCTTTCAGATCTAAGAACAACTATTAATTTTTCAGTTTGTTCAGCTTTCCATTTGTCAGGATGGAGTGGCAACTTCTAAGCTCCTTATATGCAGAACCAGAAGTCATCTTTCCCTGCACACCATAGGAATTTTTTAAAGTACTGTTCAAACTATTTAACAAAGTATCTGTTGTCCATAGATAAAATGCTTCCCAATTTAATACTTGTTACATCATTTTTATATCAATCCAATCTGGTAAGTAGACTTTATAAGGATTATGCCCTTGATGTGGTAACCACAGACTCTCAGCCTTGAAGGTTCAATTACTGGTTTTATCAGTTCATTCTAGGTGATCAGGTTTGGTGTACTAAATAGTAACCAAATTCAAACTCCTAAGACTAATTTTAAAACAATGTGCATTAGTGTGCTATGAAAAATACTAGTACAGTAATGTTCAACTGGTGTCTTGTGAGCTTATGTCCTGGCTTAGTGGAGTCCCTTAGAAGAGTTGGGTGTCCTTTAAGAGTAATTGTCAAACTATGATAGCAAAAACACTGACTTCCGTTACTCTTGGATTATTTCTGAAAAATTATAAGAATTAGGTCTTTTAAAAATAGTATCTTACTCCCAGTGTTGGAGAAAAACTGATTATTACTCTTTACTTCATTTTGCATGACTCTCCCCTTTATATCTTTAATATTTTCTACTATTGCATTCATTTGGCGACAGTTACCTTAAGGTGTTGCTTGAATAATTTTTGTTATGGTAAAATATACATGATAAAAAATTTATAGTTTTAACCATTTTTAAATGTGCAGTTCTGTGGCATTAGGTACATTCACATTGTGTAGACATCACCATGCCCACCCACCTTCAGAACTTTATCTTCCTCGGCTGAAACTCTACCCATTAAACAGTAAATCTCCATTTTCCCACACACATACACACACACACACACACACACAAACACACACGCACACACACACCCATGGCAAATAACATCTTCTATGAATTTGACTACCGTAAGAACCTCGTGAGAGAAATTAGGTGATATTTGTCCTTTTGTGACTGGCTTACTTAATGTAATATGTCATCAAGATTCATCCATACTGTAATGTGTCAAAATTTCCTTCCTTTTTAAGGCAGGATAATATTCCATTGTATGTATATATCATATTTTGCTTATTCGTTCATCCTTTGATGGACTCTTGGATCTCTTCCATCTTTGGGTTATTATAGCAATGCCGTGAACAGTGGTGTACAAATATCTTTCACATCTTTTGGGTATATACCTGGAAATGGAATTTTCTGATCATTTGATAATTCTGTGTTTAATATTTTTGAGTAATTTCGATACCATTTTCCACAGCAGCTGCACCATTTTTCATTCCCACCATCAGTGGACAAGGATTTCAATTTCTCCACATCCTTGCAAATTTTTGTTTTCTGTTGTTTTGATAATAGCTATTCTAATGAGTGTAAAGTAGTCTCATTGTAGTATTGATTTGCATTTTCATAATGATTAGTGATGTTGAGAATCTTTTAATGTGCTTCTTGACCATTTGTGAAATGTGGAGAAATGTTTACCAAAGTCCTTTGTCCATTTTTCTTATTGGGTAGTTTATGTTTTCATGTTGCTAAGTTGTAGGAGTTCTTTATGTATTCTGGATATCAATCCCTTATCAGATGCTTAACCCCTATCAGATGCTTACTGATTTTTAAGAATGAGCTCAATGTGATGAGTATTCCCAGATCATCTCATAAGGTGGACTTTGGGCATATTGCTGTCTTTATACATGATCTGTATAGTAAAATATTTTACCTTGTTGCCAGGCTTTTGGAGTATTTTCTGTTTGGGTTTAATGACTGTATACTTTCCTCTGCGCCAGTCTGTTTTTATCACCTTTCTTCTCTTCACCCTCTGATTAGTTGAAACGTGACTCTTCTCTGAATACATGGTCTTTGTCTTCTTTTCTGCCATATCTACTGGGTACTCCCTCCTATACTACACATACAATTTTAAGGAAAATAAAAATGGCTTCAGGTTTTATTTTGGCTGTTGTTGGCTCTTACTTAGACCATTCATGTATTCTTGTCTGTGTGCAGTTTTATCATTTGAAGTCACTGCTCATCTGTCTGATAAAATTCATTATAATATTACCGTTGCACTCATTTTTCCAGCAAACCAATTTCTACCTTCATGGATAACTTTGGTAACTGGTTCTTGATGCCATTTGATCAGTTCCTGCCTATCTTTGTCCCTGATCAGGTCTTCAACTTGGAGTGTGATCCAGATCCATTGAACTCATCCACTGACTTAACTTGGCTCTGAAAACTTTGCTTCCCCTAAACATCACTTATAAACAACCTCTAATTTGGATTTTATGATCACAAGCCTCTGATCTACATCTGAGATCTTGAACAAGGCCCTTTCCCTCTCTAACAACTACAGCCTTTTTATAGGGCCCCAAATCCACCACTTTCATGACAGTTTTATGTAAGGGAGAACATTCTGTCATATACATATATATTTACTTTTTGGGAATTAAGAGGTCACTTTATAACCATTTTAAATTTAATTGCTTCTTAATGCTTACCAAGCCACTGGTGCCTTTTCATATATATATTAGGTTATTTGAGTATAAAGATGTGTTCTCCCTGCTCTCCTGCTCCCTCGTCATCTTTTGGAGATTCCATGAGATACTAGGTTAACGAGTATTAGCATTTTCATGGCTTTGCCACATATTGGTAGAATTGTTTCCAAAACAGTTACACAGTATCTCCAGCAGAGCGTGAGTTTTTGCCACATTCTCTGTTCTATTTTAATTTTTTCACTTTGCTGAGTAAGGGATAAAGCTTAACCATTTTTGCTGTGAGGATGATTTTGTTGATTACTAGTGGTGTTGACTTTTTTCTGTGTTACATTCCTTATGTGAACTTCCTTTACACATTTACCTTTGATGCTTTTCGAGTTTTCTTAAGATTTATATGAACTTTCTACGTACTAAAAATTAATCTCATAACATCCACTGTAGAAATTTTCCTGTGTTTGCCCCTGTGTTCTGAATGTAAGATACATGTTTTACAAACCTAAAGTCTCTTAAATTTTATGTTACCAAACCTGACAGTCTTAGAATTTTTGGTCAATTCTAGTAAAGTAATTCTTCCCTATCAAATTTGATAAAATAATAAGTTGAGAGTTGAGTGATACTGATTCCTCGGTTTTTCTCTTTTTTGTCCTGTTTAGTTCAGGTAGAATCACTTTAGTTGCTAGTTTAACCTTTTTTTTTAATGAGTTGTTAACCTTGGGTTAATGCCGTTGATTCAGATGTTTTCTACCTTGCCCTGTATGTTGTAGGGTCTCCTCCTTCCTTTTTAATTATCAAGGTCTTACACACTATAGGCCTTTGGTATTTGCAGATTTAACATTTACAGTTTCAGCTACTCTCAGCTGACCCTGAGGTCTGTCATCTAGTGATTTGTATTTTTGCTGAGACTGAAATGTTACTTGCTTGCTGCCAGGCTTGCAGATAATTGGAACTGATCATGTGAGCTCAAAGTGGGAGCCTATTAGACAGGCCAGCACCCGCATCTCAACGCAGCTTTGTTTTTCTCTGTCGTCGCGTACACAGTAACTCTCCAAGTGATAAAAGCTGTTTCTTTGTGAAATATGGGCCCGAAAAGAAAACCAACCGCTAGTGCTGGTGATGGAAGTGAAGAGAAAATGAAGAGGTCTAAGAAAGTGATGGTTCTTAGCCAGAAAATAGACGTTTTGGATAAATTAAAGTGGTTTTGCAGATTCAGGTAAGTTTGTGGTTGGTTAATGTCACTACAGTATTTATGTAGTAATTTATATTTTGAGTGCTAGAATTTATTTTTATGACTTTATAAATGACCAGTAATGTATTTTTAGAAGCACCAAGTGTTTAAAGATGTCAGCTATACTTCACTGACTTTTATGGGGGAGATTAAAAACTTTGGTAGCATTTGAAAATCTGAGAATTTGGGGGAAATCTTGATGCTTTTGCGGTACATAATGCTTACAGTACTGGGGTATCCTGTTCCTGTCATATTTCTGTCCTTGTGGCACTACAGCACTTTTACATGGTCTTAATGTGTTTTTGATGTGCCCTAAAACTCAGTCCCCTGGCCTCTAATATTGGTCTTTTTCTCCTCCCTCCAAATTACACTCTCTTTATCATACCACGTGAACAGGATGGTGTTATCAAATTAAAAAGATTTATTGGTATTTTGTTTGAGATGCTGCTAGTTACATAATAACTTGAGAAGAGCGAGGCCTTTTGAAATACCTATTTTTTTTTTTTCCTATTTGGGAACTGTGTATCTAGTCAAATGTTACTGAAATAGCCCCAAAATATTTCTACATATCTTTTATGAACTTCAGCAAACCAGTTTGAACACTTACATGAACTGAGTTTATATTAGATGTTGGATATGGACGAGAGTAGCTAGTTTCTCAAGGAACTCCCAGTCTAGGAGAAGAAAAAGATAATGTGTAAACTAGTGATTTTTAGAAGTGTAAAACATGTTCTTACACAGGCAACTCTGGGAGCCCAAAGGTAGGACCTACTGAAAGGGTGTGATGAAGGATGGTTTCTAAGAGGATCTGAGGGGTGAATTGATAATTCTTGTTCTTGGTTAATTTGATTAGGATCCATCTTCGTCCCAGCATAACGCTGAAAACCTGGTCATTGTGTATTGTAAGCCTATGACTTTGATCTGTTCCAACCAATTTAAAAAACTTACTATCTTTTTATTTTAACTGATGCCTTTGGATTTTCATTGTCTTGCCTCTTCCAAGTAATGTCTTTTTCTAATAATTTCTTACTTTATTTTAAGAATATCTGAAGTGATATTACATGATCTTGATAGTGGTCATTCTTTGGTTTCTAGGTTTAGAGAGACTGCCTAAGAGCTTTGCTACTAAGCAAAATGCTGGTTTCAGGCTTAAGGATGGAATGCACACTTGATAAATTTTAAGGAAGAATTCTTTGTGTGTGTTAGGATTGGGTATTGAATCAAATGACCTTTAGTAATTTTTTAAAATAATACATGATTTTTCTTTTTTAGCCTACTGGTATAATAGCTTTGTATTTTCTTCAAGAATCTACTTGGGCATGGACTATTGTTCTTTTAATGTATTTGTTGGAAATTTCCCTTTCCTGTATTTTGTCATTTTTATACATGCATTTATAAAAAAGATTGGTGGCCTTCTGTGATGTCTTTAACTGGTTTGAGAATCAGATTATATTTTCTTTAAGGCAGCATTATTAATAATTATTTCCCTGAGCCTAGAATTGACTTATGGAACTGTAAATGAATATTTTTGTTAGCAGTGTACTTTGTGGTTATGGAAAAGAGAAAACAAAGTCTGAATGCAAATTGTAATCCAATGTTTTTCAAGTTGTATCAAACTATACTTGTGAGAAAAGGGTTGTATTTTGTGATCCATTCCTTACGTATTTCCTCTTTTATTAAAAAGGAGTTCTGTCTTAGAGCTTAATTTAAATGTTTAAAACTATTAATTCTGCATAAGAACCTTTCATGACTGAAAAAATGACATAGTACTTTCTTGGTATCCTTTACCATAAATACAGGATTTTAAAAAATGGATGTTTTTGGTAATTTTGTATGGTAAAAGAAATTTGAAATAGAGTATAGTTCACTTGTGAGAATTCACAGAAGTATTAATTTGAATTTAGGTCAAAATAAAGACATTTCCAATTATGATGTTTGCAAAATTGAGAAGATTATAGTTGCTGATACTAAAGCCAGCACAGCTGCCAGTTGACCTAATAAAAAGAAAAAACCATGAAAAATGTTATGTCTAATATAAAAGAGATATAATATCAAATTAGACTTGACATGTTCAGCACGTTGGTATTAACTAGTGAATCTCGTAAGTTTGACATCACTTAATAAACTGCTACAATTTACAGGAATAGATCCTAATTCTCTTGCATGATAAGACAGAGTTTTAGAGAACTTTATAACAATTCTGTGCCAGTTTCAGAGGAATTGAATACATCTTGAGCTGAAAGAGGAAGAAGCTTATCAGCCACTGGTGGATGAGAGCAGCAGGGTTTAACTACCAGAGTCAATGAAGGAATGGAGCTGTAAGGTGTGCTGACCGTTGGCCAGCGTGCTGGGGAAAATGGCTCTGTGTGGGTCTTGTTTAATCTTCAGTGCCACTAACTAAACCTAGAAATTTACCCTAATAGTTGATACTTTAAAGTTCGATTCACTTGATTATAACCTACCTCTTAACAAATCAGTGGTTCTTCATGAGTATCCATGTGGTGTCTTTCGTGATGTTTATTCCTAGAGCCAAGAGAGTCATGTTCATAATAGACATTTTACTTCCTACTTTTCTCATGAAGCGATTGTGAAATAAGCAATACTGTAATTCTTTGCAAGATATGACAGCAATCTCTTAATTTTAAAATCAAAAGTATTGTTATAAAATGTTATGTATTAAAATCTGAGAAAAGAACGGATGAAAAAGTACAAATCAAAAAATCCTTGAGGCAAGGAATGAAAGAGCTATGAGTTAATGTTTAATGTACAGTTAACAACTAAAGTCTCATAATGTTTGATGAAATAATATTTTTTAAAAATTGACTTAGTGATGATGGACTGGAACTAAATCCCCAGAGTATGCCAGTAAACCCCGGGGCAATGGCGCAGGTGGCATGGGGTTGTCAGTACAGATGGTAGTGAGGTGGGTCTGCTGATCCACCCTCCCCCGTTTTTTCAAGAATATCAATATATATATTTCTTAAATCATTTTACCATTTAAAATTCTTAAATTTACAATTTGTAAAATAATTTAAGAGCTGTATTAATAAACTTATTTAATATTACAACACTTTTTAAGAATGTAGAAAACACTTTAATCTGTGATTTTGCTACAAAGGTTTTATATGTGAGCATATATTTATCTAGCATTGAAGCATAGCTCTTGCAGGTATTTAAAGCCACTGTTAACTGTGGGTGTGCAGTGTATCAGGTTTCCAGGTGTTTTCTATAGTATGGAAATATTAGGAGGAAACTGATAAACTTATTGCAGACATTTTCTTCTTTCAGCTGCTTTTCTAACCCAAACCGTGTGTCTTGATGACACAACGGTAAAGTTTGAGATATGGGATACAGCTGGTCAAGAACGGTACCATAGCCTAGCACCGATGTACTACAGAGGAGCACAAGCAGCCATAGTTGTGTACGATATCACAAATGAGGTACGTGGAAACACATTCTCCAGTGGAACTTGTCTGAGTATTCTTTTTTGGTATGCAGAATTTCAATTACAGGAAAGATTTTTTAAAATCTTTTTTTGTTAGCTAAGCATGACATTTCTGCCAAAGCTTTTATGAGATAGAAAAGCTGATTTTAAAAAATAAGATGAAAGTGTCTCAAATAATAAAATAGTCCTAATAATTTCCTTCCAAGTGTCACACTGACAGTCTTTAAAGTCTCTTCTCACAAAGACGCTCCCTAACCATTTTTTGAGCCTGTGCCGAATAGCTGTTTCTTTGTTTCTCAGGAGTCTTTTGCCAGAGCCAAAAACTGGGTTAAAGAACTTCAGAGGCAAGCCAGTCCTAACATTGTAATAGCTTTATCAGGAAATAAGGCTGACCTCGCAAATAAAAGAGCTGTGGACTTCCAGGTACGTTGAATTAACTTTCACTTGTAAGCACATATTTTTCTTCCATATCCACACTTAAATTATAGTTACAACTTTAAAACCATGCACAATAGAACACTTTTAAAGAAATGTGATGTACTGTATGTAATAAAATCTCATGATAAACCTGCATTTTTTAAATATCATTATGTAATTATAATATATGTTGATTCAAAGATCTTGTTGACCTAAACAATTACAGAAGAAATAATTGTTCACAAACAGTGCAGAAACATACAAAGCAAAAGATGATTGCCTCTTGACCTAATCCCTCCACTCCTGCATAGAAGTCAGTATTCCTAACATTTTTTTAAATTTATGTATCTGTATATCAACACATATGTGCATACTCACTTTTACACGTACAACCTATGTGTTTGTTTTTAAAGGGGTCTTCAAAAATAAAGGCTTTTAAGAGATCCAATTTGTATGTTATCTAATGTAGCTAATTAGGCGTGTTCGCTGCTGCAAAGTAGAGAAAATACAATCATTCAAAACAAAACAAATGTCTCTAGTTTGACACTTTTAAACTTCCTGTTCTCTGGCTCTTCACTTTCTCTACCAGAGAGGTTTGGTTGTGGCCAGTATACATATAATATCAGTGATAAGAGAATTGTCTTTTTTGACGATGGAGCACCTGCACCGGGAGAGAGGCAGTGATATTTCTTGCACCATTAGGTATTAAACTGAGCGTGCTGCACGTGTGGCTTCCTTTAATTCTGGTGAGAGCCGTGTGAGGTATAGTATCTGCTACTGTTTCTAAGGTAGCTCCCTCCCCAGCACAGAGTGGTAGGTGGAGCACTTAAATCTTAGTCAGAAGTGGCCCTGTCACACCACATTGCAGAGGAACCTCTTTTTTTTTTTTTTTTTTAAATCAAATTAGGAAGATAATTGGTTGTTCTTCTCAACAGCTGTGAGGATCAGCGGTAATAATACATGTAAACTGTGAAGCACGATAGAAATGTAGAGTAGTGACAGAATTTTCAAAGGAATGAGTCATGACATATTCAAAATTAAAATGTTGCTTGTGGAAGTCATTCAGAATTAAATATAAGGGTGCCATTTAGTGGTTGAAGCCAGTGTTAAAGATTTGGTTTCCCCTTTGTCTTCATTGCAAATAATGAGCGTAGGTAAAATTGCTGCAGAGATCAGAGAGTTTTATTTAGAATAGGATCATCGCCCCTGCCTCAAACTTGCCATTTGAAGGCAGATTTAATGTGCGACCAGAAGGTGCAGGATGGGATAGTGCAGGAACTTACGGCAAAAAGGAATGATAGACTTCACAGTACTCTTAGCTTTGCTTTACTTTTAACTAGAAATAATTGCTTATTACACAGTTGCCACTTTTAGGTGATCAAGTTGGAGCAGTAATAAGGAAGCCTCTTTTTTTCTGTAACAAGATTGTATGCAATACTATGTGTGGTAATAGTATGTGCAAAAGATGTGTCTCATTTTTTATCCTCTAAACAGGAAGCACAGGCCTATGCAGATGACAACAGTTTATTATTTATGGAGACATCGGCTAAAACATCAATGAATGTAAATGAAATATTCATGGCAATAGGTAAGATTAACTTTTTTGCAGACAATAAATACAGGTAAAACAGATTAACCTGGGAGTACATTTGGTTTGACTGTCTTCTTTTTTTCAATTCTTGGATTTTTTTTTTAATGGTTATACTACTTACTATTCTAGATTTTCTCCACAAAGCATTACTTTGTTAGGTATATTGTTAAATTTGAAAAATTACTACCCATTAGGTTGTAACACTTTGTTAAAATTTTTCTGGTGAGTTGAGAGCCTGAACTTTGAGCTGATGGCTCAAGCAGATAGATTTTTCTGAAGATACCACTGAAAATTTTGGATAAATATGTTTTTCTATTACAGTTTTTATATAAAAGGAAGATAAACTCAGTAATTTTTTCAGTGCAACATGTAGGCATAATGAGATTTCTTTCCCACTGATCAGTAACTATTTTCACCTTGCCTTTGCCCCGAACAGAACATTATTTTTGTTTATTTTTCAAGTTCTTTTTAAATCATTGATTATTGACAAACATAAGACAGGCAAGTACAATGCACGTAAGTGTACAGGTTGACAGAGTGTTTTAGTGCAAATATTGCGATGGAGAAAGTCTCAGAGCACTGAGGCTCAGAGAGGAGGAGGGAAGGCAGAGCGGCACCCACACTTTTCTTTTCGTTGCCGCCAAGGGTGTTTGGTTCTTCACTGTGCTCTCCCCTTTCCTCTGTGTGCCCTCAGCTGATGATTACTGCTACACAGTGGTTGATGATAGGTCGTGACTTTGAGGACTTACAAGGAAGCTTCCTTTTTTCTATAACAAATGCATTTTTATTGACCCTAGTCTTCTCCTAATTGTAAGGTGCAGGTTCTAAGGGAGAGGTCTGTTCTGGTGGCTCTCCCTGTCTCCTGCCTTCACACTGTTCGTGTGCCACGCACTCATCTCATCCCATAGCATCTTTTATTGTACAGCGGTGATCACATCCTTGTCCCCAAATAAAAAGTATTCTTTTATATTGGAGTCCTACAAATTAACCAGTATAAAGGCTGATTCAGAGGCTAGAGAAAACCGAGAAAGAGCTGCCGGTAGATGAGCGAGATGGTGGCTTCATTTAGGGAAAAACTTGCCTGTTTATTGGGTAAAATATTTTCCTGAGAAACTCAGACTTGCAGTTTATTAGGGAAATACTAGCACAGTTGTGAAGGATTATGTGACAGTGTATACTTTAATAAATAAGACAGACTATACACCCAGAACCACATCTGAAAAGTAACAGGAAACGAGGAGATAATAGGTCCCTCAAATCAGGCTGAACTTTAAATCTTTCTGATGATATTAAGGCTCCACCAGATGGGCTTTATTTGATTTGTACCTTTTATTCAGACTTGCTAATAAGGTTATATTTTCAGTCAGAAAGTAGCTTACATATTAGGGCTTTCGGTTATGTTTCTGAAATTAGAATGTTTCTTTCCGTGAAGGAAACTTCAAGTATAAATTGAATTCTGGCTTCTCTATTAGTAAGTTAAGTAAATCACATAGTAAACTCATGTTTTCACTTTTTTTTTAAATTGAAGTATAGTCAGTTTACAATATTGTGTCAGTTTCTGGTGTACAGCATAATGTTTCAGTCATAAATATACATACATATATTTGTTTTCATATTCTTTTTCATTATAAGTTACCACAAGATGTTGAGTATAGGTCCCTGTGCTTTACAGTATAAACTTACTGTTTATCTATTTTATATATAGTGTATATCTGCAAATCTTGAACTCCCTGTTTATCATGTTTTCACTTTTGATGACTTCCCACTTGTTTAGTAGGAGAGAGTCTACAATAAATTTATCATCTGCTTTTAATCTGATAAGGTCTTGAGTGGCTTCTTTCATTGCATATCTTCATTAACTTGGTTCAGGATACTTAGCTTCTCACAGTGCTCATCAATTTAGAGTCAGATTGATCAGCTGCAATTATTTATGTACAAAACAGATAGTGCCAGCTTCACTTTGGTAACACTCTTTAAGATAGGAGACAGGAGACTACTTCTTTTGAGACTCCAAAGGCGTGTTTTACTTTATCTTCACACAATAAAAATTAACCAATAGAAGTTAAAGGCTCCTCATTCCAGTTTATTTCTTTCAGCCTCCTAATTTCACTCATCTAATTACAGAAAGCCCTTGGAGAAGTATGCTAAAGGGAGAAATGGTCACTCAGTCCAAAACCTATCTTGGTATTAATTATAGTAAAGTTATAATGCTAGCTACTCTTTGTCCCTCCAGACTTTGTAAATACATTTGACTAGAAATTTACCATTTTGTTACCATTTACACTGTCATTGCCACAGCCATTCCTAGAGAAGTAGACCAAGGGTGAAGGCGCTTCTTCCCAAACCTCAGCGCTCCTGGCTCCCAGATCCAGCGCCCAGCCAGCATCTAGGATTCTAAAGAGGATTAGTGCTCTTGTGGAATATTACAACAAATAAAGGGTAAAAGATCCAGAACACAACGAGGCATTTAGATTTTGAAGTAGAGCATGTTTGGCTTTTGTGGAGCCTGAGCCAAGGCTAAGGTAAAGCTGGAGTCTTACTGTAGTGGTCTGTCCCCATGGTTGATAGACCAGCATGTCTAGCCACCCTTACAGTATGTGCTCTTAAAGGTATTTAATGTTTAATAAATCCCAACACATCCAGGATCTTGGGGTCCAGGCAGACTACATCTAGCATGTAAATTTTCTAATTAGTGGGAGCCACAGTCTAGAGAACAGCCATTAGCACTACAGGGCTTAGCAAAGCGAAAGCCATAACCGCCAGTTGTGGGGCTTTTTCCAAATGTGTCAGGCCATGGTTATCTGACTCAGAATTGGAATTTTTTTTTTTTTTTAAATAGAGCTGTCAGGATCAAGTCCATTTTTATCAGGCAGAGCTACTGACGAATCAGATTAGCTAATTCTTAATTAGCCACAAGAGAGGAAAATGATAGACGTTTGAAGTGAAGTCTGTAAGCCAGGAAGAAAACAGGAGCTGTGATCTGTCATGAGTTGGGGTAATAATTTGCATAGTAGAGGACAAGTTCCACTGGAGATGGTATTTGTTTATATCCTGACTTGTTCCAAAAAGTTTGTGGCAGTCCAGACATCTCTGATGGGTAGGGGCTGAGCTTCTTGATTATAAACACATTGGCTGGTCATTATCTTTAGTAACTTAGGTATTCTTTAAATAACAGTAGTAATAATGATGATGAAATAAAGTACAACTTTTTCTGGTATTGTTTAATGACTCTATACAAAAAATTAAATATATCTCTAGTCAAGTTTTAATTATGTGTCTTCAACTGGCTCAGTTTTACCCTTCCCTCAACCTACTAAACTCCCTAAGGACAGTGATCAGTGTTTTGGTATTTCAGAGATACTTAGTAAACATTTGAAAACAGTGAACACATGGTTATATGACACTTAGGGGTAACCTAACTGGAAAGAAAGATTACAAGTAAGCAAATAAAGTAATTCTCTTGTGAATATTCTAATGGCGTTTGTTTTGATAATTTATCTTACAGCTAAAAAGTTGCCAAAGAATGAACCACAGAATCCAGGAGCAAATTCTGCCAGAGGAAGAGGAGTAGACCTTACTGAACCCACACAGCCAACCAGGAGTCAGTGTTGTAGTAACTAAACCTCCAGTTTAAACTAGCTGGAATATTCTTCTGCTTCCTAAATGTTAATAACAGTGGAATTGGAGCATTTAACCAGCCCAGTATGACTTCCAAAAAGAAGAGACTTACGATAGAGTCAAGTTTCTAATACAGAATTATTTTAAGTGTTTTGAACTTAATTTTTAATAACATGCATGTGGCCCTCTGACTAATGTTTCAGCAGTGGAAGGGGGAAATGAGAGCTTTGTGTAAACTTGTTTCCTTGGAAGGTTAGGGGGACTCATTTCTCTTCACCAGGGATATTGACAGATGACTCTGAACCCACAGGTAACCAGCCAGTTCTGTGAAAAAGATTTGGAACTTACTCATTTGGGCTTTTCAAGAAAACATTGTTTAGAAGGAGGTTCTAAAGAGATTTATGCTTAACTACCATATTCAGGCAACCTATAATTTCTCTTAGGATCCATATTAAAAGTATACATTCCACATTTTAACAAATTAGCCACAAGAAGACAGTCTCACTTTTCTGGGGGGAGAAATGAATATTAGTGGCACCTAAATTATAGCCAATCCTGTTATTTTTTCAAATGGGGTTTAAAAAAATCAAATGTAATCCCATCTTGTTTTAGGAATATGAAAACTGATAAAAATGCATCTTAAAGGATGGTGTTCCCTTCAAACATGTGAGCTCTTCAACAAAAATGAAACCAGGTGTCTGATTTCTGTTTAATCACTGCTGGCCATTACATAGGTTTTGTTGTTTGGGGGTAGGGAGGGGGCTTTTGTGCCCTTTGGACATAAATATAGTCAATGCACTAACAATTATGTACATTCAAACTTGATTATTTTAAATTTGATCTTCAGCTGTACTGTAAATAGGGTACTGCATTGTAGTCTCCATGTATGTTTATTACTTTTCTGTAATATTTAAGAGTTGCTTAAAAGTATACAAAATGTACAGTTACTAAAACAGCTAATTTTTTCCTTCTCTGCCTCTTTGAAAGGAAGGGGCTTCAGTTGTTCCTACCTGGTTAGAACCATAATAAACAATGTACCGGTAATTTGTAACATAAGTATTGGATATGTTAGTAACAATCTTGCAGCCTTGTTTTCCAAAGTTCATTTTATTTTGATCAGTTCAGTATATTGCACTAATTGTTTTAGGTATTTTCGTTACATGAAATCTACCATGTGTTGGAGATGATTTAATCTATTTAAGTGTTGAACTGCTAGCCGAACTTGTCCATTTACAGTCATTCAGAGTTAGCAAGGACAACAGTTCACCAGTGTTTAGTTTTATATTGAGGTGCTCAGGTTGGAATAAAGTGGTATGAAAAGCAAGTGCTGGTTTTTCTCTCTTTTTTGGCATGAAACAATGCACATACATAAATGGTATCGCATCACCTAGAATATGCTTTTGTATTTTCTTCACTACATTCTTTAAAATGATTTGCGTGATATTGATGTATTGTCTTAGTATCTGGTTCATTGAAGAACTGTCTTCATGTTTCTGTTCTCTGGATAATCTAAACTTTAACTTTTACATTTGAAACTGATACTCACTTCCGCTGAGCAGTATTACCATAACTGTAATGTTGTCTCTGGAGCCAGCCGCTAAAGCAGCGTTCACAAGTTCACGGCTAATGTACTCAGCAGCTCCTTCGTAGAAACTCTTATGGTAAGATTTTTTTTCTTTGTCACTTGCATCTTTTGGCACACTGTCCATGCTGGTTGGTTCATCAGTTTCTTTCTCACTGCAGGGACCAGGGTTACAAGTGAAATGTTCAGAATCTTTTGAGTCCGACCTTTCTTTTGAATTTGTAGTTGACACACATTCTTCAAATTCAGATTTGCTCTGAAATACTATGTGGATATTGGTTTCTGATTTAGATGCGTTTTGTTCGTTGATTGGGGAAAGCAGGGGCCCCGTGGATGTTGACAGTTTGTTTCCTGTGGTAGAACGTGTTTCTGTATACACGTGAAATGCTGTCATTGTCAGTGCAGTGGCTTCCTTTATATCCAGAACTTCCCAGAGCCCATTGGTAGCTAAGATAAGGAATTGACATAAGTCATCGATAGGGACAGAAATAGTTTGAGGTGCTGGGATAATGAATTTTTTCAGTTTGGGATTTCCATGAAACCCAAGTCCTCGTGTGGTTTTTATTTGCTCTTCTACAAGCCCATATGGTTCATTTGAGCTACTTACTGCTCCGTTCTGCAGTACTCTTCTTCTTTCATTTATGTTTTGCATGGTGTGTTCTTTGGTTAGGCAAAAGCCTTTTCCATTTCTGCATAAGACTGCTTGCACGTTACCTAAAAGATTATTTTAAAAAATTGATCCTAGAGATTTATAATCAATCGTGTCAAAGCATGCTGTCAACTTCATAGATTTGTTTCAGTACATAAACAGAAAGCAGGTCATTTAAAAATATTTTTTTAAATATGTGTAATATTGATACCATTATTAGAAGATACACAGTAATTCAGATATCAAACGAGGAGGCCAGTTTATTCCTCCTTTTTAAGCAACTTAGTGTTAAAAATACTGCATTTAGTATTAAAATAACTAAAACTACAGGTAATGAAAAAGAAGTAATTTTTTTTTTATGAAACAGCCTCTGAGTGTTACATATATTGGTAGTGTCAAGAATTGAACGTTTTTATAACCAACATATCTTCCATAGAGCAGACATTTTTAAATGTTTTAATAAATGCCTTTTCAATTAAAAACACAAACTGACTTAAATTTAAGAGTGGAGTTTGATAATTTTTTAACTGGTCAGAGTTAAAACCTGAATGGATTGTAGGTGTGTGTGAGAATGCCACTGTTAGTCCGTCTTACTAGGCTTGCTATTTGTGTTAAAAAGAAGGAAAGTCAGCTCTGTGAAGAAAACATATCATTGTTTTAAATGGATAATAGCTAGCCAACATTAAAACCTCTTGATTGAAAACTGAAATCTTAAAAAGCTGACTAGTTTGTTCATGGTTCAGGTGAACCCGTGATGTGTGCTTTATTGAAATCTTAAGCAAATCTGAGCACAATGCTCTGAACAGACTGAAGGGTGGTTGTATTACCAGTTTCCTTTGGCATACAAAAAAAAAAAAGACTCAGAATTTTTTTAGCTTGTTAGGGAAAATTGATTTTCCCCAAGTCTTCAGGAACATAATTGTATATAATACCTTTGAGAATTAAAATTTCTGGAATCATAGGAAAATTTACATTAGAATATTCTGATTTGAAACTCTGTACCTGGAATCAGAATTTTGTGCTGCAGGCCTTCATTTCTAATCCCCTGATGTTTTAGGTAAAGGATATAGATTTCAGAAGGCTAAGGTTCACCCCACTAATATGGTCGATCAGAGCCTAAGTTGGTGAAGCGTTCGTGGCAGGCATAGGGGTGAGCCTATTGGCTTATTTACATAATGGGAATTGTTAATATCTGAGCAATTGGACGGGACCAAAGAGGGTACAATGTAGTGGAAAGTGTTTTGGAACCCTAATAACTATGAATGATGTAGTCCTCAAAACTGTGTGACCTCTTTTATTTCTTTGTGGTTTGATTATTAATATTTTCTATTAACTTCTCTGCCAGTCATGCTAAGTTTACACTCTGTAGAAGGTGAATCAGTAAGATAATTGTTGACTTTTGCTGAGCTGTAAATTGTTACTGTAGCAGCAAAGCAGCATGGATTGGTGTTGAACATGCCAACTGGGTAAAGTGAATTGTTTTATTAGGAGAACATTTGGTTCCGTTCCCCTTTTAAATTAGAAAATTTCTTTGTATGTGTACCTACACGTATAAATAGTACACCCATAGCTCTGAAAACACAGGGGACATAATTTGGCTCAAAATAGTCAAGTCCACTGACTGCCTACATGTTTTATTTGCATGTGGCAAGCCAAAGCTCACTCAGCAAGAAGAAAAGGCATTGTTTCTCCTCCGTGTGATTTGGAAAGAACTTAATACGATTATGCAGTTACAGTGAAAGGGTAGTAAATTGGTATTTTGATTTTAGTTGCCTCTGCAGAGAGCTTATGTACTTACTATTTGTCTTTTTTTTTTTTTTAATTGCTGTGCTATAGAGTAGGAAATGCCATTTTGGTTGATTTTATTATTGTGGACATCCCTTGTGATCAGCACAATAAAATTTTCTAGAAAATGGGGACCTTAAGTAATGGCTGCAGTTTTTGCTCTACCATTGACTTGCTGTGCCTGACTTACTAAGTGAGTTATTTAATTTCTTTGACAGTTTATTCATCCTGATAAATTGTGCCTTCCAGATAGCTCACATCTTTACCTGTGTGAATTTGCATGAAGGAAAGAGGAAATGACAGAGAGGTGCCCGGTGTTTCTCAGCTCTTCATGCATAGCCCAGGACATAAGAGGATAAGTAAGATTATTTTGGAAGAGTATTCATGGAATAGACTTGAGGAAACAGTGAATGTGCAGTTAATAGTTTTATTTCCTGACCCTCAGGTTGCATATGCTGTCAGCTGCAAATGGGGCTGTTGAAAGCAGGTGAAAGCTGAAAGCGAGAATAGATGAAGATTTAAAAATAACACTATATGTCCATGTGTCACTGAAGGAAAAGAGAGGCTAGATTTGCTCTAAAGAAGGGTTCGTGTAACATCTGTTTGAAGGAAATGAGACTAAGCAGTGAACCGTGATGAAGACCCTTAGGCAAAAATTTTAATAAATCTGAGCATAAATGAGAATTCAAATTCCTGACATAAAGTTACCATCTTTTAATAGTTGGAGAGATCGTGCCCTTCAGAAACTTATCAGAACCAAGGTGGAACAGGGTTACTAGAGAGACAGCATGTTTGGGGACATTAATCAAATGGGAATTTAAAAAGAGCTGCTGTGAGGTGATATTTAGGCCTTTCTTAAGAGGGCATATCCGTATAGTCAGGCGAAGTGTTCCTTACGCGGGAGGCAATGGTGTAACTGCCTCCTGCGGTTACTGGGTTGTCCCTAGTTTTATGAAAAGGAAGGGTGTTCCTCTGCACCTCAGAGGGACCTCTAGATCTGAGTGGGCAAGATCAATACTTTTTTCCAGATAAGGCCATCAAGGTCCTTTACTGTTGAAAATAACAGGAAAGCTTTAAGAAAGTACTGGAGGAAAAGAGGACGAAAAATTTTATGCGGTGGTAAAAAAAAGGAAGCATCACTTGGATACATGAGTGTCCAGGGGTGAAAAAAAAGGTGGCTTGGTGTGGATGCAGCAGCCTGGGGAAGAGGAAAACCTGGGGGCCTGATACAGTTGGCCTCTAAACCCCAATTTTGTCTGTGTGACCTTCATTAAGTCACTCTATTTCCCTGAGTAGCAGTTTCCCGCCTGCAATGTTATTTTTTGTCAAGGTTATTGTGAGGATTTAAGAAGAATTTAGTAAGTAGGTAGCTGGTAAAGTTTCTTTTGCTTTGTGTTCCAGTGAAGGGGGAAAGCAGCGGAAGAGGGGCTGTCCGAAAGAGATGGAGGGGAAGCTTGAAGTGTTTCATTTCAGACCCATTTAAAAAACTTGTAAGGAAAGCCTTACTAAGAATTACAGGCTTAAGGGAGTAGGGAGCAGGAACTTAGGAAATGAGGAGATAGTTACTG
Source organism: Camelus ferus (assembly GCF_009834535.1). NCBI lineage: Eukaryota > Metazoa > Chordata > Mammalia > Artiodactyla > Camelidae > Camelus > Camelus ferus. The sequence goes on along the minus strand of NC_045696.1, from coordinate 116,403,510 downwards.
GAGGAAGAAAAAGGAGCATAAACTAAGGAAACGTAAACCCTAGTGAGGTGTACCTAAGAGGGAGGCATGGTTGGAGTGCATGTAAATGAGATCAGGAAAACAGCCTACATCCAGTTTTTCTTCAGGACTCTAATTTTGGCAGAAGAAGCTGAAATTGTGTGCATAGGCATCAGGTTTATGACTCTTCCTACTGCTGATTAGCATGAGCGCCTTTTTGATATGGAGCTGGTTTTCACTGTATGTTCAAAAGATCCCTTTGTTTTGTAAGATGGGTGAGCATGGAACTCATATTCACTGTTTTCCATCTGGAGCCTAACAGTCCTGTCTATCAAATATGTGTTGATTGTGTTCTCAGAATCAGATTTGTATATATGTGAATCCACCATCAGTATATCGCAAAAAAAAAGGAAGATGGGGAAGGTTAAGTCTATAAAAGGTAAGTGTGTGTGTATATATATATATATATATATATATATATATATATATATACATTTTTTTTTTTTCCCTACGTAAGATAAGGTGATTCTAGAGCTGAATTAGGTTTTGGAGAAAAAGGATAGGGCTGGAAATAATTTTAAAAGCAACTTATTAAACCACTATGAGTGAGCAGAAATATTCACATCTTTCAGAACAATCACAAATCTAGATAGGAAAATTTAAAAAAATTCTAAAATCTGCAAATACAGCACCAGTTGTGAGTGAGGAAGATGAAGACCACCTAAGAATGAAGGGACACCTTAAAAACAGGAAGCTGCTGGTGTTCACTTGAATAATGAGACTGAGTCCTGGCTCACTCGCTAACAGTGTAACCTCATATAAGGCTTTGGTGAGGCTCAGTCCTCGTGTATTAAAATGTGACTTCTTACCCTCAGAGGTTGTGAGGATTCGTTAAAGTAGTCACTTGGTAACCTTGAGAAGAAGAGAAGGAAGGGGGCTTGAGGAACAACTAAGGAATTGTGAGGAAGAGAGAAGTCTTGGCTAAGCCATGCTTGCTTGGCCTCTGGCTCTAGAGTGAGCTCATGGGACAGAACGCTAGGACGCTAGGGAAAGTAGTTTACAGGGCCTCATTAAAAGGAATTGTTAACAAATATGTATAATCTAGACATAAAGACACTGGAATAGCAGATACACTAAATACTCAACTATTAGGAAGGAACAGTAATGCACCAGTATGGGTCTTAGACTGACCCTTCCACTGAGGATAAGAAAATGTCCCAGATAACACATACACTTTTAAGTCATATAATTTGATGAGCTGGTAAGAAAGTAAGGAATTCTCAGGTCAAAAGAGTAATGGCTGAATCCTAGAGTGTGCCAAGAGCAAAAGCTAGCTTTTAACTTAAAATTCATATGGAAAAGCAGGAGACCCAAAATAGGCAAAAATACCTGGAAAAATAAAACAGAGCTGGAGACTCACACTTAACAAGTTTCAAAACCTACTACAAAGCTCCAGCTTTCAAGACAGTATGGTACTGGCCTAGGGACAGATAGAATAGAATTAAGACTTCAGCTCGAAACCTTTACACTGGCCAGTTGATTTTCAAGAAGATTGACAAGACAATTCAACGGGGAAAAATAATCTTTTTAGCAGTTGGTGCTAAGACAACAGTATATTAACATACAAGAGAGTAAAGTTGGACTCCTACCCCGTCACACATACAAAAGTAACTCAAAATGTGTCCTAGAGCTGAGTATAAAAGATAAAACTGTACATCTAGAAGAAAACACTGCTGTAAATTTTTGTGACCTTGGATTAAGCAGTGGTCTCTTACGTTTGACACCAAAACTAAAAGCAACAACAGCATAGTTGAGAAATTGTATTTTGTCAAAATTAAAATTTTCTTACTTCAAAGGACATCAAGAAAGAGAAAAACAAGACATAGAATTAAAGGAAATGTAATATTTCGTAATTTTATATCTGATAAGGGACTTGTATCCAGAATATAAAAAGAAACTTTCCAACTCAACAGTAGACAAATAACCCAATTAAAAACGGACAAGAGATTCGAATAGAGATTTCTCAAGGGGAGATATTCAAATGACTGATAAGCATATCAAGAAGTATTTGTCATCATTAGTCATCAGAAAGTGCAAGTGAAAATCACAGCAAGATACCACTTCATACCTGAGAAAGGCAGAATCAGAGACAGTGTTAGGAGAATGTAAAAATTAAAACACTCATACATCACTGGCAGGATAGTGAAGTTGTGCAGCCACTTTGGAAAATAGTTTGGCAATTCCTCACATGGTTGAATGCAGAGTTACCTAATAACCCAGCAATTTAACTCCTGGGTATATACCCCAAAGAAGTGCAAGCATGTCCACACAAAAACTTGTACACACAGTGTGCACGCCCACATTATTCATAATAGGCAAAAAGTGGAAACAACTCCCATGGCTATCCGCTGATAAGGGGATAAGCAAAATGTGGTCTATCTATGCTGTGGAATATTGTTTAGCAATAAGAAGGGAAGCGTACTAACATGTTACAACGTGGCAGAACCTCCAAAACGTGCTAAGTGAAAGAAGCCAGTCAGAAGAGAACACACACTGTGTGATTCCACTGCTACAGGACGTCCGGAATGGGAAAACACGTAGAGACCCACTGGAGGTTAGACCTAGAGAAACAGGAGGAGGGGCTGGTTACTAAAGGTGCTGGGTTTCTTTCTGAGGTGACAAAAACTGTGGTGAAGGGTGCACGTGTCAGTGAGTGCACTAAAACCCACCGAACAGTGTGCACGCTTGACCGGGTGACGTGTGCTTTTGAATGCTATCTCAAGAAAGCTAATGAAAATAAAAGCACTGGGGAAAGGACATAAGGGTTCGAGTAAGAACCCCTTCTGTTTATAAGGAACTAGTGTGGTTAATTAGAAACGGAAAATTTGTTATTTGATGTTAGGAAAAAAGTAATTTATGTATTCTGTATTAATACATTAGTGTTTTAATCCTAGTTAAAGTGAAATAAGACAGCTCCAAGAGGGGTGGTAACAAAAAAATTAAGAATGTCAGTTTGGACATTTTTCCACAAAGTACAAGTTCAACATTTATTCAGTGGCTTCATCCCTGCACTCATGTTTCATTATAAAGTGGGGGGGGGGGTTAATTCCAGAGTTGTGATGGCATAGGTATTTTACAAATTTCAAACAAGAAAAATGAATTCCCTTGCTATCATTATAGGCCTTATTTTTATAAAATAACAAAGATATGCTCTTATAAACGTGTGAAAATGTATTTTTTGTAACCCATTGAAATTGATTGCTTTCTTGTAGAAGCACTTCTGTATCAGAAATCATGACCTGCCTTTCGCAAGTTGGGTATTTTTCCTACCATATTTGTTTCTCTGAAAATGAAGGGGGCCCAGATGAAAACATTTTAACACAGTTATGTCAGCCTGTTGACAACAAATGTCTGACCTGGAGATGAGAACCTGCTGGTGAGCTTGGAACTAGTGAATCACAGTAAACTGACCACTTGGTGACGGTGTGTACTTTTTGAATGTCTCATAGTTTTTCCTCTAATTTTACAAGAACCCTGATATTGAATGATATTTTCTTTTTCTTTTTTAACGATATTGTCTAATAGAGGTCCCGAGTCCAAGAATATAGATCAGTTCCCAGATTGGTGTGAAATCTGAAAACTCTCCATCCATGAAGCAGGCCTGCCCTGAAGCCCTTTGGAACCTCAGCGTAGAGCCTGAGCAACAGCAGAGCCTCCGGGAAGCCGGCACTGCATGGGGCTCCTTGGCAGTGCCTAATCTCGAGCTCTCCTTTTGGGCTCAGAACCAGAGCTGGCTCAGAAACTGGCTGGCTTCCAGGGCCCTTGACACTGTCGTGGTCTCTGTGATTCTCTCTAGCCCTGGTGTGGAGCTGTGTCTGCCTCCCGGTTCCTGAGGCCCAGACTCACTCCTCAGGCTCTGGAATCAGTCCCCTCCAGAGGCAACTCCAGTTCCTCTCACCTCTGACACCTTGAACAAGTTATTTCACCTCTCCAAGCTTCCATTTGCTCATCTGGAAAACTGGGTTAACAACACTTAGAAATACCAGGGGGTGGTGGGGGAGATAGAACAGATGTTTCAGGGTCCAGACTTGCAGCGAGGAGTCAGTCAGTCCTAGAGAGCTCATGCACAGAAGACGTAATTTTATCACCAAACTTGCTAAGAGTCTAGAACTTAATTTTTCCAACCACTAAAAAGGAGTGATAGTTATGTAACCTGGTAACAGTGCTTAATAGCGCCATGATGGCAGTCATGTTCCAATATAAAAATGTATCAAATGAACAGGCTGCACACCTTAAACTTACACAGTGTTATACGCCAAACATTTTTTTTTCAAACAATACTTAGGTATCTTTAAATATCAGGGTTCTCGTAAGACTACATGAGAAATTACTCTGTATTTGATATTCTATAAGTGGACACTGTCATTAATCTATCCATGAAAGGGGAACCCTAGTTGAGCATCTCACGGAACTCAGCATGGAATTCAGGTTATCTTAAAGCTGTTTTACCTCTGGGCTTTTCATTTTGGCAGGCTCCTTAGCTACAACTTTAGCGCTGAAGGTCTAAAGAATTGCTTTGTGAAATAAAATTAGAATATAGCCAATTTTTTGTTTTTGAGAAGAGAATACATGCCTATAAAACGAAAGCAGGAACGATTGTTTTCTCTAAGATGAAACTGATGTTACTTGACTAGAGAGCACGAGAGTGCAGATACGTTAGTGACCAGAATAACTGACCCATTTGAGCAACTGTACTAATGATTCTCAAAGAACTTTCCATTCCCCTGAAAAAGAGAAGTGTGGGAGATGTTTTTAGCTTCATTTAGATCTAAGCAAGTGTAATGTATATGCTTTGCCTTTATCAGCAGCTATATTGCTACCCCATTTGAAAACCTGATGCTTTGATCACCTTACTTTATATACGTGCCTCCTTGAAAAGTAGTTACAATTAACTTGGTGCCTGTAATCTGAATTTAAACCGGGGTTGTTGATTGTTTCTTAATTTAGTCAATGAAATATCTATCATCAGTCGCTCAATAATAGGTCACTAAATAATTCTGGAAGCAGGAGAGGTTTTGCTGCCAGGAATAAAACAAGGTTAAGGTGTAACCTGGCGCATACATACCCGTGTTTGCAATGTGTAGTACTCCGGAAATGACTTGTGGCATCTCCTGGGAAGGGAACCTGTCTGCCAAACCATCATGGCCGCCCATCCTTCTCCAACTCCTCTCAGCATAGGGATTTTTAACGTTGCCTTCCAACAGACAAGTCACCGCAGAACAGCCACTCCATCGAACCCTGGAGGCTTCTTTCCTCCCGAGACGTAAAAGCCTGTCCATCCTCCAAAACACTTTTGCAAAGGCTTTGTGTATCTTCTCATACTCCCCTTTCAACTCTCTTGTCTTTCTCTTTCTGGAGAAGAGGTCTTCTACAGCCGTGTAGTCTTCCCTGAACACTGTGTGAAAGGAATCGATTATGCTTTGCTCGTCAGAGGTCATTTGGTAGGAAGGATCAAGTGTGGAGAGCTGATGGAGAAGTAAAACTGGGAATTCCACGGATGTCAGGTCTGCCGCTGAGGCCCCGTGATGGCCATCAAACAAACCAAAAAAACACACGTTGGGCTTGTTGCCAAAATTATTCACTATCGTGAATTTATCGTTCATGTCAACCCTCCACATAGAATTCCTGTCTTCACAGATGGCTACTCCTTTAATTAATAGGTGGCAGATTTTCTGAGAGTATGTGGAACTCTTGGGAATGTTGTCAATTATCTTATAGTATGATGGTATCTGCTTCTTCCGGAGTAGCTCGAAAGCACTATTAATGCTTTGTAAGGTCTTTTCAGTGAATGCAGAAGATGACAACAGCTTAGCGATGATGGACTGTCTCTGAGTGGCAATCACTGAGAGCCCCGGCTTCTTTCCGCCCATCCACTGAAAGCCCAGCATGGCCAGGGCCACGTGCTGCTTTTTATGGAAGAAAATTCTAGGCAGGTCAATTTCATGGTTGCATATGGAACAGGGGAATGTGACTGTCTGCGTATTGTCCTGGTCCTTGTGGTTTTCAGAGTCTTTTGAGGGTCTCCTCTTCTTCCTAAAATACTTTCTCCTCCATGAAAGCGGGACTTCCTCATCTGAATCACTTGTCGGTTTTCTCATAGTCAGTTGCCTAGGTTTCCAAAACATTCTGTAAATGAGATGAAAGCTATTTACATGCCAGGAATGATGCAATGAAAACCTCTTCAACATCTGTCTTTATTTTTTAGTGGAGGTACTGGGACGTGAACCCAGGACCCTGTGCATGCTAAGCATGTGCTTGTTCTGCTGCTGAGCTACACCCTCCCCTCCACCCCAAACAGGCCCCTATCTTTACATTTTGCTTTGCTCCTTGAGATTTTATATCAGCCTAGAATTGAATGTTCTGATTCGTCTTTCTGTGATTCCCAAAAAAACACTTAGTAAGTACTCAGTGAATTGGTGATTGACCTGTGTATGCCTGAATGAAATTAGGCAAAATCTCCATAAAGACAGCTAGGCATCTAAGAACAAACACTCAGAGAAACTGGCACAGTATTTTATCTAGGCATGTGAACGTGTATGCCTGAGCTCTAGGAATCTGATTTCAAATATGAGCATAATTATTGTTGTATTCTATTTTGTCTTGCTTAAAACACTTTTGCCCTAATAAAGAGTTCTCAAGAGAATGTCAGAACCAAGCAGAATAATGAAAAGAATTGATAGTAAGGACAGAATTTGTAGGATGACAATGGGAAAGAGGTATGGCCTAAGGAAAGGAAAGAAAAGATGTGGCGCTGGATGAGAAATTTCCCAAAAGCAGAAACCCTTTCTTATGCTGCTTCCTCTCAGAAGCATCCACTCAGCACATGAGGCCACTTTTATCCATTTTATGGGAAATTCCTAGGGCAGGAGATCTTTGCAAGAGACGACGGAAATTAGAGACTGGAAAAAAAAAATGCCTTCGTTATAAAATATTTTAAAACCTAAAAAAAAAAAAAAATCAAAGTTAGTAGCTTTAGCTGTTTATGCAAAGTGACATTTTAAAACTAGTTAATGTCAACACAACTCATACATAAATTGTACTTGATACGAGTACAGTGGGCTGCTCTTGCTTGGACTGAATTCCCCGACGTTCACAACTCTATTCTCATCCCAACAGTAAAATTTCTTTTAAAAATTTCCACTCCATAAATGCCTGTACAACTGTTAACCTGTTAGCAAGCCTTCCTGGCTTTGCCTCCCCAACACGTTTTTGTTTCTTTTTTTCAGTGGAAAATTTTTTAAAATCACACAAAAATGGAAGGCCACCTTGAGCCCCCATCGCCCATTTCAACCAGGATCAACTTTTTCTTCACTCTTCTTTTATCCATATCCTCAGCCACTTTATTTCATTTCATTTCATTTCATTCATCATTCATTACTGGAGTATTTGAAAGCAAATCCCAAAGTTACGTCATCTCACTCAGAGACTTCAGTAGTCAGTCAGCATCCATTTACTTCCTCAGTACCCGCAACAGGCCAGCCACTGCATGCTGCAGCCTACGCATAAGGCTGGTGTCCTGCCCTGGAAGCCACGAGGGAAGGACCCTGTAGCACCATCCATGTGCTCAGAAGAAGAATCAGATGAGTCAGAGAGATCCAGGACCAAGCCCCACCACAGGGCCCCAACAGGGACCCAACCCTTCCTCTGGCTAGCAATAGTTTTCCTGGGGCTTGTTGAACCACTGGGACGCTGATACTGTGATGTGACCTAAAGTCATCAAATCACAACAAAGTTATATCAGAACTTTATTTTTCTGTAATTAGGGGATAGCCATGATACAACTCTCTCTCACGTGGAACCATTCTTGGAATGTAATGTGTCTTGGGGGGAGAGTAGAGCTCAGTGGTAGAACGCCTGCTTATCATGCACGAGGTCCTGGGTTCAATCCCCAGTACCTCCATTTTTTAAAAAAAGGATGTAACGTGTTTTCATATGTTCATTCATTCTTTCATTCATTCAACAAACACTTGGGTGTCTGCAATTTGCCAGTTTAACTTGCTTGGGATAGAAAAGTAAACAAAACAGGCATTGTCTGGGATGAAGCTTATATTCTGATACAAAAGGCACACAATTATAAAGGAAATGTAAAATAAATATAATAAATAAAATATAATATCAGATAAGTACTATCATGAAAAATATAGCAGAACAGGAGTATAGAGAGATGGAAACCCTTTTTGTATAAGGTAGTCAGAGGAATATGTCACTCCTCCATGTATGTAGTCCAACAGGAAGCCAAGGTGTCATTTTATTACTAAGAAAATGGAGGGACAAGAAAACCACACGTATAATTGTTCATTGAGTACATTTGTCATCGAATAAAAATGAAAAGCATTTACCTGAAAGCATTATTAATGTCCATATTCCTTTGGAATTGCTACCTTCCTTTGCTCTCTACCACCTCTCTCCAGTCTCTGTTCCTCCAACCTGGGCAGCACTGGTAGTGGCAGCAGTGGAGGTGGTGGTGCTGGTGGTGCTGGTGGTGCTGGTGGTGGTACGGCCCCACTGACTTGGCGGTAGACCCCTCTGTGTGGAATGTTTACTACCTCACCTGGAACCTCAGCCAGAACTCACTATGATTCTGAAAGACTGTGAGGCAATAAGGTCACAAATTGTACAAAGTAACAAACTTGACTTTGAAAGTTCTGAAAGAAGGCTCATTTATTAAATATACTGTATTATTCCTGCATAATGGGATTTTTAAAATGAGAGGAGTGACTATCAATTAACATAGAGTTACCTTCCCACTGGGGGGTAAGGTATCTCAGTCACATCTCCCGACACCCCCTCCATCCTGCTCCCCAAGTCACCGCTTGGAGGTTATCAGCCTTCCCGAGACTTTCTTTTTGTTTCTTGAAGCTGCCTTCACTCCTGGCTGGTGTCTTTAGTTCCCAGGTTCTGAATTCACAGCCGCAGTTACTTTCTCACCCCAGGCTGGGTTAGAACCAGAGTCCTAGAGCAGCTTGTTTGCATATTGCAGAAGACTGGATAAACCCCACTTCCTAGACATCTCCATGGGCATGTATCCCGGTCAGTCTAAAGTTAACATATCCAGAATAGAACTCACCGTCTTTCCTCCAGTCACCTTCCGACATTGGCTTAGTTAGGCTGGAAACTGTTTTCCAGAATCCCTTTCCCTGTGCGCTTCCAGGTTAGACTTGGCCAAGAAAGGAATTTGGGGGCACCACATCTGAACGCCGTCGCGACCCCAGGTGCAGAGGGGCCTGGAGGTTCCGGCTTGCCCTCGCGCCCCCTGCGTTGCCTGCCGTCGGACCTGCGACGCTTCCGCTTCGCCGGGCTGTCCGCCAGCGTCCCCTCTGCGGTCCTGCTGTAGCGGCTGCACGTCCTAGGCTTCTCGGACTGCCTGGGGACCCCTTAGCCCTCCCCCTCCCCCTCCCCCTCCCCGATGTTCAGCGGCCCGGCTCCTTCCACGAAGTGTGCGAGGTCAGATTTCAACGAGGAATTCTTTGCCCCGTAACCCCTGGGGTTCAGCTTTCCTGACTGAACGGGCGTTGAGCTGGGCACCACCGCGCCCCCAGCCTCCCTTTCAGGACACGCAGGCAGTCCCCGAGGACTGTCCGGTCTCGCCTCAGCATCCCTCTGCTCATCCTCGTCTCCTCTCCGCTGCTGTCACTTCGCTCCTGGGCACCAAAACGTTTGACTGCGCTTGGCTCCCAGCTGCGCTGCCTGCTCGGGGCTGGTTGCCTGTCGGGGCAGCAGCCGGAGGTGGGCCCGCCGCCTGCGGCGTGTGACCGGCCTGCTCTCTGCTCTTGTTCTTGGGGTAAACGCCCTCAAGCCCGGCCTCTCCGACTCCTGCTAACCTGTCTAGCTTCACCTCCCATCCCTGCCCCTCCACCCCGGGCCATTAAAGCAAACCTTTGCCACTTTGGGAAGAAACGGAATTTGATTGTTATCATCTGAATTGCTTACTACTCAGTCGCTTTTCAACCCACACCACTTCCGCCGGCGCTGCCCGGTCGCTCCCCGCAGCTGCATCCCCCCGCGTCACGTCGGCGTGGGAGGTGAGCGGACGGCTCCTCCCTGAGCGAGTCCGGGGGCTCCCGCCGGCTCCCGCCCCCCCGCCCCCGCCCCCCGGGGCGGGCGCAGTCCCGTCTCCTCCCGCAGCCCTCAGGCCCGCTGGTGTTAGGGTTGCAGGAAAACCCTTTGAAGAAGTGACAGTGTCTGCTTCTTTCCAGAGAGGCAGAAAGAAAGAAAACCCAGTCCCAGAGTACTTCGCAGGGGAGAAGGTGGATTCCCAGTGGCTTGTTTCCTTCCTAAGTGCACTTGCTGTTAATTTCGTCCATGAATTGATGATTTTATTTCTGTTGTTACTAACAAATAAGAACATGCACTTTTATTATTTATTAGCTACCCATTTAACATATTCTCCTCTTAATAATAATCAAACAATACGGGAGTGTGTAGAGGAAAATCAGAGGTCTCCCTTTACCCCAAGTAACCACTGCCAAAATTTGGGCGTGAATTCATTGCTCCAGACCAGTTTCTACATATTTTCATATATAGGTACATGAAAACATAGACACATCCTATTTTGAGATTTAGGTTCAATTTCCCTACAGTCAGTTGCACAAAATCTTAATGTGCAGCTGGATGAATTTTTATACAGGAATCCACTTGTAGACTCCATTAAGTCTCCTTTTCTGTATTTTTAAAAATAATTTGGCAGCATAATCATAGTATTATTCTGTAAATGTTTCTACTAGTACGGGGTGGGGAGGGTGATGATTTTTTTAGGTCAGGACCTATCAACCTACCCCATTCTTGTTAACCACTGTGTTATATTCCACAGTGAGTGTAAAGATGTCACAGAGTATTTAGCCATTTATCTATAATGATGGAAGTGCTTAATGATCAACATTACAGCAAACACTTCCAGGCCTCTTTGTGCAGATGTCGGTGCTCCCGGGATGTCCAGCCCACAGGAAGTCGATACAGCTGAGTAGAAGGAGCAAGGCTTAGGGACAGGCCACTGGACTCAAATCCCAGCTTCCTGCTGCCTTGCTGGTGCTCTTAGGTGAGTTAGCCAGTGTGGGCCACGGTTTTGTCAGCAGCGAAATGGAGAGAATACTAATAACCTTGCTGGGTTGATGTGGAATGAGAGACATCTGCCAGACACTGAGCATGGCATGCCGGACAGATGCTCCCTATGTGATTATTATTAATATTCACTGAGTAATATTATTTGGTATCCCCACATTCCACAAACACCTTTGCATATATGTTTCCGTTAAATTCTCTCCCCGTGACCCCCTTTCATTGATTTGTTTCTTCCTGCTCACATTTGGTCCTCCTTATGCCTGCATCTAAACTCACCAACCTGGCTCCACATCACCTTTACCTGCTCACACACACACATCTGTAAATACATATGCAGACACATACACAGGTTTAAAAAGCAACTTAAAGGAGAGAGTGGGCAGGAGACATGGTGTCAAGCTATTGAAGAGTCCAAAGCCTTTAATATTGCTGAGGTATCATTGTGTCCACAAAAATGATAACTTGTACTCAGTCTGCCCAAATAAGGAAAAAGAATGAAGTAACCTGATAAGGTGGAGGATTGCATAATGTACAAAAATTAATTTGAAATACAAAAGAAAACAGAATCCATTGGATATTACAAGAAAATAATTTAATTAGAAATAAACCCCAAAAAAGTATGAGGGAAAAACATTCATATGAAAAAATGTTTAAACTCTGCCAAGAATATTAAAGAAAACACGAATAAAGGTGAAGACTCATTTACGTTTTGGATTGGAAAACTCAATATTGTGTAAATGTCACCATAAAAAGGGGGAAAGCAAACCATCTCAGGGGAGAAGATATTTACAACACATGTAATTGACAAAGTACTTAAATCTAGAATATGTAAAAATATAAATAATATGAACAAATCGATAAGAGAAAGACAAACATTCCCTTCTGCCCCAAAGACATAAGACTTGAGGGACATGTCACAAGGGGAAATATAAGTAATGAACATGAAAAATTACCTCACCTCAGCACTTACCAAGAAGATGCAGGTTTAAATCATAATGAATTCATGCTTCACATCTACCACACTGGTGCAGTGCACTGCTCTCACCCTCCCATACAGGACCCTAGACAGAATCCTCACCATGACGGGCCCGTCGAGGACATGAAGCCACACCACAACTATGAGAAGCCTTGCTGAGGGCGACGGAGGGAAAGTTACTCACCTGCCGACGAGTCTACAACATGGAAATGGCTCCTCAGATCAACCTTTTTTTTTTAATTGAAGTACAGTCAGTTTACAATGTTGTGTCAATTTCTGGTGTACAGCACTTAATAGTTCAGTCATGCATACACATACATATATTCCTTTCCATATTCTTTTCCATTATAGGTTATTACAGGATATTGAATATAGTTTCCTGTGCTGTACAGTAGGACCTTGTTGTTTATCTATTTTATATATGGTAGTGTGTATCTGAAAATCTCGAACTCCTTTCCCCTTGGGTAATTCATCCCTTCCCACCCCCTTAGTTTGTTTTCTATGTCTGTGAGTCCGTTTCTGTTTTGCTTTTGCACCGCAAAGGAAATCGTAAACAAACCAAGAAGACAACCTATGGAATGGGAGGAAATATTTGCAAATGATGCAAGCAACCAGGGCTTAATTTCCAGAATATGCAAACAGCTCATACAACTCAATAACAAAAAACAACCCAAGCCAAAAATGGGCAGAAGACCCAAACAAGCAACTCTCTAATGAAGACATACAAGTGGCCGATAGGCACCTGGAAAAGTGCTCAATATCACTAATTATCAGAGAAATGCAGATCAAAACTACAGTGAGGTATCACCTCACACCAGTCAGAATGGCCGTCATTCAAAAGTCCACAAAAAAAGATCGACTTCTCGATGTGAAAGAATTTGGCAGCTCTTGGCAGGGATGCTGAGGCCGATGGAGAGAAGGCCCATATGAAAACCCTTTTCCAGTTGTCTCTGCCTCTTCTTCTTCCAACTCCATTTTCTCTTAACTTTCTTACAATAAACTCAATCACATATTTTTTTAAAAATGGATAAATTGAACTTCATCAAAATTAAACTCTGCTCTGCAAAAGATATTAACAGAATGAAAAGACAATCCACAATTTGGGAGAAAACATTTGCAAAATACTACATATCTGACAAATAATTGATATTTTAAACATATACGAAGAAGTCTTTAAAACTCAACAACAAAACCCCAGTCTAAAAATGAGCATAAGATCTAAACAGACACGTCACCAAAGAAAATATACATACAGCAATTGAGCATATGAAATGGTGCTCAGTATCATATGTCACTAGAGAACTGCAAATGGAAACAACAGTAAGATACCACTACCTACCTATTAGAATGGCCAGAGTCCAAAGACCAACAACGGCAAATGCTGGAGAAGGTGTGGAGCAACAGAACCCTCACTCATCGCTAGGGGGAATGCAAAATGGTACAGCCCTTTGGAAGATGGCTTGGCAGTTTCTTACAAAACTAAACATATATTTACCATACAACTCAGCCATTACGTTCCTCGATAGTTACCAAAATGAGCAGAAAATTTAACGTCCACACAAAAACCTGCACATGGATGTTTACAGCAGCTTTACTCGTAATTGTCAAAACTTGGAAGCAACCAAGATGTTCTTCAGTTGGTGAATGGATAAATAAACTTGGTCCATCCAGACAACGGAATATTATGCAGCGATTAAAAGAAATGAGCTATCAAGCCAGGAACGGACATGGGTGGATCTTAAATGCATATTACTAGGTGAAAGATGCCAGTCCAAAAAGGCTACATACGTAATGTGTGATCTGGCTACATAACATTCTGGAAAAGACAAAACTATGGAGATGCTAAAAGGATCAGTGGTTCCTAGGTGTTGGGGGGTGGGAGAGATAAATGAGGGAGTTTTGAAAGCAGTAAAGCTATCCTGCATGATGCTGTCATGGTGGATGCATGTCACTATACATTTGTCAGAGCTCACAGAATGCACAACAGAATGAACTTTAATGTAATCTGTGGGCTTAGTTAATAATAATGTATCAGTACCATCTCCTCCGTTGTAACAAATGTCCCACACTAGCGCAAGATGTCCATCCTGTAGAGGGAAGGGGGTGAAAGGGCAAGTAGGAAATCTTTGTAATTTCTGCTCAGTTTTTCTGTAACCCTAAAACTACTTTAAAAATAAATTTTCTTAATTTAAAATATATGTGTGTGTGTACATAGAAACATTGTAGGAAAATGCCTTTCTGAAAGTGTGTCCAATGATTTTTATTTTCTGAATTTGTCTCTAAATCAACAGTAAAGCTTGTAGGAAATTAGAAGATTGACTCTCTCGGGAAGGGAGGGAAGAATTCCTTTACTATAAGATGCTACGTCAACTATTCATTTCATATGTTGAGCTCCTACAGGACAGAAAGGCCAGTGGTGGTTCTGTACACTTGAGGAGCTCAGTGTCACGGGGAAGAGACACGCAGATGCATTACTGGATAATAACCATGCCAGTGCTTATTTCTAAGCTTTCCATCCACCTTGTCTCACATCCACACAACCCTGCAAACAGGCACCAGTGACCCATTTTACAGACATGGGCCCTGAAGTTCTGGACGGTGAGTTACCTTGCCCGTGGACTGAGCAGCCGAGTTGGGAATCAAGGCAAGTGTGTCAACCAGCGAAACGGGTGACTTCTCTCTGATGCCAGTGACGGAGAGAACATCGAAGGAGAGGATGACAAGGGGTTCACTTTGTGCAGGATGTCGGTGTCTCAAGAGTTTGAAGTTCAAATACATTTGCAAGTCTTCTCTCCCACTTCCACTCTGCGTTTCTTGCCCTTCTCCCACTGGAGTAAATCCTTTGTCTTGTCACTCTCCCTTTTGAAGGCCGATGACTCCATGGAGCTCCATGGAAAGGTGGCCAGGAAAGAAAATACTGAAAGTCAACCTCTGTCTCTGCCCTGGTTCAGCGCCAACGGCCCGTCAAATTCAAGTTTCCTAGATGTTCCACGGCTCGGATCGTGAAAGTGGAGGCAGCAGGCACCCGCCTGTGCGCGAGAGAGTTATATTTAGCCGTCCTTTCGGAGCTGTCTCTTTGGATATCAGAGATTCTGGTACAGCCTGTTACTGTTTGTGGCCTCCTGGGCCCGAGGCAGAGAAAATGGGGTGGGTGGTTTGCTGACAGTTTTTATAAATACTCAGTATTTATTTAATGGCAGAAGCACACAGAGAGAGAACACACAGAGCATTAGGGGAAAAGAACACAGCTCAGCTCCATTCATCCGCTGGGCCCCGGACCAAGCCCTTCTCGTTTGCTGGGAGGCTGTGCCTCTGGAGTCAGCTGCAGCCCTGTGTCTGGGGAATCACCTGCCCGCCTGCCGGAGGAGGAAGGAAGGAAGGAAGGAAGGAAGGAAGAAAGGAAGGAAGGAAGGAAGGAACAGGGAACAATGAAGCCCTTGTTAAAAGCCAAGTTTTGGGGGGTTTGGTTTTATTTTTTTTAGCTGATTTTCTAAGCATGTCACTCCTCCGCTTAAACCCTTTCAGTCACTGGCCGCTGCTTTTAGGATAAAGGGCAAAAACCCTGATGCCACAGACGAGGCTCTGGGGAGCCAGTCAGCCCCAGACCCATCTCTCCCCACCGTCCCGCTTTAAAGATCCTCCAGCACGTCCGCCCTCTGCCCACCTGCAGCCTGTCCATGCCGTTCCCTCCACCTTGTGTGCTTTTCCTTCCTTGTCACTCAGTTAATTCTGACTCCCTTTTAGTGTCTCAGCTGAAACATCACTTCCACAAGCTGAACTTGAGCATCACTGGAAAAGTGCTTCCCAGTGCCTCACACAACTCCTCCATCCTTGTCAAACACCTTCACCACTCCTTGTACTTTCCCTCTGCTTGAGTTTCTAATGATCCATTTGTGGGATTATTTAATTAACATCTGTCTCTCCAGTCCTGCTGCCTTGTTTGCCATTTTAACCCCAGAGCCAAGGCCTAGACTTAGAATAACTCAATACGCCTGCCATCTGGGAAGGGTCCCATAAATATGTGTTAGAGAAATGAAAGAATGAAATAACTGTTTAAACACTTAAATATTTAGCTTTGTATAAAGGGAGTGAGAAAGACCCTGATTCTTTCCCTTCTTCCTCAGTCCAGGGCAGTGCCTCAGTCCAAAGATACGTGTCCCAAAGCTGACCCACAGAGGGGAGACTGCAGTAGCAGAAATTCTTAGATTCTGCTGGCAACGTGGCCACCAGGCAGCCTTCCCCTCTACAGCTGTGCCGTCCAGTACGGTAACCACTAACCGCATGTGCTATTCAAATTTAACAAGTTAAAGTGAAATAAAATTAAAATTTTAGTTCATCAGTGTCATCGGCCACGTTTTTACACGCTCAATGGCCGCATGTGGCCGGCTGCTACCATATTGGACGGTGCCAGTGCAGACCATGTTCATGATCACGGTGCTGCTCTGAAATAAAACACTCCCTCTTCTGCACAGACGAGATGAGGTCGGGGAGAGACTCTGCACCCGTTACTGTCATTGTGTGACACGCAATCTGGCTGAAGTACCTTCATCTATAGACGGGACTCCTAAGTGCTTCCCCTTGGGATTTCCAAAAAGACTAAAGTTGTTATAACACCTGTTCAGGCCCTAAGTCAGCTCGCAGTTAACAGTGGCCACCCTCGTCCTGGGCTGAAACTTAAAGTGGTTCAAAGCAGGAGAGACTCGGGTGCAAATTATTTAACTTCTCTGAGCCCCAAGGTCCTCACCTCTAAGCTGGGGATAAGAGCTTTAATATCCTGGTAAGGATTAGATAGGATATTTTGCAAAAAAAAAAAAAAAAAAGGGTTAGCACGTTGCCTGGCATGTAGAAAGTACCCCCAGACTGTTCATTATTCCTGTTTTATTACTGTCGAGTGCTATGACAAATTTGATTTTCTCAGGCACCAACTCAGGAATTGGATTCCAGCTGTTAAAACACTCCAGGTGTGTGTCTAAAGACGTGCAGTCGTGGCCGGCAGTGCTAACTTCCTGAAGCTTTCATTTGGTTTGCTGAGGGCTGGCAGCCCAACCGGTAAGTCAAATTATTAGTAAGAGGCTGTTAGATTCCCTTTGGTCACATCCACATTTCTGAGATGCCCAAGGCTTCTGGGTAGGCCAAGAAGTGCCTGACATATGCTGTAGGTCAGAATTCTGCAAAAAGAATTGGTCATCTTAAACAACTGAGCTTTGATCTCATTTCTCTCTTCCTCAGCTGAATTCTTCTCTGTCAGTTCTGCTGGCTCTGTTTTCTTCCAAACTTTAGACTCGTTTCCATAAGGCAACCAAATTCCGAACAGGATCTGTATGTTTGTATTTACAAAGTGGAGGATGGGAAAAGGAGCCAGGGAAAGGGTGCTGAATCTGGTATCAAGCTAAAACCAAGAGAGGAAAAGTGTGGGTGGCCGGAAAGGGGTCCCTAATATTTACTGAATACCCATCATTTGCCAGATAATGTTCTAAGCACATTTTTCTCCTGGACTTTCTTTTTTCTTCCTTTTTCTTTATTTTTTTTAATCCAAAATGATACACAACTACTTGGTCAAAATGTAATTGTTCTCAAAGTGTGCAAATTTTAAATGTATTTTCATCCCCAAAATGTGAATGACATGAATGTGATACAAATTTTTAAAATTCCGATTTCTTACATTTTTAAAAAGGTCATCTTTCTTCTACAATATACAAAACCTATCACAATTCAAAGGCAAAATGACATTGTAGTTAACTGCTAGCATAGTTTTAGTCAAAGATATTAAAATAAGCTGAATGTCTTATTAGCTTTTTAGAAAATTCAACGCCATCTTCCGAAATAATTTTATAAAACCATTCACGGTTTTCGCATTCAATGTGCACCTCTTTGCCAATGAAAAAAATCTATGTCGTGTTTCCCATATGCAGTGTTTAGATCTACATACACACAAATTTAAGGGAAAGATGAATCCTTTAATTTTACAAAATATTCCTCAAACATTGTGCAGTGTCAGTGAATACTGTGCTAATTTATGAGGCTCTTCAGAACCATGAATTGAAACACAAAGAGAAGCAAGGAACCGGCTGCCTGACACTCTGGGAAACAGTCCTTGGTTATGCAAGAATCTTTTGCATTCATGCTTAGAAGGAGGATTTGACAAGTTAATTAATTTGTCTTTTCTCTTACCTAAGCATTCCTGCCACTCAGATCCTTCCCGCCCTCCCAAACTGTGCCTCATTCACATGCAAAACCTCACGCTGCTCCGAGGCGGGTGCCTTCTGCTTCCAAGATCTAGGACAAGAGATGGGAGGAAATGAGTCTCCCGAGGGCTCCATCCTGTTAGGTAGAAGGTAAAGTCTAGGTTTACAGGTTTGCCCTGTCTGGAGCTCTGACCAAGTGACAAGTGACAGAGAAGTCCCCGCCCCCACTTTGCCACTGAGTGTTTGTGACAGGAGGGATTCTGTGGGGCCCAGAGTAGGGGCTCCTTTTGCCTGAGGCTAAGGGTTATCCTGCTTTAAGAACTAATTAAAGAGCACACACTCTTTAATGGGGTATAAGGCGGTTCTTTTAAACAATACTAGGGTGAACTCTCAGTAAAGATAAAAGAGCTGGAAGGTCATGCTATAAGGCACTCCTTCTGCTCCAAATATTTAACATAATAGTTTAGAAATAAAACACAAAGGGAAAGTTTAATAAGACCGTGCCCATGACCGCTGCTACCTGAACCTACACTCAGCAATTGATTGAATTGCAACAGAGACATCAACGTGAGAGATCAGAACAATAAAACTCAGCGCACAGGAGAGGATCTTTATAAACACGGTAGGCAAAGAGTTTTGAAGTGGGACACAAAAGCACTAAACACAAGACAAAACACTGACAAATCAGACCCATAAAAGTAAGAGCTTCTGCTCATCCGAGGACACTATTAAGAGAGTGAAAGGGGAAGCCACAGACGGAGAGAAGAGGTTTGCAACAGATACATCCATGGAAGAATTCAAATCCAACTCTGTTAAAAATCTACCACGAGTCAATTTAAAAAAGACAAACTAATTTCGACACGGGTAAAAGACTTGAACAGACATCAGTTTCACAAATGAGGATATCCTAAACGCCAATACGCAAATGAAAATGTGCTCAACGTGATCACACGTGTTGTAAATGCTAGTTAAAACAACAAAGAAATACTGTGGGGGCGGGGACGGTACAGCTCAGTGGTAGAGCGCATGCCTAGTATGCGTGAGGTCCTGGGTTCCATCTCCAGTACCTCCATTAAAAAAAAAAAAACAGAACAGGCAAGACTAATCTAGGGTACTGACTGGAAGAGGGCAAAGGAAGCCTTCTTAGGTGTTCGGAATATTCTGTATCTCTATCTGCATGGTGGCTGGCCAAGTATTTGCATATATAAAAATACACTGAGCTAGACAATTAAAATTAGGGCATCTACTACACGCACTTACCTTAAAAAGAAAAAAAGTCTACTTAAAAAAACAGAATATTCCAAAACAGAAAGACAAATGGCTAGAAGCAGCTGAAGATACAAATGTGCTGGTCTCTCTTTCCCTTTTCATTCTTTCCTTCTTCCTTTTGATGTGGAAAAAAAATGCCAATGTTTAATTTTTAAAATTGACATCAAATACCATTTAAATGTAGAAGAGGTCATTTTTCTTTACAGGCTTTTAAAAAATATGAAATTCATCCTGACTAGATAGAACATATTTGTTTCAAATGTTTCACCTCCTAGAGATTTAAGGCCTTCCCTCAACAGAAGGTTGACTGAGTAGCGGTTTAGGTCCTCTTTGAGAGAACTGCTCAAAGGTATGTTCAGCAAGAAAAAAAGCAAATCTAGATTGAGGGAATACAGCTCAAGAAACAGTGATCATGGGCGTTGTTAAAATATATTAGTGAAAATATGTGAAGTGTGTTAATTAACTATTCACTGCATGTTAGGGACTGAATCATACCCACTGCCCCCCTATGCTGAAGGCCTAAACCCCGTACCCCAGACGTGATCATACTTGGAGATCGGACCCTTAAAGAGGCAATTAGGTTAAATGAGGTCAGTTGGGTGGGCCTTCATCCCATCTGACTGGTGTCCTTATAAGAAAAGGAGATTAAGACGCAGACACAGAGGGAAGGCCACGTGAAGACGGCGGAGGGAAACGGCATCTACAAGCCAAGGAGCGAAGCCTCAGGAGCAGCCAGTCCTGTCCACACCTTGACCTTGGGCTTCCGGCCTTCGGAACTGTGAGGAAAGAGATTTCTGCGGCGTCAGCCTCCCAGTTTGTGGTGCTTTGTTATGGCAGCCTAGCAAACAGCAAATATTCAAGCAGTTACATAAGCTGCTCTTTGTCGTAAAAACGTAGATTGGATATTCTGGGCAACGGGAAGAAGAGGGATGGGGGTGTTCGGTGGGGAGAGCGTGAGAAGGTGCTCATGTCCTGCTTGGCTTCCAGCTGTGTCGGAGGAAGCAGTGCTCTTTCCCAGAACACTGAACCTTGGCGCAGGTGAGCAGGTGTGACGAGGCTGAAAATCCTTGAATATCTACACTCCGGCCCCTTACAGTAAAGTTTCCCCTAACGCTTCTCTGCGGGGTTTATTCCGTAAATGTTAAAAGAAAACATGAACAGGGAAGATACAGACTGCAGTTCTGGGGAGGCAGGCACTTGGCAAATGAGATAAGGAGAGTTAGGCGTGAGGAGCTTTTAAACTGATAATCTCTCTCTCTCTGGCAAATGAACACATGAAGGAAATGGGGTTCGTGAATAGACATTCAGTCACTCCCTGAATTTTTCTGTATGTCTGAAACATAACAAAATATTTTATAACATTGTATACATTTTTGTGCTTCGGAAGGATATCCTGTTACCATGCTTCACAACTTTTTTGTTTTGTTTTGTTTTATTTTGTTTTCACCCAAAATGGTTGCTGATGTATAACAACTATTTTATAAAGTGAAACACTCTGCTCTGGGCTTTTTATTCTTCTTACCATTGAAGTGTAGTTGATTTACAATGTCGTGTCATTCAGGTGGACAGCAGAGTGATTCAGCTCTACACACATTTATATATTCCTTGTCATAGTCTTCTTTATTATATTGTAGTTCAAACTACCGAACATATTTCTCTGTGCTGTACAGTATAAAACATACTGAGTTTTGATTTTAGACCCAGAGGGTCAGCCACAGTGTGTTTGGCCAGCCAGGACTTAAGGTTAAGGAATTGAAGGAGCAGGTGTGCCCTTTGTAAAGAGACCCTAAACTAGAAAACTTGCCCTGATAAAATGTTTTCCTTAATCTGTGAAATTACGTGTATGACATTTTTATAAAGTTAGGGAATTAGAATCCCTCTTATGTTAATTTTTTTCTTTTTAGTATTTATTTTTTATTTGTTCTATGCACTTTATATATTTTTTTCTTTTTTGTTTTGTTTTCTCTTAGTTTATTTAATTTTTTTTATTTTTCATTTTATTAAAAATTTTTTTTAACACCTTTATGGTGGTATGATTCCTGTACAGTAAACTACACATATTTCAGATGTACAATTTGGTGAATTTTGATAGATGTATGCACCAGTGAAACCACCATCTGAAGTTTATTTTAAGCAGTTATATGGCACTAACAAGAGTAAAATTTATAATATTCAGATTGTCACAGAAAATCTAGGTCATACCAAAGTTTGGTTTTTTGGAAATTTCACTTTCTCATATAATTTTCAAGTGGCTTAAAGAGATAGATGCTCACATACTGCTTCAGAAAAGCAGTCAGCCATTTATCCCGCGTTCAGAAGAAGACTTTTTCTTTTACTTACTTTGTACCTTCCTTGTAAACGGTCCTTAGGCCTAAACAACAAGCATATGTGTTAGTAACTGTAAATAGAAAACAACAGAGAAAAGCTTTCTCTCTTTCCAAGGGCAGTGCTCAGCCAAACCCATTTAGACCTAATCATATTAGATATGAAAACTGTTATTAAGAACAACTAAAAATAAAAAAATGAACAAAATACCACTAATGGTATTTGGGGGCATAGTTCTAAAGCCTCACACTGGAAATCATAATTTAACTGCAAAAAAATGCTTGAAAACTAGGGAAGGAGAGTTTATGTCTCCCCATCCCAGGATTCATCTCATAATTGCTTTCCAGTACTTTTTCCTTAGAAGGCTAGATTTTATTTTAGAGGTTATTAAAATAAATGTCCAGTGAGCACAACCACTTTCTCTAGTGAGAAGCTAGCTCAAGGAGCTCCGCCCTAAGGCATCTGCCTCACCTGTCTTTATTTTATGCTTCCGTTGAGACGCTGTCTCTAAAAGCAGGTGGCTGTGCTGTGAAGGATGGCAGCCACTGACCACACGCTGGGCTAAGCCTGTTCTGATACCGCCTGGTCCAGCCTCGGTGCTGCGAGACTGGGCCCTCACTGGGGACACTTTCAATCCACCTGTGGGCTTCAGGGTGCCGGCACTTTACAGAAGCTGTGTAGGCTGGGTAGGAAGGAATAGGAAGGAATATGGCAAAACGGTACTGGATGTTGGAGTAGCAATAGATGGTCCCAAACTTTCCTTTCTTAGATGAGAAGGTATCACTGAGCAAGAGACACTTCATGAAACAGGGGCCAGCCATGCTGCTGAGGGGAGGGTGTCAGGCAAGACAGAAAATGCAAAGGCTGGTGCAGAAAAGAGCTTCCTGAGTTAGGCTGGAGTATACCACCCACCTGGGAGAAGGGCCCGAGAGGTGGGCCTGGCCAATCAGGTTATGGGGTTGAGATTTTTTTTTTTTTAATTGAAGTACCGTCAGTTACAATGTGTCAATTTCTGGTGTACAGCACAATGGCCCAGTCATGCAGATACAAGGTTATTACAAGATATTGAACATAGTTTCCTGTGCTATACGAAGAAACTTTTAAAAAAATCTATTTTTATATGTAATGGCTAACATTTGCAGATCTCAAACTCCCAAATTTATCCCTTCCCATCCCCTTACCCTGGTAACCCTAAGATTGTTTACTATGTCTACGAGTCTGTTTGTATTTTGTAGATGAGTTCATAGTGTCCTTTTTTTTTTTTTTTGTCCTTTTTTCTTCTCTTAGATTCCACGTATGAGTGATATCATATATTTTTCTTTCTCTTTCTGGCTTACTTCACTTAGAATGATGATTTCCAGGTCCATCCATGTTGCTGCAAATGGCATTATTTTATTCTTTTTTATGGCTGAATAGTAATCCATTGTATAAATATATCATGGAGATTATACTTTAAATGTTATGAGATGCCATTGAAGGGTTTTGAGCAGCGGGTTGTGGGATGAGGTTTGCATTTACAGTTTTAAAAGTCTGTATCATGGAGAGGGGATGGTGGCAGAGTGAGGGTGGAGCCCAGTTCGGAAGCTGTGGTTGGCAGCCTGGGCAAGAGGTGATGGCCATGGAGACAGATGTGAGCAGACTGAAGATGGAATTTACAGGTAGAAATGACTACTAGTATTTATTGAGAACTTTTTTTGAGGGAGGAATTGGGAATATAAAAATGAGAAAAGTAAGTCTGACTCTCAAGGGAGCCCAGTGAAAGGCAAGCACATTTAGGAGTTGGCTGTGTATCTTTCTACCTCTTTCTCTTGCTTTTGCTTCTTCTTTAAAATTGAAGTTTAGTTGATTTACAATGATGTGTTAGTTTCTGATGTACAGCATAGTGATTCTTTTTCAGTATAGGTTATTACAAGCTATTGAATATAGTTCCCTGTGCTATAAACTAGGACCTTGTTGTTCATTTATTTTATGTATAGTAGTGTGTATCTGCAAATCCCAAACTCCCAGTTTATCCCTTGCATGCTTTTGCATTTTATATGCACTGATTGAACATATACAAAATTGTGCTTATACGTCAGTGTGTGTTTGCTTTTAACACAGACAGTATTATACTGTATAGGGTTCATTCAACAGTATTTCCTGGAGACCTGCCTATGCTCTTACATTTGTGTAAAGGCCATTCTTTGTAGCAGCCTCATACTATTCTATAGCATTAATATGCCAGAAGTAACCTTGGTGGGGCAATGGGGAGCACACCTGCTCCCTCAGTCTCTACTCACCAAGACCTTTCTAATTGTGGTTTTCTTATTTCAGCAAGTGGTGTCAACCTGAATAAAGAACTAAAGTGAGGCAAGCTGGAACTACCAGAAATTGAGTTTATTCGGGAATAGCCTAGGAATTGCCATCTGGGGAAATGCGGACCACAGCAAGCTACAGGTAGGCGTGTTGAGGGTGTGTGTGGGCTGTATTCAGGGGCAGGGAGTGCAGACAAGGGGGGGGGGGGATCTGGCTGGAATCCAAGCAGTGAGTTCATTGGCTTGAGGATGGGGAGAGACTCCTGTCGGTTGTTCATGGGGCAGGAGGGAAGTCAGGGTCTTCTGTAAACCAGCCTTTACGACTAATTGGTCTCTCAGCTCTTCAGTTCCAAGTTCCGTTCTTCTCAGGGAATTTGCATGAGATTCTCTATTTCATATCCTCTGGTTCCATTTTTGATCACAGTTGTGAATACTCTGTCAGTGAAAACACTGCTTTTTATTTTCTTGATGTTCGCTTTGTAAAAGGACTGCGCACGAGAGCTTACTAAATGCTCACAGCAGTCTGATTGTGCAGAGGCAGCCAGCCTCCTGAATCCTTTGCCCTTGAAATGTCCCTGCCTGGTGCTCAGAACACACTTTGAATAGGCCTTGAAATGGTGGGCCTTCAGCCTAAGGCAGTATGTCATCTGGGTTCTCTGAGCAGGGAAATAATGAAAAATCATGCTCAGTTTATGTCACAAGCCATTCGCCATTCAGACAGTGATGGCTTTCAGGGCGGACTGAAATGAGGTTGTTTTCTTCTGCCTCAAAACATCCTGGAAATAGTCTGCCTCCTGAAATCCAGGGACAGCTTGGGAGACAGAGGTGATGGGTAGGTTAATATTGAAGCTGGGTTTCCCTCTGCCCCCATCATTTTATGCTCTGTTTTTTTTGTTGTTTGTTTGTTAGTTTTTAATGGAGGTACTGGGGATTGAACCCAAGACCTCATGCATCGTCTACCACTGAGCTATACCTTCCCTCCCCTATTTTATGATGAAAATTTCAAACATACAGAAAAATTTACAAACTGCACAGTAAACACTTCTATACCTGCTACCTAGATTCAATTATTAACATTTCACTCGAGTTGCTTTATAGTATATCTGTTCATCTGCCAATTTGCCTGTTCACAGCTGCATCAATTCATCTTTTTTTTTCTTTTTCTGCTCCAGGCACATTGCATATATCAGGACACGGCACCCTTAACCTTTCAGCATGAGCACCATCGACTAGATGTTACTATTTATATATTTTTTAATATATGAGGAAACTGACATCCAGTGAAATACACAAACCTCAAGGAGAGGATGAGTTTGACAAATGCCTGCACGTGGAACCCAAACCCCTATCTATATCTGCTGACATCATGTTGGACTTTGCTCATGGGATCTCAGCTGTTAAGACTCCCATTCTGCTTTAGTGAGAATTGCAAAAAAGAAAGAAAAAAAAAAAATTGGTAAACCCCTCGGTAGAGCCAGAGGGACTAAGGGTGATAAAGTGAAGCACATCAAGATAAGAAAGGAAGCCCCAAGTAACTGCCCGAAGGAAACTGAGAGTCTGTGATGGCGAACCTTGAAACTGGACTCAAGCTGGGAGAGGCTATTTCCTTTTATGCTAACGTCACTGTTGGGATCTACAAACTTAAACAAAAAAGTTCACTTTTACATACCATTCTGCATTAAAAGTCAAAAGAGGGGGGTGGGTGTAGCTCAGTAGTGGAGTGCATGCTTAGCATGCACAAGTTTCTGGGTTCAATCCCCAGTACCTCCATTAAAAAATAATGTAGATTTTAAAAAGTCAAAAGAACATAAGAGAATCTAGAAAAGGGATAGAGAAAATTAACCGGAACAAAATGGGACGGGAAGGGGAATGTTTTCAGAGAAAAGCACATTCCTGAGGGCATTTCTAGCCGGAGTTGAGGGTGAGCTAGACAGCATGCAAAAAATTTGATAATACGCACATTATGATCCATATTATGTAAAAATTATGACCCATATGACAAAAGCAGGGCACTTGTGAAGGGTCCTGAGATAGAGCGCTGGGCTGTAAAACCTGCTTTAGACAGGCAGATCAAAGGTGCACAACTTTCAAATGATAAACAGAGACGTGCCTTCTAAACACCCCCCTCCTCGTCATCAACAATGAAAAAGACAGTTTTCAACAGTTTCAACAAAGTTGAAAACGCTGAGTTGAGTTTTTTGTTTTGTTTTTAAGTTTGAGGCCAAAATCAACACATTCTTTTGGACGCGGCTTAATTTTTTTCATGGTTAATATGCATGCTGGTGATATCAATTTTGAAAACTATGGAACGTTATAGGAAAGAAAGAAGCAAGGTTGTAATTCCACCCTGCAGAGATGAGCCCGATGGACAAACTTTTACCACTGCGCGTAGTTTTCATTCTGACAGGGGTTTTCGGACAACCGTTCTTTTACCAGCCAGCACTTTCAAACAAATGACAAAAAATATTGATCAACAGTCTTTCCCTTTCTCTGGCAGATGGGATTCAGAAATTGCTTAGAGGGAGAAAGCGTTCTTAATTAAAAGAAAGACGTTGGACCGAAAAGTATCTAAAAAGAGAAACAGAAAACATCACGCCTTTATTTCGGCGAATTAGCAACAAAGAAAAGGATTAGCATGGACGGGTACTTTTCAAAAATATTTTTTTTTCCTCTGGCTCCCGCTAGGGTGGAGGAAGTTGTCTTGGTTCCAAGAGACGGTGGAATAGAGGGGGGAACCAATGATGGGAGCCTCGCCCCGCGCCCCGCGCCCCCACCCTCGGCGGGGTCGGCGTTGGGTGGGGGCTGCGGAGACGGAGGCGGCCAGCAGGTGCCTGGGCTCCGGCCCCTACCCCCACCCCTCCCCCTCCCTGTCCCCCTCCTCCCGGGCTTGGCCTCGCCCCCTGGCGGGCGAGCGCCGGGTGCTGGGCGCGGGGTGGGGGGCGCACGCCCCGCGGGCAGCGGGAAACAGCCGGGGTGGGGGGCCCAGCCCGGCCCCGGAGAGAGGCCGGCCCCCGCCGCCCGCACCCCGGGAACATGTCCGCGGCCCGGGCGCGGAGAGGGGCCCCGGGGAGCAGAGCCCGGGGAGGGCGGGTGCCGTGGCGGCGGCGGCCGCGGAGCCGCTAGTCCCCTCCCTCCTGGGGGAGCAGCTGCCGCCGCCGCCGCCGCCGCCGCCGCCGTCAGCGCGCGGGCCGCGGCCGGAGCGAGCCGGGCGGGCGGGCGGTCGGCGCGCGGGGGAGGGCGGGGGCGGGGAGGGGGGTGGGCGCAGGGGCGGGAGGGCGCGGGGGGAGGGTCTCGCGCTCCCGGCGACCAGAGCCCGAGAGGGAGACCCTGGCGGCGGCCGCGGCGCCTGACACTCGGCGCCTCCTGCCGTGCTCCGGGGCGGCATGTCCGAGGCTGGCGGGGCCGGGCCGGGCGGCGGCGGCGGCGCGGGGGCCGGGCTCGGGGCGCTGCCCCCACCGCCCCCCGCGCCGCCGCCCGCGCCCCCGCAGGGCTCCCCGGGCGCCGCGGCCGCCGGGGGCTCGGGCGCCTGCGGACCGGCTACGGCGGTGGCGGCGGCGGGCACGGCCGAAGGACCGGGAGGCGGCGGCTCGGCCCGGATCGCCGTGAAGAAGGCGCAGCTGCGCTCCGCTCCGCGGGCCAAGAAACTGGAGAAACTCGGAGTGTACTCTGCCTGCAAGGTACGCGCTCGGCGCCCGGACCGCCCGGGGGACCGCGGCCCGGCCCGCGGGACCCCCGCCCCCTCCCCCTTCCGCCCCCGCCTCCCGCCCGGGGCCCAGGCACCGCGGAAGTGCCGCTGTCGCCCGCGCCCAATTAGCTGCTCTCAGACCAGAGTCCTGCCGGGTGGGAAGAAGGGATCGCCAGGACCGAGAGCCTTTCATTCCTCCTCCTTGGAAGGAGTTGCCTCTGCGTCCGCGCTCCTAGGCTGCCCTGGGGCTTTGTTGCTCTGTAGGAGCTCGCCAGAGGCGCCTTCCAGGGAGCAGAGCTGGGCTCACTGAGTGGCGAGCGCCTCAGGGCCAAGGAAACGTCTTTTGGGGGACCTCAGCGCCCCCTTTCCGCCCTCCTCTCCCGGTGATCCATTGGGCAGATCTGGAAGGAGCGAGGCTGGACTAGGATCCCGGACTCCCGGCGCTTTGGGAGCGCGAGGGGGCGGAGCGCGCCGGGTGGGAGGGTGGGCGCAGCCCGAAGCAAGGGTCCTGGAGCTCCGGGCGCCCTCGTCTGTGGGCGGAGGCGTTTCGGCGCGCGGTGACGGCCCCGTCATTATTGTATTATTACTTGTTTAGTTACAACGCTGTCCCAGCCTCTCGGGGTGTAAACAGGATTTGGCAAGGTGACAGCCCAGCGCGGCGGGCACTCCTGCTCAGTTTGAGGACACTGGTTTCTTGCCATCCCCTCTCCATCCCAGTTCTGGGCACCCCGTCGCCTCTCAGCTGCAGCTCCAGATGTGGGCACCGTGCTGCCGGGGTGGGAGGATTGCCCGAGGCCGCGGGGCAGGCTGGCCCTGCGCTGTCAGCAGCGGCTTTGTTTTGACAGGGTGACAGCTGAGGGGGGCGGGGACTTGGCCTTGTCAGCTCCTGCGGCCTGTGGCTGAGGCGGGGAAGAGACACACTCACACACTCACACCCTCCCCTGTGTTCCTCCCGCCCGCCTGCCGCAAACAGGGTCAAGTTCCCAGATTCCAGATTCCCACAACCCAGCTGCAGTTGGCCACGTCTGAATTTTGGTGTAAAGATGATTAATCCTGCTAGAACCTCTCTCCCCGGTGATGCTGTTTTTAGTATTTACGTGAGCTTCTCAACCGCAGTGGAATGTCTGTACTTAACCTTTTCCCACCCCATTCACATCCTCTTGTGTCTGTGGAACACCTACTCTCTATCCTGCACTGGCTCAACAGACATTTGTGGAATGAACGTAGGATCTAGCCCAGTGCTTCTCAAACTTTCACGTGTTTGGGAATCATCTGGGGAGCTGGTTAAATGCTGATTCCGAACCAGTAGGTCTGGGAGGGGGCTGAGATTCTGCATTTCTAACTAACTCTCAGGTGGTGTGATGCTAGTCCATTGACCACACTCTAAGTTGCAAGACCCTTGTTCAGATGTGGACGATATAGCGTTAAGGCTCCTTTGAATTCCACCAAGAAAACTGAAACTTTGCCATCCAGTTGCTGTTTCTGAAGAAAGAATGAAAAAATAAAGTGGGGATTGTGCTTCTAACCTAGCGCTTTGCATTGGGTCCCCATCATAAACAGCTTTTCTCCTTGCTGCCTGTTGCTGCCTTAAGGTGTGAAAACTTCCCTGAAGTTTTGGTCCTATCTGAAACTTTCCATGAGCGTTTGTGCCCTGAATTGATATTTCTGATCCTTTCAAATTTCCACTAGGGAAATGTAGCACCTTTTGTAAAGTCTGTGACTCCCTTATTAAAGGTCCGTCTTCCTGACCCGGGAGACTCTGAAAGTGTCAGTTTCTATTTCCTCATTCATTCAGTAAGTACTTAGAGGGGTCCCAACTGGGTACCAGGCACCGTGCTGGGTGCTGGGGCTGTGATGCCCAGAATCTGTCCCTCTGGGGCTACTGACCACAGGTGTGCATGCACTTGCATGCATGTGTTGAAGGCCTGGGGAGGTGGGCAGTGAACCGGTCACAATGAAGTTCAAAGAGACTGCTTTCTTAGTGTGGTTTTGGAACTCAGGACAGGGCATTCATGGGCTGGAGCACGGGTTGAGGGAGGAATGGCTTCCTGGAGGAAGTGTCAGTGGGTGCTAAGGATTCTCAGCCATGCAGGGTGGGGTGAGCTGGAGCTCCTTGTGGTGGAGAAACTGAAAGCAGTTATGAAAGCTTGGAGCTGCGCCAGCAGGAGCTAGAGTCCATTGGCTGAGGCCACTAGGATGGTGGTGGTGTGTGTGTGTGTGTGTGGTGTGACCCAGAGGAATCCAGGAATCTTAACAATATCTCAGATTTGCTTTTTTTTTTTTTTTTTGGGGGGGGCTATACTTGATTGAGTATGAGCAGGTGCAGGAGAGCAGAATCTGTGTTTCCTTCTCAGCTCGTCTCTCCCCTTCACGTAAGAAAGCCCAGAAGGACAGATGCCTCTGCCTTTTGTCACTGACTGGCCACTCGGCCAGTTGGAGAGCACAGCAAGGTTACGGAGCGAGGAAAGAGTCGAGGTACTTTACTGGGGGCGATTGAGAGAAAACAGGTCCCAGACCTGAAA
The DNA here is from genome assembly GCF_009834535.1 of Camelus ferus. Lineage (NCBI taxonomy): Eukaryota > Metazoa > Chordata > Mammalia > Artiodactyla > Camelidae > Camelus > Camelus ferus. Next base: position 116,373,139 of record NC_045696.1, on the reverse strand, counting down.
AAAGGCCTTTCAACTTCACAAACGAAACAGAACAAGAAGGGAGCCAGTTCACAGCCTGGGTGGTGCGCCACGCCCCGGAGAGAAGTTAAAAAAAAAAAAAAAAGAAACAAACAAACTTGTTTTGCAGGATCCCAGGTAGAGCTCTTTGAACTCTGTTCTGGCAAAGGTTGCTTCAGTGTCACTTTGTTCCTGCGACACAGCCAGAGTGGTCATTAAAAATGTGGATCTGACGGTGTTAGGCCCCTGCTTGGGACCCTTCAGTTTTCTTTACAGGGGTCCACAAGTCCCTGCGTGGCCTGACCACTGCTGTCTCTGGCCCCTTTTCAGGGCCTTGCATGCTTGGTTCCCTTCTACCTCAGGGACTTTGCACATACACTTTGCATATTCACTAGGACTAAAAGCTCTCACTTCACTTTCAAATGAACTCAGATCTTCCTGCAAATCTCAGACTCCTTGCATTTCCTCTACAGCCCTGGCCAGCTTTCCCATGATAAATTCCCTGAACCTCTCTGTATCTGCTTTTTATTCTTGGTGCTTTTATCATGATTTTTAATTGTGTGATTATTTGATATGCATTTGTCACTCTGAGTTGGTTCTAGGTACTGTGGTTACTGACTGGATGGGTGAACTAGAGAAGAGAACACTGAAGAAAATGATTAACTGTCAGAATAGCAGTAGTGAAATTGTAGCCTGACCACTTCTTGACAACTGGGCAGAGGGGTTTATTTTTCCACACAGGGCATTTCCAGGTCTCATGCAGATGTGCCCGGGACTGGAGTTTTAGTGTTATAAAAGGAGCCCCGAGTGAGTTATGAGTAGCCTAAATTTGTATCTCCTTGCACTAAACCATTGACTGACTCTTCCTAGTGAAATAGGCCATTTCTACATGAGTCGGGGAGTAGCGGCCCCTTCTGAATCTGGACTAACCTGAGTTCATATTCAGGTTCAGCTGTGTGACCTTGGACAAGGACTTTACCTCAGCCTCCATTTCCTTGTCTGTAAAGTAGGACTGATGCCGCCCCCTGCCGCCTCCAGCTTAATGGTGAGGATTTTAAATGGGTGCCTGTGTACAAGGCATCCAGCGGGGTGTCTGGTCCCTGGCAAGTCCTCCCAGCAGCTCAGAGAAGGGGATGCACTGTCAACGTGGATGTCAGGAAAGGACACAGAGCTTAGTCTCCAATTCCAGCTCTGCCACCTGCGTGACCCGGGGCGGAAATCACTTAGTTTTTCCTCTGAGCCTTGACTACTTTATCTCTGAGATAGAGACTGTAACTTCACCCTTGACGTTAAAAGAGAAAAGGTCCCCTTAGAGTTCCTGGAACCTGAAAGTGTGGGGTGGATGCTGGTGAAACGAAATTGCCTGATGCTCTACTTGTCTGTCAGAGTCAGGGGCCACAGAGCATCCATGGGGAACCCGGTTGCTTCGATTCTGGGCTGAGTGCCATCCTTAGAGACTGAAAAGGGCAAAGGGCTACACAATTATTTAGAAAATAATGGTTTAGAGATAGACTCACAGACACAAGAAAACAAACTGTAGTTACTGGGGGGAAAGGTGAGGGAGGGATAGATTAGGAGTTTGGGATTAACAGATACACATTCCTATATATAAAACAGATAAACAACAAGGACCTATTATAGAGCACAGGGAACTATATCCAATAACTGGTTATAAACTCTAGTGGAAAAGAATCTGGAAAATTATACATACATATTTGTATATATATAGATACAGGAAACTATATTCAATTTCTTGTAATGAGCTGTAATGGAAAAGGATCTGAAGAAACATATCTATATATATGTATGTGCATGTATAACAATCAGTTTGCTGTACACCTGAAACTAACATTGTAAATCGGCTACACTTCAATAAAATGTAAGAATTAAAAAAAATAATGGTTTATAATCTCAAAGTGACACGTGGCTGTAGAATATGCAGAGCAGTGGCAGAGGCACCAATGCAAGAGGAAAAGTGACCGCCCTTGGCCGGAGGCTGGTGGATGGGGCACCCAAACAAGCCTTAAAGTGAGGGAGAGTCCCGAACGCCTTTGTTTGTATTTGTCAGTCTCTCCTCCGGGGAGAGCAGATTACTTTTCAACTATTAGCAGCGGGAAGAGCAGTGGCTCTTACTCAGGAGCTGTTTTGCCCCCCAGGGGATATTTGGCAATGTCTGAAGACATTCTTGGACATTGTAATTGGGGGGAGGGGGTGCTACCGGCAACTAGTGAATAGAAGCCAGGGATGCTGCTAAAACCGCCCCCTCCACCCCCGTGCACAGGACAGCCCCACACAACAAAGAATCATCTGGCCCCAGAAGACAATAGTGCCGAAGCTGAGAAACTGCCCTAGAGGAAAGTCGTATTGCCCCATAATACCGTAAATACATTCCAGCATAGGAAAAATGAATGCTTTTCCTGTTAGTTTGAATAACTCTCCAAAGCTGAAAAATCTTGCTTTGTTTTTAAAAACCTTTATTATGGTAAAATGGATAGATCATCAAACTCACTGTAAGTGTGCAGTCAGGTGCTGTTGAGTAAATGTATCAGTTCATAACCACAGTCCAGTTCTTCTTCCTTTTTTTTTTTTTTTTAAAGTCCTGGGGATTGAACCAAAGACCTCATGCCTGCTAGGCACACACTCTACCACTGAGCTCTACCCTCCCCTCATCGCAGTCCAGTTTTATAACTTCCATCCCCACCAAAGACTGGTCGTTCCCACCCCCACCACCTTGGGCACTTTTACGGTGATAGTTTGTATCAACTGATTATTGGTTTGCAAATAGAAACCAATTAAAAGTATCTTTTTGGAAACTCTTTGATATAAGTAGTATTGTTACAGCAAAGCTTAACACGGAGAAGGGGGTAGATAAAATGTTTTTTAAAAATCAGACTCTAGCTGCATAAATCTATTGCATACAATGATTTCATGTGTGGTAACTTCTCAAAGGTGGTGTCATGGAGCCAAGCACACAGGAAAAATGATTCGTTTGGCAGGCACGGTACAAAAAGCTTGAGAGAAAGATGACCAAATTTAATTCTATTTCCTCCTAAACTTTCAAGGAAGATGGAAATCAAGCCTTCAGACTGCAATTTGCAGTTTGATGTAATTGAGAAAAGCAAGTTTATAGGGGAAACAGCACAGAATCTGTAGAGCACTGTTTTGTTTTGAGAAGCTTGTGCTTGCAAATTGCATTTTGTGATTCAGCGCTGGTGGGTTTTGGTTGTTGTGGCTGTTTTTGTTTGTTTGTTTTTTAACCACTCAGTATATTTAAACCTGGTTACCTGTCTGCACCGGCTGGATTTAATTGTGTCTATCAGGCAAAGCCAAAACTCTGACCCATCATAGAGGACATTGAGGGTAAAATACAGTTTCGTGAGAGGTACCTTGGAACAGTCAGAACATCTGCTTCTCAGATGAAAGCTCTGGATACTCAGGGCAGCGCCAATAAAACTTGCATTTCCAAGGCTCGGTGGCTTCTGTTTGAGTTGTTTGTTTCTCCGCCAGAGGAAGGCAGCAGTTTAGGAATGGTGTCAATGGTTTCCTGCTCGTGATGGTTTCCTCCTCATCTGATTCGAACAGATGCCACCTGCCACCCATGGCATGAGTGCAGGCCTGCTGACCACCTGGCACCTGGACAAAACCCTGGAAGATCATCCCCCACCACCACCCTGTGCCCCCGGGCAGCCCCTGAACTGCCTTGTCTTCCAGTTTCCTCACTGTGGAAGTGGGAGGCAAGGTCCCACCTCCCCTACGTGTTGTGAAGATGAACGCGTCTGGCATATGTGAGAGTTCTTAGAATGCAGGCATCACACAGACGGCGGTTTTAGTTTGAAACGCTTTCCACTGGCATCAGCAGTTCTGTTGCGGTGTTTTGCTACCAGTCATCTGAGTCTTCTACCTGGGGTAAGAGACAGGTGAGGAAGGTCATTTTCCTAGCAGGAAGCTGAGACCCAGAGAAGTTAAATTAAGCAGCTTCCTCCAGCTGCAGGGCTGACTCGGCGGAAGGTGCCCCCAGAGGCTCTGTCCCCAGTGCGCCGTTGGCACCCTCTTCCCGGACTTTCCCATGGGGTGGAAGGGACGCCGCTCTTCCAGATGCTTCACAGAGGGGACCTCGTTTGTCTCAGGCAGTCTTCTGCTCCCGTTTGATGTTTATGGTGCTCCTATTGAGAGGTATGTTCAAAGGCTTTTCTAGTTCACTGAAAACTGTGCAGGCCATAAAGCAAACAAAATAAGTGTGCTTTATGACTGGCCCAGGACAGACAGATGCATGCCCCTGATTGTTTTAAAGCTGACAATTGCGGATGGTCACTGTGCTGGCCCAACAGAATTCCCTGCTGAAAGGAGATGAAAGAGATACCTACTCAGGCTGTCCAAGGTGCCAGACGTACTAGAGATGTAAGGAATGGGCCCTCCTGGATGTTCAGGGGTCCCCACTCAGCTCTGTGTAAGACTACATACCCAGCAGTTTTTCAGCACAATCCAGAGGAAAGTCTTTTTAAAAAATCTTTTAATTGATGAGTTGTTTTTTTAATTTTATTTTTTATTGAAGTGTAGTTGATTTACAATGTTAGTTTCAGGTGTACAACAAAGTGATTCAGATACACACACACACACACACACATATATGTGTATATGTATACACACACATATATTTTCAGATTCTTTCCCATTATAGGTTATTCTAAGAAATTGAGTATAGTTCCCTGTGCTACACAGTGGGTCCTTGTTGTTTATCTATGTTATATATAGTAATGTCTGTCTGTTAATTCCAAACTCCTAATTTATCCCTCCCCTCTTTCCCCTTTGATAACCATGGTTTGTTTTCTGTGTCCATGAGTCTATTTCTGGTTTATAAATGAAAATTTGTATCTTTTATTAGATTCCACATATAAGTGATATCATATGATACTTGTCTTTCTCAGTCTGACTTACTTAACTTGATATGGTCATCTCTAGGTCCATCCATGTTGCTTCAAATCACATTATTTCATTCCTTTTTGTGGCCGAGTAGTATTCCATTGCATAAATACACCACAGCTTCTTTATCCAGTCATCTGTTGGTGGACATTTAGGTTGTTTCCATGTCTTGGTTATTGTAAATAGTGCTGCTATGAACATTGAGGTGTATGTAAGTCATTTTTTTAAACTTTTAATTTTACTATGCAGATGGGAAATTGCTCATGTCATCAGTACATATGATGATTTTGGATGAGTTTTTACATATGCACACATCCCTGCAACGGCCATCCAGATAAAGCTATGGAGCGTTTCTGGCACCTCACAGGCCTCCTTGTGCCCCCTCCCCACCCCTGGTAACCCTCATTCTGATCTTTATTACTAGAGATTAGTGTTGCCTCTCTTAAACGTCACACAAATGCAGTCACATGGGATGAACGCCTTTCCCTCTGGTTTCTGTCGCTCTGTGGTGTCTGAGCTACACGTGTGTATTGCTGCAGATAGCTGCAGTTTGTAAACACACATTTTTAAAGACCTTTATTGTTGTGTAGTTCCTGTACAATAAACTACACATATTTTGAATGTACAATTTGATGAATTTTGGTAGATGTTTACACCCATGAAGCCACCACCACAATCAAGACAGCTAACATCTCCATCACTCCCCAAGAGATGCAAATTTCAAACTCCCAATTTATCCCTTCCCGCCCCTGTTACCCCTTGGTAACCATAAGTTTGTTCTCTATGTTTATGAGTCTGTTTCTGTTTTGTAGATAACTTCATTTGTGTCCTTTTTTTTAGATTTCACATGTAAGTGATATCATATGGTATCTTTCTTTCTCTTTCTGACTTACTTCACTTAGAATGACATTCTCCAGGTCCATCCATGTTGCTGCAAATGGTATTATTTTATTCTTTTTTAATGGCTGAGTAGTATTCCATTGTATAAATATACCACAGCTTCTTTATCCAGTCATCCATCAGTGGACACTTAGGTTGCTTCCATGTCTTGGCTGTTGTAAATAGTGCTGCTGTGAACATTGGGGTGCATGTAAAGACACATGTTTTTAAGCGAAAACAACAAATTCAACATTGTTAACCATTTTCAGAATGGAAGTCATTGGTTGTGGACACCCTTCTAAGATGAATGTTAATTAGGCTTTTGAAAGAAAAGATGAAGATCTGATCTTCGGGTGTGCTGTGCAGGCACATGGGCAGGAAATCCAGGAGGTGTGCTGGCTGAGCTGGTAGAGGAGGTTTGGAATGGAGGAGAGGTGGGCTGTTGGGGGCCTGTGATGTCACAGCCACGGAATGGCCAGCCTGCATGGTTCCTTCTCCCCGGAGTCTGTCTCGGTGAGCCCTCACTGGTAAATATTCATGCTAAGTCCTGCTGGCACCCTCCCTTGGTTCTGGAAGATGACTTGAGTTATACAGTGTGTCCTGTAAGCCACGCAGAGCCGTGCATGGTGGGGGCTGTGGGGGGTCCCTGGAAGGCTGGCACGTGAAGCCCAGGTGCGCACCGGCACCTCTGTGTTATTGGCCCAGGGGATGGAGACATGGGACAAAGAATGCTCTGGTTCGTCTTCACACGATCTCTTCAACTGTGGGCTGAGGCCCCTATGGGCCACCTTCTCCCTAGGAGTGGCAGTGAGGGACACAGATTACTATGCAGCCTACAGTTTTTGCATGACAACTCATCCTTGAAAACTCATATTAAATATATAAGAGAAGCTTACTATTTAGTGCAGTCGTGTGGACCCTTCACTGAGAAAGCCATCGGTCCTGTGATTGACGGAGCTGGCGATGGGAGCTTCACCCATTTTACTTGCGTGTGTGTGGGCATGGGGGGGGGTCCTGTTATACCCCTGCCCTTTATTTATTCACCTAACATTTGTTTCCACGGGGTGCTTTAGAAGGTTTCTGCTCTGATAGCTCCTGTCCAGACTCCATATGACAATTCATCGCCAGGTTATAGTTGAAATAGAATTGCATCCTTTATAATGTTGAATTGCTTTCTTTGCTGGCATCTGATTGCCTGTGGTGCCCCCGGCACTGCACACTTTTCTTCCCTGGGTATTGGTGTGGCTCGTTGTCAAAACCCATTCCCGTCTGTTCTCAAATGCCAGGTTCTCAGAGAAAAGCCTTCCCGACCCAGCCCCGCCCGGCCCTTTGCCCCAGTGAAAGTGACCGTCCCCCGTCGGTCTGTCATCTTCCCTGGTTTTGCTTTCTTTTACTGCAATTTATTTTCAAATTTCCTGTCAGTTTCCTTTATGACAAGAGAAGTTCTGTGAAGCAAGGAGTTTGGTCCATTCCGTATCCCCGGTCCGCGGACCACACCTCGCACATGGTAGAGTTGAGTGAATGGGTGATTTCACATTCACAGCCTTCGTGAGGTTGGAGGAGAGGAAATTTTGTTTTAAAGACAAGGAAACTGGGCCCCAGAGAGGTTTAGCAACTTGCCCACAGCCGTGCGGACGGCAGCAGGGCGGCCCCCATCAGGGCTGGAATGGCGTCTCCTGACACTCAGCTCACGGGCACCTGATGACACATGGTGTTTGTCTGATGGCCTGGACTTCAGCTCAAGACGGAGCAAGGAGAAGCCACACCCGCTTTTGATTCTCCTCTGAGTGGATGAGGTGAACTTCTCTGACCCCATTTCCTCTTCAGCAAATTTAAATTCACACAAGGGGGTTGTGAGTATTGGAAGACCAGTGGGGTTATGGAGGGGGAAAAGGCCCCTCCATATATTCTAAACATCCAGATTATGTTGGTGATCTAGAAGAGAAAAAAAAAATTCAATCGCCTGTAAAGTTCTGTTTTCTAACAAGTTTCTATTTTTTGTGGCTTTGCTGTGCACTTAAACAAAAGCTCCACTAGGCTTTATTTAATTTGTTCTTCTGTTTGTACCCTGAGGCCCAGACACGGGGCTTATTATTTTTTTAATCAGGAGACAAATGCATTTATTTTGGAAAAAAGTGTGAATAACATCTCCAGTGATCCACGTGGAAGGTACACCCCCTGACCTCAGCAGGGGCTCTTGGTCCCCTCTTCTGTGACCCCAGGGTGGGCCACCCCCCAACTGGGGACGTCTCCATCAGTTCTACACCATCCTAAGCGGTCCCCGTGCATTGCGAGCTCTCGGCCCAGCTTCGGTGTTGTGCAGGAGATTCCAGAAGTCCAGGGGTGCAACCTGACTAATGTCCTAGTGACTGATGGCGACCGCCCCAGCCTGCCTCTGCTCTAATGAGCTAGTGTTGAAACTGGCTGGCAGGATGCCAGGGAGGCCAAGGTCAGTGTCCTCTGAAACAGCGAAGTGAGTCACATCATCTAGGACCAGCACACACTCACAGGACCACCTGACTCAGCCCACCTCTGAGGGAAGGTGTCTGCTGGTGCTGGCTAGGTGCCTGTGCCCAGCTCTGTCCTCGGTGTGTGGCGAGTGACCAAAGGGCGTGACAGCCACCAGGAGTCCCTCATCTCGAGGGGGAGACAGACACAAAGGGAAAGAAAGATGAATGTGAATAATCAGGCACAGTTAGTCCGTGCGGAGAGAGAACCTATGCAAGTAAGTCCGTGCAAAGAGAAACCCATCCCAAGCTGGGGCGGGTGGGGCGGGGAGTGGGCCCAGCCCAGCTGGGGTGAGCAGGATGCAGTGGAGTGGAGAAGTGAGCAAGGCATGGGGTGGCTGGGAACGTGGACCCGGGCAGCACAGGACCCGCATCTGAATACGACGCGCCGCTTTCTTGCTGGGAGGCGGCAGGGACGCGGTGCCCTTCACCAGCCCCGGGTCCCGTGGCTGTGCAGTGGAGGGAGGAATGCTGCCAGCTCTCTTATTCATTCAACAAATTGTTCCTGCACGTGCCAAGCGTTGACTTAGATCTGGGGACACAGTGACAGATGGGCCCTCGCCCTGGTAGAGCTTGCTTCCCGGTAGCAGAAGCAGACAGCAGAAAGTGGTAGGTGCCACACGCACAGAGGATGAGGACAAAGCCACCAAGGAGGGGGTGCCTGGGGATCTCCTTCAGGTGCAGCCTGAGAGGGTCTCTGCAGAGGGGAGGCGTCCTGGGCGAGCGTCACGACAGGAGGCCAGCTGTGAGTGGGGAGCCGGGGGGAGAAGGGCAAAGACTCTGGGTCCAGAAAGGGCCACCTGGTGGCCCCGGTGGCTAGATGGTGAGGGTGGGAGACGAGTGAGTGTAGGTGAGGTAGGAGAGGTAGATGGGGCTAGGTGAAGTGATCCCGTCTCCACTTCTGGGCAGTTCAAACAAATGCCCATCAGGACCCAGAACATTTTCGTCACCCTAGAAACTTCCCTCCTGCTCCTTGCCATTCAAATCCGCCCTGCCGTCCCCCCCACCCCCGCCCCACGAGGCAACCACGGTTCTACTTTATGTCACCACGGGTTAGTTTTGATGTTCTAGAGTTTCTTATAAATGACACACAGTCTGCATGCTTCTGTTTTTTTTTTTTTTATTTGTAACTTTTTAATTTATTTTTTTAAAAATTGAAGTATAGTTGATTTACAGTATTAGTTTCAGGGGTACAGCATAGTGATTTAGTATTTTTGCAGACTATATTCCATTGTACGTTATTACAAGATAATGCCTATAATTCCCTGCACTATACTGTGAATCCTTGTTACTTATCTACTTTATACATGTAGTTTGTATCTGTTAATCCCATACCCCTAGTTTGCCCCTCCCCCTTCCCTCTCCACTTTTTTTAATCCACTTTTTTTTTTTTACTGAAGTGTAGTTGATTTACACTGTTGTGTTAATTTCTGGTGCACAGCGTAGTGATTCATTTATACGAGTGTGTGTATATATATTTATGTATTCCTTTTCATTATAGGTTATTACAAAGTATTGAATACAGTTCCCTGTACTGTATGGTAGGACCTTGTTGTTTATCTATTTTATATATAGTAGTGTGTATCCGCAAACCCCAACCTTCTTCCCTTTGGTAACCACAAGTTTGTTTCCTATGTCTGTGCACACTGTTCTTTTTTCACTCATCTTGGTAATTTTGGGATCCATCCACGGCGTTGCATGCATCAGAAGTTTATTTCTTTTTATTACCGAGAAATACTCTGCTGTATGGCTGAACCACATTTTGTTTACCTGTCTACTTGTTGATGGGTACCTGGGCTGTTTCCAGTCGATTCAGAGAAGACCTGTATTTTCAAGCACCCCTTCTGGCTGCTCTGAGAGGAATAAAGTGGACAAGAAAAGGACCAGCTGAAGTGATTGCCGTGTAGATACGAGCGGATGGTGGCTTGGAGGAGGGTGTGTCAGGGGAGGGGGTGAGGAGGAGAGAGTATGACGAGTGCAGAGGCAGCGGGATTTGATTTTATTGCTGAGTTGGTGATTCCGGCATGTGAACAAAAGACACACGTGAACGTAATGTCTGGGTTGCTGGCCTGAGCAGCTGAAAGGATGGTCATTCCATTTACCAGGAGGGGCGAGACCCAGGGAGGAGCACACTGGGGTGGGTGGGAATCCCAAGTTCTTTTACAGATGTGTTAAATTAGGTACGTCTCTTAGTGGTCAGGTGCTGTCTTGATGATAAAGTGAGATAATCCATTTAGCAGTTGGGTAGGGAATCTGGAACATTCTACATGCTCGGTAAATGGTAGCAACCATTACACTTAAAAGCTGTGCTAAGCCATCATCGTTGGTCTTAAGAAAGAGACCAGCCAAACTGAAGAAGAAGGAAAAACGAGGAAATGATCATAGCAGGAAGTGGAATCGATCCACTGGGTAAAGAAGAAAACAGTTGTAGAAGGTCTTGAACTTCGGGTCGAAAACTTGGAACTGAATCCCACTTACTGACAGCGAGTCTCTGCGCTTCAGGAAGGAGGAGACACGCGGTGTCTCGGAGCGAGGAGTGTTAGGTTTTGGGCTTGAGTGCTTGCTCCTTGGCAGCTGGGTGAATTCGGACAAGCCACAGCCCTTCCCTGAGCGCTGAATCACGGGTCCTCTGGGTTATCGGGTGGGGAAACAGGGCGATGCAGGCGAACACTGCCTCAGAAAGTAGCCGGCAGAAATGTTTGACGGTGTTAAGCGGCAGTTCAGGGTCCAGCCCTGTGTGCGGTGGGTGTTACATGGAGGGTGGGGGTGGGAATGTATCAAAGGGGTGGGCTTCTAACTGGCTATTAAGGGCCTGGCCGAGGGCCTGGGCAGTGGGAGAGCAGAAGGTATGAATCTGGGAGAGACTTCGCAAGGAGAATCACATGGCCTCGGGTGAGGGCTTCAAAGGCAGATGGATGGATTGCGTTCGGGAGCTGGGGGACGGCTAACTAGCGCCGAGGTGACGAACAGGGCAGTTGAGAGGGGGTGTTCACCTTAATGTGAAACCTCCCGGGCTGAGATGCCCGGTGCAGACACTTGGAAACGTGGGCTGGACCTTCTGCTCTGCAGGTGGGGCTTGTTCCTTGGATCTGGGTGTCATCAGCCCAGATAATGACTGAGACCGGGAGCTTCCGAGGAAGCGGCTTATTTTGCTCATCCTGGTGGGGCCAAGACGGCAGGCGGAGGAGTGAGAGATTCCGTCGTCACCGGGTGGCCTGGCTGCTGGGGGCCAGCCAGCCAGCGTGAGGAATCTCTGCTGTGCTGGAGGCTGGGCCGAGGCTTTGGCAAGTTCACCAGTTTGGGGAGGTGGGGAGGTGTATGAAAAAATTCCAGGAATTGTCAGGGCTCCAGGGTTCTGGGCACCAGTTTCTTGCCTCTGGCGTCTCTCAGGACCTCTCGAGGCCCTTCCAGGGGTGATGCATGTTTGGGTTTGGGCCTGGAGAGGTGACTCAGACGTAATGACGGGTCTGGCCCAGCCCTGGGTCATTTGGTGGTGCTGGAGTCATTCTGGCACCTTCTGAGGTAATGCCTGAGGGACCTGGGCCTTGGGGTCAGCCAAACCTGATTATTAAGCGTGAAGAGCACAGTTCCTTATTCAAACCCAGCTCAGGCCCGGGGACGTCTTGCAGACCCGGGTGCCTCCTGCCCAGGGCTTTCTGTTGGTGTGGTGTTGGGGCGAGTCCTGGAGGGCCCGGGAGAGCCTTGTTTGAACCGGGTGTTTGCACCTGGTTGTCTCGCTCTGGGTCGCCCCTCATGGCGTGATTTCTGTTCCCCTGCACCCTCGACACTCTCTTCAGCATTTGATTTTGTGGTTCCTTGTGGCTTTCCCCACCAAAATGGCACTCTTAATTAAGGTCTTCAGAGCTGCTCCTGCTACTGAATTACCTCACCGGTTATCCATTCTCCGCTTCCAACCCAGTTTCCCTCTTGGCTCCAGGAGGATTTGGTCTCCTGAGGGAGGAATCCCCACTCCCACTTAATTCGTTTCACTGGTGCCCAAAATTCCCCAGTTCAAAACTCCCAGTGTCCGGTCAGAGCCCCATGGTGTCCGCTGGCCTTCCGTGGGCACCTGTGGAGCCAGGAGGATGGCCACACGGTGAAGAGAGCAAAATGGTTCATGTCCCAGAAAGGATTATTTTTTTCCTTCAGATCGTTGCGGCTCTGAGTGAGGTCCTCACCTGGGGACTTGTTAGAAATGCAGACTCTCAGGCCCCACCCCGGACCCACTGATTCTGAATCTGCACTTTAACAGGCTTTCCTCGGTCGTTCGGGAGCAGGTTAAAGTTGGAGCAGCGCTGCTCTGGTTCCTGGGAGCTTTACCCAGACTGCTTCCAAAGGGTTCACTGTCAGAGAGGAAATTTATAAGGACCACGGCTCAAAACAGCAGGACTCCAGGTGTGGCTGCTGTTTGAAAATAGGATTAAAAGAATTTTTTTTTTCCAGAGTGACACAGGCATGCAGTTAAGAGCCAAATTCAGACAGCCCACAGTGGTAGCAAATAAGCTCTCACTCCTATCCCCTCCACCCCCTGTTTCACTCCTCCCTCCCCGGTAATCATTTCCAGAAAATTTTCATCCACCCCGAGGCTGCATCTTGGATTCTATACTAGAATTCAATCAGAGAGGGGGACTAGATTCACTACAAAAATCCATTTTCTTTTTTAAAAATTTATTTTCATTTTTCATTGTTTTTAGGGGGAGGTAATTAGGTTTATTTTTATTTATTTATTTAATGGAGGTACTGGGGATGGAACCTTGTGTGTGCTAAGCAGGCGCTCTCCCACTGAGCTATGCCCTCCCCTCCTCACCTGCCAAAAAAACCCATTTTTGATTCCGATTAGGCTTGAGTGGATTTGGGAGCCAGCCAGGCAGCTGCGTGTGAGCAGGTCAAGGTGTGAGTGAGGTTCCCCGAAAGGAGCACCAGCAGCACGGCTTTATTATTAGCAAGTTTTAATTGTTTCAAGCTCTCCACTAATTTTAAAAACAGGGCGACCCACTTAATGACCGACTTAGTTCTGTCACTTGCTGTTTCCCCTTTGCTGGGACAGATTCCTGACAGTGGGGGTGCGGCCACCCAGGTGCTGCCACTTCTGTCGCTTTCTTGGGTCAGAAGGGGCAGAGATGGCGACACCCACGTGCTAGTCTTCCATTAGTTGTGATATAGCTTATTAAGCCTCTTTAATTTGTACTTGAGAAAATAAGCCTCCATTCTGGCACGTGCTGTGGGGAGACTTCGCAGAAGTTCCCTATTTGAAGTGATAATTTGCTGGCAAGGTCTTGCCCTTTTCAGAAACAATTTTATTGAGCTGTAATGTGCGTGCTGTAAATTCCTCTGGTTGTAAGTGTGCGATTCAGTGATTTTTAGGAAGCTGAGTTGTACGGTCATCACCAAGAACCCAATTTTAGGAGGCTTTTCATCACCCCAAAAGGGTCCTCATGTCTGTTTGTACTCAACCCTGTTTCACCCCCTGCCCCAGACCACGAATCTACTTTCTACGTCTATGAACTTGCCTTTTCTGGACATTTTTATAAAGAGATTATGCAATATGTGGTCTTTTATGACTAGCTTCTTACGCTTAATGATTTTGAGGTTCATCCACTTGGTAGCTTGTATCAGCATTTCGTTCTTTTTTTTTTGCTGCCGAATAATATTCCAATCTATGGAAATGCCCCATTTTGTTTATGAATTCACCAGTTGATGGCCTTTTGGGTTCCTTCCACTTTTTGGCTACTATGAATAATGTTACTGGTGGATATGTGCGTGCAAGTCTTTGTGAGATTTATGTTTTCATTTCTGTCAGGTAGATGCCTGGGAGTGGGTTTGTTGGGTCAGGTGGTAAACTGACGCTTAACTTTGAAAAAAAATTATTATTGTTTTGAGTGGTAGAATACGCATCACATGAAATGTATTATCTTAACCATCTTTCAGTGTGCAGGTCAGAGACACTGAGAAATTCATGTTTCGTGCAGCCATCACCGTGGTCTGCGGTCCTCTTTTCATTCTGCAAAACTGAAGCTCTACACCACGCACTGGATGACAACGCCTGCGTTCCTCCGTGCACTCAGCCACTGCCAAACCTCTGTTCTTCTTTCTGTCTCTAAGATTTGGCTACTTTCCACTCTGTTGATTGTGTTTGTTGACGCACAGAAGTTTTAAATATTGCTGAAGTCCACTTTATGCATTTTTTGTTGTGGTTGCCTACGCTTTTGGTGTTCTACCCAGGAAATCATTGCCAAATCGAACGCCGTGAAGTTTCCCCCTACGTTTTCTTCTCAGAGTTTCGTAGTTTCAGGTTTTATGTTTAGGTCTTTGATCCAGTCGAAGTCAGTTTTTCTGTATGGTATGAGGTAAGGCTCCAACAGTTTCATTCAGCTGCATGTGAACATCCAGTTTTTCTAGCATTGTTTGTCGGAAGACTGCCTTTTCCCACGGGATGGTCTTGGCACCCCTGTTGAGAATCACTAGACCATATACGTGAGGCTTTATTTTTAGATTGTCTCTTGGTCTCTATTTAACTTCTTAAGAAACTGCCAAGCCATTTTCCAAAGTGAGTGCACTGTTTTACAGTCCCCTCCAAGGATATGTGCAGATTCCTATTTCTTCATATCCTTGGCAGTGTTTATTATCTGCCCTTTTGATTACCGCCATCTGCGTGGGTGTGAAGTTATATCTCATTACGGTGTTAGATCCTGACCTTTAAACATTCTGCCTTTGTCCGGCCTGGAACAGAGAGGTGGTAAAACAGGAGTGAGCCCCCTCCTCCACAGCCACAGGACCAGCTACCTGCCTGAACACACTCAGTGCTGCCTGCAGGTAGACGGAATAAGCTCAGGCAAATGTCTGAACGTCTGGGAGCCTCAGTTTTCTGTGCTGAATAATGGGCGTAATCCCTTTCGCATACAGGGGGAGCTTGGAACATGTATACAAGCGCCTTTTTTGTTTTTGATGGTTAACGAGTGTTGGATTCACAGTTTTACTCCATACATTTCCCATCAGGGTTGTTTTTTTGTTTGTTTGTTTGTTTTTTTGTCCCTGGGGCATCCCTGTCACTGATTTAAGTTTTCCAGCCAATGTGACTTTCCAGCATTTTAAGCCCGACCGAATCCTGCTGGACAGCTTGGCTGTCTGTCTCCTGCTCCACTGAATGTCACCCAGATATCTTCACACCCATCTCACTTGTCAACACCGTGCGACCTGGGGGCACCCTGCTCCCCAGGCTGCCTGTCAGGTGGGTCACCATCCCTTGTTGATCCAGTTTTGCTTCCTTCTCATCCTCCATCCCGGCTTCTGTGGACTCTCACAAAATCTGATGTGTTCTCTTGACCTCTTACCCTGGATCCTATTGGGGCAAAACTATTTTTTTTTTTTTTAATTTTAGGGAGGAGGTAATTAGGTTTATTTATTTTTGGAGGAAGGGCTGGGGAGGGACAAAACTATTTTTATCCCAGGCCTGTTGAAACCAGAAGGTGGCCTTTTCTCTGTGGGCTCCCGCGAGGTGACCTCACCCTGCCCTAGGGGGCCGGCTGCTGTGGTAATTGGCCTGGCAGCGAGCTCCCTAAGAGGTTGTCCTTTAGCTGATACTTTGTTGAGGCTGCAAGCCAGCCCCCTTGGGATTTCCCTGAGCTAGCAGCCGTCTTGTCTAACTAAGGAGAGACATGGGCAAGGTGTCTGGAAAGGAGACCTCTTATCTCAAAGAGCAGTAACTGGGCCTGAACATCTGGAAGGCCCAGGCAGAGGGCGGGGGGTGGGGGGAGTGGCAGCTCGGGACACTTGCCAGAAAATGCTTTGCTGGCCATCGAGGCTAGCATTCGAGGGTTTTTTGAAAGGACTCAATGTGTCCTATTTAGTGAATCGGGCAGTACGTCCCATGCATATTAAAAATGTTGTGCACTTAAGTTTCCAAGTATCCCCCGATATTTGTACACACGTAGGAAGCACTTGTCATATTCTACCAGAATGAAAAGTCCTGAAACAAGTGAGCAAAAGTCAGGAGGCTTCCAGATCTTTCAATGGGGTATTGCTTTAATCAGTTAGAACCACTTAAGAAATATTGGGACTGTTCTGTGCCTAAGCTGTTAGGGTCCACAGTGAAGTCGTGGGTGTTAGGGGTGGATTCCCTTCAAAGTCTAGGGCAGCAATGTCCAACAGAAATAGAATGTGAACCCCCACATGTGACTTCCATTTCCTAATAGCCACATGTGTAAACTTCCTGGGGATGCTGTGAACAAATGGTCACACACAGGGTGGGTCCAGTGACAGGAAGTTCCTTTAGTTCTGTTTTGGAGGCCAGAGATCTGAAATCAAGGTGTCAGCAGAGCCATGCTCCCTCTGAAGGCTCTGTAAAGAATCCTTCCTTGCCTCTTCGTAGCATCCGGTGGCTCCTGGCATCCTTGGCGCCCCTGGTCTTGTTGATGCTCCGTATCTCCGCATACGTCTCCCTGTGTCATCTTCCGTGTGTCTGTCACTCCACATTCCCTCTCTCCTTTCTCTTACAGAAATACCTGTTACTGGTTTTAGGGCCCAGGCTAAACCAGGATAATTTCATTTCAAGATCCTGAAGTAGTCAGAGCTGTTTCCAAATAAGGCCCCACTGTGACGTTCCAGATGGGCATAAACTTTGGGGGACACTGCTCAGCCCACCGCGCTACACTAAACAAAATGAGAAAGACCAACAGCTAAATTTCTTCAGTTTAAATGTTCTAGTTAACCTCATATCCTAAAATATGATTATAGCATGTAATCGATATAAAATAATTCTTAATGAGATACATACATATTTTTTGATGGTTAGCTTTTTCTAGCAATAAATTTTTTTATGATTGTCTTTTTTATTGAAGTGTAGTTTTTTTATAATTAGTTTTTTTTTTTAATTTCTTTACTTTAATGGAGGCACTGGGGATTGAACCCAGGACCCCATGTATGCTAAGCACACGCTCTACCACTGAGCTCTACCCTACCCCCTACTGAAGTATTTAGTATCTGCTAATCCCAAACTCCCAATTTATCTCTCCCCCCCACCTCTTTGCCCTTTGGTAGCCATAGTTTGTTTTCTGTGTCTGTGAGTCTGTTTCTGGTTTGTAAATAAGATCATTTATATCCTTTTTTTTTTTTTGGATTCCACATAAAAGTGATACCATTTGATATTTGTCTTTTTTGTCTGACTGACTTCACTTAATATGATCATCTCCAGATCCATCAGTTAATGAGATATTTTAACCTGTTTTTCCCCTTGGCACTAAGTCTTTGAAATTCAGCACACTTATGGCGCATCTCAGCCTGGACCCGCCGAAGGGCTGGGCAGCCCCCGCGGCTGACCTCCGCGTCCTGGCCCGCGCAGCCGGGGCGCTGTGCGGCGGGCTTCAGCGCTTCACCTTCTGTTTTCACCCTCTCCCCTTTCTTCTCTCCCTCCCTTCATCCTCCTCTTAGTTTCCATGGAATTTTCTGTTTATTTGGAAGAAGTCTCGGTCAGTTCTGAACAAAAGAAATACAAGCCTACTTTGTAGAAGCTCCTGGGTTCCCAGGACTCAGTGGGAGAGGCAGAGTTAGCCAGTTTCGAAAGAAAAGTCCTGTGCTCAGTTCCATTTTTAAGCATCAGGGTTTATCGGTGTACAGTTTATTAAGCGTTTCTGTCACAAGTGGCTTAAATACGTGTGGCTAATATTTGGGACACAGCATTTTTTATTGAGCAGGGGGCATAAGGGACTGTTATTACTCATCTCCCTGCCGGGAGATTTGTGACCCATCCATCTCTCAGCCCCCTGGGAACACGGCATTATGCTCCCATGTTAAGACAAGAAGAGGCATAAATTTTTCTTTCGGCCAATTGCTCTAAGCCCGTTGTGATAATGGAGGCAGGATTTATATCTCTCAAAATCAGTATTGTCTTCTCCAAGAATTGCAGGCTTGTTCTTTTTTGGCTTGGACTTCGGTGAGGGGAGGAGGCTGGTTTATAAGCAGCCCCACAGGGGACCAGTTTTGGCTCCTTGAGTTCTTAAGTGTGGTTTGTGATAAGGATGTGGTTTCCACCCTCCCTCCCCCAGCTGATGCGTGCTGAGCCTCTGTTACTGTCGTTGGAATTTCTCTGGAACTCTGTTTTCCCCAGTGAGGAATCAGCATTAGAGAGAATTAGCAAGCAACCCATGAATATGAGTACCAGAGAGGAAAACAAAGTTCAGAGTGAATGTCCCTTCCCTTCCCCAACTTTTGCACCGCCCTCCCATAAATGTATATCTATCTTGTTCCTCTGTACACCCACATTCATGTATATTTAAATTGATTATTCATTTATTTAAAAAAAATACATTCAATGATGCTAGGTATTATTCTATGGTTTGCCTTTTCTTCTATTCACCAGGACCTAGAGAGTTTCTGTGTCAGCACAGATAGTTGAGATTTGCAAAATACTAACTACTATATATAAAATAGATTTTAAAAACCCCAGGTTTCTTTTGTATAGCACAGGGAACTATAGTAAATATCTTGCAACTTATAATGAAAAAGAATATGGAAACAAATATATGTATGTATCTGCACGACTGGGACATTGTGCTGTACACCAGAAATGGACGCATTGTAACAGACTGTACTTCAATTAAAAAAAAAAGAGTGAAAAAAACCTCTTTTTTTTAATTGAAGTGTAATTGATGTACAGTGTTATGTAAGTTACAGGTGTACAATATAGTGATTCACAATTTTTCACGGTTATACTCTGTTTATAGTTATTGTAAAATATTGCCTGTATTGCTTGCACAATACATCCTTGTAGCTTATTTTATACCTAATAGTTTGTATCTCTTAATCCCCTACCCCTCTGTTGCCGCTCCCTGCTGGTAACCACTAGTTTGTTCTCTAAATCCGTGAGTCTGCTGCTTTTTATTATATTCACTAGTTTGTCATTCTTTTTTAGATTCCACATGTAAGTGATACCATACAGTACTTTGTCTTTCTCTGCTTGACTTATTTGACTTAGCATAATAATCCATTCATGTTGCTGCAAATGGCAAAATTTCATTTTTTATGGCTGAGTGATATTCCATTGTCCTTATATACCACATCTTTATCCGTTTATCTGTTGACAGGCACTTAGGTTGCTTCCATATCTTGGCTATTGTAAGTTAGCCTGTAACAATCTATATAATTTAATAAGTTTCTTCTCTTGTGGATCAAATGTTAGATGACCTATGTATGTATTTGCTGTATATAAGATGACATATATATTTATATTTTGCTTTAATAAACAGCAGACAAATGTCATTGAGCACATGTGAATTATTTCTGTAAGAGAGTTTCCCAGTAGTGCATTCGGGCCAAAGGGCAGGAACATTTCAACTTGTCTTCTGAAAGGCTGCACCAGTGTCCCCTCCCATACGTGTGTACCAGTTGCATGCATGTTTCCTCACATCCTGGTTACTTTAGATATTAACAATGTCAACCTTTTATTTTTATTTTTTGCCATCATAATTACTGTGAGGAAATATCTCACAGGGCTTTTAATTTTTCATTTCTCCATTACCAGCTATGCTGACCACTTTGTATAGGTTTATTTGCTATTAACATATATTTTTCTTTCACTTAGGTTTGCTGTTTTCTTTCTGTCAAACCTTTTTATTGTTCTGTAGATGATCTTTTTATGTTCTGGATCTTAATACTTTGATAAATGCATTGTAAGTGTATATTCTCTCAACTGATCTGACTTAACAAAATTCATAGATTAATTGGAAGAGAATTGATATTTTTACAATATTGAGTCTTCCTTGAGAATTGATAGTTTTGCAATATTGAATATTCCAAGAATAATGCATATTTCTTCATTTATTGGTCTTCAGTAGACAGTTGTAGTTTTCTGTTTATGGGTCTTACTCATCTTGAAGATTTATTCCTAAGTATTTGATGGCTCTTGCTATTAAGATTTTTTTCCTATTACATTTTCCAAGTGGTTATTTCTGATATAAAATCTGTGTGTTGTATGTTGATCTTATATCCAGCCAATTTATTGTTTTTTTTTTTTTTTTAGTTTTGATAATCTCTAAGCATTGCCTGCCAATTTTCATGGTTTTTGTGTACTGATAGTACAGTGTTGAACTCTGGGCGTATTCAGGGCTTCCTTGTTTTGGTAACTTTAACAGGAACAGTTTCTTGTCTCTGTTCAGTATAATGTTTATTTTCAAGTTAAGATAATTTTCTTCTGGAGGGAGAGTGTAGCTCAAGTGGTAGAGTGCATGCTTAGCACACACAAGGTCCTAGGTTCAATCCCCAGTACCTCCTCTAAAAATAAATAAATAAATAAGTGAACCTGATTACCCCCCAAGAAAACTTTTTTTTAAAAATTAATTAAAAAAAGATAATTTTCTTCTGTGCCAAATTTGCTATTTAAAAAAAAACATCTGAAATTGTGCTTGCTTTGGCAGCACATATACTAAAATTGAAGCGATACAGAGAAGGTTAGCATGGCTCCTGCGCAAGGATGACATGCAAGTTTGTGAATCGTTCTGTATTTAAAAAAAAAAAAAATCAGAAATTGATGCTGAGTATTATGAAAAGTTTTTTTGGGCATCAACTGTAATTCTTTCATCTTCCTTTAATTTCTTAACATAATCAATTTGTTTCAAATATCTATCTATGCATTCCTATAACAAGCTTTAGTTATTATGTACCAATCAAGATGCATGATTTTATTGGTGCAGCCACTATGGAGGACAGTATGGAGGTTCGTTAAAAAACTAAAAATAGACTTACCATGTGATCCAGCAATCCCACTCCTGGGCATATACCTGGAGAATAATACAATTCAAAAAGACACATACACCCCAATGTTCACAGCAGCACTATTTACAATAGTCAAGACATGGAAACAATACAAATATCCATCAACAGATGACTGGATAAAGAAGACATGGTACATATATATGATAGAACACTACTCAGCCATAAAAAAGAACAAAATAATGCCATTTGCAGCAACATGGGTGGACCTGAAGATCGTCATTCTAAGTGAAGTGGGCTGGAAAAAGAAAGAAAAAAGCCATATATCACTTACAGGTGAAATCTAAAAAAAAAATAATAAAAATAAGGACACAAATGAATTACTTATTATTAATAACTTAGATGATTGATTTCTTGAATATGTGTAAGCACATCTAACTGTCCTTTATGATTGAATCCCCGCATTCTGTTGATTTTTATTTTGTGGTTGGCTTTATTCCTTTGGTAACTTATGTAAGTTTAAAAAGCTAAAGCTCTAATCTGTTCTTAGAAACAATGATCAGTACATATATATAAACTAAAAAAAAATGCAGTATATTGTACATATGTATTTACATACAATATATTGTACACGTGCAGTCAAATTGTAACAATTCTACCTAATAAAACTGGAAAAGAAAAAAAAAGATGCATGATTTTGATTGTGTACTGTTGAATTTGATTGACAAATATTTTATTTCTGTTTTTGTGAGGTTGAGCTGGTGACTTTTTCCATGCTTTTTGCTCTCTGTATGTTGTGTTAGTGTCAGGGTTATACTAAATTCATAGAATGATATGAGAGTTTTTAAAAAAATTCTTTTTCTAATGCGTTGCACTTTGGCACAGTCTACAATACATAGGAACGAACTGGTCTCCTGCTGGCTAATATGGTAGCCACTAGCCACAAATGACTTGAGCACCTGCCACCATTTGAATTGAGATGTACCATGTCAGACATCGCTTGGAGTTTTGAAGACTTAGCATAAAAAAAATTTGTAAAATGCCATATTCATAATGTTTTTATACCAATTCACATGTTGAGATGATAATATTTTAGACATTATAGGCAATATATATATTACTTAAATTAGTTTTACCTACTTCTTTTACTTTTTAAAATGTGGCTACTGGAAAATTTTAAATTTTTTCTGTGGTTCACATATTTATGTTGGACAGCCCTTGAGAGTAACTAGA
The DNA here is from genome assembly GCF_009834535.1 of Camelus ferus. Taxonomy (NCBI): domain Eukaryota; kingdom Metazoa; phylum Chordata; class Mammalia; order Artiodactyla; family Camelidae; genus Camelus; species Camelus ferus. The sequence goes on along the minus strand of NC_045696.1, from coordinate 116,350,901 downwards.
ACTTTCCCATAAAACCATCTGGACCTGGGTCCTTTTTTAGGAGTAGATCTTTGACTACTTTTTTCTTCTAGGGTTTTTAGAAAATTTACTACTTATTAAATCAGGGTTGATAATTTATGTTTTCCAAGGAACTCACTGGGTTTCCTCTAGTTTATCAAATTGATTGGCATAAAGTTCTACAGAGTACTTATTTAGCTATAAAATAAATCTGTAGTTTTATCTCCTTTTTTTTTTTTTTTTTTTTTTTTTTGCTATGCTCTCCCAACCTCCTTGATTAGACTTGCCAAGAGTTTGTTTAATGTTTTCTTTCAAAAACCAACCATGGTTATACTGGTTAGGTGTATGATTTTGCTCATTATTGATTTCCTTAAAAATTTTTTACCTTAATTTCTTTCATCTGTTTTCCTTGAGTGTGTTACTTTCCCCCCTAGATTATTGAGTTGAATGGTTAGTTTATTTATTTTTAATCTTTCTGTTTTTTCCACAAGTTCATTGAAGGATCTATGTTTTCCTTTAACTGTGGCCTTAACCATGTCCCATGGACTTTGATACACGGTGCTTTTGCTGAGGGATTGTGTACATGAAACCTGGCCATTTCTCTCTCTTCGCATCCAGTCAGTTATGAAAATGTCCCCTGCGATCACCCAGTGAGCATTTTGAGTAATTTCCATCATTCTCACGTATCGTGGGAATGGAGCTGATTTGTTCTGTGAGGAGCATGACTTTTCATTTGTAAACGGTCCAGTCTTGTTCAGTCAGAGCTGTGGCCAATTTCACAGTGACTGGGGCCAGTATCCTCTGGCTGCTTTCATTGGTTGCATACTCTTCAAGTCCTTGCTTTAAAGTATTAACCGTCATAGTTCATCATGGCTTATAAAGCTCTTGTCCCATCTCCTCCTTCACCCGACATGCACTCCTGGCATATTATCATCTTCTTTATTACCACCTCCATTCGTTCAGTGCCTCCTGCATTAATTACTTAGTGCCCCCAACAGTTTTGTGAGAGAGATATTTTTATACTCATTATATAGGTTTATACTCATTATATAGATTTTTATACTCATTATAGAGATTTTCTTTCATTTTTCAGTTTAATTAGGTAAAATTGATACAACTTGACCGCACATTTACAATATTGCATGTAAATACATATATACAATATACGGCACATATTTTTTAAAATGTACATATACGTACTGTTCGTTGTTTCTAAGAACAGTTTAGGGCTTTAGCTTTTTAAACTTAAGTAGCTATCAAAGGAATAAAGCCAACTAACACAATAAGAATCAACAGAATGCAGTCATCCAGGCATAAAGGACAGTCAGATGTGCTTACACATATTCAAGAAATCAGTCAGCTAAGTTATAAATATTAAGTAGTTCACTTGTGTCATTTTTTTAGATTCCACATGTGAGTGGTATCATGTGGCATTTTTCTCTTTCTAACTACATCGCTTAGAATGACGATCTTCAGGTCCATCCATGTTGCTGCAAAGTGGCATTATTTTATTCTGTATTTATTTATATATATACCACATTTTCTTTATCCAGTCATCTGTTGATGGACATTTGAGTTATTTCCATGTCTTGGCTATTGTCAGTAATGCTGCTATGAACACTGAGGTGCATGTCTTTTTGAACTATATTTTTCTCTGGTTATATGCCCAGGAGTGGGACTGATGGATCATATGGTAAGTCTGTTTTTAGTTTTTTAAGGAATCTCCATACTGTCCTCCTTAGTGGCTGCACCAATTTACATTCCCACCAACAGTGAAGGAGGGTTCCCTTTTCTCCACACCCTCTCCAGCATTTATCGTTTGTAGACTTTTTAATGATGGCCATTCTGGCTAGTGTGAGGTGATACCTCATTATATAGATACTATTATACTCATTATATATATAATCATTATAGAGAGTACATTTTATATTCTGTACTTTTGTACTCATATAGGTATTTCTATACTCATCATACTCATTATATTTTACTCATATAGTTATTTTATACTCATAGATTTTTTAATACCCATTATGCATTCATTATATTTTATACTTATTATATAGATATTTTTTCACATACTCATTTTATACTCATTATATTTTATACTCATGATATATTTTTATATTCCTCATATAGATTGGGAAGCTAAGGGAGATTAAGTGATTTGCCCCGGGTTCATACAGTTAGTAAATTTTGGAGCTAAGACTTGAAACCGCATTTATTCAACTGCAAGGCCCACCTCCGTGAGCACGACTTGATGCTGAGTACTGTCCCCTGCAGCCTTTCTCCCCACTTCCAGCTAAGACTGAAACACTTTGCTGACAGTGAGTTGGCCTCCTTTCCTTCCCCCGTGGCTTCTGTGGGCTGATTCAGGGAAGGGTGCTGAGCAGTGGGAGAGGAAGGGAGCCTCCCTTGCAGGAGGCCGGACAGGACCCCTCCCCAGAGTCTCCGGCCAGCCTCTCGTGATGGAGGAGTGTGTCAACCCTCCGTCCCTGCCCCTGCGCCCTTCTCTCCATCCAGCTCTCTCCACAGCCTGCAGAGTCTGAGGGAGGCAGTATATCCTGAAAGGACTTTCTAGTTCTCAGGCTTTGCTGCAGGAAGATCCAGTCTCTTCCTACCAGGTTATCTGAGGAAATTTCCAGGCATCTGTTTGCTCAGCAGATCTTGAGGAAGAATAGGTATGCGTTTCCTCTGTGATTCAGTCCCAAAGTCTTATCTGTTTTAGGCTAATGGATCTCAACCTTTTGTTTTTAATTTAGGTTTGAGTTTCAAGGTAAATATTATGACATAAGAAAAGTAAGGGTTCTATTTGTGATGTGTTTGTTTATGTTGGTAATTCTATTTTACTTTTTTATTTTTATTGTTTTTATTGAAGTATAGTTGATTTACAGTGCTGTGGTAGCTTCTGCTGTAACAGCACAATGACTTCAGTTATACATAAATATGTATTTCATATTCTTTTTCATTATAGGTTATTACAAGATATTGAATATAGCTCCCTGTGCTATACAGTAGGTCCTTGTTGTTTATCTGTTTTATATACAGTAGTTTGTATCTGCTAATCCCAAACTCCTAATTTATCCCTCCCCACTCCCTTTCCCCCCTGGTAACCATAAATTTGTTTTCTGTGTCTCTGAGTCTGTTTCTGTTTTGTAAATAAGTTCATTTGTATCATTTTTTTAGATTCCGCATATAAGTAACATCATATGATGTTTGTCTTTCTCTTACTTACTTTACTTAGTATGATCATCTCTAGGTCCATCCATGTTTCTGCAAATGCTGGTGATTTTAGAATCTTAAACAATACACGTTCTTCTGTCCCCCTCACCGACATCCTAGAAAATTGTGACACGGAGGAGGAGTAGACCAACCCCCACCCCCCGTTCCGCCTCAGTCTCTCCGCATTGCTGCTCTCGTGCTGCATGAAAATGGTCTGGAGGAAGCAGGTACCTGTGTGTTTAACTGTACAGGAGGCGGGAGGTGAGAGGTGTGCTCAGAACAAGTGCACGTGCTATTTCCTCTTGACTGAGCTGCCCTCCCCTCCCCACTCGAAGGGCACATGTCTGCAGAGATCTCTCTGACGTGCCCCTATAAGCATTGTCTTTTCAATGGATCCATTACTAGTATCCCTTCCTTTGAGATCAGAGATGCTCTACCTCGGCTACACGTTGGAAACAGTTGCTAAAAGTACTGGTGTGTGGGTCTTATCCCCTGAGCTTCCGATTTCAGTGGTCTGGGCTCAGGGGTGGGCCTCAGGCTTCAAGGAGTTCTCCAGTCACGCCAGGTGCCTCTAAGGTTGAGGACCCCCGGGGTGGACTTTTCATTTCTGCAGAGGTTTCTTGTGTCCTCAGCATCCAGTCCCGTGAGTGACACGCAGCGGGGGCTCTGTGTCTGAGAGTGAGTAGACGGTGCCCCAGAGAGTGGGAAAGGCTGGCGTTTTATCTGCTCCTTCCCCTCTCCTCCCTGGGCTTTCTTCCACCCCCCCACCCCCGCCAGAGGCAGGGAAAACACACCTCATTCGCCTTGTCTTCTGAGATAATCCAGTCCTAACACCGTCTGTGTGAGAAGCCTCGGGGAGGTCCCGGCAGCCACACGTACCTCTGAACCGGACAGTGACGTTTCGTCCAGGTTGGTGGCTCTCTTAGGAGAAGTGGAGGATGCGGGCCAGCAATTGCTTTTGGATCGATTCTCAGCAAGCTGGCTTCCGAAGCTCCCTTGTAAGGAGGAACTTTGTGCTTAACTAGGTCACCGTCTCTCTGAGAATCTGGAGTGACAGATGCTGGCTCTGGTGGGTTTGATTCTGGTCCATGCAGAGTTCCTGCCAGTTTTGCTTCCTGCCCGGAGCCAGCCAGCCAGCCTGCCAAAGAAGGAGACTTGGGTTGCGGTTCCAAGTTTGCCCAGATGCAAAATCCATCCTGGTGGTCAGAAGCTAAAGTGTTTCCTGAGGCAAATGAGGACAGCCTCCCAAGTCACGCGGTTCCTTGGGGTTTTGAACCTCAGTCATTATCCAGCTGCCCCCAAGTTGTGGAGTAAATCTGGGTCCTTCTGAGGTTATGAAACCCTTGGCTAGACAACTTGGCAACTTTATGATAATTCAAGGAGCGCTCTCTGCGCTCTCGGTGGGCCTTGGTGGAGGTGTGGCATTCCTTTCCACCCAGGTGTCAGAGAGATGCATCCGTTCTGGGTTGTATTAATGATTGTGTTTCCCTGTGTACCAGAACACGTTGTGGTTCCTGGACTGGACGTTAAAAGGAGGAGGAAAAAGGATGATTTGCTCATGTAAATTAGAGACCGAAACCTGGATGGAATTTTTTTTCCTCAAAGATTGCTGTTAAAGAAAACAAGGAAGTAAGGGTGGTTTACCCTAATGCCTAAAGGAAAAAGTGAGAGAGAGAAAGGAATGAGTTTGGAGACATCCTGTCTTGCCCTGGTGATCTGTCTCTGTCCCTGTTTCAAGCCTGGGGGATCCTGTCTGAGAGGAGGAGGAGAGATCAGGGAACCAGGAGAAAGGCCTTATCATTGCCTGGCTGCCTTGTAGGATAGCCACCACTCCCATCCCCCCTCGCCTTCTCCAGCTCTTCCCCTTGCTCCCCGGGCTCTAGCCTCGCTGGCTGTGGCTCTCTGTGGAGCGCACCGGCCACGCCCTCACCGTTGTCTAGGCTGTTCCCTCTGCCTGGGATGCTCTTCCACCAGATCGCTAAGTGGTCCAGCCTTTGCTTTGATGCCGGCTTCTCAGAAAGGCCTGGTTAGAACTGCACGTTCGATCTCCCTCTCCCCCGAACTCCCCTGTGCCCGTCTCTCCATCTTGCTTTTCGGGTGCAGTCACCGCCTCGTGTACTGTATGATGTGCTTATTTGTGTTGCCTGTTTGCCCCGTCCCCGCCACCCCAGTGTCAGCTCCGCGAGGACAGACGGGATCTTGCTTCGTTTCCTTTTACACCCAGCAGAAGTCGCTGGCAGAGCGTGGCCCTCAGCACGTGCTGTGGCGTGAGTGACTCGGCGTGCGTAGTAATTCTTTGGCCGAGAATGTAGCTCTCCGAACTCGGAGTGTTCTGGCGGGCGCTGCTTTCTCCTTGGAGGTTGGGCCTGCTGTACTCGGCTGGGAATCTTCTGTTGTCACTTTCCTTTCTCTAACCAGAGGCCTCTTTGGAAAGGGTCTGCCCAACTGCTCAGGGCCGCTGGAGGCTGGGAGCTCTCCCACCGCCGGGAGAGGAGTGGCCCTCGCGGGCTGGTTCCCTCCACTCCTGCAGAGATGGTAGGGATGCTTTCTTGGGAGCGAGTCCTCAAGAACATGGCCTCTGAGGCCTTTCCAGTCTCTGAAGAGGTGGGTGACTCACTGCAGAGAATGTCAGGGCCCAGCTGAGCCTAGTAGCAGAGCAGTGGGGGTGGCAGCTGGTCCTGCCTGATGCCTGGCCACGCGAGAGGCTCACCGGAGCTACTCCGGGGGGCTGCTCTGCTGGGGTTGCTGACACGGGGCCCTTCCCCTGGCCCATCCGTGTCCATCTTGTGATGACATGTGAGGAGCAGTCAGGTGGGGCTTGCCAGAGTCACTGGGCCCGCTGAAAGGGTTTATGATCAAAAGCCTTCTTCCACCTTGACCTTTTCTTCTTTCACCTTCATCTTTGACCCTTCTTGCCTTGCCAATTATTCTTTCTTTTCTTTTCTTTCTTTTTTTTTTAAATTATTTTTTTAATTGGAGGTACTGGGGATTGAACCCAGGACCTCGTGCATGCTAAGCATGTGCTCTACCACTGAGCTCTCCCCTCCCCACTATTCTTTCCTTTCTTACTTTCCTAGACATGTGTACCCTTCGGAAACTGTTCTGTCTTGGAGAATTGTCTGTATGATGTCAAGGCAGCAGGCATTCTGGAATTTTCTGTAAATCAGACTTCCATTAACTGCAGCCATCTGGTCCACGAGGACGTGGAGTGTGGGGACATCTAAAGCAGGGAGAAAAGATGTCTCAGGGAGAAAAAGACCGAATGCAAAGCTCAGGAACAAAAATCTATACAGTTTATTTAAAGGCCAGTGCTGTCCAGTTGAAGTGTAATGGGAACCACGTGGGTAATTTTGAATGTCCTGGCAGCCACATTAAAAAAGGGAACAGAAACAGGTCCAATGAATTTTAGTGTCTTTTATTTAACTCCGTGTATCTAAAATATTGAGATTTCAACATGTAATGAATGTGAAAATTATTAATGAGATTTTTTTTTACACCAATCTAACTCTGGTGTGTGTTTTACACCTACCATGCATTTCAGTTTGCACAAACCATATTTCAGGTGCTCAATGGCCACATGTGACTTGTGACTCCCGTATTGGACAGTGTCCCTAGAAGTCTCTTACCGCGAATGAATCAGCCTGTGTTTCTTCTTATTCTAATGATTAATTTTATGGTTTTCCAGCCATAGCAGATTTGAAGCAGTATATAGATGGAGAGAGGGGTGGAGTGGTAAAGGATAGCAGGGTATGGGCAGAAGAATTCTAAGTGGCTGGAGTCACTCAGTGCAAGCCTGCTAGCCTCCCACCCCTGCTGACCCCCAAGTCCCCAGTATGGTAGCTTGGCAGGATCACTGGGAACAATTGATATCTTTCCATGCTTGTCCTCTACTTCATAACCCACGTCATCACAAAAAGGCTAGATTTGTATTCAAATTTGTGTTCTCTAAGAAGGTAGGGAAGTGTGAAGTATATGTGGAAAAAGTTAAGATTCTGTCAAGTGTTGGTAAAATAATAGTACTGGGAATTTGGGAGGTACACAGGGCTCCCAGACTGTGATGAGCTCTCTCCACTGCCACAGAGGGCTTGGAGGAGCCCCCAAGTGTGGGCTTCAACTCGGCTCAAGTCCCTGAGATTGCTGGCTTCTTCAGTTCCACGGGGCAGGGCTGCAGCTGGCGTCTTGGGGCCTGTGAGGCTCAGCTGTGACCTGGGCCCCAGCTCTGTTGCAGGGACTTCAGGGGTCTCGCTTGTCCCTTTGGGAAGCTTAATGGATGGGCTCCCTTGGGATCCACCACTCCATGGATGCTTGCTGGGGGCAGTGGTACCAAAGTGGGTGGGTCTGCTCTCTGTGCTGCCGTACGCAGCTTCCAGCCAGCAGAAAACAAACCAGTACCAAAACCCCAAATGCCCAAGTCGCACATCCGCTTTGCCTTTTGTCTGTGTTTGTTTCTCGTGGATGTGTAGAACACGGTTAATGCAGGAGCGGGGAGGGTAGCTGTCATGTAACTAGTGTGTACGGTTCGTGTGTAAAACATTCAGACCACTGCTGCCTATTACCTAATTCTCTTTCTCTCTTTGTTCATTTTGCAGGCTGAGGAATCTTGTAAGTGTAATGGCTGGAAAAACCCCAACCCGTCTCCCACGCCCCCCAGAGCTGATCTGCAGCAGATAATCGTCAGTCTGACGGAATCCTGCCGGAGCTGTAGCCATGCCCTGGGTGAGTTCCTAAACTTTCACGGAAACTCTATGTCCTTGTTGCCTGAAAATTGTAACTTACTGAATTCCATGGCTTGACCAAACTTGTGCGCTTTCCCTCTATATGAGGCCACAACAAAAGAGACTTTTTTTTTTCCTATTTTAGGGGGCAGAGGGGAAAGTAATTAGGTTTGTTTACTTATTTAATTTATTTATTTATTCGTGTTTTTTTTTTTTTTAACGGAGGCACTGGGGATTGAACCCAGGACCTCTTGCATGCTCAACAAGAGCTCTACCACTGAGCCGTACCCTCCCCGCCAAGAGAGTCTCGTGACTTTGCCAGGAAGGCTTCACGTGAGAGGCAAAGCCTGCGCTGTTTGCATGGATTCCTCATCTGTCTCCTCCCCATTTTCCCCAAGAACGTGGTTGCGTGGGGCTGCGGGGAGAGGGAACTGCCTAATAAGATGCAGCGCGGCAACTGAGCTGGTCAGAGTAACACTGAACACGTCCTGATTCATTCTGAGTCTCGTTAGCATTATGAGTCTCTGATTCCCTGAACTTTCTGGGAGTGCTTCGTCTTATCTTCACATTTTTTTTTTTTTTTTAGTTTCCTGTGTCTGGTAGCTCTTGTCTTCCTTGGGGCTGTGTTTGGTAAATATTTACTTGTGTTTTCCCTTTCAGCTTTATCTGTCCCTGCTAGATAATCATTGTCAGCCTGGTGAGATAGACTCAATGGGAAGGTGCTAGTGTGTTCTGTGTCCCAATACTCCCCTTAGGATAAAACATGTTTTTAAATTGTATTTTACTGGAGTGGATAAAAGTTACTGGGTAATTAGTGTTGCCTAGAAATGAAAATTCCAGGTCACGAGGGATCTTGGAACATTGTACTTCCTTTTTTTTTTTTTTTTTCTTTCCTGCCTTCAGTTATCCAGTCTGTAAATATGAAAAAACATGAAAGCAGGAAAGAATTCAAGAGCAAGCCATAGGAAAGTGAAAGCGAGTTTATTTAGGGAGACGCACATTCCCTCGGCAGAACACAGCCTGTCTGAGCAGGGAGAGCGGCCCCGGGGTGCGGGGGTGGTGGGTTTGCCGGCTGGGCAATTTCACAGGCAAGTGGGAGGATTATTTAGCTGTTTTGTGTAAGGGGCGGGGATTCCTAGGAATTGGGCCCCTACTCAGTTTTTGGCCTTTTATGGTCAGTCTGGGAGCTGTCAAGGCACCAGTGGGTGTGTCACCTAACAGCTAATGTACTGCAGTGAGCACATAATGAGGTTCAAGGTCCACTGAAGTCGAATCTTCCGCCATCTTGGGCCTACTTGGCTCTGACCCGTTTATGTCGTATCCTTGATGGCTGTGTCATTCTTCTGATGGCTGTGCCCTGCCCCCGCCCTCCTGTCTCACGTGAGCCTTGCCCACCGGCCCTTTGGAAGCGGGTGGCTTCTGTTAGCCATCGTCTCTCTCTCAGGCTTCCTGTGTGTATGAGAAGGTCGCAGCATCAGCCTCCCTTAGCCTGGTGCTCCGTCTAGTTTGAAGTGTTAATTCTGTCCTCAGCTGGAGAGGATTTCAGTACTTATAGAGCAAAAAAAAAGTAGGCAGTGTGATCTTCTCAGGAAGTTACTGCACTCGAGTGACCTTCCGAGAAAAGGAAATAGAGAACATTGATCTCACAAAAGAAATAAACACACCGATGATTACATCACTGTGTTGATTTGTCTGGTGTCTCAGCGAACGTCCGTTCTGATTTCTGAAGCTGCCAGAAGGAAAGGGCAAAGGAAAGATGCCAGAAGTCACAGAGCCATCTTTGCTCATAAGGTGCCTTTTCACAACTGGTCGCTGAGTGGTGCCCTTTAGAATTGCTTCGGGAAATATGACGTAATAAAGATCTGCTCCGACTGGGCTTGACCTGTGCTTGGTACGATTGGGAAATCCTATTATCCTATAGCAATTAACGTTGAAGAACAGAATCTTCTTCCTTAGTTAGCTGAGCAGATTGTCCCCATTCTGAGCTTGTAAACACACATGAATGCCCAAAGGCAGAAAAAGCCTTTCTCAAGGAAAAGCCAGCTTAGTTCCCTTTTAAATTTCTTAACAAGCTATGAATACAAATACCCTTATTTGACAATATATAACCAGGAATGGAAAGAAAAGGGACATATCCCTTGACCTGACGAATCTGAGCCACAAATTTCACCGAAATATAAATTAAGATGTGCCTTCAGTTTGAACTAAAAGGACAGCTATTATAGCCTTATGCATGATATTAAAAAACTAGAAAAAGCGGGGAGGGTATAGCTCAGTGGTGGAGTGCATGCTTAGCATGCACGAGGCCCTGGGTTCAATCCCCAGTACCTCCATTAAAAATAAATAATAAATAAACCTAATTATCCCCCCATCAAATAAAAAAAAATAAAAAACTAGAAGCAACCTAAATATCCCAGTGTAGGAGATAATTGGTTGAATTATGAAAACCTATACTATAATATTTAGTATGGCTATTAAAATGTATTTTCCATCATCTTAACATGGATAGAACGGAAAGACATTCTTAGAACATTATTAATGAAAAAAAGCAGGTCAGAAAGCAGCTCAATCGGAGGTTTTATAATTTAGGACCAAATGACAAGATCCACCAGCCCATGTTCAAATCGCAGCCAGGAGCTGTGAGCTGGGGCTATTATTTAATATTATTGAATATATTAGATTAAATGTAATGTATTATTATTGGGGCATATTACTGAATCTGCCTGGACCTCCAGTTTTCCAGCTCTGAAATGGAGTTAATAGTAGTATTTACCTCACAGGAGTGCTGTGAGAATTAAATGAATTAAGGCAGATGAAAATTTTTGCCTTTTTCTTGGCCGATTAACTGCATCCTTATTAGCTCCTGTTAGCATAGCGTTCCAGGACTCTCAGGGTTCTTCACTTCCAATGACAGACGTGAGCTCTGCCTAATTTACGTGAGGAAACAGTGTTTCTGAGGGTCGTGGGAGCTTCCACAAGCTGCAAACGAAGGGAAACCCGGCATCAGCCTGGTCCTGGGATCCCGGTGGCAGGAGTTCGTAGACCTTCTGTCTAGGACACTGGGTGGTCCAGCTCCAGCTCCCTCGGTCCCTGGGAGTGTTGGCTCAGGATTTAAATCCTCACAGGAGGGGCCCTGATGAGCGCAGTTATCTGTCACTCGTCTGACCTTGAGTTTCCCTCTCCAAGAACCAGCTGGAGGGCTGCCAACACAGAAACGGCACCACACATGTAACCTCATTTCGTTGGTGCAGGTAATGAAACGTATGCTGTACTACATACGAACAGGAGAAGGTCTGGAAGGATGTATGCTGAGCTGCTGACGGGAATTTTCTCAGGATACTGGGGTTACGGGCACTTTCAAAATATTTCCCCCCTTTTCCTTCCTTCCTTCTCTGTCTTCAAGTCTGCTTCCTTAAAACTGAAATGTCTGCACATTTTCAAGTGATCTTAGGGTTATCGCCGGAATGCGATAGTTTATTTCTTGGTCTTAGTGTCAGGGCTCTAGGACACATTTTCCTGTGATTATGTCTCCCTCCTCTACCCTTAAAAAATAATTTTTTATTGTGGAAAATTTCACACATACATAAAGGTAGGAAGCATCGTTTAATAAACAGCCTTGTATCCACCACCCAGCCTTGACAATGGTTCACGTCTAATTTCCTTCCCCTACTTTTTTTTTTTTTGCCCAAGTATTTTAAGCAAGTTTCAGACATCTTTTCTTATTCATGCAGATTGCTGCTTAAATCTTACCAACAAAATAGAGGTTGGGGGAGTTCTGTTAAGCATCAGGCAAGCTTGGATTCTCAAAAACGTTTCAGTTTGTGGACTTTGTGCCTCCTCCCAGTCCCTGCTCCGAGCATGGTGATTTTAGTCTCCAGCGGTCATACACGTGTGTCAATCTATGTAACACGCCAGGACTTGTCAAAACAGAACATTCAGGCCTATCGATTGAGAATGGTGTCTGTTCTGTTGATTTGCCCTGGGTAGCCTTTGGCCCAGCCAGGCACAGTCTTTTGACAGTGAGCTCCGGTTTCACGTGGTCTCCTGACAGCTACTCCCATCTGGCTGTCCTTGGCCCGCCATCATTTGATACTCCTCTGTGTCTCCTGGTGTGAAACACAGGGCTGAGTGTCATCAAATGGAAAGAACATTCCGCTGCAAGCTGGGAGATAAGAATTCCAGGCCCGGCTCAGCGGTTTACAGGTCCCTTCACTGTTTTGCCGTCCATTCATATCTTCATCCGCAGAATGAAACTGTTCTCCTGGACCTCTGCTGTCCAATACCATAGCCACTCGCTGAGTTTGGTAATGAGCACTTGAATGGTAGTGAATCCAAACTGAGATGAGCTGTAGCTGTGAAATATAGGCCAGACTTTGAAAGCTTAGTGTGAAAAAAGAAGCTAGTGATTACATGTTGAAATGATACTCGGGGTGTATTGGGTTAATGAAATATTATTATTTTTTAAGTAATTATTTTTATTGAAGTACAGTCAGTTACAATGTATCAGTCTCTGGTGCACAGCATAACGTCCCAGTCTTGCATACACATACATATATTTGTTTTCATATTCTTTATGAAATATATTATTAAAATTAACTTTACACTGTTTCTTTTTTCAGTGTTGCTACTAGGAAGCTTAAAATTACGTGTGTGGCCTCCATTATATTTCTTTTCTTTTTTTTTGAATCACTATGTTCTTTTTTTTAAACTTTTTTTATTGAATTCTAGTCATTTTACAATGTGTCAAATTCCAATGTAGAGCACAGTTTTTCAGTTATACATGAACATACACATACATTCATTGTTACATTCTCTTTCACTGTGAGCCACCACGAGATCCTGTATATAGTTCCCTGTGCTACACAGTACAATCTTGTTTATCTGCTCTACATTTTGAAATCTAAGGCTGTCCCTTCCCACCTCCCCATCCCCCTGGCAACCACAAGTTTGTATTCTATGTCTATGAGTCTGTTTCTGTTTTGTATTTATGTTTGTTTTTTTTTTTTTTTTAAGATTCTGCATATGAGCCATCTCATATGGTATTTTTCTTTCTCTTTCTGGCTTAACTTCACTTAGAATGACATTTTCCAGGAACATCCATGTTGCTGCAGATGGCATTATGTTGTTGGTTTTTGTGGCCGAATAGTATTCCATTGTATAAACATACCACCTCTTCTTTATCCAGTCATCTGTTGATGGATCTCCATTATATTTCTATTGGAGCGTGCTGGCCCAGAATGTTCTAGTCCATTGTCTGAAATCATTTGATATTTGGCACTGGTATAATCGAGTTCAGTTTACAAAAATTTGACAAAATGTCCTGCAGTGGGCCCCACACACTCCTCCTTACTTTAGTTTTAATTAAAATTCCTTATTTGGGGACTGCTTGTTGGAATGGTGATCTGCTTCTGTGACCAGGACGGGAGGAAACACACCGTTGTGATCAAAACACAGTTGGAATTTTTGTTGTCATTTTGCCCCTGTTTTGAACTATGATGGAACATACTGATTATTAAATTTGAATAGTGAATATATATTTTTTTAGTTTGATGTAAGTTTCTGATTATTTTTCAGTGTCATCATTTTTTTTTTCCTGATACACACACCTATTTAAACATTACAGAAGTGGAAACTGGTGTTCCTTTATTACTATGGTTGCCTCCGCTTACCTACTTATTTACAGTAGAAATTTTCCAAGGAAAGTAAAGACCAGCATGAACAATGACCCCAGATCCCATGCTTAGCATGCACTGGTCCTAGGTTCAATCCCCGCACCTCCAAAAAAAAAAAAAAAATTAAACAATGACCCCAGTATGAAGTATGAAGGGCCTTACCAGTGCTTTTCTCACGGACAGCTGACCCAGCACCTCTCCTCCGGCCTTGGACACGTGCACAGCCCTCCCATAGTCCGTCACGCCTGGTCCCCATTTACACGTGTCCCCTGCAGATGCCACAGGCCGTAGCTCTGGGGCCGGCCAGCACGCGGGCACAGCCGCCTGGGTCAAGTCTGCGTATTCCTCTTGGCTGGGGGACCTGTGTCTTCCTCCATCTTTTCTACTCTGATGTCAGAGCCAGGAGCTGTGAGGCTGGGACATCAGAAATTAAGGGGATAAACCTGGTGGTATTTTTCCTGCTGACTTGGGGTAAATTCTTACATTTCCTTGCTCTCCTCGGGTCTTGAAGCCCTGTTGCTTTTCTCTGAGCGCACCTCCTGCTGGCACAGCCCGAATCAGGCCACTCCCCTGTGTGCTGTGGTACCCTGCAGCGGCACCTGGAGTCCCCATCCCCACTCGTGTGCACCTGGCTTCCCGAGAAGGTGCTTGTGGTCCAACCTGACCCTGTTCTCCTCTTCCACCCTCTGGGCATCTAATCATTCTCAGGACGGAGTCTGTCTTCAGCTGAGTGTGCGGGTGGCTCTGGCCTCTGTCCCTGGCCTTCCCCCCTCCGCCTGTGTTGCATTTTGCTCCCCGGGCTGCTCCAGCATCTCTGAGGGTCCCTCACACTTTCTCCCACCCCTGCCTTGGATATGGAGGCCACAGCTCCTGCAGGGCCTCTGCTGCTTTCCCCACGGGGGGAGCCCTGCCCACCCCCAAGGCCTGACCATGCCAGCCCGTGGTGCAGCGAATAAAGACCCCCTCGGAGCTGCGTCGCAGGGTTTCTGCTTGTATCATCTAGTTATTTGTATCCGCGTTGGTTTTCTGTACTGGACTGAGATGTAGGGCTGACTTTTCCTCTGGTTCCTAGTATGTCTGGCATCTTGGGCTTAATTGGATTGGGAGGTGTTCATTGAATTTGGTAACACTGACAAAACAGCTGGTTGCATTTATTTATTTGAAAGCTTTTGTGGTGTTCGATCGGGACCTCATGTAGGTGCCGTTGATGGTGTTCTGCCCAACATAGGCGCCACCGGCCATGTGTGACCGGCGAGCACACTGGAAGTGTGGCTGCACGAACTGAAATGCGTTGCCAGTGGAAAATGCATACTGCTCTTGAAGCCTTAATATAATGAAAGAAAGTAAAATATTGTTTATACTGAGTACATATTAAGTGACTGATCTGGTATATATTAGTTTAAATAAAATTAGTTAATTAAAATTAACTTCACCTACTTCGTTAACAATGTTTTTTATTGAGGTGTAGTCGGTTTATAATGTAGTGTTAGTTTCTGGTGTACAGCATAGTGGGTCAGTTATACATATATACACACATATATTCCTTTTCATGTTCTTTTTCGTTATAAGCTATTTCAAGCTATTACATATAGTTCCCTGTGCTGTACAGTAGGACCTTGTTTATCTGCTTTACATAGAGTAATGTGTATCTGCAAATCCTGATTCACCTGTTTCATTTTACCTTTTAAAAGTGGCTACTAGACTATTTAAATGTATCCATGTGGCTCACATTATATTTCTGTTGGACTGAACTCCCTGAAGGGTTCTTAATCTTAAACGACCCTTTCTCTCCAGTCCATGTCTCAGATCACTAACGATGAGACCGCTTATAAATGATCAGCCTTTTGCACATAATCAACTTAAAAGGTGTCATGGAGGGACTTCTTTTGACCTTTTCTGGCCTTGACCTCAAATTCCCATGAGCAGAGAATACTAAAAAGACAGCTGTAGGATTTGAACCGCATACAGACCCTTCTTGGCGGGGGGGCCCTTTGCTTCTTCCTGGTGTCTGTGGCCCACCCAGCTGCTGCCTGTTGGCCCGCGGGGCACAGAGGACCAGCCTGGAGCCGTGCAGCCAGAGCTCAGTGAGTGAAGGTCATGGCCCACAGAGACAGCGTGCCTCCTGTTCCCAGCGAGGCCGCCGCTGCGCCATGATTCTTGGCAGCAGGTGTTGGCAGGTCGCTCTGGCACCCTGGGTGTTTGCAGGTCTGACGCAGCACTGCTCAGTGGCAGGATCCGCCCCGCTGGAGATGTAGGCCAGCAGAGCCTCCCTGCCCTTGATGCACACCCGCCCCCCACCCCGTCCCCGCCCCGCTGTCCGCACGTGGTGGCTGACCCCCAGAAGTGTGCTTTTCCCGCAAGTCAGGGGTTGGCCATTCTCGGTAATTCTTTCAGTGCTTTGCACCAGGCTCTTGGAAGGTGATTTGAAGTGAAAGCAGAGTCCTTCACCTTTGATGATCAAATTCCAAGTGGAAAAAAGGTTTTTTAAAAGACTTTATTTGGACGTAATTTCTACCTTACGGAAAAGTCTTGAGGATAGTAACAAGGAACAGCCCGTGTGTCTTTTGCCCAAATGTACCAATTGGTAACATTTTGCCCTGTTTGCTTTGTTATTTATTCTCCTATGTGCCCCCCACCAGACTGATACCATATATGCGCGTCTGTGTGTGTATTTGTATGTGTTATACTTTTTTCCTGGACTGTATGAGAATCGGTTACATTTATGTTGTGGCTTTTCCCTCCTAAATACTTAAGTATTAACTTTTCTAAAAATAAGGATATTCTTTTACATAACCTCAGTCTAGTTACCGACTTCAGTACATTTTAACGTTGATGTAATGCTTAATCTGCTGTTTGTATTCCAGCTTTATTATTAGTTGACCTCAGAATGTCTTTTAGGGCATAGTTTCCTCTCCACTAAGCATCCAGTCTAGAGTCACATACGTATTTAATTGTCATATGAAAGGAAGACACAGTTTGTCTGCTCTCCTCACACCTACTGCTTCCAGACGCTTCTGACACCAGACGTGTGGAGTTTCCACACCGAGCAATCCTCCAGCTCTCCAGCGGACACCGACTGGGCGGCCTACGATTTAGCTCAAGTCTGCCACTATCTGCCTGTAGTTAGTGCAAACCCCACAGGGTGAGGGCTCGGTCTGCACCCTGCCCCCGCAATGCCAATTCCAAGTTCAAGTTATCATTCACACTTCTGATTGACTTGCTGCAAATCAGAGATTCCTATGACCCCTCCTTGGGTTAGATGATTTCCTACAGTGGCTCACGGAGCTCAGGAAAACAGGTAACATTCTAGACTTCGAGTTTGTTATAAAAGGATGCAGGTGACGAAAGGCCAGATGTGCGGAAGACATACGTAGAGTGGGGTTGGGGAGGAACATAGGGGCTTCTCTGCTCTCTCTGAGCAAGTCACCCTCCTGGTACCTCCAAGGGTTCACCAACCAGGAAGCTCTGCAAACCCCTTCAGTTAAGGTTTTTACGGAGGCCTCATTACGTAGGCATGGTGGTCAAATCATTGGCTGTTAGTGATCAGCTCCACCTCCAGACCTGCTCCCCTCCCAGGGGTGGAGAGGATGGACTCACCTGTTTGGTTTCCTTGGCAACCAGTCTCCATCCTCAGGGCTTTCCACGAGTCCATTCACTTAGGTGTGGTTGAAAGGGGCTTGTTGTGAGTAACAGCAGACACTCCTGTCACCTTTATTGCTGTCATTACTGATGAGATGCCAAAGGTTTTAGGGAGCATTGTGCTAGCAAAGGGGACGAAGGCCAAATACATGTTTCTTATAAATCACAGCACCACAGCATCATGGCAGGCCTCTGTAGTCTCCTCTGCTCTGGCACAATTCCTCTACCTTTTTGTTTTGTGTGTTTTTTTTCAGTCTTTTATGATATTGACGTTTTGGTGGAGGACTGTTTTGTATTTTAAATGTTCCGGGAGAACATCCATTTTCGTCATCTTTTGGTTGTATGGGGAAGACCTCTTTGCAAGCCAGGCCTTGAAGAAATGCCAAACATAGATTCGGCTTTCTAAAAAATTTACAGGTCGCGTCTAACCAAACCCAAACCCCAGCAAACCAAAACCCCAGCAAAATCCAGGAGCATTTGCAAAGAGGAGGACAGACAGAGGTCTCTTTCAAGGCAGGAAGGAAAAGACCCACCTCCTAAAAAAGCAGGCAGAAGATGTGAATAGGCGGGGCACAAAAGAGCAAATGCAAGTGGACGGTAACGGGGAAAACAAACAACTCTAGGGTGTCCGGTGAATGCAGACTGAAACAGTGGGAACCCTGTTTAATTTCCAAAAGGCTGATTAAATGACTGAGTATGATTCTCTGCTGCTGGCGAGAGTGGGGAAGGAAGTCTTCTCTCGCAGGGCTGGTACTGTGGACACTGATGCAAACTTTATTGGAGCAGGCGGATTCGGGAGCATGTATCACAGCTTTAAATAGCACTGATTCAGTGTTTAGTGTTACGAGTCCTGTGGCAGGTTCACTGCTGTAGATTTGTGCTTTGGAGTTTACAGATTTTTATTTTATTTTCTTTAATAGTATGCCTCCCAGCTGGTAAATAATAGAGGCATATCTCTTCAAGAAAATATATTTTTAGTTAATTGAAGGGAACTTATTTGCATCAAAAAGATTTCTTTGGAAAAGATTAAGCAAATAATTTTTTTTTCAATAGTAAGTGGCTCTTTTGGGTTAAATATGAGTTCAGTAAATAGCTTTGCAGTTAGAGTGAAGTGTGTCTGCTTGTCAATGTATCTTGGGAAGGACTATGGGCTTCTGAGTGAGTCCTGTCTAATTCCCATCAGCCACCCCGAAGAGTCAGAAGTCATCTTGGGTTTGGTAGAAATGGGGTTGCTTGAGGAAAGTCGGGGGCTGTTTTGGTCTGAAGGCTTGAGATCCCGGTGACCATAGTGGGAGCCGGGGGAGAGGGGTGACAATGAGGAAGCTCTGCTGAGTCCCGTGGCTGGCCCCCCATGGAGGGTGAAGGACAGTAAAGGAGTGAGTGGCTGGCTCCTTGGCAAGAGGAGGTCAAAATTTTGAGGATGGCCATGAGGATTGCAGTCTGCAAGTCAAATCTGCCATGAGGGTGGGGCTGCTGGTTGTTGGGGCGGGAGGCACTGAGGCTGGGTGTGGGGATGGCTTGAGCTGGAGGGGAGGTTGGCTGGTGATGTGGATTTGGTGAGAGGGGAAAGCTGAGCGCTGGGCGCTCAGAGGCTGAAAAGGAGTCTTGGTGAAGGGCCCAGAGTCGCAGAGTCGGAGAACATGGCAGGTCCGGGTGACAAGTGTGTTTACAGTGAGCACCACTGTCCTTGTCCCCTCTCATTTCAGGGGAGCTTCTCTGTCATGACAACCTGTCCAGACCTTCTCTTTTCCCTTCTCAAGCAGATAGTCCACTCTATTTTCATCCCATCTCCCCCCACCACCGATTCTGTCATTCATTCTAGGACGTTTAACCCTTTCCATGCAGTACCATCCTTCTGCCTCAGTGTACCCCCTTTCACCCCAGCCCCACCCGTCCTTTATTCTGGGGGAGATTCCTCCCCTCTTCTGCGGTAAGTCCTGCCCCATTTGTCCAGCAGAGCCTGACCCTTCCTCCCTCTGGGAAGGTGCTGCTTCATTTACACGCCCCCTCCAGCTCCTCGGACCCCTGGACGCTGGGTCACACACAGAGCTTGGAGGAGAGAGGGCAGATTCCCTTATGGGCAGCATCAGAGGGAAACTAATCTCCTTAAGTCTCGTTTCTTAAGCATTTTAATTTTCACCTAGTCTCCTCTCCAGAATATGCCAGAAGATGGTTCTAAACACGGGTCTTCCAACCATGGAACCCCAGCCAGGGGAGGGGATGCTGGACCCCTGCCC
This sequence comes from Camelus ferus, assembly GCF_009834535.1. Classification (NCBI taxonomy): domain Eukaryota; kingdom Metazoa; phylum Chordata; class Mammalia; order Artiodactyla; family Camelidae; genus Camelus; species Camelus ferus. The sequence continues at coordinate 116,331,422 of NC_045696.1, read as the reverse complement.
CACCTCCACCACCCCATTCTGAAAATAGGAGCTTCCAACCTCTTTCTGGTTGAACACTCTGGTGTTTCAACCAGAGCAACTCTTTCTAATTCTGCTGACAGGATTCCTCTGGGCAAAGTGTTGGTGGCTTAAAGAAAGTGAACCACCAGTTTCAAAAATAAATCATGGCATGTGCTGGTGCAAATTAAAGACGTTGTATGTTAGCACCTTAATTAACCTCTTTCACATTATGGAGAATCAGAAGGAATTTATACTCTGTTGTAGACTGATCGCTTTCATAGCTTATCACTGGAAAGAGATTAAAACATGGCAAGGCAAAAATAATCTTAAATAAAATTGTTTCTGGAAATAACTGACATAAATATTTGTGACCAAGTTGTCTCCAGAATAAGGCCCATCTCCCAGAGGCTGCAGACTGACCTCACGAAATATTTTGTCTCCTTAAAAAAAAAGAAGGCGACTCTGCAAATGTTCCACCTAAAAGGGCATTTTTCAGAAAGTGATGGAGCCGTGGGTTGTGTAGCCAAGTAGAAAGTAGTAGCTCTGAATTACTTTTTGTATTTCTGTAATGTAACAATTCAGTGTGGGCATTGCCAAGTGGAGCTGTACCCACAGTGCCTAAGGCAGACCTCTCAGAGTCTCCTTCCCCTCCGTACCTTGTAGAAACGGCCTCTTGGGGTGCACGTGCATGCGCATCGCCAGTGGCCCATGACTTGGGCCCTTCCCCCTGCCTTTCCCTTACTTTTCTGCATTAGAAAAGGATGAAGCAGGGTAGGGGCTGCATATAGCTCAGTGGTAGAGTGTGTGCTTAGCATGCACGAGGTCCTGGGTTCAATCCATTAAATAAACAAGGGAACAAACCTAATCACCCCACCCAAAAAATACCAAAACAAAAAAATTTTTTTTAATAAAAAATTTTAAGGTAGGCATGAAAGGTGGGCGGCCTCTGCTCCTCTGACTTGACCCCTTTAGTCTGGCTTCCTGGTGGACACGTGGAAGGCCCACCCTCTTGGTATGTAATCCTCTTAACTCCCTGGAATGATGCGATGCCTTAGTGTGAGCTCCTACAGAAACAGAATCCAAGACAAGGATCTGGGTGCAAGTCCTGGTTCATTTGGGATGAAGGTAGGGGAGCGGAGAAGTGAGACAGGGAGGAGGAGGGGGCCAGTAAGGGGTGTGTTACTAAGCCAGTTCCCCCTGAGGGCGATGGGTGTGGAACTCTGCGGGGGGATATAGAGACTTACCCCAGAGTTACTCCCCTGAGAGGGGGATGAACTGGGGTCACGTCTTCCTTCCATCTTTGGTTGAAGGCTGTTCTTGACGGTGTGGCTGGCAGCAGATTACAGTGATGGGGGAGATGGAGCTGCTCGTGGGGGTGGAAGCAGCAGGTGTGCTCCCAGGTGGGGAGCGAAGGGGACCTGGGAGGGGACCGGCAGGGCTCTCTCTCCCAGGCCTTTGAGTGAGCTTCGTGGTTTGATGACAGAGGCACGGTGGTCTCTGGTGTGGACTGCCCCACGCCTGACACCTGGATTGTCCCTTGAGCACCTTTAGTTCCATCGCCCCTTAAAAAGGCAAGGGAAAGCCCGTCACCCTTCTCCCCAGTTTAGTCTTTGTTTAGAAACCGTCCCCAGCACCTCTCCCTGCAGGTGGTTTCAGCCCCCGCTCCGAGGGCCACCCCTGAGAGGCTCACTCTCGGAGCTGGCGCTGTCCCCGCACAGGAGCAGTGGTGAGAAACCAGGGCCGCGGCCCCGCCCAGGCGCAGGGCTCCTGGTTCGCTGTCGGGTGCCCCAGGCAGGGAGCCCTTAGTGGTGAGTCAGCTGATCATCCCGGACTTGTGGGTGTGGGCACCTTGGAATGCGGGTCAGGCGTTCTTTGCTTCCAGACCCGGCTCTGCCTTACTGGCTGGGTGGCACTAAAGGAAACAATGTTCCATCTCTCTGAGCCTCAGTTTCCTGAACATTAAAATGGGATTACTGAGACCTACTTCATGGCATTTGTTGAGGATAAAATGGGTTAACCTCGAAATGGACTGGAATTGGGTAGAAGAGGGGGTGGGGGAGTAGAAAGGAGGAGGCCGGTGGTGACGCCACCTACCCTCAGTGAGACCACAGGCTAAAGGGCGGAAGAGTAGGTTTGGGGGCGTGATTGTGGAGGATGTTGAATGTCAAACTCACACAGACCTCGGGGCTTTGCTGCAGAGACGGGGTGGTGTCCACACTGCGTCTCAGAAGGGCTGAGGAAAAGGGCTTCATTCAGTCTTGACTGATACGGGATGTTCTCAGCCGACGGGACCACTCCCAGGGCTTAGAACCACACCTTTGGGGGGCTTGATTTTTGTGTCCCTTTGAACCCCCAGTCCTCAAATCCTGACTGCACCTCGAGGACCCTCTTGGTGTGGTGGAGAATCAGCTTACATGGAAAGTTACTATAAGAATTTAACACTCTCATGTCTAGACATGGTGCCAACAAGTTCCAGATCTCAAAACCATACATTCGCCACTAGTGGTGGAGGCAGGCTTGTGCTTGACAAGGTGGTAGCCTCTTAGTCATGAGTCAATTTTGAGAGAACACCTCAGTCTTCCAGGGGTTCCACAAATTCCTCTATGTGCAATGAAATCCAGTGGATCACATTCCAGAAGGTTCCTGAGAGGGAACTTCCCATTTTTATTTTAATTAAAATTAAAAAAAAATCTTTTCGTGGTTTTTTTTTTTTTTTTTGGGAGGGGGGAAGGTAATTAGGTTTATTTATTTTAGCAGAGGTGCTGGTGATTGAACCCAGGACCTTGTGCATGCTAAGCATGCGCTCTACCACTGAGCTACACGCTCCCCCAAGAACCTCCCACTTTTATAACAGAGACTGTCCTTGGTGTCACCAGTTTCTCACATGTGTCCCTTCACTCTTTGTCTGCAGCGGCTCACGTTTCCCACCTGGAGAACGTGTCTGAGGAAGAAATGAACAGACTCCTGGGAATAGTGTTGGACGTGGAATATCTCTTCACCTGCGTCCACAAGGAAGAAGATGCGGATACCAAACAGGTGTATTTCTACCTATTCAAGGTGAGACCTGAACGTTCTGAAAGGCTCTCCTTCTTCCTCTCACGGTTCATCTGTGCGCATCTGCCGCCCGCCAGCTCAGGTGGGAAGGCGCTCAGCCTCAGGTTTGCTGAAGCGCGTGCTTCCTCGTGCAGGGCTCTCTACAAAGACCCACAGTCCTCTGAGCATGTCACTCTCCTTGAGAGCCTTCGTGCTTGTATGCTGAGTTGAGTATCTTTATTTGCGTGTGCTTATCGATTTCTTGGCAGCCAGCCATCCGTCCAAGGACCACCTACTGTGCACTTGCTCTGTGCATGGTGCTCGTGTAGGTGTGAGGGATGGATTGGGGGCAAGAGAGGGTCCTCGCCCTTGTGGAGTTAACATTTCAGTAGAAGAGGCAGACCATCAACAAGTCAATAGTATATTTGCAGATGGTGATAAGTGCCTTGAAGAGAAACAAAGTAGCATAAGTGGAGTCACAATGGCAGGCATGGGGGAGGGTGTGGCGACATGGTCACAGGAAGGACAGTTAGGGAAGGCCTCTCGGAGGAGGTGACAGTTAAGAGTCAGGAGCGGAAAGGGCTGGGGGAAGCGCCTTCCAGGCAGTAGGAAGAAGGAGCGTGCAGCTTGGGTGCTGAGTGAGCGGGACTGGTTGCAGGAGTGGTAGGGGGTCCCTCATGGGGGGCTGGGGCAGCAGGGGGGGCGCAGAGGGGACGTGATTGGAGGGGTGGCGCCAATGCCTGGGCTCTTCCACTTCCAGGGGCGGGATCAAGAATTTCCAAATTGGTTCTGGCGTCTCACCGCTGTTCTCTGTGTCTTGTTGACACCAGTCACCTTATCTTGCTGCCGTGGCCCCATCATGGCTCTGCCTCAGCTCTGTGTGCACCCGGCCCCTCCCTTCCAAAGACAGAGGTCTCCCCATGTTTCTGATTATGGCCAGGACGGACAGATGTTGGGGAGAAAAACAGGTGGTGGGGACAGATAGGAAAAATTCAGGTTGCCAAAAATACACTCATAAAAGAGACTGATAGATGGAATAATTAAAAAACAAAGCAAAATAAAATGAACACAACGTTGTAAATTAACTATACTTAAACAAACAAAAATAATCTACTTTTTAAGTTCAGATATGTCCCATGTAATATTTAGGACAAACTGGTGTAATATTAGGAGCATCTTACACTAACAATTATTTATCTGAAATTCAAATTTGCACTGTCTGTATTTTATCTGGAAACTCTATTTAGTGCATTCATCTATTAAAAAAACAACCCTGCTACTGAGGGCACAGTTGATTATGTTGTGTTGTGTGACCCCTATAAGGATCTTTAAAAACAAAAACAGAAACCCAAAACCCTCCACTCAGGGCTTACAGCCAGGAGGAGCCTGCATCTCCAAATGGGTGCTGTGTTTCATCTTGTAATGATGAGGAGAGAGACATTTTCCTTTGTGTTTCCCCTTTTGCTTTGGCTGCTAGGAATCTCAGGGCAAATTTGATACGAATTCCTATAGCTTTTTTTTTTTGGTGGGGGGTTGGGTGGTCTGAATTGACTTGATAGATGATTTTCCCTTTTCCCCTTTTATTAACTTTTTTTTGTGTGTGTGCTAATGGGGGTTTTGGGGTTGATAGGGAACAGGAGTGGGAGAGAGAATACTGTTTTTAAATTTTGAGGTCATGGGGGGAAATTAACACTAAAATGGCAAATGGTGGGGGAGGGGAGAGAGAGAGGGGGAGAACACACAGCTGAGTCCCCCATGCCGTGAGCAGGCGCTCAGCTACTCCAGGTGACAACTTTTGACATGACTGTGGGGCCTGAGTCACCTGGATTAAACCCTGGCAGGTTCATAGTGTTTGGAGCTTCTTTGGGAAAAGATCTCAGTTGGAGAGAAGCAACATCTGCATGGCTGCAGCTTTTGTTTGTCTTGGAACCCCGCTCCCTGGCAGGCGGTCCCCCACCGCCCTGTTGGAAGGGAAGGTGGTACTAAGGTTTCCATCCTGTTGGCCTCCTCTCAGTCCTGTTTATAACCCAGCGGCAGGCCAGAAAACAGTGCTGCACTTTGAAGTTCATTTTCTCTCTCTCTGTCTCACTTCCCTCATATTTAACAATGCAAGTATATTTGCTCCCGGGGACAAAATCCAAAATATTCAGCCTTCTCCCCTCGCCTCCCCCTTCCAGAATCATTCTTCAGGGCAAATACATTCTCAATCATCTGTTTCTTAGCTTATGAAAAGCAGTTCCTGTGTCTCATGTCTCAGTGATGAAATTAAATGAAAATGTACTTACCCATTTTAGCGGCATTTTAGAAACTTCCTCTTTTGAGGTTGAAAGTAAACTCAGTGAAAAGCTGCTTGTTAAATAAAGGCTCCTGTGTCCTGGTGCTGAGCCCAGCTCTCTGGGTTCCAGTCCTGCCTTCAACACTGAGTGACTGTGACCTCGGGCAAGTCATTCTTTCTCAGTGTCCTTACCTGTGAAATACAGACAAGGATAGCAGCTTCCTCAAAAGGTCAGTAGGAGGATTAAGGAGATAAAACGTATAAAGAACTGCCCAGGGTGGGAGGGGATAGCTCAGTGGTAGAATGTGTGCTTAGCATGTACGAGGTCCAGGATTCAAACCCCAGCACCTCCATTAAATAAATAAACAGCCTAATTACCTTCCCCCTACCCCCCAAAAAAGTAACAAAACAAAACAAAACAAAACTGCCCAGAGTGCCTGGCAAAAGTAAGGATGCACGTGCTTGCTGCTATTAACATTTTCGTTTACACCCACTTATCCCGGCTCCATCCTTGTAGATGAAGAAGCCGAGATTCAGCCTCTCCCCGGTCCACCCATTTAACCACCCCCAGCTGAAACCCACCTTGGGTCAAATTCCCAAATGGTCTTGTTTTAACCAGGCAAAGAAAGTAGGCAGCCAGAATTATTTGTGTCTAATTTTCTTTTGTTTTTGATGGAGGCACTGGGGATTGAACCCAGGACCTCGTGCCTGCTAAGCATGTGCTCCACCACTGAGCTATTTCCTCCCCCTGTATTTAAATTTTATGATCAATCTTTTCTTTATATGCACCTCTAGAAGGGACTGAGGCCCTTGTAAGACCTGGCCCTGTGGGGGACATGGGGTGATCCTCAACCTTGGGGTTCATCTGTTTCCATTAACTTTTGGGAGAAATGTTGCTGTGTTTTGTTCCTATTGACAAGGCAATCAGTGGAGAAAGGACGGAAAGATGTAATGAAATAAATGCACTGTTATATATCATAACTGGCCCACGTGTAAGGGTCACAGAAATTCATGCAAAGGTTGAAAGTAAAGAATTTCAGTTATCAGTCCATCAACAGATGACTTGATAGAGAACTGTGGTATATACACATACATGCAATGGAATACTACTCAGCCATAAAAAGAACAAAATAATGCCATTTGTGGCAACATGAATGAACCTGGAGATTATCATTCTGAGTGAAGTAAGTCAGAGAGAGAAAGGAAAATACCATATGATCTCACTTGTATATGGAATCTATAAAAAAGATGAATGAACTTATTTACCAAACAGAAACAGACTCAGACATAGAAAACAAACTTACAGTTACCAGAGGGTAGAGTGGGTGGGAAGGGATAAATTGGGAGTTTGAAATTTGCACCTCTTGGGGAGTGATGGAGATGTTAGCTGTCTTGATTGTGGTGGCTTCATGGGTATATGCATCTATCAAAGTTCATCAAATTGTACATCTGAAATATGTGTAGTTTACAGAAATTATACCACAATAAAGTTGTTTAAAAATTAAAAAAAAAGAATTTCAGCATCAAATTTATTTTCAAATCCGGTGTTGATCCGTGGTTCAGTGTTCCCTTTTCTTGCTGGTATTTGCTCTTTGAGGGCCTTACGTTCCAGTGGCAGGGACTAAGAGCAGTGTTTTATTTTGTGGGCACGGAGATGCCAGAAGGCTTGGCCTGCATTCTGTGATGGAGAGCCGATGGAAAAAGACCTCAGCAGCGAGTGTTGCCAGTTGAGAACCTTGCAGGATTCCTTCCTGGGCCCTGGATTACGCCCATGACACACAGCTGCGGCACAGGCAGCTCCCTGTCCCCCGGCCTTGTTTGTGCGGGATGGACCTTGGCCTTTCACGGGCTTCAGTAAGACCCTTCAGGGTGTGAGCACCCCGCGGCAGCCTGGATGGGCATGTTCAGAGCCTGCGCGGTGTCCCTGGGCCCCCGGCCCAGCCGAATCCTGGAACAGAGAGGACAAGGGAGAGTCCTTAGGAGAGAGGTGGCTGTGGCCACTGCTGGGTGCTCTGGGCTGCCCAGAACATGCGGGTGGCCGGCTCCTCACAGCTCTGGTTGTGGGCATGAAGGCCAGTTGGGTTATCTGATAGTCACCCATTTTACTGATTTAAGGATTTATTTCCTTGTAACTAAGATAAATAGAATGCAATGACTTTCCTTCAAGGCTCTGTGTGTGTGTGACACTGATTGATTTTTTTGCAGCTCTTGAGAAAGTCTATTTTACAAAGAGGAAAACCTGTGGTTGAAGGCTCTTTGGAGAAGAAGCCCCCGTTTGAAAAACCTAGTATTGAACAGGTAAAGAGATAAAAGAGCAGCCCCCCCCCCCCACCTTTTTTTTCAATTACTTTAAGGCTGAACAAACCTCATCTTTCTTCCATCCTCCTCCGTGGCTTAGAGATGTTCATCACGTTGGTAGAAATTGTCTTGAACCCTTTGGATCAGAAGTAAATGCTTAATTTAATAGATGATCTAGCTTTTGTCTTGTCGGGTTGAAGAAAAAAAATTAAGAAGAACATGGAGTTCGTGAGAACACATGAAATGGGGGGGGGTGTTGATGTTTTAAAATTAAGTCTTTGTCCCTTTCTTTGGCACTGTCTAAAAAAGTCTTTTGAGGTAAGGGAATTCAGTCGCAATGTGAAAAACGACACTGTAGGTCAAGCAAAAAAAGCACAAAAGAGAAATGAGATTTTGTATCCAGAAATTGACTCCCTGCCACAATATGATTCCTGGATGGAAGCCGAGATTTACGTGGGGAATCTGTTGACACGTGCAGACCTTTTCCATTTGGTGTTGTCAGTGTCTGATCAGTGTCACTTTTTGTCCAGTCACGATTCAGCTAAGTAAATCTCAGATATTCCTGATGGCATTTCTTGATGAGACTGATTACAGAAGACATGATATCAGAGTCCTTGCAAATACAAATAAATATATTTTACCGGTCAGTTTTTAGTAGAAGAAATTTTGTCTTCAAGCCCTACTAAATAAGAATTTATTTTTCCTTTATTTGAAAGTAAATAAAGATTAAATCAATCTACAGATTCTTATAAAAGCCCATGTTTTATTTTCTTTTCCTTTTCCTTTTTTTTTTAAGGGAGGTACCGGGGATTGAACCCATGAGCTCATGCACGCTAAGCATGTGCTCTACCACTGAGCTACACCCACCTCCAAAGCTCGTAATTTTGAATAAGATTTTTTTTTTATGTAAACTCGGTGAAACCGGAAGAGTGATAGGTAGTAAAGAGTTTAAATTCTATTGGTTTAGTTCGTTGAAAGATCTGCTACCAGCCTTTTGATTTGTTACTGTAAAAACATTATATTCATCCAAGAATCTTTATTATATGTGAGCTACTCTGTTGATAGCACAGCAGCAGTTATGCTGCAAAATAGCCATACTTTATTGTTTAAGGGGCACTGACCTTTTCAGCCTGCGATTTTGATTTTCTCTTTAGCGCGGCATGTTTGCACCAGGCATAGAATCACATCTCCCAGCCTCTCTGTCTTGTTGCTTTGCATCCACTGGGATCTGAGGCACGATTCCCTCTAGGCATTCCTGTTTTCTCATGGGGAAAAGGAAGAGATTGGTGTGAACAGAGAAATGTCTATTCTTTTGCTAACGACCACCAGTAGTGCTGACTGTGTGGCTGTTCAGAGCTGGGGCGATGGCACAGCTGTGTGAATAAATTGCCTTTGCTCCTTTTCAGGGTGTGAATAACTTTGTACAGTACAAATTCAGTCACCTGCCGTCCAAAGAGAGGCAAACGATTGTGGAGCTGGCAAAAATGTTCCTAAACCGTATCAATTATTGGCACCTGGAGGCACCATCCCAGCGAAGACTGCGATCTCCCAATGATGACATTTCCGGATACAAAGAGAACTACACCAGGTAAGCCGGTGGCCAGTGCCTTTTCTTTGGCGCATAAAGCATGTTTTGGACATAACATTTGCTGCTTGCATCTGCAAGTAAAGGGTTGCCCAGTTATCATGAGACTCCATCAATTCAGAGAGAATGTCTCTAATTTAACTCTCTAAATTAACTCTTCATTAATAACACGATGTTTTGTGGGGTAAGGGATCCAGATCATCTAGACCTGTGCTCTCAATATGATAGTTGCCAACAATATGTGTCCACTGAGCATCTGAAGTGTGGCTGGTAGGAACTGAGATTTCTGAAATTGTACCAAAAAAAGAATGTAAAGTGTTTCATTAATAGTTTTTTATACTGGTTGCATGTTGAAATGGTAATATTTTGAATATATTGAATTAAGTAAAATATATTAAGTTAATTTCAGCCATTTCTTTTGACTTTTTTGATGTGACTACTGGAAGATTTAAAATGACGTATGTGGCTTGCATTGTGTTTCTTTTGAGCACTGCTGACCTAGATAACTATTCTACACAGTTACACAAAATCTATGGGGTGCAGCAAACGCAGTCCTAAGAGGGAAGTTCATAGTGATACAGGTGATACACAATGAAACTTTCTTCAAAAAACAAACAAGCAAAATCTCAAACAACCTAACCCACCACCTGAAAGAATTAGAAAAAGAACAACAAACAAAACCTAAAGTCAGCAGAAGGAAAGGATAAAGGTCAGAGAGGAAATAAATAAAACAGAGATTAAAAAAGCAATAGAGAGTGGGGAGGGTAGAGCTCAGTGGTGGAGCCTGCGCCTAGCATGCTGGAAGTCCTGGGTTCGGTTCCCAGTCCTCCATTAAAAGAAAATAAATAAGTAAACCCAATTACCTCCCCCCATAAAAAAAAAATGGAGAAAATCAATGAAACCAAGAGCTATTTTTCTGGAAGGGCAAACAAAACCAACAAACCGCTGGCCAGGTTCAGCAAGAAGAAAAGAGAGAGGAGCAAATAAATAACATAGGAGACGAAAGAGGAGAAATTACAGCTGATTCCACAGATATACGAAAAAAAAGAGGGAATACTGTGAATAATTACATGCCAACAAACTGGACCACCTAGAAGAAACGGACAAGTTTCTAGAAACATATAGTCCACCAAAACGGAGTCAAGAAGAAATGGATCATTTGGACAGACCAATCACTAGAAGTGGAATGGAATCTGTAATGAAAAAAAAAATTCCCTGCAAGCAGAAGTCCAGGGCCAGATGGCTTCACTGCAGACTTCTACCAAACACACGAAGGTGAACTTAGTCTGACCCTTCTCGAACACTCCCAAAGTCATTCTATGAAGCCACCATCACCCTCATATCAAAACAAGACAAAGACACTCCCCCCAAAATAAGTAACTATTCTATGACTCTGTAATTATGATATAGAGACCTCACTCATTAAAAAAACAAAGCAATCACCATGAATAGAATAGTGTTACATTTTTTTTTTTTTTTACAGAAGGAAAGACCACCATAGTCCCAACACCAAGATGAAACTAATCTCATTATACGTATTCTCTTATGGTCTTTGTCCCTTTAAATAAATATTGTATGTTAGTTAGAATAAAAGAAAACATAAAACTTGCATCCTTTTGTCCCCTATTCAAACATTTACTGATTGTATTATAGACCGTTGAGTTGATGGACCGTAATTTACTTAATTCTTCCCCTATTTGTGGGCATCAAACTCTGAAAATATTCTTGAATTGAGTGTATATTTTTTTCCCTAAAGTTGGAATTTATATTTATTACTTGTGAACTGCAGAATAATAGAATTGACTTTGGAAGTGAAAAAGCATGGTCATACAAGATAGAACGACCTACACTGGGTTTTACTTTCGAAAGAGTGACTTGGATTATCCATTCTATTCACTTTTTAAATATTTTCCATATTATACATATATAGAAGTACAGTTAGTTACAGTGTGTCATTTCTGGTGTGTAGCACAGTGTCCCAGTCATGCAGATACATACATATATCCGTTTTCATATTCTTTTTCATTGAATGTTATTACAAGATAGTGAATATAGTTCTCTGTGCTATATAGAAAAAAACTTTTTAAAATCTATTTTTTTATATAGCAGCATTTATGTTTTATAGGCACATCAAGCTTGCTTCAGGGGATATATTTTTTTTCTGATTTAAAATAGGCAGTGTTTTTTGACAGCCTGTAAAAACCACTTGCAGCCAGGGTTTTTTCTGTAACAGCTGGTGATAGTAGAAATGGGTGTAGTTGAAGATAAGTTTTCTCCTCTGATCACTGACCTGATTTGATGAGTAATACCCCTTTTTTTTTCTCTCTGTCCCCTTTTACAATATATACAATTTGAAGTATAAAGTATTTTCTCCTAATAATTGACTTTTATAGAAATTATAGATTTCTTCAAAATTGAGTTTTTCCATTAATATCTTCATTTTCCCTCTGTTTCAGAGTTTTACATTAGCAGTTGTTCCTATATTATTGTAACTCTTGTTTATAATGAGTTGAGGTACTAGAACCCTCAAAAATATCTCTTTTAACTCCATCACGAATGATGGATGAAACTGAGTATTTGTCAAAGCCAAACCCCTGAACGTATTCACTACTCTTAATAGAGGAAAAGTTGTTTCATCTGGAAGGAGAATTAAATGTGAAACAGCCCAGGAGTTAATGCTGTGTTTTAGAAAACAGAACAAAAATATTTTGTAGCCCTTGGGGATTACCAAGAAATGGGCGGCACTTACAGATACTTCAGGAATTGTGAAAACAGAAGTCGGGTTTTGGAATGAGCGAGGGGTTTCAATCCTGGCTCCATCCCCCCTCAGTTCTGTGCACGTTAGACCAGTCACTTGGCCTCCTTGACCCTCAGTTTCTTCCTCCGCCCAGCCCAGGGGTGTTGTGGGGTGTGGCACACAGCACGGCTGCTGGGAAGATGCTAGTCATGTTTTTCCTCCCACACACGTTCTCCAAAACCCAGTCACTGCCAGCGTGCGACTTTTAAGCTGGAGCGTGGACAAGGGGCTGAGAGTGTAATGATTTGAGCATCATGTTAGAAAGGAAGATAATGGCACAGAGACGGCAGGCAGTCTTTCCTAGCCCAGCCTTCTGAGCCAGCAGCCCAAGGCAGAGGAGTGGAGACCGATGTGAATGAGTCTGTCCTGCGGAGTTCTGCAACCTGCTGATTTCTAGGCGAGATGGAGACCAAGAGCCTCTGAATAATAAATAAGGAAATGAAGGTAGACGACAGCCCCCCCCCCCCCGCCGCTCCCCCGTCGCCCGGTGGTGATGAAGAAAGCGAAGGAGAGGAACACCCTGTGACCACGATGGGAAGCAAGATGGGTTTCAGAGCAAAACCTCACTGTCACGACCACTTGGGAATTCAGAAACCTCGCGCCACGTGAGCCTGGTGTCTCACTGATTGCATCTTCTCAAAGATGGGTGCCGTTACAGCTGCAGGCACCGCGGGGCCTTATCTTGATGGTAAGGGAACCTCAGACCTGAGCTGCCTATTCAGCGTGTGATGTGCAGCAGTCGTGGCAGTTAGAACAAAGGGGCCGAGCACGTCCGGAGCACGCATCAGCACGAAGATGGGGAGGGGTAGGGTTGTCTGTGGAGAAGACTGGACTGAACGATGATTATAAGAGGAGGGTGTAGCTCAGTGGTAGAGTGCTTGCCTAGCATGCACGAGGTCCTGGTTCAATCCCCAGTACCTCCTCTAAGAAATAAATTAATAAGTAAAACCTAATTACCTCCCTCCACCAAAAAACAAAGCAAACAAGACAACAACAAAAAAATGATTATGTTGCTTAAGCCAGCCTGCTCAGATTTATCCAATAAATTAAATGCAAACTGAACAATGGGACTGCTTAAATTACTTATACTCTCTGTTCTGAATTAAGGGAAAATATAAATATTTTATATGTTATAAGTATCTGGTACATCAAGGTTAACATATACTTAACCTTAAAAATGTCTTATAAGTGTATACGGTGGGGCATGGTATAGCTCAGTTGGTAAAGTGTGTGTGCTTAGCATGCACGAGGTCCTGGGTTCAGTCCCCACTACCTCCATTAAATAAAGAAATATACCTAATTACCTACCGCACCCCAAAAATTAAAATAAAAAAAATTAAAAATATTATAAGTATATATGAAATAGATCTTTATATATCCTCCAGAAATCACTGTGGTTTTAGGAAAAAAAAAAAGCTGAACGAATATTTTGGAATTCCCTGAATTTCACAATGGTTTGCTTATATAATGCCAGGAGGAAATAACCTGAAATTAAGTGTCAGAGGAATAGGACTTCTGAGAATAGACCTGACCCACAGAGTACGCTAAGGGAAAGTGGCAAATAATTAGCTTTAGATTCTGAGTTGTGCAGAACTTCTCAAAATGAAAGGTCCTAGAGCAGGGTTTTAAGGTTAATCTCGAATCTAGGTGAACTAACACGGATGAAAGTTTTCTTCCCCAAAGATGAAACACCCGTCACCCCCCACTCAGAAGAACTATGAAGTAATATAGAATAAGATAAAAAATAAGTCCATAAGCCTGAGTGTAAGTTAACATTATCTACTCTTTCCTGAGGGGGTGGTGGTTCACTGGGGCATCCTCCCCACCTTAGAGCAGATCAGGAAGGCACACAGGGAGGCGAGGGTTTTACTGGGGGAAGGCGGTCCTGTCCTGGAAGAGGATGGGTTTGGATCTGCTGCTAAGGCACAGCGGCTGGGCAGTGATGCTCCGACCCCTCCCTGGTCTGTGCAGCCCTGCGGGCCCCACTCTGGGCCATGTCACTGGGTCCTGGGAATTGAAAGCCTTGCATTCGCTGGGAGACCAAAGAGAAGGCAGGTCGGTTGTGAATGGATGTTCATTTTCTAGCATCTCTTGGCCAAATGAGCTTTCTTTTCTTTTTCCTTCCCTTCCCTTCCTTTCCCTTTTAAAAAAAAATATTTTAATTGAAGTGTAGTCAGTTTACAACGTTGTGTCAATTTCTGGTGCATAGCATCATGTTTCAGTCATACTTACATATATTCCTTTTCAGATTCTTTTCCATTACAGGTTACTACAAGATATTGAATATAGTTCCCTGTGCTCCACAGAAGAAACTTACTGTTTATCTACTGTGTATATAGCAGTTAATATCTGCAAATCTCGAACTCCCAGGTTATCCCTCTCCATTCTGAGTCGTATGCCCTAGGTAGCCCGGGGGCCCCGGAGCTGTGGTCAGGGCTCAGGAAAGCTCTGCTTTCCCTTGGGGCCCCGGTACTCCTCCAGCCCTGTGCGATGAGTGTGTTTTTCGACTTTGAGTCTGAGTAATTGAAAATATACCCAAACAACAGATGGTGGAAGCTTATTACTTCCTGCTTTTTGACCGAGTTTTGCAGTCTGAAGATCTTTATCTTCCCACCAGAGCTCGGGGGTATGTGAGTACTGCCTTCATGAAGCCTGAAATTTCACTCAGAGGATTAGACGGTGGGGTTCTGATTCTTCCTCAGAAGGGGCTTCCTTGGTTCCCCTTGTAATTTCTCCTCCTCTCTAAAGGATGCTGCAGAATGGACTGATTGTAATAGAACTGGACCCAAGCGGTACACCAGCCTGATCCCCAGGTGTCACCAGCTGGTAGAGATGCTTCTGCTGGTCCCACAGACCTCGTTCCTCCCGCCGACCTCGTTCCTCCCACCGAGGTTACTGGGATAGAGTAACCGTACTTGGGTGTTTGGTGTCTGGGATGGCCTGGGGTTCACGGGATGCTGATGGCACGGGTCTCCTCTGGTTGCAGGTGGCTGTGTTACTGCAACGTGCCGCAGTTCTGTGACAGTCTGCCCCGGTATGAGACTGCCCAGGTGTTCGGGAGAACCCTGCTCCGCTCTGTCTTCACCGTCATGAGGCGGCAGCTCCTGGAACAGGCGAGACAGGAAAAAGACAAACTGCCGCTGGAGAAACGGACCCTAATCCTCACCCATTTCCCGAAGTAAGGGAGCATTCTTGTGGGTCTTTGACACCAGGGCTTGAGACTGAGGGATGAGTGGCAAAGCCCACATCGATGACGAGGTCAGGAGGGGTAGGAAGAGTGCCCGCCTCCTTCTCAGTGTCCCCCGGGGTCTCCTTGGGTGCTTCCAGCCCTGGCTGAGAATAGCTTGACTCCGTGTCACTCGCCCCCCTCGCCCCCCCACCCCGACCCACCTGCGCCAGTGTCTCCGAGCCTCACAGGTGGGGCAGAGCTTGGTTGTGTGCATTCAGCTGCCAGGATGCGAGGGGGCACAGGGAGACTGCACAGAAGCAGTTTCCATCTCATCAGAAGCGGTGCAGGGCAACTCGGGGTCTGGTCCTCCCATCCCGGGTCTCCAGCCTGTCCTAAGCCGGGCTGATCTCTCCTGTCTCAGCCCAAGTGAACTAGGTCCCAGGAAGGGGAGCCTCCTTCAGAATGATCTCTGCACCTCCGCACCCAGATTCTTGTAGACCATGCATGCTCTTGCGTGCCGGAACCCCAACATACGAGTAATCATTTAAATATTTTTCCAATGTGGGAAATGTGTCACAGGCGTAGGAAGTCACAGGGCTGTGCCATTGGCCTTAGAAGTGCATTTTCACTGCAAAGAACCCCAAATTTAAGCTCAGAGTCTGGCTGCTGGTAAGAGGCTGAGGGTGCAGATGACAACGTGTCATGGAGCAGTGATGACAAGACACGAAGGAGACAGTCCATTCTGCCTGGAGTAGCACTGGATGGAGGAGGCGGAAACCGTCATTTGAAAAGGCTTCCTGGGTCTGACAGAGAATCGAGTGAGGGCTTGGAGACCAGAGGATAGAGCGGAAGAGAGGAGCTGTTAGAGTCTTTGAGCAAAAGATTGAGGAAATTCTGTTTTATTTGAGAAACTAGATTTTTTTATTACTGTAAGTATTACTGGATTACCCAGTGTGTGTCTCAGGAAAGGTGATGGTTTTAATTTGTAAAAATAAGTGAGGACCAAAACAACAACAAAAGTGGTTTTGCGATAGAGGTTAACCGCAGTTTTTTTTTCTTTTGTTTTTGCAGTTTAACACGAACCCTCAATCTTAGTTACAGAATGTGTCTAACGAGCTTTAGCTAAACGTCCAGTATTTGCACATAAATCCCAGCCTCTGATTTGTGGTATTTCCTTAAGGCCACCAGCACACAGGATTGAGGCCTGACAGGAACACTTTGATATCCTCCAGGGAGGAAGGTTCAGAAGCACTTAAACTGCAGTTTGCATTTTTTTTCCTTCTGTTGATAGAGGGAGATACAGGGGATGAAGCCCAGGACCTCGGGCGTGCTGAGCATGCGCTCTGCCAGTGAGCTCTGCCCTCCCCTGCTAAGCTGCAGCTGGGATGCTGCCCTAAACGGGTTGTGAGCCCTGGGTGTGCTCATGTGTTTCAGTGGCTGCCTTGTAACTGGTCTCAGCAACTTCCCTTAGAGATGAAAGCAGTTTTCTTATTTCTCTCTTACATTTGCCACATAAGCAGCATTTTGTGTTTGGATTATTGTTGTCATTTGGTCTCTAAGCCAAGGGACATAGAGGACCCGCCTTCCCTCACACCTTTTTTTATGGTGCTTCAAAAGAAATTTTAATTATCTTGCACGGTAACAATTTTTTTTCCCGTAGCAAATTCATTTTTCTAATTACAGTGCGTTGTTCCTTCAGCCCAGGGTCTGGCATGCTTTGGCTGCTCAGCCAAAAAATCAGTATCGCTTTCGTCCCTTCTCTGTTACTAATGGTAGGGTACAGCTACCACCCACTCCTCCGTTAAAATCTCTTTTCATTGAATATGACAACATATGAGGCTCCTAGGGGCTGATACCTGCAGGTTTGGCAGCAGAATCACATCTATTGAAGCCGGAGCTGCCACCTGGGTCTTGGACCCTGACTCTCAGTGACAGCTCCGGCCCCTCGCGGCACCCGGGGAGGTCGCCGGGAGTCCCAGCTGCACCTTCAGGGCTGCATCCTTACGATCGTGCTCCTCACGTGGCGCCTTGGCTTCCGCTTGGCTTTCCCCCCATCCACCTGCTGACACAGTTGTTGTTAAAAAAGAAACAACTTCAGTATTTGATTCTCAAAGTGATAAACAGACATGTTGATGAAAATTTGGAACCAACATGCAAGAGCCACAATAGCCCTGCCACCATGAGAGACTGTCAGTGCCTTTAGATCTGTTTTTTCTCCATGTGTTGCATTCTTTTATTCTACATACAGTTTTGTATGCTGTGTGTATACAAGCACTTCCTATGGCATTACATGAGATTGTTCTTTATTCTATTGAAATAACTATATATAACTATATATATATAGATGCGTATACGTATGTAATACACACATGATTATTTTCCTAATTTTTTTTAAATGGAGGTACTGGGGATTGAACCCAGGGCCTCATGCATGCTAAGCACACACTCTACCACTGAGCTATTCTCGCCCCCCACTGCCTCCATATTCCTAAGTTATTAATGGCATTCTTCTTTGGTGAGTCTCTGTAGGGCTTTGTGAAGTGTTCTGACTGTATAATTACTGATAAAGGAGGAGCCTGGGGAAGGAAAGAAAGTGGACTTCCGCGATGAAGGGCAGGCGGGGAAGTGCTGAGGGCTGTGGCGGGTACAGGCAGGGTCTGCTTAGGCAAAGGCGGAGGTCTTCCCTCTCACCTGCAAGATCAGAGCGAGATCTTAGGAAGGACTTTCCCTCCTGTTGCTGCTAGCCTTGCTGTGTCTGCTAAGACACATACTAAGTGTTTTAAGGCGTAAGCTGACTGTGGCTTGCTTAGCAAGAAGTGACACATGCTATGCTGTCTCTGAACCGTGGAGTACAGGTAGATAGGTGTTCATTCCCATGGTCCCTTGTTCTTAAATCCTCTGAGCATGAGCGGCAAGTTGGAAGACCCTCGTGACCTTTCCCAACCGGTTCTCACTTCCCAAACCCCAACTCCTCCCCTCTCTGAGACCTAAAGTCTTGTGGATTTGACTAATGAGCAGAGCAGTGGTACTCTCTCAGTAATAGTCACGGTGGTGGTGATGTTGTAGGTCCTTGATCAGTTATCCAAACCTCACAATTCAAGTTTGAAGGTGACTTGACACCTTTATGAAGGTAACACATGTTCTATATATATCATAGCTTTAGGGGTGGGGCAGTTTCCCCAAAGCAAATCCATCTGTAATTATAAAGACTGTGCTCTTATGTGCGTTCGGGTGAGAGTTTGTTGCCCAAATGGGTTAGGGAAAAAATATTTTTAATGGCTTTTGAATTTCAGAATTTCGGAGAAGGGATAGTGGACTTAGAAGAGCGGACCTTTATTATGTCATTGCAACGTCCGCTTCGCGAGGCCGGGCCCGGCTGTCTTCACTCTGTCCTCCAGCGCCTCCCGCAGCGCCTGGCACGTGGGGAGGCGGTCAGGCAGTGTTTGTTGAGTGAAGGAATGAGCACCTACCTGGGGTCGGCACCCCTTGAAGCCTGACGGTAGTGTCTTCCTTACTGCTTCCTTGTGCAGGAGTTACTGTCGATAGTCCTGTTATGAAAGGAGAACTGAAGAAGCAGAAAGTTAAGAATTTGTTCCAAGGTCACACAAATAACAAGGAGCTTAGCACCTGGATTTAGAACCCAGGCTCTTGGCGGTTCTCATTACGCTGCTCTCCTCCATGAGAAGTCATGCACCTTACAAAGAGGCTCGCAGGAAGGTCCTCCAGTGCTGGAAGCGCAGACCTGTGCTTTTACTTTCATCGTGGTTCTTCCATTTGAGAGTCTATACGAATTGTCTTCGGTATTTATCAAAAGTCTGTTGCCCTGGCCATGCTCACAGCCTCTGTTTCAGTAAACCTTGGTGGCGCATGGGTATCTGTATTCCTAACAAGGTACTCAGGTGATTTCTGTGGGTCCCCAAAACTTGAGGTCCCTTTGGTTTAAAACATGACAGGAAATATAATATAGTAATTAATCACATATTCTAATCTTGGCCCCTCAATTTACTGGTTGTAGGACTTCGTACCAGTTCTTGAGCCTCTCAGTGCCCTGAGTTTTTCCATCTGTAAAATGGGTACAATACTACATTCTGTCTCCTGGGGTTGTTATGAAGATCAAGTGAGTTAATAGACTTCAACTACTTAGACCGGTGTCTGTCACATAGTAGGAGCTGTGTGTGTGTGTTTGTGTGTGTGATAAATAAAAATAAGAAAGGTACGAGGGGAGGGTATAACTTAAGTGGTAGAGCGCATGCTTAGCATGCACGAGGTCCTGGGTTCAATCCTCAGTACCTCCTCCATAAAAATAAGAAAACCTAATTACCTCCCCCCACCAAAAAAAAAAAAAAAAAAAAAAAAAGAAAAGAAAAGAAAAGTAAAAAAGAAAAAAATGTAGGAGCAAAAGAAAAAGTACTGGGAACAAAAAAAAAGAAAAAAAAGATAACTCGCTGGCTTGATGGAGAATTCAATAAATGTTCTTAGAACAGTGCGGGCACAGGGCCAGCACTCAATAAATATTAGCACCTTTGTGATGGTAATGACGGTGACAAGGACAACTCCGCAGAGGGCTGAAATCTTGTTTGGAGACTCGATGAGGGGGAGCCAGGGAAATGCATTTCCACCGCTCTGATGCTCTGTGTAGTCTGTGTTGTGTCTGTCTTTGCAGAGCCAGAAGAGAGTACCTTTGCAGAGATGCATTTCTATATTTGAATATCCCAGGGCTGTCCAACTAAATCATCCTTTGAGTCGTCATTCCCTAGCGTGTTTCTGAATCGAAGAGGAGATACGGATGTGGTGGTGACTGCCGTGGATGGTGGGTGCTTTGTCCCTTTGGTAGGACAGTAGTTTTGATCTCACTGTTGCTTTCACTCTTGTGTCTAGGTTTCTGTCCATGTTAGAAGAAGAAGTTTATAATCAAAACTCTCCCATCTGGGATCAGGATTTTCTGTCTGCTTCTTCCCGAACCAGCCAGCTAGGAATCCAAACAGGTAAAAAAAAAAAATTTTTTTTTTTTTTTTTGTGTTAATCAGCAAACAACCAGGGAGGTGTTTGTGTTTTTCATTTGCATTCATTTGTATTTTTCATCAAGACCTTGAAGGCTGGAGCCAGCAAGAAAGCAAACCCTTGGGCAGACGTTGCATCTCTATCTCTGTTAGTGAGGAGAGCCGCTGTGGCCAAAGTTAAAGCAACAGCCATCACTGCTCCTGCTGTGGGGTTCCCCTGCCCCGCACATCGCAGTTGTACGGGAGGTTTCAGGTCTGCAGGCAAATGCTGGCTCTTCCTAAAGACACTGACAGTCTCGGTCAAAGGCTGGATATGCCCAGGAATCAAATCTCAGCCTGGTGCCTGAATCTGTGAGGTCTGTTTTGTGCATCAAGTTGCTCTCGTGGATAATGGTAGGCTGGTGAGTGGAAGAGAGTGGTCTTGAGTCTCGGGACGTGAAGTCCTTCCCAGTGGGGCAGGGCACCCACTGGCCTTGCCTTGGGTCAGCCAGTGGCCTCAGCTGCCATCTTGTGAGGAAGGAAGTCGTGTGACTTCTGGAGTCACACTGATCCTGGGGGAAGGATGTGCAGTCCTGCCTCAGATGCTAGGAAGACCTGGAGACGCTTGGCGAGAGATGGTGCCAAAGCAGCCATTTATATGTGGCTGTGGGGAAGGACAGAATGCGGAATTTCAGTGTCACGTTTTCGGTAGATCTAGTTCAATGTGTAATACGGGGGCTCATGAGTGTGATATCCAGCAAAGGTAATTTTATTCTTGCCATTTCCCCACCCCCCCCAGTTTTTTTTTTATATTCAGTGAAAGTCACCCTTTTTAATATATGGTTCTGTGAATTTTGGCAAACACACATAGTTGTGTAACTATTACTGCCATCAAAATACAGAACACTTGCATCACCCCAGAAAACCCCCTATTCTTTTTTTTTTAATATTTATTTACTTATTTACTATTGTATCATTTTATTTTATTTTATCTTGCTGAGGAGAGGTAATTAGGTTTATTTATTTTTAGAGGAGGTACTGGAGATTGAACCCAGGACCTCAAGCTTGCCAAGCATGCGCTCTCCCACTGGAGCTATACCCTCCCCACCCCGTCTTCTCTGTAGTCCGTTCAGCGCTCTCACCCCATTGACTTGCTTTTTGCTCGTGTAGTGTTGCGTTTTCTAGAATGCCGTGTGAGTGGAACCATATAGCATGTAGCTTTTTGAGTCTGACTCCTTCCACTCAGCATCATGCATTGGAGGAGGTGATTATTATTTTTTTTTTTTTCCATCTACAGCCCAAGTTTGGACCTAAATATAATTAAGTCCTACCAAGCAGAGTTACTTAGGGAAGGAGGTGTTTTGGTTTGGATCCAGCCCTTTTTGTCTGGATTCTTGTTGCTAAAAGCGTGTGAAAAACATCTTCTGTGTTGTTTTTTTTACCTTAGATCATAGAATATCGTTTCATGTGTCTCTGGTTCAAAACCTGCTGTGCTCTGGCCCTTCTGTGCATGACGGAGCCCCAGACCCACGTGTCAGCACTTCCTGGATGTGCTCTCTGTGGCGCCAGGGCAGACGTCCTGCCTTCCTCTCCCTGTCTCGTGCTGTTCACTTTCTCTCGGTCTTTCTCTCACCTAACTTTCAAATGGCCTCTCTCCCACAGACTCTTCCCCAGTGCTTCCCATGCCTGCCTTCCATCAAGGGCTGGATCTCCTGTCTTCCAAACGTTCCTAGAACCTCGATTACATCCTATTCTTGGTTCTTTAACTTGGCTGCACCATGGCATCACTCACGTGATTTAAAATAATACTGATTTCCGAGGTCCTCCTCTGGAGAGTGTGTGTGATGTCATTGGTGCAGGGTGTGCCCTGGACATCGAGACTTTTGAGAGCTCTCCAGGGGACTGTGACGCGCAACAGTCTGAGAACTCCCGTGTCACAGGGCGCCTACCCCGTGCTGTCCCAGCCACCTCTCCCAGTACATCTCTTTCCCGAGAGCGTGACTCCTGCGCAGAGTCCACAGTCGTAGCGGACACGTCCAGGAAGTGCTTGCCCGTGAGGTTTGCTTCATGTCTTGAAGTCTTAGCACAAACCACGGGAAGTTGGTATGATTATCATGATGTGTATTTCATTATCTACCTCTTTATATGGATGGGAAATGAGAGCTCAGAGAGGAGCAACCAGTTGCCCCAAACCGGAGCCCGAGAGCGATGGAGCTGGTTCCACACCGGGCCTGTGCCTCCCTGCGGCGCTGCGTTAAGGGCCAGCGCTCTGACCACTGCTTTGCACGCTCCAGTGTCCTTTGCAAACGTGCAGGCAAAAGCTTGTGGAAGGAATGGGTGAGGAGCACAGGCAGGGGACGCAGAGCTCTCGGGTGGGGTCAACTTAGGGCTTGTGTGGAGGGTCCTCTGGAGAGGATTTGCCTCTGTGTGAAAAC
The DNA here is from genome assembly GCF_009834535.1 of Camelus ferus. NCBI lineage: Eukaryota > Metazoa > Chordata > Mammalia > Artiodactyla > Camelidae > Camelus > Camelus ferus. Next base: position 116,308,851 of record NC_045696.1, on the reverse strand, counting down.
CCCCCTGGCCCCAGCCCGCTCACAATGTGCCCGGTCTGGCAAGCTGTCTGCCACCGCCCGGGATGGAGAAGGCAGGTTGTCTCCGACCCTCTGGGAATTTCAGGTTTATTTCTGTGGCTCAGGTTGTAACCCAGTTAAGCTGGAGGGGACTCTTCAGTGTCACCTGCCACCGTTGGAAGCAGGCTGTCTCCTCCTCTGATGTAACTGCGGCGTGTTCTCAGGGAGGGTGGGTTGGGGGGGAAAAGCACAGTCATCTACTTAATTGGCGTGTTTGCGCATCAGTGTGGCTGCCAGACATGACATTCGTAATGATGGCTCTGAAGTTCTGCGAGATACTGAGATGTCTTCTGAGTCACCAGAGCTTCCCCTCTGGGGAGAATTGCTCCGGCGTACTTTGAAGTTCAGAAAGCCTGTGTGCTGGAGGGACGACCACACGGCTCGGCACGTTAGCGTATTCTGAATCTTTGCGTACCATGGCGTCGTGTCTCTCTGTTGCTGGGATTACTTACTCCATCACTTTCTTGGCTGCTGGGAATGTCCCCTGTGGACCGAACTGTGGCTGCGTTGACTCCGAGATGAACACGCTTTCTGGGCACCTGTCTGCACTAGGTCTGTGACCAGTGTCACTGAGAATGTCCCTCATCAGCTACGGATGAGCAGCCCACTAGCAGACCACGTCCTGTTTCCTACAGTGGCTTTTTTGTTTTTTTAAAGCAAAACAAATAGTTTTTGTTTGGAAATACTCTCAAACTTACAGAAAAGTTACAAGTGTAGGATAGAGAAATCCTGTGTACTGTGTATCTTTCGCCCAGATTCACCAACTGATAACATTTTGTCACACTTGATTTATCAGTTCTGCCTCGCTCTGTCTCTCTCTCATAAATATATATGTATTTTTTTTCTTCTAAACTATTTGCAAGTTACAAATATCATGCCCCTTTTCTGACTTCAGCAGGTTATCTCCTAAGAACAGGAGTGTCCTCTTTTTTATCCACAGCATAGTTATCAAAGTAAGGAGTTTTAACCTTGATGCACTAGTATTATCAGATCTACACGCCGTTTTCCATTTTGGCTCTCAGTCACGCGGTTCGTAGCACTTTGGGGCCATATCAGGGGCCACACGGCTTTGGCCTCTCCCGTTGTTGCTGACGTCAAGTTCGATCCCTGGGTTAAGGCGGTGTTTATGATGTTTCTCCAAGGCAGTGTTACCATTTCTCCTTTTGTTTAAAAAATTTTAAAAAAAAAGTACTCTTATGGGGAGATGCTTTGAGACTATCTTGTCTTTATCAAAATTACATTCACGAGGTTTTTAGCCTGTACAGGTGATTCTTCCCTGAATCAATTATTATATACGGGGTGCTTGCCCCCACCCCCCACCCCAACCCCAAATTTACATCATTCCTTCCTTATTTATTGGTTGACATTCATTCTCCGGTAAGGAAGAACTTTACCTTCTCCCCACGGATTCATGTATGCGTTTATTTTATTTTATCAGTGTGGACTGAGATTATCTTGATTCTATCCAGTGGGTTACAATCCATCCCTGTCTTTTCATCATGCTCACAGGGTCCCCATAGCTCTTATTTTAAAGATGACTTCTGTGTGCAGCTGGGTGGGGATGAGATGGTCTCACGTGCACTTGGTTCTCCGTTGCCTAAGAAAGAAGTCATTTAATAGCTTCTTTTCCTTTTCCTGGGGGCAGTTATCAATCCACCTCCTGTGGCCGGGACGATTTCCTACAATTCCAATGCATCTTCCCTGGAGCAGCCGAATGGGGGCGGCCCCAGTCCTTCCTGTAAAGGTGCTTCTGGGCTTGAGGCAAACCCAGGTAAGCTCTTGGAGGGCACAACCGAGGGCTGTGATTTGCCTTAGAAAGTCTGTCATCCCAGGAGTGCCAACTGTAGACTCAGACCAGCTGCAGATGGTACCTGTCCAGGCTTTTCATGGCTGGAACTCACTCTGAGCTGTATTGGTTAGTTCTTGCTGTGTAACAAACCAGCTCAAAATGCAGAGTCTTAAAACCATAATGGTCTGTTATCACAGCTCACTCATCTCGTGTGCTGCCTGGGAGGTGGCTGATCCCAGCTGGTCTCCTTCAGGCTGGGCTTGTGTGTGTCTGCCTACTGACTGGGGCCTCTGTTCTGGGCTCGGCGAGGACACTTAGGCTGGAGCATCTCTGTTCCGCATAGTTCTCATCCTCCTTCTAGGATTACTGGATTACTTTCCTTTCCTTGGGGCAGTGTATGTCCTCATGGCGGTGGCACAAGCACCAGAGAGTGAGAAGAAATACAATTTCTTGAAGTCCACTCTCGGAACTGGTATACCAGCCTCCCCTCTGCTTAGACTCATTTTTTGTCACGTCATTGAATCACATGGTCAGACTCAGAGTCAGGGAGTGGAGAAATACACTCTACTCCTTTTGTAGGAAGAGCTGCAGAATCACGTGGCAGGGTGTGGATACTGGCGGGGAGAGAACTCTGCCATGAATGGAAGCTGCCATGTGGGCAAAACCATCTCTTCATCCTAAAGGCATTTCACAGATGGAGAACGTTATGAAGGCAGCCAGCAAGCCAGTCTTGGGCACGGCCAGAGTTTGACATTAAAGACATGGCATGAAAGGGGGAGAGAAGAGGTTTTCAGATGACGTGCTAAGCATTTAACATGCATGCCACCGCCCTCTTGCCCACTTCTAAGGGGAGACGTCACCAGTCAACCTGGAAGCTCTGCCAGGGAGCTTGGATGTGGCCTCAGATGCTTTCTTATTGCAACACTTAGCAATCTGCCCAGTTTGGGGCTTATTAGGTTTAAACCTCAGCTACAAAATAGATAGTTCACAACAGTATTCTTGGGGAATCGTGGGATTGGAAGGCTTGTTGGTCAAATGGTTAAAAATATTCTCACTCCCCTCCAGTAACAATGACTAAAAAGCTATAAAAACAAGAACTCGACAGAAGCTATTTAGTAAGTAACACGTACTGCCTGGGGGTGCGTCTTACGTAGAGAAGATAGTTCGCTCTGCTCCTTTCTAACTGAAGGTCATACTTACTGGGCTTCACACCTGAGGGACACATTAGATGCGAACACCTAGGGAATTTTAATTGTAAAAATAAATACGTTATGACAGAAGGGAGAACGAAAGGGAGAAACCAAACGTGACAGTAGAAAGGACAGAAAGCCACTGCGTCATCTAAGGAGGGAAGTGGGAGAAGGTTCTCCGTGCCTTTGCCTGGCCTTTCCCAGCTTGTGTCATGTTGACAGTGTCCCTGCTTCATCGGCCAGTGGCCCTGCTCACTTTGTGAGGCATCGTTTTAAGGCAGGAAAGCATTGTGAGAGATAATGAGGGTCATTTTGTAATGCACAAATTAAATTTCACTAGCAAAATAAAACAGTTCATGAGTATATGTCAAATAGATATAGACACATGTACATTGTATGCACCCACACACACACACACACATACAAACATATATGAAAGAGAATTAACAGAACTACAAGGAGAAATAATGAACTCAACCACTAGTTGAAGTCTTGAAGAAACATCTCTGGTTAATTCATTGATCAAGCAGACAAAACCGTGTGTAAGGACACAGAAGCTCTGCAAACACGATCAACAGGTTTCATCTAATACATGTAGAGATCACTAAAAATCTGAAAACATATGTTCGTTGCAAGAAGACGCTTAGTTTACAAATAATTAATGAACAAATAATGGGTCAAATCTTAGGCCATAAAGCAAGTTTCAAAAACTGTTGACCTTTGGTATCACATGGACCACATCCTCTGGCCACAAAGGGACTATTAACCTCCAAGTTGGACACTAACAACCAGGAGGAACTAGACTCACCCCTTAACGTGCAAATGTAGGAACGCACCCCTCAGTAACGTGTATATTGAGTTAAAAAGTTACCAGGGTAAATAGAAACTGTTTAGGGCAGATCTGTGGTTGGCGGGTCCTGGGACCACTTCCCTTCTCCCCACTTCCACTCTTGCCCTCCCCTGTCCAGGAGAGTTGACTTCCTGTTGACACCCAGCATTGCTACTAGAAAATTAGTTGGATTCACTGGCCTGTATTATTTGCTTTGTGTTTAAGATAACCCATCATTTGCTCTTTTATTTTGACTGTCAAGGAGAAAAGAGGAAAATGAATGACTCTCACGCTGCGGAGGAGGCCAAGAAACCCCGGGTGATGGGTGATATTCCCCTGGAATTGATCCACGAGGTCATGTCCACCATCACGGACCCCGCAGCGATGCTCGGGCCAGAGGTCAGCAGGGTGGACCTGGGCAGCCAGCTGGGGGACCCTTCTGCTCTCCGGGCCACCCCTGCTTTGGGGAATGGGGGTGGGGCTGCGGAGGGAGAGGGTGTTTATTCTACCTTGCTTTGCATTTTGCCTGGTGATCGGGTTGGGGAGGGCGTGGAAATCGATGCTATCACATTACAGGGAGACATCCTCCTGATTGCACACAGCTGAAGGCGTTCGTCCTCCTTCAAATTTCCATCTTGAAAAATTTAAGCCCTCCTAACTGTTGCAGAAATTCCCTGATAAAGATCTGCAGACTCTTTGTTTAGATTCCCCAGTTGTTAACATGCCCCATTCACTTTCCCTCTGTCTCTCTCTCTCCTGTGAACCATTTGGAGCCATTTCTAAATTACGTACAGAGGTCCTAACACTTCGCCCCTAACTATTTTTGCTTGTATCTCCTAAGACTGAGACTATTCATTTCCATGACCACAACGTGGTTATCACTACCAGAAAATTTAGCTATATTACCATATTATCTAATACATGGGTTGGCAGTCTACAGCCGGCAGGCCAAATCCAGCACACTTGCTGGTTTTGGAAATAAAGGCTTATTGAAGTATATTGTCTGTGTCTGCCTTGCACAAGAGCAGATCTGAATAATTAAGACGGGAGATGTGGTGGGGGAAGGCATAACTCAGTGGTAGAATGCACGCTTAGCATGCACAAGATCCTGGGTTCAATCCCCAGTACCTCCATTAAAATAAATAAATCAAAATCTAAAAAAAAAAAAATCTAATTACCTATCTCCTCCTCACCACCAATTTTTTTTTTTAAACTTAAAAAAAAAAAAAAAGGCTGGGGATCTATGTTCCACAAAGCCTAAGATATTTGTTATGTGGCCCTTTATAGAAAAGTTCGCTTAGACAGAGTTACAGTAGACCCTTGGTCTGTATACAGCCCACATCCAAATTCCCTGTAGATCCAAATTCTGTCCTTGATAACGTGTGTGGCTGTTGCTGAAGGATCAGCCACGGATCACGCATTACATGTAGTTCTTATCTTTTCATCTCCTTGGCTCCTTGACTCTAGAACCGTTCCCTAGTCCTCTTTTGGTCTTTTGTGGCCCTGCTGTTTGTTGAAGAGTCCGAGTCATTGGCTTTGCATGACGTCCCTCTGTTTGGATTTGTCTGTTTACTCGCGATTAGACTCAAGTGAAGCATTTTCAGGAAACGTACTGCTGTTATTTCATTGTGTCACACCCAACAAAGCAGGTTAAGACATTTCTGACAGCTTCCGGGAAATGAAGAAACGGCTTGGAGATGATTTTGCATCTTTTAAAATCTTTTTAGTATGCTTCTGCCAGATTAAAGTACCAATTTTTAATTTGTCATGTTTCCTTAGAGATTTCTTTCATGCTATTGAGGATAATTCAGAGAACTGGAAAGTCATTAAGAGAAAGATCTTATAAAACTGCTCTTTCTGTTTCCTTTTAGAGAGCCAGCCCTGGGGACTTCAAACCACAGTACCTTTTGCATACTTGTCTTTCAGGGACTTAGTAACTTCACAGATTAGTTTAGCTCCGTTTTGTTCAGCCATAAAATGTGGGTGCAGTCACACATTTCAGAATTTGTTGGGTGTGTTTTGTAGGGTACTGGAATGGACTTGTACTGGTGTGCATGAGGCCGCTATTAGGTTTTCAGGGATTCTGGGAGCTGGCTGTTAAATACCTCGGTAGCTTGAAATCAACCACGACGGCGTCTGGCCACCTGGGCAGCCGGCTGTAGACCAATGAAATGAGCAAATGCCATGAAGCGTTTGGGGAGATCACAGTATTATATGTGTACGTAGATGTTTGCAACAGATTAGGAGTCACCAAACTTTTTTTTTTTTTAATAGGATTTTCTTTTCTTTCTTTCTTCCTCGGGGGTGCTGTATGTTGAACATGTATCTGTGCAGCACTGAGCGGGTTAATAGGTTGTGCGGCCTGCTGTAGTTGAGAGTGGGTCCACAGGGGTCTTCTGCAAAGAATACTGTGCTCCGAAAAGAGGTACTGACAGGATAAACGTGACTGCCACTCTTGGGTCCAGAATGAGGATCTGTCACCCCGCGGGTGCTGTCAAGCTCAGCCAGGTGGGATTCCTCTAACTCAGGGTTTGGCAAAGTCAAGTGCGTAGGCCAAATCCAGTCTGCACCCCCAATCCCCCACCCCACCTTTAAATAAAGTCTTACTGGAACTTCTTTCGCATTACAAGACTGTTGGCGGTTATCCAGAGACCTTATGACTTTCAAAGTCTAAAATATTAGCTATCTGGTCCTTTACAGGAAGCTTAGGGGGAGGGTATAGCTCAGTGGTAGAGGGTGTGCTTCGCGTGCACGAGGTCCTGGGTTCAGTCTGCAGCACCTCTGTTAAAAATAAATCAATAAAATTCTATTAAAAAAAATTTTGGTGGCCCCTGATCTACACCAGATATCCATGTACACATATGATGCTCTGATCTCTCAAAATGCTTTACCTGCCTGTCTCTTTGGTTTTCATAACTTGCATGTATTGTTTGGGACCCCGAAAATCCACAAACATGCATCTGATTGGGACAAAGACAAGAAATGTTTCTGTGTCCCAGCCCCTCGCCACCCTAAGAGAAGAGCTCTGTGTAATTCTCTCCCGTCTCCCGCACCCCAGACCAACTTTCTGTCAGCACACTCAGCGCGGGATGAGGCGGCCAGGCTGGAGGAGCGCAGGGGTGTGATTGAATTTCACGTGGTGGGCAACTCCCTGAACCAGAAGCCCAACAAGAAGATTCTGATGTGGCTGGTCGGGTTGCAGAACGTCTTCTCCCATCAGCTGCCCCGGATGCCAAAGGAGTACATCACACGGCTTGTCTTTGACCCGTAAGCCCTGCTTTGCTCTCCCTGCTTCCTTTTTCCCGTCTTAAACGAAAGAGGAACTACTCAGATAGCGAGAGTCTGCCTTCATCACCCGCCCCACCATGGATACACAGCGGCATGGCGGTAGTTGCCTTGGATACAAGCTTTTAGAGTAATTTCGCATCAAGTCATCAGTTTTTTGACCATGAAGCTTTGTATTTTAAGTTACTGGTGACTGTCCTGTGCTTCATTCATTATAGAAATGAAGGAATAAAGACTCAGAAGATGTCCCACTTTTTTCATAGTCTAAATGTTCTTGATTTTGGGATCTTAATCACGCGCCATTGTTGCCTGGGTCTGTGAGCAGGGGGAAGATTACTGGGGTATCAGAGAGGTTAACTCTGACCATCTGTTGCTTAAAAAAAAAAACAACCTGCAAAAAACCACAAAAAAGTAAGCCTCCTTAATTGACTGTATTTTAACCTGAGAGCCTGGCACCCTGTGTGGACTGCGAGCCTTGCATGCGACTATCCAGAGAGCGAGCCTGGCAGGGGTCTGTAATGCAGGTTTTAGCAATTGTATGTGTGGACTTTGTTTTCTTTTCCATATTGTTTCTTGATATTTTTGAGTGAGATAAAAACTCTTCAGAAATATAGCCACGTTTGGCTGTGACTCTGCTCTCCCGCTGGTCTCACCGTGGTTCTGTGGGAATCGGGGGTACCCTGTTCCACTCCCAGCGAGCACCTCCACACATGCTCTGTCACTTTTTTTTTTTTTTTAAATAATGGAGGTACTGGGGATTGAACCCAGGACCTCGTGCATGCTAAGTACGCACTCTACCACCGAGCTATACCCTCCCCCTGACACGTGCTCTGTTCTTTATAAACCTCAGACCCTGCTTTGGTGACTGGCATTTTGTCCTTGGGAGCTCTGATGAAGTCTTGTGCAGGCAAGCTTGCTTTAAAAAGTCCACATTAAAGACTGGTCTGGCAAGACGTTGGCTACATAAAGGAAGGTTTCCCTAGAAAATCAAGAAACCTCCCCCCAACCCCGACTTTCCCTGGTTGGTCAGTGAGGAGCACCCCAAACTGTATTTGCAGAACCAAGACAGAGGGAACATTGACATCATCTTATTCTTTCAGGAAACACAAAACCCTGGCTTTAATTAAAGATGGCCGTGTCATCGGTGGCATCTGTTTCCGGATGTTCCCATCCCAAGGGTTCACAGAGATCGTTTTCTGCGCTGTAACCTCAAATGAGCAAGTCAAGGTAAGGGCAGCCCAGGGCAGAGAAGAAATGCAGGATGTGGTGCTTCTCACTGAGATGCCGAGCTTGGTCTGGTCTCTCTGAGCCGTGTCCAGAGAGGGTTCCCAGTGGCGTCCAGGACTTTCCGAGGAGAGTACTCTCTCTGCAGGGGTGTGTGTGTGTGAGTGTGAATGTGAATGTGTAGGGCACACGCTTCCACAGACCAACAGCCAGGCTCTACTGGGCTGGGTTGGACTTTGGGGCAGGGTGCCGGGACACCACGCAGCCCCAGGTGCAACTCAGGAAGACTTTACAACAGGTGAAGGGATGCTTGAAAGTAAGTCTCAGTGCCGCTGATGGTTTACATGTGCACACATGCCTGGCGACACTACCCTCTGGAGTGGGAATGGTGCCCTGTGGATTAGGAAGATGATTTAGGAGGCTTACACTTCAGGAAGATTTCTTAGGACCTTGTGTCTGAAGGGGGACGAAGACTAAAGAAATTCTGTAAGGAAAGTCATGAAAAATTTGAATAAATTAATGACCGAGTTTCCGAAATATTCATGCAGGGTGTGGAACATGGGTTTTTTGGAGTGTGTGTGTGTGTGTTCGTGCACGCGCATGTTCATGTGTGTGTGGCTGGCCTGCCTGCCCACCTGGCCTTGGCTCAGGTCCTTTCCTCCTCTGGACCCAGAATGTCCGTCCCATCGATGCTGCAGTTGGCATTGCAGTCCGACTGGAATAAAGGAGTCTCTCAGTTGGCAGAAAGGTCTGGATTATGTTGTGTTCTCCTCTGCTGCTTTTATGAAAGTGGAACCAGAAATATGTCTTCAGACTATTATTCATCGGTATTTTCGGAGCCCTAAAATCACGAGCAAGCAGTAGAAAGATAAGCAGCTCAGAGTTGGATGACTGAAAAAAATGACTGGAAGCTATAAGGGCCCGTCGACCAGTGAACTACACTGTGATGTGCAAATGGGAGCCATGTGTGTGATTTTAAATTTTCTAGTAGCTAAGTCGAAAAAAAAAAACAATGAAAATAGGCGATCACTTCTACAAATATATTTTATTTTTCTCAATATATCCATGGTGACAGGCACTCAGCGTCAGAGTTACTGAGACATTTTACACCCTTCGATTTGTCCTATGAGTGTATTTACATCCTTTGATCTGTGCTGAGTCTCTTGCACGCATCTCTGTATGGACTCGCCACGTTTCACGTGCGCCCTGGGCTTGGACAGTGAGGGTCCAAGGATGTTGTCGCCTTCTTCCACTACAGTGAAGCAGTGCTGTTTACAAGACCCAACAGTGAGCAGCTGGAAGGGCCCCTGCCCGGCGGGGGCTGCAGCCGGTGCGGTGGGTGTTGCGCCTTCATTAACAGCTCTTCTCTGTGCGCGTCCCAGTGCCAGTTACAGCGGCTGCGATTTATTCTCTCAGGGCACGGACAGGGCTTCTGTCTTTGACTCAGGGTACGAAGCATCAAAGGGCAAACAAAATCCATCCATCTCACATTCATCATTCTGACCGGGGAAGGTGAGGGCCGGACTTTGCTGGAAACTGGTGTCTGGCTCTCTTGCAAGGAATTTTGACAGCGTGTCTTTAGATGGGGCTGTTGCTGTGCGTACCGTGTTTTTCTCTCCTCGCCCAAGTCAGAAACAATTCCAAGCGTCCAGGATTTAGGAACTTACTTAAGAGGAAAATTTTGTCTGGGTTTTCATAGGGAGAGGAGCTGGAAAATATGTCTTTGGTTTATAATTTCAGAAAAAGATGGCATAATTTTTGTTTGCAAAGCAAGCTACACCAAGCAGCTTGTTTGGAAAGGTTGGTTAAGGTTACCTTGGACACTTTGAGGATACCAGAGGGAAACTAAAGGTGTTTAATAATGAATTGGATGCTTTGTCTTATTACTTCCCAGAAGGGCAATTTATTTTTTTGCCCCCAAATTATGTAATTTTCTAAAGACTTGAAGAAAGGTGGCCAAACATCACAAACTGAGTAGGAAAAACTAAAAAAAGAGAAAAAAAAAACTTTAAAAAAAAAGTGAGTTGAAACTGTAGTTTTAGAAAATGAAGATGAGTCTTTCAAAACTGAGTAGAATGGATGAGTCAGGGAAGCCAGTGCTGGGAGCACGTATTTGTGAAAACAGCAAGTTCATAAGTGGAGGTTTAAAAATTTTCTGTAATATAGTCAAAGTCTTGGCTAAATGATACTTTAACATTTGCATCCACTCATTTTGGAGAATTAAGCTTCTGTACAAATTCCTGTGAATGTTTTAAACAAGGTTTATTTGTGAATTTACCTTGGTCAGAGAACACACAGGATAACATTTGAGAATTTACTTTAAACTCACCTGGTTTTAGAATAGCTTGTCTAAGAACTATTTGGATTTGATATTACATGCAATACTACATACAATACATGCATAACTAATACCATAATAAATACTGTTATAACCATTGAAGTTACCAGGTGGATTTGGAAAGGAATCATTTCGGTGACAGTTAAAAATAAAAGCATAACAAATAAGGGAAATAGTTCTGGGGTGAAAATCTGAACATTTGCATATAACAGCTTAACGCTGTTAATATGTCTTTAACCGAGGAATGAATTGTTGATTGATTTAATTGAAGTATAGTTGATTTATAATGTTGTGTTAGTAGTTTCTGGCGTTCAGCATAGTGATTCGGTCATATATACGTATATATATATATATACGTATATATGCACATTCTTTTTTTAACTTCATTTTTTTTTGAAGTGTAGCTGATTTACAGTGTTGGTTTCAGGTGCACAGCAAAGTGGCTCAGTTATACATATACATACATACATATATTTTCAGATTATTTTCCATTATAGCTTATTACAAGCTATTAAATATAGTTCCCTGTGCTACACAGTAGGACCTTGTTGATTATGTATATATAGTAGTGTGTATCTGCTAATCCTGAACTCCTAATTTATCCTTCCCTACCCCTTTCCCCTTTGGTCACCATAAGCTTGTTTTCTACGTCTGTGAGTCTGTTTCTGTTTTGTAAATGAGTTCATCTGTCTGATTTTTTTTAAATTTCATATACGTGATACCACGTGATACTTGTCCTTCTCTGTCTGATTTACTTCACTTAGTACGATCATCTCTAGGCCCATCCATGTTGCCAGGGACATATTTGAGCATCCACTCCTGCCAGTCACAGTACTAGACACAGAGAGGGTTCGAGTGAAAAGACACAGCCCCTACTCGCATGCACCTGGAACCTGGAAACTGTCTTTGGAGAGGTGACGAGTTAGTGGCCACTGATGGAGAATCTCTTATGTAGGTTTTGGGAAGCTGTTTACTAAAGAACCGTTATTGTTCTTGAGGAAAATCTTTGGATTGTGGGTGAAGGGGAGAAAATGTATAGGTCTGTGAACTCCTTGCAGGGTGGTGTACACAGTGAAAGCCGAGCTCTCTTCATCAACCACATCTATGTTAAAGCGAGTTTCTTCAGAAGATGCATTTCTACTGTATATAAAATAGGTAAATGACAAGGTCCTAGTGTACAGCACAGGGAGCTATATTCTGTATCTTGTAATAACCTATAATGGAAAAGAATCTGAAACAGAATATATATATATAAACTGAATCACTATGCTGTACACCAGAAATTAACACAACACTGTAAATCAACTATACTTCAATTTTTTTTGAGGTGGGGGGAAGGGTAATTAGGTTTATTTATTTATTTTTAGAAGAGGTACTGGGGATTGAACCTAGGACCTCGTGCATGCTAAGTGTGCACTCTGCTACTTGAGCTATATCCTCCCCCCACTGACTATACCGCAATTAAAAAAAAAAGAGGTGCATTTCTTCCTGATTCCTAGACATTGCTATTCCCGTGCACAGATAGTTCCCTCAACTAGCCAACCCTTCTCTTTTCTTCAGTTTTTTTTTCTTTCACTTTTCTTTAAAAATAATGTTTAATGACATAGGTCATGCACAAGGACATTTTCAGATCAAGCAAAAATCCCTGTCGCCCATCCCTATGCCATCCAGCCACTGTCAACCTGGTGTGCATCCTTCCAGGTGGTTCTCTGCTGACTCACGTATGTGGATGAGTACCTGTGTGTAAGAGGTTACTGTGTGGTGTGCTGTTCACATAAACAGAATTCATCCTGTACCTAATTGGAAAAAAAAAAACCCCAACACCTTTCCATTATATCTTAGGGGTCTTTCAGCTTTAGTGCATAAATGTGGTTATTTAAATTTATATTTAGATCAACAAAAATTAAACACAATTAAAGTTTCAGTTTTTCAGTCACTCAGTACTCAGTAGCCACATGCAACTATGTTTCTTTTTTAGTTTAGTTTTTCTTTCTCTTTTTTTTTGGGGGGGGGCGGCCGGGTGGGGGAAGATAATTAGGTTTATTTATTTTTTAATGGAAATGCTGGAATTGAACCTAGGACCTCATGCATACTAAGCATACGCTTTCCCACCGAGTTCTACCCTTCCCTACATGGGACGATGGCTGTCATTTTGGACGGCATAGATGAAGACTATTTCCATCTTTGCAGAAATCCCTTTTGAATGTGCTGATATAGAGCTCTTTTATTCTTTTTATATAAATTTGCATAATGCAGAAAGACCGTAATTTGTGCAATCATTCCCTATTGAAGGCATTCATGTTTATTTCCAGTTATTTTCTATCACAAACAGTGCTCTGTTTGGAAATGATTTCTAGACACCGAGAAGCAGCATTGTTACATGAATGAATATGGCCACAGTCTCAATTTTAAAAATTATGTCTAGATCACCCTTCTCAGTGGGTTTTCTAATTTACACTTGCCCCAGTGGTGGTGGAGAGTACCATTTTGCCTGTCCCACTGACACTGGGTATCATCAGCCTTAAAGAAATTTGCATACTGCTGAGTGAGATATTCCATCTCCTGATGGAGTGCCCTGATTACTACCGGGATCGAATATCTTTTTTATATTTATTGGTTATACTTATTGCTTGTTCCTTTGATGATTTATCTTATAGGCTGTCTCTCTCTTTTTGCAATGATCCTGTAGAAGATTCTTGATGTCTGTTTCTTGTATCTCTTACACCTGTACCCTCCCTGTTTGTCATGTGTCTTTTGTTTATGGTATCTTAGTTCGCTTATGAATTCTTTAGGTCTTAAACTTTGAAGTTGTCTCCTTAATAATCAGTCCTTTCCTTTATGCTTTTGCATTTTATATTTTCTTTAAGAAGTCTTTTTGTATCCCTAGGTTATAAACCCACTTTCTTGTTATCTTTTTAAAATACTTTTGTGTAGGTTAAGTTTTCCATACATAAATGTATGGGTTTCCAGTCCATCTTCTTACCTTGTTTTCCATTTGACAAAACTCCTTTAAGGCATAGCTTACCTTCTCCCTCTTAATTATCTGACACTATTGTTCGTTACTTCCTCATGTCTTCTGGCTCACTCAGAGGTTTGGGGCTTCTCAGATCTTGCTTGGAAAGGTCTGAGAAGACCAAGTGGAAAATCCTGTGCACATGATGGTACAGTTCTGTGGAAGGACGGCTGATTTGGAGTCTTTGCAGGAAAACACTTGAGTTAGTTAATATCCTAGTAGAGATCAGCACTTCTCACTTACGTGGATCTTTTCACCTCAGGTTCTCAAATACTTTGAAGATAAGCAGAAATTCATAATCAGTATTTACTCCAGAAGCCTCTTTATTTATCGATATCCAGCACGTAATCTCCAGGAGCGAACCAGCAGCTTGTAGCCTCGGTGTGTTCTTCTCGAAGAGCCAGAAACTTGTTTTTGCAAATGATGACCGTAGTTCAGTTCAAGGAGTTAGAACATTTTGGTTCTGTATCTCGTTTTCAAAGTTGGGAAATGCAGCAGAGGGTGTTAGTACTATATTGGTAATAACAGTCTCTTAAATTTGCCAGTATTTTCCAGTGAAAATGTAGGGCTTTCTTTTCTCCAGAACCTAATACATTTGTCTGTATACTGACCTGCACACAGGGCTACGGAACGCACCTGATGAACCATTTGAAAGAATATCACATAAAACATGACATCTTGAACTTCCTCACCTATGCAGATGAATATGCGATTGGATATTTCAAGAAGCAGGTCGGTTGTGTGTGTTTTTTTTTTTTTTTTTTTTTTACTGTGCAACTCTGTCTGTCATTCCTTTTCTTAATATGTACTCAGGGAGCTTTCATGCAAATAAGCCCCTCTCCCCTCCCTAGTGTTTTCTGCTTATAAGAAGGACATACATTTATTTTGCAAGCCTTCAGCCAGAGGTCAGCTTCAGACCAGATCAGAGGGTATGACCAGTACACTGTAAGTACTAAATAAATGTTGAGTGCAGGGATGAATGCCATCTGTAAGTGAAGGGTGATACTGCACCCTGAAATTCTAAGATATGGTGTCCCCGGGCCAAGGAGACATTCCCATTGCTGGGGGATTGGAGTTCCCTGTGAGTGAGAGCAATCGACTTGGTCTCTGGGAGTCCTTCATTTCTGACAGCAGAGAGCAAATTCTAACGTTTGCAAAGGGCTGCTGGTTCCGCAGCACACAGAGGCCTAGGGGCTTAGTTCTTTTGGTCAGAAGTTCTCATCTTAGCTCTCTGAGGGTTGCTCTTTGCTACATTTTTTTTTTTTTTTAAATAGTGCTTTATAATTCCTAAACATGTCCGTTTACTTTTCAGACTACCAAAGTAATGTATAGTTACCGTAGAAATTTGGGGAAATGAAATAAAGGACAACGGGGGAAAAAAAAAAAGAAAAACTGCTTATAATTCTACCACCCAGAGAAATTTACTGTTAATGTTTTGGTAAATAGCCTTCTAGTATTTTTTTCTGTGTGTGTATAAATACAAAAGTTGGCTCATGCTGTATGTAATTTAATTACTTGCCTTTTTAACTTAATACAGTCTGATTTTTTAAAATATGATTTTTGATGGTTCTCGGAAGTTTTGTTGTGTAAATGGAAAATAATTTATTAAGCCAATACCGCATTTTGGGACATTTAGGCATTTTTTGTAAGTAAGTGTCCATATGTAAGTATATGCTTGCAGACATATTTAAGATTTTGTTATTCACTGCCAAATACTGTAACAACTTCTTTTCTTTAGCAGCATTTCAGGGGGCTCAGGAAAGGAGTTGATAACTGAAAAATATTTTTTTTAACCCCTTTCCTAGTTAACAAATCATGCGTGTTTGTATTTATTTGAATATTGTGAGGTTTGACTTTTTTCCCTTGTTAACACTTTGTTCATTCCTTGTTCATTTTTTTTGAACTGCCACTTCATTGCATTTTGCCTCTTTTTCTATTGAAATGTATTAAATTCTTTTTTGTTTTTCATATAAGTCCTCATATGACTAGAAGGCTTTTCCTCCTCCAGTGTTGGATAGTTAACCTATTTATTTTCTTCTCGTTCTTCGGGGTGCATCTATGATTGTTACAATAAAACTCACTAGAGAGAGCTTGGGGGATTGTTCTACTGAGGGCTTGAGTGTCAGCTGTCCTAGGCTGGAACCGCATCGCAGAGATGAAGTCCCAGCCGTGCTTCTTAAATGACTTGTCTGCTGTCCCCTTTCAGGCCTATGGCAGTTATTGCTTGGAAAATAAGTTTTTGCTGAAAGAGGAGGCAGGACACTGAAGTCCAAGTCATTTTCTCCAAACTCTGAAATAGGCACTGTAAGGAAAATTGTTACAGATAAGTGACTATGTACCCTGTAGAGCTATGTAAACACAGCTTAAAGTATGTAAATGAATGTCCTGTGAAGCATTACTATCACTGAAACAGCCACAGTTGTGATGGTCTGGAAGTTTTTTGCCTGTCAAGTGGGTGTTTCATTTCCTCAACATCAGGGTTCTAATTGGTGTATGTATATATATGTGTATATATATATATATATAGATAGATAGATAGATAGATAGATATATTTTTTTCTCCTCCTTTATGGCGGCACTGTGGATTGATCCCAGGACCTCAGGCATGCTAAGCATGTGCTCTACCACTGAGCTATAACCCTGCCCCTAATTGCTCTATTTTTTGACAAACTTTTCTTTCAGAATTTAGATCCATGTCAGTTTTTGATTTGTTAGGACTTCTAGAGGCCCCCTCTCCACTTTGGGAGAAATTGTGTAGTTGGATGCAAAATTAAATGTTATTTTTACTTAATAGCCTCTTAAGAAACTTTTTAATCATATGTATGTTTTCCTAGGATTTTTTTTTTTTTATGTTGAATTGCTTCCCATTTGCACAGTGTGATTTTTGATGTTTCTGAGCTTCTTGGAAGGGTTTCATGCGAATCCTTCCCGGGATAGGAGAGCTTGGATGTGAGCTCGGCGTGAAGGCGTGCCCAGCGCGCACGACAGGTCTTTGAGACACAAGGCCCATCTGAATGAAGTTATTTGCCTTGCAGGGTTTCTCCAAAGAAATTAAAATCCCTAAAACCAAATATGTTGGCTACATCAAGGATTATGAAGGAGCCACTTTAATGGGATGTGAGCTAAATCCACGGATCCCATACACGGAATTTTCTGTCATCATTAAGAAGCAGAAGGAGGTAAGCTTGTGTGTCACTCACATTCCTGCCCCAGGCTCAGTCGGGGTGAAATGCACGTCACCCATCGCCGTGCACCGTGTGTAGGGTCTGTGGATACCATTGCCTCGGTGCCGTGGTTTATCTAGGTTTCTTCTTTGAAGGTATCCTTCATCTCCTCTCTAAGTCACCACTTCTAAGAGGGTCAGCACATGCTAAATTGGTGTGAAATACAAGACTTGTAAACTATGATGCGCATCTTAATTTTGCCTTCAAGGCCTTTTACACTCTGGCCTTAAGCATCCTTTGCAAACTCACCTCTTTATTTCCCTTTCTCAACTCGTCTCCAAAGGCTGTTACTGATGCTTCAGCCCTCTTGCTTGGTGTCTTCATCCATCACTCACTTGCTCTCCCAGCACGCACGTGCGCGCGTGCACACACACACTGGACCACACACCTGCCTTCCTTTCCTCTTCGAACTTCTCAAGCACTAGGTGAGCCACGCATTTGAATTTCAGTTACTCATCACCTGACATTTACCTTAGTGCGCATCAGTCTCTCCTTTTGCGTTGCACGTTCCGAAAGCTTATCCTTCCTGATATTAAGCGATTTGTTATCTGATTCCTGGAGTGAGGTCTTTTATGCACATGAACTGAAAGAGAAGCAGTCAAGGGAACAATTGATAGAGAAATGTAGAAATTGCCACGTAGTCAAGACAGCAAAAAGAAACACAGAAAGTGCATAATTGGGGCGTGCACACTGGCTGTCTGTGAAACCAGTGAACTTCATGCCTTAAGCCCAGGACCACCCCCACCCCAGTTCTTTGGAATTCAAAACCTGGGAATTTGCCCTGTGGTCCCTCATCAGTTCTACTTTTTACTTCTGCTATTCATTCTCGTGGGCTTTTCTCTAGCCAGTGACCAAAAAGACATTTGCCTTCAGCCTGTCTGTGTCTTCTGGTTTCTGCTCATGTCCTTGATCCCATTTCTTAGTGGCTTGTCAGATGTCAGTGACGTCGCAGCCGTGAAGCTCCTTACGCCATGTCTGGTGCAGGGTAGGTGCTCCGTGAGGATTTTCCTTCTCCTTAAAGTAGTTCAGACTTGTTCTTACACTTCCCGCGGAAGTGAGCAAAGGGCTCTTGCTAAATTAGAAAATAAAAGCAGCCTGTGTTGTTTCTCGGTCAAAGATGTCAGCCTGAAACAGAATTCCACGTCAGGTGCTTGGAGAGTCAGTGGGAGCACTGCAGGCCCCTCTCCCTCCTTGTCTCTCTGGAAAGGCTCCCTTGCTCATTGTCCTCCAGGGGCTTAAGGAGCAGGTCTGAACTCACAGCCCGTTGTTCACATCTGGGGCTGCCGTCCAACCACAGCCGTCCCCGCTGCGCCCACTCCTCCGGCAGCCCCGGCCCATCTCCGCGGTAGAAGCTGAGAGCAGGATCCCCCGCAGGGTCTGCAGGTTCAGAGTCCACACCGCTGGCTCTTCCTGCATCGAGGGGGGCGCCTCCACATGAGCTGCGTTGGATGGCAGCGCCCAGTTTTTAGCAGGCAGCGCTCCGTCCCCTTCCCCGCTCTCTCGCCTTTTGGGTCTCTTCCCCATTCTCCCCTCTGTTCTTCTCTAACACACCCTAGAATGGATGATGCTGGCTTGCAGCTGTTAACCTAGTTCTTTTTTTTTTTTTTTTAAATCCAGTCATTTATTTTAAAGTATAAATTTCGGGCTTGCTGGACAAAATCCCACTACAGTTAACTTTTATACAGACACTACTCTACTGTGCAATTAAAAAAGAAAAGCCCACAGAAACCTTCAAAACCTAATTTTAAAAAAAGGGCAACTTGCTATAGCCCGGTTTATATTAGACATTAGGAAAGTCTTCTACTGTCTTCTTATTTACAGTTTCACCTGCAATAAAGAAAAGTCAGGAGGCAGTTTAATCTAGTTCTTTTAAAAGAACTCTGAAGCCACCATAATAAGATACGCGAGTTCACACATTGTTTTTTTCTCCAGAGTTCAGATGATTTTTACAGGTGTCGTTTATTCCAACTTTGGAAACGTGCCGGAGGAAGGTAGGGACCAATGGTGGTAGGAGACACACTGTAAATATAGGGAGGGCCTCCCCCGCCCTGAACGCGAACAAGAGCAGAGAGCTGTGCTTGTGGGGAGTGGAGGGGATCCGAGAGCAGGTGCCCCAGTAGAGCTGCTGGGGGAAGGCGGGTGGGGTGCTGTTGGTGCGCATGGCTCCAAGGAAAGGTGGGACTCCTGAGAAAGTGGGAACAGGCCGTGAGCAGCAGTGAGGGTGTATGTGCGGGGGCTGGGAGGCGGGGTAATTCTTAAATCTTAGTTCACGTGTGGGACCACAAGAGACTGGGTGTGAAGGAGCCAAAGTCAGGGTGAGGGAAAGCAGTGGGGGTTTTTTGTAGGACGACACGCTGAGGCTTGGTGACGTGTTAAAGGTGGGGGAGTTCCCCCAGTTTTCTGTTTGGGAAGACCAAGACTGACAGCAGTGGAATGAGAGGCGGATTTGAGGAGAGAAAGATGACATGATGACGAAGTAAAGACATTTTCTGGGGAGGTGAAGAGACTGGAACAGAAGTAAAATGTCTCTTTTCTCCAAAGTGATCCTTGGAGGCGCAGTGAGGTTGGAAGCCCCTGCTCCCATTACCAGTCACTTCCCAGGGGCTCTGGGAGGGGTAGGGAAGCCACCTGCTGGGTACTCACAGTAGAGAGCATCCTTGGTGAAGTGAAACAACCTTAAAAATTATATTTGAAACTGTATTTTCTGAAGGCGTCCATTTAAGAGGTTGCCATTGGGATTCTTTTTTGAGAAGACTTGGACTTTCAAATAAATGCAAATCACCCATCGAGATCTGTCCTGTCCAAAGTGGCAGCCGCTGGGGGGAGGGTGCAGCTCAGTGGTAGACTCTGTGCTTAGCATACACAGGGTCCTGGGTTCACTCCCCAGTACCTCCATTAAAAAAAAAGCAAAACACCTAATTACTGCCCCCCTCCAAAAAAAAAAAAAAAACCCAAAACAAAACAAAAACCAAAAACACACAGAAAAATAAAGCGGCAGCTGCTAGCCACATGTGCTGGTTGAGTGCTTGATATGTGGCCAGTCGAAATTGAGATGCACCGTAAGTGTAAAAAGTACATTCCAATTTTGAAGATCTAGTATGAATAAAAGCATGCGAAATATTTCATAATTTTTTCTATTGATTATATGCAGAAATGATAATATTTTGGATATATTGGATTAAATACAAATATATTGCTAAAATCAACTTCTTAAAAAAAGGGGGAGAGGCTACTGGAAAATTTAAAATTACACGAGTGGTTTGTATTATATTTGGACAGCCCTGGGTAGATTTACCAGGAACGTACTTTTGCCGGTCCTATTCATTTTATTCAGTTCTTTGTTTAGTTGTTAGGATTGTGTATTCACATGGTAGCCTTTACCAGCCTTCTGTTTGAAATCAGGTAGTTAGGAGCTGGCATTTTTTGTTTTCCTTCATGAAGTCAATGAATGACTGCTACTGTTGTGGTTTTTTTTTTTTTTTTTTTTTCCAAAATTCAGTTGTGAGATGGTTAATTTCAGGATGGTGACTTCTGAGTATTTTTTTTTTCTTTCCCTTTATAAAGGTAAAACTGCACCATTCTGGAAACAGTTAACTCAGGACGTTAGGAATTATTTTTCAAAACAGTCACCTCTCAAAATTCCCTCACTGGTCCTGGCAGCTCACACCATGGCTGTGTTGCTCTTTAGAGCTGCGTTTTTGTTTTTGTTTTTATTGACGTGTAGTTGATTTACAATGTTGTGTTAGTTTCAGGGGTACAGCAGAGTGCTTCAGTTATATATATGTGTGTGTATGTGTGTGTGTGTGTGTGTGTGTGTATATATTCTTTTTCAGATTCGTTCCCATTATAGGTCATTACAAAAAATTGAACATAGTCCCCAGTGCTGTACAGTAGGTCCCTGTTGCTTATCTGTTTTATATGCAGTGGTGCGTATCTGTTAATAAAGCTGCCTTTTGGGGCTCGGAGCCTTGGAACCCGTGATCACTAGTAAGGCCACCCTCCCAGGCTTCGGGGTCCTTCTGAGTTCCACCCCTCCAGGGTAAGGGGTGGCTCCTGTCCTGGGACGTGATGGTGCTTGGGCAGCTGGGCCGTGTCCTGCAGCCGGGGCCGGGGCTCCTCGGGGAGCAGGGCAGGGTAACTGGTGCTTATGCAGAAGAGGACGGTGGATCCTGGGGACAGTGTGTTCTCTCAATACTGCCTTTTTCTGGGTGGCAGGGGACAAGTATTTGGCAACAGCTGTGTGACGGACAAGAAATGTGCACTGGTAGAGCAGCCTTTCGCGTCTTACCTCCCAGATAGCAGTCACCTTTTCCTTCCTTTTTGTTCTGAGAGACTTTATGTTGTTGGGAAGACGACTCCTTAGGAGGACTGACTGGGCACAGCCTTCTGCCACTGAACCTGTTTTCTTCTTGTGCTTTCCAGATCATCAAGAAGCTGATAGAAAGAAAACAAGCCCAGATTCGGAAGGTCTACCCTGGACTTTCCTGTTTTAAAGACGGAGTTCGGCAGATTCCAATAGAAAGCATCCCGGGAATTCGTATGTACCCATCTTCTTTTAAAAGCAAAACCTTTTGGTACTGAAGTGAGATGTGTTTGAAACAAGCTTTTTTGGTTTTATTTTTTTGGTGGGGGGTAGTTCGGTTTATTTATTTATTAATGGAAGTACTGGGGATTGAACCCAGGACCTCGTGCACGCTAAGCATGCGCTCTACCACTGAGCTCTAACCTTCCCCCATTTTTACACACATACACACAAAAGGAATCACAAAAGAAATCACATCACCTCAATTTTAGAGTTCTGTTTAATAGATCGGTAAACTGAGAGGCAAAGGTCGAATGACTTATTTAGAGTAAGTTAGCTTTTAAGGAGAGAACAAGAAATCAAGTCCAGGTCTGTTGGACTCCAGGCTGTGTCTTCTTTCTGCAACACTAAACCATCTTGCATTATAAGCAGGGTCTTCGCCAAATAAAATAGAAACCAGGACAGAGTTGGTTTCCAACCTAAAATAACAGCTTAACGCTTCAACATGGTGATTAGCAAAAAATGTGACTTAGGGTTTTAAAAATATCCATGCCCACAGTACCAGACGTGTGTTTTTTTAAGCTCTCCTCTGAAAGGTTGGAGTTCCTGCTTTAGAAAACACTACCAGAGCGTTGTCAGTCTTGGAAACGTTTCCTGTTGTTAGCTGTGTGAGGGAGTAAATGAAATGTAGTTCCTTCCATTCAGTCTCTTTTCAGAAATGGACTTGCCTTGAGTCATGGCTGTAATTCATTGCATTTTTGATAAATATTAACTGTGTTATTCTCTTGACTAAAAGCAGTTCTCATTCGTTGTTCAATTTCATTGATATATAGGAGAGACAGGCTGGAAACCGAGTGGAAAAGAGAAAAGGTAAGTATGTTCCTGGGCCAGAGGATATTAGTGGAAGTGGGTTTTTTTTGCCCCCCACCAGTGAACTGGAGAAAACAGGCAAACTGACTGTAATCACCATTACAACACGTCTTAGGTTTCAGTTTTCATAAAAATTTCTGGAATGGATCCAGATCTGTTTCTGTGAAAATGAGCTGGATGGGAATCCCCCAGCCACAGGGTAAAAAAACTAATCATTGCTTCTTCTTGTTTCCTCTTTTCCTTTCAAGTAAAGAGCCCAGAGACCCTGACCAGCTCTACAGCACCCTGAAGAGCATCCTCCAGCAGGTGAAGGTGGGTGTGTGCTTTCCCTTCACCTCACGCAAGTATTTTGCAGTGATTTCCCACGTGGAATTTCCAGATTAGATACCTTACTTTTTTCTTTACTCAAGAGCCATCAGAGCGCTTGGCCCTTCATGGAACCTGTGAAGAGAACAGAAGCTCCGGGATACTATGAAGTTATAAGGTTCCCCATGGGTAATGCCATTAACCTTTTCTAAGTATAGATTTAAAGCTCTCTGGATGGCGGTGTGGGGGACAAACGGTTGCTGAGGTTGGTTTGTGCTCGCCTGTGGTAGGGTAGGGTGCGTCTGGTGGGCAGTGGGATCCACGTGCCTACGGAGGGCCAGCGCGCCAGAGCAGGCTGACAAAGGAGCAGGGGGTGGCCGTGTTCATAGAGACGGCCTGCCCCTGTCCTGCCGAGCCCCGCACCACCAACCCTACATGCAGAAAGCCTGGGCTTGGGGGAACCTCAAAAGGGGAGAACTGTGGAATTTGCTGTTAAGTCTGCACCATGCTAAAATAGATGATTAATTGGCTCAATTGAGAAGCCCCAAATTGAACCAGTTTGCCATTGTGCAGACCATGCGGTTGAATTCCGAAGGGAAGGGTGACGTGGGATTCAGGATTTCCCACGGTGTGAAAAATGAGCCATGTCAGCCGGGCAGTAGTAGTGATGGCTCCTCCTCTTCCCACCTCTGCCGCCACACCCCCAACCTTGGTCAGCTGGTGTTTAAAGGGAGTCAGAGATGGCTAATGTTTTTGTTTTTTCCTGTGCAGATCTGAAAACCATGAGCGAACGCCTCAAGAACAGGTACTACGTGTCTAAGAAGTTATTCATGGCAGACTTACAGCGAGTCTTCACCAACTGCAAAGAGTACAACCCCCCTGAGAGTGAATACTACAAATGTGCCAACATCCTGGAGAAATTCTTCTTCAGTAAGATTAAGGAAGCTGGATTAATTGACAAGTGATATTTTCCCCCCTCTGCTTCTTAGAAACTCATCAAGCAGTGTGCCTAAAGCATGGTTTAGTTTTACAAAGAATTGGACGTAATGTGTTGAAGATACCTGTAAATGTAATAATTAGCACTTTTCAAACTACAAACAAAAAAGCCTCCTCTTAGCCTTTCAGATATGTATTTAAATTGGAGTCATAGAACATTTTTATTTTATGGAATAGATTTTAATCTATTTACTACTATTAATGTAAATTGTCTATGGCATGTCCATTAGCTGAATATTCCATCATAGATGATCAGGGGTTTCCTCAAAACTTGTATATGAGGAAATTGCACATAGTACCGAGATTTGGGGGAATGCAGAAAATTTTCAGACCGTGAATGTTTCCATTTTTTTCTAACAAAATGTGAGAGTTTATTTTTATTTTATTCTGAAGGACTTTAAGGAAGGGATACATGATAAAAAGCCCGCAGAAAGTGAAATATGTGACGTTCGAAGTCTCCTGGTAGACTTTTTATATATATTTTTAAACACTCATCTAGATGAGGTGCTTTGAGCAGTTCTGAAAAATACAGTTCCAGAAAAGCAACTGCTTTGATTCCTAAGGAAAAAATTCTAAATAATGCAAACTTTTTTATAAGCATCTGGGTTTTTGATAATTCTATCTACCTGCAACAAACTTGTGAGTGCATAACCACTATTTTAATAATTATTTCCTCTACACAAATGTGTAATATTATATTTGACTTTGCTTATGCAGGCCATAAGTTCCCAAAGGCAATTTCCCGGGCCACAAAAGCATACATTTGAAAACACTTGAGATTGAATCAACATGCTTTAATAGGAAAAAATGTATTATCTATATATATGTATCAAATTTAGTGAATCCTTGTTCTAATAAGGATTTTCCCTTTTCTGTGCTACACAACCCCACTGATAACGTATTTATGAACCTTTTTCCTTCTGCACCTCCAGATTACGTTCATTGTCTGAGGTCGATCAGATTACCACCCATATTTGCTGTCAGTATTTTAACACCTCCATTGGTATCTAGACCCAGGGTGATATCCCACAAAAATCCATCATACAGCCTTATTAACCTGACTTGGGGTTCCAGCTTAATGCTTGGATTTATTTCCTGATTAACACTACATTGAAAAGTGGGACGTCTGTCATCCCAGCTCTGGGAGAGAACCAACTCGTATAAAACAAACGAAGGCCATCTTGATGGTCTCGACACTAATTTTTATGATACAAATTTATAAACTGATTTTTGTAAAGGACTAGGTTTTAAAAGTGTATTTAACTTGATGTTTTCTATCACCATAAACGACTTAAAATGATCATTTAATAGTCATTAAACACAGTTGCCAGAGATAATCTGCTTGAAGGAAAAAAGAAAAAACCCTGCAGATGGCAGATGGCTGAAGCTGGAAGTATTGTTTCTCGTACGTAGGGGATATTCAGAATGCTCACAATGAGAAATGCCTCAACTTTTTTAAGTATAAGAAACCACCTTGAGTGGCATCTAGATTTCTAATGAAGAATGGTGATACAGTTTGGATTAAGTATCTTGGACTGGGTTTAAACAGTGCTTTGTACTGGGTCTCCCGAAGCATCTGTCCAGCTTGGTAATCCTGTGAAAGTTTGTTATTTTCTGGGTAGACATTCTTATAGAGTATTGTCTTTAAAATCAGATTGTCTCTTCTATATTGAAAGCATTTTTATGTTTTCTAATTTAAAAATTAATATTTTCTTATAGATATTGTGCAATAAAGCTGAAGTAGGCTGTGTGGTTTTTGCAAATGCTTTAACAGCAGATAAAATTTTACATTTGTAAAATTAATATATTGTACTGGTACAAAATAGTTTTAAATTATATTTTAAAAAGCTCTCAATCTGGTGGTGTGTTTTCTTCGCCTAGCAGATTAACAGGGCAGATGTACCATCTGGTTGATGACCAATAACTCCTTCCTTAAATCTTAGGCCTTAAGCATTTTGAGGAGGATGTTTAGAATTGCTGCATTTGCGGGAAGTTTCATAACAACTCCCAGCCCGTCAGTGAGAGATTTTCAAGAGGAGAGAGGAGACTTACTGTTTCTCCTGGGTGGTCCACTGCGTCTTGCCAGTTGTCACTCACTAAACAAAGAAAAAAAATTCAGCTAAAGAAGTCTTAAACGGGTTTTAGAAACTGAGCTTCCTACCCCCACCCCCACCTCAGATACTGTGCGTCTGAAACAGAGGGAGGAGGGGAGACCTGAACATACAGCTGATGTTCAGACATCTCCCGTGTGAGCTCCCGGTGTTACTCACAGTGCTGAGTGTAGGAAAGGATTCTGTCCTGTTAGGTGGGTGTGTACCCACTCAGGAGCATCCCTCTTCCTTTCTCAATTCTGAGCCAGCTAAGAAGTCAAAAGAGGAAGGCACACGATGGACAAAATACCCTTATTAGCAATAGAACGGGTATTGGAGAATGTGACTGACGGATCTGGAAAGTGGGCTTCCTAACGCTGAACCCCAGGATGCGACTGACTTGACTTGCCAGCTGCCAGCAGCTCTGCACCCCTGGGTCCCCCCTCCAAAGGCAGAGCCTTTGCCACGAAGCCTAGCGCACGGCCGAGGGCAGCGGAGCTCTCGGGAGGCAGGCCCACCCCAAAGAGGCACAGGAGAAGGAGCAGAACATGTAGGCCAGCTCCTTACCTAACTCATCAGTGAGGTGAGTCCCTCCCACGGGAGCAGGCAGCAGGCAGCAGGCAGCGGCTGGTGGGTGTCTTTCAGTGGGGGTGGAGGCCACGTCTCCCTCCCACCCCACCCCATTTCTATCCTCAGTCAGAAATCTTTATAAAAATAGTAGCTTTTGATGGCTCAGCACTGGTTGTTTTCACTAGAAGAGTGAAAAGACAACTTTGTGGTTTTCACGTCATGTCTTTTCACTCTTTTTTATTACACATACCTTCTTGCACAAATGCTCCTTCTTAGCACCCTTTCTGGATGAAGGACAGTGTACACTCCTTGGGAAGCCAGTTCACCTCACTGTGTCTATTCCCTTGTCAGACACACACATTTTGGCTCAAAGCTGTAGTGAGAATGTTTAAATAATATTTATGCAGATGTTTCAAAATCTGTGTGAAACATTATAGAATATTTACTACTACACATTTATGAATTAGAAAGGCCTTTTACCTAAAACAGTTTTTAAGTATTTTTAATAGAATGTGAAATTTAAAAATTCTGCACAGGTACTAAGCAGGTTTGAACTAGCAGAGTTCCGTGCGGATAAGTCAATCTGTGGCTGCTACTTGGATTCATATAATCAAGCAATGTCCTTGCTCAAGAATCTACCACTTATCAAGCACTGACTAGGTGTCAGTCACTCTTCTCTAAGCATTTTACTTAAGTATATTGTCATTAAATCCTGGCAACAATTTAATGAAAACACTGTGGTACAGAGAGGCAGTTTTCCTAAGAAGTCACATGCCAGGATTCTTGATTATGAGTCAGCGTTCTTAAACTCTGTGCGACACCAAGCACATCTACAGCTACAGTAACTGTCCTAGTGCGTTGCATAAAGTATCCAGATATTAACTGTAGTTCCAATTCCTTTTACACTATGAATTCTTATTTCACTCCACATTTCTTGAGCGTCTCTCATGTATAAAATGATAAGGCTACAAAGGTGAGTTGCCAGCACTGAAGACTAAAGTCAATTACTGGAGATGGAATGGAAACCAGGTGACGAGGTAATGTCTGTGAATTCAGAGGTGACATTAACGTGAAGTTGGGGTGATGGCTGCTGATGTGCTGTGGGGAGGGTCACACCTTGCAGGTTGGATGGGTCAGCAGACACCTTGCTAAGGAGGCTGTGCTTTAATAGTAGGCCCAGGAGAGCCGCTGAAACCTAGGGGGTGTGCAGGTACAAAATGAACAACGTTGTGATGACATATTCCTGAGCCGGTCAGACATTCGATAAGCAATTACAAGTGTCAAGGGAGCTACAGTGGGACGTGGAGCTTGCAGAGGTGGCACAAAGGGTGGCTTCATTCCACATACAAGTTAAATTAAAAAGGTACTTGTTGGAAGGGGTTCAAGATGGCAGAATACAAGGGCAAGGAGTGCTTCTCCTCCCACAAATACATCAAAAACACATCTGCCTAAGGAACAGTTCTCAAAGAACACCTGCTGAACTCTGGCAGAATATCTAACACAAGCAAAGCTACAAGATGACTCTCCAGGTGGCCAAGTAGGACCAAAAGCGAGGGGAAAAATATCAGGACGAGACCTGCACCTCAGGGGAGGAGCAGAGAAACAGGAAAAGTTCCCTGACCCTGGGAAGCCCCTTCACCTGCAGGGAGCCCAGCTGGGACAGAAAGGGAGCTTCAGAGGCTCAGAGGAGAGTGTAGCAGCCGCTTTGCATGGGCAGAAAGGAGAGAAACTGCGCAGAGGATCCATGCAGTCCCCATCCCAAAACGTGAGCCTTCAGAACGTTACATCCAAAAAACCCAGAATATACATTCAAGTGCCCGTGGAACATTCTCTAGGATAGACCACATACTTGGACATAAAACAAGCCTCAACAAATTTACGAGGATAGAAATTATTTCAAGCATCATTTCTGACTTCAATGGCATGAAACTAGAAATCAACCACGGAAAGAGAAACAAGAAAAACAATAACAACTACAAAATGACTGCATGGAGACTAAACAACATGCTACTAAAATACCAGTGGGTCAATGATGAAATCAAAAAGGAAATTTAAAAACACCTGGGACAAATGACAGTAAAAACAACCAACATAAAATCTGAGATGTAGCAAAAGTAGTCCTAAGAGGGAGGTTCAAAGAAATACAGGGCTTCCTCAAAAAATAAGAAAAATCTCAACTAAACAACCAAACCTACCATCTAAAAGAATTAGAAAAAGAAGAACAAACAAAACCTAAAGCCAGCAGAAGGAAGGAAATAATAAAGATCAGAAAGGAAATAAAAGACAGATTAAAAAAAAAAAAAGAAAAAGCCAATCAAACCAAGAGCTGGGCTTTTTTGAAAGAGTAAACAAAATTGACAAACCTCTGGCCAGGTTCACCAAGAAAAGAGAGAGGACCCAAATAAAATACGAAACGAAAGAGGAGGAATTGCAACCAACACTACAGAAATACAAAACACCATAAGAGAACACTATGAACAATTATATGCCAACAAATTGGACAACCTAGAAGAAATGGACAAGTGCCTATAAAATATGGTCCACCAAAGCTGAATCAAGAATAAATAGATAATTTGAACAGACTGATCACTAGAAGTGAAACAGAATCTATAATTAAAAAAAAAAAAAACTCCTTGCAAACAAAAGTCCAGGGCAGGGATGGCTTCATTGGGACATTCTACCAAACATAAAAAGAACTTATACCAATCAATCCTTCTCAAACTCTTCCAAAAGATT
Organism: Camelus ferus; assembly: GCF_009834535.1. NCBI lineage: Eukaryota > Metazoa > Chordata > Mammalia > Artiodactyla > Camelidae > Camelus > Camelus ferus. The sequence continues at coordinate 116,279,812 of NC_045696.1, read as the reverse complement.
GAAAAGGAGGGAACACTCCTAAACTCATTCCATGAAGACACCATCACCCTGATATCAAAACCAGATAATGATGCTACCAAAAAAGAAAAGTACAGGCCAATATCTTTAATGAATACAGATACAAAAACCTCCACAAAACATGAGCAAATCAAATCAAAAAACACATAAAAAAGATCATACACTATGATCAAGTTGGATTCATCCCAGGGACACAAGGATGGTTCAACATAGGCAAATCAATCAATGTGATACACCACAGCCACAAAAGGACAAAAGCCACATGATTATCTCAACAGATGCAGACAAATCCATTCATGATAAACTATTACCAAAATGGGTGTACAGAGAACATATCTCAACATTATAAAAGCTATTACGACAAACTCACAGCCAAAATACTTAATGGTAAAAAGTGTAAAGCCTTCCCCCTAAAATCTGGAACAAGACAAGGATGCCCATTCTCACCAACTCTCACCATTTGTTCAACATAGTGTTAGCAGTCCTAGCCATAGCAATCAGACAAGAAAAAGAAAAGGGATCCAAATTAGAAAGGAAGAAGTAGAATTATCACTGTATACAGATAACATTATTCTATATATAGAAAACCCTTAAGATTCCATGCAAAAACTACTAGAGCTGATACAAGACTAACATACAGAAATCTACTGAATTTCTTTACACTAACAAATATCAGAAAAGGAAATTAAACAATCACTTTTAAAATCACATCAAAAAAAAATTATGAATAAACCTGACCAAGGAGGTGAAAGACTTACATGCTGAGAGCTGTAAAACACTGATAATGGAAATAAGAAATGGAAAGATACCCATGCTTTTGGATTAGAAGAAATTAATATTGTTAAAATGGCTATACTACCCAAAGCAATCTACAGATTTAATGCAATCCCTATTAATACACCCAGGACATTTTTCACAGAATTAGAACAAATAATCCTAAAATTTATATGGAATAACAAAAGACCCAGAACTGCCAAAGCAATACTGAAGAACAAAACTGGAGACATAACCGTCCCAGATGTCAGACAATACTACAAAGCTATAGTAATCAAAAAACAGTGTGGAACTGGTACAAAAACAGTCATGTGGATCAATGGGACAGAATAGAGCCCAGAAATAAACTGGCCCACCTGCAGTCAATTAATCTTTGACAAAGGAGGCAAGAATATGCAATGGAGAAAGAAAATATCTTTGACAAGTGGTGTTGGGAAAGCTGGACAGCTGCATGTAAATCAGTGATGGTAGAACACACCCACACCATACAGAAAAATAAACTCAAAATGGCTGAAAAACTCAAACGTAAGACTGGACACCATAAATCTAGAAGAAACTGTAGGCAAAACATTCTCTGACATAAATCTTAGCAATGTTCTCCTAGGGCAGTCTACCCAGGCAATAGAAACAAAAGCAAAAATTAACAAATGGGACCTAATTAAACTTACAAACTTTTGCACAGCAAAGGAAACCATAAGCAAAATGACAACCTATGGAATGGGAGAAAATATTTGCAAAAGATGAAACTGACAAGGGCTTGATTTCCAGAATATATACACAGCTCATACAATTTAATAAGAAAAAAAAAATGAATAACCCAATCCAAAAATGGACAGAAGACCTAAACAAGCAATTCTCTGATGAAGACATACGAATGACCAAAAGGCCTATGAAAAAATGCTCAGTATCACTAATTATCAGAGAAATGCAAATCAAAACTATGAGGTATCACCTCACACCAGTCAGAATGGCCATCATTCAAAAGCCCACAAATGATAAATGCTGGAGAGGCTGTGGAGAAAAGGGAACCCTCCTTCACTGCTTGTGGGAATGCAGTTTGGTGCAGCCCTTGTGGGAAAGAGTATGGAGATTCCTCAAAAGACTAAAAACAGACTTACCTTTTGACCCAGCAATCCCACTCCTGGGCATATATCCAGCGGGAACCCTAATTCAAAAAGACACGTGCACCCCAATGTTCATAGCAGCACTATTTACAATAGCCAAGACATGGAAACAGCCTAAATGTCCATTGACAGATGACTGGATGAAGAAGCTTTGGTATATTTATACAACAGAATACTACTTGGCCATAAAAAATGATAAAATAATGCTATTTTCAGCAACATGGATGGCCCCAGAGAATGTCATTCTAAGTGAAGCCAGAGAAGGAAACTACCATATGATATCACTTATATGTGGAATCTAAAAAATAGGGCAAATGAACATAAATATAAAATAGAAACTGACTCATAGACATAGAATACAAACTTGTGGTTGCCAGGGGAAAGGGGGGTGGGAAGGGATAAACTGGAAGTTCGAGATCTGCAGATACTGACTGGTATATATAAAATAAACAAGTTTATACTGTATAGCACAGGGAAATATATTCAATACCTTGTAGTAGCTTATGGTGAAAAAGAATATGAAAATGAATGTATGTATATTCATGTATGACTGAAGAACTGCGCTGTACACCAGGAATTGACACAACATTGTAAACTGACCAAGCGTCAATTAAAAAAAAAGTGTTATATTATACACAGAGGAATATTACTAAGTCATAAAACAGAATACCCTGCCATTTGCAGCAACACAAATGTACCTAGAGATCATACTAAGTTAAATAAGAGAAAGACAAATATCATGTATCATTTATATGTGGAACAAAAAAAAAAAGATACAAATGTACTTATATACAAATCGAAAATAGACTTGTAGTCATAGAAAACAAATTGGGTTACCAAAGGAGAAAGGAGATGGGGAGGGATAAATAAGGATAAATTAGGGATTAACATATACACATTACTGTATATAAAATAGATGAACAACAAGGACCTACCGCATAGCACAGGGAAGTATAATCCACATCCTGTAATAACCTACAATGGAAAACAATCTGAAAAAGAATATACACACACACATATATATACACACACACATATATATAAAACTGAATCACTTTGGTACATACCTGAACCCACAGAACATTGTAAATCAACTATACTTCAATAAAAATTAAGAAATAATGTATTTAAATTTTAAAAACTGTTAGGAAAATGATATACTCCTTGTATCAGCAGAATTGATAACAACCACTTACAGAGCAATCCTACGTCCAGGTAGTAACTTCATGGAGACTTATTCACATGCATAAAGGAATGGAGAATATTACCTGCAGCACTAATATGTAACAATGAAAAAGTGGAAGCAAGTTTGTTTCTCAAAAGAATAAGTCTGGTTTATTTACAAAATACTGAGCATGGATGAAAATAATCTACATCTGCCAACGTGGATAAACCTAAGAAAACAATGTTGAGCCTAAAAAGTCAGTTGCAAAAAAGAGACGTACAACATAATATTCATGTAAAATGTTAAAATGCAAAACAATGAACTGTATATGGATAAATATTACAAGAACAATGAAATATTAAAAGTACAAAATTATAATAGTACAAAACCACCAAGTTTAGAAAAGTAATTGATTCTGGACAGAAGGGAAAGTGAGTATCAAAGCTAGATCCAAAAATGTCACAAAGGAAAATCTATAAAGTAAAAGTAAAGGCAGTCAATGGTCTAGAGCGGGAGTTGGCAAACTTTTTTGGCAAAGGGTTGGAGAGTAAGTATTTTAGGCTTTGTAGGCTAAGGGGCGAAATCAAGGACATTATGTAAGCACTCCATTGGGGTTTGGAGCTAGTGTTTTCTATCATCAAAATCAACAGCAAGTGTTGAAGAACCTAAAAACCATTTTTAGCTTGCAGACCGCACAAAAGCAGGCGAACAGCTGAGTCTAGCCTGCAGACTGTAGGTTGCACGCTGTGGGCCTAGAGCAAAATTGCCCAATAGAACTGTCTGCGGTGACAGAAACGTTCTCTGTACGCGTTGTCCCCAGCGTGGTAACCACCAGCCATGTGTGGCTATTGAGCGCTTGAAATGTAGCAATTGTGACTGAGAAATTAAACTTTAAATTGTATTTAATCTTAATTAAGATAGCCATTCTAGAACGTCCATGAATTTAAAGAACAGGTGTAAGGGGAGTGGTTGAACAAACTGGAAAAATAAGAGACTACGATGGGAAGGCAGGATGTATGCATCAGTGACTCCATCACGGAGAGCCAAATTCTGGCTGATGGAAAGGATGACGGCTGCTAAGGAATGCAGGAAGACGTGCAGACGCAACCAAGAAAGTGGGAGGTCCGGGTTGGAAGAGTCACCAGTGAAATAAGACGAGTTGATCGTGGACCTGGAGATTGCACAGTGAGCAGTGGGAGGAGGAAAAGTATGAGGAGGGGGTGTGCTGGGGCGGTGACTGCAGGGAAAACCAAGGTCCAGGAGAGAAACGTCCACGAGGGGTGAGACCAGTGAAGACTCAGAGTCAAGACCTTCCACAACCAGAGGGATTCCACCTCTAATGTTTAAAGAACAGATGGAAAACACAAGCAATATCTTATACAAATTTTATTGCTCTTTAAAAATGAGTAACTAAAGTTTAAAGAGGAATATACAAGTACAGGCTTCAAACTCTCAGAACCAAACTAATTCCCTCTTACTAGTTCACCAAAAACACAAAAGAGTCCTTGGCATTTACACATTCCACATCTGGGATTTCTGACCAAATGAGGCGCCATCCTGAAAGGCCAGGACATCATCATTTGTGGTTTTGCTGAGGCACCAAGTACACGGAGAGCTGGCGGTTCAGAGCTAGTCACTTACCTGGTCCCTGAGCCTGAGAAACATTGACTCTCTAATCATGATTTACACGTTTTATCTGAAAAGTCAAATACAACGGCTGTACCCTACTGTGAATGCCAAGGGTTTATCTTATTCAAATATTACATAGGGAAGTGTCAAAAGATTCTCAGCCTGTCTTCAAAAATCATTCATTCAATTATAGTATTACCCACTTAAGGGAAAAAATAAAGATGCCTTATAATTAAAACATCTTAATTTGAATGAACATTATTAATTTCCAAATGTTGGTCTAAGATACATTTTGACTAAAATACAGTTTTAGGCAGTGTAAGAATTCTAAACTATTATAATGCTTAAGTCCAATTATTTATCTTTAAAAGGAAAAAAACACCAAACTTATTAAAGGCTGAAGGAAAAAAAATCACATCTGATGTACAGTTCTGAAGAAATGTTCATGATTGAAGAGTCTTGTCAAGAGATTACTCTACGGAAAGAGTTCCACCCACTTGAACGCTATCTTACAGATTCTCTTGTGGCGCCATAGAAGGGGGTGTAGGATGAATTTAAACAGCATCCAACAAATGGTTCATTGTATCTGCTTCGTACTTTTTTTTTTTGAACTGCGTCTGGAATCCCTTTTCTGCTTGAAAATAGGCGAATTCAGGAAACACAAATCTGTAAAAGGGTCTCCTCTTCTCAGTTTCCTGTAAGGGTGAAAAGAACCCTTAGGCCTAATTATAAGCTTCCCAATATTAACTTACTCTTCAGTATAAAGTTATTGGAAAGAATGCCATTGTGAATATTCCTACTTCAGTTTTTCATCAAAATGGTGTATTTCAAGTAAGACTCACAACCTTACTCCCCCCACACGTAACATTAAAAGTCAGATACTTACGAGGCGAGCGTGGGTTCCTTATAGTTCACAATGGCTGTGCACCTGCGCTTGCGCAGAGACACTGGTGGGCTTTCTATATTCTTTTTTGGAGAAAGAGAAAGTTTTCTGGCTTTCACTGCAGGATACAAGGGGACATTTGTGATATCCTTCAGGCTAAAATGAGGTGACCGGCGAGTCTCAGGTAGTGCACCTACAAGAACAACTTGTATTGAATATGGTTGCAAAAAAAACCAAAAACCAAAAAACAAAAAAACACAGGAATTAAAACTGTATGCAATTACACATCCTAAATGTATACACAATCCAGCATTTTATAATATAGATTTTTAAACACTTGTTCATCACTTTTTCATCCTAGACAATATTAATTACTGTGGATGTGAAGAACTGACTAAAAGTAACAGTTTACTGAAACTTAAAATTCTTAAAAATTAAAGAGAAATTACAATTCTCCTGGGATAGCCTGGGCACAAAGAATTAGTTTAAACTCTGCAATTTCATTTAGTCACACTTTGCTCTTCAGAATCATCAGGCCTCTATTTCAATTCCAAAGTTTATCATCAGATGGCTTCATATGGTCTTAAAAAGCCACGTGAACTCATTTACTAAATAAGTGAAAATTTGAAATCATAGTCTCTGTGTAAACCAGGAGAAAAGGGGTTCCCTCCAGTAAAGCTAGTAGGTTAAAAAGATTCCAATGGTTTTTTCTATCATAAACATCCAAATTATTCTACCTGGGAGCCACATCTATATTGGGAGACAGGTACCCAGTACACAGTAAGAACACTGCAAGACAATCTCTGAAAATTGCTTTAAAAAGCAAATCATTTCCCAAGAAAAACTACACTGGAACCATAAAATGACTTTATACTTAGTAACCATTCTCCAGGGTTATCTGGGTTTCAAATACTCTGTCTTTCTTGTCCCCACATAAGCATATTGTACTACACTAATTATTCCAACTTTCAGTTTGGAAAACATGGTTAAACAACAATCAGATCAGTTGCTATGTTCTGGAACAACGCTTCTAACACTTCAATGCATATATAAATCTTCTGGCGGAATCTGTTAAAAAGATGCAGATTCTGATTCAAGAATGTAGGGTACGGTCTGAGATTGTTTTTCTAAGAAGTTTTCAAAGTAATGTTGATACTGATGGTCTGAGGACCAAACTCTGAACAACACTATTTTAGAGTGTATTTTTTTTTCCTTTTAAAAACTTACTATGAAAAATTTCAAGTATACACAAAAATGGAGACAACAGTGTAATGAACCTCCAGCCACCCTGCTTCAATAATTATCAACATTTTGCCACTCTTGTTTGATTTACTGTAACATCATTACAGCACATTTTTCAAAAAGATATTTGCATGATACCATCACCTAACTGGTTGACCTTGGAAAGTCATTTAACTTTTTTCGGCCTTAGTTTTCCTTATAAACAAAACAAGCATGGCATCACGGACACTTCACAAAGTTGTTCTGAGGACCAAATGAACCAGCATCACAATATTTTGAGGATGATACAACCCATTTATGTTAGCTTTAGCACCATAACGAAAAGTCCCAGATGAGAATCTGTGGGCAGGTGCAGGCTGTATCATCAGCATTTGAACCACGCCTATTTTTTGATCTAACTAATCAAAGCGAGATTTTCTAAGCCACAGTTTTTGCATGTCTTACAAATACCTTACAAAAGAATCCTAAGTCCATCAATTGAGGGAAAGTCTTTCTTGGTCTTATTAGTCAGCCTTCACTAAACAGAAAGTTACGTTAAATCACGGTCCTGTTGAATACCAAACAAGGCCATTAAAGTTACGGGTCACTGGATTCAAGTTTGATTTCATTTTCAAGGGGATGTTTCATGGGAATGTATAATAGATATTTTAATTCAACCCAATACCACCAAAGTTTTTTCCTCACCTTGGAAGGCTTCATTTACTGAAAGTAAAAATGTTTTCTCCAAAACAAGTAGTATTTGTTCTTAAAGAGGATTTAAATTAGCTTAAAGCAGGTCAAAGCAACACAACTGTGATTTCCACCCACCCCTCTATCCCCCACTATTTAATCAGACTGTAATTTCCTCCAAAGAGACAGATGGTAAGTCTCTAACCTCCCCCAGAGAAACAGATGGCAAGTATAGTACATAATACCAGGAGTGATCATTTATCATAAACATTAAAAACGCAAGCAAACAAGTAGATCACTTACTACTAGGAGTTTTTGTTGGCTCAGAGCCCGCTGTCTCCTCCTCACCGCTATGTTTCAGTGCTCTTTTAGATCGAGGCCGGGTGACTGGACTCTTATGTGACTCACTGGTGAGATCCTGACGGCTCCTGCACGTGGGCAAATAGAGGTCGTCAGAATCATCACCGGAGCTGCTGGATTCACAGATGCTCGCTTCAGATTCATTGCTGTTTTCTTCTCTTTTAGAATCTTCGCTCGTTTTTTGTCGGAAAGGAGTAAGATGAACACCCTCTTCCAAATTAAAATTGTAAGCATCCTTGCAGGTGACAGATTTACCCAACTTTTTTTTGGAAACGTTTTTTTTATCTTCACTTTTGCTCCCCTTATATTTTGATACAGGTTTTGATTTCCTCCTTCTGTTAGCTTTTTTTCTCTCTTTTCTTTTTCCTCCTAGTGCGTCTCTGTGCTTGTTTTCAGTTTGTTCAGATTTGTCCTGTAAAATGTCCTCTTTTGTTTCAGTAAAGTGTCCTGGGTGAATCTGCTTTGATGGTAAGTTAATTTGATCCTTGTTCCATCGATAAACATTCTGTTCTACATTTTCAGGTATGTGCATGTTTCCTGGTGGGTGTACACATCTAATTCTTTTCAGTTCAAAAGACTGCTCTGACAAATGACTGATTCCAAAATCATCCAAGCTACTGAACTCACATAGATTATTAACAGGTTTCTTCAGACTGCGACGGAGAGACACAGTTCTAGGTAAGACACTGTCAGCTGACTTCTCTTCACCTGAATCCAAATCAAATCCCAGTCTGTCTTGGGAAACAGTAGGTATTTGCTCTGATAATTTAAAAAACAAATGAGAAAAATAGTTTTACTTTATGGAAATTTTAATTTCAAGAATCTCAGAATTCAAAACTAAAAATGGAAAAATTGAAAGTCATTCTGTAGTTTCCCCACGTTTACTGTAAGTAAATACAAATCTGGGAACTTAACCTTTCCTCACTCCTTTGAGTTTATATAGAATGGGGCCGTGCCTGTACTCCAAGGCTGTTATGAGAGTTTAGTAAGATGATGTAAATAAAGTGCCTAACACAGAGCCTGACACACAGTAGGTTCAGTAAACTACAGGCATCCTTATAGCCAAGGTTCCTGATTATACATTTGGCAAAATAAATGGATGTATTTTAAAACTCTTACATTCTGTATAAATAAACAGATATTTGCTTTGAGCAGAATACCAGACAAGCAGATTTAAAAAGGTAACAAAATCAGACTTAGAGAAATTTAATTATGTTACTTGTTCTCAAATATCTTATCTTGACCTTAACAATATTTTTAGATTTTCATTTGAATCACCTTCTATTTGGGATGATTCTCCTTGTCCTGGAAAGTCAGCTTCCTGAAGAGGAACTTGCCTTGGAAAATACCAATAAAAAATTTATTTAACAATTATGCAATAAAAACAAATTTTAAGATTTTCTACAAATCAAGTTTCTTCCTTTTCTTTAGTATCATAATTCCCTTCTAAATCAGTACGTATGCTCTGTTATCAAAAGAAACCAAAAACACCTATCCTGAATACATGGAGGCTGATTTGTTACGGCTGACACTCAACTCTCACTGGAGGAACTAACATACCCCACTGGACAGTTCCTCCTGAAAACATGCTGTAACTTGTAATTTCATTTAGCTGGAGAAACAGCCAATCAGATTGGTCCATAAAACATATTAAAGAAATTCGATGTGATTATTCTTTAGGAGCCTGCTTTATCATTACCTGAGCTGTGATTTTTTCTGGTAATGCATACTTTTATGGTGCTTAACTACTGACTCCTCTGAATGTTCACTTTCTTCAAAAATCTTGTCTCCCTTTGGTTCATGGAACAAGAAATTTCCATTATTTATGCTTTAATATGGCTGTTTCATTCTAATTATCATTTTATTCTTTATGTTCTGTACAGAATTTCCCTCTGGACATCAAAACTTAAGTACAAGTGTAGGTAACAGAGTTATGGTAACCAACTAATAACAATTTCAGAAATCCTCTAAAAACTCAATTACCTCATTTTACTTTTTGGTCATGACATAAATATTTCATCAGATCTTAACATTCAACAGTTTAAAAACTATTCATGATTAAAACTAATGTGGAGGGGGTAGAGGATAGCTCAGTGGTAGAGCACGTGCTTAGCATGTATGAGGTCCTGGGTTCAATCCCCGGTACCTCCTCTAAAAATAAATAAACCTAATCACCCCACCCCCCAACAAACAAACACAAAAAAATAAAAAACTAATGTGGGGACATAAGTCGTATTAGTGATTACTTCTGCAAGGAGAGGGGCACAGACTTGAAAGGGACTTGAGGGAACGGTTTACGGCAGCAGCTCTCACCTGGGGACTGTTAACCTCCCCCCACCCAGGGGATACCTGGCGATGTCTGGGGGCACTTTTGATTCTCATAGCTGTGGGAGGCAGGGTGCTACTGGCATCTAGTGGGTAGTGGCCAAGGATGCTGGCAATATCCCACAATGCTTAGAACAGTGCCCACAACAAAGAATGATCTGGCCGCAAATGTCGGCAGTGCTAAGACTAAGAAACCCCGGGCCAGAGTGAGGGTAGTATCTTAAGTCTGTGTCTTAACTCAGGTTTTGGATCACAGGAGTGTACATTAGTCCAACTCACCGAACTGTGTACCTAAGATTTGTGCATTTTACTGTATGTAATTATATTTCGATAATTCATAAGCAAACAAATAAAGTGTGCTTAATCCTAGAAGAGAAGAGGGTGTTTGGGGTCTGATGGTATTTAAGAATCAGTTGGATTAGCCAAAGTGACAGCTGTGTTAAATATGGTATTTTATTAGATTTCTTTTCTAAATCAAACTATTTGTAGTACTGGCAAAACACCATCATTTGAATAACCAACCCTCCTTAGAATAAAGACATGATACCAGAAAAACATAATCAAAAGGAGTAGTTCAAAAACTCGAGAGAAACTTCTCACTTCTAGACATCAAAAAAGTAACTAAATATTAGAAAGCTTTGGCTTGGCTTTATAGAACAGAATTTCAACATACCAAGTTTTCTGAAATACATTCTTACAACTCAGACTCCAAATATAAGGGTCAGTATGATGCTAATTTCCTTTCATAAATGGATCACAGAATTAAATATTTCTTGGTATTAATAATCTTGATAATGAATTTGATACTAACGGTGAATCCTCCACAAGCAGATCCCTGGAGTTGGTGTCACTACTGCAGTCCATTCCAGAGGGACATACTTTCTGGTCCTGTTAATGTGTTAAAACAGAGAAAACACTGGTACGGCTGAAATATTCATAATGGAGTATTCATTTACTCAACAATAAATGCTTACTGACAGTCTACTGTGGTGCCAGAGACTGTTCCAGGAACTGAGTCCACAGCTAGAAAGATTAAGGACCACCCTCTTAAAGCTTCCACTCTAGTGCAGGGAGAGAACACGGTAAAGAGAAAGGAAAGTTATAGTGATAAATGCAATGAAGGAAATACTCCGGTGAAATGACCGCGAGTAACTGATGTGGGAGGGGGGGCTCTCATCCAGAATTCTGAAGAATGCAAAGAACCAGCCATTGAAAGAGCAGGGGGAGGAGGAAGCAGTGGAAACAGCACATACAAAAGTCATGATGTAGGGGAAACCTTGCTGCATTTAGAAAAGAAAGGCCACTGGGGTCAGAACACAGTCGGTGAAAAGCACAGTAGGGGGTGGGCACACAGAGGCCAGATAATGCAGGGCCTTGAGAACCGTGAGTTTGGGTTTTAGACTAAGTGTGATGGGGAGTCACTTAAATGTTAAGTAGGGAAGTAAAATGATCTAAGTTTTAGAAAGATTGGTCTGGCCACTGTGTGAAACACGGACTGCAAGGAGTCAAGGGCAGGAGGAGTTAGGAAATCATCACAGTAAATCCAGCAAGACATAATACTAGCTTGCACGGGAAGGCTAGGGCTGTGGTGAGGGGGCCCAGCAGGTTTTGAGATAACAGAGTGTGCTCGCACTGACAGGGTCAGGGTAGGGTAGGGTGGGGGGGAGGTAGGGACAAGAAGGGAGAGGGGAGCCTCTGACTGTTCTGACTTGAGTAAATGGGGGTGGGGGTATAGCTCAGTGGTAGAGTGTGTGCTTAGCATGCACGAGGTCCTGGGTCCAAACCCAGTATCTCCATTAAAAAAAAAAAAATCTAATTACCTGCCCCCTCCAAAAAAAACAAAACAAAACAAATAACGACTTGAGTCTTGAGTAAATGCGTAGGTTGTTTTGTTGAGTTGATTTAAAACTTAGGAAGCAGAAGTACGCAATATCCTTGGGAGGTGGAAAATGAAGCTGCGCTTTGTACAAAGTATGCTTGAGATCCTTTATAAATACGTAAGTGGATATATCAGGTAGTAACTGTGTGTGTGTGTGTGTGTGTGTGTGTGTGTGTGTGTGTGTATCTTGTGCTACAAATTTGGAAGTCACTAGCAGGCAAACAATATTTAAATCTATGGGAGAGAATAAGATGGGTCTAGAACAATTGACGGTTACAAGCAAAGACGTGAGTAAAACAGAGGGACATGAACAGCCAGAAAGGTAAACAAGAGAGTAAGATGGTGAGAAAGCTAAGAGATCAAATTATTTTGAGTAGAGTAATCCCTGTGTTATAAAGTACTTCAAGGCCAACAAGAAAGAGATGTGACCACGGAAAGTGGTAACATGGAGGTTTTGGGGACCTTGACACACAGTGACAACAGAATGGTAGGGAAAAAAGCCTGATAAGAGTGAGTCCAAATGGAAGTGGAGACGTGAAGACAGGAAGTCCACTGTTCTCTCTGGCAACGTTCCGCTGTGAATGGAAGCAGAGACTGGGGAGACAGAGGGGACTGGGAGCAGGAGAGGATGCGTTTATTTTCTCCTCCTAAGGTGAGAGCCACTGAAGTGCATCTGTAGCAGCGAGAATGATTCAGCAGAGGGAGATACATCTTGGAAGCAGGTGCAGACTCCCAGGAGCAAAGTCCTAGAGGAGATGAGAGGAGGGAACCTAGTGCACAAGGGGAGGGTTGGCTTTCGACGGAAGCAGGGACACCTCTGCCAACAGAGCCAGAGGAAGGACGGGTACTCAGTGTAGACACGGGCAGACATGTGGAGCTGTGCTAGGAAGACCAGAGGTGCAGTCTAATTCCTTAAAAGCCATTCTAATTCAGTTCAGTTGCTTTTTGAAATTTGATGCACATATACTATGTAGACATTAGAAATAGGTTAGTACTGTTCAACAGAGACAAAACAACTAGATATTTAATGCTGTTAAAAGTTTTAAATTTAGAATCAATATAGCTAATGTTCTAAAACTATTATTATCACTGAAGGTAAATAAAGGAGAATAATTAATGATAGAGTGATACAAAAATTATTTAAAAGATCCATCATAAAATGAAGGGAACAAAAGGCTATTAGAAGTTACATTCTGATTAATCCTTATAAGTTAATTATTAGTAGGTAAGAAAAACATTTTTCTTATTAAAGCATTTTAAGCTTTTCCATCACTGCTAAATTGACTTGATAAACACAGACACACAACTGCTGAATGATGGTTGAGATTGTTTGACACACTCAACAGGAAGCAGAAAACACAATTTGATGTTTTAAATGCTAAGAACGCTTTCACCCAGCAACTAACACTTTATTTAATCAACACTCAAAAATCATTGATAAATGTCCAAATGCCGACAAAAACTGAATATTTTCACCAGTTTTTCTGATTATCTCATTGAGTACTCATGTCACACTATTCTGTGTGATTTCAGCAAAAATGTGAAAAGGGAGAAGATTCAAATGTCTTTGGGGAAATTTTTTTCCTCACTAGTTGACCAAACAATGAAAAAAAAATTAGGAAAGATTACATTCTGAAGGGGGAAAAGAAATTAAAAATAATCTGACCTTCACATGAAGTTAAAAAAAAAAATCACGTCTAATCTTAATAGACAATTCTCTACATTACATATGTATATATGGCATGTGTGTATTATATATGGGACTCCACACACATACATGCATTCTGTATATCATACAGAGAAACAGCACGGGATCACCTTAGTTACACGGAAGCAAAAAGTCTTTCACTTGACTCCTCCTGTCCATGGAGAGGTGACTTGATTTCCTTTCTCGAGTCCACACCCTCTCCCTCATCACTATGCTCTGGCTTCCTTTCCTGGCCTAGGTGCCAACACAACGAATGGTCTGCACTGGCGTGGCGAACAGACGGACAGCCAGGAAGGAAGTAGACTGTCCAGGTAACGCCTGACACTCCCCACTGCTTCTTCCTTCCTCTGCTCCAGGCAGTGACCCTGGCAGTGGCTTCCGGGAAAAGGAGAGAGGGGACCCTGGCTCATCACTGCTCTCCCAGGGATTACATGCAACGAGACAAAGAGAAGACTGTAAATTAAACTATCTCCATGCCCATTATAGTTTGGCTGGCTGGTCTAGACATCCCTGGACACACAAAGAATAGACTGAAATGTGGATAGCAAAATGTTCAGGATATCCTTGTTTGGGGGTTAATGGAGAGCTGTCCTTATTTAGCAAACTGGGAGGTAACAGTGATTCTCTGCAAAGCACTTAAATACTTCCCATCTCCCCAAGAAGGCAGTCATTACAAAACCCCACTGGATGGAACAAAAGCTGCTCTCAGCTCTATAGCACTTCAGGACCAGTCTTGCTTCCACTACCGCTCTCAGACCTTCAGCTTAGCTGCCCTGCCTTTGACTCACTTCACTGACCACTCAAAGGGACCAACTGTGCAAAAGGCTAAGCTGCTTCTTCTGTACCCTGTCTTGCTGCCTGCTTTCAGAAGTGAGTTGTGCAAGTCCAAGCCTCCATCACCTCCTTGCCGGAAACCTTCCCAGCTGGCCACACACAACAACTGTGCTGGTGCCCTGGCGACAGATGTGCCGATGAAGTCACTGATAACAGAGCTGCCGATAATTAATTTAAAAAACACAATTGATCTAAACTACTAACTCATGGCTTTAACATTTTTTCCTAAGAACTTCAGCCCTTGTGATGAAAATACCTGGGCACGTTCTTCCGCTCCTTGTGAAGTCAGTTTTCCTCTCAACGTGTACAGCTCGCACGTGAGGTAGTAACACTCCCTCCGCAGCTGTAAGATGATATCCTGGGCTTCTCTCACTTTGCACTTCTCATTTTCCAAAGCTAAGACTAACATTCTGTTGTTGTCTTGGTAGTTTCTCAGCAGTGTAGAAGTGTTGGCTGAAAGAGGATAAAAAATGTTTTGTTAGTTATTAAATGTAACCATAAAAAGTGATGGAAAGGACAACACCAAGGCCTCTTACTGATGATCTGGCCTGGCGCGGCTATCAGAGACTTCCGTTTGCCAATCTCTGCCAAGTTTTTACTCCTTTTCTCCTTCATGCGTTTCTTTATGTCTTCAAGACTATCTTGAAAGGACTTTTTAAGGCATCTTTCCTTGGCCATCTTCTGCCTAGGAATTTAAAACAATAAAAATATTTAATTTCCTACGAGATGATGTCATCAAATATAAAACATGATTGAAAACACACAGTGTTCATAAAAGTGGATTAAATAGAGACTTAGTAACTGTAGAATTAGCTCAAAGTAGACAGCTAACCTGGTCATTACCTAGACTTTGCAGCTTATAAATCTCATTAATATTTTTGGCATAATTTTATCCTCCTTGGGTACTTTACAGGGACGGTTTAATAAATACAGATTTCCAGCCCAAAGACTCTGTAATATGCCACTTAATTATTCTTTAACAGATACTCATTGGGGGCTTAGTATGTATGAGGCACTATGGAAATGCTTAATATATTTGATGTTTTCACTATGTTTCTGACGACAATACTTACGGCCCACTTTTAATGTTTATTATGCTTACAGTGTTAGTTCAGAGGCAATCATGTATCTGGGCTTTGCTTTCCAGTTACTTAACATAGGCACACTCTCAAGAGAGTCAGGTGATCTTCAGAGGTTTAGTCATACTATGTAGCACTATATACAATTTTACTAGGCTGTTATTAGCAATCATTGAGTTAGAAAAAGCAGGGACTGGGGCAGAGGAACATGCCAGTTTCTCAAAATTATTTCTAAACTCGGAGCAGCTAACTCCCAGTAAATCATGAGTACAGTCAAACAAGACGCTGTATAAGTACTATTCTACATACAGTTCAAAGTACCAAACCTCACATCAGTGGACTATGCTATTGAGTATATTAATACCTAAGCATCCTTAAATCTTTCAATGCTGCAAATCACACGTGGGGTATTTTGCTACTAAGCATGTCAAACTACTTTTCATGAACATCTTTTTCTGTTAGATTGTACTTTGCAGATCTTAAAACTGCAAAAAAAAAAAAAAATCTTGACATACATGTTTTTCACTATAAAGGATACCTTCATCTCCTCTAAGTTAGTCAAGTATTTTCCTGAACCTTACATTTTCTTGAAAACTTTCTCCAAGCCTTCCTTATTTTCCTCTGGGGTCTTAAATAGAGATGTTACAGATTTCACGTAAATATTTTCTTTCTGCCGATACAGATACAATATATACTGGGATGTTTCCAGTAGAGCAAGCACAACATTTTTTTAAAAAGCACTAACGTTAAAGGGGTTGCATAAAATATCCTACCACAATTAAGTTTTTGGAGTGCGAACCTGGAGATGTTTGAGAGCCAGACAGATTAGGTAACTGACCAAGTTAGTCTAGTTAAGGTATTTTATTTTTTAATATTTTATTTAGTTACTGTGTTATTTAATTGTTTCATTTTGGCGAGGGTGGTAGGCAATTAGGTTTTATTTATTTTTAGAGGAGGTACTGGGGATTGAATCCAGGACCTCCTGCATGCTAAACATGCACTCTACCACTTGAGCTATAACCTCCTCGTTAAGGTATTTTAAAAGCAAAGCTTATCTAAAAAAAAAACTTTCATTACATGCGATCAAATTAAAACTACAAAAGAAATCTGCCGTATGAGAAGTTTCATTCCAGTCCAGGTCGATGGTGTTAAAAGGGGGTGTGACGGAGAGAACAAACGAAAACAGCGCGGGTGGCAGTCTCAACCAGTACAGCATTAGGGGAAGGGGTCTGGATTCAAAAGAACCTAGTATATTTGATCTCCGTCATAATTCTTTCAACATTCCTGGTGCTGAGGCAGCCAGGTAGGACAATGGCCCCTGCCAGCTTCTCCGGGGTAAGAGAAGCAGCAAAAGAAAAGGCCGTCAACGGTACCGCGCTGCACAAAAAACAGCTGCGGGTTTGCGTGCCCTCACGTCGAGCCTGGCTTTTAACTACCGCAAACGCTTTACTTACACATCACAAGTCACACAAGTCCGCAAGGGGGGAGGTGCGGGTCCCCACTTAGCAGAAAACTGGAGCAGCGGAAAGCGCAGGTCGGGCGGCTCAGCAGAGGGGGTCGACTCCGCAGCCTGAGCTTTTGGCCACCGAACTCAGCGCGACAGAGAGACCCGAGGGAAGGGGAACGCGGGTCACGACGCCCCGGTTCCACGTCCGAGAACCCTGCGGCCTCCTCTTTCTCCGAGACAGCGGAGCGGAGGGGCAGGGGCCGCCGGAAGAGGGTCGGAGACCCGCCTCCCGCGGGGACGTCCCCACCGTACCTCGGCCACCGCTTCTGCCACGGCTGTCGCCCTCCTCCTCACATCCCAAGGCTCCGCGAGGCAGTCCGGCCGTGCGCGCCCCGACCTCCGGGGCCTCGGGTTCGCAGGCACCGTGTCTGGCCGCCCGCCGACTGCCGCCGCCACATTCGAAATTCTCCACCGCGCTCTCCCATTGGCTGGCTCGGAGCGGTCACGTGGCGCGACGGCGCCGCCCCCGGACGGGCGCCTCACGTGACGCACTCTCACGGAGACTCCACATCCGGGCATCCGCCCCGCCCTCTGAGGGGCGGGGCTATTTGTCAGGCGGCGTCAAGCCCGCCGCCCTTCACCCGTGAGTCGGTGGTTTTTACGGGGTGGAGCCGCTCCAGCACCTGTAAGCGGGGAGTATTTGGGGGCGTTCAAACACTTCCTGTGTGTTTAGTCAGCCCGCTGGCAGCCTTCGAGCTTGTGCGCAAGGGCTCCCTCTTGTGAAAAGAATCTTCTTGGTTGGCTGCCCGCCCAGTCCACTTGCAGCACGGAAGCCGCTGAAGGGCTGTTCCAGCCAAAACAGGGGGCGGGTTTTGGATTAACGGGATTTTCTTAGGGAAGTTGCCGAGACCTGAAATAGTCAGCTCCAGGTTCTTTCTCTTTGCCCCGCTAGCTCTGGCTCTTTAACCCTCGGGAAGTGGCACCAGCATCCCTCCCATTACATGCCCAGAAACCTGGGGAATCTTCCATATTGATTCTTTATTCTCCCTTGGATTTTCCACGTCCAGTCAGTCACCTAGTCTTGTCAGTTCTACTAAGTATTTTTCAAATCCAAATCCCAGTATTTCCCTCACCGTCCCCAATCCAGGCAGCTATCCAGTCTCGTTCTATGAACTGCACCGGTACCTACTCTTGACTACATACTCCACCCCCTGATGTTTTTTAGAGTGAGTTTGACAAAGCAAATATGATTGAATAGGAAGCTCTTAAATGGCTCCCTCTGCATTTAAAATGAAGTTCCAGATGCGCACTACTACATACTAAGCAGATAAACAAGGACCCACTGTATAGCACAGAGAACTATACTCAGTATCTTGTAATAATGTATAATGGAAAAGAATCCGAAAAAGAATATATACATTTATCTGAATCACTTTGTTTAATACACCTGAAACTAACACAGCATTGTAAATCATTTATACCTCAGTTAAGAAATGTATTATGAATTAAAAAAAAAAAGACTGAAATTCACGCTCCTTTTAAGTGTTTGGCCCTTAAAGAACCCCATGATTCCTGGGTCCACCTCTTCTGAATTTGCTTTCATTTGCTTGC
Organism: Camelus ferus; assembly: GCF_009834535.1. Taxonomy (NCBI): domain Eukaryota; kingdom Metazoa; phylum Chordata; class Mammalia; order Artiodactyla; family Camelidae; genus Camelus; species Camelus ferus. The sequence continues at coordinate 116,261,065 of NC_045696.1, read as the reverse complement.
AATTCCTCCTGCTGTTTTTGGCCATGCAGAAGGGTAGGAACTATATCTGCCTGTTTATAGTTAAATCTTCAAGGTCTGTTTAGCGTTTTAAAGTAAGTCGATAAATATTCACTGGGACCATAAGAGAATGAATAAATGACACATGAATTTGAATTTAGGCATTCAATTTATTATGAAGTTTTTTGTTTTTTGTTTTTTTAAAGGGTACATTTACATCTCCCTAGACTAGGCCTCATTTCCCACCTTCCTGGTTTAAGTGGAAGAGATTAGAACAGCTGTCTCCAGCTAATAACAGCATTTTCCAAGTGTCACCCACCAGCTCCTCTCCATGAGTCCTCAGTTTACCGCCACCAGGCAGCATGGCTCATCTGTGCAGAAGCATTAAGAGGGAAGAAGAGAGGTTCTCTTATGGCTTGAGGCCAGAGGGTATGAAGTGGATGGTGACAGCAGGGCTGGCCACATGGACATGTGACCTGTGCTTAGAAAGTCCCTGCACTTGGTTTCATGCTCTGCTCTTGCCATCTTGAAATGCTTAATAATTTATCTTTGAGCTTGTGAATTGTAAGTGAAGTCTGATGAGACACATGGAATATATGTGTCCATCCATGTCTCTTGCTGCCCCATTGCCATACAGTGTTCAGGGTACTCACTAAATGGCTTCTGTGACACACTGTCCTTGTCCTCAGGGCCCCATACTCAGAAGGGCTTCATATTTGGTTTGATGCTCTGCTGCTGTCTTAAAAGTCTTACCAATTTTATCTTTGAACTTGTCTACTCACTTTGAATCTCACTGAACTTTCATGCTTCTTAGCCTAAAGACTTAAAAAAATCTAGTCTGGGATTCTTTATTACCAATTTTAAGAAACTGGAATTGACCCTTTGGAGCAAATAAGCCTTGGATATTAGCGACACTTTAACTCAAATATTGTATTTTATTTTTATGAAGTTTAAAAAAATTTTTTGTTGAGGGTGGAGGTAATTAGGTTTATTTATTTAAGATAGAACAACATACACTCACACACATGCACTCAACAGATGAGTAGAACAAGAAAACTGAGGAAATCTCATTAAGAATGTTGGACTGTATCAATGTCAACATCCTGGATGTGATATTATCCTGCAGTTTTGCTAAATTTACCATTGGGGTAAACTGGCCAAAATGTACGAGGGACTGCTGTATAATTTCTTACAACTACACAAGAATCTAAAATTTTCTCAATGCAAATTTCAATAAAAAATACTAATCTGTAGAAATTGCTGCTTTTTCCTTTCTTGCCCAATTAGTGGTAGTCAACTTTTAATTTTCTTTCCTTTTTGTATCTAAAAGAAGGGAACATAATAGCAATTATTGCCAGGTGAACTGAGAGCATTATCTGGGTATAGGTAATTCTTGTCTTTTTAAAACTAAGCAGTAGGCATATAAGAGTTTTAGTGTAATTTTACATACATTCCTGTTTCAACACGTAGTTTTTTTTTTTTTTTTTTTGATTCTTTTTTTTTATTGAAGTGTAGTCAGTTTACAATGTGAGTTTCAGGTGTACAGCATAGTGATTCAGTTACACCATATACATACATACATATATTTTTTCAGATTCTTTCCCATTACAGCTCATTATGTAGTATTGATTTTGATTTCCACCAAATGCTTAATCATAATGACATAGGTAAGTGAAAATTTGGTGACTAGGAATAATTTTGGGGGGGGGACAAAACTTTTAAAAATATATCCTCAAGTTGGAGTATAGTATATTTAATACACAAGTAAATAAAAGCAGAGGTGATCAAATTACCTCTTGAAATTTTAAAATCAGATCTTGTCTGAACAATTTTATTTTTGCTAAGCTTTAATCTTTCTTTTTTTAAAGGACAACTGTTGTCAATAGGCAATTAGCTGCTTTCTTGAATATAATGAGAAAGCCATCACAGACCACATGAATGTAAATCATTATTATAAATACAAGGCAAAAGGGCACAGTAATCCTTTGTGGCTTTATTTGTTGAAGGAGGAGACTATTAGCTTGAATTCTGTCATCCCATCTACTTACTTTACTGTGTTCTTGAAACACTGTTCATAAAACTTCTTAGGTGACAAGTTGAGCATTAAATGGAATGTTAATGGCAAATTATTTGCAAATGTCTATCTTAAGTTTTTTTTCTTAAATGAATTAGAATTTACCATGAAATGTAAGTCTTGTTTTTCAAGAATTTTCTTTTACTTTTCTTTAATCCCGGTCTCTAACATTAGAAAAGTTTGTTTTTGCCCTTTGATAATTTCTAAATACAAGTTGAGTTAAAAGATTGTTCCAAAATCTGCTGGATATTGTTCTGCAGGTGGTTGACTGTGGCCACCAGGATGTTGGAGAGACTCATAACCTGGGTACACTGGGTGAGGCCAAAGGGTGAAGGGCTCATTTTAGCAGGCTTGTACCAGGCCGGTGTGCAGTCCTGCCCAAGTGCCCGAAGGGCTGGGACTGACCTGGTGCAGGCAGAGGAAAAGCAGGCAGGATGTAGACTTGTGGATGTAGTGTGTGTTGAAGTACTCTGGAATTGGGCTGGTCATGTGATGTAAGTATTCAAAAGGAAGAGGGCTTGGACCTCAGTGATGGATATGGACTGGTCTCTGCTATGACATGGTTGTTCCCTCCTCCACTGGTGTCTAGGCCATCTGCCAGGCTTGAAGATGAGGCACTGTCTGTGTATCAAACGCTTTAGCTAAGATATCAAAGCCCGAGTAATCTCACCTGCAGGTTGGTCCTTTGGCGGTACTTCTGAAGCATCACCACTGTTAAGGGATTCACGGAGATTGGTAAGGGAGGCTACTACATTTGCCAGCGTGCCCAGAGCTGGCTTGTTTCAGCCTTAGAATACATGGTCCGAAGAGGGGTACCGTCCTCATGTGTGACAGAAAGGCTGCTGGATGTTCACAGCCTCTGGGATTCAGACCTGTTTGTCTTGTTCCATCTTCATCTGCCACAAATGCAGGAGTGGCTCTCAGAGGATTTCTCAGATCCTGGATAAAGATTTTCTCAGCTGAAGCAGCACAGTTGCTTGGTTTCTCCCTTTGCACATCAAAGGGCTTTCATTCCCTCTGTCCAGAGTCCATTTTCATGCCAACCACTAAGCTTTGTTCCACTGGGCAAAACTGATGGTGGTTCTGGTGGGGGTTATTGATGCCATCCTGGTTGCTCTGACGCTGTAGATCACACTTTTCCTAATGCTCCTTTGCAATGTTCACCACTACCAATCTCCGAGTACTGGCCAGAGGCTTTGTTGCCACAGACCACACAGTGTTCTACCACCTGGGGCCGCTGGACCTGGACCTTCTGCAGGAAACGCTTCACAGAAGCAGAGTCTCTGACGATTGGAGCCTGCCAGGCATGAGGTTGCCCGAGGCAGTGAGTGTGAGCTGCTTGGCCCAGGAGGTCTCCAGCAGCAGGATCACCTGAGTTCCAGCTCCATCTGGGCTGGTCAAGATGACCTGCTGCTCTGCAGATCCGGAGGTGTCCATTTCTGTGACTGCATCTTCTGTCCTGTTTGCTGTGTGTCACAACCTGAGTGCACTGAGCTGAGGCCACCACAGAGTTGCGGAGATGATTTGGATGTGTGGGGAGAAGCTGGTCAACCCTAGAGATTCCGCCCAGAGATCTGTGTCCATGGTCCCTCGTTTACCTGCTGGGTCCCCACTGTGTGCTGAACCAGCTGCTCTATATTTGCAGCAGTGAGGAAGCAAGATCATTAGGGAACCTCAGGATTTGGCACCCCAGCTGCCTGGAAGTAGGTACAGTGTCTGCAGTGCGGGGGTGGAGCCCACCTCCTCATCTGAGAACGGAGGGGCCGAGATGCAGGCAAGAGACTGGGCCCCGAGATTGGGGGTGGGGATTGGTCCTGAGGATGGGTGACCTGGTGGTGAAAAGTCAGGGTTCCTGACCCTCATGCAGCCGCCACCCAAGCTTCTTTATTTTCCCAAGGTTGGAAAAATTACTTTATGAAGACTTAAGAAGTACTGAGTATAATTAACTGTAGTCCAGAGTTAGATGCAATTGGATAATAGTTCAATTCCAAGATACAGGTTGTAGGTGAGACTGTGAAATTTCCTGACCCTTCATTTTAATATGTTGTGCTAATTACCTAAAATAACTCAGATGAACTAATATTTACAGTTGATGGAGTATTTATGAAAAATGTGGCCCCAAGTATTGTGCATGTCTATGTATGCGTGTGTGTATGTGTGTTTATATACAGTTGATATGAACTAGGAAATGAATGTTTCAGAACCTGATGTTTTCCTCAGGACTGAAGTCAAAATTGACTGAAGTCAAAACTGACATGGAAAAGGAAAAAGAAACAATGTGAATGTGGGGCGGAGCAACCTGGCCCTGCTCACCTACGATGTGCGTAGTGAAGGTGCCAATGGATAACCCAGTGTTTATCCAGAAAAACATGTGCATGAGTGATTCCAGCTGTGATGCCCTGCATCGCTGGCCGGCGGCTGTACCTGCGGCCAGATGTGGACAATTATTGGGTGTTCTGGGACTTTGTTGCCTACTTGGTGGCTTGATCTGCAAGCATTTTAAAATAACCACTAACAACATCCAGTCCTGGATTACCAGGCCCTTCACCAAGAGCTGGTCGGACTGAGAAGACTGTGGACAAACTGATGTGGAAAGTGTAACAATTTTAACTCATCGAATCATACTGCTTGTGAGATAATAAACAATCTTATGGTTACTGGGGAAAGGGGGTGGGAAGGGATAAATTTGGGGGTTTGAGATCTGCAAATGTTGGCCACTATAAATAAAAACAGATAAAAAAAAGTTTCTTCTGTATAGCACAGGGAACTACATTCAATATCTTGTAATAAACTTTAATGAAAACGAATATATGTATGTATATGCATGACTGGGACATTGTGCTGTACACCAGAAATTGACACATTGTAACCGACTATACTTAAATAAAAAAAGTCATACTGCTTGTTTGTAATTATGAGGGTTTTCTGTTTGCAGCAAAAGTGGGCTTTTTAGGTGCATTCAAGATTCTTAGTTTGTCCACATCTAGTGAGAGAATTCCCTAAGGAGCTTTGATCTTGTACGTCCATGGAGGAGTGTTCTTGAACGATTCTTGTAGTTCATTACCTGTACCTGGGGAAACTGCTGAAGACCAACTCCCTGCACATGGCTTTCTTTTTCAGCAAATTCCATGTATAGGAGAAGAGTATTCAGCAACCTTGTGTACACAGTAGGTTTGTGACTGACTTTTGGAGCACTTGGGTCGGTAGTGCTGGTAGGCACCTTTGTCAAATGGCTCTCAGTGTTTGAGGGCTGTTGCTGTAGGGAGACATGCTGCACTGATATCCAGGAACCTTATTTCAGAATTACATAAGCCCTCGCTGCAACTTGTATCATGCGCTGGTGAAATAAAATACTCAAATGAAATATAATCTTTGTTTAAACGCCTTTTTGTGGCCTTTTTGTGCAATTCATGCGATTGCGTACTTAATCCCTCACGTGCTTTTCTTAAGTCAGTGCACAGTTCCACCTCCCCTCTGAACTTCTGGATGGAAGGGTCTCCCTTTTGTGAGTCAGTAATCAGGAAAGGCCAGAGAGCAAAAGTAAGGAGACAGGAAGGGATTATTCTATGACACCGGCTGCTAAATGACAACTTAACTGTATGATTTTACCAATCTTTGTGGATCAGAAAGAGGATGGGGTAGAGGGGAAGATCTAATGAAGAACAATGTTTTTGCAATTAAAATGTATTACCACTTCTGCCTACATGATATTTTGAATCTTGAATTTGCTGAGGATGTTACCCAATGTTGATAACAAACAGAAGAGAGAACCAGGAATGTAGAAAATGATTAAAATGTGGTCAAGATTTTAAGTGTCTCATAGGAAATCATTTCTATTTTATTTTGTGAGAAAACAGAAACATTGTCTTAAATAAAATAATTTAAACCTTTCAAACAGTTGTGAATAGATATTAAATGTATTGTGAAATTTCTGATTCATAAATTCTAAAATATTAAATATTAACCAATAAAAAGTTACTTTTTAAAACATTTAAAAAACATTTTTTTGTTGAAGTCTAGTTGATTTACAATGTTGTGTTAGTTTCAGGTGTACAGCAGAGTGATTCAGTGATACATATATTCTTTTTCATATTCTTTATAATTATAGGTTATTATAAGAAACTGAACATAGTTCCCTGTGCTATACAGTAGGACCACGTTGTTTATCTGTTTATATATAGCAGTTTTTATCTGCTAATCCCAAACTCCTAATTTATCCCTCCCCCCAAAAGTTACTTTTAAATCACTAAATCTAATGTTTTAAGAGAGGGATTGGTTTTAAAATCTGGAAACTTAATTTTTTTTTTTTACTAATGAAAAGATCACTGAAGGTTTCCCTCTGGAAGAGTTTCATAAAGAAGAGGATGGGACAAATATCTATAACTTTTAATATTCTCATATTTAAAAAGGTTATTAGTATTTTAATAAAATCAATGCATTGCTTTGTACTATAATAAATGGAATACTTTAAAACAAGTTTCTATTTTTGTGTCATCTTTTCAAAGGATTTTTTGGTTTTGTTTTGGGGGGAGGTAATTAGGTTTATTTATTTATTTGTTTTTTTTAATGGAGGTGCTGGGGATTGAACCCAGGACCTCATGCATGCTAGGCAGGCACTCTACCACTGAGCTATACCCTCCCCACTTCAAAGGATTTTTTGTTCTGTTTGTTTATATTAAACTTTTAATGTTTCTTGTTTTGAATCAATTTCAAATTTCCAGAAAAACTGCAAAAGTGGTGCAAAGATCCATAGGGTCCTGTATACCCTTCAGCCAGATTTTCTAATTGCTAACATTGTCCATATTCACATTTCTTACTCTCTCCCCACACACACACAAATAGGCACACACACAGATACACTGACTGCAGGTTTTGTTTTTTCCTGAACTGCTTGAACACAAGTTGCGTACACGATGCCTGTACTCCTTAATATTTAGAGTGTACTTACAATGCAAAAATCAAAATTATGAAATCGACATTCATCTGAGATTACCATTGAATCCACCATTTCCACTCCAAGTTTACCTTTTTTCTCCAAAATTTCCTGTATGAGTTCAAGATGCTACCCAGGATGGTGTGTTGCCATTCAGTGGTCACTGCAATGTGGAACAGTTCCTAAATCTCTATCTTTCTTGACCTGGACATTTTTGAAGAATAAATGCCACCTATGTTGTAGAATCTCTTTTCATTTGGAGTTGCCTGATGCTTCCTCATGATTTACACATTTTGGGCAAGAACTGTCCCATCTTTTAAATCCACTTTTGTGTATGTTACATAAGATAGATGATTTGTCAGAAGTGTAGCACCTATGTATAAGTTATAATCAAATAAAAGGAGTTGTGTGCTTAAACACCCTTTTTTTTTTTTTTTTAAACTGATGGTGATACACGGAGATAAAGACTTGGAGGCCACTGTACTAAGTGGTGAGGGAGGCTAACCAGCCACAGTCTAGGAGCTGGAGCCTGGAAAGAAGAGAACAGGCATTTCAGCTGGAGAATTGTTATGGGAGCCCAGGAGCACTGAGCTGCTGGGTTTTCCTGGTTCTGGGTAAGTATACAATTTAAGCCTCACATCATTGTGTGATCAGACACTTTCTTCTAATTTAAAGACTTGGCTTAGCATTTTGTGATACAGAAATTCAAAAGCCTATGTTTTCAATTTATTTAGTTACTTTTGTTTTGTTTTGTTTTTGGGGGGCGGGAGGTAATTAGGTTTATTTATTTATTCACTTATTTTAATGGCAGTTACTGAGGACTGAACCCAGGACCTCTACCACTGAGCTATACCCCCCCCCCTTTACACACTTGATTTTAAATGGCTATTGGGGTTGGAAAAGCTCTTTCAACTACACATTAACCCAAATGGAAAAAGTCTAGCTTTGACTCTGCCTTCCAAATGGTAATTGCCATTGTTTAAAGTTAATTCAAAATTACATCAACGTTATCGTTAAAAAACAACCAGGAAATTTTTATCTAGTGAAGGCTTATAAATTTAAAAGTTTTAACAAGTAGTTTTTTCTCCTTTTTTATAAACACTGAAGCATAGTTGCTGTACGGTAGTATATGTTACAGGTGTACAGTATAGTGATTCACAATTTTTAAAGGTTATACTCCATTTATAGTAAAACATTGGCTACATTCCCTGTGTTGTACGATATATCCTTGTAGCTTATTTTATACCTAGTAGTTTGTATCTTTTAATCCCCTACCCCTATATTGCCCCTCCCTCCTTTTTTCTCCTCACTGGTAACCACTAGTTTTTTTCTCTACATCTGTGAGTCTGCTTCTTTTCTGTGTTACTCACTAGTTTGCTGTATTTTTTTTAGATTCCTAAATACAAGTGATATCATGCAGTATTTGTCTTTCTCTGTCCAACCTATTTCACTTAGCATCATACCCTCCAAACCCATCCATGTTGCTAAAAATGGCAAAATTTTGTTCTTTTTTAATAGCTGAGTAATATTCCATCATATATATACACATCACATCTTCTTTATCCATTCATCTGTTGATGGACACTTAGGTTGCTTTCATACCTTGGCATTATAACTAATGCTGTCATGAACATTGGGGTGCATATATTTTTGTGAATTAGTTTAACATCTACGTTTAACATGCACTGAAGCTACTGAAAAAATTTTGTAAGTTAAAACAGTTTTCCAGATTTCTTAAGGGCACATGTATTAGAGGTTTTACAGGCTGCATAATTTTTAGAAATAACAGCATATAACAATGAAAACACTTCCAAACTTCTGTTTTCCACAGCATAAATGGCTTTCAAAAAGTAGCTGTTTTCTTATTTATTGTTAGAGTGAATTTTTTTGTGGTGTGTCACATTCTTGTGTTCTCTGTCATCACTATAGCAAAGATGGGCACAATTTGGCTCACTCGATTTCTTTGCAAGAGAGAAATGAAGAACTCATCTTTAAGCTGGCCAGTTCTTTCAAGGACTTCACCACAGTCTCTCCTGCAACCTTCTACATGGTTGCTTTAGTGGACAGCGAGGTGCACTCTCAGCCCTTCACGCCATGTTGGTGGCCGACAGGTCATTCTCTAGGTACTGCATTCAGTGGAAGAAAGGCACCTCCCCCAAAGTGACATCCCCTCCCAGGGGCAGCTCTCATTCAATAACTGATCAGTGCTGGGTTAAGTCCTGGCTAGCTTGCTGCAACATGGGACATCGAAGGGCCATCCCAGCTCCAGAGCTGCTCAGGGGACTGGTTGAGGATGCTGTCCTAACTGCATCACGGTTCAGTTTCACCCTCTGCCTAATCCTGCCTCTTGCACTTCCCCGGAGTTAATCCTGAGGGCACTCTTTAAGCAAGTTTCTATATGTGACTCTCCTTAGAATCTGCTTCCGGAACCTGATCTAAGAAAGTTACCCTCCATAAAGGAGTGCAGAGAGTCCCTTACATTTTGTAAATCCAACTGCACCTGCCATGTCCTGCCGCACGTGGCTCTCTTTCGGAGTCACCATCTTTGCTGCCGAGAGCTTGCCTGTGAATGGCAGCAGGGATGCACTTCAGGTGGGACACTGTATCTGTACCATTGCTTGGGAACTTAAAAAATTCCAACTCAGATCATTGACTGCAACTTCCCACATACAATTTTTCTAACAGGAGTTATTTATAACTGAGAGAAAATTGCATTTGGCCCTTCATTTTAGCAGCCCACCAAAAAATGTAGTTCTTCATGTATTTTATTATTGGAAACAATCCAGAAAATACCGCAAGCTGAAATGTGTTAGAAACATCAGTGCTTCATCCAAATATATAGCAAAAATTCGACACAACGTAATCCATTCCAACATTTGTTTCTTTACTCTTCTATAATACTTTCCATCCATCATCAAAAAGTATTTGCTGACAAAGATATACATTTTAGGTTTCACCATATGCTTTTGGGGTGGTATTATTTCAGCCACTTTAACTGTGACAGAAAGAACAAGTGTTTCCCCAGTCAATGTGGCCGTGCTTCTTACCTTTGATGTAAAATGAGAAACCTCAAAAGAAGCTTCTAAATATTTATTACCGCATTTCATGACACTGTAAAATTCTGCATGACTTTATAAATCCCTGAAAAATTGTCATGGCTTTGTCTACAGTTTTGAGATGCTCAGTTTTAACTTATCCTGCTGATCTAGGTGGCATTGTGTTACCATGCACCATATCTGTTTCTGGCAATATGGCAAACTAGATTACCCAGGAAGATTTCTGCTGTAGAACACTCACACATGTTAGAAAATATAAAAAGATATCATTTTAAAATGTGTAACCAAGCCAGGAAGCATGTAAGGGAATTCCCAGTGGGCTAAAAATGAAGTACAAACTGAGAACCAAAGCTGAAACACACTGGATGGCTTGACAGCCTGGGAACGGGATCAGGGGAGGGGGCAGGATCCTAGTCTCAGTGGCATAGAGGTTTACCTCTTAGGGCTACACAGGAATAGAAGATAATGCTGTTGGGATTCCATGAGTTTAAAGATTGTACTTGGAACCCCCTGCAGAAAGCAAGAGCCTTTGAAGATTCACACTAGAAAAACAACCTATTGGTGCAGAATAGTGTCTGAAGGACATTTGCAGGTCTTCATGTACATTTTAGATAGAAAAGGTCTTTCCTGAAATTCCTAATTATATCCTTTTCCTCACCCAGAGGTGGGATTGAAATCTTTCTATCTGTATGGTTCTGGAAACTCCAAGCCAATGAATTAACATAAAAGTGGTCTGAGCCTGTGAAAACCCTGGGCTTTTGGCAAAATAAATGTAAAACCCCTCAGAGGAACACCCTCCATCTGCATAGTATGAGGTTCCCACCAAGAAGAGTCCCAAAGAGCATGAAAGAGTTCACAATCCAAAATTACAAAGCCTGGAAGAAGACACTGCACCACCATCGAGAGTCAGCAGACACAACAAGCAGCAATAATATATCAAGATATATTCAGATAAGAGAACTACTCAAGAGTAAGGATTAAATAAGGATGCTTAAAACAGTGAGAGTCACAGATGACTCCTAGAGCAGTAGGAAGGATGGTAATGAGACTTACTGAGGTGGGAAAGACTAAAGGAGGAAGAGAGCTTTTCTTGGTAGGGATGGGGGTAGAAATCTGGAGTTTTGAGTTTTTACATCATAGTTTTGGACTGTCTATTAGCTATTGAAGAAACAAGATCTTAACAGGCAGCTGGATCGATCTATCTATTTATCTATCTATCTATCCATCCATCCACCCACTCCCTTACCCACCAGCCGTCTCTGTCTCCATCTATCTGTGTATATATAGCCAGACTTCCTAGTATGGAAATTAGATATATGATTGGCATCTGCTGACTTCTCCCATTACATTTCCCTCCAATTCCCTGCAGGCATTGGGTCCTCTTTTGGCCCTTTGAATGCTAATGAATCTCACATGTTGTTACATATAGAACTACCCTGGGGGAGTGTTAAAAAAAATCCTGATGCCCGGGTTGCATCCCATACATATTATATCAGCATTTCAGGGTGGAGCCAGGCATCAGTGCTTTAAAAAAAAATTTCCCAGTTATATTGAAAAATGCTTGACATACACCACTGAATAGGTTTAAGGTGTACAGCACAAAGGTTTGATTTACAGATGTTGTAAAATGATTATTACCATACATTCAGCTAACGTCCATCATCTTGTGTAGGTACAATACGAAGAAAAGAAAGAAGAAAAGAGAAAGGAAGAAAAAACGTTTCTACTTCTGGTGAGGAGTCTTAGGATTTTATTCCCCCAAAATTTCCTATATATCATACAGCAGCATTAACTATCCTTACCATGTTGTACATTACATCCTAGGACTTACTCTCTTATAACAGGAAATTTGTATCTTTTGGACCACTTTCCTCCAATTCCCTCTCCCTCCAGCCTCTGCCTCAGGTAACCACATGTCTGATCTTTTTTTCCTTTGAGTTTGTTTTTGTTTTTGTTTTTAGATTCCACATATAAGTGAGATCATACAGTATTTGCCTGACTTGTTTCACTTAACATAATACCTTCAAGTTTCATCTGTGTTGTCACAAAATGGCAGGATCTCCTCCTTCTTTTTTATGGTTGAATAACATCCCATTACACACACACACACACACACACACACACACACACACACACACACATCTTTATCGATTCATCCATCAATGGACACTTAGGTTGCTTCTGTGTTTTAGCTATTGCAAATAATGCTGCTATGAGTATGAGGGTACAGATATTCTTCTGAGTTAGTTTTCATTTCCTTTGGCTATATTCCCAGAAGTGGAATTGCCAGATCATATGGTAATTTTGTTTTTAATTTTTTGAGGAACCTCCGTACTGTTTTCCATAGTTACTGTACCAATTTACATTCCCACCAGCTGTGCACAAGGGTTCCCCATTCTGCACGTCCACCCCAGCATTTGTTATTTCTTGTCTTTTTGATGACGGCTATTCTACTAGGAGTGAGGAGTGATACTCATTGTGGTTTTAATTTGCATTTCCCCAATAACGAGTGATGTTGAACATCTTTGTAATACCTGTTGGCCTTTCATATAGAAAAATGTCTAGGTGGTTTGCCCATTTTTAACTGAGTTATTTGGGTTTTTTTAAACTACTGAATTGTATGAGTTCTTTATATATTTTGGATATTAGCCCTTTATCAGATATATCTGAGATATACCATATATATCATATAAACCATATTGTTTGCAAATACTTTTTCCCATTCCATAGGTTGTCTTGTCATTTCAGGCATCAGTAATTTTTAACATTTTTTTTTTTAATTGAAGTATAGTCAGTTACAGTGTGTCAGTTTCTGGTGTACAGCACAATGTCCCAGTCATGCATATGCATACATATATATTCATTTTCATATTCCTTTTATTAAAGGTTATTACAAGATATTGAATATAGTTCCCTGTGCTATACAGAAGAGATTTGGTTTTTATCAATTTTTATATAGTGATTAACTTTAGCAAATCTCAAACTCCCAAATTTATCCCTTCCCACCCTCTTTCCCCCAGTAACCATAAGATTTTTTACTATGTCTGAGAGTCTGTTTCTGTTTTGTAGATGAGTTCATTAGTGTCCTCTTAGGTATCAGTAATTTTTAAAAGTCTCCAGGGGATTCCAATGTGCAGCAAGGTTCAGAAACAGACTGCTCTGACCCCTGGGCGGCTCAGAGTGTGGCTCTCCATCCAGCAATGCGGTCCTTCCCGGTAGCATCGACTTCACCTGAGAGCTTGTTAGAAATGCAGGATCTCAGGCGACACCCCACCTGCCTGAATCAGATCCTGCATTTTAGCCAGCTCTTCCAGGATTTACGTCCACATTAATGTCTGAGAAGCACAGTGTCTGTCTCTTGTTTTTATCCCCCTCCTGGAAGCCTTGCCCCTCCTTCCTTGTACATCCTCTGGCTAGTCTTCTGGGGATGGCCTTACTGTGATTGTTGGCTCAGACAGCAGTCTCCTAGATTTTGAACCCATGGCGGCAGGGACGGCTTTACCGACAGTAGGTGCTCAGTCGGCGTGTGTTGAATTGAGTGGCTAAGGCAGAAATTGGTCCGGTGGGACTCACAGGTGTAGATGGCAAAGCCCTGGGTCTGTCAGATCCAACCCCCTGGAGAAACGGGTCTAACAGGCAGCAGGCTCTGATGTGATGAGCTATGACCCAAAGGCTGCACTGGGCTATTGATTCTTTCATATCTTCCTTGCTGTGGGGGAGGAGACTATGGCTTGCAGGTGCGTGCTCCTAGCCAGGGGGGAAGCCTGAATTCTTTTGGCGTAACTCCTCACAGGTGTGGCAGAGAATAAGGGGTTCGGCTAGCTTGAATTTCTCCTAAGATTTTATTAGAATTGTTTCCTACGATAATTTTTTTTCCTAATTATGAGACGGGTACAGAAAAGAGGCACAGTTGGAGGAAGGTGGTCAAAAGGCACAATCTTCCGGTTATAGATAAATGAGTGCTAGGATGTCAGGTACAACATGATGACCATGGTTAACACTGCTCCGTAATACACAGCTGACTCCCGACCAACGCAGGGGTTGGGGCGCCTACCCCCGACACCGTGGAAAATCCAAGTGTAACTTTTGACTCCCTAAAAACTTAACTACTAATAGCCTCTTATTCACCAGGAACCTTACCAATACATAGTTGATTAACACATATTTTGTATACATATTATTTGCTGTATTATGTTGGGCCCTACTCCACAAGACCACAAGGCCTGAACTCGCCCAGTTCTAAGACCAAAGGAAGAGCCGGGAGCAGTGACAGAGCCATCAATGAGTTAATAGATGGGGGAGCTTACTTGTCTGAAGGAAGGTCCTGGGGCGACTCCCCCAACGTGCGGTGGACCGCGGGCAGCGGCTGCAGTCTGTGCTCCTGGGCCAGGGGAGCGGGGAGGTTAGCAGTTATAAGGGGAACTGACATCAGGTTGGCTCCTCGGTTACCAGGGAAACCAGCAGGAGGGCACGCCCCTTACCACCCCCTGTAAGAACAATCACCAGCTGGGGCCTGGGGCCCCATCACCTGAGCAGGTGTATGACGCAGACACCTATTGAGCAGGGGACAAACAGAGCAAGGGGACAGCCATCGTGAGTGACCTGACCGTACATCTTACAATTAAATAAGCTAGAGAAGAAAAAACGTTATTAAGAACATCATAAGGAAAATACATGTACATTATGGTATTTATCAATCCCATTAAGTTGGTGTCTGTTTACCTGCCGGTACCCACACCAATATTGTCTTACATGGAGCAAAGCACTGTAGATGTTATTACTAACACTAGACATCAAACATGAAAAGCTAATGTGAAAAAGAAATTCGTATTTATTTACAAGTATAAAAATTCATGCCTTGATACTGAAGCAGCAGCAATATGATTGCTCTATGGTAGCCTAGCTCATACACTAATGGAGGAATTATTATAAAATTTTTATGACACACAGTATTACAGTCACATTCACAATATAGTATTGGGAACATTGTTACATTAAAGAAAAAACAAAACACTTACCTGTGATGACAGGCTGATAACGCAGTCTCTCCGGTTACAAGAGAGAGAGACACCCTGTGTGGTCACGTAATTCCCTGAAAGGAAGTTATAAAACAGTAAGAACACATTATTAATTCCATATTAAATACCACTCTCATGCCTACGTCAGGGTAGGTTATTCAGTTCAAGGATAGGCTATTCAAGACTACACTGTATAGCACAGGGAAATATACACAAAATGTTATGATAACTCACAGAGAAAAAAATGTGACAATGAGTGTGTATATGTCCATGAATAACTGAAAAATTGTGCTGAACACTGGAATTTGACACAACATTGTAAAATGATTATAAATCAATAAAAAATGTTAAAAAAAAAAAGATAGGCTATTCAGTCTTGCCTATGACGGTCTACAAGTATATTTTCATATGTTTATTGAAAAATATCTGCTTGTAAGTGGACCCACACAGTTCAAGGCCACGTTGTTCAGGGGTCAGCTGCATAGGAAACCTAGATTGTATTCTCATCACAAGGGGAAAAAAACCCTTTTCTGTCTTTTTTTTTTTGCTTTTCCTGGGTGGACCAATATGGATGCTAACTGAACATATTGTGGTGATGATTTCACCATATGTGTGGGTCAAACCTTTATGCTGCACACCTTAAACCTATACAGTGATGTATATCAATCAAACTGGAAAAAAAAAAGAAAAGCACATAGAAAAAATGAATTACTTGTTATCCTGTCACTCAGAAAAAAGAAATCCACCTATTTGGCTTATATTTTCTAGCATTTTTGTGGAGACAATACTACGACACAGTATCTTAGGAGACCCCCGGCATCTGCCTGCCTCGTCCCTCTCTGACTTTGCTGGTTTTTCCCCCAGCGTGAGCCCCACCCTCCCACTGCTGATGCTTGTGCAGGCAGCCACACCACCTTCAGGTCTTTTTTCAGGCTCTTTCCCAAGCGGGCCATCTCCTTAAATACCCCTCCCCTTCTAGTCTTTGCTCAAATCTCACATTCTCAAAATAGCCTAGCTCGACAACTGTGTTTCAATCCTAAACCCACCCCCACATTTCCTCAAACCCACGACTTCCAGGCCTCCTTAGTGTGCTCCACTTCTGCTTTTCTTAACAGAATTTGGGATTTTCTAACATGCTGGAGAACGTACTTATTTAATTCCATCACTGTTTATTACCTGGCTTGCTCCCCCCCACCCCCACCCCCTTCTAGAATGTAGCTCTTCAAGGGCAAAGGATTTTTGCGAGTATAGCAGTGATCAGCAGAGTAGGTGGTCAATAAAAATGTGTTGAAGGAATGAGTGAGTGTATAACTGTCACCAAAATTGCCACATACTGTAACATGCTCTTTTGTAGACTTAGTGATAAACTGCTGTTGTTTTTAACTTGTTACTGAATGCAAGGTCGCGTGCCCGACATACAGTGAGGCCAAACTGAAATGTGAGAGTTTTGAGCAGAGAAAGGCTCACTGCAGGGCTGAGCAAGGAAGATGGGGGTGGTGCATGTGCTCAAGACCCCTGACCGCCCTGAAAGGGTTTCAGCTGAGACTTTTTAAAGACCAGATGAGGGAGGGGCATGCCCAGGTCTGTGATCAGCTGTGCACAATTCTCGGGACTGGTTGCTCAATCCTTAGGTTCCAGAAGGCTCATGATCATCAAGTAGTTGATTTCTTCCATTTGGTGGTGGTTTTAGCATCTGAGAAACTCAGGAAATATTCATGAGATACTAGTTATCTGGGTGTTTCCAAGAGGAGCTACAGAGGAGGACATGGGGAAGGGATCTGTCCTGGGAACGCCTCATAGGGGTACAAACTTAGCCATAAACTGCAACCATCTCATCCCATTAATAAACATTATTTGACATGGCTATATCCCTGAAAGTTTTCATGATTTATTGCAAAGAGTTTCTGCAAACATTATTAAACACAAACATCAGTAAAGATTGGAAGCAAGACTAGGGAAGAGCTGACCTCACCCCATTCATTACCTTTATTCATATATATTTGCTGAATAAATGAATCTATATTTATTGCAGACATATAATATTTCAACAAACATTATATCTTTATATATTTCATATAATGGGATACACCTATTCATAATTATATATATTCATATATATCATGAAAAAATGGTGGTGGAGAAGCTGAGGGAATAAAAATTCAAATTATATATTGAAATAATATTCTTGAAGGCAGAAGCCATATGTGACTTAACTTTTTTCTCCCCAGTCATTGTGTAGCCAAGCAGGACCCTGTGGGGCTTTCTGGGGTCAGACCCCTCCCCCATGTCCTCTACTGTAGCTCCTCTCTGAAGGACCCAGATAATAATGTTACAGCAGGCAAACAGCTAGATATGAGCAGAGAAAGAGGGTCGCAGGCCAAATGCAGGAAACCACACATCATGTGAGAACCAGGGGTCCCTGGGCAGAGAAAGAAAAGCAGGAAGCTCTGGGTTGATAAGTGGTCACACCTTTTGGTGTGATGGGCAGCTCAGGCCGACAAAGAAAGGTAGGAAAAAGCAGGAATCTCCAGGGTCTGAATGTAATCTTTTGCTCATTGTGCCCTCATTACAATAAAATTAGCCTTGCAGATGAGAAGTACCCATCATGCACCGAGGCCATGACAATGATGATCCGGAATACATAAGGACAAAAATCCCTCCTCCCTTTGGAAAGGTGGAGCTGGGATGAAAATCAGGGAATATGACCCCAAACCCTTCCCTCCCCAACGAATATTTTGCCCATTTTTATACTCTGTGTAACTAACTTGGCCAAAGAAACTCAGGGCAGCTGCTCACCTGAGCCTGCCCGCTCTCCCCTTGAGAGTGGCCTATCCATTACTTAATAAAGCCCCACTTTACTTTCTTAACCTCTGCATCTTGTCTCTGAATTCTTTTTGGGACGGGACAAGGACTGATCACTAGTTACATCTACCAGCAACAATAGTATCTCATGTATATTTCCTGAGTTTTTCAGATGCTTAAAACCACCACCAAAGGGAAGAAATGAACAACTTGGTGATCGAGAGCAGGTGGCCCCAGACCCACTGGTGCCTAGGGGTTGATAGTGTTGGCCGCCCTGTTGCCTCTGTATCAACCCATCAGGAAATTGTGCACGAGCTGATCGTGTACCCTGTGACCACCCCAACCTCTGACCTGGCCTTTAAATATGCTTTGCTGAAACACTTCGAGGAGGTCGGGGTTCTCTTGGGCATGAGCCACACCGCCCTCCTTGCTTGGCCCTGCGTAAAACTTTCTCTGCTCCAAACTCATGTTTCAGTTTGTTTGGACTCATGGTGCGTTGGGCACCCGAACTTGCCTTCGGTAACAATTGGGATATAGTCCAAGCTCTCTCCAGCTCTGATGGGGTCAGCCCATTCTCCCTACAGTGGCTGCCACTTGCCTTGGAGGTGTGTGTGTGACAGCAGCTGTCCACCCCCAACCCCCAGCAGCTCCTCTTCCTCCCCTGCTCCTGGTTCCAGGGCTGATGGCACAATGTAATTCTTAGATACCATTTTCAGATTTGGGGGCAACTCGTGTGTGTCAGGGGGAGGAAAGAAGCAAAGATTCTGGTGATTAGAGGAAAGAGTTCCATTTTGCCACTAGTCCCTTCCTCTGCTCCTTGGCCAGGGTCCTTCTCCCTTCTCATTGTTCTGCTGCTGACTGTTGTGACTGTGTGACCACCTACCATCTTTTCATCTGTTTGGCAGCATGGTTCACATGTTCTGGATGACAGCAGAGACCGTGAGGAACTATATGACTCAGCCTGGGAAAATGGCCACCTTTCTTTATTGTTCTTCTTTGGCATTTGTGTTGTTTTTAATTGCTCTTTCTTGCTAATTATCCTGGGAGACAGCGAGTGTTAAGGGCCTTCTATCAGACTACAAAAGAAGTCAGAGAGGACTGGCACCTTCCATTTTCAGAAAAGAATTAAAAGAAAATGAACCTTCTGAAGTAGACATTGCTCTTTTTACTAGAATGAGGAAAATTTTCGAGAAGGCACGCACGCTGAATGCCTTAAAGGAGAGCTTTCAATTGCGATGCTGGATGAAAGTGTAACAAGAATTTCTTAGAGCTGAGATGACTGGAGAGTAAGAGGCATCTGTTATTACTATCATGCCCATTTTTTACTCGTTATCTTTTATGTATTGTGTATTTGTCATCTTTTTTAAAAATGTTTTTTTAGGGAGGAGGTCATTAGATTTATTTATTTATTTTGATGAAGGTACTGTGACAGCAGGCAGATAGCTAGATACGAGCAGAGAAAGGGGGACACAGACCAAATGGCAGGAATTGGGCAGAAAGGAGGGGCACGGGCCAAATGCAGGAAAACCACATCATGTAAGTACTAGGGATCCTCTGAACAGAGAAAGAAAAGCAGGAACCTTTGGGCTGATAAGTGGTCAGAACTTTTTGGGTGATGAGTGGCCTGGAGACTGACAAAAGTGAGAAAATGCAGGAATTTCCAGTGTCTGAATATAACCTTTTGCTCATTATGCCCTGATTTCAATAAAATTAGCCTTGCAGATCAGATGTACCCATCATGCACCAAAGCCATGTCAGTGCTGATCGAGACTAAATAAGGACAAAAATCCCTCCTCCCTTTGGGAAGGTGGAGTTGGGATGATAAGCAGGGAATATGACCCCAAACCTGTTCCCTCCCCAATAAATATTCCGCCCACTCATTTTTACACCCTATGTAGCTAACTTGCCAAAGAAACTCAGGGCAGCCGCTCACCTGAGCCTGCCCAGTCTCCCCCTTGAGAGTGCAGCTATCCATCCTTTAATAAATCCTCACTTTACTTTTTTAACCACTACGTCTTGTCTCTGAATTCTTTCTGGGACGGGACAAGAACCTGGAACACCGGTCATATCCACCGGCAACAGTCCTGGGGATTGAACCTGGCCCTCGTGCGTGCTAAGCACACGCTCTGCCAGTGAGCTGTACATTTCCCGCCTACCCCATCCCATCATCATATTTTTTTAGAAACTGCATTAACTCGTTCAGAAAGATTTCTGAGAAGTCCTGTTTGTGACAGAAAGATGGATTTACTGAATAAAATATAATTCATAAAGATAATTTGAATATAAAGTCGAGTACAAGTTTATCTTTTCTAGAGTTGGAAGGTGAATCTGGTAAGTCGGACATGTACTCATAAAAATTGTATAAGACATACTTGTGTGGAATGAGAGTAGATGTCAGTATTCCTTCTGCGTAGTCCAGTTAATTAGAAAAGAAGTAGAGAGGGGGGAAAAGCTCCTGGAAATAAGATTTAATTTCATATGTAATCAGAAGAAATATGCCAAGTAAATCATCACTAATTCAAATAGTCAAGAAAAATCTAGGAAGAGCCCTAGGAAACAGAATTAGCTATGCAGAGGTTGAAGCATTGGCAAAATGTCACAGTTACAAATTGCCATTTTTCCCCCCATGAGTCCTGAGTAATGCTTCGTCCACAAATCCCAGAAGACTTTTCAGCACGTCTCAGCAGGGAACGCTTGTACTTGCCGCAGGAATTTCCAGCTAGAGAGAGAAGAGGCGGACTTTGGAAGGCCGGCTTCTTATTTTTTGAAAAGCTTCCTGGAAGTCTGCACTACCCTTCATTTCCTCCTCATGGGAGGACCTGTGCCTGTCACCCCTTTGTCTCCCGCAGGTGCTGTAGGCCATCCGCAAGGGTCCATTTACACACAATCCTGTGGTGTGAAGGATGGCCTGTGGGCCTCTCTGGCCCAATAATAGGTTCCTGGTTTCTTCTGCTTCAGGAAAGGGAATGCCTTATTATCCCCTAACCTCCTACTGACAGTGCTTATTTGCTACGGTTCAGATAGCTCGTGATTGAATACAGAGCTCGAAAACTTATCTTAGACAGGACCCCTCACCAGAGGACTCATTCCTGGGCCTGGCTGCTGGAAGTTCCCTTCAAAGCATGCTGGGAATGGCCCCAAAGTTCTGATCCTGGAGGCTTCTCAGTGTGCTCAGGACTCTTCACAGTCGACACTGGTTATGGCTGAGACTGGAGATTCGCTTGGGGTAAGGGGGAGGCAGGGAGGTCTAGGTTCTGTGGGGTGCTGTTTTACTTCCTAATTTTTCTTCCTGATTCCTTTGGAGCCACTGGAATCTGTGGCTTTCCATAGCGGGTTGGGGGCAATTAACCTTTCCCATTCCTGGATCTGCATTAAAAGGAAACCATACTATGGCATTTGAGGTGGAATTGGCATCAGTTTTCCCTGAGGAACGATACTGTCAATGGTTAGGTTCTGTGGGCCTGTTGGTAACAGTATAATTAATCGATGGTCTGAGTTGAGTGGGCTTCAGTGGGCTGTTCTACACTGTCTGTAACGTTGTTTCTATGAGAATAATATATCCTGAGTTAAGAATGGACTTAAAAACATTTGGAGGGTGAACCATTTCTCTGTGGGAGCCTAGGGGGCTGGCATGTGGCAGCCATGATGGAGAATTGAGGGAAGGCGGTCCCAGGTGGCATTCTCCTTGCTTGCAAGTTTCAGTCTTCTAGCTTTATGTGCCT
The DNA here is from genome assembly GCF_009834535.1 of Camelus ferus. NCBI lineage: Eukaryota > Metazoa > Chordata > Mammalia > Artiodactyla > Camelidae > Camelus > Camelus ferus. Next base: position 116,239,463 of record NC_045696.1, on the reverse strand, counting down.
CCATGGCTCCTCATTTCTCTGCTTGGTTTAGGCGTCTGAATATGCAATTCTCCAGTCAGGTGAAGAGGATTATTTTCTATTCATTCCCCCATCAGTGATTGCCCTAAAACTTTCTTCATCTTCTTTTTTTAATACAATGCCATTTCATTTTTGTCGTTTGGTGAAAGGAGGGCATTAAAAAATTTTTTTTTTTAACTTAAATGATTAAATTACTGAATGAATGCTGAATTTTCTTAGTTGCATAGGTCAAACTTCTGGAATCCCTCTTAACCCTTTTTTCTCTCAGACAATATAACCACCAATTGTCAGCAAAGAATGTCATCTCTACATTCAATACTTCAGAATCCAGATACACACACACTTGCGCACGACGCGCACACACACTAGAATATTATTCAGCTATAAAAAAGAATAAAATGCCATTTGCAGCAACATGGATGGACCTGGAAGTCATCATTCTAAGTGAAGTAAACCAGAAAAAGAAAGAAAAATACTATATGATATCACTTATGTGTGGAATATTAAAAAAAAAAAGGGACACAAATGAAGTTATTTACAAAACAGAGACAGAGTCCCAGACATAGAAAACAAACTTATGGTTACTGGGGGTGGGGAGGGATAAATTGGAAATTTGAGATTTTTAGATACTGACTACTTTATATGAAATAGATAAACAACAAGGTCCTACTGTATAACATAGGGAACTATATTCAATACCTTGTAATGGCCTATAATGAAAAAGAGAAATTTATATATATGTATAAATGCAGCATTATGCTGTACACCAGAGATTAATACAACATTGTAAACAAACTATACTTTAATAATATATATATGTAAGAATTCAGTGACTTGTCAGTAGTCCCATCATGGGTTTTTTCCCCAGCCCCTGGAACGGTGCCTGGCACATAGTAAGCACTAATAAATATTTATTAAGTGAGTGAACAAATGAATGAATGGATGGATGAAATACTTTTCTGATTCTATTGAGAGAATCATAGGATCTGTCCTCCTTAAATGTCAATATACTGAATTGTATAACAGGCTTTCTAATGTGAAACCAACCTTACATTCTTGGGAGGAAACACAACCTAGTCAGGCTGTATTATCTTTTAAAATAGTTGCTGGATTCAGGTCTAAATGTTTTATTTAGAATCTTTTTTTATCATGTTTGCTAGTGATATTGCGCTTTCTGCTACACTCTTCTTTGGTATCAAAGTTGTACAAGCCTTATACAATGAGTACAGAGCGTACCCTGTTTTTCTAGTCTCTGTAAGAATTAATGTAAGACGGGACCAGGAAATACTTAGATTTTTGGTTAAAACTCACCTGTTAAAATGTGTAGGCCTGTTTGTGTGCATATGTGTGTGTAAATATTTTGAATATTGACTGTTTCTTTAACTAACTAGGGGGATTAATTAGTTTTTAAAAATTTCTCCTGATTCAGTTAGGATGAAGTTATATGTATGTGTGATTGTGTGGTTGTGTATATGTGTCTGTACATGTACATATGTGTATATATGTATTATATAAATACATATGTATACATGGAAATTGTGCACTTCAAGTGTTCACATCTATTGGAGTCAAGTTATTCATAATAGTCTCTTTTTAATCTTTGTAATGATGCGTTTGTGATAACTTCCAGTTTTTCACTTTTAAGCATTTTTAGGGAAGGTCTTTTACTCTTTATCAGTCTTGCTAGAAGGTTGTCAATGTTATTAGTGTTTTCCAAGAGCCAACTTTTAGTTCATTTATTCTTTCTCTGATTTTTTTTCACCCTATTAAATTAGTTTCTGTTATTTTATTTTTATCTTTTTCACCTTTATTATTTTATTCTTTTCTAGCATCTTAGGTTAAAGCTCAATAAATTAATTTTAAGGTTTTCTTTTTTCTCACAAACAAAATAATGAAATTTTAATAGATATTATTTCATCTTTTATTCAACTCTATATATTCTCTAATTTTCACTTTGATGCTTTCTTTTAGTCTGAATTACTTAGAAAATTTCTCAGTTTCCAGATGCATTAAAAATATCTTTGTCATGTCATTCTAAAATTGCATTATGATCCACATGAAAATAATTATTAAAAATTACTGAATTTTACTTTATTGGTAGCAACTGGTCAATTTTTATATAAATTTTTATGTTCTCAAAAAGGCTAGGTTTTTTTTAAAATTTCATTCTTGAGTTTAGTATTTTTTATATGTTCTTTTAAATATGCTTGTTAATTATGTTATTCAAATTTTCTATATTCTCACTATTTTTTGGTAAGTATAATAATCTAATATAGTAATAGCCAAAAGCATGTAAAAGTTCCATATATAATATATATTTTACATAATGTAAAATTCCTTATATAAATTCTTTATATAATGTCAACATATTTTAGTTCTGTCAAATTTTGCTTTTATTTTAAAGCTATGCTTTAGACATGTACAAGTTTAAAATCTATATCATTTTGGTGAAATGATCCTTTTAGTCATGAAGTAGTAATTCTTTTTTTCTAATAATGCTTTTTGCTCTAAAGTTTTTTGATATTAATATAGCTATATTATACAAAATAGCCTATTTACAGTTGTCTGTTATGGAGAAAAATTGGCACCAAGCAACAAAAATGTTTAATGTTAAGACATTGATATACAAAGGATAATATATTTTTTATTTTAGAACACTATGCATCTATATAAAATAATGTTGTACATTATAAACTTTATAAAGAAAAAAGAAAAGTAGAACATAACTTGCATTATATTGATACTATTTTTGTGCCCCCTGGATACAGATGTGAATGTATGTGTAGCAAATAGCCTGATATTATCCACCAGAATGTACTACTGGCTACTTTGGGTGGAGGAATTATAAATAGTTTCTAAATCTTTTTGTTCTCTTTGAAAAATGTATTTCCGTATTATGAGTTAATTATTTATTTTGAATACTGAACATGTTATTTTTATTAATAGAAATACAATATGGCTTGTTATTTGACAAAAAAAGCTCCCCCCATTATTCTGTAATTTTTGAGCTAGAGAAACAGGAATTTGAGCTAGAGAAACCTTATTTTTCAAAAATTATATTTTAAAAATGTTTAAAAATAAAATAAATATATTTATAAAATTTACATATATTAAATATATAAGTATATATTTAAAAGTTTAAAAATATAAATAAATATATTTAAATATATCTATACTTTATAATAATTTATATATTAAAATATATAAAAATATAATGTATGATATACATAATTTATATATACAATATATAAATATATAATAAATATAAATACAAACATAAGGTACTACTGTGACTTATATAAACTTTAATTTCTAAAACACAAGTATCTGGGGTGAATAGGAAGCTTGCATCCATCTTTCTTCCTCAACAAACATAATGATAAGCTCAGAATGGTATGTGACATAATGAATTTCAAAAATCCTATGATTGTATGACTTTCTATTTCAAGCTGATGTATTTTAGAAAGACATAGTGGAGGATAGAATTCCAGAAGCTCAAATGCAAGGTTGTTTTTTGAACCATGAATGAATAGAGAAAAATCCTCTCCAGTTTGACCAGTTGCATGAGCGTGTTGTGCGTAGACTGTCTTATTTTGTTGGTACCCCTCTCAGAGGTTAGCAGATGAATGTCAACATAGCAACAATATGAAACTGTCACTTGGTGGAGCTAGAATACTATGCAATTCCAATATACTCTTACAGCAGATTTCTTGGGAAAAGTGGCTTCACTGGCAAAATTCAAGACTAATACCCCCAACTGTCAAATATTGGGATACAGAGCCTTCGGGGAAGCCTGTTTTTATGGTTTTCTTTATTATTGTGCCAGAGTTTAAGTAAATGTCAAATTTATTGGGGACAAAGGTCTTTTGCTTGTTGCAGTCAGTACGTGACAGTCTGTTTATCAAGCTAAGTCAACGCTGTAGCTCCTCCCACCCCAGGAGTCAGGTAAATGGGTATATCATCTAATGACTGAATGATACCTTAGCACGTTTCATATGGCACCTAAAAGGCCATGATAATTTCACTTGCTACGTCAATTACTGTAAGGTCAAGATGGGCTTTTAGGTAGTTTGTGATGCTGAGAACACAATGCTCAATAGATGTCACAAAAGTGTTGATAGATAGCAGCCTTGAGGCTTCTCTGGGCACGTTAGAGATTTTAGGGCCACCCAGATATTAACCAAATCTTTAAGATGACATGTTAAGGTGTCCATTAAATAAAGGCTTCTACAGACATGTGAAGTCCTTCCCAGGAATGAATTGAACTCTTTTGAAAAATTCTGATCACAGCCTTTCTTACTTCAATCTTTCCCAAACTGAAAAATCAAAGTCAGCTTTTTATATTTATGTATGGGTAGGTATAATTTTGTACCTTCATCCAGGTTACATTTTGCCAACTTTTTCTTTCAGGTGATGGATATATTCCAAAAGGAATGATCTTAAAATAAGATTAACACCTTTCATACTTAAGAGGTCTTAGCTAAGATACCTTGACTGCACGAATGGAATGATGAATTTAACATAGATGTGGGGGATTATAATGACACATGAAAAAGAATAATTGAGGGTTTTTAAAGATGTCTTAATTTGCCTTGATTCTGATACTCTCATATCTTTTCCTTCTCTTTTTTCACAGAAGACTTGTTTTTTTGCAGTGAGAAAGATTTCATTTGACCCTGTCAGTGACCCTATCTGGGAGAAGTGTGCACACAGGACAATTAGCCTTCTATTATTGTCAGGGTAGGTCCAGGTTTTGTGGGACTTGACTTTGAAGCCCTGTACAGGTTAGTGCTCTTTTATGTAAAAAGACACAAAATTACAAATGCAGAATTAGGCATAAAAGTCTACATTGGTTTAAAATGAGAAAAAAGTAACAAATTGAAAATGTAGAAAAGCTGAAAAAAACCCTAGAATATCGCAAGATCCAGAGAAATAATATTTTTGTTAATTAACTGCCAATACATCTGTATTATAATTTCCCACAGACTGTCTTCTGGCTCCAAATATTTGCTGTCTTGTTTCTTCTCCGCTATGCCTACAATTCCAGTCCGGATACCATAGCCGTGTTTCTATCGCTGTATGAATTCTGTCTCTCATCTTAATAAAACAATGCTGGATAATTCACTAGAGTGGGCAGGAGTATTTTGGAATCCATTTGTATATCAGAAATGCCAATAATAACTTAGCTATACAAGGAAGTGACTGCAAACCACATAAATAACTCCCACTAAACTCAAATTAAATGTATCTCTAACTCAACATCCCAGAGTTCTGGAAGGGCCCCATGCAAACGAAGAGCCTTTCATGTGAACTTCATTAGCTCCACAGTAATTTTACCTTAAAAAAAAATCATTCTAGCATAATGTACCTCATATGGTTAACATTGTCATTGTCTTTAGGGTGATTAAAAATCTGGAAACCACTAACGCTAATGACACTCGCAAATGAAGGGATGGCAACTTTGGGCAAATGTAGTCTTAATATTTATCGTATAAATGAGGACATCCCCACAGGGATGTTATTTCAAGATGTTGTTTTCTGAGAGTTGTTCCTTGGCTTTAGTAAACAGTTGCTGAAGGAAATAAAGGCATTAGGACTTTAATTCTTGCATATTTCTCTGATTCACTCTCATTCCTTCTGTATACCATTAGAAAATATCATTAAAAATTTAGCTTAAAAGGCACAGATACTGTTCTATTATTTAACTTGTATTTTTAAAACTGAAGTACAGTCAGTTACAATGTGTCAATTTCCAGTGTACAGTCGTACATATACATGCATGTATTTGTTTTCATATTCTTTTTCATTATAGGTTACTACAAGATATTGAATATAGTTCCCTGTGCTATACAGAAGAAACTTGTTTTTTTAAATCTATTTTATATACAGCAGTATTTGCAAACCTCAAACTCCCAATTATCCCTTCCCACCCCCTTCCCCCCGCATTTAATTTGTATTCTTAATCTCACAGATCTTCAGCTCCCACAGGGAAGACCACTGGTTATGTCATGGTGCGTATCCACATTATTGAAAGAGTCTCCCTTTTTGTGATCAAATAAAAAAAACCCAAACCCAAAACAACACAGCTTTGCATCACACACAAAATTGTGTTTGGTTTGATGATGTAGGAAAATCTGACCCCTGAACAGAGGACCCTCTGCATGCCCTCCTTTTGTCGAACATTAAAGCCACCGTAATAACAGTCAATGTTGATCAAGTGCTTGCTGTCAGCCCGGCTCTTAGGTAAGTGCTTTACGCGCATTCCTTGTTTAATCCTCAAGACAGTTCTAAGGAAGTCGGTATTACTTGACAGATGAAGAAACTGAAGCTTAGAGGGTTTAAAAGACAAGCCTTGATCCATGCAGAGTAAGTGGCAGGGCTGGTGTCTGAATACAGACTTCAACAAAATCCACCCTGAAATATTGTCCCCGTAGCTGTGAAGAATGGCAGGAGAGTTTGAAACTCGTAGGTAGCACTTGAATGACCACAACTTGGGAAGTGGAGAAGCCCTCAATTGAAGAGAAAGAACAGCGAGGAAAGACAGGAGAAGCCCTGCACTGGGCTCAAACCATGTGGGTTTGTATCTTTGCTCCATCCTTTACTAGCTGGTTGACTCTTGGCAAGTTACCTAACCTTCCTGGACCTCGGTTTCCCCTTCTGCTAAGAGAGGATAATGCGAATACGGTGTGAGGATTTAATGCGCAACCAGTGCCTGGTATATGAAACCCTAGAAAAAGAGAACACCATTATTGTCCCTTAACATTTAAGCTTTTTTGTCCTTTGAAATAGAGTATGTGGCGTGTGAAATGCTAAGTAAACAGTATGAAGCAATTTCTTCATCTTTCTGACTTTTATAATACATACATTATTTGGTTACAGAACCTGTAGGTATATTGGAGAATGTATTTATATAATATTTACAGCAATATTATAATATCAATATAAAAACGCATTCTAGTTTCAGAAAAATGAAAACACTTCCTGGGGAAAATAAAATTTAAGAAGTTTATACCTTATTTATATTTGACTTTGATTTAAAGGCTCTTGCCACCATGTGAAAGAATTTCCAGTCCAGGTATGCTCCAGTAGATATGACTTTTCAAAGCTTAATCTACTATTTATGTTATAAAATTATTAATATCTTGTAGCTCAGCAGAAACAGTAATATAACATAATGAGAAAAGTTGCATCTCCACTCCTGATACTCTTAATAAACACATTATTCATTTTTCATTCGATTTAACTGCAAATAGCTATACTGAAAACATTGCCACAGGGCACACTTCTATTTTAGGGTGACAGGAAAATAACTCCTCAAGAGTCTCAGAAGTGAGAAACAAAACATAAATTGTGTAGTAGACAGAAACACAGGAAAGATTCTGATATCTACGAATAACTGTATTTCCCAGAGGAGTAAACATGACTGGCTTTAATTAGATTATAACTTGCTCACGAGAGCACGCTCTTGAACAAGATAAAAATACCTGACAATCCACGACTGAGCTTTTCTGTCAGCAACGTAGGATGGATTAATGCAAGTACCCTTTCAAGGCGGGGCATTGCCTAAATGCAAACTAAGGTCTTAATCAGCGCCAACATGATGAAAAGCCACTCTTATAATTAGGTCAAATTCGATTCCATCTTGACAGTTTTGCATTATGTTGAGGTTTAAGATAGGATTGTTTCTGTGGAATACTCCAGAAGGTTATTTCTTACAAATATTTCTTACTTCACAAGTGGTATAAAAATAAACAAAAATATTTTTTTCTTTTCTGGAAGTTTCTTTTTAGTATATACATATACCAAAATATACATATACCAAAATATATATATGCACACATATACCTATATATATATATACACACACACATATACTTACATATATATACACACACACATACATTTAATATATATATTTATATATATATGTAAAAATATATATATTTTAATGGAGGTACTGGGGATTAAACCCAGGACCTTGCACATGCTAAGCAGAGGTTCTTCCACTAAATTACACTCCCACCCCCTACTTTTTAGTATATTGTTCCTCTCATTTGCTTGGAGAAACTCTCTGAACATAATCTGGCTTGCAATTAGATTTAGGGATTTTCTTTTATTTCTTGGGCACAGTGTGAGAGCCCATATTTACTCCCTCAGTCACCCTTGATCTTAAGAATAGATGCATTTTGCAGTTTCCTTATTTTTTTTTTAATGTTTTATTGAAGTACACTTGATTTACAATGCTAGTTTTAAGTGTACAGCAAAGTGATTCAGTTATACATATATATAATTTTTCAGATTCTTTTCCATTATATGCTATTACCAGAAATTGAATACAGTCCTCTGTGCTAAACAGTAAGACCTTATTGTTTATCTACTTTAAATATAGCAATGTGTGTCTGTTAATCCTTAGGTATTAAACTGATTCAGTTTTAGGTTAAAAGACTTAGTCAAGGATTTTCAGGTCTTATTGGAAAAATAGATAATAGTCATTGACATGCTAAAAACCTAAATTCTCTATGATATATTTTTTTTGATGGAGGCTCTGGGGATTGAACTCAGGACCTCATGCATGCTAGGCATGTGCTCTACCACTGAGCTATTTCCCTCCCCCATTATGATTTCATAATTTACTTTGTTTTTGATACTCTTAAAGGAGAAAAAGCATCCTGCGTTGGGCAAATCTGGTCCTTGTAGGACCTTTATAAGTTATGATGTTTTCAGATCCATCTCGTAGTCTGGGCCCAGGCTAAACATTTTGCATAATGGATTTTATTGAGATCTTGTAATGAGTCCATCTGTCACCAGACTCACCATATTTTGCTGTGTTGAGTCAAATTTCCTGTGATACCTTTCAGAGCCCATTAAGTTCTTCCAAAGCCACACATGCCGTCTTCGACACAAATCAGTCAGGTAATTCAGATCAGTGAAGCAGGTGAGGGGACACAGTGGTAAAGTGGCGGTGCATCCTCCGGCCAGTGGGGACAACAGATAGTCATGTGGCGTCCACTCTAACCAGACCTTATGATTGAAAAGACACTGCAAGTCTGTTCTTTTATGTAAACTCTTTGATAGTTAAATGTTGGCAGCTAATTACAAGAAAAACTTAGGAAACCAATCATGCCAATGTCTGATGGCCTTTTATGATATCTAATAAAGAATTTGGAAAAAAAAAATCTGTCAGTCTCTACACTACAGATCAGCTAGCCAAACCAACATTATTGTCCCAGTCTCATATTCTACTACGCAGTTCGCTTCTGGGTACTTTCTAAAATTAATGCTGTGGTATTTCAGCTACATATGTTTTTATATGACTAACAGTACAGCACAGCCGTGATAACGTGCCACATTCAAAGGGGAAAGATAAGTGAGAAATACAGGCCATCGATGAAGATCTGGCTCTCCTGTTTATTTAAACCTTTGGGCGTCTATGCTGCTGGGTGGTTAAGGAACAGATGGGGGAGCTGTGATTTAATAGCACAGAATTCCAGTGCCAATTCTGCCTCTAACTCCAGGTGCCCCTTGGCAAAAAAAAATCATCCTGTGCTATAGTCTCTTGTTTTGAGAAGCCACTTGAAACAATGAAGATACTCTGCAAATATAAAATGGTACCTAAAAAGCTTTTAAACTGTAGAGGATGTAGTTCTTTTTAAAAATTTTTAGTTGAAATATAGTCAGTCTACAATGCTGTGCCCATTTTCTGGTGTACATACATATACATGCATATATTCCTTTTCATATTCTTTTTCATTATAGGTTACTACAAAATATTGAATATAGTACCCTGTGCTGTACAGTATAAACTTGTTGTTTATCTATTTCATATACAGTAGAGGATTTAGTTCTTGATAAAATAATTTTTTGTCTAATAAAAATAATTTTTATACAGTTAATAGGGATGCGTTATACAGAAGGGCAGACATATAGTCACAATACATGTGGAAAAATCTATCTCCATTTGGAATGAAATTCTGCATTACTGCACCATAAATGCCTGATGTGGACTTAAGAGTGCAAGGAGAAGAGAATATTGAGGTCACAGTGAAGCACAAAATTGAAAATGAATCAGCAAGCAATGGAAGTAAATGAAGAATAAATTAACTGAGGATAAAACTGGAAGATGCTGGCCAATTGTTAGTAAGATATATCTTGGTAATGTCCAGTGGTAAGGGATAAGTTGTTCATCAAAAGAAATTATCTCCCTTTAAATCAATAGCGTCTACCTGTAGTTTACTGATAGGTTACTATTAATTTTGCAACATGTGACCTTGCAATGAAGTTTATTTCTCACCTACTGTGAGATCAAATATAAATTAAACACAAGACCCAACTTCATTAGCTTGGCAGTGAATAAGCGTAGCACTGAAGGGTTTTGCCTGACAGCTCTGGGCACGAATCCCAGTTCTGTTTCAGATGAGGTGTGTTGGGAAAATACTGCACTTTTCCAATCCTCAGTTTCCCTATACACAACTGGAGACAATAATGTTATTTACATTATGGAGTCATTGCAATGTTTGTAGAAAACAGAGTATGTTTCCATGTAGACAAGAGCACCAGACACACGGCAAGGGCTTAGTAAGTGGCGGCTGCAATTACTGTTACAAAATGAGTGACCCAACCTGTCCGGATCTGTTCTAAGGAGTACAGTGGGGGGAACTTGATCTTGACTGATTCCCTCACTAAGCAATCAATAAACAATGGGAGGAGCAAGGTAAAGAACTGACACATTACTGGGGACACTATCAAAGGGATATACAATATTTAGCAAGGAAAAGAAAGCCTGATATCTGTCCTAGTATTTTAAATAATATTAAAAAGGATTTGAAGAATTATGGAAAGGACACTTCTATGTATTTGCAGTGATTGAAAAGAAAAAAAAATTGACATGCACGTAGACTGCATTAGGAGGTATTTGGAATAAAATGGAAACTTGATATGAACCACTGAAATGAACTTATGTGACAATTTTAAGAATCTCTTTCTCTGGAGAGTTTGTAGTTTATATTACTTAGGTGGGTTGAAGACCCTGAGGATTAGAACTCTTAACCTTGAGGTTAATTCCACCAATACAATATTTTTTTGTCTAATGGCAAAAATGTAATATTCTCAATATAAAATTTGACTAAGAATAGAGATACTTGTAGATTAAAATGAACAATGAGCTTTTTCACTTGAGATAATATGAACAACTCTGGACTGCTATAAAACTGTAAACTTTAGTCTTCAGGGGAACATAAAAAGGAGACAAAGGCCCCTTGGTAGTAGTGTGGCTATAAATTCACACTGTGTGGTTTGTGTAACTAAATGCTTTCAACCTGGGGTTTGAAAAAGTAGCCTCTGGGATAAAGATCAGAAGTTTCTATAAGTGGATTTGGCTAACAATTTAACATAGAAACATGTGGTAACAGATTTAGACTCTGGAATACAACGTGGAGACAAATTCCAGGTGCAAAGCAATTTGAAGTTTGCAGCTGAACATTTCTGAAATCACTAAAGAGCAGGCTTGATGAAAGAGTCAAGGGAAGTAGCTTCATGGGCATGTGCTTTTATTTCCCTGTAAGTAAACTTCTCATCGAGAACGTCATTGATTCCACACAGCAAGACCGCACCCGAAGTTGTTGGCGTGCCTTGTGCAATGATGTAGATATTACTATGTGAAAAGGGAAGATATTGGAGCCTAACATCTTAAACACACAAACGGTATATTAGATTTGGCAACACAGTTGAACTCAAGGGCATTTTGGCAAACTGGAAGTGGCAGACAAATTATAGGCCCAGGAGCATCTGTAAAAATCTATGAAATGTGTCTGTGGTTAGAATTCAATCACGCGCTCGGGTGGAAAACTGGCAGAAGCAACGTCGGGTAGTCAACATTTGTCGAGCACCCTTTACGTAGGCAGTGAGAGCTGGCATGAGGTGGAATGAGGTCGGTGTAACCTGCGAGTGGGTGTGCAATCACCACGCGGAGGCGTCTGAGGGCCTGTCAGTTTGCATGCGGCCCAGGTTGCCGAACCAGCGGTAAAGAGTGCCTGTGAGCCGGGCACTACTCATTCCGACTGCAGGCACTCTTCTCACCATCATGGAAATATCTAAAAATAGTAAAACTTTAGAAGTGAATCTGTCTGAGTTTAAACATGAACACTTTTTTTTTTTTGGCCTTTTTTTGGTCTCTGTGTCATGTGGTCCAAAGACCACCTTCATGTACCCCGTTTATTATTTATTTATATAACAAATATTGTTAGAACTGATTCACTTTTTCACTTTCTTTTTCGTATGTGGAAAGCTAATATCACTAGTCACAAATACTTGGTACTCAAACATAAAAACAATGGAAATTTAAAGTGTCACTTAAATATAAAAACAATGGAATTAAAAGAAGTGTCCTTAAAGTCTAGCTTCCTTCTGTGGCTTGTTGAAACCTCTTGTTCTGAGGTGTACTCTCTGTTAATGTAAGTGTAAAAAATGCCTATACACTTTTACCCAGAAAATGTACATACTTCTGTGAATCTATACTGGAGATTTGCTTATGCTGTGCCTTGACTTATGTGCTTGGCTACTTACTGAAGCATTGTTTGACACAACAAAAATCAGAATAAAATAAATGCTCATTGATAGTGATTAGTAAAAAGTTATGTTGTGTCCATACACTAGAATGTAATGCAGCTGTTAAAACTCTGTGGAAGATTTTATGGAAAGTAGACTGTGATGTGAAAGAAAATTCATTGGTAATTTACACACAAACCCATCATTTTCCCCCTTTTTTACAAGTGAAGTATAGTCAGTTTACAATGCTGTGTCAATTTCTGGTGCACAGCATCATGTTTCAGTCATACATATACACACATATATTCGTTTTCATATTCTTTTTCATTACAGGTTACTATAAGATATTGACTATAGCTCCTTGTGCTATACAGTAGGACCTTGTTGTTCATCTATTTTATATATAGTAGTTAGTATCTGCAGATAATGGACTTCCAATTTATCCCTTTCCACCCGCTTTTCCTCCTGGTAACCATAAGTTTGCTCTCTATGTCTCTGAGTCTGATTCTGTTTTGTAAATAAGTTCATTTGTGTCTTTTTTAGATATGAGTGATATTATATGGTATTTTTCTTTCTCTTTCTGATTTACTTCACTTAGAATGGCAATCTCCAGATCCATCCATGTTACTGCAAATGGCATTATTTCACTCTTTTTTATGGCTGAGTAGTATTCCATTGTGTAAATATACCACATCTTCTTTATCCAGTCATCTGTTGATGGACATTCAGGTTGCTTCCATGGTTTGGCTATTGTAAATAGTGCTGCTATGAACATTGGGGTGCATGGGTTTTTATTTGTTTATTATACATATAGAAATTTCTGGAAGGATTTACAAAAACACAGCGACAGTGGTTGTATCCTATGGGAAGAAGTGGGCAGATGGCTGGGGCAGAGCAGAAGGGAGTCTAACTTTTCACCGTGGGTGGTTTTGGACCCTTTCCATCACAGACTGGCAGTTAAGAGCACGGGCTAGCTTGTCTGGGGTCAAATACTTGCTCTGCCACTTATCAGCTGTGTTACCTTGAGCAAGTCAATTTCCTTCCATCTTAGTTTTTTAACCTGTAGAATGGGGATATTGACTATATTTACCTCACAGAATTATAATGCAGGTGAAACAAAATATGTGAAAAGTGGTTAGAACAGTGCCTGGCATGCAGCAAAGCTACGTAAACTTTCGCCATTATTTTCATTGCTGTTCCATGTGCATATTTGATCAAATGAAAACACACATACTTTTGAAAAAGAGGTTTCCCTAGCAAGAATGGACAACTGTGGCTTTGTATATATGATAATCAGAAGGAATGAAATACAGCCAGCCCTGCCCAGGATGCCAACCAAACCCGTGGAGTCAGGGCTGACTATTCGTTTTATGGCTGTACTCGTAGGACTGCATTGATCATATATAAGGAACTTGAGCATCCATGGATTTTGATATCTGCGGATTCCCATATACACAGATTTCAGTATTTGCAGTGAGGGAGGGCTGTGGGGGGGCTCCAGGAACCAACCCCCTGCAAATAGCAAAGGACGACCATAGAACCTAAAGGAAACTAACCGCCTCACTCGAATATTCAATGTTATTTAGTGTTAGGTCTGCATAGCACCTACAATTGTTTTAAAAAAGAATCCCTACTTCTAGAAACTCTTCATAAAAGCGCCAATACTGATGGATACCCCATTCTGCATAGATCAGTCCTTTGCTCCATTTCTGAACACATGACTGTGAGAATTTTTGTTATTTGCTTCCTTTCCTTTCCTTCCTCTTTTTTCTTTCTTTCCTTCCTTTTCCCTTCTTTCTTAACTAGCAACCTCCATATTTTCTGGCCCAGTGTTTTTTACCCTTAGTATCAGAGCTCACTGGAAGCTTATAAAATCAATTTAGTAGGTTAAAAAAAGAGGAAACAACAGAAAAGAATAGACTAGAAAATGCCAAAGTATTTACCACAGTAAAGCTAAATATTGTTTCTAGTGTCAACCTTTGCATAGAGGTCAGGAGAATGAGCTGAGTGGGTTTTGCCAGAACTGGTGGTCCAGGAGTCAGGAAGTTTCATCAGTTATCAGAGGGGAGGTCTAGTGATGAAAGCTCAAGTGTGGAGCAGCAGACAGGAAAGAGGTGATGTCTGAATGTTAGAAAGGTACAGAGAAGTTGCCAATTTCATATAACCACACACCACCTCCCTCAGTCTGAAAATAAACTCTCCTGAATCAGAAGCAAGTATTATCTAAGTATGATCATCCATCATCCATCCACCCATCTTCTATTTATCTATTTATTCATCCATTTAAGGGGATGTTGTGTATCTCTTTTAAGGCATCATTTAAACTTTTGATAATTAGGGTGGGATATTATTTTCATACGCAGTTTTATATTATCTGTGATTCATCTATAAAGTAATCCTGAAATAAACGTTTTGCCTCTTCCTCCCCGGCCAAAAAAAAAGAAAAAGAAAAAGAAAAAGTTTGAAAACTGTCACTTATTTCTGAAAAACCAGTAGCAATTCCCCACATTCAGGAGACAATGGTGAAAGAAGTATGTGTTTGAGGATGACATTCACATCCAACTAGGTAGTGCCTGGAGCAGGTTGGAATCTCCAGTAATCCTGGAACTGACCCAGCTGTCCAAGGCCCAGAGTGATCTCTGGCCCGTGGACCCCAGAAGCCTCAAGAAATAATGAAAGAACCAGAAAGAGTATTAGAATTTATCAACCAGAGGTTTGGGTCTATGACTGGGAAATAGGAAACGAAAGACCCAGAAACTATATACAATTGATTGGTTTCTCCCTGAAATGAGGAGGTGCCCAGTAGCCCAACACGATTAAAACAAGTTCTCTTATTTTAATATGTTCTCACATTTAATACAGCTGTCTGTTTTATTGTCTCCTGTGGGATATCAAAATATCGGCTCACATTAAAATTTCTTGTCCTATATTTTTGAATGCTTAAAAACCTAGGTGCATTTAAGTATTTCTTATATTCCTCCGTGTATTAGATTCAATTTTCTCTGTGTAAAAACTTTGGATTTCTCTCCTAATCACAAGAAAAATTGGAGAAACGTTAGTGAAGGGAGAAAAATACAAAGAACCTAAAATTATACAATAGATGCTACCAGAGATTAGGAAATTTAGAGAATTAAAAGGAAGAAAAGTAAAATTTACTCATAATGTCACCACTGAGCAATAAATACTGTTCATTGTGGTTTTCCTTCTAGTTTGTGTGTGCGTGCGTGCGTGTGTGTGCATGTACAGATATGTAGATCATTTCCGGTTTTTGCTGTCACTAACAATTTGACAAGTGGTCATATATATAAATCTTCACCAATATACAGACAAGTGGAAATGACCATTCTAAAGGCCCTTTTGCTCCATTGCCACATCTCTTTCCAGGAGGCTTGTCTAACTTACATTCTCATCAGCCCTGGTTATTACCATTTGGATATTTGCAAATATAATGGCAAAACGTATTATTTTTTTAACTTAAAAGTATATTTGTTAACCAGTTTAATTTCTCTTGGGGTTGTTTGCTCATGTACTTTGCCTTGGTTCCTATCGCCTATGAATGATTCTGCATTAATTCTTGTATCTTGATTAAATCAACAAAGTCAGGCCTTAACCTTTTCCCTCTTATATTGTGACAAATAACTTTCCAGACATTTCTTTTAACCTTTCAATTATTTTGGAGTTTTTAGACAGAAGTTCTAAATTTTTCTCCAAACTTTTTTAAAAATTGTTTTTCATAGTTTTTTTTTTTTGTGTGTGTGTGATTGTTATTCTTAGGTATCCTGTGATCAGATAAGTGTGTGTGATTGTTATTCTTAGAAATTCCTCTTATATCCTGTGATCAGGTAAGTATTTACTTATATTCTTGTTTGGTTTTGAAGAAAAATGGTTTATTTTAAATGTTGAGTTGTACACTCCAGTTAGAATTTACTTTGCTTTGTTGCTTTGGGTAATAATCTAAACTTGATTTCCTATCAAGCCCATAATTAACTTACTGATTTAGCACCATTTGCTGAATAATCCTTCTCCATTGATTGTGATACTGAATTCATCTGTTTTACTCTGTTTAATTGCTTCATCTACCTCTGTTTAATCTGTATTGTTTAGATTATTGTAGCTTTACTGTATGTTTTGATATCTGTTTGGAAACTTCCCTGCTCTTTGTTAGTTTATTTATTTACACCTTTACTTTGAAATAAGTTTAAATTCATAGAAGATTTCCAAGGAAAATACAGAAAGTTCCCTGATGTTCTTCACTCAACTTCCCTTACTATTAACATCTTTCATAACCATACGACAATTATTAAAACTAAGAAATTAACACAAGCATATTATTAGCTAGACTTCAGACTTTATTTGGATTTCCCCATTTCTGCCACTGATTCTCTCCTGTGAGGCTTGTCACAGCTTTTTGATAGACTTGAGAACCATTTTAACACTTTGTAGAAAGTATCTTACTGAGATATTGGTTAGAATTTTATTAAACATGTAGATGAATCTGTTCACATTGACATCTCTATGATACTTAGGTTTCTAATCTAGGACTGTGGTATCTAGTTCTGTAACTAAGGGCTTCAGAAGCTGTCTCCAAACTTTCCATAGGCTATTCACTTCCTATTTTATTTTGGTTTCTGATTTTGTCATCTTTCATATCTCTCAGTAACAGTTAGTGTTTCCCCTCACTTAGGAACTACAAGTTGTGTGTTAAAGTTATTTCTGGGTCATTAAAATTTTAAGTAGATAATCCTCTATTCATTATAATAATTTTGTTTTCTCCATTTAGGTGTCTTTGCTTCTTTTTTTCCTTATTGTTTTATTGACTTGCCTAGAATTTTCAAGATAATAGAAAATAACAGAAATAACAAATAACAGAAATGGTGATCTTATAATGCCCTTATTGAACTATCCTTGCACTCCTGGGATGTAGGTGGAGAATCAGAGGAAGTGATGCCTTTTTTGGTCAAATGAAGAAAGAGAATGGATAGGCAGTCTTCAGTGCTATTTATAGATCAAATAAGAAGAGAAAAGTAGTCTTTGAATTTAGCAATGTGGAGGTCAAAAATGAAGGTGGCATGATTGAGGGTGGCCTGGTTGGAATGCTCTAAGAGAAAATGAGAGAACTTGGGACACCAAGTATAGACAAGTTTTTCAGGAATTTTGCTTAAAAGGACGAAAGAAATAGGGTTGCACCTAGAGAATATGAGAAGAAACAGACTATATTTTTTAGGGTGGGAGAAAACTATGAAGATTGGAGATAGCAAGTTTGTATGCTGACAGAAATAACCAAGTAGAGAGAAGAGTAGATGCAGAGAAGAGAGGAAAGGATTGTTGGAGAAATATCACCTTGCAGGGAGTGAAGGTAGTATACAAGTGTAGGGCTGGCCATTGCTGGGAGTTAGATAATTCATCTGGGAAGAACAGAGTTTATGAACACAGATGTCGGCAGGTGGGTAAATGTGGTGGGAGCAGGTCATGGAAGATCTCTTCTGATTCCTTCTATATTTTTTTCATTCAGCTAAGAAAGAAGATGGGGCAGGACGAAGTATACTTTGCAGAGAGAACAGAAGGCATGGAGTAGTTGGCTGGGAAAGTGGGAGAATGGATGAACTATGGACATGAGGCACTATTAGTGGGTTCCACAAAGGGCCCCCTAGAGTTGGTGGGAAGGAATTTAAGTTGGCCCTGGTCAGTCTGGTGGAGTGATTTTCTCCATCAGCTTTCAGGTGCACGAGACTGTTGCAGCGTCACAACATTTAATCAAGGCTGGGGATATTCCAGGCAGTAAAAAGAAACGAAAGGACAAAGGAGAGATTGTGGAGACTGACAATGTAATTTCAGGTAAATTAGGGGAGAAGGGAGAGGGTTGAGAGTGAAAAGGATTGAAGAATTCTCAGTTGGTCAACTAACTGATTACATGGCCAACTACATCTTTGATTTTGGTTCTGTTTGGAATATATGTTGAAATATGAGGGCAAACAGAGTTCTTGGGCCACTGCTGAAAGGAAATATCAGTCATATAGTAAAGGACCTCCGTCCAGTTCTCTGTTGGATGAGGACCTGGATCCACAAACTAGGCTCAGGCAATGTAGTCCCCAGTTTTAACATCCCAATCTGTAGAACTAGTAACTCCCAAAGGGAATATATCTGGAAGTCCATTCCTGAATGATAAACTATCTTTAGAAGGTTTCAGAATAATTTATTGAGAAACAATTTTCAGACATGATCAACAAATGATGAACACTTCAGCCGTCCCAGATAAAAGTGAGATTTTGAATGCAGAAAGTCAGAAACAGAAAGAAATGGAGAAAATTAGAGAGAGAAGAAAAATTAGGCTGTGGAAAATAAGAAACAGAGGTAAGTGTGCCGTAAATATTTGTATTTGGATCTCCTTGTGTTATGTAAGAAGAGATTGACCATGGGTATGTGCAGGGGAGGTGAGTGGGTCAGCGACGGCAAACAGAGTAGGCAGAAGATACATCCTACAGGGAAACTTAAGAAATTGGAAAAGCTACCTTGTTACTGAACTAGATTTACCCCTGGGAGGAATGGAGGTGACAAAGTGAAAAACGGTGACAAGTTTCAACAGAGTATTACCCAGTAGATCATACGTATATTTCATAATCACACATGCGCGCGTGGGCACACACACACATACACGCACAAAACTGGTGTTTGGGAGTTAGCCTGAAGATGGAATTACATCTTTTTTCTTGAGCTTCCTAGCTTTGCCAGGTTTCATGGAATTTTAATCAAGATCCAGATACCCCAGCCATAATTTTTAGACAGCTTCTGTTAAAAATATCAATCTATATGTTTAATGAATTCAAACCCATTTCTTTGAAAGTAATGCCTGTTTTATTCCCAGTGTTTATGTTTTGTAAAACACAGACATGACCAATAATTATCGTAAAATACTTTAACTCTGAATGTCACTGGCTCCACTGAATAATAGAAAAGTTATCTAATTGTTGTGATTACTTCCAAGGAGTACCCTTCTCCCCCAACCCCCATCTTTTGGAGTATTTTTATTCTGTTGAACTTTTTAGAATACATGCAAAACATGCTGTTAGTTATTTATCTTTAAATCTTGATCTGGTGATTTTTTGGTATTATATATGGAATCTAACTAGCAAATTGTATATTATTTGATGGCTTTTGTATTGAACTTTTTGCTTAACATATTTTTTTGGGGGGGTAATTTTAAGTGGCAAATTATTTTTAAAACCCTCAATTATATATTCACGCTTAAGCATTTTAAGGGGAAAACAGATGGCATATTTTCCCAGGGAAAGTTGTACACCTTCTATGTTTCAGATTCTAAAATACACATAAAATACACATATAGAAGGAATCAAAAGAGATCCTTTAAAATACACATAAAATGATGGAAAATCAGATTTAAATAATAAAAAATTACACTTACAGTATAGATGCATTTTTCTGGGTGTGATTGATTGCAATTTCAGGTAAAAGCCAACTGTTATTTAAAATAATCCCCTCTCTGAAGGGTCTTATAATATGCTTATTTGAAGTCTGATTCAACTATCTTCAACACAAGACGGAAAATATAAATCAAGTATATAACACTGCAGTAGCAAAAAATACAATTCTAGAAATGTGACAATAGATAAATTATTGTCACACGGTTGCAGGGGAAACATGTGAGCAGGGAAGTTATGAGAAGAATTCACAAATGCAGTGGATGTTTCTGGGAATCACATGGCCAAATATTGCAGAGTCAAATTTATTTCCCAGGATAACTTTATTTTCTGTTTACTGCCCACTCTTCAATTTCTGAAATCATTAGAATGAGGCTTAAATGCTATAAGAATGACTTTTAAACTAGCTATTGTTATAAAAGAGTCTAAAATAAATGGAAATTGAATTTCCTCATTTTTCCCCCCATGTTGAATGTTGTTAAATTTGACCAGGTCAAAACCTGGGGATTTGGGGCTTCCTCAGGCTGTTTGATTATTGAACCTATATGATGGTTTATGATTTTTCAAATGTTGCCACAAATTATATGGCTCTGATTTCAGTGAAAATGTTTGAAAATCTAGGGTGATCTAGGCTGATTTTGTTTAAACTGTCTCCTCAATATTTATTAAATCAGCCATCATTATACATTGCAAAAAATCCCAGAGTGTTACACCAGAAAGTCATTTTCAGAATAATCACCTTGGAAGAGTCTATGTTTGTATTTGTGTTGCTCAAATTATTTTTAGAATTGCATGTATTCATGCATGTGTGTAATGATCTTTTGAGAAGATTCAGTGTAGATTCAGGCAAACATTTATTCTGAGGATAAATTTTTAAAAAAAATATAACTTTTTGCCTGATTATAAAAGTAGGAAAAGTTTATCTTAAAAATATTGAAAAGTGATAACCTTTTATATAGTGGGAAAGAATCTTTGGAATCCAAAGAGACCCACGCCAAAACACATTATAATTAAAATGTCAAGTGTAAGGACAAGGAGAGGCTATTAAAAACAAGAGGAAAACAACTTGTTAACATACAAGGAAATCCTCATAAGACTATCAATAGATTTTTCAGCAAAACTCTGCAGGAGTGGCACATTGTATTTAAGGTACTGAAAGTAAAAACAGCCAGAGGGTAGAGGACCATAGATTCCAGGAAAAGAGAATGTTTCAATTGTGATGGAGAAATCAGGGATGTAAAATGCATTGATGAAGCCAGCAAGCTAAGAATGGAAAGGTACAATGTTTATCAACATAATTGTTTTCTAACTTTTGTGAGACTAGGGTCAGTAGGGAAGTGCTGAGCAGGATAAATTGTGTAAGATAAATGGGGGCTGAGTGGGAGATACACACGTGGAAACCACGAATGGAGAAACATTTTTCAAAAGGCTTGGCTTTGAAAGGAAGGGAAAAGGAAAGAAATGACAGAGAAGGTTGACATAGGGTTTTCCTTTTGACCAAGAGTGACTTCAGCCTGCTTAAACAGGAAGGAATCTGTGGAATGGGAATGTTAAGGACTTAGGAAAGGGAGGTAAAGACAATTGATGAATGGAGACATCTGAGGAAGCCAGGATGTACCAGACTTATCTCAGAGACAAGGAAGCCGATATCTGCTCCAACAGGAGGAAAGAAGCCAAGTTGGCTGTACATTTTGAACTGAGGAAGGAGATGACATCTGAGTACGTTCCCAAGTGATGAATCCTCTTTTTTCTGTGACGTAGGAGATGGTTTCATGACCCAAGATTAAGGAAGCAGGTGGAGGGTGAGGAGCTTGCAGTGAGTGGAGGTGTTTTGAAAGAGTCATGCTAGGAAACAGGGGAAAGAATTTTCTAGAACAAATATGATTGTTGGATAGAGCTGAAAACCCATTTGTCCTGGGAACTGTGAATTGGTAGTGACACC
Source organism: Camelus ferus (assembly GCF_009834535.1). Lineage (NCBI taxonomy): Eukaryota > Metazoa > Chordata > Mammalia > Artiodactyla > Camelidae > Camelus > Camelus ferus. The sequence continues at coordinate 116,217,524 of NC_045696.1, read as the reverse complement.
AATCTATGAAAAATGAGCCAGCTAAGCATGCTGTGAGGGCCAGTACCTCGACTGTCTTGTTCACCAATATATCTTCCAAATCTACCAGAGAACCTGGCACATAATAGGTACTCTAAAATATTTTTTCATTTTCTCTGAAGGTACTCAACTTGATATAGGAGAAGAGACAGCAGAATACTGGCATGAGATAGAGGGTTTTTCCCCCTTAAATCTGAGTGTTTTATATTACTGGATGCACTAGAATGTATTTCTAAAGGTAGTTACAGAATCCAGTGTATTTGGTTGCTGGAGAGGATGTGGAGAAAAGGGAACCCTCCTACACTGTTAGTGGGAATGTAAATTGATGCAGCCATTATGGAGAAAAGTATGGAGATTCCTTAAAAAACTAAAAATAGAGTTACCCTATGATCCAGCAATCCCACTCTTGGGCACATGTCCAGAGGAAGCTTTAATTAGAAAAGATATAGGCACCCCAATGTTCATAGCAGTACTATTTAAAATAGCCAAGACATGGCAACAACCTAAATGACCATGGACAGGTGATTGGATAAAGAAGCTGTGGTATATTTATACAATGGAATAGTACTCATCCATAAAAAAGAATAAAATAATGCTATTTGCAGCAACATAGATGGTCTTGGAGATTGTCATACTAAGTGATGTAAGCCAGAAAGAGAAAGAAAAACACCATATGGTATCATTTATATGTGAAATCTAAAAAAATGAGACAAATGAACTTATTACCAAACAAACAGACTCAAATATAGAAAACAAACTTATGGTTACTGGGGGGAAGGAGGGTGGGAAGGGATAAATTTGGAGTTTGGGATTTGCAGATACTGACAACTCTATATGAAATAGATAAACAGTAAGTTTCTACTGCATAGCACAGGGAACTATATTCAATATCTTATAGTACATAATTTAAAAGAATATGAGAAAGAATATATGTATGTATACGTATGATTGAACTATGATGCTATACACCTGAAACTGACACATTGTAACTGACTATACTTCAATTAAAAAAAAAAAAAGAAACCAGCATATTTGGAATTGTTGATCCGTCTATATAAAAAGAGAAAAGAATTACCTGTCTGAATAAGACTTTGGACAATGACAGTGTACATTAGGAGAGGACAGACAGGGACAAAGTAAAGAGACCTAGTAGAGAGAGCAGAATTGAAAATTTTGAACGTGCGGTTATGGCTCGGTCAGTCATTCTAGGGTGTGGTCTCATGAAAAATGGATCCAAAGTTACTTTCCAAACTGAGAGATTCAACTTGGGAGGAGGGATCTTGAAAGATGTGCAAAGGACTCTATAAAATCTAAATAGAGTTCCAGGCTGAGTGCCATCAATTCAGGGCAGGACAGAAATACTCTGAGCTTCAAGTAATAGGAGAGGTCCAGATGGCACCTCAGGGCAGTCATACGCCAGATCTTAGAAACTTGGACGTGGGCAATAATGCAGTTTCTGAGGGACTGGGGCATGAAGCAGGCACACTAGATAAGTGTGGGGAACCTATGACATTTGGATTCTTTTATTCATCCATTTGTGTGACAAGTATTTATTGAAAAATGAGTAAGGCATTGTGTAAGGCAAGGGAGGAACGTAGGCCCTGGGAAGTACGACCACAACACAGTGACAGAAAAATTGTGGTGTTAAGTTTAGAAGTGGTTCAGCAGCAAAAATGATCTGGAATGTATCCACTGTCTGGGGTGGGCTGACCCCTCAGGTAGGATTTACGTTCCTTAGCTCAGCTGCTGAGGTTATAGAGAACTGAGTGAGGCAGTGCAGAGAGTCATTTGTTTTCAACTGCTTTGGAGGATGGTGGCTTAAGGTGGTCAAGTCTTTTGAATAGACCAAGGAAACAACTTTCTCAAAGAGCCTTGGTTCTGTGGACCCAAAGGACAAGTACTTTCTTGTTAAATCTCACAGATAAACAGAGTTCTAACATGGTAAGAAGGAAATTATTTTTAGAAAAGTCTTAAGTCACTCTAACGGGCCACGGATAAACAGAGTTCTTACCTGATTTATTTCACTTAGCATAATACCCTCCAAGTCCATCCGTGTTGCTGCAAAGGCAAAACTTTGTTCTTTTTTATGGCTGAGAAGTATTCCTTTGTATGGATATACACCACATCTTCTTTATCCACTCATGTTAATGGACACTTAGGTTGCTTCCATACTTTGGCAATAGTAAGTAATGCTGTTATGAACTTTGGGTGTGTGTGTGTGTGTGTGTGTGTGTGTGTGTGAATGTGTATGTGTATTGTTTTAGTGGAGGTACTGGGGATTGAACCCAGAACCTGTGCATGCTAAGCATGGGCTCTACCACTGAGCTATACTCTCCCTTCTGGGGTATGTATATCATTTTGAATTAGTGTTTTCACTTCTTTCGGATACATACAAAGAAGTGGGATTGCTGGATCAGATGGTAGTTCTATTTTTAAGAAACCTCCATACTGTTTTCCACAGTGGCTACACCAATTTACATTCCGAATAACAGTGTAGGACGGTTCCAGAAGGAAATTATTTTTAGAAAAGACTTAAGTCACTCTAAGGGGCCAGAGCAGACTTCCACATAGATGACTGCCAAAACTTTGTCATTTCATGGGAAAAGGAAGATCGTCCTCAAACTAGTCTGCCAAATATTATTTACCAATTTCTCAATGATGGGTGTAGATGCTCAGAATTCCACCATGACTCCTCGTTAGTCAAGCTGGGAACATATGAGACTCGGGTAGGAATCAGTTCATTGTGATCTTTATTACTTTGGTCAGTGAGGAGAGGGTAGGGAGGGTGCTTTAAAAGGCTTACTCTCTCACAGACAGAGGGGAAATTTTACTAATGGACAACTAAGATAACAAAAGGAGAAGAATGTAGAATGCCCCCAAACCATCTCTGACTATTTAAAAAGTCTACCTTCCAGGGGAGACAGAATCAAAATTCTTGAGTGGATCTCTGTGATCCTATGCTCTTTGAAATGCAAACTGCATTTTTGCATTATGCGGATGGTGTTCTTGCTCATGGATTCCAAATTCCCGGGTGAACCTGCTGGAAAGTTATTTTTGTTGCACCTAGAGCCCAATAAAATGATTGATTTCTACAGTGTTTGTAAGGTGAAGCTCAATTCATGTGAATAAATTAATAAAATGAATAAATGATAAATGAATTGAAACATAATAAATTAATAAAGCCTCAATATAGTATGCCTTTTAATATGTTCAGGAGGGAGTGTTTCAGCTGTTAAATGGGTTGCAGTTAAATGAATTAAAAAACAAAATAAATTTTAAAATGCTCCATTATTCATGAAAGTACTTTAGGGCCTCATTAATCTATTTTAGATCACTCAGGCCCGTAAGTGCCTATTGGCAAAAGCTGATAAACTACGAGGCATTGCTTTTCATACTCTTGAGTCAACTGAAATACCATCAGTCTTAAGAGTGTTAAGGTCACGTCTATAGGGCACAGAGTAAGTGCTTTTGCAGCTTGAAAACCCTCAGAAGTTTCAGAGGAGTCATTTTCACGTTTTGCGGCAGCAACTCCTTAAAACTTGTTCTTTAAAAAAATTTAAAAATGAAGTGGGAGAAGCTACTCAATTTTAAACAACTCAGTTTCCCCCTTTATATCCAAAGAAAGCATGGTTGAAGTGAGATGCATCAATGGGCCAGCCTGCAAGATTTCCTGAGTTAAAACTCAGTTGTGACTTCATTTTATTGAGTTGCAGTCTCTGAGAGGTAAGTTACGTGTCCTTGAAACTATGGGAAATTTAAGATAAATGTTTTAAAATGATTTTACAGGCAGAGGTGCACTTTTCAGCGGTACAAACCTGGGTGGTCGAGAGAGCACTCCGTTGTTACTTCTGTTCTTTGAGACCCTGGGTCTTCCAGACCCTGTGAAGCTGGTTTACCCTATGACGTGAACAGTAGTGGGGATGGCAGACTGAACAACAATCATCCTTCTGTCTACACCTAATGATCTCTGGTTCTTTTATAAGAAATGTAGAATAAGCCAAATCATAGAGGATAAAATTTTAACACCCAGAGCACTAAAATAGTCATGAGAAAACAAAACAAAATAAACCAAGAGATGTGTTCTTAGAATGTCTTTGGTTGAACTGATGGGCAATGTCTAAAGATGGTGACTCTGTTTTGGTCACCCATAATCAATCAAGAACACCTGCTTTTACCATAGGAGGCTAAGGCTATCTTGAATGCTCTTCAGAGCAAGCCATTTTACTGAGGCCCAGCTCTCTTTGAGTAAGAGTTGGAAACCCAAACAGTGGGAAAATCCATTCCATTTAGGGTTCTTTTTGTACAGGGTCACCTAAAACAGAGCAGTGGAAATCCGAGTCTTCTTTCAGTTACTACACCTGGTTCTCCATTCCATCATAATCTGGGGCTTTTGCCAGACGAATCAGGAAAGATACTCTCCCATCCTTGAATAAAAACTCTTAGAACCAAGTAATCTTTTAACTGCTAGTGAATGGGCAGTTTTCCTGCCACTTGGTGATAGCCTGCCAGACAAACAAAACAGAACAAAATTCCCAAACTAGAGGAGATTTGGTAAGAGAGGTAGTCTTAAAGACATTAGTCAATTCCTGGACCAAGTCAGATGCCAACTCCTGAATTTTCTGTTATGTGAGCAAATAAATTTCCTTTTCAGCATTGGCTAGATTGAATTGTTTTTCTGGCATTTGCTCCCCAAAGAGCTATTATTAAAAAAGAAAATAGTATGGAATACCAGCCATTTATCTGTCAATATTAATTACTGTGTTTCTCCCATTCTAAGATACCAGTGATTACAATATGTAGCATTTATTTAATAATAATTGAGGGGAAAAAATGCTACTGTATTAAACATACGGATCTATTTTTTGGATACGTCCATATTTCAAAAATATTAAATGCAAAAGCTATACACCTCAGAGTGAGGAAATATGGAAATTTAAACACAATTTTTTCCTTAATTATAATAGTTAAAATGATTCCTTTGATTAAATGAGGGGTTTGAAGGGACACTACAAGGACAGGAAGATAAAGCAGAGAAGAGATTTGAAACAGGAATCTCTTCGGTGAAATGAGATCTCGCGGTAAGAGACTGGAGTGAGGACTGGCCAATTGCAAAGGGCAATTGCATAGGGAAGACCCTGGGGAAAAGTGCTTGGATGCAAGACGCAAGTGGAAAGGAAGGAAACAGGACTGCTGTGCACTGTGCCGGGCACAGAGGACATTGCCAGGGTGTTCGTGGTTCCTGCCCGCACCAGGCTCCCAGGCCAGCGGGCCAGGCGAGAGGCTCTGGTCCCTTTCTGCTGAATCTCCTCCTCCAGGGAGCCCTGTTGACGAGACCCACGTCATCCCGTGCCGGCTCTCTCTTGAGAAATCTCTTCACCTATCTCTGCAAAATTTACTACCTAAGAGCCTCCTTTCATAGCCTTGATCTTCCTTGGGGATCTGTGAGTCATTAAACAGGCTTTCTTGGTTCTCATTTAAAGTCTACATATGAGGGTGAATTTATCTTATTCATCTTTGTATCCTACCGACAAAACCAAGATAGGAGGAGTTCCATTCTACCTTTGTTTACTGCATGAATCATGCCTACAATTTATATTTATTAAAAAACCTCCCCCTTTTAACTATGTGTGGTGATGGATGTTAACAAGACTTACCGTGGTGATCATTTCACAATACATACAAAAATTTTTAAATGGAAGTATAGTCAGTTACAATGTGTCAATTTCTGGTGTACAGCACAATGTCCCAGTCACCCATATGTATACGTATATTCATTTTCATATTCTTTTTCATTAAAGGTTATTATAAGATATTGCATATAGTTCTCTGTGCTATACAGAAGAAAAATTTTTTTTTTAAATCTATTTTTATATATAGTGGCTAACATTTGCAAATTTCAAACTCCCAAATTTATCCCTTTCCCCCAGGGTTGTAAACAAATGAGGTTGTTTACTACGTCTGCAAGTCTGTTTCTGTTTTGTAAATGAGTTCATTAGTGTCCTCTTATTTTCTTTTTTCTTTTAGATCCCATGTATGAGTGACATCATATGGTATTTTTCTTTCTTTTTTTTTGGCTTACTTCACTTAGAATGACAATCTCTAGGTCCATCCATGTTGCTGTAAATGGCATTATTTTATTCTTTTTTTATGGCTGAGTAGTTCACAATATATAAAAATATTGAATCATTATTTTGTACATCTGAAACTAATGTATGGTAAATGTCAAAAAAGTTCTCTGAAAATATACTTACAAAACCTATAATTAAATACATTTAAAATAACATTGCTTAATGACTCTTAAAATCATGTTGCTATATGATAAACTCTTCTTATAATTCAGAATGACTAAAGTTTTCTTATAAACTTTTGTGATGGTCTGCTTTTTCTTTAATTAGCAAGTACTGATTTTAAAAGCACTTGGGTGTTTTCTTTCTTTTTCTTATCTTGGATGGAAGAATTTCATAGCTAAGTTTTGTGATTCACTGTGGTATCGTCTCTTTCATTGGTTTTATTTTTCCAGATTTAACCTTTTCTCTCTCTTTCTCTCTCTCACCTTCCTTGGTTTTTTTACTCTTCTTTAGAAATTCTTTTAAATGTGTACTGCTTCAAATTCTTTCTACAAATAAGCTTGTTGTAATGGGTATAGAGAGTTTTACACATCAGGCTGTGCTTCAGAATACAACTTGGAAATTAAAATAACAAACTGCAATTTTGGAAAACAATTTCAGTTCTAATTTGTCTATTTTATTGTTCATTCATTCATTCATCCCTTTACTTCCTTAAAGACATAAAGTGGAAATATAAATAATGAAGATGCATAGGGTTTTCCAAGCCATATTCTGAGATGTTGATAGGTATGAAAAAATTGCTCTGTGTTCAAATTTGCTTGGAATTTTGGTTAAATGAACTTCAGTGGGTTTCTTTAAAATTTAGTACAAAATGATCCTTGGGGATGGCACAGGGCTAAAGTTAAGACGCAACATTTACTTAACACATTTAAAAAGCAATCTTTTTTTTTTTCAATAAAACATCTATTAACATGTATAAGAACTAGTGTTCTAGGAAACCCAGTAGGAGAGATGCTTAATTAGTTAAGTATAAATAAAATAAATAGCAGGAAAAAACAAAACAGAATAAATTATACCAGAAAGGAAAAAAAAAAAAAACAAACACTGTAAAATCTCATGTGATTAAGCTGTAAATCTGTTTCTGACCTTCCTGGAGGTCAAAGCAAAAAAGAAACATGGTTTACTACACAATTCTCACTGTGTGGGAAGAAAAAAGAATATGTAATTTCCCTGGGGGCAGACACACTGCTACTGGATTATGACAAATGTGTTTCAGTTAGATCACATGAGTCTTTTTTTGTACCTTTTCTAATGTCAACTGTTGCATAGGTTACAGGAGAATAAGCTGGGTAGGTTTTGCTAGAACCAGTGGTCCAGGAGTCAGGAAGTTTCATCAGTTATCAGAGGGGAGGTCTAGTGAAGCCAGCTTGAGTGTGGAGCATCAGAAAGAGGCAGAGTCTGAACGTCAGAAAGATACAGAGAAGTTGCCAGACAGTTTCATATAACCACACACCACCTCCCCTACCTGGGGTTCAGTCTAGAAATAAACTCACCTGAATCAGAAACAAATATTATCTATCTAAGTATTATCATCCATCATCCATCCACAAATCTTCTGTTTATCTATTTATTCATCCATTTAAGGAGATGTTGTGTATGTCTTTTAAGGCATCATTTAAATTTTTGATAATTAGGGTGGGATATTTTTTCATATGCAGTTTTGTATTATCTATTGTGAATGAAAAATACTGCAAACCGTATCAGTAAACAAAGAATGCTGAAGCCATCAAGTCATCAGCGGCTGCCGCCACCCCCCAGTGAGGACAGGCCTGCAGCCCGGCCTCTGCAGCCACTCACAGTGCTGCACCCTGAGGGGACTCAGAATAAGAAAGGACAGGATACTGGCCCTAGATAGCTAGGTGCTTGTCAAAGGAATGAATTCAATGAGCCCAAAAGTTTGCTTCCTCCCATACACAGAAAGCGCTAACTTCTTTAACTTGAGATGGTTGTTTTTCTTTAGTTAACAAGTAATCTTTTATTGTTCCAACTACCTGGTCTTAGTTGTAAAGCTCCTGTATATCCTAGCTCCTCCCCTTCCTCTTCGGAGCAGTCCCTCAGAGCGATCTGAGACGCTGTCATCCTGGCTCCAGTCCTCTCGCCAAATAAAACATAACTCTCAACTTTTAAGCTGCACGTTTATTTCAGTCGACACTGTGTTTCATCTATAAAGTAATCCTGAATTAAACTGTTGACCCAATCACTAAGTTGACAGAATTTTTGATTTGTCTAGGATATGGAAGTTAGACTACTTTCTTACGGAAAAGGGACTTTTTTTTTTTTAAATGAAACTTGTCAATTTTCTAAATATTGGGTTGACTAACCTTAATTTTTTGCAACAGATAATAGAACTTGATCATTAGTTCTGTAGTTTATTGATGATCTTGTGGAAGGATGATTATATGCTATATTTCTTTATGTCATGAAAATAAATAATTCTTCATCTATCATTCTTTATGAATTATAGCATAGGGCCTCAAATGAAAACCTCGGAAGTCAGAGTACATTTTCAATATTAAGAAGTATTAAATTTTGATAGAGCTGACCTCAGCTACACTATCTACTTATAATAATTGTGTGAACTTAAGGCAATTGCCTGAATCTCTCAGAACCTCAGTTTCCTTATCTGAATAATGGGAAAATATTAGTACACCCCTTACAAAGTTGCAGTGATGAATACACCAGACAATATAAGCACATTACTGGAGACTGGTACATAAAGATCACTCAGTAATTTTTTGGTATTATGATGATGATGATCAGGTATTTTATGCTGAAGGACTGTCCCTTTGACCACGGCAGCACTGTTTTTTAAGATTGCATAAACAGCAGACTATTCAGTTGTACCCCAACGAGGAAAGAAAATATCAACTCTACCCACCCTTTTTAAAATTATTATTTTAAAGAAGTTGATTATTGTGAAATGATGGAGATAGATCTATATTCAAACAGCTTATTTTCAAAGGGCTCTCTTTCCCCAGACTTGACAGCCCCGGAGGATATTGGCATTCAGCACTGACAACATTCTGAAGATCAAACTGGGTTTCCACCATTTATTTAATGAAGATTTGAGATTTTCAGAGATTGTAGTTTTGTTGTTCCTGTGTCAACTTCCATTAAGAATGTCATGTTCTCCTAATCTTTATGGCTGCTTTTAGAATTCAATATCATTTTAGGATTTGGGAGAGTATTTATGAACCAGATTGAAAGAAAAGAGGCAGTTTTAATGTAGCAGGCGGGAAACATTAGAAAGAGAGGGAGCAATGAGAAAGGAAAGAAAGTATTTCTTATGGCATCAATGCATTTTTTTGTGAACATTTATTAAGAACACATTTGTCACTTAAAATAGCCTTACTGTATTTATGTGTTTTCTTATAGATAAGAGGCATTCATGGAAGAATAAATCCCTTAAGAAGAGATCAAATTAAATAACTTATTATAGGAATTATTTTTACTGTAGATCACTTGTAAATGGAAAAAAAAATCATAATGAGTTTAAGACAGGAGAGAAGGGGGCAGGGCATAGCCATTAAAAGAATGACACAACAATTAGCACCAAGATGGAAGATGCAACTCCCAGTAGTCCTTGAACTTCATTACGCACTCATTGTAATGCAATAGCTGCTAAATGATACTCCCATAGGTGCCATGACAGTGCCAAGGCTGACCATAAAAGGTCAAAAAGTGTGTGATGGTCCAATTCCTGGGAATTTCCGCCTCTTCCCCAAAGTAGTTGGAATAATCCTCCCACTTGTTAGCATGTGATGTTACTGAGCCCATAAAATCTAACAACCCCACACCTTGTGGCCTTTCTCTTGTCTTTTGAGATGGCCCACAGTCTGTCTGTGGAATGTACATCTCTCTGAATAAATCTGTTTTTACTTAACTGTGGCTCGCTCTTGAATTCTTTCCTGCACAAGCCAAGGACCCTTACTTGGTGGGGCATGTCCCAGGGATTCGACCAAGACCTGGGCCAGGGCCATCCTCTCATGCCCCACATTTTTCCTGTATCAGGTTTGCCTCATATTCAGAGAAGATTCCAAAGCAAAATGATCATGGTTATATAATGCTGGAAGATTGTTTATCCAGACCATGAAGATGCTAACCTGCTCTAGGTTAGTATTGTGTCTGGAATTCAGAGAGTATAAATTGTATAGGGCACAATGATTGACAAAAGACATTTTGGCATGTCATATATGTCATCATGGTTGCACCAACATCCACCCCTCTTACGCCACGTGGTACCCCAGCATCCCAGAAAGAGATACTAGGCTACAGTCTCTAGTTACTTCAAAGTTTTAAAAAATGTCCCACAAAATAATTCTAACTCTCATTAATTGATATAGCTATTTACTAATTTCTAAATTAAAAGCCTAAGAGAAATAAAAAATTTCAGCAAAGTGAAAAGCCCCCCCCCCAATTCTATATAAAACCACGGCGGTAATTATACTGATTATGAGTGAACACTGTGCATGTGTGTTAGCAATAGGACATTATGCAGCTACTTATTTGATCTGTAGAGTTTTATTAAAAGTAATAATTAATCAACACTTAGTTAGTGTTAGCATTTCATGAAGAGCAGGGATGGTTAGCGCCATTGTTTCATATAGACCCAGATGTGTCGTTCAGCGAAAGCCTGTTTACCTGATTTCATTGATCTTTTCCTTTCTTTTAAAATTTTCAAATGGAATCTCAAGTGAATAAATTAGTAAATTTATCATTTTCTCTATAATACTGTCATAAGGACAGTTTGATAAAATAGCTCATTATACTCAATGATGTGAAATATGAGTTCCATCAGCATGTTTTCAGCAAATGCAGCTACAGAAATTAGTTTGCTATTATCGAGGGCTGTGGAATGCAAAATAAAGTTAAGCATGCTATTAAAATGGTTGAATTTGGGATCGACCAAAGTGAAGTAAAAAAAGAAAACTTGTAGTGACAAAAGAAAATAAAAGAAATCATCCAAAATTAATTGACAAGCGATAATGCTAGTCATGTAATGACTGTGTTTGGAATAAGCTGTCATCTCCTTCAAAGGTAGTCTTCAGGTCTACTGTTTTTTTAAAACATGATTTTTAAAGTCTTCTTTTGGTGAAGCAAATCAAATCCTATATATAATATTCTATATGTAATAAAGGGTACTTGTTATTTATAACGATTGTTTATATGAATTAAGCAGTTGGTTTAATTGTGTCTGTACCTATTGTGTCTGTAATTTGAACCCTCATTTGCTTAAAATAGTACATTTAGGAAGTAATGAAGTTAATGGAAAATAGTCTGAAAAAGAATACATATATATATATGTATATATATATATAAAAAACTGAATCACTTTGCTGTACACCTGAAACATTGTAAATCAACTACAATTTAAAAAAGAGAAAGACCCCACCAACCCCTGGCAAAAAAGAAGTAATAGAGAAATCTCTTTGATTTTGCCTGGTGTATGATTGGTTTATGATGAATATACATACATCCATTATGACTGCAAATATTAGAACTTTTCACTCCTATAAAGATCTGTATTAGCTATAGTTACAAAAGTAGCACAAAGCTAATGATCACAAAACATTGTGGCACACTACAGTAAGTGTTTGTGCCTGGTTGTATGGGGGTGCCTGGGGGTTGATGGGGTTGGCTGTTCTTAGCTGGGTAGCTGGCTGGGTGAGTCAGCTCCATGAATTTTTCATCCTCCTCCCGGAATTAGCAGGATTTTTGAGGCAGATTCCTTTTATAGCAATAGTAGGAACACAAGAGAACAAGTGAGAACATGTGACGTCTCAAGGTCTAAGCTCAGAATTGGCACATAATCTTGAAAATACTGGTCAAAGTCATACAACCAAACCCAAAGTCAGAGGGCAGGGCAATATACTTCACTACTTGAATGAGACAAACTGCAAAATCACATGGCACAGAGCATGGATGCAGGGAAGGGTGAAGACTGGGGATGGGGAGGAGATTGACCATAGCATCAATTCCATTAAGATGACAGTTAACGGTAAACACATTGGGTCAAAACATGATGAAGATAAAAGGAAATAAAAAGTTGACAGTCCAGCTCTTTTCACAAGCTTGTGGCAGGGTTGGCGGTATTACTAAACCACTGTAATTTAAATTCCTAGTGTATCATAACTACAAATGAATCAAAGGTAGATATTAAAAAAATAAAATGCTTCCTATAATATTTAGTGGAAAGTTAGACTATTTAGGTAGGCTCAACAAAGGAAAATATATGTATATTCTTTTTTAAAAAATATGGTATGTTTGTTATTTAATGAATTAATAGTCCATCGTTTATTCAGATTTCCTTAGTATCTTTTTTTTTTTGTCTTTTTTTTTGGGGGGGGAAGTAATTAGGTTTATTTATTATTTTAAAAACACCTTTATTATATAATTCCTGTACAGTAAACTATACATATTTGAGATCAACAATTTGATGAGGTTTGATAGATGTACACATCAATGAAGCCACTACCACAATCAAAATAGCTAACATTTCCATCAATCCCCAAGAGGTGTAAATCTTGAACTCCCAATTTATCCCTTCCCACCCATTTTATCCTCTGGTAACTGTAAGTTTATTTTCTGTGTCTGTGAGTCTGTTTCTGTTTTGTAGATACGTTCATTTGTGTCCTTTTTTTTTTTTTAACATTTCACATATAAGCAATATCATATGGCATTTTTATTTCTCTTTCTGGCTTACTTCATTTAGAATGATGATCTCTGGTTCCATCTATGTTGTTGTGAATGACATTATTTTATTCTTTTTTATGGCTGAGTAGTATTCCATTGTGTGTGTGTGCATGCATGTGAGTGCATGTATGTGTGTTATACACCTTCTTTATCCAGTTATCTGTTGATGGACATTTGGGTTGTTTCCATGTCTTGGCTATTGTATAAGTGCTGCTATGAACATTTGGGTACATGTATCTTCTCCAATTATATTTTCCTCCAGATATATGCCCAGGAGTGGGATTGCTGGATCATATGGTAAGTCTTCTTTTAGTTTTTTAAGGAATCTCCATACTGTCCTCCATAGTGGCTGCACCAATTTACATTCCCACCAACGGTGCAGGAGGGTCCCTTTATCTCCACACCTCTCCAGCAGTTATTGTTTGTGGACTTTTTAATGATGGCCATTCTGACTGGTATGAGGTGATATCTCACTGTAGTTTTGATTTGCATTTCTCTAATAATTAGTGACGTTGAGCATCTTTTCATGTGCTTGTTGGCCATCTGGATGTGTTCTTTGGAGAAATGTCTGTTTAGGTATTCTGCCCATTTTTTGATTGGGTTGCTTGTTTTTTGGATATTAAGCTGTATGAGCTGTTAGTATGTTTTGGAAATTAGTCCCTTATCAATTGCATAATTTGCAAATATTATTTATTTATTTTTTAAAATGGAGGTACTAGGGATTGAGCCCAGGACCTCGTGAATGCTAAGCATGCACTCTGCCACTGAGCTATACCCTTCCCCCAATATTCTTGTTCCTGTATTTAGGTCTGGCTGATCCACACTCAAAAACCAATACCAAAGGGGCAAGTGTTGGTAGAAAGGAAAGTTACTTTTAATCAGAAAGCTGGCAATTTGGGGAGAAGGTGGACTTATGTCCTCCTAAAACCAACTCAGAAGATTCTGTTCAGCCATGAATGTTTTTAAAAAGAAAAGGGGAAGTAATTTCAGTTAATCATGCAGACAAGGGGTCAGAGTCATTGCCATCCCTCACTATATGTAGGCTTGCTGACTTCTTGTGATCTTTCTTTAGATGCTATCTTGTTCACAATCTGTTCACATAGTTTGTTTGCGAGATTAGAGTAAGCTAGGGGAGAGATCTGGTCATGTGTTAATTACTTATTCTTCATTTCTACTTCTTTGATTTATGGAAACAACCAACAGGTTAGGCAAAGTATTGTGTGATCAAAAGATTTGAAAGGTGTGCTCTGGCCAGGGATAAGTAGGGCATGGGGTGCCTGGTTTAAGATTAGTGACAACATAGCTTCGCTAAAGTGACCAGAGAAAGGGGTTTTCTGCTGAGGGTGGTTTCCTGCAAAGAGCTGCTTCTCTTTTTTTGATTACACCAGAAAAATATTCACATACTATTATTTGATTTAATTTTCCAATTGAAAAGTTTCAATAAAAATATTTTGTTTCCTTGGACCTCATCTTTTTTCTTGACTTCATAACTGAACTCGAGAAGGCCAAGTACATAAATTATCATACCCCCTTTAACCCAGCCCAAATGTATACTGTGAGGGATGAACTCAAGCCAATGTTGTTTTGAAGTTGGTCAAGAATAAGTTCTAAATAAAGGTGAAAATGAAATTTTTTTTATAGAAATATGTTGCTAGAGAGTGAGCAGAAAATCTGAAATCTCAAGCATCTGGGATCATGTCATATTCAAAAATTAAAAAATTGCTCTGTTTGTTCTATATAAAAGCTGAAAAAAATAGTGAGAAGAGAATAGAAAAATAAGTCAGAAGAAGTGGACAGAGGACGGCAAATACAAAGTAAATATCAAAGGTCCTGAGAGTTTCAGAGATGCGGGGATTATGTGCTCAAGTTTTCTGATAGCCATGAAAGGGAGGTTTCTGACATGTTAAAATGTCAGAAAGTGGAAAAGCCAAAATGTAATTTAGATTTTAGTATTTGGTCATGGTAACATGTGTCATTTTAAAACCACTTCAACCATGGGACAGACAGCTGTGAAAAGGTAAGCTAAGTATTACTGGACACCATTGTTTTTAGCTGGGGTTATTCTGAAGATGCGTAAGCTTATGTAGTTGGACTCTGAGGAGGCTTTTGGGTTGAAGTAGAATGATAAAGTGAGCCACAACAAAGTAAGTTGTAGTCTACAAAACTGTAAAGTTTGAACGTATACAAACAGCAGAGTGATCATAATATTTCAATGCATACATTCAATTTATATAGCAAACTATTTTGATTGCAATGATATCCTTATGAAGATATCGTCCATCTTCCTGGGAACACCAAACATAACCAGGAATGCTGTGCTAACTTTCACAGATGAAATGCAGAGCTGAACGTGACTTGAAAAGTTAAAATAAAGGAAAACATTGACAGATCTACAAAATATTGACTAACTTGTGTTATATGATGAAAAGCCTCAGAAAGAGTAGCTATACAGATTCTCTGTGAAATCCAAGGCAACTGAAACAATATAACACAGTGATGAGTAAGAGCATGAACTGTGGACCGAAATAGAACTGGGTTCGAATACTTGTCTGCTGTACCCAGCATGGATGACATCGGGCCAGTTGTTCAAACATTCTTTATCTCAGCTTTCGTAAACTTGTGAAAATAAAATGAGTATCTAATCAAAATCTGTAGCCCTAGTACAATGATTTTTTTTTTTTTAGATTTGATGCCAAAAGCAAATGCAACAAAAGCAAAAATAAACAAACTGAAGAACTCTGTGCAGCTAAGGAAATCACCCACAGAGTGAAAGACCCACCTATGGAATGGGAGGAAAGATTTGCTAGTCATATATCCGATAAGGGGTTAATATCTAAAATATATAGAGAGCTTGCAACTCAATAGGAAAAAAAGCCAAAAATGATTTAAAAATGAGTAGAAGTGCAGGCAGAGAGCTTTTGGTGATGCTGGTGCCCAGGCAGAGAGCCTGGTGGTAGCTTTCCTGAGAACTGTCTGAGCTGGCTTCCTGGTGGAACCAGGAGCGGAGGTGGAGAGGGAGGGTGGAGTCCAGCCCCTGCCTCGCCCCACCTTCCCCGAACTGTGGGATGACTTCGCACCAGCCTCAGCCTCTAGAGGTGGGGATGGAGAGATGGGGGAGCAGGGGGATGCTCGCCCAGCCTCCTGATGGTCCCTAAGGAAAACCTACCCTTTGCAGGCATTTCCCTGCTGTCTTTCACTTTGGAAGGAAAGAGTGTGTCCTGGGGGCCAGCAGGCCAGCCTCTTTAGTCTATCTCCCTACCCACCCCCTACTCCCACCCCAGCCTTCAGAGCAACCCAGGCTGGCTACCACCCAGTGCTTGAACGCTCACATTGCTCGTGAAGAAGGACGGTGGACACTGACCACGTGGGAAGTCAAGGTAGCGTGCAGTTTGCACGACATGGGGAACCTGGGTTCAGAAGAAAACACTTTAGACCTGAGGTATAGACAGAAGTTAATGGATAGAGACACAAGGACCAGGCGGCCTCTGGCCCCGACACCTGAGGGGAGGCAGCCCACCAGTGGAGGAGAAATCCTCCAGTTGTGGGTATGCCTGTTGGTTTGCAGCATATTGGGGTGTGTGTGTGTGTGTGTGTGTGTGTGTGTGTGTGTGTGTGTGTGGATGATGCTTGTGATTTAAGGGAGAGATAGCTGGAATCCAATATACGTAACTCTGTACACTAACCCGAAGTGATGTTTTTAATTTAACAGATGTATCCGGGGAGTACAGTTTCCGTAGCTTTGTTGTAAATTATTTCCAGTGCTGTAAGAATGTCTTTGGAAAATATAGTTCAGTTTTGTTAGGGTGTTCCCAACTTCAGGCTTCTGTGGTCTCCGTACAAGTCTTAGATTAGCAAGCACTTGGTGCATGACATCAAAGCCAGGCTTGAAGTGACTCTGAGACCGACGCTTCTTGGTTGATTGCTGGTGGAGATGTCCTCTTGTGACTGCAGGTAAAGCCTGAGGAAGGTGGCAATTGATGACTCCCCTGAGAACCACTAAAATGCCCCCAAGGGTATCTGTTGTTCACCTTCTGGATGGCAGGTTTTATATAAAGGACTCCTGGTTCCAAGAGGCCAGAGCATGTCTTCTGAACACTGCAGTCGCAGCCTTCCACTGGAAAAGCATTTCAAAGCACAATGGCCAGTGGGCAGACTGGGCTGTTTCCTGTTGCACGAGGAAATCTCAAGTTAGATCTCTGTGCTGCTCACCTCAGTTCACACCTGACCCCTGTATCATTGAATGCCCAATCATGTTCAATTACCACATGAGTCTAGCATCTCAATACATCTCTTTTTATATTAAAAATAGGCAAACAACAAACATTTTTTCAAAGAAGACATACAAATGGCTATCAGGTATGCGAAAATTTGCTCAACATCACTAATCATCAGGGAAATACAAATCAAAACCATAATGAGATACTGCCTCGCACCTGTAAAAATGGCTATTATAAAAGAGACAAGAAATAACAAGTAGTGGTAAGAATGTGGAGAAGAGGGAACACTGATGCACTGTGGGTAAGATTTAAATTGGGGCAACTACTATGGAAAACAGTAGGGAGTTTCCTTAAAAAGTTAGAAGTAGAACTATCATAAGATTCAGCAGTTCTATTTCTAGGTAATTACCTGAAGGAAACAAAATCTCTATCTGGAAAAGATACCTGCACCCCCATATTCATTGCAGCATTGTTTGCAATAGCCAAGACATGGAAACAATCTAAGTGCCCATCATTGGATGAATGGATAAAGGATATCTATCTCTAACTATCTATCTATCTATCTATCTATCTATCTATCTATCTATCTATCTCACATCGTCTTTATCCATATCCATATGGAATACTAGTCAGCCATAAAAATAAGAAAATCCTGCCACTTGCAAAAACATTCATGGACCTTGAGGGCATTATGCTAAGTGAGGTAAGTCAGACAGAGTGAGACAAATACTTCATGATCTCAAATACTGTATGATCTCACTTCTGTATGGAATCTAAAAAAATCCTAAATCCACGGACAGAAAGAACAGATTAATGATTGCCAGAGGCAGGGAATAAGGGGTGGGCAAAGTAGGTGAAGGTAATTGAAAGGTACAAAGTTCCAGTTGTAATATAAATGTATCCTTGGGATGTAATGGACAGCATGGTGATTACAGTTAACAATACTGTGTTGTACGTTTGAAAGTTGCTAAGATAGTAGATTTAAAACATCATCATCACAAGAAAAAGATTTATGTGCGGCGATGGATGTTAACTAAACTTATCGGGGCAATTATTTCACAATGTATTTGTATAGCAAATCAGTGTGTTGTACATCTTAAGCTTATATCATGTTGTATGTCAATTGTATCTTCAAAGAGGTAAAAATCATAGGTCTCATAAAAATATAAAATAAACACATGTTAAAGATTTTATTTATCTCCCTAAATAATGAGGGAGTCAGTGAGATATCAACACTGATTGAAAAGAGAATTAAAACCCATGTGGATATAAGCAATGAGGAGTTGTGAGATGAATTTACAAATAGATGCAAAATTGGTCAGTATCAAAAGGAGAATTATCAACTGCATCTTCACTGGACATAATTCATCTGCATTTGTATAGGCAAGAAACATTTCCATAACCATCAGCTCTCTAA
This sequence comes from Camelus ferus, assembly GCF_009834535.1. Taxonomy (NCBI): domain Eukaryota; kingdom Metazoa; phylum Chordata; class Mammalia; order Artiodactyla; family Camelidae; genus Camelus; species Camelus ferus. Next base: position 116,199,051 of record NC_045696.1, on the reverse strand, counting down.
AACTTACAGTTGAAAAATAACCCAAACACAGTGATAGATCTATCTCCGTGGCCATGCTAGTCAGGATTGCTCACAATCCTTCGTTTTTTGACCGTAGTAACTTCCTTCACAATGGTTGCTGACTAATTTTATGTGTTAAGTGGTATAATTAATTTAATTTTGTGAAATATAACATCTGAGGGGAGGAAAGACAGAAAATAAAACTTGAGATTTTTGGTGGGGCTACGTTGTGCTAAATCGCAGATTTTATCCTGAGGGTGATGGAGGAACCACTGAAGGACTTATGTGGAAGACTTGACCACACTTTCCTTGCTTTTTTGTGATTAAAACAGCAATTTCTACTCTAAGAGAGATGGTTCTAGTAGAGTATTTGAGGTCAACTGTGAAGTTCTCTTGGGGTCTGCATTTCAGCAGGGTGCATGGGAGATGAGGTGGCCATCTGTAAGGGTGCTCAGTGTTGGAAGCACATCAATACCCAATAATTAAGCAAGACTTGATTTTAAAAAACCACCAAAACTACTGTATTAATTATCTGTTACTGTATTACAAGTTACCCCTAGACCTAGGGGCTTAAAACAGCATTAAGTATTTTTCTGTCTCACTCTTCCTGTGGGTCGAGAATTCAGGAGTCATTTAGCTGGGATGTTTCAACTTGGCCTCTCACGACCAAGTTGGCTGGCTCTGTAGTTATGAGAAGCTTGACCGGGGCTGAAGGATTACCTTCAAGGTGGCTTGCTCATAAGGCTGGCGGGCCTCAGTTTCTCTCTACGTGGGTTTTTCCACAAAGCTGCTTGAGTGCCCTTATTACATGGTGGCTGACTTCCCCCAGAGGGAGTAACCCAAGGCAGAAAGAGAGCCAGGTAGAAGCCATCCTTTCTATGACTTGGCCACAGAATTAACATGGTGTTATTTCTACAACATTCTGTCATAAGCAAGTCACCACGTACAAGTGGTGGAGAATTAGGCTCTAACTTTTGAAGGGAGGCGTTTCAGTGAAATTACTAACATTTTAAATCCGCCACAGGTTTGATTAACCTTAAGTCCTCCTTACCAGGTATTTTACTGACACAACTGGCTCATCTCCATATTTAGATTAATTTCTATTTGAGCAAAGCATACAGGTTGCCATTTCAGCATATTTTTAAAATTTTATTTTATATTTAATTTTATTTATTTTTTACTTTTGGCGGGAAGGTAATTAGGTTTATTTATTTATTATTGTAATGGAGGTACTGGGGATTGAACCCAGGACCTCATGCATGCTAAGCACACGCTCTACCACTGAGCTATACCCTCCCACCAGGTTGCTATTTCAAATTGCTTCCCACTGCATGACCATTCTGGGTTGACACAGTTACAAGTTCTATTTATATTACTGCACCCAAATAGAGCAACTTCCACTTTGTGCTTGTCCATATCAACGTACGAGAGCAGGCTGCCCTCTTTACAGAAGTGACAGGTTTATGTACACCAAGGTGAAATTCCAAGCGCACTGGAGGTTTTCAGCTGCACCTAGGCCCCTTTGCACACTAAAATCCCAGAACATCTATTCAGATTCACATATTTATCTTTTTCATTTCACATTAAAACTATGGCTGCCATATAACTTGTAACGTATGTCTCTGTGAGATAATGAATGAACATGCTTGGGTTTAGAAGGTCATTTCTGGATTTGGCCTAAGTAGCTTCCATCTTACTTAAATGTTGATGTTTGCATGTTAACTAGCTCCTACTGACCCTTGTGTACAGGGCTTGTGTAGTTTCACTATGGATGTCTTCATATTCACTTACAGGAAAAATACCTTTTTTTGGAGAGAAGCTGCATTTGTTTAACATGCAGAGTTGTTGCAAGCAGAGGGCAGAAAAGTTACCCTTTAACTGTTCTTAGGGGAATGTAGCTAGGCAGTATTATCTGTCGTTTTACCTCCTGTGTAGAGCCTTGATGACAGGACCCTATGAGTTTGTTGACAGCAGTTTCCTACTAAGAAACAACCCCCTATACCACGTTTATTGTTGACTGAGAACAGTCCTCAAGCGGTAAGTTCCAGCACTCTGGGGCGCCTCTAATTATCTGAAAGTAGATGGCAAAATTCTTAATCTGGTCTCCAAAACAAAAACCTATCTTCACCTTATTAAAATATGCAGAACCAATAATTAATTTCAAGGAAGGATGATGTAGAGGGAGTGGTTATTTCGAAATTGAAGAAAGAATAGCTGATCAACTCCTAAACTTGGTAATCAGAGCAAAGGACAAGCAGATTCTTTGAAAGTATTTAGATCCCAGGCCTTGGCCATCTTGGTCTCTGACCTGCCTTTTTGTGTGTTTTCTGGAAGCTGCTAACCTAGCCTGACCTACCCTGACCAGGAAACCAGAAGTAGCTCTATGTGTCCTCTGTTAATATGAGAGTAAGGAGCTTTGTTTAATCATTTTGGTTAATGTTGGTGTATTGGGCAGGTGTGAGGTTGTTTGATTGAATTTTGCAACGCAATGGAAATAACCCTGGAATGTCCCTGAACTTCTGTGTCTGGAAAACGGGCAACTGCACGGCAGAAACCGAGTTGAACTTGCCTTTGTACTCACGAGGGAGCATGCTTGTTGAGATATAATATTAAATGCCCCTTACACAGTTTTATAAATAGATACTGATGTAGGGGTTTGATTTTTAAAGATGTATCTATTTCTGCGTATATTACAAACTTAAAACCTACCCTCTGCCATATTTATGACCTCATTTAAACATGAATCTAAGCAGATATGGCCCCGCTGATTGATTCTGTATGTTCCCATTGGCATTGCTGATGGTATTTAGAGAGAAGACAGTTCCAAAGAATATGCCTAAGGAAATATGTATTTATTAACCATGTTTTTTGTTTTGTTTGTTTTATGAGGGGGAGGTAATTAGGTTTATTTATTTATTTCTATTTGGAGGAAGTGCTGGGGATTGAACCCAGGACCTTGTGCATGCTAAGCATGCACTCTACCACTTGAGCTATACCCTCCCCCTTCCTTTTTTTTCTGGAAACCTTGTGTATTAACATTTCCTAGCCTACCTTTGGTTTTTTGAGAGGTTCTGAGAACTCCCATCCTCACAATAAAATGGCTCCCCTAATGCTCTCTGAAATCCCCCTAAATAACTTCTCCTTTCAAGGTCTTTTATTTTGTTATTGATGAAGTTATTTAGATATCCAGGTAATGCCTAAGAGTTTTTCAGCTTGTCTGCATAATCCAGGATTGCCCAGGGATTTAAGGAAACGGGATTTGCAACATCAACTTTTCAGTGTAAAAGAAGAGGTTATAAAGCAACATCACACAAAATACCTTTAAATATAGGATGCTGGAGGACCTAAGACTGTCCATATGCCAGAGTTCCAGAAGTGCTCTTTCCACCATTCAGTGCATGAAATGTTGGTGGATACTATGCTGAGCACAGCGGGAACTGGGTTTTGAGCAGGTAGCTCTGCCTAGAATCTTTCCACTTCAGTCTTTGCGTGAGAGCTCATGGACGATGCTATTCTGGGTAGTCAAGCCATATTGATTGGGCCACTGTAGGCACAGAGAGAGGACAGACCACATTTCGTTTATCCATTCACCAATTAACGCATTTTTTTCCAGCTTAAGGTTCTTATCAATAATGCTGTTGTGAACATCAGTATACAAATCCTTCTTGCCTTTTATTTTTGTTGTGAACTTTTTATCGTGGCACATTTCAACCACATAAAAAGTAGACCAAACAGCACGATGAATCCTTCCATGTCTACCATCCAGAGCTGACAACTCTTAATTTATGGCCGATCTATGTTCTCCTCTACTCGCCCCCCCACCCCTGCTTTCACCATAATTGTATTATTTTGAAGCAATTCTCTGATGTCCTATACCCCATCGATAAATATCTCAGTAAATAGCTCTAAAAGATAAGCCCCTCTTTTAAAAAATGAAACTATAATACCATTACCATACTGATGAAATAGCACTGATTCCTTAAATTCCTGTATCTAAATTTCAATTAGATATCTCCACTTTTTACGTTTACAGTATTCATGTTAATATCATACATTTTAAAGTTTGTTTGAATTAGTATCCAAAGAAGTCCTTCATACTGTACTTGACTGAATTAAATATTCTGCCTATTCAAAAATTTTTTAAAAACATTAAAAAAATTGAAGTATTGTTGATTTTTTTAAACATTTTTATTGAGTTATAGTCATTTTACAATGTTGTGTCAAATTCCAGTGTAGAGCACAATTTTTCAGTTATACATGAACATATATATATTCATTGTCACATTTTTTTTTTCGCTGTGAGCTACCATAAGATCTTGTATATATTTCCCTGTGCTACGCAGTAAAATCTTGTTTATCTATTCTACATTTTGAAATCCCAGTCTGTCCCTTCCCACCCCCTGCCCCCTTGGCAACCACAAGTTTGTATTCCATGTCTATGAGTCTGTTTCTGTTTTGTATGTATGTATGTATGTATGTATGTATGTATGTATGTATGTATTTATTTATTTATTTATATTCCACATATGAGCGATCTCATATGGTATTTTTCTTTCTTCTTCTGGCTTACTTCACTTAGAGTGACATTCTCCAGGAGCATCCATGTTGCTGCAAATGGTGTTATGTTGTCGGTTTTTATGGCTGAGTAGTATTCCATTGTATAAATATACCACTCCTTCTTTATCCAGTCATTTGTTGATGGACATTTAGGCTGTTTCCATGTCTTGGCTATTGTAAATAGTGCTTCTATGAACATTGGGGTGCAGGTGTCATTTTGAAGCAGGATGACTTCTGGATATATGCCCAGGAGCAGGATTCCTGGGTCATACGGTAAGTCTATTCCTAGTCCTTTGAGGAATCTCCATACTGTTTTCCACAGTGGCTGCACCAAACTACATTTCCACCAGCAGTGAAGGAGGGTTACCTTTTCTCCGCAGCCTCCCCAGCATTTGTCATTTGTGGACTTTTGAATGATGGCCATTCTGACTGGTATGAGGTGATACCTCATTGTAGTTTTGATTTGCATTTTTCTGATAACAGGTGATACTGAGCATTTTTTCATGTGCCTATTGATCATAATAAAATTTATATGGAACCACAAAAGACCTAGAATTGCCAAAGCATTACTGAAGAAAAAGAAAGAGGCTGGAGGAATAACTCTCCCAGACTTCAGACAATACTATAGAGCTACAGTCATCAAGACAGCATGGTATTGGTACAAAAACAGACATATGGACCAGTGGAACAGAATAGAGAGCCCAGAAATGAACCCACGAACTTTTGGTCAACTAATCTTCGACAAGGAAGGCAAGAATATACAATGGAATAAAGACAGTCTCTTCAACAAATGGTGTTGTGAAAACTGGACAGCAGCATGTAAATCAGTGAAGCTAGAACACTCCCTTACACCATACACAAAAATACACTCAAAATAGATCAAAGACTTAAACAAAAGACAAAGTACAATAAACCTCCTAGAAGAAAATATAGGCAAAATGTTATCTGACATACATCTCAAAAATGTTCTCCTAGAACAGTCTACCCAAGCAATAGAAATAAAAGCAAGAATAAACAAATGGGACCTAATGAAACTTACAAGCTTCTGCACAGCAAAGGAAACCATAAATAAAACAAAAATGACAACCTACGGAATGGGAGAAAATTTTTGCAAATGAAACTGACAAAGGCTTGATCTCCAGAATATATATGCAGTTCATACGACTTAATAAGAAGAAAACAAACAACCCAATCCAAAAATGGGCAGAAGACCTAAACAAGCAATTCTCCAAGGAAGAAATATTTACATCTTTTTAAATGTAGCATTGGGGATTAAAATTTAGTCACACTTGATACACTTCCATCTTAATATTAGATACATATATAATAATTTATATTTTGACTCTGTACCTACTTCTATGTCTCCAGAGCAGCTGAGCATACTGAGCACAACTCAGATGGCCACCAGCACCCTCCCCGCCCAGCACGCTCTCATGGGCCTCCTTTTAGTAGGAGAGAGGAAGAACTGTGCAGCAAACTGAGGATGGAGTAGAGGAGGCAGTGCACAGAATATCCTGACATACTGCCAAATCAAAACTGCTTTCCAAGGAGCACAAGACATTTTAAGGGGCTGGAACTATTCTATGCCTTGATTGTGGAGCTGGCTGCATTTGTCAAAGCTCATAGAACTGTACATTTAAAAAGATGAATTCTCTGTATATGAACTCTACCTATAGAAAATCTTAATTCTAACTTGCTTTTAAAAAATGTGGCTGTGATAATCTATATATTTTCCTCTTTATATTCCAATTATTTGTGGTGGTTTAATACAAAAAATTATTATGAAAATGCTTGAATTTAGGGAAAAAAATACATCCCTAACTCTTACTTGATTATGGTGACTTTATGACTTAGGTCAATTTCTCTCTGTTTATAATATGAAAACTTGAGTTAGGCAAGGCCCAGTGGCCCCCAAACTTTGTGGCACATTCGAATCACCTGGGAACTTTAAAAATTGCGATGTCCAGAATGTCTGGGGGTGGGGGCCAGGCACCAGTAGTTTAAATTTTTCTCTTGGTGATTACAGTGTGCAGGCAAGTTTGGGAACCAGTGGTATAGGGTCTTTGTCTTCACTGGGTCTCAACCTTGGCTGCAGGCAGAATCACTTGGGGGTCTTTAAAAGAGATTGCTGTCTGGGCTGCCCCTCCCCTAATTAGGATTTAAGGGGTCTGGGTTGTGGCCTGAGTGTGAGGATGTTTAAAAGCCTCCCCAGGTGATTTTATTTTGCCATCAAAGCTGAGAACCCCTGGTCCCTCAAAAGCTATGCTGGGCTTCCTGCTTCCCTGCCACTTTCCTGGGACTTTTGTTCTCAAAGTGTGGTCCCAAGAACAATAGCATCAGTGTTACCAGGGGAATACTGGTAATACGTCCCCCTGGTAATAGTGAGGGATAAATTGGGAGCTCAGGATTTGCAGATACACATTGCCATATATAAAATAAACAACAAGGACCTACTGTAGAGCACAGGGAACTATATTCAATAGCCTGTAACAAACCATAATGGTAAAGAATATAAAAAGGAATATATATATAACTGAATCACTATACTGTACACCAGAAATTAACATATTATAAACCAACTATACATCAATTAAAAAATGTAAATAAAAGGGATGATCACAGTATCATCAGAAATGTGTTCTCAAATTCCACCCCAGACTTAATGAATGAGGAATTCAGAGGGTGGGAGTCGGCGATGTGTATGTGTTTCAAGCCCTTCAGATGACTGTGATAGTGTAGTTGGGGAAGAAGCACTGCTTGGGGAGTTTTGGTGGCTATTCCTCAGTTGGTGGTGGTGGAGCTGGACCCCCTCACTGCTACAACCTGCAGGAGGCTCCTCATGGCTTTGGCCATGCTAGTCTCTGGACTTCAGGTCGGAGAGGCCTGATTTTGCTAGATTTGATGGCTGCTATGTCCATGTGGCATTGTGAATGGTCTGTGGCTCTCAGAGAGGCCACCCCATTCACACAGAGTTATTTTAATCAACTGTGGGAAACAGGAACAATACTATCTCTTGTATGCACCCAGTTACACTGCTTTGCTATTAACATGGCCTAGTTCTCTGTGATTCTGTTTTAGAATCTGTAGGTCTTCCATTGTTGGACCTGCTTTGATTTAAAAAAAAAAAAAAAAAAAAGCAAAGCTCATCTTGAAAGAGAACCACATTTATAATAGGAAGTCCAGAGACTTCAGTGGTTCTTCATCACAAAGTCCTCCATTTCAACATTGCTCCAATTTTAGATTTTATTGTAAGAAGGCTTCATAGACAGTTTAAAGAGACAATTTGCCCCAACTATATCTTATCCTCATTTAGAAAGGCCTAAACATGTGTGAATTAGAAAACAGTCCTATGTGAACGAGTTTTATTCCATGTGTGGGCAGGATGGCTCATGGATTCAATCATTTAAAGTCTATGGTTTGGGGTGGTGGTGGAAACCAGTAACTTTAAAGTGGACCTATCTTATGGTTTGTTAAAAATAATCATAAAAAGTAAAACTGACTGAAGATTCTTAATAAATGAAACTCTAATTGAACATCAAAACTTTTTTTGGTAGGGAAGAGGTAATTAGGTTTATTTATTTAATTATTTTTTAAATGGAGGTACTGAGGATTGAACCCAAGACCTCATGCTGCTAAGCACACACTCTCCCATTGAGCTATACCCTCCGCATCCCAGAAGATAAAAAATTCGATTGTGTTCGATGCTGGATGACTCTTCACCCTTTCCTCTGACAAAGGAAGATTTACAGATTCTAAAACGGAGTCATACTTCACCTCTTTCTCTTCATTCCCGTATTTTAAATATTTAAAATATATAATTAACAGGATAGAGCAGCAAAACATTTTGTAAATTTAGACTGAGCCTCCTTGCTAAGTATGTATGTCACTTATATAATTAGACCTGATATTTGAATAACACAGTTTGTTTCTTTCCTCCTTTTTTTTTCACATTTTATCTCAATCCTATCCATTTGCTTATGGATTAGTAACAATAATTTGGGAATAAAAGATTTGAACAATAGACTTCAGTGAATAAGCTGATGATTAAAAGATTAAGATTTTGAACCATTATAATGAAACATTAAAAAAAAAAAAAGATCCTGAAAGGTTAGAGTATGAACTTTAAATCCTCATGATCTAAATAGCTTAATCTGAATATTACCTTTAGGTAAATAACAGAAACTAATTAGCAATTTGATTATTCTATTAAAATAATTCTTGGTTTTGAATGGCAGCTGAGATTAAGAAATGGGGTTGAATATTAAAAATAAAATCTTTGACTAGTGGTAGATTTGAATTTAAGGATGGTGCCTAGGAGAATGAAAATCTGAGGTGGTAAAAGTTTTCATTCCATTTCTTGTATTCAAAGGAAGCTTTCCAAACTGAACCATGTGCTGTAATTTTCCAAGAAATACTAGGTACTTTGTGGCAACTTCAGAATACCTTCTCCGTGAGTGAGGCTCTGGGGTTTGCTGTACCCGCTGCAACTTTTGGAGGGCATGTAGGAACCTTCCCTCCCATGGTCTAGGGCTCTGGCACAGTGATGGGGATGCCATGATGTAAATAGCAGGGGTGGGATGAGCTCACCCTCCAGGGATGTGCAGAGCTAAGCAGCCTAGTTCTGTAAACATGGAAACCCATTTAAAAAGAACCAAGAGGACATGGATTCTTTTGGAGCTAAAATAAGGTCTACTCATAATCTTTGCATTTGTGGATGTAGGTTTTTGCTTAAATTTAACTTTAGGCTTACTTCTCCTGCTACATGCTGATTGTGACCAAAGAATTTAGGTTTTTACTTCCTTTGTTGAGCTATGAAAAATTGCAGTTATTGTCAAGAAGATATAAGTGTGTTTGTGGGGAAATGTGTGGTACGTGGAACATACAGTGGAGAGGGCTTGAAAGGGAAGTGTAAAAAAGAAAAGAATAATAGGTGAATTTGAGAATTATGACTTTAATCTTTTAGAACTCATTGTAAATTAAATTTAGCTAAGGAGATACATTTTTATGGAATATTGTATTAATTTATTTCATGCTCTCCCATCCCAGTCCTCAGGTTAATTTCAACTTTTAATCTGTGTCTTTCATAAAGATAAACTCCATGCCTTGTTTAATTTTTGGACCCATAAGTTAGTCAGATAATATTATGGCATGTTAAATGACTCAGCTCCCAAATGCATAGAGCTCTGCCTGTGGGAAAGAAACAGTGTTTGTTGGTGAGCTGTTTTATACCTGTACTTCAAGAACAGTCCACAGTGCATTCTATTCAGCTCCCTAAGACCAAGAGCTGCACTTCTGTCCTGTTTCCTGGAGAAATAATAAATTACATTTACAAGGTTAGGGCTAGTTCCTTCAAAACACTTCTAACATTTTTAGGTCCTAGTTTTTCATGACCAGTGTGCCTACCTTTTATTATACCAGTGCTTTTGTGTCAGAAACATGCAAGCCCAAAGTGAAAAACAACAACAGCAAAACCACCTGCAAAATAAACCCTTGGAGTGTGTTGGAAAGGAAAAGAGACATGTCTTTTCATCATAACTGAGCCTCTGAAAATACTTGGTTTTCTGGTTTGGGGTTAGTCATGTGACTTATTACACATGTATTAGTTATCTATTGCTGTGTAACAAATTACCCTGAAACTTAGCAGCTTAAAACAATAAAAACATTTCTTATCTTACACAAGGAACACCTTAGCTGGGTGGTTCTGACTCAGGGTCTCTCGTGAGATTGCAATCAGAGTGTTGGTTGGGCTGAATGCTATTCTGAGGCTGGAAGCTCTTCCTCCATATAGATGGCAAGTCAGTGCTGGCTGTTGGTAGGAGTCCTCTGTCCTTGCAGTGAAGACTTCTGCATGGAGCTGGTAGAGTGTCCACACAACATGGCAGCTGGCTGCCCCCAAGAGTGGGCGATCCAAGAGAGAGCAAGGTAGAACTCACAGTATTTATGACCTGACTTCAAAAGTCACACACTGTCACTTTCACAAGATTCTCTGGTTATGCAGACCAGGCCGATTATATAAGGGGAGGTGAGAATAAGAGGGGATGGAGGTCACTGGAGACCATCGTGGATACTGGCTACCACAATATGCATTTCCAAAAGCCACAAAGAAAAATGAGACTAAGACCATGAGTTTGCAATCTTCCAATTGACTATGAAAATCAACTTTGTCTATTTCAGGAAGCACATAATCTTATTACTTTAAATGTTATGTTTAGAATTTTGCACTCCATCTTGGCTTTAAAAAAAAAAAAGAGAAGGAAATTGAGGACAGACATGTAGCTTACAGGTCAAATCACTTAAGGGTCAGAAGGGAAGGAACAGTCCACTACAGATCAGGCACTTTATATGAATTCTTTCTCTCATTTATGCCTCATAACAACCCTGGGAGGTGAATGGTGTTAGTCCCATTTGGCAGAGTCAAAAATTATGGCCCAGAGAAGTTTGGTAATTTGCTCATTGCCACAGAGCTACTAAGTATTTGAGTCTGCATTCAAATCAAGGTTTGTATGGCGCTAAAGTTTGTGAGTTTCTTATTGCACAATAGAGTAATGGGCTGCTCAGTCCAAGTGGGTGAGTACCATGCCTGCTGTCTTCACTGCTAGGAGACAGAGAAATGTTTGTTGAACAAGTGAAATCAGTTAATGCCAGTATATACTGAAATTACTACCTAAAAGATGCATTTGGATCTTTAGCGATGGCCCTTTAGTTAAACTTAAGACTTTAGACCCAACTGAATTATATCCAAAGACATTTGAAACAAACTTATATTCTCTTAAATTAAATTAACATTCTCTTAAATTCTCTGCTTATCGCTAGGTGAAATAACATTTATAAACATGGCTAGCGGTGTCTGACATATTAGGTGCTCAAAAATTGTCTTATTCCCTACTTTACATTTGTAGAAATTTTGTTCAAATCATTACATTATCAGAAAAACATGTACATTTTCTGAAAAAAAGAAGAAAGGGAAACATTATACTTTTCCAAAAAAAAAAAAAAAAAGGAAAATATGGATTCTGAGGACAGATAGCTAAATTGACAAATTCTAGCAAGGTTTTAGAGTAAATTGACAAATGAGTGGTTTAGTTGCACTTAGAAGCAGTGACCCCCGGGAGCCAACTTGGTCCTGGGCTGCCTGCTTCTTTGCCCCAATTTTTTATGTTTGTCTCCGTCATCTTTGCCTCTTCCTGTAGTCTAGGAATGCAACTTATGGTGGGGCTTAGGACCATATGGTGTCAGCTTGACCTTCAGAGGGGCTTAAGACTAAAGGTCAGCCACGGGAACAGTCAACCCTGTCTCCATGACAACACCCTGACTAAAAAGCCTGGCATCCATGCTCAGGTGAGTTTCCCTCACTGGTAACTCACCAAAAGCTGTTATGTGCAGGCTACAGGTTACTACAGTGAAGGGATACGGATTACAATCAGCCAAGGACCAACACGCATAAGGAAGAATCTAGGAGAGTCCCACTCACGGCCCTTCCAGTTGTCCTTCTGCACTAGTGTCATGCACAGCACTGGATTCTCTTGGGAATCACGTGTGACAAGACACATGGAATATTACCAATTGGTTGCAGGTAAGGAGTGAGGCACAGAGTGGAACAAGATAAGATTGGACAGGTAGGACCCTCCAACATCATTAAAAGGTGTTCAAGTTTTATTCCAAGTGCAGTTAGATGACCAGCTGCTGGAGCTAGTGAACCTGGTGATCTCAGGGGGTCCTGAACTTACAATCGGTATCAGAAGTGAGGACAGCCTCTGCGACTTCCCTAGCTCTGCCTCACTCCTTACCAACAACCACATCATTCCTTTGTTTTTCAAATACGGCCACAGTATCTTTGCACGCACTGTTTCTTCTGTTGCATCACTCTGGCTCCAGGTATTCCCAGAACTGATTATTTTATTAGGATCTCCATTAAATACGTTCTCTGTCCCAAGAGGCCTTCCCTGATCACCCACACTAGGCCGTTCCAGTTACCCACTGCCTCAGGCACTTAGCACTTTTTGGCACAATCTTATTTATTTGACTACTTTTTATTATCTGTCTGCCCCATAGAAAGCTAGAACCTTGTCTGTTTCGTCACTGCCGGGTCCAAGTGCCCAGAACATTGGCACTGAGCATTCACTAAATATTTAATAAATAAAGTCATGAAATTTACTTCCTTTTGAAACAAGAGAGTAAGCTGTCAGATCTGGAATTATTATAAGCCACAGTATGTTTTTTATGGAAAGATATTTAACAAATCATCTCTCATTATCCTTACAGCCAGGAATAGCTAGTAGACGGCTGAGTGAATCTATTTTCACATGGTGATGTTCATTAAGACTTTCCTTAGCACTTTAAACAATGAATTGACAGACGATATAATTTTCAGGTAAGACAAAACTTGAGATTCGGTTAAAAGTTGAAAATACCAGCACAGGTAGGAAAGTTGAACTGAGACTGTTAAACATGAGATTGAATTAGGATAACTTAAAATTTTTACATTCAGTTTAAAAAATAAGGTTCAGGAAAGATCTTATTAGCCTCTTCCATAAGAAATATCTAAGAAAACTGGAGATATTAAACTTGAAAAAGAGATTTAGGGAGATGTGAACACCTGTCTTCCAGTATTTAAAGGCGATCATGTGCAACAGAGGTTCAATTTATTTTGTATAATTCTATTGCTACAAATGAAACTGGGACTTGGAACTTTTGAATGAAGGTGGATTTGGTGAGGAAAAATACCCTAGGAGAGTTCACAGTGAAATTGGGCAGCATGAGAAGTCCTGACCTACCTTATTTCCATGTAAAGCATTTAAACCTGATCTAGTACAAACTAGGTATAAAATTGATAAGCAACAAGGACATACCGTGTACCACCAGGAGTTATAGCCATCCATTATCTTGCCATAACCTACAATGGGGTATAATCTGCAAAAATACTGAACCACTCTGCTGTATACCTTAAGTTAATGTCATGTTGTAAATCAACTATACTTCAATTAAAAAAATAAAAGATAAACCTGACCCAGATGACCCTGTCCTAGTTAGATGGATGGAAAGTTGAACTATATGCTTTCTAAGGACCTTTACAGATCTCAGAGCTCTCACAGTTCAGGAAACCTAGGGACCAATGTCTAGTTTCTTAGAGAAGCCAAGGACCATACCTTTAACACAAGATGATATGCCAAGGTCAGTGTCGGCAGATTTGGCAAAGATAGACTTTGCAGCCACACATTCTTATCAGAACAGAGGCAGCTTCGGTGGCTTACTGCTCATGGGTAGAAAGCAGTGGAAAAAGCATGCTGCGTGATTTGTGAGGCTAGGTTAGAAAAGATGACACAGCTTCCACCTGACTCCCTCTTGGGAGCCCAGCCTGTGCTCAAGTCCAGAATTACACTCACTGAGTGACTGGCCTAGAGCATTGATCTCTCCCAGGTGTAGCAGTCACATGGCAAGACCACATTTAGGTATCCCAGCAATGTCCCAGCTGAAAGCAGCCCCGCTGGCAGACGAGTGAGTAGGCGAGCCTTAGACAGTATCACCCCGCCTTTAAGCGCACTCCCCCAAAGCTGGCAGTGTATGGAGCGAAGATGAGGTGTCCCCACTGAGCTCTGCTCAAACTGCAGAGCTGTGGAGTCCTTTAACCATTTTGCTTTCAGTGAGGTGTGATGAGGCCTGATGCAGATCAAAAGAGAGAAACTGAGAAGAGTTTTGCATTTTTGTTGGATGGGGTAGATGGCCTGGGGTAGATGATGTCAGGTCACTCAGGGTCCGGCACGGGCAGAAGGTAGGGGACTGTGGGAAAGTGCCTCTGCTGTGGTTTTGGTGGGAGAGAAAAGGCGAGGCAGGACCAGCAGGCTTAGGATTGGCTAATTTGAATAATATCAGCAGGTTCTGGGGTGTAAGGATGGTCCCTGCTTGCCTGGTAACTGAGCGGGACCCTGTGGGGGCTTCCCGGGGACAGATGCCTCCCCCTGCCCTCTGCAGCAGCTCCTCTCTGAAGGGCCCAGATAACAGTATCTCTGGCCTATTTCCTGAGTTTTTCAGATGCAGAAACCACTACCAAATGGAAGAAAGTGACTACTTGATGATTGTGAGCACATGGCCCCCAGAACTTCTGGTGCCCAGCGATTGAGAGCGCTGACCCCCTGCTACCTCAACATCAACCAACTAGATAATTGTGGGGGAGCTGATCACTACCCCACGACCCCCCATCTCCCTCACGTGCCTTTAAATGTACTCTGCTGAAACCCTTTGGGGAGTTAGGGGTTTTCTTGGGTATAAGCCACCCTGTCCTCCTTGCTCGGCCCAGCAATCAGCCTTTCTCGGTTTCAAACTCCAACATTTCTGTTTGGCCCCACTGCGCGCCGGGCACACAAACTTACATTTGGTGACAATTTTGATGAAACCAGCCTCGGAGTCTGTGCTGGTGGCAGGTTGACCCTGGGCGAGAGCAGCCCCTTCCCCGGCCCGCGGTGGCCGGAACTCACTTCCATCCGGGCACCTGGGAGGCACTGTCCCGTCAGGCACCGCGGCACCACAGCCCCGCGCCGGGCTGTTCGGAGCCGAGAAACGTCTGGAGCTGCGTCCGCACTTGGCGTGGCTTGGCGGCGAGTCGCTCTAGCTGGCGAGGGCTGGGACCCTCCCCACAGTCGGTGTCACGGGGGTGAGTGGCTCTCACAGGCGAGGGCTGGGACCCTCCCCGCAGTCGGTGTCACGGGGGTGAGAGGCTCTCGCTGGCGAGGCCTGGGACCCTCCTGCGTCCACCTGGGCTCGTTGCTCTCTGGAAGGGAGCCGCTCTGAGTCGTTCTCTTTTGGGAGCCAGGCCCATCCATTTGGAGGCCTCTGTCTGGGAGTGGAAGTGGAGTTTGGGGGCTGCACCTTGTCAGATATTTTGTGGGGCCGTGTTTGTTGGTTGTGTGCGTGTGTCAGTACTTGCACTGGCCGGTTGAGACGTCTTTGAGTACCTGGGCTTGTGTGTGACGGCACCAGGGTGTCCTTCCCTGTGGCACTGGCCTCACCTGGGGTGCAGGGGCGGAGCTTTGGTCAGGATGTTCCCTTTTGGTCAGGATGTTCAGGACAGTCTTTCATTCAGCTTGATCTCTGATGGGACATTGGTTGGGGTTCTGCCCTTTGGGGCTGAGGAACTGTAACCCAGAGAGACTGTTTTGAATTATTGTTTGCTTGATATTTGATAACATTGGCCATGAATAATTAAGTGTGGATGATCTGAGCTCTGTTCTATCTTACATACAGTCCTCCTAGAATGTATTTTGCAAAACTTGGGAGATTTTTAGCTATGCTCCCATAAATGAAAGAAAATGATTTTTTAAAAAATTGAAGTATAGTCAGTTTACAGTTTACAATGTTGTGTTAATTTCTGGTGTACAGCATAGTGATTCAGTTATACATACATATATTCCTTTTCATATTCTTTTTCATTATAAGTTACTATAAGATATTGAATATAGTTCCCTGTACTACACAGTAAAAACTTATTTATCTGTTTTATACATAGTAGTTAGTATCTGCAAATCTCAAACTCCCAATTTATTCCTTCCCACCCCCTCCCCTCCAGTAGCTATGAGTTTGTTTCTATGTCTATGAGTCTGTCCCTGTTTTGTACGTTTGTGTCTTTTTTTTTAGATTCCACATATGAGGGATATCATATGGTATTTTTTCTTTCTTGTCTGACTTCACTTAGAATGGCAATCTCCCTGTCCATCCCTATGTTGCTGCAAATGGCATTATTTTATTCTTTTTTTTTTTTTTTTTTTATCACTGAGTAGTAGTCCACTGTAAAAATATACCACATCTTCTTTATCCAGGAAAATGGTATTTTTATTGTAACACGGTGTGACCTTAGCACTCCTGAGATCTGGAGAACAATGGCCCTGATGGCTCTGCTGTTATATTAAAGTGGGGCTTCTGCAGTTTGGCTTTTATCTTGGGTAGGGGTGTGTGTGTGTGTTTATGTGTGCATCTTGGTATCTGAGTTCAAATCCTGTGCTCTCTTCTGGTTTTGCTGAAAGTGAGGCATGTGAATGGAGTGAATGATTATATATTATTGTCTCTTACTGTTATTTCTTCAAACTGAAGTAGATATTTGGGAATTGGAAAAAAAAATCCCTGAAAATAATCAAGATGGTTGGGTTTTGTAAAAGCAGTTAGAGGAGGAATTTTCATTTCTCTTCCTGTGCCTTTGAGATGTAGATGATCTACCTGGTCTCGCAAGGAAAAAAGATTTTTTTAAACTCAAGTGGAAAAACTGAGATCTCTGGTTCTGTTGGTCTTTATGTAAAAGTTAACACTTTTATATAAGAGCTCTATTTAATCGACTTAAAAGTAAGCACTTACAGACTAAATACTTCTAAGTATAAAAGAAACTAGACACCAAATTTCAGGTTCATGTGATCTAGGAAATATTTGATATTAAATTAATATCTGATATTTAAGCTAGCTTAAGCTCGTTGGTATAATCAACACAGACATGTCTTTTGTTGTTCGTAGGTTTACTGAAGGTTGCTAAGTTCATGTTGTTTCTGTTGCGGTTTTTTCAGCAGAAAGAAAAAAGAATTTAACTTGGTATGATAAAAATCTTATAAGGAAATTAAATGCAAGTAACACAAGAGCTTTTGGGTGAACTCTTAAGAAATAATTATGTTTTAAGAATGTCTACTTAAAAATAATCTCTCTAGATATTTGGTAACTTGAAATTTTAGAGTTGTTCTAACTTAAGTTAAGTGATGGAAGTTTATTGAATAGCTAGGTCATTCCCAAACAGAAATAAGATACTGGAACATTATTTACTGAACATTGGCTTCCCTTTACAGAGAAACTAATGATGTTTAGAACATTATTAAGTATGTTTGGTGCCACACTGAGATATTTTCTATAAAAAGCACATGTTGTTAGAAATTATTATTGGTATTTGTTTGCCAGTTTACAGAACGCTAATGTAAAAGTTCATAATTGCTTACTTCCTGGTTTTCACTAGAAATTAAGAGTTTTACGAGGTGAGGATTCTAATTTATATGTCATTAAAGCTACTAAAATAATAAAGGAAACACTTCAGTGTACAGTAGGAAAGTAGGATATATGTTTAGAGTAAAAAGTATGAGGAATGGAGTTGTATTTTGTTAAGGGAAAAGTTTGTAGAAAGGATGCCCTAAAAAAAGGAGGTTTGTGCATGGTCAGGCTAAATTTAAATTGAACTTAATTAGGTAAATGGATTTTGTCATAAAAGTAGGCTGGTGCAGGACTAGATTGGGTTCCGCTCTGTTAAGAGAACTGGTTTACTCAGGATGCTTCCGATAACGGATTGTGTGGAACTTGGGTATTTTTGACAAACTTCCTATCATTCTAATGAAAGTTCTTCGGATTGCTGCAGAGAGCCCCTGAGGTATCTCAGAGAAAAATATTAAACTAACTAGGATTGGTTGGTATGTTAAATTGCACAGGAAGCCTTGAGTGATAAGCCTCCCCAGATGATACAGTGTGGATAAGTGTTATTAATATAGACATTCTAGAAATTATATGAGGTTTCTGAAATTTAAACATGTCTTGGTATAATGCTAGCAATCATAAGCCTAGTTGTTATCTTAAAATGTTGTATGCCGCAGTGACTTGATTAAGCTTCTTTGTCAAAAACATTGTAACCAGATCTTTTAATGATGCGTTTTTACGTCTTGTGTCATTCATAGACAGTTAAGCAGGTACTTTGCAAAACTGCTTCATCTTCAATAAGATACATAAAAAGGACTTTTTGACAAAGTACAGGTTTCTTTTAAATCATACTGCTGAACTGGGTAAGATGTTCAAAAAGTCTAATGAAAACTCTGATTTCATAAAACTGTTAGTAAAAAAGAATTAATTGCATAGCATAGAGTAAACTAAGAATATGGTTATAATTTTTTGGTTTTGTCTGAAATACTACTGGCTTTTCATCTATTTTTTTTTAAATTGAACTGGTTACTAAATGTTTGTCTTTCTATCAATATTGAAAGTTACTGTTTTATTTCCAACCACACTGTTGCCCTCAGTGTTTAGGATAGAAAAAGTGTTCTTTACTGGAGCTGTCACAGAGGATAACTACTCATGATCTGTAACACTGCATGCTTTAAGTCTACTGCTAAAAGCACGTGTACGATGCTTGTGTGACAATTGGGTATAAGTGATAAAATGTATGGCCTGTAAAGGGTTTCTCCGTTAACGTGCCTCTGAGCCTGTTCACGATGTCTGATCAGTTTTCCCCCAATGTGGATACCTAGGCAAATGTGAAGGAGGCCTGGCCCTGAGGGACAATCTAAACCTGCGGCGGGAGCCATTGCACCAGCATCGAGGGATGGGTAGTTTGATCATCAGTGCTTTCTATTGAAAGATTTACAATCAAAAGGGGAAACAGTGGGAAGATCTGCACATACTGCAGCATGGGGAAGTCACTCTGGCTTACACATGGTTTAACCTGGACTTTACTGACTGGAGTGGCCTGTTTTATGGCCTTTTGGACATGCATTGTACATCTGCTTTGGCCTTGAAGGGGAAAGTCAAAACGGAATAGCTGGGGTTCAGACTTCCAAGGTGACCATTGTGGGTGTGGTTTCAGACATGTTCCTCTGTTGTTGAGAACTTGAATTCTCTGAGCAGTGTCAGACTCAGGACGCCACCAGCCATTCTCCAAGCAGGTCATTTTAATGACCTGAAGATCTCCTCCTGTAACTATTAAACTTTTAGACAATAAAATTGCTTTAGATCAGTTGTTAACAAAAAAAAAAAAAAAAAAAAAAAAAAGGAGGAGACATGTATAATGGCCAGTAGCTCCTGTTATGTGTGTATTAATACCACATCAGTAGTTAAAACCTACTTAGATAAAAGGGACAACTGGCTGCAAATTTCTCCCAAAGGGCCAGCTCCAGATTGGTGTTCAGGTTTATTCTCTGAACCTCTCAGGGAATGGGGAATGAGGTCTACTTTGTCTGTTAAATTTCTGATCGTCATTCCTCCCACTACTTCTAATTGAGTCTGTTGGCACCAAAAGGGTGAACTAAAGGAGTGGGGTCTTAGTCACACAAGCCTTGGATTCAGGACTTGAAAAGCAAGAGTATTTTCAATTTGGTGTCCACTCCCCAGACTGAGGCAGGGCTTCGCCCCATTTCAGCAGGAAGTAGCCAGGGCAGTTTTCGCCTTACTCCCTGAAAGGTTTGGGGAAGGATGAACGGGACTGGAGATTGAAACTGAGTTCCCTTAAAACCAGGTTTCTCTGGCGAATCGATGGCTAACCTCTGTATCCAAAACATTATTCCCTTTTTTTCCCTAACACTTGTTCTCCCGAAGACTGAGGAGTATAAAAGGAAAGGGGGGACTTGTAACTGAGTATAAAAGGAAAGGAGGGACTTGTAACTGAGCAGGACCCTACTGGTCCTTCCCGGGCCACACCCCTCCCCCATACCCTCTGCTGTAGCTCCTCTGTGAAGGACCCAGATAATAGTATCTCATGCACATTTCCTGGGGTTTTAAGATGCTAAAACCCACCACCAAATGGAAGAAATTAACTACCTAGTTATGGAGAGCACTTGGCCCCCTAGACCTTCTGGTGCTTAAGGGCTGGCAGTGTTGATGCCCTGTTACCTCGACATCAGCCAGTCAGAGAATTGTGCATGAGCTGATCACGCACCCTGTGACACCCCTCACCCTGTTGGCCTTTATATACGCTTTGCTGAAACCCTTCAGGGAGTTCGGGATTCTCTTGGGCATGAGCCACCCACCCTCCTTGCTCGGCCCTGCCACCGACCTGTCTCTCCTCCAGACTCTGACAGTTTGGTTTGTTTGGCCTCACTCACTGTGCATTGGGCACACAAATTTATGTTCAGTGACAGTCCTTGGCCCTGAGACAATTACAGTTGGTTTATAGTGGCCTGGAGTGTGATTGCCAGGTAGAGGGGTGCTTGTGGGCTGTGGACGTAATCAGCTGTTCAAGAAGGGGAAATGAGCAGCCTCTAGCCAGGGCCTCAAAACTGGGTCACGACAGCATTTATAAAAGTATTTTACTCCAGGCAAAATAAATTTGACATTAAACCACTAAGTTTTGGGTAGTTTGTTATATTGTTATATAGTAATAGATAATTAGACTTTGACTGTTGGTAATTGCAGAAGCCTGCAAGATGGAGTCTGTTGAGTTCTCTAGATCCCGGGAGGCTGACATCTTCTATTAGCTTTTAGGGCCCTTTATAGGACCCCGAAGGGTCTCTCTGATCTAGGGTTTCAATGTTCTTATTTACTGGGTCAGAACCTGGGCCATAAAATCTGGCCCCAGACTATTTCTGTGTCTCTCATGAAGCCCCGAGTGAGTGCTTTTTCTGTGGGTCTTCCCAGAGCTGCAGTGAGAGAGCTACTTTCTGGGTTTCAGGAGGAAAGAAAGTTATCTTGGTTTACTCTGGGGAGGAAGGTATCTGTCTCAGTTTGGGTTCCCCTCAATGTAAAGCTTGAGAAAAGAATTTGGGGGCTTTATTTGCCAATGATCCAGGAAGCAGGCATGAAAGAGTGGAGGGGTAGACAGAGATGGAAGGAAACCCATGCAGGGGGTTGGTATCAGGGTTGTTGTAGGAAATAAGGACTTGAATCTTCTGGGACCGTCTGAGAAGCGTACCTCTTAGGTGAGTCCTCTTGTAGGGTAGTGTTGCTGGTAATTAGGTTCTTGTCTCATCACAGAAAGAATTCAGAGATGAGACACGAGGTCAAGAAAGTAAAGTGAGGATTTATTAAGGGATGGATAGCACACTCTCAAGGGGAGAGCCGGCAGGCTCAGGTGAGCGGCTGCCCTGAGTTTCTTTGGCAAGTAGGTGACACAGTGTGTAAAAATAGAATGGGCAGAATATTCACTGGGGAGGGAGGGCTTTGGGGTCGTATTCCCTGATTTCCATCCTAGCTCCACCCTCTTGAAGGGAGGAGGGATTTTTGTCCTTATTTAGTCTAGATTGGAAGTGTCATGGCATCAGTGCATGATGGGTACTTCTCATCTGCAAGGCTAATTTTATTGTAATGAGGGCATAATGAGCAAAAGGTTACATTCAGACCCTGGAGATTCCTGCCCTTCCCCACCTTTCTTTGCCTGCCTCTGGGATACTTGTCACCCTAAAATGTGTGATTTCTTATCAGTCTCAAGCTTCCTGATTTTCTCTGTCTGCCCAAGGGCCTCTGTTGTTCACAGGATGTACGGTTTCCTGCCATTTGGCCCAGGCCCCCTTTCTCTGCTCATATCTAGCTATCTACCTGCTATAAAACTGGGAGGCAGAGGTATTTATCCAACCCTTCTCATTTGTCCTTGGGTTAAGGGCTGTCCCTGAGAGCAGCCTGTAGACTGTGCTTGCACATGAGCCGGGCAGGCTTCTGCAGCATCAGAAGGGGCCCTTGGCAGATGTGGGATACTGTCAGACTGACACTTGGCATGTCCAAGACGGTGTGCTATAAGACACCAGAGGTGTTACCACAGAATCAGAGTAGGGGAGTACACTGCAGCTGGGGTCAAAGGCTGGGGTTCCAGCTCCCAATTATAGCACTAACCAAGTAGCCATGACAAAGGCATTGACCTCCCAGGGTTAGCTTTCTCATAGGTGAAACGAGGATGACGTCATCAGGTGAACTTTGTGTGGAAGATGCAGAGCCAAGGGCAGTGGGTCACCAGGAGAAGTGAACTAGCTGGCTGCCCAGGGGTCTCTGGAGGAATTCTCCATAATCCATGCAGACTAGGGTTTCGCCTGTCCTGACAGGGGTCTCTTCTTCTAAGTCACAACTGGTTAACCAAATTCATGAAGAATGATGTATATAAACCAGCATGGGCATTTTTAAATTTAGAACGAGAAAGGTAGGGTCCCTGGGAATGCACAGTGGTTTTCTTTGGCTAGGGTGTACCATCTGTGTAGGCAAGTTATTCTGGAAGTTCAAGCAAAGTGAGAATGTCATCAGGTGGGAATATGATTCAAATAAACGGAGCTGGTTACATGGATTGCACTTTGGAGCATCAGGGTAAGGGTAGCCTGACGTAGCCTTTCCTATATTCGGGGTATCAGCTTCTCTGACTTGTACAGTGACCTTCATTAAGAATGACCCAGTCATTGGCAAATATCTCCAAGCTTGCCTTATGCATGTCTGGGATTCAGTCGACCTTTATAAGTCAACTCTGCATACATATCTCTATCACTATGCATTGTATTGACTTTGCAGTGAAACTTTCAGAGGACAACTTTTTTTTTTTTTTTTTTTTTAACCAAACACTTCAGGGAGCAATTCATCCTTTACACAGCCTGACAGGGTTATTGCAGAGTTTCCATGACACTGTTAAACTGGTAACCATGGTGTGTGTTACTCTTTATGTTGTTAAATCATGGAATCCAAGAGGCAGTCCTGGGCTCTGGCAAGTAGAGGAACGAGTCTGATAATCAATGAAATACAAGAATACTTTGTTTATTAAAATTTTTAAAAAAATTGAAGTACAGTCAGTTACAATGTGTCAATTTCTGGTGTACAGTACAATGTCCCAGCCATGCATATACATACATATATTCGTTTTCATAAAGAGTACTTTAAAAAATTCCTGTTTTGTTGAAACAAAGTTAATGGACTTTTGGCATCATGAATAGAAGGGCTTATGTCACCTTAGTTTTTCATTAGCCAATTTCTGTACTTACAGCTTGAGTCCTGTTGATCAAATTATAAAATCATCTTAAAAGCGTTATGAAGAATTTTATTAGGAATTGTCAAGTCTAGTAAAGGGGGAAACAAAACATGGAAAAGCTTGGGCTTATTGACCATAAAATACAATTTTTTAAAAGCCACAAATCTGGAAATTGGGAGACCTGGTATTTGCCTTGTTCTGCTGACTAAAATGTTGTATGAGATTCAAGTTTGCTCAGCTATAGAAAAAGGACTAAATTAGTTAATTCTCTTTATATTTCAGCTCTGAAACTTTTTGGATACAAATCACTGAGGACTTTTGGTGGGTAGCAGCAATAGCAATCAGATCACTTCTCAAAGTGTGAATATTCTGGAGAGAAATGAGGGGTGAGAAGAGGTTCATTTTTGTAGGAGGGAAATCACTAACTTGTATTTCAGGAAATTACAGTCTGACATTTTCAATTTTCTGACACTAAACCAGAGGGAAAATACTTGAGGAAAAATCAGTAGGGCGTTCCTAATAAAGGTGAATCACTGCCCCAGTCTGACTGGAACTGTTTTCCAAAAAGCAAGCTTTTCACTAGGTCCACTGAAGAAAAATGTACAACCTAAAAGTTGAGAAATAGTTTTATTTGGAGGACATTTCTGAGGACTTCAAGCCCATGAAACGAGCCTCCCAGATGGCTCTGAGGGACTGTTCTGAAGAGGCAGGGGAGAAGCCAGGATACACAGGAATTTTTTGCAATAAAGACCAGGTAGCAGGAACATCCAAAATTACTGTTAACTAAAGAAAACCAGACATCTCAAGGAACTTGGCGCTTTTCTATGTAGGGGAAGATGCAAGAGTCTGGACTCACTGAAATCACTCCTTTGATATGAACCTTAGCTGTGTAGGGCCAGTGTCCTGTTCTTTCCTATCCCGAGTGTCCTCAGGGTGCACTGTTGGGGTGGCTGTAGCTGATACGCCAGGCAGGTGTCCTATTTTTCTCCTGAGTTCCCTCAGGGCTCACCACTGGGGGCAGCTGCAATGTGATGGCTCAGTGACTCCAGCATCCTTTGTTTACTGATATGGCAGGCAGTATTTTTCATTTACAACTATTAAATAGGGGGAAGTCCAGGGCAAAATGGGACCAGTTGGTCCCTTTACTCCTGACATGCAATCTTAGTATCTATCTTAGTCTGCTCTGCTCTAACAAAAATACCATGGACTGAGCACATTAAGCAGCAAACATTGCCTTCTCACCATCTTGGAGGCTGGGAAGTCCAAGATCAAGGAGACTGCAGATTTGGAGTCTGGGGAGGACCTGCTTTCTCGTTCATAGATGGCCATCTTCTCGCTGTGTCCTCACATGGCAGAAGGGCAAGGGAGTCCTCTGAGGAATCTTCACGAAGGCACTAATCCCATTCATGAGGGCTGCACCCTCATGACCTAATCACCTCCCGATACCCCCACATCGGGGAATAGATTCTGACATAAGAATTTTGCGGGGACGTGACTATTGCCAGGAGCAGCATTATTTCAGCCTAGGCTCCAAGCTGCCCCCTGTTTTGATGGCAGCCAAGAGGTAGGAGGAGTTGCTAGTAATAAACTTCAGATGAAGCACCTTACAAATGGTGCTTCTAAAAGGCACCATCTCAGTGATGAATACAGTTTTAAAGTCACAGGCAGGGGGACGGGCAGAAAGTCAGGCAGGTTAAGACATCAACATGTTTCCCCAGGGTTGTGTATGCAGTTATCTGTTCCTTCACATCTTTGGTGTCATGGAGTACCTCTTCTGTGTGCAGCTAGTTGCTGGGGACGAAAACAAACAAACAAATAACACAACAGGAGCAGCTCTCATGAAATTTATTTTAATCCGCCTTGTTATTACTAAGCTGGTCCTCCTGTTTCTCCTCCGAGTGCCGTCCTGTACGTGCCTCCCTCATCTTTGTGCTGAGCCCAGGGCCCAGTGCAAGGCTGGCACTCAACCAGTATTTGTTGAATTTCTGCTATACCCTTTGCTCTTTCTGCCTTAAAAATAACCCCTCTTTCCTCTTCTCTGTCTCAAAGGATTCCACTAACATTTTTTCTCCAGGACTCAAAGCACCTGGCAAATATTTTCCAAGATCTTTACAGCATGTCTCTGAAATAGATAAGAAGGACCCTGGGAGCAGTTGTCCCCAACCTGGGCTGTGGTCTCTCTTGGTTCTCCTGTCTCCTTTTACTGATGGTCCATTTGAGTGTCCACGACAGGGCAGGAACTATTAAACTGTCCAGAGTTTAATAGTTCTCATGGCTCATTTTGGGTGTCTGCAGGGCAGCCGTCTCAGGAAATACGTGGACTTCAAAGGTACTGATTGGAGGCAGATTCAGATCAAAGCAAGAAGCACAGTAAATACGCTGAGTTTAGGCCTCTTGTTCCACAGCACGGGGCCTATAAAGGTCTCCCGAGGACATGCGCCAGCAAGGGCCACCTGGAGCTGTAATTTTCCAGTCCTTCTGGAGATGAAGGTGAGGTCATTGCTGTTGATTCCATTTTGGAGTTTGGCAGCAGGCAGGGATCTTGGGATTTAACTCTGTCCGAATGTCACTACCTTGAAAATAGGACAAAATAGTGAGACATTTATGACAAGGCTATTTGCTTTTTGCATAATGTCTGGAATTGAAGAGCTAAAAATATTACTCAGTTAAAAAAAATCCCTAATTAATTCCTATCACATTTCAGTGAGATAGATGAGTATGTTCATTTTTTTTTTTTCAAATAGGAAGGACAACTGAATCCCTTAGTAATTACTGAGGGTCACACATCAAATTAACAACTGCACTAATGTCCCGCAGACGTCTAGTGTAACACCATGAGACATTTCTTGGTCTCAGCAGGCACGGCACATTTGAAATTGTTGAAACGCTGGGACTTTGCTTGGATTCTAGGGTTACAAACCCTGCAGTAGGGTTTACCTAATTTACTTATCATCGATCAGTGTGACCTGATATTTGCATTGTTAATGGCCCTTAAGCTTAGATCTGTCTAAATCATTGCCCCAGTATAGGCAGGCGGTTTGTGGGAAGAAGTGCCTTCCCACAGTTGAGCAAACTCCTGCACGTGGGCAGCAAATGTCTTTAAACTTAGAAATAGCAATTGGAAAATCAGTTGTCTTGATGACAAAACAATAAAACCAGCCAGCCCTTTGTTATGTGTGTGTGTGTATGTGTATGTGTATGTGTGTCTGTCTGTGTTATGAACTAAATTTTATTACAGGTCATCACCAATTCTTAGGGGGAAAAAAAAGAACTTTAAAATTCTCCAGGGTCTTGATGAAAAGGATGGCATAGGAAGCAACCAGCCAAGGTAGTAATCCTTTTTAGCCACTACTTGGGAGATACGCCTACTTAGAAAAAACTGTCTTATCTATCTATGTATCTATGTACCTATCTATCTTAGAGTTAATACATTCATATGGTTAAATAAAAATCACAAAGTGCAAACAAGTTCATAGTTACAAGTCTCCCTTTTATTCTTTGTCCTCTCTACCTACCAAGATCCCTCAGCCACAGGTAACTAGTCTTCTTAATTTCTTACCTACTCAGATTTTCAGAGTTTTAAAAAATTTATATGGAAGTCAATTAAAATATGATTTCTTTCCTCCTCCCTTTTACACCATAGGGAACATACCATAGACACTCATGTGCAGTTTGCTTTCATCACCTAACGGAGGATCTTGGCGATCTTGCCTTAGCAGGACATAGAGAGCTCCCTCCCTCATATTTTTTCCAGCTGTATGGTACTTCATTGCTGAGATCAATGTTTTTCAAATTTTATGTGCATCAGAAGCACCTGGAGGGCCTGTTAAACTACAGATTAACAGATTAACTCTACCCTCAAGTCTCTGATTCAAGAGTCTGGGGTGGTGTCTGAGAATTTACATTTCTGATAAATTTTCAGGAGATGTGGATGCAGCTGTCTGGGGACCTCACTTTGAGAACCACTGTTCTAGATGTACCATAATATATTTAGCCTGTGGACAGTCAAAAGGGATTCTTCCAACCTCTTGCCATTACAAACTGTGAAGCAACAGATTTTCTTATTCATATACTATTTATATACCATTTTATACAGGTATAACTATTTCTGTAGGATGAGTTTCTAAAAGCATATTTTCTGGGTTGAGAGTTACATAAATATATAATTTTGATATATAGTGCCAAATTAGTGGTGGTTCCAATTTATACTTGTGCCAGCAATATATGAAAGTGCCTGTTACACCATGCCAAGAAAGTCTGTTATAAAACTTTTTTTTGATAGTCCGATAGGTAAAAAATTGTTTTAAGGTAAAAAATTGTTTTAATTTATATTTCTCTTTTCATATAATTAAGGGCCCTTTGTTTTCTGAAACTTACTTTTTTTGAGTAAGTTACCTAATCATTCTAGATCTCAACTGATCTGTAAAATGAGAATATTAGTGATTCTTAGGAATTAGGCAGCCCAAATGGCTATAACCCCAAACTTTAATTCTAAATAATCGAACTCCACTTTATTCCATCACAAAGTTTCTTTCATTTGTTCATTTATCTATTCATGAAACACTTATTCAGCACCTACTATACTAGGTAGTGGGAATGATGAGGTGAAAAACTTATCTTCAAGGAATTCCCTGTACACTAGGGAAGACCAGCCTGTGAAGGGTTACGTTACCTTAGCTACGATGATGCCTACAAAGCCAGAAAGGCACGTCAGCACAAGAAACCCTCACTCTCCCTGGGGGAATCAGGGAAAGCTTCATGCAGAAGGTGGCTTTGAACTCACACTTAATGAAGAGTAGTTTGCTAGATGGATGAGTTGGGGAGGGTGTTCCAGACAGAAGAACTGCTGGAACAAAACCCAAGAGGCATGAGAAAATGTGGACATTAGTGAATGATACAGTAGTGTTAATGCTTAAACAGCAGGAATGGAAGAGGGACATCTCTGACTTTCTAACTCACCTTTGGGGCAGGAGAAGAGCCTCAATTCCTTCAAGTTGTGTGCTCATTCCAAACTTTAATATGAATGTCGATGTTAGACTATAATATGATTATTTCCCTCTTATTTCCAGTAGCCAGTTTCCTCTCTATTAGTTCTCTTATCTGGACATCTGGTGACCACAGCATTTGTGGTTTGGACTCTTCTTTGTCTCAAATGCAGACTTATTTGGGTCCTTGCAGCATGAACTTGCCAATTTAATGTTCCATCCATGATTCCATAATTCTCAATGAGAGAGTCAGAGGTTAACAGAAAAATAAAATAGACCAAATGTCTTATGCTATAACTTTGACAGTGTATGTTCTCAAGGACTATTTGTGGAAACAGGGAGGTGCTCAGAAAATATTACTGGGTAAAGAGAGGATGCAGAATGTCTCAAGATATAACAAGTGTTCTTTCTGTTATTTTTCATACATAAATTTCTATCTATCTCATCTATCCATCCTATTTACTTGGCTAAAGCTGATGTATTCTGATGTATTTCTACATCATTAAAACTCTCCTTAGACACCAGTTTTAGGTTGTCTTGACTACCATTCATGGCACCATTGGGTGAATAAACCATTTGGTTGTTTATTTTCTGATTATTAAACATTTGGGTTTGTGTATTTTTATCCATATAAGCAGTGATAAAAGAAATAAACTAAATTACTAATAGAGTTTATATTGAATAGTGGGAAATGGGCAACGATGATCTTCGTGCTGAAAACGGTGTAAAAAAAAAAAAAGCCAGGTGTGAGAAAGATACTTTGATTACTGTAACAGCAGTAACAATGGCAGCAGTAACAGTTCACATTTATTAGGTGTTGTGTACCCAGCACTATGTGAAGAGGAAGTGTCGTATGATTCCTGTTTTGGACTGTTTAGTTCTCCAAAGGCCACACCATGAAGTCTATACGGTTATCAACCCCCTTTGACATGTAGAGAGAAACTTTGTGTTTCAGTAGAAAACTCTGGCACACCCTTATGGGTTGTCAAATTCTGGCTGTTCCTTGTCTTTGAGACATTTTGAACTTCTCTGTAAATGGCAGGTAACTGACAGAGGCAAACCCTGTTTTGTCTGGTAAAGATGTAGTTCACTTGTCTCATTGTTACCTGCTGGACATAAGTTTTCAACTCTTTTGGTAGATGCCAAGGAGAATGATTGCATGGTAAGAGTGTTTAGTTTTATTAAAAAAAAAAAAAAGTCAACCCATTTTCCAAAGTAACTGTACAATTCTCATTCCCACCCGTAATGAATGAGAGTTCCTGCTGTTCCACAGCTTTGCTGGCATCTGGTGTTGTCAGTGCTTTGAATTTTGGCCATTTTAATAGGTGTGTAGTGGTATCTCATCGTCATTTTAATTTGCGTTTCCCTGATGATATAGGACGTGGAGCATCTTTTCTTATGCTTATATGCCATCTATATATCTTCCTTTTTTAGTCTTTTTTTTTGGGAAGGGAGGTAATTAGGATTGATTAATTAATTATTTAATTAATGGAGGTACTGGGGATTGAACCCAGGACTTCATGCTAAACACGCCCTCTACCACTGAGCTGTACCCTCCCTGCCCCGCACTCCCATATATCTTCTTTAGTGAGGTGTCCGTTGAGGTGTTTTAATGAGGTTTTTTTTGTTGTTGTTGTTGTTGAGTATTAGATGTTCTTTGTATATTTTGCATAACAATACTTTGTCAAATATGTTCTCTTGCAAATATTTGTTCCCCAATCTGTAGCTTATCTTTTCATTCTCTTGATGGATTTTTAACTTGACGACATATTCAGAAAAAATGGTGAAAAACTTTGAAATGCTCAAATCCCCACCTCCGCTCCTCCTCCGCAAGAAGGTTACCTAACATCTTATTAGTGCAGTCTTCAGAGTTATCTATGTCTTTCACTGTCTTTGAGTGAATTTACCAATTTGTAAGCTTCAGAAAACTGATGACAATTATGATTCTTTTCCTTAGAAATGCAAATAAACTGTGTTCAAAATGTACCTCCTTAGTGCTTTGAGGATAGACCTCTTTGCCTCTGTAATTTCAGTTCAGTGTTCCTTATTGCTTATATAGATGTAGTTCTTTGAATTATCCTTGGAGCTGGTTGTAACATCTTACTGGTTTCCTCATTGACTAATGCATTAAATAAACTTTTTGACACATTCATTTTGTATCCATTTGTCTGAGAGCCATGATTTTACCTTACAATTAGAAAAAAATTTTTCTTTAACAGATAGTTGGTATAACATAGATTACACAGCTAGTGGAGGCTTGTCTCACACACAAGACTCAGACCACAAAGCTCATGTTCTTACTCACCACGTTGTACTTGGAAGCAAAAAGATACAACGGAGAAGTGAAAGAATTTTGCCTATTGAGACCAGCATTCTAATGGTTAAAGCCATTGATTCCTGTGGGGAACTCAAATTGGAAAGAAGAACAGATAAATAAGTTCACTTACAAAGAGTTGGAAAACCTACATTTCACCAAATATAGTTTCTTCCAAAAGTCCCTCCTAGCATTTGGGAATCAGAGTAATTAGCAGAGAAATCAGGCTGCTCTATCGAGCTTAAGGACATTTTCTAAAAAAGTCTAGTGAGAATAC
Source organism: Camelus ferus (assembly GCF_009834535.1). Lineage (NCBI taxonomy): Eukaryota > Metazoa > Chordata > Mammalia > Artiodactyla > Camelidae > Camelus > Camelus ferus. Next base: position 116,168,266 of record NC_045696.1, on the reverse strand, counting down.
GAAATTCTAATGAACATCCAAGAGGGTGGTCACCTGGGACCGTGAGCCCAGGGTGTTGTAGGAGTTGCTTTGTTTGGGTGAAGTCCCCTTGGGTTGACAGTTGAATGTCTGCAGATCAAGTGCAGATAATATTTGGATAGACAATTGAAAAGTGATTTTTTGATTCTCTCCTCAGCTGCTGCTGACTGATCAGCTGGGATGCTACCCAGGCTCCTTCACTGATAAAGCTGCACCAAAGCAGCACATGAGTTTCTGTGTCATTGTTGATTTAGCAGGGGAAGAATTTGGAAACACTTCTTTTATCAGTTGTGAGTCAACTGGCCTAGGCTTTGCTTACTGGATGTTGCTTCTGTTGGGAGGAAACACGTTACTATGGATAAACAACTAATTGAAGGAAAACCATACAAAACAATTATTCTCGTCGTCTCCCTGGCATTCATTCTACCTCGTTCCATTTTGTTGGCCACCATGATCCACGTCTCCCGCATTGGGCTGTGAACAGGAAAAGCCACTTAGGATTATCTGATTTCCCTGGGCAGAGAGATTGGCCAAGGTGGGGGACTTCCTGACCTGGGCAGACACCAGCATGTACATGATATTCCTTTGGCCACAGTGATTGCTTAGGGCAGTCCAATCAGAGTAAACCTTAGAGGTTTTGTTCTATTGTTATGGGAAACTATAAAACCTGGATGTGTTTGAGAAAGAATTGTAGCTCCACTCCTGCTTAGCAGTGCTCTTTTGTCCATGAGAAAAGCCACCTTGAAGACCAAGTGGATACAAAGAAGAATGCCTAAAAATCAAAGAGAAATGAAAACAAACCCTAATGAAGTTGCACTTAAAGCCCATTTGACCTCTGGTCTTCTCGATGACTGGAACCTGTAATTCCCTTCATTGTTTGAATCAATTTGATTTGAGTATTTCCTACCACCAAACATAGGCTCTTTCTATGGCCCCTGTTGCTTCCTACTCTTCACATGATACAAAGGATATCTCAGTACATGCTTTGGCTTGAATCTTGTCCTTGGAAAAGAGCTGAGAATATGCTTACCAGCAGCCTCTGGGACTCTCAGAATTTGTTCAATCTGGGAAGCTCTTCACCCCACTCAGCCCTAGCAGTTAGAGGTGTTACTCTTGACTGGATTTCTGGGCAGAGAATAGGATTGGCCCCAATTAGGGAAAGCTGGAGAATTCTGGACAGATGGAGTTTCATGGAATTTTCTCTAGGAAGCACAGTTCTACAGATTTGGAGATGATCAGGCTTTTATTTGTGCATCTTTAAGACCAGGGGCGTCTCAAAGCCTGACTCCCCTACCAGCACTATAAGCTCTAAGGATCAGGAGTCACATTTGTTTTATTCACTGCTGTATCTCCAGTGCCTTACACAGCGACTGGCCCCTAGGAAGCATTTGATAATTATCTATTAAATTAGAAAAACAAACAGAAGAATGGTACAGAATTATTGGTAGGTTTCTTTTGATACTGTACCAGTAAGGGATTTTCATTTCAGAGCATATAATTATAATCACAGTTTGCAGGGTTTTTTCTTTTTTTCCTCTTTTTTAAAATTGAAATATAGTTGACATACAACATTGTGTTAGTTTCAGTTGTAGTACATAATGATTTGACATTTGCATACATTATGAAAAAGATTGAGACCATAAGTCTAGTAACCCATCTGTCCCCATACAAAGTTATTACAATATTATTGACCATATTCCTTATGCCGTATGTTCCATCACTGTGATGTATTTATTGTACTAACTAGAGATTTGTACCTTTTAATCCCATTCACCTGTTTTACACCCTCCTTCTGACAACCATGCATTTGTTTTCTGTGTTTGAGTCTGTTTTCGTTTTGTTTGTTTAGATCCCAATTATCAATGAGATCATGCAGCATTTGTCTTTCTCTGTCTGATTCACTCCACTTAGCATAATACTATCTAGATCCATCCACATTGTTGCAAATAGCAAGATTTCATTCTTTTTTGTGGCTGAGTAATATTCCAAAGCCAGATATTCTGGGAGTTCTTCTTCCCAGTGTAGCATTCTGGACTGGGGAGCCTTATAAGGGGCTCTGACCCCTTGCTTCTTGGGGAGAACCTCTGAAATTGTGACTCCCCCCCTCCTTTGGGAGTCGCCCACACTGGAGGTGGGTTTTGACTAAACCGTGTCTCCACTCCTCCTGTCCATCTTGTTGTGGTTCCTTCTTTATTTCTTCAGCGGTGAAAAGTCTTTTCTGCTAGTCTTCAGGTCATTCCAGTAGAGAGTTTCTCTGTAAGTAGTTGTGATTTTGGTGTGCCTGTGGGAGGCGGTGAGCCCAGCATCTTCCTATGTTGCCATCTTGGCCCAAACTCCAGGCCTTTTCTTTTTCTTTTTCATTTTTCCTTTTTTCAAGTTGAGTTGTAGTCAGTTTATAATGTTGTGTCAATTTCTGGTGTACAGCACAATGCTTCACTCATACATGAATATACATATATTCATTTTCATATTCTTTTTCACCATAAGCTACTATAAGATACTAAATATATTACCCTGTGCTATGCAGTATAAACTTGTTTATCTATTTTATATATACCAGTCACTATATGGAAATCTTGAACTCCCAGTTTATCTCTTCCCACCCCCTTCCCCCCGGCAACCACAAGTCTGTATTCTATGTCTGTGAGTCTGTTTCTGTTTTATATATAAGTTCATTTGTTTTCTTTCCTTTTTTTTTTTTTTTCAGATTCCACATATGAGTGATATCATATGGTATTTTTCTTTCTCTTTCTGGCTTACTTCACTTAGAATAACATTCTCCAGGGACATCCATGTTGCTGCAAATGGCATTGTGTTGTCATTTTTTATGGCTGAGTAGCATTCCATTGTATAAATATACCACAACTTCTTTATCCAGACTTTTTCTAAATTAAGCTTCCTGGAAATCGTACCCCTTACCCATTTCTTTATATAACCCTTACTTCTAGTTCAAAGGAAACTCATCATCTGAATTTTTCTAAGAAGAAAGTGATTTCCTTGGTGACTGTTCAACATGCTTTGGGTTGATGAAATTTCTGTGTACTATGGTAAATAAATTAATAATGTATAAACACCCAAGGAACCACGTCACATTGATTTTTTAAAAATAATTAAGTAACTTGCAGAGTTAAGGTCCATGATTTTTGAGTGACCTCCATGCTTTTGGTACTACTGGTTCAGCTGCAAATAGCTAAACATGGTAAAGATAGGAAAAAAGCAAAATGCTACTGTTAGCTCCTTTTCTTTGCTATAAGGTATTAGTTGAAATATTAGCTTTTATTTTTTATTTTTTAATAGCCAAAGGGACAGAAACCATGAATCCAATTCCACTAACTTCCAGGGAAGACTAGATAAGAACCGTTCAATTACAGGTTGCTTGTTTATCTAATTCTCTTGGCAGAATTTGCTTTGGTGAAACGAATCACCTGTTGAAGGAGAAAAAAAAATCCATTTAAGTGATTAAAATCTACTTCAGCTAATTTCCTTTTTAACCTGTTTGTAAGCCAGCAAGAGCTGATAGTTGTAATGAATAGCTCTTAGGGGAAGCTTTCATTGACATTTGGATCTCACTAGACTTTGAAAAACTTCTGCCATCTTGTTGTTTTTGAGCTCTTTTGCTGTTTTCAAGGTAGGCATCAGTGCATGGAGTTTAGTGCATGACCTTTGACGCTTCAGAGTTTGGATTTTAGCATTGTTATTATTACCAGCGGTGTGAACCAGGGCCATTTTTAATTTTTAAAAAAATTTGTTGGTTTTTTTTTTTTTTTTTTGGTAGAGGGAGGAGGTAATTAGGTTTTACTTATTAATTGTTTTAAACTCAATTTTTGCAGTTCTCAAGTGATTGTTGCTGTGGATTGTTTTGATAACTAAATGAGCCAATGTAAAGTGTAAAATTACAAGTTAAAGTGCCTGACGGCATCTGGCATATGGTGAGAACATATTAACAAGTACGGGTTATTATTAATAGAAGCTCTGACGTGGAAAAAGCTGACTGGATGAAGTGGTGGTGGTGGTGGGGTGCCAGAATAACCTCCCTTTTAATATTAACTTACCCATTGCTAGCAAATTTAGCATATGAGTAATAGACATCTGCTCTATTATCAAGAAAATACTAGAAACAGACATCGTTTCACGTTCTGGTACCAAACTGCTTCTGTGTTACATGTACTATACACTCAGACTTTTTATTTCAACTCTACCTTATCTGAGGGGGTCAGAGTGTAACAGTGCTTTTTGAATGAGAGTGCTTTAGTCCCAGTGAAGAATTAAAATCAGTTACTATGAACGTCAACTCAACCCTTCCTCCTGGTGTTTTAAAGCATGCGTCATTTAAAGGTGAAGCAAGTGTAAAATGGAAAAAGAAATGACTGCAGGACGTGGTGAGTGTAGCTGGGGTGAGGAAATGCAGGAAAATGAGGAAGGAGGACAGAAGTAATAATCAGCAGCTTCTTGATATGAAGTATGTAAATATGATGTGAAATCACATGTAGCATTGCAGTTTTCTGGGCGTGTCATTCACCTCAATTTTTACCCTTTTCTGAGGATGCAGACTGAGTCATATTCTTAGACAAAGAAGTCAACTTTTGATTTTCCTGTGCAGAGGAGATAGTGGAGTTTGTAAAAAAACTGACTTAAGGATGCATTTGAAGTTTTTGTTGTGTGTATGGGAGGGGGACAGTCTGGTTTACCATTTTAAAATATTTTGCTCAGGCTTAAGTTAAAACTAATTTGCTTTTTGAACACACACCAATTGTTTTTGCCACTCAGTGGACTATTTAGAGCCAATTTAGATGGATTTAAAAGTATGCAAGTAATCCATGCTGTAAATAATCTATATGCCAAGAGAAATAACAAGGAGTCCTCATTTTTGTTTATTCAGTACCCTGCTTTGAGTTTAGATTTAGTCTCTTGTTTATAGTGGAAAGCAAAGGGATTTTTTTCCCTAGTCTAGAAGTGGTTTAGCCTAGAGATAAAAATAGCCACATGTCACTGAAAGAACAGACAGAGTGTGGTACCTCTGCTCTCACTTTCAAAATGTTCCTTAATTTCCTACCAATGTGCTGATTAAACATAACAGAAGCCTGTCTTGGAAAATGAGGAGACATCCTGGTCAGAAACAAAACTCCTTGCAACAAGGCAATAGTTGGTGCCTCAGAAGTTTACCCTTCTGGTATTTCTCCTGCTTCATAATTTCTCTTTGTATCACCAGCACGTGCCTTTGTTACCAGTTCTGTTGACTAAGCTTGTCTTTAAGAGTCTTTCTTTATCCTGGTTCTCTCAGGACCTCCTGAACACCCTCTTGCGGAGGGATGGGACAAGAACAAGGAAATGAAAACCGTCTTAAAGAAGCCTCTGAGAAGCCATTCACTCTCACGCTCCAAATTCCTGCATCTCCAAACTACCCCGGGAGGTGTATTTCCATCTGGGGAAGAGCCAATTCATGTCATCTTCCTTCTGGGAAAGAAAAGCATTTAGCTGCTGCTGTATGTATATTATTGTCAAGGAATTTGTAAAGAGTAGGTCATGCACTGGAGGTTATTTTTGCTTTTTTGTGCTTGTGCTGAGTGTATTCCACTGGAAGGTATCATGAGGGAGAGGGAGAGAGAGAAAGGGGTTAGCTGGCATCTCAGTTTTCATAAACAGCTGGAGGTCTGAGCAGAAACTCTTTAAACTGCACGTCTGAAAGTAGTATCTGGCACAGAGGAAACGGCAGAGCTCCAAGGACCCCCGGAGGAGGCAAAGGAAAGAGTTTGTTAGGTTCTTTGTGGCTTTAACCCCAGACCTGAAGAACAGAATTAACCAACAAGTAACGAGATTTGCTGTGGCATCTCAGGAAACACGGTCAATAGGATTTCAGTCTGAGTGAAAAGCGTGCAGACTGTGATGGAAGAAAGCAGAAGCTGGAGACTGACATAAATTAGCTTGAAAGTAGTGGTTCTCAAAGTCTGGTCCCTGCGCCATCAGTATCAGCAGTACTACAAGTGTGTCAGAAATGCAGGTTCCTGGTCCCCCACCCAGACCTATTGAATCAGACTAGGACCCAGGGATCCATGCTTCAACAAATCCTCCAGGTGTCTCTGATGCATGCAAAAATCGAATAACCTCTATGTTAGGTCATTGGGGGCTACTTCTCTTTATTGACCTACCTTAATGAGGTTGTGGCCTTCATCTGCTCCTGGTTTGTGAACCACTGAACGCGTGGATGGCAGGTTCAGAAAGTGATGCCAGAATCCGGAAAGGCGTTGCTGTTCCATTTCATTATTTTAAGACCTGAAGTGACCCGTATCTTGGGTGCTTCTCTTTCTTCTCAAGCCTTAGCTACCTCGGTCTCGTGGATCTTGGCAGATCCATCAGCTGGTATTTCACAGTGCAACTGAGCTGCCCAGAATGGTAACCATTACCCACACACGTCCTTACTATTCCAGTTTCATTTTACGGGACTGGCTGTCCAAGCACACAAAACTAATATCATACTGAAAGTGCTCAATAACTTGATCACCTTAACTCCATTTTAGGTGTAAGGTGAGAACATACACTTTGTAATTTAACTGAAAAACTTTTCGTATCAATGGGAAAAACTACTCAAATTGTATTGGGACCGATCTTACAATGTCCATGCACTCAAAGCTGAACCGTACAAGATGTTAAGATGCATGTGTTCTAGTCTGAATTTTATATTGCATCAACAGGGGTACTCCACTGATTATTTCTACTAACTGGAGGTGTTTCTAGTCATTTCTGGTTGTGGATGGTAAGCTGATAGGAATGACTTGGTCACTAATCGAGAATGGAAGTGTTTAGTCTTTGATCTTCAAGGTCATGTGTGACTGGCAAATAATGCCATCAAAGGTAGGCAATGTGCTTAACTTTAAAAATATTTGCCAGTTTTAAAATGCTTAGAAATCCTTTTGGAAGGATGGAAAATTATCCTTTTAATTGCAGGCTAAACAAAACCCAACTGATACGCAGTCGGGGCTAGTTTTAAAGTATCATACAGAAATAGACTTTAGACCATGGATTTCACACCCCAGATACTTGGAAATGAGAAAAATGAAATGATTTCTGTGCCATTTTCTCTTTTGACAAGGAAAATCCCTAACTCTGAGTGTCTTTGTTACTAAAACTGTTTGTTAATCGTGATAACCGTAAGTGGATGAGAATTATCAGTTAAACTGGTAACCGTGTTGAGCCCATTTATTTCTGCAGGAAGATTACACACATTTGTGTCAAACTGGGTCATTTTCATGCCTTTGAGAGTCTGCCATGCCAATGCTGGCCCAGCCAAAGCTGGATGTCCTTGAATGACAAGCTGCTAAAAATCCAATCAATAAATTGTGTCCAAATGTCAAAGAGAGTCGTGCAAAGTGTGCAAAGCTGGGGCCAGTTGAGCCAGTGTGCAGGGTTTGATTCTGGGTAGTCAGAATTTAAATTTGACTTAGAAAAGAAATAAGTCAGCATCTTTAATCCTCAAACATTATACACCATCTAGTCAGTAGACTTAGCAAAGGTCAAGCAATCAATACGGTTGGCATTAGCAGAGACAGGTTAGGCGAGATGATTTTATTCCTTGAAATTGTTTTTTACATTCCAACATACGAACAGGTAGGCAGACTGTCAGGTGGAGTAAAAAAGAATGTGCATGACAGTGACATGAGCAGGTCATTGATCCAGGGGCTAAATTTAGAAATTCTGTGGACTTGGGAAGTACTGGGGCAGGGGGAGGATCTCAAATTGCTGCCACATTTGTCTCTGCTAAAGGTTTAATATTTTGAATGCACACCTATCCTCTGGGCAGAGTTGGGCTGCCTGGTATATCATCAACCCAGCAAGACAGAAATACCAGAAGAAGCATATTATGGCTTATCAAGTTGTTACTGAAATCTTGACAAAGTAGGAAAAATCATAAAAAGAAACAAGGATAAGTTTTTGCACTCGTTCTTTGCAAAATTACTTGGAATACAGTCAGAGAAGGATAATTGGTGAAATATTAGATTCTCCTGTTAAACCCTGTTTCGAAATTTGCAAACTGAGGAAACAGGGGTCTTGTATGTTCCATTGACATACTATTTCTAGTGCAGTAACAGAACAGGTGTGGAGTGGAAAAAGAAAGAGGAGTAAGAGACTGAGATGGAAGGAAGTAATGACTTGGGTAAAACCTAGTCGTTCAAGAACAGAATAGTCATTATATGGACATCTTCAAGAAGGGGAATTCAGCACGGCCATTTAAAAGCCAAAAGCCAATTAAAAAAAAAAGTTCCTTACTTCCTTCTTACAAGTAAAAAAGAAAATCCAGACAGTATGTGTTTTAATTTTTACCCAGAAAAATTCCTGCTGCAACTGATCAAGAAATTAACCTGTGATCCCTAATTTGTATTTTTAATTATTTTTACTTATTTATTTTTTATGATCACACAAAGATCTGTACATGAATGTTTACAGCAACATGATTCATAATAGCCAAACACATGAAATTACCCAATGTCCATCAATTGGTGAATGGGCAAACGACAGTGCATGCTTACAAGAGAATATTGTTCAGCAATAAAAAGGAAAAATACCGATGCACATATAACACAGGTGTATCCCAAAAGCATTATTCGAAGTGAAAGAAACCAAACTAAAAGCTGTATACTGTGTGCTACCATCCTGGACTTTCTGTGGGATCCTGGAAAAGGCAAAATTATCAACAGTGGTTTTGAGGGGCTAGAAGTGAGAGTAAGAGATTCATTGCAAAACAGCACAAAGGAGTCTGGCTGTGGTAGCCTAATTTTTAAAAATCTTATGTTGTCACACACATTTCTAAAAATTGAAACAAAATATGAATGGATACATATTTTTTGACCAAAGATTGTGGTTTAGTAGGAGACAAAATTAGGGACATCTGCTTGCTTTTTCTTAAGCTCGAAACTGCTCTCTAATGAAGTTTGGACCAGGTAGCAATGTGGAATTGATGGCACTAAGTGATAATTCATGTCAGATCCAAAGGCTCTGGGATAATCTGGAGTAAGGTCTGGGGTGCTCCGGATCTCACAGGGAGAGAGGTTTAAGAATCTCGTCGTGATTAACGCTCACCAGTACAATCTAGAGAGCACGCAGATCACCCACCGAGCAGGGCAAGTGCAGGGAGTACATGTGGGAAACTGGCGAAGTGACCGAGTGGATTTCATTGATCTTCTGAGCCTGTGGTAGATCCCAGCCATGGCCCCCATTCTTTTGCCCATCCTTGTAACCACGCCCTTGGCCTTGAGACTGCATTCCCTCCCAGTGAAGACTGGTCCCCCTGAACCTGGGCTTGTGTTGTGCGTTGCATTGGCCAACAGAACATGGCAGAAGTGACAATGCCACTTCTGAGACTGCGTCTAAGAAGGCATCGTGACTTCCATGTATTCACTTGCTGAGAACACTGCACCGGGAACACCACTGGCCTGGCCGGCAGTGGTGTGAGGGACACAGCCTCACACACGTGACACAGGTGAGAGCTGCCTGAGAGCCACCCGGGTGCCCGCAAACCTGAGCGCGATGAAGGCTTAATGCTGTGTGCCGTTGGTTAGTGGTGGCTGCACTGCACTGTTGTGGTGATAGACAACTGACGTAGGGCATAAGCTTCCACACTGACTGAAGGGGAGAGGTTCTGATTAATTCTTCATGGAACTCCTGATGCTTTATTGAAACAAACAAGAAGTCCTTGAAGTGACAGGCTTACTTGGCCCAAGCACCTCCCGTGAGACATTTATCTACTGAGTTGATGTGACCTGGAGGCAAAGGTTTCAGCCCTCTGCTTGGTAGCAGCAGTATGCAAATGTATTTGTGTCTTTCCAAACCTGACAGATAGACAGACAGGTGTCTAGTCAGTATCAAGTTAGTACTCACAGTGAACATCCATGAATCAGTATCCTCAAAATTCCAGCAACAAGCTTGCTTGCCTTGGGGATTAGAAGTGGCTTAAAGAACAGCCACTAACTTATTTGTATTTGCCACGAAGGTAGAATGAGCAAGTTTCCCTACATAATATATCTTGGGAGGGATTTAAACAAATTTGACAGATTTAAAAAAAAATTTGTCAGGCCTTTTTCTAGCATAGATAAACCATCTTTTTAAGACTGTCATTTTTTTTTTTTTTTTTTTTTGCCAAAAAACTGGTCTCTTTACCCTGATAGCCGAATTGAGAATCGGAGGCAGAGTTTGGGGAAGATACAAAAAAACAGCTCTAATTGCTTTGCCAGGCAAAGGGGCTCACAGCAGGCTCATGCCTTAAAGACTGTGAGCCCCTCTTGGGGCTGGGCTTTTGAGGTTTTATAGAAAAACTGGGTGGAACAGAAAAGGTGCTAACAATCAGGGTGTTTTACACAGGGGCTATGTTTCTTGCATCTTGATAAGAACTTACTGTTATTTTGCAGGCATTTAGGAAGGTCTGCCGATTTTCTTGAGGTTCAGTCCACGACCTACTTTCAAGACCTCTGGAGTAAAAGGATAAGTTATTCTAAGAAAGGAACTCACAGGGAAGGGAGTGTGCTGGTCCTAAGAGCAGTTTAGCTAGAAGTACAGGCTTGAGCAACTCATTAGCCATCTTTGTTTTGTACTCGTTCAATTGCATTGTTTCCTGGCTTTTATCTTACTTCTACTTTCCCTTACTAGACAATTTTGTGGAAGCCCCAGGGGTTTTGAATCTCCTAGGGACAGCCTCTTACCTCTGAAGAGAAGGGGAATTTGATTGAAAATAGAGGCTACTTCTGGTTCATTCAGAGGAGTGTTCCCTCTCCATCTTCTTATTTGCCTAGTGATGGATCCCATGTGGCCACCGGGGAACGACTTGTTTCAGCTACACTGGCTCTTTTTCAAGTATTTTCCAAGGACAAACAGCCTCCCTCAGCAGCTTGATTGTCTTGTCTGAGGATTGTATTCTGATTAATTTAACTTTAGCTTCCTTACTGCTTCAGTGAATTTCAAATTTGTCATGGTTAAAAAAAAATCAATCCTGGAAAGTTTCCTAAAAGAAGTTGGTGAGGACAGGGCACAGGATTGATTCTGCTGAGGAGCCTTTAGAACGTGGCAGAGAGCTGAGAGGCTAAGAGAAGAATGGAAGGAGTGCCAAATTCTTCCTGATGCACGCTTATAGATCAGGTGTAATTTCAGGACTTTGCAGAAATTTTGGTGATCATTGCTCTGCAGGAAAGTGCTCCTTCTGTCTTGTTGAACACAAAGCCATCAAAAGCCTGCAGTAAGCACATGCCGCCAGCAGGGGGCGGGAGCGTTACAGCCATAGACTGCAGTCTCTTCTGCAGTTGCTTGGAGCAGCTGATGTTCTCAAAGCCTGCTGGTTCTGAACTCGCCGTAAGCCTTTCTTTTTCTAAGACTTTTGCTTTCACTGTCTCTTCTGAGGACAGTGGGCACAGTAGAGTCGGTCTGCCTGAATTCGAACCCCAGCTGCCCCTCTTGATGGCTCTGTTATCTCTCTGTGCCTCAGTCTTTCTCATCTGAGAAATGGGAAAAGAGTAACTGTGAGGATGCTGTAAGGATGATTGCGTTAACTCATGTAGTGCATTTAGAACAGTGCCTGGCACTCAGTACGTACTTGATAGATACTAGCTAATACAGTGTAGCCATTCCCTTTGCCCTGTAACTTCCATCCTCCCAAGTCTGAATGCAAAGTTCGATTAATCTGGCCACGGGTTCTGCCAGCTGACTTCTCTTCATTCTTCCAAACTCATCTCAGAAACACAATTTCACCTCTGTGGCATTTCTGCCAAAAATGCTTACACAAAATCTAATAAAGAGAAAGCATCACACAAAACCAAATTGAGCGACATTCTACTAAACAACTAGACTATGCACTTCAGAAATGACAAGGTCACGAAAGACAAAGAAACTGGTTTAGGCTGCAGGACACTAAACAGATATGACAACAGAGTGCAGTGCACGAGCTGAGAATTTCTCCTGCTATAAAGCGCACGTTGGGGAAATTTATGAAGTGTGATTACGGTCTGCAGGTAAGGTAGCAGTATTAGATCGGTATTAATTTTCTGATTTTGCTAATTGTAGGCTATGGAAGAGAATGCCCTTGCTTAATACACACTGGAGGATTTAAGAGTAAAGGGGACATAATCTCTGCAAGCTACACTGAAATGATTTAAAAATGTGTATTTGTATATAAATATGTACATATATGAGAGAGCATATTTTCATAAAATAACATCTAGTGCATTTGGAGGAAGTATATAGAATTCTTTGTATTATTTATGCAGCGTTTTTTTTTTATAAGCCTGAAATTAAATCTAAGTGAAAAAATAAAAACCATAACTAAAAAATAAAGTCCTTTTTCTCAGGTGCCTCCTCCAAGAAGTTCTCCCTGATGTTCCCCTGTCCCCACTCTTAGTTGGGGTAGGTGCTTCTGCCCTGTGTGCCCTTGACCTGCACCCTGTGTCTGTCACAGCGCCCACGACACTGTGTCGTGGCCACCTGTTTATGTTGGTAAACTGTGAGCCATTTCATCATTCACCTTTGTATCACCTGAGCCCAGCGGACTCCTCGTACAGAAGAGAAACTTATCACAGATTTGCTGAGTGACAAGGTAGTGGAACTTGGCTTTATATCGAAGGTTTGGTTTTCCAGGGGCCTGCTGTGAATTTCGGGCCTGCTGTGAATTTCAGGCTTGCTCCTTAGGTTTTGTAGCTGAAACGTAGCACAGGTTTGGGACTCGGCACGCCTCGCCGGACAGCCGACTTCTGGCACAGCATTCACAAAGGACAGTCTCTTTGGTTTGTTTATACCTTAGTGCTGTGATTCTCAAGCTCAGAGATACAGTGAGGATACAATCAGTGGACTCTATCTAGGCATTTAACTTAAGGGAATTCCACGGTGTGTGCTCAATGCTGAGTGTGTTTAGTATTAAAAGAATCATACATGTCTTAGGGTGTAGCCTCTGAATGCCAACCATGATTCCATCTGGTGAAGAAACAGCAATCGGACCTGAAGTTGGAGACAAATCTCACTGTAAGAGCATTAGTGAGAGACTGTGTGTGTGTTTCCTACTTGTTCCCTCTTTTATGGGTATTGTTGGGTTTCGCTAAGGTCAGGTTTTGTCCGTATGCAGTGAACTGGTGTTAGAAGGTAACAACATGAAGATGCAGCTCACTCCTCCGTTTGTGGTCTCCACGTTAACTGACTCTCACAAGAGGGTGTGCACTGCGGTCATTACTTCACACTATTTTTATCTAATAGTTCCTTCCAAGCCAGACACTTTGCCGTTTGACCAAGATAACGGTACAACAGAAAATCAATATGACTTTTAGCCTTACTGAGTGCCGTAGAAGCCTATCTAGAAAAAGTTCAAACGTGTGCACAGGACTCTAGGGCAGGAGCTTGGCTACAGATGGTTAGAGATGCCAGGCCAAGCCAGGTTTCCTCCTGCGGTGCTTTATCTATAACCGGGTGAATTGGACCCATGGCATACATTGTCTTTAGTTCAGAAGGGGATCTCTGTGAGGAGGAATTGGGCGGAGAGGCTCTGGTTGGTATGAATAGATGAGAAGAAGGCATTACTCCCTACACCTCAAAAATCGCTCCCTCACACATCCCACCAATCAGAGATACGTTCACAATAACAGGTTCTTCTGAAAGCTGCTGTGGAAGTTAAGCCTCCCACTGCCTATCCTTTAGTGAGAATTGATTTAATCAGGCATTTGGATTGCTTTTCCTCTAACACCTAGTGGAGAAGATGGAATAGTTTGTGGTCCTGTTTGGAGGGTACTGAAGAAGGAGGAGAAAGGGGCAATTTTAGAGCAAGAGGTGCTTTGGGAAAGGTGCTGACTGGGAGGAAAGTGCTGAAGTGGGATGCTCAAGGTGCACAGGGGGTCCTAGGTCTGGGAAGTTGGGGAACAGAGGCAAGGAGACGGGCAGGAGGGGCCCAGGCTCCAGAAAGAGAAAGACAAAGTAGCCAAAACAGACGCAATGGTGGTAGGAATCCTGCTTGCATCCCTCCAGACAATGCATGGTTCTGCGGTTGTTCACCTTGAAGCATTACTTGGCTTGTTTCCTCCCGAAGAATGAACTGTCTGATGCATCGACAATTATCTCAGAGTATCCCCGTGCTAGTGCTCAATGAACACTTAGTTAATAAAACATCTAGTGCCCTTGACAACTTTGCCATACCTCCTAATATTTGTCCAGGACCTTACCACCTGGAACTTAATTTAAACAAAGTCTGCCAAGCACTTGGCCAAAACTAACTTCTAAAAATGAAACGAACAAATTCCAGGGCAACCAACCGAATAATTCTGTTATATGAACCATTGCTATTAATGGCTCATTTATCTAAATAGCAATTTGACCTCACATGGGCATTCAAGAATTTTAAAAACAGGTGCAGTGATCTCTCCAAACCCTAAAAATCCCAGGAGACAGGAGCAGCGGGCAGAAAGCTTTCATTCTCCTCGAAATCAGTCTCGACTTCTGTGTATCATTGTGTCTGTGTGTCAGTGTCGCATTCTGTCCACTCAGGCAGATGTGTTTGGTCCACTTGCCCATCCTTCTAGATAGAAAACCAAGTGTTGAAGAGTCTTTAAACCCAGAGCTCAAAATTAGGAAGAAAGAAGCCAAGAAGAGGCTGGGGGGAGGTCAACACCAACAAGGAAACTGCTCTTGCTGAGGGTTTGGGGAGTCGGGGGGGCCGGGGCGGGGCAAGGGGCAGTGGAGGAGAAGGTACCTAGGGAAGGAGTAATGGTCACAGCAGGGCACAGTTTTTGCAGATTTCCCAGTTACTTGTCATCTGCTCCCAGATTTTCCCTGACAGACTCTCAGGATAACGTCTTAGAGGAAATATATTCTTGGGGGAGGTGGAGATAAAAGTTTAAACCAGGCGGATGAGTACATTTATGAGCCAGGCAGACCCACCGTGGCTGGCACTGCCCTTATTCAGATCCACGTGTTCTCCCCTCTGCAGTTACAATCATCCTGTAACTGCTGGTGTTGTCTGTGACCCTCTGTTTCTGTTGCCTCACCCTGAGCCTTCAAAGTCACCCTTTACCTACTCCGGGGAAAACCTTAAACCTTCAAAACCGCCCGTATTACTTGACAGCTGGGCTTAAAAACTTTCAGTGCATTTCTAATTTCTGTGGAATAAAGCTCAAAGTTTATAGCACTCAGAACCTTCAGATTCTGTTCTTCCAACCTGATCTCTTATGACTTCCCTTTATTAATTCTAGCTTCACACAGAGGTTTTATAATTTCTGTCTCCAGTTTTTATATACGCTTGACAAACTGCTGCTCCACCGTGCAGAGGCAAAATCAAGTGTTTTCTCATCTTTGGAAGCCCCTTCCTCATAGCTCCAACTCTTACTCTGATAGGTCAAATTGAGTATATTCACTGGTATTGCCACTCAATGTACTATATACCTTGTCTACAGTTTTTTTCACAACCTAGTGTAGGTGTTTATGCACTTATCTCCCCTACTAGATTTTGAACTTCTTCAAGGTGGATATCTAATTTGTTTATTTTTGTAGATGTAGGATATGACAGATAGTAAGTGCTTAACAATTGTCTATAGGATGAATGAAGTTTTCATCATTAAATCCTAGTATTTATTTTGAAGAATAGTCAGTCTACAATGTTGTGTTAATTACTGGTGCACAGCATAGTAATTCAGTTGTACATATATATGTATATTTGTTTTCATATTCTTTTTCATTTTAAGTTTTTATATGCTACTGAATATAGTTCCCTGTGCTACATAGTAGGACCTTGTTGTTTATCTAGTGTGTATATAGTGGTTTGTATCTGCTAATCCCAAACTCCCAATTTATCCCCCCATCCTCCCTTTTCCCTCTAGTAACCATGAGTTTGTTTTCTATGTCTGTGAGTCTGTTTCTGTTCTGTAAATATGTCCATTTGTGTCATCTTTTTAGATTCAACATATAAGTGATATCATACAGTATTTTTCTTTTCCTGGCTGACTTGACTTAGTATGATGGTCCATCCATGTTGCTGCAAATGGCATTATTCATTCTTTTTTATGGCTGGGTAGTATCCCAAGGTATAAATATATCACATCTTCTTTATCTGTTCATCTATCAGTGGACATTTAGGTTGCTTCCATGTCTTGGCTATTGTAAATAGTGCTGCTATGAACATTGGGGTGCATGTATATTTTTGAATTAGAGTTCCCTCTGGATATATGCCCAGGAATGGGATTGCTGGATCCTATGGTAAGTCTATTTTCAGTTTTTAAAGGAATATCCATACTGTTTCCCATAGTGGCTGCACCAAACTGTAATCCCACCTTAAATCCCAGTATTTAGTTAGTAGCTCAATAAATAAAAGTGAGGACTATTTACTAAGAGCCAGCCCAGCACTGGGCTAGGTAGCCCGTCGGGGTGGGAAGTAAGGGAGACGCAGGTTGGAGAGAAGACTTTGGGCCAATGCAGACGCGGATTCATTTTTTAGGGAAAATAAATGTAGAAAGACAATAGCTGGTGGGAAGGTAGTTCTGAAGAGGGGAGATAGTCATAATATTATAGAAAAGCACTGTTAGGTTAAGCAATATGAATGGGAAATGTACCATTATTAGAAGGGGCTATACGCATGTTTTTGAATAGGAGTGAAATGTACTGAAATAGTAGAATCAGATGAACATGAATTGGTCAGAGAGAAAACGAATGTTGTGGTCAGCAGGGCACTGAAGCTGGAGGTCCAGAGAAGAGCAAGACACTATGTGGGTCTGATACTCTGTCAACCACATCGAGAGGGAGAGGGAGGCAAGGGTGGCATCTGGGATGGGTTTGTGTGGGGAACAAAGCCCCGCGAGCCTACATTTCATGGCGCCGGGGGTCTCCTCGGGGCAGCCCAGGGAACCTTCCTGCTCCATGCAGCTAGGTCTCGGTGCTGGTGAGCTGTAAAGGTTCATGAATTTTCTATTTATTGGTGCCGTGGCAGCTGCTCCAGCAAGAGGCTCACAGCCTGGTCCCTCAGCTGTACACAACTTCCTGACCCAGCGTGGAGCACTTTGAAAAAATATTGCATAATGAAAATTTCCAAACACGAAAAATGGAGAGATTTTACCCATGTACCTATGACCTGGTTTTAACAAAATCAACGTTTCATGGTCCCTTTTTATTGACATATTTCAGAGCAAATTCTGGGCTCTGATTGCTTCATACATCAGTACATCGATATGCATCTCTAACTGATAAGGATATTAAAAATAATTGTAGCCACCAAGCTGTGATCACATGCAGGTTGCTCTTAATATGCCCAGGGGATCAGCTTCCTCCCCTCTGCCCCATCCTACTCCTCTGTCAGTGGTACGTACTATTGTTCCCATTTATACCTGAAGCCGTTGTCTTTCTGGCAGACACCAGTCATTTTACCCACTCTCCCTGGGCCAGCAGAGTCTTCTTGCAAAAATTCCACCTACAAAGAATGAAGTTTCCTGGCCCTGGCCATTGTCCAGCCTGCACCTAATGGTTTAATTACTAGAGAGATTTATTCAGCCTGTAAATGAACCTAGTGCTATTTCCAGTCTCACTCCTCCCTGCTGTGCCAAAATTGTTCATTTAATAAAATCTCAACTTGAAGGTTCTTAGAGATATTCAAGCAGCATACATATGCTGCGTGCTTATAGATACACGTGGAGTGGTCTGGCCTGCCTTTCGGTTTTGGGGGGAATGAAAGAAGCTCATTCACATAGTGACTTTCCGAGACGACTGGAGGTGGTACCGATCATGGCTGCCAGCGACCTTAGTTGTCCCTCTTTGCTGCTAGAGAAGGTCAAAACCACCTGCGTGGAGTAAGTAGGAGTGATCAACAGAGTGGATACAGAGAATTCTGGCCCTCAAGTATTGATGATCTACTTGGGAAGACAAAGCATGTGTGTCAAGACCTAACCATCCGTCAGGCATCAGAGTTAAGGGTCCGACATCTGGCTGTCTGTGCGGCAGGCACTGCAAAGAGTGGGAGGCTCTTCTCGCTGGGAATGGTCCTAGGTTTCTTGGAGGAAGTGAGACTTCACCTGGACTTTGGCTGTTGATGAGAACCATAGGTTGGGGGCGGATGTTTGGGAGTACAGTTTTGGGGGAGAAACACAGGACAAGCCAGGTGAGCAGGTGAGGGAACAGGCGGGCAGTGGGCAGCCCAGGAACCCAGTGTGGCGGTCATCTGCGGGGACCTGCCCCACGGCACCCCCTTCCCACCTGATGGAAGGCCAAGCGGCTAGACAGTTCCCCACATTGATGGGGTCCCACCTCAAGTGTCTACGGGGAAGTCCCTGTTTTGGCCTCAGGGCTTTCTCTGATGCCCAGAAAGGCGGCTCAACACAGCAGAGACGGTCCCCAGGTGTCAGGGAGTCAACGTCAGTGGGGGCAGCCCTCAGCTAAGGGAGGCTGAAAGTTGGAGGAAATGTCCCAGAATTGTCACAGGGACAGTTCTGAGATGCATTCTCTGTGGTTTCTGCGGTGGGACCGAACCTCAGTGGCCCATGGAGGTAATCAGCTCAGCCCCACCTCTGCACAGGCTTTCCCTCCTCCTACTGTGGGGGCGATCTCCTCCTCTCTGAGAATCCCCTGCTGAGAATTCCCCCCACAGCAAACCCCCTGCACCCAAATTCCCTGCTTCTGGAGGCACCCAAGCTCAGACAACCAGGCTGGTAGAAATGAGGCACTATTCTAGGGAAAAAGTGAGAAATAATTCCAGAAGGGTAGATTGATGAAGACTTGTTACAATTTTTTTTAACCAGTTAAAAAGAATGAATCCTCCTTCCCTATTTGCTTTCTGCTTGCTTCTTCCTCCCTGTTATTTCGAAAAAGTGAGACTGCAAGTCATACCTTTTAGAAGACAATTTACATGGAACAAGGCATGGCTTGTGTCCCAGTGTCTCTCATTTCATTAAATGACAATCCCTTCTTCCCACTGCTCTGGCTACAGATGTTCAGGGCTTCTCAGACTTTCTCTCAGACTTTCTCAGACTTCTCAGACTTTCCTCTCTCTCTCTTTTTTCCCCCCACAACCCATGTCTATCCATCAGAAAATCTGTCAGCTGTGCCTTCTCAGTATGTGCAGAATCTGGCTGTCTCAGCACCTTCACTGCTCCCACGCTGGATTAAACTGCAGCTCTTTCTGTCACTGGGGTTGCTCCCAGATCATCCTGGGCTCACTTCTTCTGCCCTTAATGCTCTACAATCTACTCTCAGCCAAACAGCCAGAGTGATTCTGTTAAACCAGAGATGAGAGGGCGACTCTCCAATCCTCATCACCCTCTTATGATTTCCCATCCTACTTTGGGTAAAAGCCATCATTCTTACAGTGACTATGTTACTGGAGGGTAGGTTCTTGTCTCTTGCAGGAAAGAATTCAAGAGCAAGCCATAGGAAGGTGAAAGCAGGTTTATTTAGAGAGATGCACACTCCACAGAGAGAACAGTCTGTCTCAGAAGGGAGAGCGGCCCCAGGAGATACACATTCTATAGTAAAGTGAAGATAGATGTATTCAGGGAGATACACACTCCACAGACAGAGCTGGGGCCAGCTCAGACGGCAAGAGAGGTGGCCCCGGGGTGCAGGGGAGGTTAGTATTTATGGGCTGGGTGATTTCATATGCTTACAAGTGGGAGTATTATTCCAACCGTTTTGGAGAAAGGGTGGAGGTTCCCAGGAATTAGGCCCCTGCCTCCCACTTTGTGGCCTTTTATGGTCAGCCTGGGAACTGTCAAGTCACCTGTGGGTCTGTCACTTAGCAGCGAATGTATTACAGTGAGCCTATAATGAGGCTCAAGGTCCACTGGGAGTCCAGTCTTCTGCCATCTTGGGCCTACCTGGTTCTAACCAGCTCATGTCATACCCTCAACGGCTGTGTCATTCTTTTAATAGTTGTGCTCTGTCCCCTTCCCTCCTGTCTCAACAGAGTAAAACCAGTTTTTACATAATCTTTCATTTCTTTCCTTCTTTGACCTCTTTTCTTAGTACTCACCCCCTTGCTTGTTCAACTCCAGCCCATTGGCCTCACTGCTGCCACTCAGACAGGCCAGCACGCTTCCCACTCAGAGTCTCTGCACTTATATAACCTCTCCCGAAGTGCTTCCCCACCGGAAACCCATACGGCTCCCTCGGCCCCTCCTCAGCTGTCTGCTCCCCCGTCATTTTCTCATTCAGTCCTCCCTGATCTAAAATTCCACCCCACCCGACACTTCCTTCCCCCTTGGAACTTTTCACCATCTAATAAATACTTTTCTTGCTCATTTAAGAATTTCTAATCTCTTTTTCCTTTCTAGGAGGCAAGCTCCATGAGGGCAGGTGTTTTTCCTTGAATTTTTTTTTGGGGGGGTCTTTTTGGTGTTCTTTCTAGCCAACACACACACACACACACACACACACACACACACGTATAGTGGAAGAATACAATTTGTGGATGTCTGATAAGTGGATAGTCAATAAGTGTGCCCCCAAAGGCTTAGTGGATGCAAACAAATATGTGTAAATAGTAATGTCTAAGAAATAAAGGAACAAAAATGAAAGAAGTATGTGACCATGACCTTTCTGAGGCTCTGTTTTTTTCAGCTGAGAAGGGGGATCTGATATCTAACTTACGGGAGCAAATCAGATAAAGTATTTAAAGATCTTAAGAGAGGAAAGAACGTAGGTAGATGGTAGAAATTACTATGTATCAGAATCTGTGTCCTGATTTTTAGTTCAGGGTCTTGAGCCCAAGGTCTTGAGATTTATACCTTAAGCCGTAAGAGGTCCCTTCTAGAGGTTTTATAAATGATGTTTAAGATAATGAGAGTCACTTTTACCATTCATTTTTCTCCAGGAAGCAGGTGGGAATGAATCCCTCTGCCTCTTTGACTGGCTGAAAGTGCCATATGGAAGTTTCTAGACTAGACCACAGGCTCCGACAGAGCAGAGAGCTGGTTACCTTGCACACTGCGGCGTTGCCAGTGACCGCACCTGGTGTAGAGCGAGTGCCTGGTGAGTCTGTGCTGAGTGAACAAATGAAGACAATGTGAAGTTCTCCCTTCGTTTAAGAGGTTCTCATTAGCATGGCTGAGATTTAGCAAGATCTGCGATCTGTTTCCTTGCTCCCAGCAAGAAGCCACAGATGTGGACTTCACCTGTCTTCCTGATCCACCCCCTCCCCGGTCTTCGGTCTGGATTGGGTCTCTCCTTAGCTGCTTCTCTGTGCAGCTTCTCCCATCCATCCTCAGTGCATGGCTGGCCCAACATCTGCCCCTTTTGTACTGAGCACAGTGCTGGGAGAGGAAGGCAGGGACTCCCTGCGTCCGCGGTCCCACAGCACAAGCTTCCCTTGAGGGAGTGATTGTGTGGGTACCAGGAGGCGCGGAGTGAGCTGGGCAGGGGTGTCTGGGTGGGTAGTTTATGTAAGAGCTGGAGCAGCGATTGTGTCGGGAGGGACAGTGATGTCACAGTGACCCCCCATGTTTTAAGACCAGAGAGCGCTGTCTACTATAATATCAAAAATGAGGTGCTCCTCCCATGGAACTTTTCTACTTTTTAGAGAAACATTGTTCCCATTTGTGGGCAGCGTAGCTGATACAGAGGAAGATGTCTGTTTCCACGGTTCCATCTGGCTTATTTTCTCTTGCCTCCCGAGGGTTAGAGCCTTTGTTAGTAAAATCAGCACAAAGGTTTTATGCAGGTGATGACCTGCCAGTTCAGATCATTTGGCTTCTTTCCTGGGGGTGTGGGGAGAGGGGTTGAAGAGTGGCTTTTAAAGAGGACCTGTTCACTGTGAGTTTTGGACAGATGGGTCATCACTTGGTTGTTTTACTTCATTTACACAGATTTCCAAAAAAAGATGTGGTTTCAGGGAGGCAGGGGGAAAAAAAAGAAAAAAAAAAAAAAAAAAGAAAATGTGAGTTACAGCCTTAGTGTTTTACCTTTTTAAAGACCTAATCTTTATTAATTGTAGTCACTGGTTTAATAATGACATAAAAGTCAGTTACCTAGGGTGCGCCGACTGCCAGGAGCAAAGACCTCAAATATACAAGTGGTTCAAACAGGAACTTATTCTTGCTCAGGTGACAGTCTTGGGGTGGTGAACTGGTCAGCAGATAGGGGTCCACCCCTGGCATTCAGAAACTCAGGTGCACGGAGGCTCTGTCTTATTCAGGCTCCAAGTGGGCCTGGTTTTTCTCCTGATTTTCCCTTTCTAGTTAGTAGGTAGGGAAAGAGAGCAAGTTTTTATGTGCCGAGTTTAGAAGTGGTCTGTGTGGTTTCTCCTTCTGTTCCATTGGCTAGAATCAGGTTGTGTGGTCACGTCTAACTTCAAAGGAGTCTGGGTAGTGCACGTGCTTAGGTTCCTTAGGAAACGGAATCTAAGACAAGGGCTAAGTTCTAATGCTTTATCGGAGGGCTAGAAGTCTAGGGCAGTGAGGGTGAGTGGGAAGGAGTGGAGGCAGAAAAGGATGGTGAGCTCAACGCGAGGTCACACGCTGACTGTTTCTTCACCAGAAGTTGCAAGAGATGGCAGGTCACTAGGTCACTTAGCAGGTCAAGGTCAACCCACTTGGGCAGGCTGTGTGGTAGAAATTGGGATCCAGAACATTCCGTGGCTGCGAGGAAGGAGAAGAGAATTTACCTGCCTGCCTCTCTCCCATCTTTTGCCTCTTACTGGTCCAAGTTTGCCCCAGAATTTTGCCCCTCAGCTCAACAGATTTGCACCCATTCATCACCTTCCGCTGCTACTCAGATGCGAAAGCAAATGTGCTTTGGTGCGGCATTTCACCAGAGTCTGAGTCCGTAAGGGGCAGGAGAAGACAGAGACTCATGTGTGGTGAGTTGGCCTCCAGCAGGAAAGCTTCCCGGGTCTGCACTGAGTGGGCGGCTGCGCTGGCAGCTGTCTGGAGGATAAGTGAAGTCAATCCAATCTGAAAAGTTACAAAAAAGATGTCTTACATCTTCAGTGAAGATCAGTGTCTTCATGGATGCCCTCTAATTATGTCTGGTTCACAAACTAAACTGTGGGACAACGTTATCTTGTTAGAAGAAGAGGACATCACAGCTCCTGGGAAGTGGAGGTCCAAGTCCAGCCGGTCACAGAGCCACCTTCACGGTGCATTTTCCTGAGAGAGACAAGGCAGGAGGCGGCAGTGAAAAGCACCTCCAGTCCCTGCTTCTGCCGCCGGTCCAGAGACTCTCACAGACACTTCTCATCCCGGTCCTCCACCACCCACTGTGGACTTTCCCCCTCTCTGCAAACACCTCCACGGGTCTGCTTGCCTAGTGGGGTGACCTGGACCTTCACTTTGTGGATTCTAAGCCCTCTGTGGCCCTCCTGTTATTGGATTGTGGTTGTTACAATTGGCCAATGACAGTTATTACAGGATATGGAAATGCTAAGAGATGCCTTAATGAACGTCCTGTATTTGTAGACATTGTGTAGAAGTGACCCTCACTTCTTACGGTCATCAAGGTTGATTATCGCGGCCAGCACAGTAATCGGTTTCTTTGACTGCTGCTGTCATGAAGCGTTCAAACCATCCCAGGGTACACACAGCCTCTAATTCCATGGAACCACCGTTATGTCTCCCACGCAAAAGTGTTCCTTTCCTGGGAATGGGAACCTGTGACCCAACGGAGCCTGGAGCTGTGGGATTGGAGGCACAGAGCCCACCGGTGGGTTATTGAGGCTGATGATGAGATGGACAACTCTATTTCTACCTCTTTGTTCTTGGACTTTTCAGGGTGTTGGAGGCATGGCATCACCTGTCACGTCCTGGTGCAGCACAGACACTGCACCCTGGGGTCAGAGTCCCAGCTGTGTTGTTCCTGATGTGGCCTCTTGGCTGAGCCCTTAACAGATCATTCCTCTGTTCTTTTGGTCGGCTGCTTCAGAGTGATGAATTCATTTGTTAGAAAAGGCATAGATGATCTTCCAAATATACCTCTTTAATCATCAGTAAAATGAAAACACAAAACAAGGTGTGTCAATAATTTCATAAGCCTTAAACTTTGTATGAAGAGTCTGAATACTCCGTTCTTAGCAGAGAAAAAGAGTATCTTATTATCAGATAGAAACTTAAGAGATCAGCTAATTCAACAGCTCCATTTTACAAAAGAAAAATGGAAGCTCAGAGAGAAAGAATGACTTAATAGGGGCCACAGCTAGTCAATGGGCGAATCGTTGCTGCGTGCAGGTTTTCTGATTTCCAGCTTCCTAAAAGTTCCGTTATATCACGTACTTTTGAACAAAAAACATGGCTTCATCTTTTGAAAATTCAGAGTGGATTTTTAAATGCAAATCAGATTAGTTTCAAGGTTGCAATCGGCTTTGTTCATCCTTTGCCACGATATATAGTAGAAATGTGTTTTTTTGTTCCTGGAAGTAGTGCAATTTTTCATGGAGAAGCAGGGGAAACATTCATCTTTCAGCGATAATTACTTTCCAGTCCTTCCGGGCCTTGTTCAAGCCTCACCCCCTCCAGCAAGCCTTCTCTAAATTCTTTAGTTTATGGCAAACTTGTCTTCTCTTAACTCCCACAGAAACCATTGGCCATCTTTTTCAAAATTATTATTTTCACTGCAAAACAGTTTTTACAAGATCACAATAAAATAAATAAAAAGAAAAAGGCTTCTAAAATCCTGGTATTCCAACAAATTAGGCCATTCTCTTTTTTCAACAATCACATTCAGCCTTTGTGTGTATATATAATGCGTATATCCTTGGACGTTTCTATAATCATAGTGCAGATATGTGTTTGTAGCCCTTTCCCCACTTGACGTCTATGCACAGTCACTTTTTCAAGTTGCTACGTGATTTCCACAATTTTATTTTGTGTAGTGTTACTCATTACCTCTTGGACATTTCGTAGGAATTGTACAGTGAACGTGTCTGAGAGTGACTTGGATTTTCCATTCAACACCATGCAATTTTAGACAGAAAAAATTGTTCTCTCATTCACTACCCGCTGCTTCTGTTCAGTTTACAAATTGAGTCCTTCTACTGCCTAGATGCTTCTCATTTATAAACTCTTCTTTCCAACTTCATAACTGGCTTAGGCTTCTTGAGGCTCATAGTCCAATGTTGGGAGGCTGGTACTGGCTGCTACCGGTAGGTGGCTCGTAGTAGGTCTTCCCAGCAAACCCTCGCCACGGGTGCACAAGTCATCTTTCTGAGATGAAAATTTGATCTATTAAATCTCTCTTAAAAATATTCAGTGATTCTCCTTTGTCTGTGAGGAGGTTGTCAGTCCTTACCACTAAGGTTATTTTGCACAAAAATGTAGATTTCTGGTTTCTCTCGGGGAGTTGAAACTCTGGCCACGATGGTTCTGCAGCCCAGCCTGGCACCAGAATCCTGAAACCAAATAGAGATTCTTTCTGTAGACAAACCACGTGCTTTCCAATGTGATACCGAGGCCTCTAAGTCGGTTTTATTGATCTTAGCTCCCTGGCTCCTCTGGATTTTAGAGTTTGAGATCCTTTGCTGTCCAGTCTAAAAAGCTTACAGTCGGTTGAATGGCACACACGTTTCTTCCTGTTGAGTTCTTTAGCCTCATTCTTTCATTTATCAAGGAACGTGGCTTTTCAAATGTGCTGCAGATGTGCCCGTTGCTTCCCCTGCCTCACCACCCTCAGTTCTGGGGGAGGCTCCTCCTTCCAGACTGTGATGCGTCGTCACCTCTGTGAAGGCCTTCCTGGTTCCTTGAGCCTACAGGGTGGCAGAATGATCTGGAAAGGAGTTTAGCTTCTCATCCTAGTCTGCAGCTCCTTCTCCTGGCTCAGGCTGGGGAGACAGGGCCGGAAGCTCTCCTTGCCCCTTGTGTCTGCTCTCTTCCCTGCTTTTCACTTCTCTAATCTTTCCTTGTCAGTGGAGTTCAGCACACATTTAAAGAGTGGGCTGTTGATGGCACTGGACGCAGTGGTGAGTGAGGGGTTCCTGCGTGGTGGGGCTTACATCACGTGGGGACAGAGGAGTGTGTGCTGCTGACGGCGTGACCAGGAGCACCTGGTCAGGTCCAGGCAATGCGCTGAGGGACGGTGGAGGAAGGTGTACCTGCCAGTTTTCTTTGGCAAAGGGAATGGAAAGAGCTTGCATTTAAAGATTTCTGAAAAGGATAATGGAACTGTGGGTTCCTCATAACTCTGTTTTGTGTTTTCTTCTCATCTTTACATGTCCTTCTCAGCCACTCTAATGTTTCATTTTAGGACATGAGCATCCAGTCTTCCAGTTTTTGAATCTGACCCCATTACTTTATCTCTGCAATACTGGGCAGGCCCTTAATGTCTTTACGCCTCAGTTTCTTCATCTTCAAAATGAGAGAAATGATGGTACTGACTTCCTAGAGCTGTTGAGAAAATTAAATGAGATACCCGCACAAAACATTGGGCGTATTGCCTTGTAAAGAACAGGCACTCAGTAAAAGTCAGCTATTATTAGTATCATTATTTAGTAACCCACATGCTCCCACATCATATTCTGGAGACTTGCAAAGTGATAATTAGGGTAATTTTCGCTAACATCATTAAGAGAGCATTCAGTGCCACGGCCGGGTCTGCAGACTCTGGGGCCATATGGCTTGGGCTCAGACCTGTCACACCTGCCTTACAGGCTGCTTAGTTTCTCAGCATTTGTTCCCTTGTGTTTAAGATGGAGAATCGTGTCTATGATGTAAGGGTGGAGTGAAGATTGAATGAGGAAGTAGAAATTAGGTGCTCAGAGC
The DNA here is from genome assembly GCF_009834535.1 of Camelus ferus. Taxonomy (NCBI): domain Eukaryota; kingdom Metazoa; phylum Chordata; class Mammalia; order Artiodactyla; family Camelidae; genus Camelus; species Camelus ferus. The sequence continues at coordinate 116,141,582 of NC_045696.1, read as the reverse complement.
AGTGTCTGGTACGTGGGATGTGCCGAATACATATTTTTTGAACTACTTATTTTTATTGAGCTGTGCTCAGAGCTTCATATATGTTATCTCTGGTATCCTGACTAGCTTCACAGTATAGACAAAGCCCCATGAGAATTTTCAGAAACTTTGGAGCAGACTTTTGGTCTTCTACGAGAGAACGGAATCATTGAGAGCTCAAGACGGTTACTCCCAGATCTCCAAAGAGACACTCGGTCCCCAGCTGACATCTGATTTACATGTGCCTGTACACGAAATCAGTACTCCCTGCATGACAAAATGATACCCTGAGAGAAGCATGTAAGTCTATTGTTTCTTTTCCTCTCTGTGAAAATACAGCCAAATGATTAATTGTCTTAATTTCAGGATTGACTAAATCAGAAACTGACCTGGAAAATGCATGCCAATGATCTGGATTTTGTTCACAGTTCTGCCTCTTCACTGGGTTCCAAGGGACTTGCCAATGGGAAGCAGTTTAACTTCTCTGTGACCTCATGTTTCTCATGAGTAAACTGAGGGGTTAAGGCCAATCGTTGTTCCCTAAACTTTGATCCATTGTCCGTATAACAGTAGTTGTGGGAATTTCCACATCGCTATCCACTTCCTAATGAAGTTCATGGGTAGTGTGAACAAAAAATACTGCAAACCGTATCAGTAAACAAAGAGTGTTGAAACCATCAAGTCATCAGTGGCTGCTGCCACCTCCCAGTGAGGACAGGCCTGCAGCCCGGCCTCTGCAGCCACTCACAGTGGTGCCCTCTGAGGGCACTCAGAATAAGAAAGGACAGGATACTGGCCCTAGAAAGCCAGGTGCTTATCAGAGGAATGAATTCAATGAGCCCAAATGTTTGCTTCCTCTCATACACAGAAAAGCACTAAATTCTTTCACTTGAGATGCCTGGTTTTCTTTAGATAACAAGCAATCTTTTTTTGTTCCAACTACCTGGTCTTTGTTGTAAAACTCCTGTATATCCTAGCTCCTCCCCTACCTCTTTGGAGCAGTCCCTCAGAGCTATCTGAGAGGCTGTCATCCCGGCTGGAGTCCTCCACCAAATAAAACATAACTCTCAACTTTTAGGCTGCACATTTATTTTAGTCAACAGTAGGATGACTGTATGTCCGGGTTTACCTCGTATGGTCCCCATTTGTTCCTGTTTCCTGGTAAAATTATTAATAGTGCCCCACTGCACTCTCAAAAATGTCCAGATTTGGAGAATAACATTTGCAATCATGCTATTAATAGGGGTTCCTTGAATATAAAATATTAGGTTAAATAATTTTTAAACAGCTTTCTTAAGGGCAAAACTTTGCAGATCCTCTAATATGCTAGCATGCCTTATGATTTTCAAAAAGGGGGGGGGGTAAAGTTTCCAGGATTTGGGTTTTGGAATCCTTCTTTTGCTTCTTATGGGAATAGGTTAATGGAACTTACTTTGGGAAAGAGGATTAAATCATCTTAATTCAACAAATACTTAGCAACTGCCAAGTGCCAAGTCCTGGAAGAGGCAATGGAGAAATAGTGATGGACAGAACTTAATTCTGCCCTGGAGTAGTTTGTAATCTGACCTATAAGTGGGGTGAATGGCAGTGGGAATTAAGATAGCACACAAATAACTGTGTAAACAAGGGTGAGACTTTATGCAGATTTAAGCCATTGCTTTCTCCTTTGGTAAAAGTTTCTCGAGATTTAGAGTCATCTCCCCTCTTCCTGGTACAGGAGGGAGACACCCTTACAAACGGAAGTCTCCCTTTTACCCGTAAATGTCTCTTACAAAAGAGTAACTTCTACTAGGTTTTCAGAGCTTCTGCTGTGTTTGCAGCTTCTTAAAAAAGAATCAGCCGAAAATAATCCTTTGTCAAGGAGATGTGTTTTGGGTGGCAAATTCTGCTCCCCTACAACATCATGAATGCATCTGTGATGTTTATTTTTCTACACTTGAAGATGTAACTAATTTATAATATTATGTTTCTTGTTATACATAGGCCGAAACGACTGATTTTTTTTTTGGGGGGGGGGGCGGTGTTTTCAAGATCTGTACTAAAGTATCTGTTGGTTTGTATTTGAACATCTTGCTTAAAACTAATTTTTTCTTTTTGGCTTTTTCTTCTGCTGAGGGGAAAGAATTTCCCTCTACCCTTCACAGGCTCTTTTGACTGGTCGAATAATCAAATCAACATGAGACAGACTAACAGGGGAAAGACAAGTTTTATTTCATACATGCAGGAACCCCACCTACAGGAGAGGTTCAAAGACAGAAGGATAAAATGAGCTGTATATGACATCCTGAGCTAAGGAATGCCAAAGGGAGCTTGAAAAGGGAGGAGGGCAATTCACAGGGCAAGAAGAAGAGTAGACATTGGGTAATTAAATGTCTGCCCCACTGTTACAGGGAAAAGGGGAAGGAGGGGACAGTTGTGTCCCAGGTCTCAAGCAAGTCTCTGGTATGCACCCTGCCAAGTGAGGGTCCTTGGCTTCTCGCAGGAAAGAGTTCAAGAGTGACCCACAGTAGAGTGAAAGATTTATTTAGGGAGATACACATTCCATAGACAGATTGTGGGCCATCTCAGAAGGCAAGAGAGGCCCTGGGAGATGACGTTGCCTTGGAAAGTGAGAGCAGCCCTGGGTTGCCAGGGTGTTTCATTTTTATGGGCTCAATAATTTCATGTGCTAACAAGTGGGAGGGTTATTCCAGCTACTTTGGGAAGGGGAGAGGGATTTCCAGGAATTGGTCCACCACCCACTTTTTGGCCTTTTATGGTCAGCCTTGGAACTGTCATGGCTCCTGTGGGAGTGCTAGTTACCAAGCTAATATAGTACAATGAGCGTATAATGAAGCTCAAGGTCTGCTGGAAGGCAAATCTTCCACCATCTTGGACCTAGTTGGTTTTAACCAGTTTATGTTCTATCCTCAACAGCTGTGTCATTCTTTTAATTGTTGTTCTCTGCCTGTTTCCCTTCTGGCTCACTGCCATACAGGTGGGTCACTCAGATAAAATTTATCTCTGGTAATAATTCTCTCTCTATTTATTTTTTTTTTTTGGTGTGGGGAGGTAAATATTTATTTATTTATTCTTGGAGGAGGTACTGGGGATTGAATCTAGGACCTCAAGCATACTAAGCATCCACTCTATCACTTGAGCTGTACCCTCCCTCATGGTAATAATTCTCATTTGGGGAAAGACGTCCAATTTAAATTCTTCTAAGTAGTTAAGGGAAGGGCAGTAGTTTCTGCTGAGTTCACAAGGTCTTGATTGCCTTTAGCTCAAAGTAATCCACAACCCAAAGTGATACATTTTGAGGAGGCTCATTCTAAACCCCTTTACCTCCTACTAACTCTGATTTCTAGTATTTTGTAAACCACTCCCCCCCACCCCCCCAGGTAAATAGCCCTTTTAGTTTTAGAGAACAAGTTCTATTTTGAGGGTTTTTTTTTTTTTTTTTGATCTTGATGGTTTAGATTTATTCTAAACTTTCACCTTGCCAATGATCAACCTTCTTGCTAAGCTGTGGACAAGCAACATCAGTGTAACCTGGGAGTTTGATAGAAATACAGCATCTTGGGCCCCATCTCAGACTTATTGAATCAGAATATGCATTTTAACAGCATCCCCAGGAGATTTGTATTCACATTAATGTTTGAGAAAAACTAATCAATTGAGGGTTTTTCTGAAATTCACCCTGCTGCAGGAGCAGCTGACTATAATGTATTCTTCAATGCAGACAACAGTTTGGAATTCTGATTTATTTTATGGCTCAATGTTTATTGACTGCACCTGGTGTGCTAGATGCTGCAAAGAAAATTCAAATCACCCAGCCATTGTTCTACAGTTACTTTACTCTAAAATAAAAGACACAAACACTTTACTATTTTTTTCTTCTATTTGTGCTTTAAAAATACATACAGATACATTGAAAGAAGAAAAAGAGTTTGTAGAGGAGACAGGCAGATTAGAATCCCACTCCAGGGGATGTGGTTCATTGTTCGAATGAGAGTAGATGAAGGATGTTCATAGACACAAATAGAAATGGAAAGAAATCCATCCATCATCTAGGTGTTTGATATGGGGAAAGCAAACATCTGGATGGCTGAATTTTGTGCAGAGTATCTGGATAACTGCTTGCATTTGCCACAACTCCTCCAGATGTTTTAGCGTTGTGTTGGTGTAGCCCAAGCTACAGACATTTTATGAATTTTTAGTAGAAAAAGTTCTGAAAGCATTGATTTTGTGTCTACATTTCATTCTTTGTGAAACTTACAGTCTTTTAAACCTAGTATTTGGTCAAGTTTTCCCTTTTTGTGTTAAGTTACCATTTTATATAGTGGATATAGAAGACATCCTTAGTTACTATCATTAAGATACGATGAAATAAAATTAAGAATTTTGAAGGAATCAAGACTATGTTACCCCCAAAGTTGCCACTTTGGCATTAGGATTATTTTAAGTTGAAGTCCCTTGAGAATCAACAGATACAGAATGAGTTTTTGCCCTCCCCCGATCTGCCTAAAAAACAGGGCATGTTACTCAATTCAGTTCCGGCTGCTCACCTTTTGAGAGCCAATACTCAAGAGACAAGTGTTGGTTGGAAAGGAAAGGTTGCTTTATCAGGAGCCTGGTAACCTGGCGAGAAGGTGGACTCATGTCCAAAAACCAATTCTGAAGATTCTGATCCATCATGAAAGGTTTTGAAGGGAGAATCACTTGGGGAGGGGATCAGAGTCTTCATTATCTTGCAAAGTGTGTAGACTCCCTTCTGATTGGTTGGTGGTGAGGTAACAGGGCAGTGTTTCAGGAATCTGGAGCTCAGACTGAAGTTACTATCCTCCACCCTGGTGGGGGCCTGAGTTCCTGCAGAAGATCTCAAAGGTACTGTTATGTGTATCCCTCGAGGAGGAACCAGGACCCTGCTTTATGGCTGCACTATTGTTTCTTGACTGCTTCTTCTTTCTTTCTGCATTCCCTCCCTTCCCTGATTAACAACTATTTGAATCTGCCCTTTGAAACTCAGGGAAGGTCAAGGAGGCTGAATAAAGCCTATTTCCTACAAACAAGAAATGGGGAAAGGGAAAGGATTGGTACCTGGGAGGGCCCTACAAGGTCCTGCTCCATTTCTGGTATAAATTTTTCTCTGTGAAGGTGTCTCTCCCCCTTGTTACCGCAGTCTGCACTGAGACGAGTCTGCGTAAGCAAACCTTACTAAGATAGCCCTTCTCTTCCATTAGTTTCCCCATATATTTCCTAGTGAATTTTCTACAGCTTATTGTTCCCCCAAAGACAACCCTATTTCCTTTGTTAAAATGGTGTGTAAACCCCTGAGTCTAAATGCTTGAGTTTCACTTGCTTTCTGTGAACTCCTGTGCATGCAAAATATTAATACATTTGTATTCTTTTTCTTTTGTTAATGAGTTTTTTGTCGGTGAAATTTGAATGCCCCCAGTCACTGACTCCAAGAGGGTAGGAGAAAAGTTTTTCTTTCCTAACAATTTAGCGTCTACTAAAACTTTAAAAAAAAATCATAAATCATTTTAAAAGAGGAAAGGAGGAATTGAAGAAGGAAGGATAAGATTAGATAGGAAACATGGGGAAAGTCTGAAACACCCACAGAAATGGAATAAGAGTTTTTAGGAATTAGCTATTTAATCGTCTGTTTTATCTAATCATTTCTCAAGCCGTCAATGACTGCAGGCACACTGTATGGAGAGATTATTATTGTCACACCCTAAGCCTGCAGTGAGGTCAACTGTTGGATCAATAACAACTCTGCTCCATCAGATAATGAATCTAAATGAGAATTGTCACTGCTAATCAGGTATCTTGAAATCCTTGAACAGGGTGCAGGGATAAATGATTGCTGACTATTCTTCTCCTTTTAACCTTAGTGGATTTTGCTCACCCATATTTTTAATTAACTAATTTAGTTCAGGACATTTAAAATGCTCAGATCCTGTCAAAATTCTCCCCAGGGAAGTTATTCCTGGAGTAGACATCAAGAAGACTGTCCTTCCTTTCTCTGTGGTGATAGATTTGACACGTTTTAATTTTTTCCCTGAGGAACACGTTCCCAAGGAAGACTTTGGTTTCACATTTCACTTAGCACTTAGTTCTTTACCTCACAGAAAGGTAGCACTTTAAAATTCAGCGAAAAGGTACAATGTTCTTTACGGGGTATTAAACAAAAGTCAAAGCTATGGAAAATTACAGCCTTTGGTGCAAAGGGAGATACCTTCTGCCTTTTTGAGGGTTAATTAGTAATGAAAAATCTTTTAGAAAAAAAGGTTGCATGAAACTGAGGTCATGGAAGAGTCTTAACAATTAAAAGATATTTTGTACATTAAAAAAGACTAAGATTTTGGCTGTTGTTTTATTTAGTTTTACATTTTTGTAGACTTTGTTCTTTAGCATGTTTTATTTAAGATCGGAAACTTTGAAATGTAGAGTTTGCCTCTTCTTTACAACGTTAAGAAAAGCCAGTGATATTATATCTGTTAAATAATTTTGTAACACTAGGGTTGATGATATAGTTAACAGAGGTAGTCAGTTAACCTGCAGTTTTGCTTTCCAGTTCACCACTCTTGTGTCTAGAGACTGAGCGAGACAGGAAAATAAAAAACTCATGTGTTTTTTTTTGTCTTTCTGACTTGATTGGTAAGTTAGCAAATGTACTTAAAACACTATGTGTGCATCCTAAGGTATGTGGGGAGAAAGTGAGTTGTCCCAGAATCTCATTGAAACTTTTCTGGGTATTGAGTCCAACTTTTTATTTCCAGAAACTTTCCTATCTGTTCACATGAGCTCTGTATAGCTTCCATTATGAAAAAAAAAAAAATTCATCTCCTGGGGTTATCTACATCAGAGATTTTTAATTGTTACTATTTAAGAACCACCAATTCTAGTTATTATTGCTGCAAAGCAAAGCACCCCAAAACGCAGTAGTGTAAAATAACAATTGTGAGTCAGGAATTCAGAAGGGTAGCATGGGGATGGTTTGTTTCTGCTGCACGAAGTCTGGGGCCTCAGGTGGGAGGGCTCAGGTGGCTGAGCAGTGGCTCAGGTGAATGGGGACTGCAATGATTTGAAAACTTCTTCACTCATATGCCTGATATGTGGACCGGGATGATGCAAAGGCTGGGCTCAGCTGGAGCTGTTAACAGGTGTACACACACGTGTCCTCTCCATGTGGGCTGGGCTTCTCCTGGCTGGGTCTGAATGGGAGCGCCCCAAGAGGGAGGGCCAGGAGGGTGAGAGTTCGCAGAGATGCAGGTGGGACCACTTGCCCTTCTATGACCTAAATCAGAAATCACAGAAGGTCACTAGTTCTTACTGTTGATCACAGCAGTCACAGGCCAGCCCAGATTCAAGGGGCAGTGACATAGAGCTCACCTCTTGATGGGAGCAGTGTCAAAGAGTTTGTGATCTTTTTAAAAACCACCACAACATCCAATTTACAGTGTTTTTTCAGTCCTCTCAGAGACTTGTCCTTACTCATTTTTAAAAGCAGCAGAAGATATCTGGTGCTGTATAGCGGGCAACCAGAGGTGAGCCCCACGCTTGATGATAAAGTCAGGTGCAGAAGTCGAATCAATGAATTCCTTTGCCTCTCCCAGTATTACCCAGTTCATCAGTCTGTAGACAGTGGGTTCCAGAAAAATTTAGGGGGGAAACTTAATTGCTTAGAGAATTTTATGTGAATCATGTTTTTTTTCCAAGGCCCACTGCAGTGAATCAAGCTGTTGCATTAGCGTTCTTCCTGAGGTAGCTTCTTTAATTACAGCTCTCTTACATGTTCATCTGTAGCATAAAACAGACCCAAATTCAGAGGGCTGCTTTTGAACTGAGCCATTGTTTCATGACAATTAGAACACAAATCTATGCATATCGACTGGGTGCGTGTAGATAAACAGGATAGCATTGCCCTCCACGATCCACGGTGCATTTCTTCAAAAGGATGCACAAAGCTAGAACCAAGATAAGAAAGCTCTGAAGTTTCTCAAGATACTGAATCTTAGGTACTGAGCTATTAAGTTTATTTCACTAAATGCTCGGGGCTGTGTGAGCAGATGTACACTTTCTGAAGTCCATGCTGCTGTGTAGGTGGCCGTGGGCAAGAAGCCCGAGAAGGAACAGTAACTGTAGGTGACACTCTCCTGACACTGAGATGAGTATGTATCACCTCCACTGACACTCAGAACAAACTTGGGAGGCAAGTATTATCATCCCAAGTTTACAGATGGGTGAATTGATGTCGGGGATTTTCTGCTGTATGCCTGATGTCATTCCCTTGCAGTGGTGAAAAGATATAACTCCTCAGACGTGATTTCTCTTTGGGAAGTCATAGCCGATCTTTCTCAGCGAAATTAAAGTACTCCTCCTCGGTGCTCTTTTCACACTTTGAAATCTATCCATATTCACCTCTTTGCATTGTAATTATCTTCTGTGTTTGTTTTCCCTCCCTTGACTTGAAGGGAGGGACCTTGTCTCATCTGTCTGCGCACACCAAGGATCTGACCCAAAGGGACCGGTGAATGCTTGTGGAATGGGTGAGTGATGGAAGGTTCTTTCACATTAGAATTTTCTTTCCCAATCCATGGTGCACATCCAGGAAGAAGTGTTCTATTGGGACACTGGTAAAGCAAAGCTGGTATCTGTGGACGGGACCCAAGGAAGCCGTGGAGGTAAAGACTTGTTAATCATTGTGGCATGTTTTAGCTCATTCTTTGGAATATACTAGGAACAGCAAGAAGGCCTGTGTGCCTCAGCAGAGTGAGTAAGAGGGAAATATTAGGAACATCAGGAATTTAGGCTGAAGAGTTAACGAGCTGGGCATCAGAGCTCAGAGAACTTTGTAGGATGAATAAGGATGCTGTCCCATCAGAGTCAGCTGTCAAGTGATCCTTTTAAAACCCATGATGAGAGGGGCTGGGCAAGAGAATGACTCATTGTTTTGGTAATGAGTAATGACTCATCATGGCAGTGATCAATTGGCTATGGTTGCTTGGACAAAAGTGAGAAGTGGTTGGATTTTAGACATGTTCTGAAAGCGGAGCCAACAAGACTGAGCAGATAGAGGGTGAGAGAAAGAAAGAGGAGTAAAAGATGAAGCCAAGATTTGGGGCCTGAACACCTAAAAGGATGGAATTACCATCAGTTAAGAACGGAAAATATATGGATGAAGCAGGTTTTGGGAAGGAAGACTGAGTTCAGTTGTGGACCATGTCACGCCTGGGGTGAACACTGGGGATAACACGAAGCAGGCAGTATGACTGGAGTTCATGATTAAGTTGGAGATGTGATTCTTGAGTTTTGGAGAGAGATGTCCATGTGAGAGACATCATGTAGAGGTGGTAATAAAAGCCAGGAGACAGAATGCTATCACCAAAGGAAAGGGGGCATACAAGGGGAAAAGTTCCAAAGATTGAGCCTTGAAGTATTCTAGCCAACAGGTCCCAGAGAGACAAGAAGTCTGCACGACTTCTTGCAGATGTGATCAGACCTCAGTGCTACTGGCCTGTCAAGGTGCTGTGGCCTTAGCAACTTGGAGAACACTGGTGACTCTGATAAGAATAGTTTTGGTGGCTCATTGAGGGTGAAATTCTGACTAGAAGTAGATCAAAGGAGGATTAGAGGAGAGGAATTGAAGCCAGCAATTACATGATGCTTTTAAGAAATTTTGCTACAAAGAATAGAGAACAAGCTGGAAGGTAGGGCCCAGAAAATTATATTTAAAAAAAAATTAGAATATATAGGCTTAATTTTAATCAAGAAAAAGAATTTAAAGGCTTGATTAGATTTACATTAAATGCTTTCGTCAGTAATACTTCATGAATAGTGTGTATTCCAAATTGCATTTCATTAGGAGGCATGAATACCACGTTGTCTTAGTGATTCCAAGTTTCTGTATTTCTGTTTGGTTAGGATTGTGCCCAACAGATATTTCTATTAAAAAGTTTCAGTTTCCTTTTTGCAATTAGAAAATAATCAATATAGTGCTATTTTGGCTCTGTGTGGATATTCTGTTTTCTCTCTATACTTCATTTAGTGCTTAAATCAGTTACTTAATTGGAAGAATTTAAATGATGATTTTCAAATTTTAACATTTTTTCCCCCTACATTTTTAGCTGGCTTTTTGTTTTGTTTTGTGGTTAAAGGAGAGCTTTTACTCATCAACTGGGGATCAATTGTACTCTCTCCTAAAAGCTTAATTCTTTCCCTTTAGTTAGCAATTATCAGGATAAGAAGCTATTTCCAATAGGGGAAAGTGATTTCTTTTTGTAAGAGAAGAGTTTGTGTGCGTGTGTGTGTGCGCGTGCGTGTGTGTGCATGTGTGTGTGCGTGTGTGTGTGCATGTGTGTGTGCGTGCGTGTGGTTGTCGCGGTTTCTTCAAGTAGATGAAGTGATGCGCTGTTTACAAGCTGACAGGAATGACGCAGCTAGACGGAGTCACTGATGACACAGGAAAGAGTAGGGAGAACCACCAGCATGAATCCTTGAAGCATAAAGGGGGACAGACTTGGCTACACAAGGAAGGGACTGTATGAATGGCTCCCTTATAGTAACACTTAGAAAGGAAGAGGAGATTATACTGACACTAGCAGGCAGTTAGTTGTGGTTGGAGGAAAATCTCGGGAAGTTCGATCCTGATTGCTTCAATGTTTTTCTCAGTGAAATATGAAGCAAGTCAAAGAATGGGAGGCGTGAAATAGACATATGGATGGGGTGAGCTGTTGTAAGGACAACAGGTGCAGAGAGGGACATAATTTATGATAAAGAGGTGGTCAAAGAACTGAGTGGTCAAAGTGTTAGAAAGATCATTTATTTATATAATGACTTTGCAAAGAAATGATGCAGTAGCAGTCTCAGGGAGAGGGATGATGAACCAAGGGCAAAAAATATGAAGAAATGACAGGCAGTAATTCCTGGGCAGAAGATGACTACAGTAATGTGGGGTAGCAGGTAATTGACTGTGATAACACAAAATTCAAAGCTGAGACTTCTAAGGGAAGCGTGAACAAGAGTGGTTCAGAGTGATGATGATGAATAAGACTTTCCACCTGCAGGTGCTGTGAAAGGGGCTGTAGGAAAGCAATTTCCTTAGGGGAGAGGCAAGTTTCTAAGACAATTTTTTTCAGTAATTTGATTACAAAGTGCCTTGGTGTAGGTTTCTTCATGTTGCTTGTGCTTGGAGGTTTTTTGAGCTTGAATTTTTGGGTTTATCATTTTTATCAAATTTGGAGAATTTTTGGCCAACTGTTCTTAGCCCCTTTCACTCCTTCAGGGACTCCAATTACATGTATATTATGCCCTTGGAAGGCTTCCCAAAGCTCACTGATGCTCTGTTATCTCTCTCTCTTTTTTTATTCATTCTTTTCCTGTCTCATTTTATTGTTACATCTTCCAGGTTACTAGTTTTTTTCTTCTGAAACGTGTAATCTGCCCTTAATTCCATCCTGTTTTCCTTTCATCTCTCACAGTATAGTCTTCATCTATAGATTTTGATTTGAATCCTTTTTATATCTTCAGTGTCTCTTCCACCACATATCCTAGCATCTTGAACATGCGGAATATTGTTATAGTAACTGTTCTACTGTCGTTGCCTACTAATTCTATCATCTGGGACATTTCTGAGTCATTTTGGATTGACTGATTTTTCTCACTATGTATCGTATTTTCCTTATTTTCCCATGTGTGGTAAGTTTTGATTGTATACTAGACATTGTAAATTTTACTTTGTTGGGTGTTGCGTATTTTTCTATTCCTATAAATATTCTTGAGTTTTGTTCTGGAACTTAGTATAGTTACTTTTAAACAGCTGATCTTATTAGGTCTTGCTTTTAAGGTTTGTTTGGTGGGACCAGAAGAGTATTTAGCATGGGGTTAATTTTCCCCACTCATGAGGTAAAACAAACCTTTCTGAATACTTTGCTAAATGCCCAGTCAGTTATGAGGTTTTCCAGTCTGGCTGAAGGAGCTGGCTGGAGGGGTCAGGCTCTGTTTCTGGTGCTGTGTGAGTACCAGGCACTTTTACTTCTAAACCCTTTGGGTGATTCTTTCCTCAACCTTGGATGCTTTCCTCAAAGGCATATGCTGATTAGTACTCAGTTAGAGACTAGAGAAGGAACTCTCTGAGATCCCCATAGTTCTCTCTCTGTGTAGTTCCTTCTCTCTGATATTCTGTCTTGTAAATCTAGCCATCGCAGTCTCCCTGGACCCAGATCTTCATTTTTTCAACTCAGGGACGCCACTGTGCTCTGCCTTGAGTCTCCCTCCCTGTACTGTGACCTAGAAAATTACTCCAGGCAGTAAGTTGAGGTTGTTACAGGACATACTTCACCTATTTCCCATCTTTAAGAGATTATTATATTTTGTTGCCCAATGACTACTATTTTTTTTTTTTTTTGTGGTTATTTCAGGCAGGAAGGTACAATGAGCCCCTGATAATCCATCGTGGCCAGAGTAGAAGCCCAAATAAGTCTGTTACTACTCAATTTTTTTTTTTTTTTAAAAAGAACCGTATATTACTATGGTATGGATGAGCTAGTCAGATTATGTGATAGGATTGTGAGGGGTTAGAACTTGGAAAGGATAATTCCAGGGGAGAAACTAAGCCTACAGGTGAGGGTGTATGTAGCTTAGGTCAGCGTGGGAGCACTGACAGTTGGAAGAGGGCTAATATTAACAATCCATACACTGAGGGCAGTCTGAAGAAAAGCATCTATTTCTAACGCTTTAATCATTTAAAAAGATGAAATGATTATTGCAGCAAATGAAGTTGTTAATTTTAAGATGTTCACGTATATTTGCCTATTTTGAATCTAGACAAAAATGAATAGCTTATTTTTTTGTTTGTTTCAGCAGTGACCTTTCAACAGTATAGTGAAGAGAAAGCATTGTGATCATGGTCCGTATAATAATGGTATGGTCTGTATCCACCTGCAAGAGGCAATTTTCATAAAATGGAATAAATGAAAGCTTTAAGATGCTAAGAAAAAAGAGGATGGATTTGTAGAGGTAGAGTCATTAATATCTTAATAGAAAAACAATTACTAGGAAAAGTTCTACTGAAGAAGGAAAATGCAATCACAAATTTACACGAAGTGTTTCTATGAATTGTTTCTGTTGGGAAAAAGAACCCTCCCCCCCAAACCCCATCCTGATACCTCCATCATTGCTGTCTGTCAGTAACCTTAGGAAGATTAAATCAACTGTAAAACCAAAAAAGTAGCTCCATTTTCTTTGCAGACCTCAGTGTTGCACAAAAGGATGTGGGACCCTGTTAGATTTACATAACCAGAAGGCTACCCACCCAGAGGACTTTGGGATACACTTTCCCTTGACTCTTCTCTGCCTGATTTCCTTAATATCAGGACGCCCATCTCACATGTTATAGTTCATAAGTGAGCATTGGGAACTGGTATCTGCCTTTGGTGACATAATGAGGTATTCAATTCACTTTTTCAGTAGAGGAATAGGGCAAAAAAAGAACAGAAACAGAGACTGAATTGAGTATACCAACACACAATGTCATTGATGCATGGAGAAGTAAGTTCACAGTAAAACTAAAAAAAGTAAAGGTAAAAATTAAGAGAAACAGGATCGGTTTTTTGACTCATGGTTCCCTCCTTGGTGGACAGGAAGTCCTCAGGCCATGCGGGGTGCACATAGCAAGTGGGCTGAACTGGTGGGTGTCCTTGAATGGCTCCCACTCCCACTCAGCAATGGAGGTTTTATCAAGGGCTGCAAAACTCTGGATGAAGCTGGGCACTCTCTTTAAATCTGGTGATGTAGTAGCCAGTGATGCTGGCCTAGAAACCATTCTGAAAAAGACTTGCCAGGGAGGTTTTCCAGTGCAAGAGTGGCCAGAACGAAACAGCCAGCATCTTCCAATGCATAGACAAAGGGCTTTTGTACTGAGATGGGCACCTTGAGGACCACATCTCCATTCATGTACAGCATACAAGGCAGCATTCCATGGAACAGATGCTGGCTTTGAGCAGTAGAAAAACTATGCACCATGTGATGTTGGCTTGGCACTGACATTACTCATCTCATCCTCATAAAAGTGTTACAATCTCCAGCGTGAGGGTATGACATTAGTTAGGGACTTGGTTCTGAGCTGACTTGCTGAATTGTTGGTGTTCTTATAATACCCCACAGGCAGTTGCTATGTTGGCATTAGCTCCTCTGTCCAGGGCTGTGTATTTGATACAGAGGAGGACACGATCTGCAGGCAGTGGAATTTAGGCATGAAAAGCTGAAGCCCGCTGGAATAACCAATATGATTAGTGTTACTCTTTAAGTGTACCAAATGTACCTGATGGAAATTCTCAATTCTGTTAAAATATATTTTATACTTGTAATGAATGATCATGCAAGTTCTATAAGAAGTGAAGATTTAGTCTCAGGTGACCTCAAATGTTTAAGTATTCTGAAAAATTGCCCAGGATTTGGTAGCACTTCACACTCATACCCACTACACACACACATACACACACACACGGTTTCCGTTTAGTCATTCATTCAGCAATTCTTTCTCTAGCTTCTGTTTTTGTATTGTGCTAAATACTGGGGATGAAAAGATGTATAAGGTACTGCCAGACTTAAAGTTTCTTGTGTCTAGAGAGACATAATTGGAGTGGTAATTTTCATTTCTTGTATGGATTTTGAAATTACATTAGCTGAATTGATCAGAGTCCTATAAAAGAAAAGTAGAGGGTATGAATTATGAAGTGAATTTCAGACTGTCTCTGGAGAATCAGCACTGACATAGTTGTGAGAAAAGGCTTGAAAGTCCTCTGTTTTTATTAAGAAATTGAATTCTGACTTCCTTTCTGCCTTTGGGGGCACAGGTAATTTGCTTTCCAAAAGCGGGAATAGATCTACCTTCCACTTTCCTGATTTTTTTTTTTTCCCAGGCAGTTCCAATGACTTTAAAGTTATGATGGATGCATCAGTGGTGCTTTCATATCCCAGATGGCATCAGAGATCACACCTTCCCTGTGAGGGAGGCTAGGCTGGTAGTGGTTTTATTTCCAAGTTATAGATTGACCTCCAAGTTGAGTAAGCCACGTGTCCATGGTCACACAGCTACTAAGCATCAGAGCCAGGACTCAGTTGACTTCTGTGCCCCAAGCCCACTAACCACATTAAACACACTTAAGTTTTCTCAGGTTGACAGTCTTCCAGGGTTGCTCTTGTCAATTTTAAGAGCAACAAACAAGTGTACCTCCCACGATGCCTTGCCACCTTCCCCACTACAGACGCAGAGGATGCACAACAGGAAGTGGATGTGACATGCCCAGTGTGCTTGGTTCTTACTTTGACATTTTGGTTTTGCCAGTGGGGAAGCATTTCCTCAGCTGCAGACATCACAGAGGTGTCCCCACCCTTTCCCCATCTCCGACATCTCACAGCAAAGAGGGAGAGATCAGTTTCTCCATTTACAGCTGAGGAAACTGAGTCTTAGAGGGTTGAAATAATTTCCTCCGAGTCCTGTTGCTTGTCATTGGTCATGTTTCTTTAGGTCACATCAGCCTCCAAGAATGTTCTTTGTCCTCTGACGTGCTGGGCCCTTAAGCAGGAGTGCAGCAGGAAAAAAAAAGGTCAGGGGGAAGAGAGCTAGGCTGTCAAAGGATGTGGAAGCACGGGGTGAATCAGCACTGGTACCTGGTCCTGGAAAGCCGGAGGGTACCAGACGCTGCGGAGGGGAGGAGGGAGGCTGGTCCTTGCCCAGTGCCTGACGTCTGTGCATATTTAACACGCTCTGGCTTCTCCTCCAGGCAGAACATTTCTCTCTTTAGTGCTTCCTTCACCTCAAAGGTTATGTAATTCTGTCTGTGTTCTTTACATGGGTATAATTACAGGAAATTCTTAAAACTACCATTTACTAGGGGAAAAATTAAGTCATATATTTATACCACATACATTATCTTAGTGATGAAGTCCTAAAATTGAAATTCCAACCAGGGCTTTTTATTTGTGATTATAACAGCGGTTTTCACATGGCGGAAGCGGATTCTAACATCTCGGACCCACACGGTAGCTTTTCAATCAGGAGCTCAGCGTCTTCCAGTGGGTGGCTGCTTAGAGGCCGACGGGTCGCATTTGAATCCTGGTTCTTGCACATGTGTGACCTCATTTAACTTGTGTACTTATCTACAAGAGGGGGGTCATTTCTACCACACAGGGGTGTCGTGAGGATTAAATGACACATGTCATACGGGGTCTAATGCAGGGCCTCGTGTGAGATAAGAGATCAGAAATGACTAGTTTTCATTCTCTTTCCTCACCCCAAGGATGGAGGGTTAGCTTCAATTTTGGTGCCTCAATTTGCAGACGGAGACATAGAAACAGAAGTGAAAGACTGACCACACGTCCCAGCAGAACCTAGTAACTTTCAATCTGCAACCTAGTAACTTTCAATCTGCCATTGTAGTTACTGACTCTGTTAAACTTGGATTACAGGCAAGGAGGGAACCCCGTGGGAGGGAATAATCCTCTCTGAAGGGTGTTGAGAGATGCTGATTCTGCCGGGGTGACATTCTGGGGAGGGGGTGGGAGGGGCAGTTGCTGTATGTCTAGCTCTCTCACTGAGAAGCTGTGTGACTTCGATCAAGTCATGTGACCACCCTGGGCTTTGATGCTTTCGAGGTAGTTGGACTTCATGTCTCTTCTTGGTCTTAGACTTCTTGATCTCCTATCGTTATGTATATATTTGCCTGTTTCCGCTGTTAGATCTCAAGTGTGTGGAGGACGGGGATACTGCCCACCTGGAATCCCACACCGGTCTCTTCCAAAGCCTCATTTATTGCTAATCAGAAAAACTAGAGCAGGTTTGGTATGAGATGGGGTGACCATGTTGCAATTCATAGCAAAGTAGTGAATCTATTAGAATAACTGAATGCATGCACACACACACTTACCTACTCAAGATGTTGCCACCCACAAGATGAGTACCATTAACTGTGCCCTTCTCAAATGAGCTTTGATGTGGAATCTCCCATGATGAAATAGTCCTTGTCAGATGCATCTGTTTGCTTGTTACGATTTCTCTTTCTTGCTGCTAGGTGAGCACGATGAAAATCGGAACCTCTTTGTCTTTTTTCCGCTGTGGCCGTTGCACTAGAATAGTGCCGAGTCATGGTAAGATGTCAGCATAAGGTTGTTGAAGGACTTGTAATGAATTAAAAAAAAATCATCATTTCCTTCATAGTGTTTGCCTGTAGGCAAGAGTACCAGGAAGATTACAAGGTTCCAGCCATTGTTACAACCACATCCCTTGTAGGGGCAAATAACTAGATCCTTTGTGAGGAAAGAGGGGCCTGTGAGGACTGTAATGGATATTAGGGTTCACAACACCTGTAAGTGGGCACCTCAACAGGTGAAGGAATTCCAGTAAGACTGAAGATATGGGGCCTCCCACAGTAACACAAGAGTTGATGGAAATAGAAGCTTGAGGTAATAACCCTAAACTGGGATGACAGAGGCTGCATTTAGTAGCTTTAAACCAAGATTACAGAAGCAGATAACCAAGTGGTTTTTCTTTTAATTTTATTTTCAATTTACCTCCAATTTTGGTTGAACATAGAGGTTCTCTTCCTCCTATATTTTTCTTTTCTGGGTTCACACTGTAGTCACTCATGTCATCTCTCATATATTTTGATTTGCTTTTTACTCATTCATCCAAATTGTCTTCTGTCTTGGTCCCAAGTTCCATTCCTTGCTTTCTATTCATCGCATGGGCTCAGCTGGCACCCACTGATTACAAGGGATAGACCTCTATTTTCTCTACCAAAGATACCTGGAACTTCTGCAGAATAAGTTTCTCCTGCTTGGCATTGAATTTCATGTTATGGAAATAATCATTTATTTCAGTGGATACAAGTTCTGGATGAATGCAGCTCCACAGAGAAACCAAGACGTGTCTATACCACCTTACCAGAAGATTTTCACCCACTGGGCAAAAGAAAGTGTTTCAGCTCTCCTGGCTTCTAATTTTCCTCTTTCCTCCCCATTTGGAAAGTAGCTTCCATATTCCTTCTAGCTTTTTGAAATGAATCAATTTAACCACATCTGTATTTGTCAAAGAGGTGACAGTCATCATTGTGTGATTTGAGCTGTTCTGCTGAGAGATAGTATGTCCCCAAGTAATTCATCCTTGTCTCATGGGACACTCAATTTTGAATCTTTAGGGATTCATGACTTTGAAATCTTTAAGAAGTTACTGTTTATTTAAAAGTTTAGTGGTGGGGGGGAGTAATAAGATACTAAGTAATGGGACATTGTAAATAATATTTGTGTCTTTATACTTCTATAAATATACTTTACCCATAATTTCTATTCATATTGTTTTACTTAATATTGTCATATAAACATTTTCCATGCTGCTACATAGAATTTCATAATGATAATTTTTAATGGATGCATAATATTCCATTGAAAGGACATATCATAGTTGATTTAACTATTCTCTTGTTATTGATTGTCTTCAACTTTTCATTGATCTCTTTGGTTATCTTGATGAATGTGCTCTTCTTTAGAGTTTGTCTTTTTATTTTCTAAAGGTATTATTTGTTTTATAAAAATTATAAATATCAATCAGGAAAAAAATGTTGAAAAGTAAGATGGCAAGAACAAAAATATCCATCCCCAATTCCACTATCCTTGTAGAGCAGTAATTAATATTAGGGGGATATTATTCCAGATATCTTTCTATGTCAATGTGGAGATTAATGGAGATTCTGTCATGTAATGTGAAATGTCTAATTATCCTCTTAAAGTAAGTTTCAATATGGCTGTCTACCTGCAGGTCCAGGAGGCTTAGGACTCAGGGATGGAAGGGCTGAGCTCAATGGGTGTCAGCCTTGGTTGTGTGTCAGAATCACTTCATAAGCTTAAAAAAAATAATAATACAGGTGCTGAGTCCCTTTCTCAGAGATTTCTTAAACTTTGGCATAAATTCATCAGATTTGAGTTGTAAAGCTGATATTTCTTGTAAAACCTCCATAGCAAAATAATAGTTTCGAAAGCTAGATGGTATTGAGAAAGGAATTTTATAATATACCAAAATCCAGGCCTAATGGACTTGACTGTTCAAGTGTATTATGGAGAGAGAAACAGCGGCTAAGTGAGAGTGAAAAAGTAATCGCTCTTTGTATTCTTTGACCTGACCCTTTGAGGCTAGATCTTAGCAAGAGTGAGTGGCTTTAGAAACATCCAGAGAAGTAGCAAATTTGGGAGGACGTAAGATGAAGTGCACTTTACAAATGTTGTGGGGGAGCTCTTGGGTCCTGTGAGAACTTCAGTCTTCAGCTCAGTGTTACTTGCAAGGAAGCTGGGGAGCAATGGTACAGAGGTGGTGGCTGAAGGCAGAAAAATGGATGAGCTTGGACAGAGCTCCCAATTCCCTGTGTTCTATCCTGGAAAGCAGAGGACCAAGAATATTCCTGAATGCCCTGGGAGGGGATGTGAAAGAACCAAGGGTGCTAAGGGGCTTCCAGGGGGAAGAGGCTACAGGACCAGAGGTAAATGGTGGGCACCAGGGGTGGACACACGAGTGTTCACTCCTCAAGGCCAGTCTCACATGGACTCAGTGTCCCAAGGTGGGGAAGGTCGGAGACCAACTCTTTATAGCACAGAGCCTCAGAGAGCAACTGAATTTGAGGACTTCGTTTTCCTCCACTCCCAGTGCCACAAGGTCATCCAAGCTGTACTTCATACTCTAAGATGTTGTCTTGGAGGACCTGTAGGGGAGAAGATCACAACCTTAAATATTTGAGCATTTACCTGGATGGTCTAAGGTGAGGCTGCATACAGACTAGCAGAGTGTTTTTTTCCCCCCTGCTAGATCTTACCTAGTGGACTGGATTTTGGCAGTGGGACTCAAGGAGACACCTGTTTTCTAGCCTACAGGCTGGGAAACCCCTTTCAATTGAAGGGGTTCATTCTGTCATACAGCAATCCATTTAACCATCAGCATGATGACTTCCAGGCTAGTTTCAAACCAGTACACATAAAGGTCGAAGAGTTTTATAGATGATATATTAAGCTATTTCCTTGGGCCAATCTATATCTGTTTATTCACAGTCATTTTAATGTTTAAGCCTAAAATATTCACTAGAGCTGAGAGCGCTAGATGTTTTTGCCATTCAACCTCAGTGAAAAGCTACAATTTTCCCTAAAAGCTTTCCCCATGCCTAGATCTGCCACTTTGCAGAATTAGCACATTAGAAACTAAGTTATTTTTCTTAAAAAACACACCAACACATTAGCTTCATGTCTAAATGACATTCTTGTTTTATTATAACCATTGTAACTATTGAGAGCAAGGGCTGTTGTCTCAGCTACCCTCGGAAGTTTCAAAGACTTAAAGAGATTGGACTCTAGAGAAATCTTTCCCCTTCTTAATCCTTAACTGGTTGCAAATGTCAATGGGCCATATAGCTGTTCCTTAATATTGTCAATGTGATGCTTTCGTGGCCTTTAGATTAGAAACTTCTTGCTTTAAATCCCCTAACATAACACTTTAGGATTAGAGCTGAAGTTCAGTGTGCAGCCGGTGACCACCCACTGCTGGGGTCACACTTCACAGGCCACAGCAGGGATTACTCAGGTGCAATAGGAAACTGGTGACTTGAAAAGAGCCTCGTGGCCTCTCCCTCGGCTCAGTGGTCCTTGTCTTCCTCCCACACCGAGACAGGTACAAAACACGTGTCAGTGTAACAGCAGCACCACAGGTGAAAGGCTGTTGGGCAGGCATTCCATTCAAACCTTCAGGGAGAACGGAGGCAACGGTGCACCGGCAGCTAAGCTGTGACTCTTAGCTTGCAAGCTTCCACGTGGGTGTCAAGAGCCCCGGCTGGCCACGTGTGGATTCTCCCATCCAGTGCAGAGCGCACGGGGGTAACGCAAACCGTGGCTGCTTGTGTGACCGTGACTTTTGGCCTCTTATTGCAAAACTATCCAAGGACCTTTGATGGTAAAGTTCGGTGAAGTTAAACTAATGCCCTCATGGAGTGCTGAAAGGGACAATTTGTCAGCACGTTCCTCAGGTGAGGGACTGGAAATCTGAGATCGAGACCTTGAGAGGACGACACTTTCCCGGTTGTAGATCTATAAAATTGGACCATGGGTTATTGTTGCTTTGTTTTATTGCAACAAGTTTTACAACATGCTGGATACGTCTCTTCAGAGTTTTTACAAGCTCAAATTATATGACATGGGATCAGGGAAGATCGTATTTGTACATGTGGACACAGCATGTGTGTTGGAAGACAAAGACATAAGATAGAAAGTTGACTTTAGCCACGTGTCTCACACACAATGTGTTTTATTACAAGCCAAGTTTGTTTGCTAATATTTTCTGTTCCATTATTTTTATATGTTGAGCAGCACACTCAAGCTGGATATTCACAAATTCCCTTTGTATTAGTAATCTAGATGTGGCATATTAGATTTTCCAAAGATGGCTGTACAAATATATACATACATATATACCATATGTGTATGTATATATAACTGATACAAATACATGTACGATGTGTGATGAACAGTACATGTACATATATATGTACAAATGTATATCCCATGCCACATGTGACTTCCAAAGCAAGGTCATAAAGAGAACAGAGCGTGTGCCCGGCCCTCTCCTGAGGCTGCCTGCCCTTGGAACTCAGCCGTCACGCCACACTGTGAGGAAGCTGAAACTGACCCACGCAGCGTGACCACACGGAGAGGCTGGCAGGGAGAGGAGGCGATGTCCGCAGCTGACAGCCAGCAGTCACTGCCACATGTGCATGAATGGGCCTCCAGTTGGCTCCAGCCTCAGCCTCTGCCTCCTCTGACTGAGACCTCAGACAGGTGTGGCGGAGCAGACAGGCCTGCCCTCCCCACAGGAACCACGAGAGGGAAAAGTGGCTACTGGTGTTGAAGTGGCTATGTTTTGTGGTGGTTTGTTATGCAACACAGTAATTGCAACATGAGTCATTTTCACGCTTTGTTGGTGTGCCACCTCAGAGAGCTCTGCACTCCTCCTGACACAGGATTTGCGTAAATGTCCCTCTTCATGCAGGGTGGGTATGTGGCGTAGTCTCTGGCCGTCTGTCTTCTTCCACGTTTAAGACGTGCATTCTTTTTCACGCTCCTACATTATTCCCAGGCAGGGCCATTTCCAAGAAACGTTCCCTGAAACTCCCTGGTTTGGTTCAGATGCCACTTTTCTGTGATCCCTCCTTAATCTGTCACCAGTGATCACTGTGCGGTCGTCATCGGTGCGGTTGCCTCTTCTTCCCGTGAGACTGCGATCCCGCACTCCAGGGGCTCTTTCTCCTCATTTTTGTGTTGATAGTACTTAGCACCACTTCTGCCGTCATAAAGTCTCACCACGGAATTGTGCAACTAGGACCTTGTTTATCGAGGCCTTGACTCAGAGGACAACGGAAGACGGGGGGAAAGCTTTCTAGGAGTGGGGTACCATGATATAATATCTCGAAGTTAGCAGGTTTTTAACAATGTCCTGAAGGGAAGTGCTCCTGTAAAGTATGCAAACCTCTAGCTCCCTCCAGAGAACATGGAAGCATCTTTATTCCGAGCTGGCATGTGGAGGGGCAGCGAATCTGTCCGAGTCCTGGTGGACTGCTCCAGAAACACTGGATGTCTTGTAAGACAGTGTCGCTGGAAGCTGGAGGCAGCAAGAAGGCTAGGGAGATAAGAGCCCCTAGTTTTTCCTTCTTGACTTTGGGATCAAATAGAAGGAAGCCTGAGCCTTCAGTTCTTTTTCAGTCCAACAGTTCATAAATTTACTGTGCTTCAGATGCACTTGGGGAGCTTGTGATGAATGCAGGTCCCCAGGTTCAAAACTCTGAAGCATTAGATCTTGGGTGAGCCTGGAATGTGCATTTTTAGTAAGCTCCCCAGATGATTCAGATACTGGAGATCCAAGGATCATAATTTGCAAAAAACCAGAAACAAAAATGAACCCAAAAAACATGGTAAACTGAAAAATAAAATTTCCCTCCAGACACTTATAGAATTGGGTCCCGGAACCTCTGGAAGGTACTCGAACCAATTACACAAATCATATACAGAAATGTGACCCCTGAATTCTGAGCTGGGAGTATGACTGGAACATTATGGTGTATAGCAGAAATTGACAAAACATTGCAAACTAACTACAATTTAAAAACAAGATTATCCTAGAAAATTCTATCTACATCTGACATTTCTGGGCTGAAATTAGGATTTAGTGTAGTCCTCAGATGGCGTATACCATATCAAGATTTGCAGTGAGAACAGAGGATGGGTCCCGAGTACGTGTTCTCTCTCCTAGCTGAGAACTGATTTCCTGAGTCTCCTGTTGCCTGGCCCCTCACCCTGTGTGCCTCCTGCCCTGTTGTCTCACCCTTCTCCCCTCCCACCAGCTGCTGCACCTTGCGTTTCCTCCCAACCTGAGAGCTCCTTTGTGTGCCAAGTCCAACCTGACAATTTCCAAGGCAAATTTATAACCAGAAAGATGGCGACTGTGGTTTCCAGAATTCTGACCCTCTTCCGAAAAATACAAATAGATTCCTGAAATAAAGGATGGCAACGTTTTAAGCATAGCTGCTTTTAGAGCATCTGACTTTTAACCTCAATCATTAAAAGCAGAATGGGGAAAAAAAAAAAGCATCCAAGTCAACTATAATTAAACTATCCTTGAGCTCTGCTTTGTGCTGCCCATGGAACTGGTCCTCTGTTTTGATGACCAGGGCACTCATCAAATGTCACAATTTTGGGTGGCGTGATTCCTAAGTGGCTGCAAACCCCTCAGTATAGTTTCTTGGTTTTATTCAATGTAATGAATAATTTTTTTCTGTGCTTCCCTGAGAAATGTTTTGGAAGCACTTCTTGACCCATCTGTCTGTCCTGGCTTCACAGCAGTGCCTGCCGTGACCGGGCTTTGTCCACCAACCGGAGATTGTGTGACTGCATCAAAGAAGTCTGGAAGCCACATTTACCCTTCGGTGCAGTGTCTGCCTAAGATTGCTGCACTTGAAGGGTGGAGGGACATTTCACCCCCCAAAGATGAACATGTTAAATTTTTACAATTCAACTTTCTATGAAAAGGAAATACGGACAATGGAATTGTTTTTAAATGCAGAACCGTCTAAGGACAAATGGGTATATAGAGACAGTGAAGAAAGGCTGGTTTTTTCCAACATCCTGGGAAAAGCTGGTGCGTGTTTATCCAATGGCTGCAGGGAGCTGGGGGAAGAAATAACAGAGCACTGAGACCATACGTGGTCAGCCAACAGATGAGGGTTTGCTTTTACATTCCGTAAGTATTTGTTCTAGAATGGGTACGATATAGTAAAAATGCACCTTTACTTTTGTCCCCCTCTGTCTTAGGTAGCAGACTCCAGAGGCAGAGCCATAGTCGGGGGTCCTTGGGCCAGTGGCTTATTGAAAGGATATCTTTAGGAGAAGGAGTAGGGGCCAGACAGGGCAGGGAAGGATGTGGTCTTGATGGAAGTTTAGAAGTCTTGTCCCAAGGGGATCTGTGGTGCATACATTGCAGGATGGAGTTGAACCCCCTTCCCCACTTGAAATCCCAGCTTTTGCCCTCCTGAGCCCTTCCCGGCCATTGTCTACTTGAGGGTGACAGGAGACAGTGATGTCATCTGGGTGCGGTGCCTTCTGCTCTGCTGCCCACAGCTCTCGGGAGAGAGCCACAAACAGCTCAGCCCTCACAGCCAGGTCCCCCCTGCGGAAGGGGACCTGGGATGTGAAAAGCATCTATGACATCTACTGTCCACTTTAACTTTATTTAGTGGGGGATTTTTTCCCCTGCCACATGAACCAGAGCTTTTCGGGTCACTCCCGGACAACTGATAGTCCTACAGTCTCTTTAAGCTGAAAGATGGCACTTTGATTAAGAAGTGAGACTGGCCAGTCCATCACAGAACATCACACTTCCGACTGTATTCGGAGACAAGCCTCCTTTCTCACACCAGCATCCGTGCCAGCTCTCTCAGCTGCGGCGTGCTGAGGCTGGTTTCTGCCTTCGGGAGATAAAAGGTGGGGTGGCTTGCTGCTTGCTCATTCCACCCCCTGAGCAAGCTGCTCTTCCTGACCACAGGAGGGCTGCAGTGCCTCAGAAATCAGTGGGCAGGTGGGTGATGGTCTTCCCTGACTAGTAATAGTATAAGACGACTGAGTTCTCCGTGCCAGGCAGGTGGGTGCTTTCTGTCACGAATACCTGTGTGGGTTTCTCAGAGGCTCTCTTGCTGGGTCTTGGTAACTGCAAACCCCCCACCCCCCACTGTGAATAACACCTTCTGTTTCTCTAGCCTTCATCCTCCCATATGGCCCTCTTGGGCAGGTGTCACAGTGCCTCCAAGCTGGTCTCTTTCCTGTAGAACCCACATCTGGTCCACAGGAGACACTCACTCACACATCCTTTGTCCTTGCCACCTGGACAGGCAGCCTGAACATAGTGGCAACCTTTTCTCCACCCGCAAAGCATCTGGCCAGTCTGACTTTGCAACGGGAGATGGGCAGTCCATTGTGCTTGTATAATTTCAGGAGACTGATGTCAAGTTCTGCAAGCAGTCCTGTTGAAGCCACCGTCTTATGTTTCCTCACTAGTTTATCACGACAGTTTTCAAATATGCAGTGACATTGATAAGATTTCTATACAGTGAATATCCTATACCTTCCACCTACCATTACATTGTACTGTGCTCATTTTATGACATTTGTATCCATTTTTCATCTCTTTATTCATCCTCCAGTTCAACTTATTTTTGATACATTTAAAAAGTAAATTGTAGACATCCATATATGTCCCTGTGAACACCTCAGCATCCATATCATTACGTAAGGTTCAGTATATGTCTATAATTTTTATTTTTATTTATTTATCTATTGTTGTTTTTTAATTTTTTAAACATTTTTTATTGATTTATAATCATTTTACAATGTTGTGTCAAATTCCAGTGTAGAGCACAATTTTTCAGTTATACATGAACATATAATTTTTAGATGTAAAGTTTATACATAATGAAATGCACACATCTGAAGTACTTACCAAATGACGTTCTGGAAGAGGCACACCTGCTACAGAAACAATAAAAAGACTGTGGTTTCCAGGGCTTTGGGGAGAGGGAGGAGGGAGGAATGAACAGGTGGAGCACAAGGGATTTTTAGGGCGATGAAGTTATTCTGTATGATACTATAGTGGTGGCTACATGTCATCATGCATTTGTCAAAACCCATAGAATGTACAACATCAAGAGTGAACCGTAATGTAAACTATGGACTTTGGTTGATAATAATGTGCCCATGTTGGTTCATCGATTGTACCAAATATGCCACAGTGATGAGGGATGTTGAGGGTAGGGGAGTATAGATGTGTGGATGGGAAGGGCTATGTGCGAACTCTGTATTTTCTGCTTAGTTCTGTTGTAAACCTGAAACTGCTCT
The DNA here is from genome assembly GCF_009834535.1 of Camelus ferus. Taxonomy (NCBI): domain Eukaryota; kingdom Metazoa; phylum Chordata; class Mammalia; order Artiodactyla; family Camelidae; genus Camelus; species Camelus ferus. The sequence goes on along the minus strand of NC_045696.1, from coordinate 116,115,110 downwards.
AAAAGAATAAAGTCTATTAAAAAATAAAATTAAAAAAAGAAATACTTACACTGAGTTTTGAGAAATGCATACACCTGTGTCATCCAAAGTCCTATCAAGATACAGACGTCATCCTAGAAAGTTCTTTCATGCCTCTTCAATGTTAGTCCCCACACCTCTCACCCACCAGAAGCAACCACTTTTTAAATTTTGTTTTTCCACTATAGATCAGATTTGGTATTCTAGAACCTGAGAAAAAGGAGGTGATCCAGGATGTATTCCTTTGTGTATGGATTCCCTTACTTATCACAATGTTTCTGAAACTCACATTGTTATATGTGTTAGTAGTTCCTTTTCATTGGTGAGTAATACTCTCTTTTATGGCTATAGCACACTTTGTTGTCTATTGATGGACATGTAGAATAATGTGATGATTCTGTCTTGGCTTGAGCTGAAGAGGGGGGCTTCTTTTACCCATGCCTCTTGGTGATGGGAGAGTGAAGTGGAGGCTGAGAGTTGCACTACAGGAACAGTTCTCCCCAAAGAGATTTCTTCACAAACTCTCTTTCTCTAATCTCTAACTTGCTTGACCCTTTTAAATCTTCACTGAGGGTCAGCCATCAGATTGATTCTATGCTCTCTCCTTTGAAAAGCAACACTGTCTTCTGATTGGCAGCAGCACCTTCATACCTGATATCTCTGGTATCCTGGTGACTCAGCTGAAACTTCCAGTCTAGCAAATGATGAGTCCAGTCTGGTACTCATCACTCCTTGAGTTTCAGCAGAAATAAGGAACTGCTTTGGTAGAGAGGGACTCATGAGGCTGTAGAGGCTGAATATTTCAGAGAAGTTGAAGAGGAGGAACTTGCTCACGAATAGCCGTGGCTGTCAAGTAGTGCTCTATGCGTGAGTTTCTCCCACGATATCAAATGACAGAACCAACTGTGGGGCTGGGCTCGTTTCTAGTCTCTTGCTGAAGGAGGCTCTGAAATTCCTGGCAACGTGAGTTTGTTGATGAGAAGGACCTCCATCCGTCCCTGCTAGTGAAGGTGGCCATGGACAGTGAGGTAGTGGATTCCATGATCAGCTTTGGCCCTGTGACAGACAGGGCAGTGGTGCCCTGGCAGCACTTTGCATTATTAATGGCTGCAGTACGATCACGGGGATGATCTGCAGAGACACAAAAGGAGGCGTCCCAGTGGCGATGCATCCTGAGGTGACCGCGCTACGGGAAGGGGTAGTTCTCAAAGTTACCATCTGACTGTCACCAAGAAGTACTCGTAAATGAATAAGCGCCTTGAAGTGAAACTGATTCCGCTCCATTTCAGCACATACATTTGCAAAGAATCTCAGTTAACCTTTTATGTTTGGTTCACTAATCCTGAAATCCTGCGTCGGTTAGCTAAAGTATATCGAATATAAAGAGACACAAGAGAGCATTCAGATGTAGGTGTGCAGTAAAAAGAAAAGTAGAGAGGAAGAAAGCTGAAAGACAGCTAATAAAATTCTACCTCTTCTGTGATGAGATATAGGAAATGCAATGAGACTTCCAAGCCTTTTGATGGAAACAGACGTAACTGCGGTACATGCTCAGCACGTTTGCTATCGATGAGGAAGAACGTGGTTCTCTTTAAAACCAGCTGATAGCAAGGAGATAACTTGGTAATTTTCTCTTTTTCTTAGTCCCAAATTCAATCTTCTGCACATTTTTATCAAAGCTTGAGTTTGTCTCTAAAACTTTCCCTCAGTCATTGTGGAATAAGACTTGACTTAATTTATTTTTTATAAACTATAATTTATTTTTATAGATTTTATTTAGGTATAGATATTTTAGTTAATTATAATTAACTAAAATGTACTTATATTATTGGGAAAATCATGACTTATACTAGCTTTTGTTTCTTTTAGGGAGAAACAATAGTGAGGTTCTACATATCCCCAGTTCAGCCTCCTTTATGATCGTGAAAATCCCTAGAGCGTTTCTTATTATTCTTGCTATTGAAAAACATTTGCCTGGGTTTAAATTAAGTGCTCAGATCCCCAGATATAAGAAAAGGTATCATGGTGCCTAAGAAAATGATACGTAAATCACAGACGCTTAGTTAAGTGAATTCAATTATTTTTAAAACGTTATCCTTCCAAAAAAAAAAAAAAAAAAAAGGATTGACAAAATGCTACACAAGAGATGAAAGTAACTAATTAAAGGAAGCACAACAACAATAAAAATGAAGGTATAAACAGAAGCTAAAGCAAGGAGTCAAATTAAAATGCACAATGTGTACCGTAAGATCCTTGGTGAATGGTCCCCATACTTAGCGCTGAACTTTCTGGCAACCAACAAAAAAGGAAAGCAGTCAAGGCGCACAGGTCACACAACTGTAAGATTAAATAAATCAACTTGTGTGACGGAAGCAATCTATTATTAATTGTTGAGATTAAATTTCTACCTAGAGGTGATTCTCAGGATGACATAAATTATGTCGTGAATGATGTTCTCAACAATATGCACGTAGAAGCATTTCTCAGTGTGTGTGTGCGGTATAACACCAGAGGGATTTAGTAAAACGGGTTTTAATTTTTCCTTGGGGAAAGAGGGTGCAGAGAAGAAGGTGCCCTGTATATATACAGCTCTGTAGCGGGCTGGTTCCGTCTGAGGATAAGTCGTTTTGAATGTTAGAGGAATGGATGGGCTACTTTTTCTTCAGGCAATTTTCTAGAAATATTACTTCCCTTGACCAAAATTTTGAAAAGTCCTGAGTGTTGGTGCATTTGAGGTTATACTTTCTGACAAGTACTTGGACTGCAAATATTCTTTCACACTTATGACTTCAGTGTTCTGCTGCTCTTTGGATGACGTGGACATTCTCTCATGAAATTTCAAATAGGAGAAACCTTACCCCGTCAGGAAGATGCGTGGTTCTGTTTGAAAAGGAAAACAGAATCCACTGCCATTCATGAACGAAGGGCTCCCTGGGGCCTCTTCACTTGACATCACAGAGCATGGTTATTCTAATTTTAATCTGCTATGAAGAAGTATTAACAAAGTTCCGATAGAATGTTTAAGTTTTAACAGCAAATGTCTCAGTTGCATTCTTCAAGGTAAAGCAGTTTGCAAAATGCACCTGTTAGTAACTGAACGGGTTGATTCGTTGCATGGAATTACTAACTCTCACTGTTGGAGGTGATACCTTTGTTCCTCAGCTTTGAAGAAGTTGGTAACATGTTCTTCTTTCTAAGACATGTGACAAGCCAGGTGTAATGTCTATAGAAGTCATGCCTAGAGTGAAATAATAGGAAAACACTGTATTTATATGGAGACTTGATTATTTAGTATATGTGCAAAATTTTTTCCACTAAAGAAAACATATTTATATCCTCTCTGATACAACAAAAGTAGCAGGTAAGCTATGTTTATTTTAAAGGTAAATCTATCTAGGGAATCATTTTATTTTATTTATTTTTTTTAACTTTTTTATTGATTTATAATCATTTTACAATGTGTCAAATTCCAGTGTTCAGCACAATTTTTCAGTCATTCATGGACATATACACACTCATTGTCACATTTTTTTCTCTGTGAGTTATCATAACATTTTGTGTATATTTCCCTGTGCTATACAGTGTAATCTTGTTTATCTATTCTACAATTTTGAAATCCCAGGCTATCCCTGGGTCATATGGTAAGTCTATTCCTAGTCTTTTGAGGAATCTCCACACTGTTTTCCATAGTGGCTGCACCAAACTGCATTCCCACCAGCAGTGTAGGAAGGTTCCCCTTTCTCCACAGCCTCTCCAGCATTTGTCATTTGTGGATTTTTGAATGACGGCCATTCTGACTGGTGTGAGGTGATACCTCATTGTAGTTTTGATTTGCACTTCTCTGATAATTAGTGATATTGAGCATTTTTTCATGTGCTTTTTGATCATTTGTATGTCTTCCTTGGAGAATTGCTTGTTTAGGTCTTCTGCCCATTTTTGGATTGGGTTGTTTATTTTTTTCTTATTGAGTCGTATGAGCTGCTTATATATTCTGGAGATCAAGCCTTTGTCGGTTTCACTTGCAAAAATTTTCTCCCATTCTGTAGGTTTTCTTCTTGTTTTACTTCTGGTTTCCTTTGCTGTGCAGAAGCTTGTAAGTTTCATTAGGTCCCATTTGTTTATTCTTGCTTTTATTTCTTCTAGGAGAAAATTTTTGAGATGTATGTCAGATAATGTTTTGCCTATGTTTTCCTCTAGGAGGTTTATTGTATCTTGTCTTATGTTTAAGTCTTTAATCCATTTTGAGTTGATTTTTGTATATGGTGTAAGGGAGTGTTATAGCTTCACTGTTTTACATGCTGCTGTCCAGTTTTCCCAACACCACTTGCTGAAGAGACTGTCTTTATTCCATTGTATATTCTTGCCTCCTTTGTCGAAGATGAGTTGACCAAAAGTTTGTGGGTTCATTTCTGGGCTCTCTATTCTGTTCCATTGGTCTATATGTCTGTTTTGGTACCAATACCATGCTGTCTGGATGACTGTAGCTCTATAGTATTGTCTGAAGTCTGGGAGAGTTATTCCTCCAGCCTCTTTCTTTCTCTTCAGTAATGCTTTGGCAATTCTAGGTCTTTGATGGTTCCATATGAATTTTATTATGATTTGTTCTAGTTCTGTGAAATATGTCCTGGGTAATTGGATAGGGATTGCATTAAATCTGTAGATTGCCTTGGGCATTGTGACCATTTTAACAATATTGATTCTTCCAATCCAAGAGCATGGAATATCTTTCCATTTTTTAAAGTCTTCTTTAATTTCCTTCATCAATGGTTTATAGTTTTCTGTGTATAATTCTTTCACCTCCTTGGTTAGATTTATTCCCAGATATTTTATTACTTTGGGTGCTATTTTAAAGGGGATTGTTTCTTTACTTTCTTCTTCTGTTGATTTATCGTTAGTGTAAAGAAATGCAACTGATTTTTGAATGTTAATTTTGTAACCTGCTACCTTGCTGAATTCTTCTATCAGCTCTAGTAGTTTTTGTGTGGACCTTTTAGGGTTTTCTGTATATAGTAACATGTCATCAGCATATAATGACACTTTTACCTCTTCTTTTCCAATTTGGATCCCTTTTATGTCTTTCTCTTGCCTGACTGCTGTGGCTAGGACTTCCAGGACTATGTTGAATAGGAGTGGTGATAGTGGGCATCCTTGTCTTGTCCCAGATTTTAGTGGGAAGCTTTTGAGTTTTTCACCGTTGAGTACTATGCTGGCTGTAGGTTTGTCATATATAGCTTTTATTATGTTGAGATATGTTCCCTCTATACCCACTTTGGTGAGAGTTTTTATCATAAATGGGTGTTGAATTTTATCAAAGGCTTTTTCTGCATCGATTGAGATGATCATGTGGTTTTTGTCCTTTCTCTTGTTGATGTGATGTATTACATTGATTGATTTGCGTATGTTGAACCAGCCTTGTGTCCCTGGGATGAACCCCACTTGGTCATGATATATAATCTTTTTTATGTGTTGTTGGATTCTATTTGCTAAAATTTTGGTGAGGATTTTGGCGTCTATGTTCATCAGTGATATTGGCCTATAATTCTCTTTTTTTGTAGTGTCTTTGCCTGGTTTTGGTATCAGGGTGATGGTGGCTTCATAGAATGAGTTTGGGAGTATTCCCTCTTTTTCAATTGTCTGGAAGAGTTTGAGAAGGACTGGTATGAGTTCTTCTTTGTATGTTTGGTAGAATTCCCTGGTGAAGCTGTCCGGTCCTGGACTTTTATTTGTAGGGAGGTTTTTAATTGCTATTTCTATTTCCTTTCTAGTGATCGGATTGTTCAAGTGTTCAGATTCTTCTTGATTCAGTTTTGGTGGACAGTATGTTTCCAGAAACTTGTCCATCTCCTCTAGGTTAAGGAACAAAGAGGATATACCAATTCAACTGCAAAGATAAGTTCAAAATGGCAATAAACACACATCTATCATTAATTACTGTAAATGTTAATGGACTAAATGCTCCAGTCAAAAGACACAGAGTGGCAGACTGGATAATAAAGCAAGAACCTTCAATATGCTGCATACAAGAGACCCACTTTAGGGAGAAGGACACATATAGATTGAGAGTGAAAGGATGGAAAAGGATATTCCATGCAAATGGAAAAGCCAAAAAAGCAGGTGTTGCAGTACTGATTTCAGACAAAATAGACTTTAAAACAAAGGCCATAAAGAAAGATAAAGAAGGACATTTTATAATGATTAAAGGAGTGATACAAGATGAGGATATTACACTTGTTAATATATATGCACCCAATATAGGAGCACATAAGTACATACAAGAATTACTAACAGAGATAAAGGGGGATATTGATGGGAATACAATCGTAGTTGGAGATTTTAACACTGCATTAACATCACTAGACAGATCTTCCAGACAGAAAGTAAACAAGGCAACAGAGAAATTAAATACTACAATAGAAAAACTAGATTTGGTGGATATTTTCAGAGCATTACACCCCCCAAAAATAGGATATACATTCTTTTCAAGTGCACATGGAACATTTTCCAGGATCGATCATGTAATTGGGCACAAAAGAAACCTCAACAATTTTAAGAAGATAGAAATTATCTCAAGCATCTTTACTGACCACAATGCCATGAAACTGGATCAACAACAGAGAAACAAAGGAGAAAAAAAGGAAAGCATGGAGTTTAAACAATATGTTATTGAAAAAACAATGGATCAATGAGGAAATCAAAGCTGAAATTAAAAAATACCTTGAGACAAATGATAATGAAAGCACAACCACTCAAAACCTATGGGACACAGCAAAGGCAGTGCTAAGAGGGAAGTTTATAGTGATACAGGCCTTCCTCAAAAAAGAAGAACAATCTCAAATAAACAATTTAACCCACCACCTGAATGAATTAGGAAAAGAAGAACAAAAAGCCCCAAAAAGCAGCAGAAGGAAGGAAATAATAAAGATCAGAGGGGAATTAGATACAATAGAGATTAACAAGACCATAGAAAAAATCAAGCAAACCAAAAGCTGGTTTTTTGAAAAAGTAAATAAAATCGACAAACCTCTGGCCAAACTCACAAAGAAGAAAAAAGAGAGAGGACAAATTAGCAAAATAAGAAAGGAAAATGGAGAAATTACAACAAACAAAATAGAAATACAGAATATCATACGAGAATATTATGAAAAACTATAGGGAATCATTTTAAAATGAGTCTTTTTCTTGGATGCACATAATAACAGAGTTGGGTTTAGGACAACTGTTCAGGATCAGCCTCAGTCTTGCTGTTGGAGAAACATTTGTAATAGTCAACCAGTTAAACAATCAGTTAACTAATTAGCCCTGCATATCTTTGTTTCTCTCTTCATTGGTTTCTGTATGTGTGACAGATGATAGATCCTGTTACCATTCCTTATGAATATAATTAAATACCAAAAAATGAAATCAAATTCCTCTCTTACACCATCAATAAAAATTAACACAAAATCGATTAAAGATTTAAACATAGGACCTGAAACCATAAAACTCCTAGAAGAAAATGCAGGGGAAAATCTCCTTGATGTCAGTCTCAGAAATCATGTTTTTTTGGATATAACATCAAAAGAAGAAGAACAACAACAAAAAAGCAAAAATTGACAAGTGTGGCTCTAAGAAACTAAAAAGCTTTTGCACAGCAAAATAAACTTCAACAAAATGAAAAGGTAACCTGTGGAAATGGAGAGAATATTTTCAAAACATAAATCTTGATAAGAGATTATTTTTCAAAATAAAAATTATTAGTAATAAAATTGGATCTATAATAAAATAAAAACTTCCAACAAACAGAAGTCCAGGGCCAGATAGCTTCACAAGAGAATTTTACCAAACATTTAAAGAAGAGTTAACACCCGTCCTTCTCAAACTATTCCAAAAAGCTGAAGAGGAGGGAACCCTCCCAAACTCATTCTATGAGGCCAGTGTTGTTCTGATACCAAACTAGTCAAAGATATCATGATAAATTTACAGGCCAATATCCCTGATGAATATAGATAGAAAAATCCTCAAAAATATTAGCATACACAATTCATCAATACAGTAAAAGGATCACACATCATAATCAAATGGGTTTATTCCAGAGATGTAAAAGTAGTTCAATATTCACAAATCAATCAATGTGATAATAAAACATTAATAACTATTAATAAAAAAGGATAAAAATCATGTGACCATCCAGACATAGAAACAAACTTCTGGTTACCAAAGGTGAAAGGGAGGAGGGAGAGGGATAAATGAAAAGTATGGGATTAACAAAATTCTGTGTGAAAAATAGAGAAGCAACAAGGATTTACTGTATCACACAGGGAACTACGTTCAATATCTTGTAATAATCTATAATGGAAAATAATTTGAAAACGTATATAATTGAATACACCTGAAACTAACACAGTATTGTAAACAACTATACTTTAATTAAAAACAAAAGCAAAAAATCACGTGATCATCTCAATCAGTGCAGAAGAATCATTTGATAAAATTCAATATCCATTCATGATAAAAACTCTCAACAAAGTTGGTATAAAGGGAACAGATTCTGCACAATGAGATATGGCCTCACACCTGTCAGAATGACTGTCATCAAAAAGATAAGAAATTAAAAACTACGAGGTATCACCTCACACCAGTCAGAATGGCCGTCATTAAAAAGCCCACAAATGATAAATGCTGGGGAGGCTGTGGAGAAAAGGGAACCCTCCTACACTGCTGGTGGGAATGCAGTTTGGTGCAGCCACTGTGGAAAACAGTATGGAGGTTCCTCAAAAAACTAAAAATAGACTTACCATATGATCCAGCAATCCCACTCCTGGGCATTTATCTGGAGGGAACTCTAATTCGAAAAGATACATGCAGCCCAATGTTCACAGCAGCACTATTTACAATAGCCAAGACATGGAAACTACCTAAATGTCCATTGACAGATGACTGGATAAAGAAGATGTGGTATATTTATACAATGGAATACTATTCAGCCATAAAAAGAATAAAATAACACCATTTGCAGCAACATGGATGGACCTGGAGATTGTCATACTAAGTGAAGTAAGCCAGAAAGAGAAAGAAAAATACCATATGATATCACTCATTTGTGGAATCTAAAAAAAGAAAATAGAAAAAAGAAGACACTAATGAACTCATCTACAAAACAGAAACAGACTCACAGACATGGTAAATAATCTTATGATTACCAAGGGAATGAGGGTGGGAAGGGATAAATTTGGGAGTTCGAGATTTACAGATATTAACTATTATCTATAAAAAGAGATAAAAAACAAATTTCTTCTGTGTAACACAGGGAACTATATTCAGTATCTTGTAATAAGCTTTAATGAAAAAGAATATGAAAAGGAATATATGTATATATGTATATGCATGACTGGAACATTATGCTGTACACCACACCGGAAATTGACGTATTGTAAACTGACTACACGTCAATTAAAAAAAATAAAATGAAAAAACAAATCAACCAGTTGTGCACCTTAAACTGACACAATGTTATATGTCAATTATATTTCAAGAATTAAAAGAAATAAAACGTATTCGTGAAGTGCCTATTTTGTCCTATCTGTGCTTGGCAACTCTACCAGCTCATACTTACTTGCACTAATTAGTACAACAAGGACTGACATTAGAGAAAACCCAGGTGGTTTCTTCCGTTTTCCTACTCCCATCCCAATGGGCCAAGCTTTAGTCCAATCTGTAACCAAGAAAATTTTAGCCTAGTGAAAATTCAGGAACATTGAACTGGAAGTGTTGGAAATGTTTTTTCCCCGTTTCCTGTACCCCAGGGAAGCGGCTAGTCAGTACTAAAAAGAATGATTTGGCGGAAGGAGCGACTGAAGCCTGCCATGATGAGGACATCAACCTCCTGTCACAAGCCAGGTGACCTGTGCTGGCCATGTTCACTCACCTGGGAGCCTTGCACTGTTCTGTCCCTACATTCAGTCTTCTTTGCTTCAAATGTAGGGTGGGGTTAACAGCTGTGCTCTGTGCCTCCTTAGCTAATAGCCTGCCTCTCCCCTCATTTGACGGGGCACCTCTTATAGCTGATCGTCCTTCGAGTGAGAAGGGCCAATGGAATGGAGTTGTTGCACATGATGCTTCAAACACAGGAAGGGCATACATGTGGATGTGGATGTGTGTTTCTCAAAATAAGACCTACAAAGAAGCGGTCCCTGGGGAGACAGGAATCTTACATACAGATCTCAATAGTTATTGGTAGATAATTCACCCTTGAAACATAAGTTGGCTGATGTTTTTAGACAAGCAAAAGCTAAGGAAAAAGCAGTCAAAAAGTAAACTGCACCCTGGAGTTGCATATCCCCCCACGCCTGTCTTCTTTCGCTGTGCACTGGTGTGAAGTCCATCCTGCCCCCTCATTACCCATATCAGAAAGATGGTCTGGGGCATAAAAGCCTCAGTGCTGGCCTGAAAATGTCCAAGACCCAGAAGAGACTGGACCTTGTTGATGGCTGGGGGGAGAGTTAGCAGCTGGGAAAGACGGGGGAAGTGGGGATTTCAGGGGGCCAGATGGCAAGAGAGGATCTCCTGGTTCAAGAATAGGAGGCATCAGTGTGGACAGTTCCCATGGCCTCAGGAGTGTCCAGCTGGACAGAGCGATTCTGTGCAGTGAGACAGCAAGCTGTTCCTCAGGGACAAGCACCAGCTAGCCACACAAGGCATGGTGCACGGCTTGTCACTTCCCTCAGCTTTCTCTGCTTGGGATTTCATCACATGGAGACACCTAGGGAGATGCTCAGCAAGGGAAACAAGTTTATTCTGTGGGGCTGTCCCCCTCTGCCAAAAAAAAAAAAAAAAAAACCAAACCCACCACCACCAACTCACTAACACTCCTTTGAGAGGGAGGGTCCAATGCATAGGCTATCTAAAGACTGGGATGGGGCGGGGGGGGGGTCACTGCCACACTGCTGTCTACCTTTCCTCATCTCTAGTTGTCAGGAAAATGGCTCCCCCATTGCTGATTTATGAAATTTTTTCACTTTTTCAGACAGTCCCCAAATGAACAGTCACTCTGCATTAGTAGGACTTGCACTAGTCAGGCATCTCTGTGCTTTCCGTCCTTTTAACCTGGCGGTGCTGTCCGTCACTGAGTTTTAAACCGTAATAGTTATACCTCATCAGCTTCTAAACGGTTCCATGATCTGTCAGCAGTGATAAAGGCAGGGCAATGAGACATGACAGGGCATTTCCAAGTCATTTTTTTAGGGAGGTCCAAGATGGAAAAGGTTGAAGCCTAGGGGGCATTTGAGTCACTCTACCATAGATGCTCTTATGAGGTCTTTAAAGTTCTCGGTGGTTATTATTATTATTATTATTTTTTAATATCCTGAAGCAAAAGGATTATAAATCTGATCTTACTCTGGCATGATAGCAGATAGAAGTGCACTGTATAAAACCCTACAGAGACGTGCACACATCCGGGGGTTGTCTAGGTGGTGGACAAAGCAAGAGAAAGGATAGGGTGGGCGGGGGAGTTGGGGTAGTGGTGCTCTATGTGTGAGTGAGGGTGAGGGACCTGGGAGGTAGTTTACCTCTAATGGTAGAAAACTGTAGAGATGTGGGTAGAGGAAGGTCACAAACATTGATTTACTTAGAATCTGCTGTGTTCCAGGCATGAGGCTAATTCTTGCCTCTACGTTGTCTTGTTTAACCCTTAAAAGAACTCTGTGAAATTACACAGCAGTGGGTTCAGTAGTAAGATTCCTATTTCTTTTTCTTTAACAGATGAAGACATAAACCATTTTAACAAAGAGATTGGATCTTGATCAAGGTCATACCTGTAATCAGTAGAGCAACTTAAGATGTGACAGATTCTAGACTGTCTGCTATTTCCATAATAAATGAGAGGTGTATCAAGATTTTTCAGCTAATCTCTTTAAACCCCCTCTTCCTCAGAATGGTGTTGGGATGGCTCCAGTTCTCAGAAACTATAATTTAAAGTCTATCCGGCAAGATCTTTTCCAGTCTTATTTCCTATCATTTGAAAAACATTTATTCTCTCTTTACTGCTGTGGCATTCTGCCTGGAAATAGGTGCAATGTATCATTTCCCACAATAATGGAAGGTGGGCTAGGAGTTACCTGTAATTTGTTTCTCCATCCAGGCACGCCAGATCACCTACCGTTTTATAGCTGATGTGATTGTTTTTATGAAGCCTGTAACGTTTCTAACGCTATGGTTGTGAGGATCCCGATTCTTGTCTCAGCAGAGCAATGCTACAGGAGTTGAGTCAATTCTAATTACAGAGGACAGGAGTGTGGCTGGCTAGTGACAGGGTCGGAGAGAGAACTGCACAAAACCTGCTCCTGTCCCCACCCTCTCCGATAGACCACGTAGGGACCTTTGGCCAACATTCTGCTGCCTCCATGAATTATTGTTTTCTGCCTGTCAAGGGGGGAGGAGAAAGAGTGGCAATCAAGTCATTCTCAGATAACTAGGTATTTAAGATGAGATTCTCTCCAGATCATTATATTCAAAGAGAAGACATGGGTCAAGGATATTAGTGGAACCATCTTCACATTCGGGGGAGGTTCTGGAGCACAATACTACAGATGTTGTCCCTTGACTGAAGCTTGGTTGTAGAAGAAAGCGTCATGTGGGGAAGCAGAGAAGAGCATTCGCATCCCAGTCATGGTCCTTGGTGTCTGCTTTTATTTGAACACATGTTTATGGAACATCCGCTGTTGGCCATGCCTATGCTGGCTTCCATGTAGAGAATAAGATGCAACACCGTCCCCGACAAAGTTTAGGGACACTGACCCTTAACGTTTTAAAAGCGTCTTGGCAAGTGCTCTAGCAATGTTATGAAAATGGAGGTGATGAGAATTCCAGTAGAAGCAGTTAGGGAAGGCAGTCAAGAGGTGGTATCGTCTGAGTTGATTCATAGCGCCTGGGTAATGGATTTTACAAGGCAAAGCAAGGTTAGGGAGGATACTCCGAATAAAAGCCTACTTGACAATGAGCGCGTGCTCTGTGATGGGGGAGGCTGTGTGATGGCAGGTGTTTATGAGGGCAGAGTGGGTGGAAACCAGACCTGGCACGTTGAAGTTGGAACAATATGGTGAAGGGCTTGGAAAACCACGATGAAGAGTTTGACCCTGTGGGTCATAGGTCACAGATTGCACACAGAGATCAGGAAGGAAATGTAAAAGAGCAACACGGATAAAGTAGTGCCTGTGGAAGCCTGGGGAGGAAGAACCCTTCCAAGGAAGGTAGCTGAGACTTCATTCCCACAGATGATTTTTCTAGTTTATGAATCCCTACTGCCAGATATCCCAATTTTCAGGGAGAAGGCTAAAAATCTCATTTTTAAAATGTGAGCTCTCATGATACTAAATGCTAGAAACTAGTAAAAAAAAAAAAATTGGGGAAACAACTGGGGGCCAAGAAAGCAAGTCTTAAGGTTTGTGTCTGTTCACATGCCAGTGGCTTGTAACAAGGGAAGGTGATAAATGGGAACCCACAAATATTTATACTCAAGGAGCTGACTCAGTTGTACAGAAGATGACACTTGAGCAGATAGTTGGACTGCTGGAGCCTGGGAGATGAAAATCTTGAGCCCAGGCCGTTGGGGCTTGGTGTGGGGGTAGAAGAGGGAGTGGAGAGGAGAGCCTTGAGGCATCTGCTGACTTCTGGACGCAGGGATGAGGGTGTGATATCGTCACAGTGACACCCAGGGGGTTGGAGGCTGTTAACTGAATTGAGGAGACTGTAAAAGGAGCTTCTGTCGTGTGCCTGCCGGGCTATGATTTTGCTTTTTACCATTTGAATTGACATTTGCTTTTTAACATATATTTTATACCTGTACCTTCTCTATGTTCCTGGAAGAAATTTGAAGTCAAGAGAATAGACTTTTTTCTTAAACCAAATAAATGACCCTCTCTCCTTCTTCCCATTCACACTCCAAGATGAACGTGGGCGTTAGCTGCTGGATTTTAAGCTCTTCCCCTGTACAGCATTAAGCACGTTGAGGTGGTTGAGCAATGAGCTGAAAGTATTTTAATCCTTGATGGATGGCAGAAGAAGAGGAATTTATGAGTCCAATTCTTTTCGAGTTTGAAGATAATGATTCTTGCCTTTTCTGCCTCCGCTTTTTTCTCTTGCATTTTACATTTCACGACAGTGAGTCAGACACACTATTATTCTACTTAGCAGCCTTGGCATCAGCAGCAGATTTGCATGAATCGAGGACAAGATGCTTCTATGTTATTTTCCTCCATTTGAAGTGGTATTTTATTGCAGCATAGATTTTAGGTGGTCTCTCCATTAGAACTTCAAATTCTGTAGGGATCTTCTATGTTGTCTGTTGATCTCTTAGAGGATCATTGGAATAGCCTGATATTTTGGATGGTGCATGTGACACAGAGAGGTGAGTGGATTAACTTCACACCACTCTGTGCATGTATGGAAGAGCTGAATCTACAGCAGACTCCCAACTGACACACTGAATCTGCTAGGGAGGTGCTTCCCAAACGTCTCCTGTGCAGAAAGCTGTGTTGTTATCCAGCCAAAGTTAGGACCCCTGCTTGTACCTGACGTTGTCAAAGTTCAGGCTTACTTTTCCTTTTCTATTGCTCCACACTTAGGCTTTTACTTCTGCACCAAGCAAATTGGATCAATTCTCAACACATCGAGCAAAATCTCTAGTCTAAGATACGGTAAACTCAGTGGGATTTTTAGGTAACTTGCAACATGAGCAGCAAGTAGAAACTTCTGTCATCTTCACATGTCCCTAGATGGTCACCAAGAGCGGAGAATCCTTTCCTGTCTTCCCATCTCAAGTTCTCTGAAATGGTCTACCCAGGATTTGTGGGACTGAAGCAATCTCTCCAGTCTGTCCCAGCACTACCTTCCTCGTACCTCTGCAAGAAGTGAGCAGTTAGACAGGAACTGTGTGCTTGGGACTGAATAGCAGTCGCGCACACCTGGGGAGACTGTCAGGTAGTAGGTGGCTTTGATGCTTTCACTGCTGGGCGGCTGGCAAGTTGGCAGAGAACGGGAAACAGTCGATTCCTTCCCTTTAATGAGACGGCATGTTCCCTTAACGTTCTTTCATTTGAGAAAAATTTAAAATGTGAAAGTTAACATTTTTTTGGTCAGGTAATATATGCACATGGTAAAAAAATTCAAATAGTATATTTAGTATTTCTTAAATAATAGCAGGAGCGCTAGAAAGGAAGAATAAAAGAGAGAGTTTACTCCCAGTCCTGCCACTGACTTATTTGTTACCACGGGGTTAATTAGGATACTTTTGTGTTTGAGTCTCTTCACCTGAAACCTAGAAATGGGAAACTTTGTCTAATCACTCTTTAGAGTTGTTGTGAGACCTGAATCAAATGGATGTGTGAAAATGCTTTAAGGGCATGGAGATGAAAGGATTTTGTTACAGTTTCTTTCCTCTTATCTCATTTGAGGACCCAGCCAATATCGACTGTGTGCTTGGTGGAGGCTGGGTGATGATGAAGAGCTTTGAATTATTAACTCAATTCTCAAAATAGTTCGATCAGATAAGTACTGTTATTTCACTTTTCCAGTGAGAAAATGGAGGCACAGAGAAGCTAAGTAACTTTCAAGGTTCATATGCGTGGTAATTAGTAGCAAATCTGATATAAAACTAGTCTCTTTTTCTCCCTTCTCTCCCTCACTTTCTCTCTCTCTGTATGTGTATATATGTATAAATCTACCTATTATCTATCTCTATCTATCTATCTATCCATCCATCCATCTATCCATCTATCTATCAAATGATTGTAGCCACCGGCTCTTTTACTTACTATTTTATGCTAAACATTGTGCTTATGTCATTAAACATTCCTTTAAAACGTATTTTCTGATGATTTCAAAATATATCATCTGTCTGCAGAGGAGATCCTTAACCAATTCCTATCTGCTTGACATTTGTCTTGATTTTTTTTTTTTTTTGGGCATTTATGCATAAGGCAAATTTCCTAGTTGACAGATCTTTGTGGGCATTTCTGATAATTTCCTTAGGAAAAAAAAAATCCAGAGATGGAATTACTATGTCAAATAGTGTGGGCACTTACAAGGCTCTTGATATGTATATTGCCAACACCTCCTCAGGAAAGGTTGTGCCAATTTATTCTCCCTCCAGAACTCTATATTCTGTTCTCATGAAAATGGCAGGGCAATTACAGAAGGCTAGATTAGGACCTTAAAGATCAACACGTGTGTCTGCATGTGCACTTGCTCACATGCATGGTAGACAAGGAAACAGAAGGTGGATACCTTGTCCAAGGGCACCGGGCAGATTAATGGCTGAATCTAAGTGATATTGGTTAATGATAAGTAATAGACGGGGTAGGAAATGCCTGCGTGGGAGTGAAAAATTGTCTTTCAGCCATTTTGCAGTCTCATTATAAAATGTCATCCTTCTATTTTCTGGTTACTTTGTTCTGATGACCTCAGGGACTAGCCCGCCTTGCTAGAGCTAAATCAATTGTGTGCCAGGCAGCAATGTGAAATGGCATTGGGAAGTCTGGGAGGAGGGCTGGGGAGAGGTCAGCTCCCTGTAACTCTTTTGGGGCTGTGTATCTATAGAGTGAACACCAGTCATTTAAAAAATGACGATTTGTTGTACAACCTAATAACAACATGAATGAAGATAAAAATTAAATTTAAAAACACCTACAGTTCTGCCATGACAAATAAAATTGTTTTTTCATATTCTTCATATGAATTACACTTTTGATGCACTTTTGATTATGCCACAGATAACAACTTTGTATTACTCTTTTCACATCTCAAATCATATTTTTGAAAAACATTTTGCAAATTCTGCCTGTCAAGCTGTAGTTTTAATAGCTTCCCAGTCGAGTATCTTGCCTGTTTAATTAAGTATTCCCTCCTTGTTGACCATTTAGGTTATTTCCCAGTTTTCAGTATCATTAAATAGGTGGCCAAGACATCTAGACTATGTGTATGTATTTCCCCTCTTAGTCAACATCATTTGTAAGTCCTCAGAAGGAGATTAACTACCTTAAAAAATCTGAACATTTTTAGTGGGCTTTAATACATGCTGCAAAGTGCTTTCCAGGGTGGTTGGGTAACTAGATTAAGTCAATATACATTACAAAGCATTTTTAGATGCAAGGATTTGTTTAAAAAGTTTTTAAGTCGTCCAAGCCAACTCTAGCTTCTGTCTTGAGAGCCATGGCTGTCAGCCTCATAGAGGATTTGCTCATAAACATCCTTGGTTGCGTGACTGTCATTTTTGTCCAGCCTGGGGAGAATGCTACAAGATGAAAATGGCTGTTTAACCAATTCCATTCCCAGACTTAGTGGTCTCTTAGCTGACCTCCGTAGGTTTCCTCCTGGAGAGGTGCTGTGTAAGGCTTCCTGATTTGTAGGGGTTGAGGGTAGACTTCCACAATTTATATGTTTCTTTGTTCTCTCTCATTCTGGGCATAAAGACCCCTGTTTATTTGAATTGGAATTAGTTCAGTGCTTTCTAGGTCCATCCTGAATTCAATAAACAGCCAACAACTGGCTTACTGGCTGGAGTACCATTCTGATTATTTCTTTCATATAATTAAGTAGTTTTGATCAGACCCTTTCCGTAAAAAACCCAAAAGTTTCTAGAGCATATTTCACCAAACTGCCTCATTGGGAAGATAATGTTAGCAGAAATTGGGAGGCAGGGAGTTTGGGGAGAGAGAATGAACTCAATTTTGTTATTCAGTTGAGGAAGATGAGGATGTCTAATGAAGGTGCTGGGCGTGTAGAAAGTAGACTTGATACGCTGGAAATCTGTGGTAGGAGAAAATGAAATTTGGAAATCACAGTAGGTGAAGTGCTTGTGTGCCTTAAGAAGAGAAATAAAAAAGAGGCATTAAAGGATAGAGGTTATGAAAGTGAGCTCAGAGGTCAGATGGACATGGGTTAAAAACATGGTTCTCCCTCTTATTCTGTGTCCTTGAGCGTTTAACCTTCAAGCCTCATTTTTCTTATCTACATAATGGGGGTAATAACATCTACCTCACTGTGTGGATGTGAGGATTGAATGAGATAATGCAATTTATTAAGATCGATGAATGTCAGCTATTGTTATTGTTGTAAGACTGATGGCACAACACGTGTAGGTTGTCACAGGAGGAGTCAGCAGAAGACAAAGAATAAATGGTCAAAGAGAAAAAAAAAAAAAAAGAAAACTAGTGATATTCAGGAAGCCAGGGAAAGAGGGACTCTCAGAAAGGAAGAAATGAGCAACAGAGTCAAATCTGAGACAGAAGCCAATGAAAGTCAAGACCAGAAAAGGTTTTTCAATTTGGGGATCGCTAAGTCTCCTATGACTCCCAAGAGAATGTCTTTAGTAGCAAAATTGGGCAGAAATTACTTTGTAGACATTAGTGAGTAGTAGGAAGTATTTCCTAGGACCTACTGAACTCAAAATAGATCAGATGTATTGCCAAAGACGTGAAACAATTAGCCTTATCTCGGACTTCGATTTTACACGCGCTCTCTCGTCCTACGTGCACCAAAAGCCGAGGACTTCCACGGTCCTATGAAGCAGAGATGTGCTACTGGCTGCAGCCGTCTTGTACCCTGGCTTACATGTCAACCTCTGACTTAGAAGCAGGTATATTTTCAGCTGCTAATAGGAAAACAGGATGACACATCAGTAGGCAGAGATTGGGTTCAGCACATTTACAAAGAGTTGATGGCATTTAGCTGTTAGGTGCCTGCCACACGTGCTCCTCTTGGAGCTCGTTCACCTGCAATTAAAAGGAAAGGATGTCAAGTTAAATCCACCCAATGCCTCCATTGTGGGGGGCCTGTCAAAAGAATTATTCATTGGGAGTAGCTTTCCATCCTGTTTTTCCTCTGGTTTTATTACCTCTCTGGCAGTCACGAAGATGGGTTTCTATTTTTTTTTTTTTGATACAAATTCTCATAGGATAAAATGATTCAACTTTAAATGGAAATAAGAGCTAAAAGCAAATTGCAGATTTTCCTGAATGACACAGGGCTATGGCAGGCATACCATTTTTTATAATTTCAGAGAATTTGATCTAACCACAAGGAAATAAGAAACCAACCAGAACCATTTCAGTTTTGGAAAAACAATCGAAATCTCTGTCTCTCTGATCTCTATCCTGGGTTCAAAATATTTTAGCCTTTGGGTACCTGTTAGTACTAACATTTGTTATGGCCCCATCTTCGATTGCCCCTGGAGGTGGTTCCTCATTTTGCTGCCACTAACCCAAGACACTGCAGATACTTCTGCTCAGATGCTAAGTCACCTAGAACAAGCTCCGTGAAGTGGTTAGATACTGACAGAACGTATAATTAGTAGCTAGCCTTGTGAAAGGATAAGGGGGCCAGGAGCATTTTCTGCATGAGATGACCGGCATTTCGCAAGGAAGTTGTACTTCTTTTAAAATACAGGAAACGGTATCAAGAAATTCTGGGCACAGCTCTCCCCTTGTTGCTGGCAAAGCGTCTGCAGTTGCAGGCTGAGTTCTAGTGTTTATTGGTCCAATGAAAAGCCACCTTGCTAATTTTCTAATCACATGTAGAACTCCCACCTCAAAGCCACCATCATAAAATGATGTACTGGTCAAGCCACAATTTTCTTTCCAGAGAGAGATTTAAGTTTTCATGGTCGGCATCGATGAGTGACTCTTTCAGAGGTTGATTAGGAAGTGAAACAATAGCTCAAAGAAGGACCCAAACACATGTTTATAGAATTCACTGTTATGCGCCAGGTCCTTTTTGGTGTCTTGTGGCAGGATCTCTCCTGACCCTCGATAGAACAAGGAGGCATTGGTTGAAATTGGTACCAGGAACCCCTTCGATAGTCCTGATTCCTGCAGTTTAACTGAGAGAAAGAGGCAGTTTTAATTGAAGCACATGAGACCTTTATTCCCCTCAAAGTGCACACAGACATCCCTTCTCACCCAGTTCAGGGAATCCTTTATAACAATTGATATGATAGGTTGGAATTGGTGGTGCCAGGCTGTGCTAGCTTGCTGACATAAGTATTTGGTCCTCACATTATTTAAAAAAGTTTTAGACTGCTGCCTGTATTTAAAAACTTGGAGATTTCCCACATAAATTTTGATTTGTGCCTTTTGAAAAAGTTGGATGATCTGACAATATGAGGCTTAAGTCCCTTAGGTCACTGATAATTGGAGTTGGGTACCAGTTGTCCCCATTAGATGACCCGAATGCCTTCTGTGGAGCATCAGTATTGGAAATCCTTATTTCCGTAGAACAGATCTCTCTCTATCTCCTTCTAATTCACCTTCTCCCAGTGATCGCATTATCCCATAGCTCATAGCAAACAATGGGAGCCATTAGTATGAGAGAGAAAAGGATAAATGATTCCATTATTATATGTAGGGTTTTGCTCAGAATTTTATCCCTAGGTTCTTGAGATATTAACATGTTTGCCGTAGCCAATCAGCACATTAAATAATTCATCTCTGGATCAAGGTTCTGCTTCTATTATCTTGGCTCCAGGGCTGATACCCAGAGCAGTAATGTCTTATCCAACATTTAGCATCGAAACGTCTATGACAAAGGTAATGTTTAAATCACATTGATCAAGCAAATACTTGGATCACATCTGTATCCTAAGCATAGCAGTCTAACACGTGTCCTGAGACAGAAAGGAATGCAGGATGTCACACAGGGTGCAGACTGAACGGCGGGCGGGCTTGAGACAGCCAAGGATGCCAATGGAGTTTACTATGATTAAACTCCAAGTATTTCCATTTTTAAGCCCTCTTAGTATCATAATTACCATAGTTTCCACTTTCCAGTTTAGGAAGTGCAGGTAACCTGACCTGGAGACCGTGAGCTGGGACAATGCCTGTCCGTGTCTATATCGACATCAAGGTCTATGTCTGTGTTTATGCCTATGCCTATGACTGTGTGTGTGTGTGTGTGTGTGTGTGACTGTATATGTGTATGTGTATGTCTGTGTCTCCGACTGTGTCTACGTCTCCATGTATACGCCTATGCCTATCTATATAATGTATTTTTTAGCTACTCTTTATGTGGTATAATATGTATGCACACACAATATTTATCTGTTTAAATCACATTGATTGTCAGACTTAAGACTTAAAAGTAGGGTCACCACCAGCAACATTTTCGCCACCTTCAGCATCTGCAGTCTCCCAGTGGCATAATGAGTGTAGGCAATATGATGCCCGGATAACAGCTCAGAGAAGAGAACTTGAGCTGGTTGCCAGAAATGAGCCTGCAAACGGGGCTTTCCCTCTACCCTTGTAAGAGCTGGAAGAGTTATTAAAAAATGTATCACGGGGTCATGTCATGAGACCTTGACACGCACTGGCCCATCGGCATTTTAAATCCCATTGGAATCCGGGCTTGTGTTCAGGCTCTACCATGGGAAACAGGGAGTTCCAGCTTTGTTTACCAAACCCTGAAGTCTAAAAGAATCTAACATCAAAGGAGTGCAGGGTCCTAGCCAGCAGTAAAAGCACCATCTAGGGTAGTTAAGGGGAGGAAAGATACATTGGTTGCAGACTCCTAGCCCTCAAGCTGGATGCCAAGTAGCTCTCACTTCAATTTGTTAGAATGTCTTTTTACAATAAGCCTTTCTGTCACCTAGGACATCAGACTCTGTCCGTGAAGAGGACTGTTTTTGTCAAAGGACAGAGCGTGAGTATTGACACTGCCTTTATCAGCAGTATAACTCTGGGCCATTGCCTTAACCTCTTTCACACTGAGTTTTCTTATCTACAAAATGAAGGTGATAAGCACACTCTGTAAGGCATGTAATTATGGTACCTCCTTGATAGGATTATTGCCATATTTAAATAAGGCAAAGCATATAAAGCAATTAGTACTGGGCTTTTCACACTGTAAGAATTTATTAATTTTAGCTTACTACCCTTTTTTGTTTACCCTAAGGATGGAAGAAAAGGACTGACTCCTAGATGGTACACCCAGGACTGCCCCTGCTGACTTTGACATCTTTCCTCTCTCAGTACCTCCCGGAGATACAACCCTAGGGTCTCCTCAGGGTAGGAGTCACGAGGTAGGACACCAGCATGGCCACTCTGTGGGCTAGGAGGAGCCATTATCACTGCATCTGCCACCATCCACATCCTCACCTTGGAGGATTCAGGGCCATAGCCTCTTTTGGGTCCAGGGATCAAATCTGTGTTCTTTTTTGTCCCATGTACTGCAAGTAAATTTGCTTCTGCTTTAGAAGCCTCGGTGTGGATAATTAATTTCACTTGTCCTCTTGGGAGCATAAGAGAGATGAGGGAATGAGCTGGTTCATGCTGCAGTGCACAATCCTTCCTATGAGCTTGGCTCTCCATTTAAGACTTTGAGTTTGGTAGCCCATTACCATGGTACCTTAAACTTGCTTACAAACAGATGACCACATGGTGGTTTCATGGGTGTAAACAGCTATCAAAATTCATCAAATTGTACCATGCTACTTCCTCCCTTCTTCCCTCCTTCCCGTCTCCCTCCCTTCCTTCCACCTGGTGCATATTAAAGTTAGAAAGGCAGGAACTCAACGTAAGTATTACGTCAACCAAGCTTATTCCCCTGTAGGATACAGGAAAGCATTTCTCATCTCTGCCAACTTCAGTTGGTCTTAGCAATACTAATAAGGTACTTTTATTTTGTTTTAAAGAGGCTTTTAGAAGCATCCCTGTCCGTCCATTCTCTTCACTAATTCCCCACTTTAGTGAGGCCAGAAACTTTACCCACTGGTCTCCTCGCACTTCCTGAATGTGGGAGAGAAGCGGTGATGCGTTTGGACTTACACGGCAACACACATGTTATCTAGGTGATTGAGAATGTTCGGTATGAAGACTGAGGAATAAACGTACTCTCTCATGGACCTACTAGGGATCTCCTAAAATACGTTTCATGCAGGTATAAGAATTCTTAGCTTTTAAAAGAAAAAAATTAGCCGACTCTGCCTCCTGCTTCTAAATGGTTTCTAGAAGGGTTGGATGTCCGTTAATTAAGAAAAACACTAGTTTACTTCGTCAAGATCATTGACGGGTCTGTTTCCCAGCAGGAGACATTTCCTTCCTCCCTACCCCTTTCCTTTTATTTATATTGAAGCTTTGATCAATTTGGGGAGTGTGGGAGTAGAAGGAAGACATCTGGCAATGTCATTTTCCAGCAAAGGTTGAGAATTTTATCTGAGGAATCCTCCTAGCCTGGTTTTGAACCACTTGCATCGTCTCTCCAGGAGTAGGCGTTCTCAAGAGGATGGAGCCAGATGTGAACACTTTGGTCCATACTTTATTCCTTCATGGGCACTCCTTGCATCTTCAATCCCAGGCACAATTTAAGAAATTCTTGCAGTCAGGGTGAGCCAGTGACTTGAGGAAACGAGTCTCCAAATCCTTGCTTGGGTCCTGCTCATTTAAGACTAACATTTTTAGGTTTAGGAACTGACTCTAAGGCACCATATTATTTTTTAGGAAACGATTATCTCTTGCTCAAATCTAACTTCCAAGGAATTGGATTAATGGGACAATTTATGAAAATAAACTTCTTCATGGAGCTGGGAAGGAGGGAGTTGGGAGGAAAATAGATTAAGACAGATGAAGAATATGAGAATTCTTAGAAAGCAAGATGGACATTTCCAGTTGGGACTTGCAATGTGCCCTCGGCTTGGCTGTGTTAGCTTTTAAGCCATATTGTTGTACAAGAGATAAGGAAAGATATTAAAAGTGGTTTCATTCATTGTGTTTACAAAAGAGATGGGAATGTGGGTCCTCACCGAATATTACTTAGAAAATACGATGTGAACGTCAAAAGGTTGGAGTCTGAAAGAAATTAGGTGGAGTCAAAGCAGCACATTTTAGCTAGAAAAATGTAGTGGATATAGAAAATTTGTATGCTGGATATGAGTGTTTTCTTCTTTTAGATTATAGTACTTTCTGTCATGAGCTATATCAGAACTATTCTGGTGAACTGTGTGACAAGCTGGGGAACATTTGATAAATTACCCATAATCAGGATTGTGATTTTGTGTGTCACGTTCTCAGCCCCGCTGCTTACTCCAGGGCACTGCCGTGGTGACCCGTCCTCGCAGAATTTTGACTGGTTTCCTCTAGGAACAACCTGATAGTGTCTTGCCTTGTACTCTAGCTGCATAACTCTTGCTTCCTTCCCTGTAGATCAGTTGATATCAAGGAGAACTTCTGCTCAGTGTTCACATACATGCTACATGAAATGTGGCTGAGTCCATGCCTGGAGGGTCACCCATGAACAACGGAGGACGGAAACCCATGGATAAATGCTTCCCTCCTTTGTATCCCAGGTAGACAGTTCTGGAGTGTATTTCATAAATGTTTCCAGAAAATTCTAGAGAATGGAGCACCAACTACCTGTAATGGTGGGCAGCTCCATAACACATCCTTGGATTTGCTTTCTGTGGATTCTGAAGGTGTTAGCCCATAACCCTGGGTGCTCTGACAGAAGCCACGATAGGATGTAATAGAGGAAGAGAGGACAGAGCAGTCATTTCTTTAATTACGAATCAAAAAATGGCTTCATAGATAAGGCAATGCCTGTAGTTGCCAGTGTTACAAATAGAATTGATAAAGGAGTCTGTGGGAAAGTGAGGTTCTTTCTGACAGAGTCTACAGTGTGAGCACAGCCATGGAGCCTTGTCGTAGCTCAACCTTCAGAGTTAATGGTGAGTACTTCTGGGTTCACGGCGCACAGATGGAACAATGTGGGAGGGCCAGCAGAAGCCCCACCCATCTGTGCTCATGTTTGTAGAATTAGTTTATTTCTAGTGCTGCACTGTAAGCCCTCTGTGTGCAGGACTTGCATTTTACATCCATTCTGACTTTATAGCACAGAGTCCAGGGGAGGAGGTGGCTCATCCAAAGCCATCAAAATCAAGTTGCTTGTCAGTCAACATTAAAAGGAACCCATTCACTTGGGGGACACCAAGGAAAGGGGCTAGGAATGTCGATACGAGTCATTTGGTTCAAACTTAAAAATACAAAAAAATGAGGATAATATAACAAATATTGTCTAATTATTTTTAATGAACATTTGAAGACGTTTGCTTTAAAATGGAGTGCATAGTAAAACAGTGAGAGAATTAGCTAAAAAGAATGGAATCCATTTTAATAAACTGCACATTTTGAAATCGGCTAAACTTAGACTACGATCAATTCATGTCAGTTAGTACTTAGACATAGATCAATTCAGACATCATTCAATCTGCTTTCATTCTAGAAGGCGTATGAATGCACTGAAGTCCTTTCATGGGCCAGAATGCCCAAAACAATGCTCTCACTAGGTTATGAATGAAAAGCTGTCAGATGGCTGAGAAATATCTAGGTAGACCAGAACCCCCTTTCCATCCTAATAATTTATCATCCCCCGCTTATATATTTCATATTGATACTTCCTGGTCTTCAGTGAATGAAACTTTTTTTTTTTTTTAAAGTCAACACTGATTTACTAATTACAGCATATCCTGGGCTGTTTTTATGCAACTACACAAAGCTTGTAGGTAAGTTCAGTGATGGGTCTGACTTTACTACAGACCTGACCAAACACATGCCTTTAGGGTCAGCTATCTTTACTCCTTTTGATCATGCCACAGAATTGTCTACAGCAGAGCGGAGACTTCTTGAATGCCATTAATTTGCAAACACCGTGACTATCTTCTGCAAAATACCTCTGCAGTTGTCAGAGGGATGGGTTTATAGACTCCTGAATGGCTTTCCTCTCTCTGTTGCCTAAATTTAGGTAGAGGAAATGGGCTTTCTGGGATGGGTACAGCCTGTTGCTTAACATTCTCTTTCTCTCTGCTTCTTTCTTGCCTTCCTCAATTATGGATTTTTCCTCACCTGCTAAAGCAGAGTTTAAGAACTCCTCACATAGTTAGAGATTGCTGTGTTACCATTTCAAACTCATACATGTTGGAAATCACACTCCTTCCAAATCTGGATTTATTATATTTGCAATTATTGGATGATTGAGGGTATAATGTGCATATAGCACTGACATTTGTTAATCACTTATGAGAGTGAAATGAAGTAAAATAAAGCATGAGAAAATCACTTGGAAAAAGAAGCAGCAAAACCAAGCAAGAGTTTTAATGACAATAATGATCACTGATACCAGATGGGTTTAAATACATATTTAAAATCACTTATTCGTGGATTTTTGGTGGGCCCACTATCCAGGTAGTATTTGTAATATTTCCATTCTGAAGTCTCAAATGTTTCAATGTTAATAGGAAGAGTGAAAATAGTGGCTATTATCATTATCGTCATGGTAGTTTAATGAATCTGCAAGACGTACAAGAGAGTCTTCTGCAATTAGAAAAGTGGTAATTTGAAGCCAGGAACCTCAGTGTTGACAGCCCTGCCTCTTTGACAATGCACAGAACTTGTGTAATGGTTATTTACTTGTCCTCTTTTGAACCGGCAGGTTTAGAGATGATGGTATATAAATACCCCTGCTCTTGCCTTACTTTGAAGGCTTTAATAGAACACAAAAAACAGCTGACACAGGAAAATGAGGAATAAGAAGGAAACAGAGAAGGCAACAGACGTGAAAGCAACAACTTCTTTGCCTACAGATGACTTCCTGTGTCATCTCCCCAACAGGGATTCCAGGGCAAATAGACCCCACTTGTCAGAAAACTGGAGACGTATCCTTGCATTTCTGTGTGACTCACAAAGATGGAGGGTTAGAGCAGAAAGATTTTTGGAGACAAACGCCCTGAGTTCAAATCCTGGCTCCACCAGTGACTTCTGGTTGACTCTTTAAACCGTTTATTTCTTGAGTCACTGGACCCCTGGCTCCTCTGGTTCCTCTTTCTCCTCCGAATTTACTACGGCTTTCAGGGTTTGCTTTGCTGGTAGCCAGGACTCCATGGCAGGTCATTTCAGCCATTCTTCTCAACACCCCCAGCCTCTGTACCTGCCTGACCTTCTGTATTCAGCCTGCAGACAGAGGTCCATCTGAATACATGCTTTCTCAGTCCTGGGATGCTCACTGCAGCCGGAAGGAGGAATCCCCGCACACTGCCTGCCCTGTTGCAGAACTTGCCTCTCAGCCGGGTTCCCAGGACCACCTGAAAATTCAGCTTGATGCCTCAGTGATTTCCTGTTCCCATTGCCCACAGTGGGTTGCTCTCCCAAGTGCTCACCACTCTTCCGAATTTCCAGGTCCCGCTGTTTCATGTTCGGTTGATCGTCTTGCCTCCGATTGCTTAGAGAGGATGGTATTCTCAGGCAGAAGCTCTTTAGTCTTCTGTGAAGAGCATGAAAAGTCACACCTGAACCACCTCGTCGTCTTCCCTCCTGCCTCAGAGGGAGAGGTGGGCTCAGCCCTTCTGTGTTCTTGATAACATCTCCTTTTTTCTTTTTTCCTCCAGAATAATGGTCCTTATCCTTCTCCCTCCCACGTCCCCACTGTCTCTTTTTCAATTGGCATTTCCTTCACAGCCTAAAACGTCTTCAAAGAAAGAATGCCTTCATCAACTCCACACTCCACTTTAACTTCTGTCCCATTACTCTCCCTTCTTGCTCAGCAGAGTTGATTCCCACCTCAAACGTCACGGTTTCAAATGTCTGTTGGCGCCCAGAGGGTTAATAATGACAGTGAGTGATGAGGGTGGAAGGTAGGGTCATTGTGGGCCCATTTTTGTCAGAAATAGACACTCTATTCTGCCCTTTGCTGTCATTTGGGAATGGGGGTCCAGTTTGTCCAAAACATCTGATTTTTTTTCTAAGAAAATCCAGAAATCTGGATTTCTATTAGAAATTTATCAGTGTTTAGAACACTGTACAGTCTAATCAGGGAAAAAAATTGAAACTATGTATGGTGTTGGGCATTAATTAGACTTACTGTGGAGATCATTTTGCAATGTATATAAATATTGAATCCTTATATCAGACACCTGAAACTAATATAATGTTATGTGTCACTTATACCTCAATTAGAAAAAAAGAATAAAGGATGAAAATTGTTTTAACAATTAAAAAAAAAACACTATACAGTCTTAATAAAGTACATAGGTGAGCTGAATTTGGATTTCTGACCCCAGTTTTAAATTCTTGGCCTACACTGCCTTGATTTCTCATCTCAATTTATCAACCTACTACAGTCAGTTTCCTGTCTTTACCAGTCCTTGGAAACTGCTTAGGACTAGCACTTCTCAAAGGTTAATGTGCCCACGAATTTTCTGGGAATTCTGGTAGAATATGAGAATGAATTCTGATTCAGTAAGATCTGGGGAAAGGCCTGAGTTTTGCCTTTCTAGCAAACTCCCATGTCATGCTGCTGGTCCCTGGACCACACTTTGAGAAGCAAGGCTTCAGAGCACCTGCTCATCTTTAGAGATTTATCCCGAGATAAACCGTTAAACCTCTCCCCTCCTCCACCATTACTGGACTTGACACTCTCTATTTCAGGGCACTTCCTGTATCCTCACCCAACCTCCATAAAGGTGACTGTAATTCTTCATTTCATTTACGTGTTTATCTGCCTGCCTATTGGTCTATAAGCTCCTTCGTGGCAAGGCCCAGGTCTCGCTTACACCTGTTTTTCCGAAGCACTCCTGCAGTCAGTGCCAGGAAGACAGTAAGTACTTAACAATCTGTCCATCTGCTCTCATCTCCTGTCAGGCATTCTCTAGGAGTGTGTGTGCAAGTGTTTCTTCTCTCAGGAGTTAGGTTGCAAGGGGAAGGTTTATTATTATTATTATTGTTATTGTTGTTGTTGTTATTATTATATTTATTGAAGTATAGTCAGCTACAATGTGTCAGTTTCTGGTGCACAGCATAATGTCCCAGTCATGCATATACATACATAATTAGTTTTCATATTCTTTTTTATTAAAGGTTGCTACAAGACATTGAATATAGTTCCCTGTGCTCTACAGTAGAAACTTCTGTTTATCTATTTTATATATAGTAGTTTGTATCTGCAAATCTTGAACTCCCAGTTTATCCCTTTCCCCCTCTTTCTCCCTGGGTAACCATAAGTGTTTATTATGTCTGCAAGTCTGTTTCTGTTTTATAGATGAGTTCATTAGTGTCCTCTTCTTTTTTTTTTTCTAAAGATTCCACATATGAGTGATATCATATGGTATTTTTCTTTCTCTTTCTGGCCTACTTCACTTAGAATGATGATCTCCAGGTCCATCTATGTTGCTGCAAATGGCATTATTTTATTCTTTTTAATGGCTGAGTAGTATTCCATTGTATAAATGTACCACAGCTTCTTTATCCGGTCACATGTCAGTGAACATTTAGGTTGTTTCCATGTCTTGGCTATTGTAAATAGTGCTGCTGTGAACATTGGGGTGCATGTGTCTTTTCGAATTAGAGTTCCCTCTGGATATATACCCAGAAGTGGGATTGCAGGTTCATACGGTAGGTCTATTTTTAGTTTTTTGAGGAACCTCCACACTGTTTTCCATAATGGCTGCACCAAACTGCATTACCCCCAGCAGTGTAGGAGAGTGGGTTTATTACATTGAAGGCAAAAGTCTTCACAGAAACTTCTGCCTTGCGATGAGTCCCCAAAGAAGGATTCGGTCCCTTATTCTGTTAGATTTTTTTTTCCTGCCTCATGTTCAAATTGGCCTCATAATGTCATCTTTTCATTTTGTGTTGCCAGTTTGGAAGAAAAAAACCCCAAATTCCTTTAGTTTTTATCTTTCGAGTGTTTCCCACACTTCCCTTCACCCCTAGGAGAGACCCCTGGAAGCCGTGTGTGCTCTCCTAGTGTGGCTTGGTCAGTATCTCCCAGGGGTTTTCTGCTTTGAAGGCAGCCTGCCCGATGTCTGAGGGGACCTGATCTCCTTTAGAGGAAGAGAGCACAGGGCCTGGAGGAGAGCAGTGCAGGGTAAGGAGTGTGAGTTTTGCCGCATTCACAGGCATTTTTCTTTCAGTGGTAACAGTCTTAAGAATAACTCTTTTCTCCCAAGTGGTTTAATACAGTGCAGTGAGGTTCAAAGGACTGCATTCTTTAACCTGGCCTCAGTCTGACTCATCACACCTATCAATCAATCAATCATTGAGCGTTTATGAATAACCGAGCATGTGTCAAACACTGTGTTAAGTACCCAAAATGGTAAGCTATGTCTTTCCTTAACTTCCTGCTTACAAAATGTAGATACAGCATCTTAAGGAAATCAGCACTGATCTAAGGAAAGGAGATTGATATTTTTTGAGGCTTTAATTTGGCTATTCAAGGAGCTTTATAGACTTTATATTTATTTAGTGGAAACTCTAAAACACCAGCACATAGGTGTCGTTAGCCCCATTCTACAGCTGAAGAAATTGCAAAACTCAAAGAAGTCAAATGATTTGTTCAAGATGCCAAATTAGTAAGTAGTCCAGCCAGAATTTCAACACAGTTCTGACTGTCCCCAGAATTTGCAGACTTTGCATCACAACCCCTGGCAGGATCCTAATAAAATTTGACAAGGAAAATTGTTAAGTCTTTCATAACTTTCAGCTTCTTTCCGTGTTTGGTTTCCAGGGGAATCTGGGCTTAAAAATGTGAACTAGGCTCCTGCTGTTGGGAGGATTGAATTGCTTACTCCGGTGGCAGAGACAGAGGAGAAAAAGGTTGTTAAAAATAGAACGAAGCTGAGAGATTCCGATCTTTGAAGATCGCATAGGATTCTTGCCTGGTGCTGCACAAATCTTTGTCTGCATCAGAATCAGCTTAGAGGGCTTATTAAAATACAGCTTCCTCAGCGCCACCCCCAGAGGTTATGAATTGGTAGGTCTGGTGGGCCCCCAAATGTGCGTTTCCAACAAGCTCCTGGGAGAGGCTGGGACTGCCAACTGCTGGACCCCATTTTGCGTAGCACTGGTTTTTAAAATGGACATTCACTTATGTACTTCATCAGTCCACAAATACTTTTTGAGTTTTCACTACGTGTCAGATACTGTGCTGGATAGTGAGCTGTAGTGCCCGCTCTGGACAACGTCTTATCATTGATTACTAACGTAATGTCTAATTTCCCGGGAATCCAATGATCTAATTCATACTTTCAGAGATGACATACCAGCATTTTAAACTATGTCTGAATTTTTTTTTCTCCTTTTCTGAGTAAAGTAGATGTGAAATTGTTTTATCATTGGGCAAAACATTTTTAAGGATTTTGATATGAAGTTACCAAACTATTTTCCAGAAAGGGTTGACCCATTTGCTACCCAGCCACACTGGAAGAGAATGGCTATTTTAATAAGCCTGCATCACCACAGGGCATTGTAATTTCCATTTAGATGTTTGTCTCTTCCTAATTGATTTTTTGTATCTGTTACCTATCAATGACACGGGTCCTTTAAAAAGCTTAATTTTTGAAAACTATATATATTTAAGTTTGTGCCAAGTGACCTTGAAAAAAATTGCTTTGTGACTTCCTGGATCACAAAGCAAAGAAAGAGTGGCAGGAATAATTCACCTTCTTTGATAAACACGTTATGAAATGATTTTTAAGACATGAACTCTGCTAGAACGTACTAGCAAACACTAAATCAGCTTCCGTGGTCGTTCTGACACTTGGGTTGCTTGCTTCTCTGGTACCTGCAGTGCTTTGAACGGAAGATGTAAAACACAAGGAAGGATGGAATACGAACGGGATCTTGCTGACAAATCCAAACACGAGAAGGGTTCCTTTCTGCTCGTCCTCAGTGATGCAAGCAAACTGAAAGGGACAGCAGGCAATGACACTAATACATCATCGAGCTGTTTTGTATTCATAACTTCTCAAAGATAGCACCGTTCTTTAATGCGGTATTGATTCAGCCAAGAAACGTTACTCTATTACTTTCTTGAGCTGTTGAATTAGGTTAAAGGACACCATTAGGGTTTTTAACTGGAGATGAAGAATTTTTATAGACTAGGAGCCCTTAAAATTTTCCAAAGGTTGTTGGCCAGAATGTTGACCCTTGGTGGGTTTATCACAAATCGGGGACACGGCTGGGTTCGCTGTTAGGTACAGTGGTGTTTTAGGCAGTAACATAATAGGGGGAGAAATACTTGGGGGGTTGGGAGCCTGTTGGTAACCCCAGAATTAAAGAAGAAGACATACGCCAATTCTGTCCGCCCATGAATTTGACTCATTGTCTTATAGCCACGACACGTGCCGGACGAGGTGAGCTACAGAGCTTGGCACCCAGGCCGTCTTTAAAGTCTGGGGAACGGGGATTGTGACTTCTTTTTCCACCAAGGCTTAATTTTTCTGAATCTCCTTCTTGGAAGTGTCTGAGATGGAAGAGAAATCTAAACTAATATGATAAGGGCTGCTCAGATGAAAATTGTGCTGGTTTTGGGGTGGGGGGCTGGACAATGCACAGAATGATGGCAAATATTTATACTGAGTTTTCAGCAAAATGATCTTTCCTATAACGGGATTTGACCAGTTTATAGATAGAATCATTCCATGCATGTCATTTCTAGATGGCTAACCCACATTTTTGGGTACTTTCCCTTTGCTGATCACCAATATTAGGGATCATCTGTATGTAGACTGAACCCCTATTCTTTCTAGGGGAAATCTCCCCCTCAACCTGAAGATGGTTTGCCTGTATTTGCTCTTAAAAAACCAAGTACTTCTTCTTTATGGGGAAACAATTTCCAAAGACTCAGGAAGCTTGTTCCTGCCACACTTTGTGGCTGCAGAATGCCTCGTGATGCTTGTAAGTTACTTTCACAGCCTGACCCCCCCAGCACTCCCTGTGGGCTGCAAACTCTCTTCTCGTTCCTCTCCCTTCTCCAGCGTTGCCCTGTCTCCCATACTGATAGGACAGCGGAGTGTAAATTTTGTTCTGGAACTATTTTCTGCAAATAAGGATGGTTATGATAGGACGCCTCACCATGTGACCACTTCTCAGTCTCTTCAGGAGGACTCTGCTTCACCAGAACATGTCTTCTTGATGTTTTCATTGAGAGCAGCATTTCTCGGTGTTACATTTTTAAAAGAGGCACCTCAGAGAGAAGTTATTCACAACATTTTATTAGATATTGGTACCTTCAAAGAAATCAGTTTTCAAAGCCTTTTTCTGCAGAGAATTTTGGAGGGCTGAGAAGAAACTTCAAGGTGCCGTGACTTGAGCTGGGAGGGGAGGGAGGAGGTGGGGGTGGCAATGGTGGTGGAGGACAATATATACTGTGATACTTGGAGAAAGTTGTAGGGCTTGGACACAAACTTCATGTGGTTTAATTTTTCACGAAGATAATTCCCAGAGGGCATAGTGCAGAGTAACAGAAACGCCCGAGGTGGTGGGTTAGCTGTCTCGATTGTTAGTTCTTGCTCTGCTTTCTGTGATGCAGGAGGCAAGTCCTTGGAGCCCTGTCTCAGTTTCCTCATCTGATAAACTGAGGAATTTGTTTACACGTCTAGCTCTTCCTTGTGCTTCAAGGACTGTCTTTTCTCCCTGCAGGCTGTTTCCAAATGTGATTTTCTGGAATGAATTCAACTGTGGCATTTTTCCTCACTAGAACCTTCAGTAGGTGTCTGTTGCCTGGAGATCAGTTTCCAGACCCTCAAACAAACATTTAGGACCCCCCACCAACCCCAACTACTGATCCTGTTGCTGGCTTGGCCTCAGTTTCCAGACATATCTACTGGAAGCGCACAGAAACCTGCGATCACAGTACCAGCTCAGGGGGCCTGCTGTGTGTCCCATTGGGAAGCCTGTGTTTTCCAGCCCTCACGTGGTTCCCTAGAGCACCCTGGCCCAGAGTGCCTCCTCCCTGTCTGCCTGGCTGACTCCCTGCCCCTGCCCTTGAGGGTCCCATCCCCGCTCCTCTCAGCTGATCACTGCACCTTGTCATGACCCCCTCCCAAATCTGACGGGATTCCACAATCCCATGTTCAACAGCACAGCGTGTGCTGTACGTGGAGAGTCTGTCTGTCCTAGGTTGGTCTTAACTCCTCATCTAGGCTCTAGGTGCCTTAGGACAAGGGGGACCATTCGTAGTTCAGTATAATTCCTTGCTTACTTCACAGCTGGTAGATAATAACACTATTTATGGCTCCCTAATGCTAGGAGGATGCTATTTTTTTCCCTTTTTTTTGAGGAGTGGTAATTAGGTTTATTTGTTCATTTATCCAATTATTTATTTATTTTGGGGGGGAGGTAATAGGGCTTATTTATGTATTAATTTTTTTTTTAAATGGAGGTACTGGGGATTGAACCAGGACCTCGTGCATGCTAAACACACACTCTACCCCTGAGCTATACCCTTCCTGCCAATGGTTGAAAATATTGAACCAACCTAGATTTCATAAGCCCCAAATCATGTTTTAAAGGAAGTTCCCCTTGCACATGAATAAGGGAAATCCTCACGGCTGCTGGGGACCCAGGCTAAAGCAGAGAAGGCCGATTCAGAGTGAATGAGGCCCCACTGAGGATGCCACAAGGGGAAAAGAGACTGAGGTCCCATCTTCCCTTCTGAAATTCGATGTTGTTGGAACTCTCTGATCCACCATGGTAATCCTCTGTGAGGTCTGTGGGCAGGAAAAGAGTGTCAGAGTGCTAATAATTTTTCTTGCTTTATTACTCTATCTTCATCCAATAGATATTGATGTGTAGTGCTGTCACTGTCCTATTGCAAAAGTTCCCTGACTTCCACGGTCCTTTTCTCTTTAATTCACAATTCATTTAGTAGTGACTTAAAAAATCTCCAAGTTTTAATTTGACAACCTTTTAATTGTTAATTTCTAATGTAATCACGACAAATTATATGATTTAAATGGTATCATTTTCCTAAAACGTATTTTCAGAATTCCGCTGAGACCTAGGAAATGGATAATTTTGTAATTGTTCCATGGGTACTTATGTGTACTTGAAAAGAGTATATTTTCTTGGTATATGTGTGTGTGTATAAGTAAACACATACACACACACACAACTCTGAGGGTGAATTTGGTGATTTGTTGTTCAATCTTCAACAAGCTATTTTTTAAAAAGCTTGAACTATCAGTTTCTGACTGACCTGTGTTTTCTCCCCAAATAATTTGGATATGTCAATTTTCTTTGCAATTATGTCAGTTTAAAAAAAGTATATTTCAAATTCTGGTGTTTGTATTAATTGATTGTCTTCTTGATGTATCATTCTTGTTATTATGTAATGTTCCACCTACATCCCTATGAATCATTTTTCCTTAAATTCTATTTTGTTTGCTCTTATTGTTGTCACTTCAGCTTCCTTTTGGTTATTATTTGCAAGAAATATCTTTCTATCCTTTATTTTCAAGTTTTCTGTGTCTTATTGTCAAAACAGCATGAAGCTGGGTTAAAAAATTCAACCTGATAATATCTGCATGTCTATAGATCCATTATTAGCTTTATATTTATTTTAATAATAATAATAATTTTTTGGGGGGGTTCTGCTCAAGTTCTTTTCTTTTTGTTGGCTCATCCATTTCTGCTTTTGGTTGAATTAAAGACATTTTCCCTATTTTTATATTTCTTTTTATTCTCTGCTAGTTTGGAAGCTCTGTAATTTGTTTCTATTCTACTAGTAATTGCTCTTAAATTTATAATGTACATACTGAACTATATATAGGGTGTGTGTGTGCATTTATATGTGTTTATATAGACATATTTGCTTATTTTATGAAATATATGTTTATAGCTTCTTCCTGAATATACAAAAAAGACTTTCATTATTTATTTTATACCCTTTCCCTTTTTATTTTTGTTGACCAGTACCTTATTATAACTAAAAAAAAAAACCTCAGAAATATTAGCTATCATTTTTTATAGTTAATAATTCAGTTTAATAACACACTTTGTTGATTTCTGTGTCCATCATTTAATGTTGCCTTGATCAACTTCCTTAGTTGTCAATCTAGTCATGCCTCATAGAATCGGCTGCTTGAATTTTCTTCTCAGTGGTCATAGTGGAGTTTTCATAGATCCAGTCACCATGATCTTTTACTTGGGTTTGAACTTGTTGATAGCTTTTTGATTTTTTTTTTCCTTGAGGTGTTTTGTCTATTACTGCTGTGTGCTTGGAATAAAATGTTTTTTTGCATTAACATGTGAATGTTCTGTGTCATCTTGAGCAGAATCCACCGCCGTCTAATTTGAATATGTTTGCTTGGTACTGCTAACTCTGCTTAGAGAGCAGTAAAACAGCAAGTTAGCAAATCTAAGACACGTTAAAAAGGGGGCCAAACTTACTTCTTAATTCCCTCCTTTGTTTGTCAACTCAAAGAACTTGACCGTGAGTTGGGGACCATCCCATTGAAAGGAAGATGTGAATGGCCTGATTTGTCAGCCCTGAAGTGGATCATCCCATTAACAGGGACAGTTTCTCTTTCTTTCTTTCTTTTCCTTCTAGACTTTGCTTCTCCCTACTGCTGCTTTCCTTATTTAAGGCTAGATACGACCATTTTGAATAATCAGAACCACTATATTAATGGGATTTTTCTACTTCGGTTACAATGAAAGCAATCAAGGATAAGCTTGATTGAAGATCTCACATAATTAATCACTTCTTTTCTTTATTGTTATCTCTTTTTAAAAGTGTTTTGTAAAATGATCATCTATATTAATGGAACATCTTTCAAAAGAGAGGACGTGAAAGAATGTCAATTGATATTCTAATACTAAATATCATGAAACATTTCACTATCTTATTCGGGAACCATCTGAAACTATTGAAACTCATCTTTCAATTCACACTTTTCTGGGGCTGTCATTATCTGCTGCCATATATAATAAAGAAATATACTCATCCTAACGGCTGCCAACTTCCATTTCAGCATCAGCAAATTTGATCACAATCCCAGTGAAGGATTGTGATAAGAACACAGTTTGATCTTGCTTTATGAATTATGTGTGCTCTATATAATGAGGTAGAAAATGAATATTTGTATACTTAATCATGATGTTAATCTCTATTATAACTTCAGAGAAGTGTGCCTAAAAAATGGGCTCCAACACTAATAAAACCCCACCCTCAAGAATCTGAATAACCAGGTTCAGGAGCAAGATATATTTGTCAAAGTGTCACCTAAGAGCATTTATTTCTCCTTTCAACACCTATAGGAAGCTTGGTCAGATGGTTAAACTGGCTTATAAACTTTGCTCATTTGCTTATTTAAAAATACTCAGGAGGCCAATGCCTTATCTATGAGTGAATGAATTAACTCAGATAATGGGGAAGGGGCTCTGGTTGGCTGTGGGATGATACCAGTTGTGCAAGAGGAAGTCGCTGGTTTCAGGCAGAACCCGTGTGTTGAGCTGCAGTGTCTAACAGCCTTGGGGACAGGCAGGGGAGAAGTAGCTCCCATCATCTTACAGCTCAGGGAAGAAACACTCTTTCCCCTGCCTCTGATGATAAACTCAGTTATGCATGTACACTGCGGACTGCATTTCCTCAGCGTTGGTCGCACCTGTAAGACATTATGGAGCTAAGAATTAGAACGTGAACTTGGCTTATGGAATCATCATAGACAAGAAAGATGCCGTTTTGCTGCAATGGTCAGTTCATGCTGGAAACTTCCTTTCTTGTGTCTCTTTCTCCATTGATTTGACTATTGGCTTCGTTCTCTGCTCTGCTGCTCTGTGTGGAGTTATCCAGGTCTCTGTCTCTCCGCACCTTTGTCTGGTATTCCTCTTAGCTGGATCTTGGACTCAGGTTGTTATTTACTCAATCTTTTCCCGGGTGTATTTTGCACACTTCTGCCTTCACATCTTCTTTATTTTCACATTTCATCTCCTTTTGAACAAACACTGGCGATGCATGGGGGCTCATGATAGAAGAAAAGGGACGTGACATCTTCATGAAGTTCTAAGTAATGACCCCGTCAGCTGTTGTCCTGTAAGTGCTCTGGCCCTTTTTTAGCATCAGAATAAACACTTAGTGTCTTTAAGGTTAAATTTGTGTCATATTTTATATAATGCCCTTAATAGTTGCTTTTTGTATTTTGGATTGCCATCCGTCTGCCCTTCGTTTTTAAAGATGCTGCCCTGTTTTTTCCCTGAATCTTATTATGTGTGTGTGTGTTGGTGTGTGTGTCTGTGTGCCTGATATAAAGTTCCAGCAATGTGTTTCCATGAATTATGCAGGTATAGAGTTATCAAATAAAACCTTGGCGAGCAGTGAAGGGGACTATAGAAGAACTGCTCTCTCCAGTATTTGTGAGATACAAGTGTCATGTTTAATTCAAAAGACAGGACACAGAGACATGTGTGAGGATGTTTATGGAAGCATTGATTATGATAGAAAACATCTGTAAAGAATCTCAAATGTTTATGGCTAAGAGATTGGTTTCATAAATATGGTATGTCTGTATGATGTAATACATTGAAATGATAACGTACATCTCTACTACTAATGTGGAAAAATACCCACTATATATTATTAAGGGAATAAACAATTGCATGCAACATCTACTATGATCCTGTTTTCGTATAAAAATATATATATATATAAACACAAAGGCATATGTATATATAAAGGGAAAAATGTCTGAAAGATTACACTCCTCCTTGAGCATTTAATAGTCATAATCCTGAGTTTAGTGGTATTAGAGAGTGTCTTCACATGAATATTACTTTTTATGAAATCAGTTACTACTTTTAGTAATAGAAATAGTAAAGATATATAAATATATGATATTTGTCAATAGAAAAGTATATTTATATAAAGTAAATAAAATATTCTGTGAGTTAAGTCAGAATTTCAATTACCTGCTAGAAACCCTGCTTTTTTATTCTGTTTCCAGTTGCAAGCTGTAAGCTTGCCCTGTGGTTTGAGAAGGGACAAACTGGGGAGTGTGTTTAGCCAATTTT
This sequence comes from Camelus ferus, assembly GCF_009834535.1. Classification (NCBI taxonomy): domain Eukaryota; kingdom Metazoa; phylum Chordata; class Mammalia; order Artiodactyla; family Camelidae; genus Camelus; species Camelus ferus. The sequence continues at coordinate 116,076,294 of NC_045696.1, read as the reverse complement.
ACTCAACTCAATCCTTAGCTTGTGCAAGGAAAGAGATTCATGTGTTTTAAAAATTGTGCTTGGCTCTGGGAAATACTCTAGTGGCGAAATTGAGTTTCATTACTTATTTCTCCTGTACTGTGATCTCTGTGTACTTAAGAGTTACTTAGGCTGTGGTTTTGCTTTATGTATTTATTAATATCATGTTGATTCACACTCACAAAAGTAGGTTACTGGAGGAAGGCTCTCCGGTGTCACCATAACTCACTCTTCCTTGAGCCTAACTATAATACCTTTTCAATACAGTATATTGAATCGTGTCTCAGGAGAGGAGTCTCTCTCTGATTCATACACAGATCCATTTCTCTTGTCGCTCAAATACTGAAATATCTATTGCTCCATTTCAGGTTTTATTAATCTTTTTTAAAAACTCCATTTCAGTGGCATTCTCCGCTACATGCACCTATAAATGGTGTCGGATGCTTTATGCTCTTGGGAGGCATCTTTGACAAGGTTAGAAACCTTGAAAGGAATGCAGGAGGGAGCCGTCAGGTGGGGAAGAAGGAAAAGAGACACAAATCCACACTGATGTGCGATGCTTTTTTCCTGACTATATTATATTAATTTTTCACTTTCACGGATTTATAAGACTTTTACTCACCTCTCATCACTATGTATTTCTCTCTAAATATGGTATCTTGATGTGGTGGTTTCTTTTATGTTTTAGTCAAAAGTTTCATTTTTGGTTTAGTCACTGTCATAAAAATTTTGTATGTTTATTATCCCTTCCGCTATCAGAATGTGATTTTCTTTCATCAAAAATATTAATTTGAGTTAATTGATTTCCTCCTTTGTTCTTGAAGATAGTGAGAGCTACTGATTTTTACAAGAGAAATAAACAAGTTGATACATGGCTAGAAATCCTGTGAACAACTGAAAACACTTTCCTTTCAAGTTAAAAGACTGGTTTTATTGAGGAGAAAGAGGAGAGGAGCAAGGGGTAGTGAGAGAATATGAAAATGTCTGAGAACAACCTAAAAGTCCATTGACGGATGACTGGAAAAAAGAAGTTGTGGTATATTTATACAGTAGAATACTACTCAGCCATAAAAAAGAATAAAATAATGCCATTTGCAGCAACATGGATGGACCTGGAGATCATCATACTAAGTGAAGTAAGCCAGAAAGAGAAAGAAAAATACCATATCATATCACTCATATGTGGAATCTAAAAAAAAGACACAAATGAACTTATTTACAAAACAAATAGACTCACAGCATAGAAAACAAACTTATGGTTACCAGGGGGTAAAGGGATAGGAAGGGATAAACTGGGAGTTCGAGATTTGCAAATATTAGTTACTACATATAAAATAGATAAAAAACAAGTTTCTTCTGTATAGCACAGGGAACTATATTCAATATCTTGCAGGAACCTATAATGAGAAAGAATATGAAAAGGAATACATGTACGTATATGCATGACTGGGACATTGTGTGGTATACCAGAAACTGACACATTGTAACTGATGGTACTTCAATTAAAAAAAAAAAAAAAAGAAAATGTCTGAGGAATGGGAGAAAAGGAGGAAGAAGGGAAAAGGTTAAAGTGTACTTTCTGGTAGAGACTGAGGTTGGTCTTAACTTCTTAAGAAGCGGAATTAATCTCTTCTGAGCCATCATTGGGCGGCTGTTAATTAAATGATACCACATCTTCTTATCTTCAACCTCTATAGCTCTACAGCTAAGTTGCTGAACTGGCTTTTTCAACAGATAAGATTTTCCTTTGGCAGCTACCTGTAACTTTCGATGAAAGCTTAAAGCGTCGACTGCTTTAAAGTTCTCTTTTTCTTCACTTGCCAAGCAAATAAAAGTTGCTTAATTTTGCTGACGAAAATTAGTGAAGCAGGAATGGAAAAGATTAGGAGCCAGCTTCTCATGCCCTACTCTTTCCAGATTTAAAGAAGTAAGATATTCAAGGCTGTATGTTATTCTGCAGGAATTTTCAAGCCAGAGCCCCTGGTGCTGACAGTTTCTTGATGATCACACTTTCTGGGTTTGTTTCTGCTTCTGTCTGACTGGCTTTTTATGTAATTTTGCTTTCTTCCCTGTTTCCTCTCCCATACTGGAACCGAGCATCATGGATTTAGAAAATGTGGTACTTTACAGTATATATATGTAATTTACAAGTAGACCATCCTAACATTTAGGAAATCCTATCTCCTCTAAGGCTAAGCCGGTGATGCTCTGGGTCAGCTCTGCCGGCTCCCTCAGGGTGTCCGGAATCCTGTCTGGGGACCCCAGGCACAGGCAGGAAAGGCATTTGGTGCCCCGGGGAGGAGGGAATGAGAATGCAAAACGGCTGTGTTTGCTTCCTCTCTGCTTAGTTGAGAAATTGGAATCCACACTCAGGAGTGAGAAACATGTGGAGTTTTTAAATACATTGACCTTGAAGGACCTGCAATACATCCTTATAATTGTCTCTGGATCATCGTAGCTAAAGAGCCAATGAGATACTGGGTGAGGTTTGAGGCAGACTGTATTCTCTGCATATCCTACTTCAGGGGCTAAAGTGGGATTTATTTATTTTTCTCTTTTTTTTTTTGCACATTCTCTGAAATTGTCTTTGTGATTTTTCACCTGAGTTTTTGTCCACGCCTTCATGCTATTGTCTCGTCCCTTGCTTTAGTCTGATGCTTTTATTTGAAGACATTTTGTTTCAAGGGGTCCATTTAAGTCAAGCAGCGTTACTGGGCCCTGCATACTTAGGCAGTCTATGCACACCAGCCAGTCCTTGTCCTTTTTGAAATCAAAGCTTTGTCTGGTGGACACACACTTCACTGTAATAAAGGCACATTGTAACAAACGATATTCTGGATATAGTCTTGGGGCAGCAGAGATTAATTTGGACTGGGGAGAAGAAGAAAAATCCATCAACTCATATTTTTTACACTTTTACTCTGGGTGAGGCCTTGGTGTTAAACTTGAAGAAACATGACATAGGTTTCCTTCTTTCTAGGAAATTATTTTATGGGACACCTACACAGAAAGTGTCACAAATCATGGCAGGAAATGACAATGTCAAAATCAGTGGTGGAAGCAGGCAGCGTTGGAAGACAGGAGAAGGGCGGATTGAGTCAGGGAAGAAGCCTTCATAGAAGATCTGGGCTTTTCAGGATGGATGCAAATAGGGAGGCGGAATAAGAGGATAACTTGAACAAAGGTAAAAAGTGAATGTAAGGGAGCCAGTGAGGCTAGGATATTCCTTTACTCTGGTTTAAAATTCCCTCTGACAAAATGCCGGGAACTGTCTAGAAAGGCTCATTTGTGCTTCCAAACTAAAAGCAAATGAGAACTATGTCCTTTGTATCCTCTTTCAGGCTCCTTCCCTGGGAGTCTGTCCAAGGGAGTGAAGTCAGCTCAAATTCTGCACAAGAGAACAGTCTACCTGCTAACTCCGGTCTGCAGCACGGTGAGCTTGTTTGCTGATGGGCAAAAGGTATTTCCATGCAGGGGTTTGCCTTTCAGATGATAGCTTTTTGCCTTTGGACTCTTAGTTTTCTGGAGGTTACCCATCCCAAATGGTTTGCAATGGGGCATTCCGTTTAACTACTGGGTCACAGTGAGCAGGGCTGGAGGAGACATGGAGTGTGTGTTTTTATAAAAGCATCCACCGTGTGTAACCGTGCTGTATGGTTTACTGAGAGAGACTGTGGAGGCGAGATACAGCAGCTCAGGCTGGGAAAACAAGACCAAGTGCATGTTCCAACATGGGAGGGAGTAAAAGGAAAGGATATGGTAGGAAACTGTAGTCAGCAGTGACCTGACGGACTGGGACTGGTGCCAAGTAAGAGGACGGAAGTTTCTCCTCTGGGGGATAATGGCTCTCATTGGAAGTGACTTAGCCAAATTCATAGTCATTGTCACAGGGCGCAGATGAACTTCTCCGAGATGCCAACTCTCCCGTAAAATGGTGCCCTGTTATGTTGTTAAAAATATATTTGTTGAGTCCAAGGAGGCATAATAAATTGTAAGCAAGTGGAAATGCATTAAAACGCGAGGAGAAAATGAGTTGTAATAAAAGCCAAACATTCAGCCCAGGAAAGAGATGCTAAGTGAAGTTAAGGGCAAGCCTCACAGGTGGAAACGGCAATGGGTCATAGGCTAACACATGAACTTGAACAGTAGGGGACCAAATGGCCAAACCTTTACCCAGCAGTTCCTGGGCCAGTTTGACTCGTCAACCATAACCCGTGGTCTTAAGTCAAGGCTTGAAGTTTATTCAGGAATTAAGAGATTGAATTGTTTTCTACTTTGACCAAAAAGAAAGCTCTGGAAAAGATTTCAGTAAAAGATAACCAATCTATGTGTCTGTAAATGTTGAGTAACCATGTCATAACTTAAAAAAATGCTTATTGAGCAAACTGTCTGTGTCAGGGGCTGTGAGCGTGAGTTTCAGAGTCATGATATGAGGTGGGAAGACAAGGCAGGTGTTGGAAGGTCCCATGATGCAAAGGCAGGGAAGGGGGGAGAACCGAGCATCTGTTAGAGAGAGTACTTGCCTTGGAGTTACAAGGTGAGGGAGTGATCCCTCCGCAAGCTTAACAGGCGACCCTGGGAGTATGCTTTACCTGTACAAACAAGAGAATAGAAGGTGGGGAGAAAGGCAGAAAATACCCAAGTGAGCTTTGCAGGGTAAGAGGAGTTCCTGTTTTGATGATGCATGGAGTTTGCCGTGGGGGTGAGCGGAAGTTTGTCTGGAGACACAGGTGAAATCCATACTTTGCATACCGGGCTGAGAAATTGGGACTTTTCCCCTCTGGGTCTGTGGGACACCAACAAAGCATGTTTCCAGAAGGTTTTTCTTATGTAGGATCGAATGTAACAAAGCTCAATAAACCTTATGGCACTTGTTAGGAAGTTTTGACAGGGAAAAGTTGAGAGAAAGGAACAGATGTGAAGTCATAGTGAAGGATGACATCACAGAACTTTCTGAGTGGACGGAGTGCAAAGAAAGAAGTCCAAGAAGATGCTTGTGTGCTAAGTGAAATTGTCAGACCGAAAAGGACAAACATTGTATATTCCACTTATGTGAGGTTCCTAGGATAGTCCAGTTCATAGAGACAAAAAGTAGAGCAGTGATTATAGAAGCTAGGGGAGGACAGAAGGGGGAATGGGTGTTTAATAGGTACAGAGTTTCCATTTGGGATGATGAAAAAGTTCTGGAGATGGATAAGGGTGATGACAACAATATCAATGTACACATAAAAATAGTTAAAATAGTAAATTTTGTTTAATGTGTATTTCACCACAAGAAAACAAATTCTTAAAAGAGGGAAGATGCTTATGGTTTGGGCATGCTGATTAGGACACTGATGGGCTGAAGGGACAAATCATGAGGAGAATTGGCCAGCTTTGGAAACCCGAATACAGCTCATTTCAGTCATACTAAGCGGGAGGGAAGAGTATAACCAAGTAGGAATATTTTTTTAGGATTTTGTCAAGTTCTTGATGGTCATGGTTGGCTTAGAATGATGGCTCTGTCACGATGGACACCTCTTAAAGCAGATGTGTTTCTAGTCAGCTGGCTCCCACGCATGGAGAATTTCTGATCTGGATACCGGTCCTAACGTGTGGTGCTAGGATTCTTCCTTGGAGCTCTGTCAAGGAAAGAGGGGAGAAATAGTTTGAAGGGAGCTTCAATAGAAATTTGAACCCTTTGATAGGCTCAAATAGAGGAAGAAGGAATCAAAGAGGCCATATTAAGACAAAAAACAGGTATACATAGGGATTTGTTTTCTTAGAATATTTATATTTTTTATATGTACAGTTTTATGTATATTATGTGTGTGCTAATTCTTAGTGCATGTATTTTAAGGCCCTCTTGGTATGTCATTTCTCCTTCATATGTGAATAGTTGGCTTGTCTACTGAATGAGCTAGAATTATTCCTCCAAGCAGAGCTAAATGGTTCCTTCTTTGCTCCAACCTTATTGAAAAGGGGAACACAGATTTAGCAGAGAGAACCTTGGGGTCAACTTCTGAACTGATTCAGGAGATTCAAAATCTTGAAACTTCTAATAACTGAAGTGTTATCAGTCAAGTTCTTAGCAATCATAGAAAGCGATGTTCAGCAAAACAGATGATTTACAATTCATGAATTTTTGTAATTGTGTTGAATGTCTTGAAAGGTATCTCCTATTTAAGGAATGCATTGTTAGACACTGTGGCAACGAATCATCCTTGCTAATTGCTTTGTGTAGGCTCTTGAAGCATGTTGTTTTAAAATATATACAATTTGCATCATATCCATTTTTGATTTTAGGCAATAAATACTTGTTAGTCACTAGGAGCCCAAGGTATGTACTGTTCTAACACCGTGAGGCAGATTGATTTTAAATTGAACTTTAGATATATTTGGTGAATTTTTTATAGAATATCTTTGTATTTTCACAATTTGGCAATAATTGTTTTAATTTTTAATGTTATTTAAAACATTAGGATTCAAAAAGAATTATTTAAAAAAAATTCAGACTTCGGCTAGTTGTATCCGTAGACAGTACTTAAGAGAACATACCAACAATAAGCTGTAGATGAATAACCTAAGGCTCTTGGTTTAAAAAACTTCTCTGAGGTGAGGTGGCTCTAAGTGGCAAATTCAAACAGTGCCCCCGAAGTTGAACTTAGTGTTTTATTCGGTTTGCTTCTCCTCCTTTGACACCATTAATAGTGGGTGAACTCGCTGAGTCACTGATGTCTTTGTTGATGCTAAGGACGGGTCATAAACAGATGAGTCATGAGCTATACTTAATCCTTCAATAGGTTTTATTGGCTGACACTGTTTTTTTGTTTTCTGTTTTTGTAATTAATTGTAGATGTTTAAATCTGCACACATACATAGTGATCTCGATTTGGAAACTCTCTGAAAGTCAACTACAGCTGACAATATTTGTGCTCATTCTTGTGTGGCAATATTTGCTTGGAACTGAGGAATGCCTCCTTCTCTGGTTTACTGGATTCTCCAATACTTTTCCACCCATCCTACCTCACAACATTTTTATTACGTGTTTGACCTTTGAAGGTGTCTTAATTTATGATCCTTGACATATATAGTGTAGGAACAAACAAAAAAATAAGTACTACTAAAGCAATGCTTCAGAGTTTAGAAAAGACGTTAAGATTTTTTTTTATCTATTGAAGTACAGTCAGTTGCAATGTGTCACTCTCTGGTGCACAGCACAATGTCCCAGTCGTGCAAATACATACATATATTTGTTTTAATGTTCTTTTACATTAAAGGTTATTACAAGATATTGAACATAGTTCCCTGTGCTATACAGAAGAAATTTTTCTTAAAAACTCTTTTTATATATAGTGGCTAACAATTGTAAATCTCAAACTCCCCAGTTTATCCCCTCCCACCCCCTTTCCCGGTAACCATAAGATTGTTTACTAAGTCTGTGAAGTTGTTCTTAACCAGAGTTAAGCTCTATTATACTCTCAAGGGTAAAACAAACTGATGATATTTTCATGACTTTAATTGCTCAAATTGTTTCTCATTGAGAAGACAGTGGGGTTAAAGACTTCACAAAACTTTTATTACGTTTTCTTGTGTCTTTATGGCCAACGTGGAGAAATTACAGATGGGTTTGGGACGTTAGCTTACTGTCCAGAAAATTTAAACCCAAAGCTGATCGTTAGGCTCCAAGTAGTTTACCACCATGGCCTTCCACTACAGGGAAGCCATCTGAGTGAGGTCGATGGGCTGCCCATCTTGTTTATGCTCCCTGAGTGAGTTAGATCTATTACAGAGGGCATTGCTGGATAAAGGGAGCAGTGATGCTTTAAGGTTAGGCACATCAGGATGTGTGTCCTCGGAAGCCAATTAAATAGAAAAGGCCACGGTGCCCTTTTTTTCCAACTTTGATCACTTGTGATAAATTGGAGTTTCATCTCTGACACAGCTTGGTTCAACTCTTTTGAAATATGGAAATCTTTCTGTTTTAGAGAAAGAAGGAAAGGGGGAAGTGTGGAGGCTGGAAACATACACAATCACTTGATTTGTTCGAGCAACTTTTCTCCTGAAAGGGCAGTCAACATGCTTAGCATACTTGATGGCCAGAGTCTTTTTCTGTGTGTGCAGCTCCATTCTCTGAATCCCTCCTTCACACGTATCTCCACTCCATCCCACAGTAGCCAGGTGGTGCTGCCTGGAATGATGTCGCTGCTTCAAATGCGATGATTTGGCTCCCACATGTGTAGTAGTGTCAGATGTTCCGCCTTCCAGAGAAGGGGATTATATGGGATCAGGCACCACTCCAACATTTTATCTGTGTTGTCTGCATCTGGAAATAGATCTCAATGTGTGGATCTCTGTTTGAACGAGGACTAGAAACCTCAGTGAACACTCTTCTCTTACAATTTCCTTCTGTTGGGACTTACTACGCTTCATTATTATTATTAGTTTTTTTAATCTGAGTGTCCTCCTTGAAATTTCCCAAGAAAACATAACATAGAGAAGAAAAAATAAAGTCTATGCTTCAGAATTCTGCCTTAAAACAAGATTATTGGATTATGCACTTTCCATCTGATGATGTTAGCATGGTACATTGGTTTAGAATTGAAAATAAACTCTCAGTGGTATCCACATTGCCTGTGCATTTTAATTAGAGGATTACCTGTTCTAACACTCTCTCTCTCAAAACTGTGCCAAGTGTTACCCATCCTTCATACCATGACTGGAATTTCCATCTTTGTGGTTTCATTTGTCTGGTGTAGACAACCATGTCTTGGGTAGCTAGCATCTTCCCTTGGTATTTAGCTTGAAACATAGGGAAAAAAATGCATTCTATTGGGCAGTCCATTAGCCTCCATTTGTAGGCACCCATTCTAATTAAACTAAGTAGTTTAATTACTAAAATACAGTATTAGCAAATGTTAGGTTTGCAGACTTCATAAGGCTGTTGCTGATCCTGAAGTTTCCCAGTTGTATGCATGCTAACCTAGATCACTCCTACTTTCCAGAATGAGGACAAGGTGGTGTTACGGGGTCATTCCTTCCCTTCCATGTCTACTGTGACCATTTTCTACCATCCTGGACTTGAGGTCCTCTTTCTGAGAACTTTCTGGGGCTTTCTCTTTCGTTTGATCTTTTAGTTTATCAGGGATCAGCCAGCTGTACTCCACGGGCCAAAACTGACCCACCACCTGTTTTTCTGTAAACAGTTTTGTTGACACACAGTCTCACTCAATTGTTTATATATGGGCTGAGGCTGGGTTTGCTCTACTGTGGCAGACTTGAGTAGACTTGAGTAGATGTGATAGGAAGATTGCTAGAGACTGAATGACTCATGAGGACTAAAATATTTACTATCTGGTGCTTTGCAGAGGGAGCTTGCCAACAGCCGAAGTGCACATTCACTTAAGACACATTTATTGAGTGTGTGAGATTTTACTACGTGCTGGATGCTGTAGATCTAAGTATAAACACTGTAATCCTTCCTCTTAGAGAGCTAATAGTCTTGTGGGAAAGAGACACATCAGCATTAGCTTAACCACAAAATGCAAAAAATGCTCCAAAAGTGAATTTAGTAGACACTTAATGAGCATAGAATAAGGAACATGTGATTCTGCTGGGGTGGGTGGTTTGGAAGAGGGCTTCAAGAAGAAGCAGTCTTTGCATGTTTGACTTGCAAGACCAGGAAGTTATCCAGGTAGAGGATGGGAGCCCTAGGTCACATCCCTTGCAGAAGGAGAAAAGTAAGCAGAGTCACCACGGTTGAAGGAGAGAAAAGGACTTTGGGAAACAGCAAATAGCTCAGTTCGGCAGAAGCCAAAATCCCGAAGGACTGTTTCCAGCTAGAAAGCGTGCACTACATGGAGGTATTTGAGCTTTTCAAGTGGTGTAGTGGGGAACAGAGGGAAGGGGCGTGAGACTAGGAGCTGTTTTATCTTGCTCGTGCTGATGCTCTTTGGATTTCTCTCCACACCCATCTTCCGGCTCTTCTCTAGCGTGGCTATCATCTTCTCTGTTAGCTTGGAAAGTTCTTCTTTTTGGGGAAAGCAGAGGCAGAAAAAAAAAAAAAAACTCCATCCAGGTGAAATCACTATTATTTCACTTCAAGCTGCCATCATATATTTTTTTAGAGGGTGTTGGAAGGTTTGCTTTTTTCTGCTCTTTGTTGCAAGGAAAAGGCAAGGATCATCTCCCACTTGCCTCAGTAAGGACCTACCCACGGTAGACAATCCTAACAGTTGTCCATGATTATTGTAAGACAGAAGGAGACTATATGCTGGAAGTGTTAGATCAAGTGGCAAGACCGCTTATATCCATCGCCTGTTTTCTTAGTATCTGTCAGACCTTTATGACACTTGAAATTAATTTGTCTTCACGTGGTAGGAGGAATTAAGCAAATCGAATGAAAGGAATAGCCTTTCCTTTGCTGTGGAAACTACTCTGACTCTATTTAATTAAAATATATTATTAATTAGTAGATAACAGTAATGGAGATTAACACAGCTGGCCCATTTACTTTCCCTCCAGTCAGAAATGAGGTTTTTAAACTTCTTACTGTGGCATTTATCTTTGTTCAGCTTCAAATCCTTCTTGTCCCTCTTTGAAATCTTGAGGAATAGCATTGCCATCCCATGTCAGAGCTCAGAAATATTCTTCCAAATCCCTGATCAACTGGGTTCTCCAAAGGGTAACAGTAACTAGCATTTGCATAGAACATTCAGCATGGAAAGTGCCTCTGACATAGATAATCTCATTTTACCTTCAAACATCTCACAGGGTAGATGCTTCCCTGACCATCTCATAAGTTGGAAAGGGAGGTTTCACAAAGTTAACCATCTCCCTCAAGATCTTGCACTAAGTAGGTGGCAGAGTTCAAAATGCTGACTTTGAAGTCTGTGCTTTTTAAGTCCTCCTGGAGTGATTCTTTTGCTGAAGCATGGCACAGATGTAACCAACAGCGTCAGGAGCAATGGCTCCTTGCTGTCAGAGCCAGTCCAGGGGAAAGGATGAGTTTCTCAGATGAAGCAATGTTGCCCACCTGCGCTCCCCCAGGCAGAAGGTTCACTGCAGGGATGTTACCCCTTTCTGGCTGCAGTGAGCTTCTGCAGGCCGGGCACAGCCCACATCAGAGAGCACACAGCCTCTAAACCAAGGTCAGCATTCAGACTCACTCACGTGAGTATATTTCTCTCTCCTTTTGGAGGCGGGGCTCGGTCTCTCTACCAGCAAAGTCTTGGGTCCCCTTGGGCATCTCTTTACTTATATGACTTCCACAGACTTGTCCTATCAAGTCAACTGTTGCAATTAATTCAAGTAACGTTTTTGGGCAGCTGTGATGTGTTAAAAACTCTGAAAATGCCCCAGCTGAAGAGTTATAGAGAAGAGTAGGCTTATAGTAGACTCTTGGCATTCAGAACACCTCCATCTTAGCTGCATTCTTGGACCTGGGCTCTCCTGGATGACGCTGGTCTATTGTAGTTTACACTCCCATGTAGCAGTGTTGGTGATGACACCCCCCCGGGAAAGATGTGGTGCAGGTTTGGTGCTGATAGCTGCCATCAAAGGGAAGCTTTTCAGATGGCTTTTGGGGCAAATGTCTGTAAGAGTCTTAGAAATTGTCTTCAAAGTCTCATGAGCATCCTTTGGCTTTGGGGAAGGAGGACCAGGTGGGAAAGGGATGCAAATGAAAATGGTCTCTTTTCTTCTGTTTTCCCTCTTTGGTCCATCCATCCTGGTTTGGTAGCTCAGTGATTCCCAAGTGCTCCTTTACCGACCAATGTTGATTTGTGATCATGTTACCCAAGTCTTGGCAAAATAAGGAAAACGTGTTTATAAATTTTCTTTTAAGAAATTATGGTAGTGATCAATGACAGTTTGAAAGGGAAATAATTGCTTGGCAAGATAGTTTGGCAATCTTTTGTAGATTCATGACAACTTTGGGAGCCCTTTTCCTGGCCCATTAAATGCAACTGTCTGGACTCTCTTGCTCAAGCTTGCTAGTGTTTAGACTCACTGATTTGGACAATTATCTGTGCCCTAGAGTACAGGGCCTAGACAGATGCTAATGACCATTTTCCAGCATTGCAGACTGGAAGTTACTTTCAGACAGCATAATTATTGTCAGGATGCTGTAAATGGCAGGGCAGCTCCAGGTGGTGTCATTTACTTAATGGTCTGTTTTAGTTTATGTTGTGCAGTGCCCAACTTTCCCAACCTTATGGGGCAGTTGTGACATTGTCTGGGGCACTGTGACCATAGTGTGACTTCCATTTTCCCCACGGTTAGCCACTTCTGTGTGTTTCCTCTTTGTACTCTATTGATGTCTTCTAGGGCCACGTTATTCCTATGACTCACTTTGAATCCAGTGTTTGTTCTGAATTCTAAAGTTTTTGGGTTCTAAAGTTGATGAGGCTTTGTGACCAAGAAGAGGAGATTTGGAATTCAGTGTTGGATGTGATAATCACACTATTTATTTTTGAAGTGTATAAAGGCGGCAGAAAGAAGAGTGAAAAGAACTTGGTTTGAGGGTTGCTAACTGTGTGATCTGGGCAAGGAACTTAACTTCTTTAGAGTTCTAATTGACTCAGATGCAGAATGGAGATAATAATGTGCATTTTGTAATTAGTTTTTTTTCTTGGTAAAGAATGAAATGAAATTGAAGCTTTGTTATTTGATACATTAAGGATCATTGTGTCTTTTTGGTAGATGGACTCATCATTATGTAATCGTTCCTCTCTGTATCTGGCAATTTTCTTTTCTCTGAAGTCGATTTTATCTGATATTAGTACAGCCACAGCTTTCTTTGGTTGGTGATTTCATAGTATATTTTTTTCTATCTCTTTGCTTTTAATCTACTTAACTAGTATATTTGAAATGGGTTTCTTGTACACAGCATATATGTGGGTCATTAAAAAAATCTATTCTGATGATTTATTTTAATGGGTGTATTTAAATCATTTATAGTTAATGTGACTTTTTATTATGTTAGGATTTAAGTCTGTCACTTTATTTGTTTTTTTGTTTCCCTCTGTCCCTTTTGCTGTCTTGCCTGCGGGTTACTTGAATAGTTTTTAGTATTACATTTTGCCTTATTTGTCATGTTTTTAGTATATATTTTTGTATAATTTTTGAAAATAGTTTTCTTAGTGGCTTCTCTGGAGATCACTTTATATTCCCCTTCAAAGGCATACTAACTTACGTGCCTGGAGTTCAAGTCAGCGGCTACCCCAAAGTCTCCCTTATATTCTCTTGCCTTCCTTTTTGGTTCTGGGGAGAGAAGATACACAATTCAGTGATACTCACAAATCTTCTCCTCAAGTAAATGTGTAGCTTTTATACTTAAGTGTGTATTTTAAATTATAACAATAATGTTTTGTTAAAAAATTGGAATTTCTTACTACTTTGTTGAACATGCTTTGTTTTTGCTATTTATCTACACATGACATTATATAAAAATTCTTCCTATTGTTTGGTAGGATTTTTAGTTAATTCTTTTTCAGTGTTCAACAGCCTGAGTACTGGTGGGTTTATTGACCAAATTTTAGAAACCATGACAACTCAGGAAAAAGAGCTTATTTCCCCCAAACACAGCCTATTCAGAGTCAGAAGTAACCTCTCATGAATTGCCGTTATTTCTTTTCTTTTAAAAATATTACTGCTACCTACTTATGTCTTCCTCAACAAAATAGTTGTTTTGCCTTACTTTGAACTTTATGTAAATGGAAACATACATTTATATTCTTTTGTATCTTGCTGTTTTTGTGTAATATGATGGTTGTGAAATTCATTCATGTGATTTTAAGTGGCTATTAATCGACAGGAAAAATATATGTAATCCAATAAAAAATTGGAAAAAGACTTGAACAGAGATTTCATAAAGTAGGAAATTCAAATGACCAAAATCATATTAAAATGTGCACAAGCTCATTAGTGATCAGGAACATGCATATTAAAGCCACTTGGATAAATTTGAGAGTTTGAGATCTGCAAATGTTAGCCATTATATATAAAAATAGATAAAAAAAATTTCTTCTGTAGACCACAGGGAACTATATTCAATATCTTGCAATGACCTTTAATGAAAAAGAATATGAAAATGAATATATGTATATATATGCATGACTAGGACATTGTGCTATACACCAGATTGACACATTGTAACTGACAATACTTCAGTTAAAAAGAAACAGTCACTTGACAATACCACCTGCCAGATTGGGGAAAAAAAAAACTAAAAGTGTGACAACACTATGTGTTAGTGAGAATGAGGAACAGTCAGAATTTTCATACACTGCAGGTGAAAGCAAAATTTAGTACAACTATTTTGGAAAACCCTCTGGCACAATGCTGGACGATATACCAGCAAGTCCTCTCTTATCTGTGTATTATAAAAACACAATGGCACATATTCTTGTGAAGAATATTTATAGTGACGTTACTCACAGTTGCCTCAGGCTGAAAGCAAGTGATCAATCGATTGTAGTGGATTCATAAAACGGCATACTACACTCAGTAACAAAAAGGAGCACAGTGACATTCCCTTTGCGTTTCAGTGAGTCACCTTTGTTTCCTTTTTGTCCATTTCATCAGTTTGGGGCTACAACTGGTGACATTTTGGGAGTTCCCTTGAACTAACATAGTCTATAGGAATGTTTCATTTTATATGATGCAAACCCAACAGTTCACCCTATTTATGCTCACTCCTTACTCAAATAAAATCTAAATGGTGTGTAGCTTTTTTTTTTTAACCCCCAAGCTCAAAGAACCAGGCAAAGTGGAAAAGTGTAGTGATCGCAACAGGTTAGCCTGATGCGATCCTGCCCGTCACATGCTGTGACCCCTAGCTTTTGAAAAAGGTCATTGGAAATTCCAGTAAACAGAACGCAGCTGTGATCAAGGCAGCTGGAAGAATCGGACTAGAAGGGAAAATACAATTTGATGTTTGTTTCAGAATTATATTGAGACTCTGTACCTGGGAACATTTGAAAATAAATTGCTTTTTTGAAAATTGGTGATAGGGCATAAAAACTGATGAATGGATTTTGCAGTCTTCGAATCTTTTTATTTACTCATTTTTTAACCGTGAAGGATGAAAGAGGGATGGGGAAAAGGTAAGAACTCCGTCCCTAGCCCCTCGAACTCCTGGCGGAGCACTAAGCATGGTGCAGCTGGTGTGGACCTAGGAACCTCCGTTCACAGCCTGTGGAAAGTAACCCGGCAGTAACCCACAGCTTCTTTAGCATCTGTCTACAACCCCTCCACCAGCAGTGGATGCTTTCAGGGATGGCTTGATGGAACCAGGCGCTGCAGGTCAGGGCCAAGCCCTGACCTGGTGCCCACTCCAGTCAGCTCTGACTGTCGGCAGTGGGGTAGTGATAGCAGCCGTGTGCTCACCTGCCTTGGATAGCGTTTCCTCAGTTTTCCAGGCATAAGTGCCAGACTTAAATGGCAGCCTACCAGGATCATAGGTACATTGGAGATTTTCAATTATATTTCCAAGGGAGAATTTGGCTTTCAAGCCCAAGCTTCCTTTTGGCCTCCAGGTATAAAAAGTACTGCACTGCAGAGTAAATGTGCCATACTGTCTTCTGGAGGGGAGGCAACCCAGCCTATTAAATGAAGATTCATGGAGATGTCTGCTAGAAGACACCCGGAAGGCTCTCCGCTTGGCCCGGTTTCCTCTGCTTTGGTTGATCCAAGATCCACCCCCCAGCCTGCAGGACTGAGGCATCTGTGGCTAATCTGGCTTCACTTTGTACTCTTTTTAGGATGGAGAGTGTAACCTCAACTTACTGACTCTGGTCCTGATGTAACCGAGAGGGACCCTCTGGGGCCTTCCCAGGACAGACCCCTCCCCCATCTCCTCTGCTGCAGCTCCTCTCTAAAGGACCCAAATAACAGTATATCATGCACATTTCCTGAGTTGTTTTACAGATGCCAAAACCACCACCAAATGGAAGAAATTAACTACATGATGACCATGAGCCCATAGCCCCTAGACCTATTGATGCCCAAGGGTTGATAATGTTAACCTGTCACACTGCCTTGTTACCTCACCATCAACCAACAGAGAATTGTGCATGAGCTGACCACATGCACTGTGACCCCTCCTCCCTCACCTGGCCTTTAAAAATGCTTTCCTAAATCTACTTCAGGATGACACCTGCACCCCAATGTTCATAGCAGCACTATTTACAATAGCCAAAACATGGAAACAGCCTAAATGTCCATCAACAGGTGACTGGATAAAGAAGATGTGGTATATTTATACAATGGAATACTACTCAGCCATAAAAACCGACAACATAATGCCATTTGCAGCAACATGGATGCTCCTGGAGAATGTCATTCTAAGTGAAGTAAGCCAGAAAGAGAAAGAAAAATACCATATGAGATCGCTCATATGTGGAATCTAAAAAACAAAAACAAAAACAAACAAACAAAAACAAAGCGTAAATACAGGACAGAAATAGACTCACAGACAGAGAATACAGACTTGTGGTTACCAGGGGGTGGAGGGTGGGAAGGGATAGCCTGGGATTTCAAAATTATAGAATAGATAAACAAGATTACACTGTATAGCACAGGGAAATATACACAAAATGTTATGATAACTCACAGAGAAAAAAATGTGACAATGAGTGTGTATATGTCCATGAATGACTGAAAAATTGTGCTCTACACTGGAATTTGACACAACATTGTAAAATGATTATAAATCAATAAAAAATGTTAAAAAAAAATGCTTTCCTAAAATCCATCAGGGAGTTCTGGTGTTTTGAGCACTAGGTGCCCTGGACTCCTGGCTGGGCATCCAGCAACGAATGCTGCACTTTCTTAACCACAACCTGGTGTCAGTACACTGGCTTCACTCTGCATGGGCGAGTGGACCCAAACTCGACTGGGTAACCCTGATACCTGTGGATAGGCCTCCTGGCATCTGGACCAAGGTTACGTAGATCCTGAACGTTTGGCCAATATTGCATTTGCAGCCACAGGGCCCTGGTCAGCTACTGGATATTCAGTCTTCCCATTTGTAAAATGAAGGAATTAGACTAAAAGGCTCTTACTTCTAGACTGATTAACTTCCACCTGAGCTCGTCTTTGCCCTTGGCCCTTGGCCCTTGCCAAGACAGGTTCTTGCATTCAGGCTGGAATCCACTCGTGCGGCAAAATACCCTAAAGAGCGAAATACCCTAATATTCTGCCCAGTCCTGGCTAAACACCATCATTTTACGAGGATCCAGCAAGCCTTGCACTAGTTTATCCTGAATATTGACAAAGACAGCTAACATGGACAACTGCTTAAAATGTTATTTTATAATATTTTTAAGGTCAGGAGTTCTTAACTTGAGGCCCATAGACTCCAGAAATGTGTGTGTTTGTGTGTGATGCATTCTTATTTTCTTTATGAAAAGAGGGTCCAATGCTTTTATTAGTTTCCTTGCTCAAAGACTTGAGAATGTCTGATTTGTGGTGTGAGTTTCTTGCAGATAAGAAAAGCATACATTTAGTCAATGCATTGAGCATACGGATATGTATGTTGAGCAAACATCTTCCTTTTTCCAAAACTTTAATATCTGACATCACAAGGAAAACCCTCCGTGACTGCATTTCTTTCCCATCAATGTTGACTTTTTATCTCCACTTCTTTTCCTTTCTCTTCCTTCCTCACATCTTTCTTCCTCTCCCTCTTTTTTTTTTTTTATCTTCTTTCTCCTGCTTCCTCCTCTTCCTTCTCTCTCTCCTTTCCCTCCAGTTTTCTTCTTTGTTTATCAACACATAGTTTTAGGGCCAAAACAACACCTTCTTTACCATTGTATTTCAGCCTTCATGAGAGTTCCTGGCGTACAGTACTTAGTCACAAAAGATTTACTGAATGAACACATAAATGAAGCATCCAGAAAGGATACTGTTCTGATTCTTTCAATTGTGAGGTGGTCAGGTTGGATCTCAGAAAGCGTGGAAAGTGTTCTTTCAGAGGAGCTCTGAGTCATCAGTGGATCAGAAAAGTTAGATTTGATAAAAGTACTGCATCTCCCCCAAGTCTGGCCAAGTTCCCTGGGTTTTGAGATGTTGGTTGTAGTGGCCAGTTTCAAAGACGGCCTTTAAAGACCACTGCTTGGCAGTCATACTGTTTTGTAGCCTCCTCACTGTGCCACGGTTGGTCTGTGTGACCAACAGCATGTGTCAGGCTTCCAAGGTAAAGTTATAAAAAAGAAAGCCTCTGTCTTGAGATCTCTCTCTGTCTCTGTCTGTCTCTGTCTCTGTCTGTCTGTCTTCTAGCTTTTTCTTTTGGGTCACACTTACTATGGGGAAAACTGTGCCCTAAGCTCTATAGAGAGACCCATGTGTTGAGGGACTGAAGCATCCTCTTAACAGCCATGTGAATGAGGATGCTGCCCCAGTGGACACTTGGATTACAACTTCATGAGAGACATCCTGAGCCAGAACCACCCAATTAAGCCGTTCCTAGATGGCTGACCTCCAGAAACTGTGAAACTGTAAAGTGCGGTGTTCTCAGCTGGTGAATCTGGAGTAGTTGTCACATAGCAACAGGTGGCTAACACAGTCACTGAGTGACACCTCCGGTGGGGTTAGAGTTAATGGGCTGGCGTTGGCTAATGAAGAGCATTTACCTTTTTGCTTTATAGATTAGTACCCAGGGTGGGGCAGAAACAGATCTGACAGCTAGGTTCTGACCTCAAAGAAATGCCTCTCCTCTTTGGAATTCCTGTTTATTATATGTTTGTGACTAAATCAACATTATAGCACTAAATAGTTTTTCTGTATAAAACTGAGCAAGTTCTGTAACTCCTAATGGTGCCAGAGCCAAACTGTTCCTAAAGAGAACATTTCTTTTCTGTTATTTAACCACAGATACAGCAACATATCCACTAACAGGGAATCTGTTCCATCTATAAATGAACACATGAAGCTCCTCAGAGGCAGGGCTGGCTTGTGCAGGCGGATAGCTCCTGTTCCGTACAGTAACTGATGTACACGCGATTTTGCAATTATATGTTGAAAAAAAAGAGCATCTTCTTGAATAGGTATTGTATCCATTGATACTGACTCTGAATCTTAAGGTGGGTTAATGTGCTTTGAGATCTTCTGCTGGAGAGTCTCGTGAATTTTACTGATATTTTTGACAGGCAGAGTCATCACGTTTAGAACAAGGGGTGAAGAATAGAAGAGGGGAAAAAAGAGGGAAATTGGAACTGGGCCCTAAGCCCTTTTGTGAGTTTGATTCTTTACTCCATTTATATCTATGTCTTTATCTGTATTTATATCTATACAAATAGTGTGTATCTATACATGGACATCTAGTCTACCCTTAGTCCCACCTACTGTTAATATCATTATTATAATTGTGGGAGATTTCCTCTAATCTCTCCTAGGCAATCTTTGTCAAATGGATGTCTGTTAATCTGCTGCATTTAGGAAACTTCACCAGAGGGAAGCACCCATCTACTACTTACAGATAAACAAATCAAAATGAACATAACTAGCAAGATCTTTTTTTCCTTTTAACTTGAAAAGCCTTATCGATAAATGATACTGTTGTTCTGGACTGTGTGCTGTGTAAATGTGTGTTCTGTCAGCCATACATTAGCCTCTCACAAGGGCGAGGGAAATTGAAACTGTCTTTCTAATGGATCATAAATCTTGGAAAGGATTTGAATTCATGGATTAAATGTCAGCTTTGAAAGCATTTGCTGATTTATCTTGGATCTTAAAAGAAAGAACATTTCTATGACAAATCAAATTAGTGCATTTTCATATTCTGTGTTGTAGTTTTCGAGAATAATATCCTTCAAAGAAATAATATAGCATGCAGATAAGTTTTTCCTACCTGGAGATTATTATTATTGTTATTAATTATTATTATTATTGTTATTATTAAGCCTCTCTCTGCCAACTAGAAAACTGTTGGAGAGGAAGGTTAGTGTAGAGGTTATGATTAAACATAGTGGATTGTACCTCAGAGATACCAAAATGAGTTAGTAAGTGGCTAACTCAACTGCACCTGTGTGATTGGGACAAATTCTTCATCTTTGTGTCTCTAAATCAAATGTTTTGGGTCTCCCCTCTCTCATCTCTTTTTAAAACTTTTCCCAGCTATTGTTTTCCCTTGAAATAGTGATTTGGTTTTTTAAACATATATTTTAATCACAATTTTAGAAATTAATCAAATACTGTGTTGGATGAAACAATTTGTTTGTTTGCTTTTTAATTGAAGTACAGTCAGTTTCAACGTGTCAGTGTCTGGTGTAGAGCGCAATGTCCCAGTCGTGCAGATACATACCTACTTTCATGAAACAGCTTGTCAAACCTGCTCACTAAAGCCTTATGTAACTTCAATTTGTACTATTTTCAGTTAAGTCAGATTTTTTTCGGATGTTACATATGGTCTGAAACTATTTTAACTTGAAAGTTAAAGAAACAGCGAAAGAAAAGTTTATGTACAGGGCACATCTTAACAACGACAACAGCAAAACTGCTATAATTTTCCTCCCCTCTGCTTAGAACTCCTAAGAAGGAAGCTATGACTACTAGCCTGACTTGGCATAACTTCGGCGACTTTAACATGTCTCTACTGGCCTAAGTTCACATGAAAACCATTCTATGAAAACACGCAGCTTCCCTTTGGGTTCAGGGAATTGCTCCAGGCACTGCCTCACATCCTGTAATTAGAAATCTTTAACTCTGGGTCCCTGGTCCCTTTCCTGTTGCTTCATGTATTTATACCAGCTCTTTCCCAAGTCCCCACAGTCTGACAGCACTTTCTGATGTGCATCCTGGTTGTTGATCAAGCTTTCTTTTCCCCAAGGATCTTCTGCGGATTTCACCCTCTTTGACTCCCACCTCACAACCCAAGGAAAAGTGATGCCTTGGTTATGCCTGACACCCAGACGTGAGCCAGAATCCAGCTCAAACGAGAGGACAGATTGAGCTTCTGGAGTTTGTTCCGTGTCCCAGTGGCCATGTGCCACTTTTGTGGAAGATTTAAAGCGTGATGCACAGTCCCTCCTGTAGGTGAAATTTCAGGGCAGTCCAAGTCTTTGCGATTCCACATTGTCAAGGTCGTTAGTTTTTATCATATAGTCAGTCTTAGGCTCATGAAGTTAGATGCTCTTCAGAGTTTTAAAGAAAAGTGGTAGATTGTGCCTAAAATTGGCAGTAAAATAACCACATTGAGCTCTATCCTTGGCCCTTTGACCAGACTTCCATGGTTAATAGGGGTATAATCTGTCTGTCCTTTAGTAGAATTTTCCAGTTCTGATGCTCTCAGAGGGAGTGGTTTCTGTTGCTTTTAAAGTAACAATTTGTCCAGTGCATCTTAACTGTCATATCCATTATCCCTCGATTTCTATTTTTCTACCTGCCTCTCTATAGAGGGCGTAGTACTGAATCTGTGTCCGGCAATCCAGGCTAGCACAGCTAAGTCAGGTTTAGGATTGTTGGCTCTCATCTTTTCAATGGGGGAAAATTGGGTTAATAGACTTTATTATCCTTGATACCTGAGTTTATTCCCTGATCCTAAGAGAACTGTGTGCATCACCTCCTTGGTTCACTGGAAGATTAGACCATCATGACTAAATTTCCTTGTGTGCCTACATGGTTGTAGTATCTCTCTGTTATTTGACATTTTATCAACAAGACTCATTGTTAACTAGTATTTATCCTCCACTGGGGTTCAAGCTGACAATGATTTTCAAATGATTTCTTGCATCTGGCTTCTTCTTCCCCAGTGACTGCTCCTTCCCCAGTAGGGATAGAGGTGTCCCTACTGCCTTCATTCATCAAAGCTATTTTTGAGCTCCTTGTATCCCAGGCACCAGGCTAGGTTCTGGGAACACAGGAGGGAAGGAAACAGATGAACGCCCTGTCGTCATGGAGCTCACGTGTCAGTGGCAGCTGGGAATCCTTACGCCCATCAACAGAACCCCTGCTCCTCTGCCTTTTCTCTTTCTCATCTTGTTCCAAGTTTTCCTGGAATCTGTAGCCTCTACTGCTAGAGTCTATATGAAAACTCTCTCTCTTCCACCTGCCTGGCTCTGCCCCCAAAGATACAAGTGCAGATTCCTATATCTGTCGCCAGAATGCAGAGGACATGTTCCTGGTATCTCAGCTTATCGGTTTGAAACACACTTTCTTGATAGAAACATTAGAAAATAATATGAAAATTGATAGTGATGGTCTTTAGTTTTATTAGTACTTTTGTTCCCAGCTACAGTATGGGATGAGAATATCTGTGTGGAATTTATCGGACAGTGCTTGTAATTTATCATGTAGTCCTTACTAGTATTATGATTAATGAGAAGTCATAATAGTATCTAATTTGTAGGGCTGTTGTATGATTAAATAAGATAAGATGCAGCACTAGGCTCAGAGAACGTCCCTGATAATTGTTAGACATTATATGGAACTTAAATGTCCTTCCATACTATTTTTTATTAATTGCAGTAAACAAAATTGATAACACTTTCAAAACTTCAAAAAAATACTTGTATGGCTGTTCTGAGGCCAGAGGCACCATTTGTTACAAATATGCCTCTGGTTCCCAACCAGAAATTTTACAAGAAGGTTGTTGGAACCCAAAGCTGTCAGTTGGTGGTTTCTAGTGCAATAATTCAAGGTTGTGTTGATGACCTTGAAGCTCTTTAAGATTCAGAAGTGGCCTCTGAATTAACAAAGAATGATTATGTTTTCCTTACTCTATTTTTAGATTTATTTTTCCATATTCTGTTTCTTTGAAGAGCAATGACCTACTACATAGGGTAGATAAAAGAATTCAATTGAGCCCTCGACTCCCCAGTAAAACCTCTAACATTTGACCAATGTGATGACAATAAATTTACTATAGTCAGGAGCCTCCTTTGGTAAAATAGAAACCTAGGATTCTAGGTTATCTTTGAAGCCCAGGAAAAGTAACAGAGATGAATTGTTTCATCTCTCTGATTGAACAGCCTCTGAAGAAAAGAAAACACTTTTTTAAAAATGAGATAAAACAGTGTCCAGTGAGTCATGATTTCAGGTTAGTTCAGGTCCAAAGCTCCAGAAAGAGTCTACCCAGGTGTTTCAATTAGCAGGAGGCATTGACCTGACTTCTCTAGATCCCTGAGCCTGACCCACTTACCTGTGACCTCATTTGTTCCCTGGCCTGATAGGGCCACACAGAGAGAGCAGGAGGTCACCCAGGAGGTACAGTCAGGTTGAGAGAAGCCCCTGGGCATTACGGTAAGATTTCAGCTCCCAGCTCAATGTCACTCCCCACTTCTCTCTGCCTTTCCCTTTCTTTCTGTGTTTAGATTCTGGAAATGTGAGCAGAGACTGGTTGAACTTCCAGAACCTCTTCCTTGCTTTTTCCGAGCTGCCTTTGGCAAGGGCTCTGGAGAGGACCAAAGGAGGGAGGGGAGCGGGTGCTGGCAGGGGCTGGAGTCTCTGTCACTTAGGCTAGCTAGTGCTTGCTCTTGTTTCTTATCTGATGTGTGATCCGGAGCACAGAGTTTCCGATGTTCCATTAGGCTGCCTGGCAGTGGGCATTAAGTAGGAGTGAGGGGATCTCTGAGTTTTGTATAGATGCATGAGATCTGGATTAGGTTCTGAGCAATTTCACGTCTGAAGATTTCTCCTAAGGAAATAACACTGATGAGGATGAAGACTTTACCTGGAAATCTGTAGAAAGACCTTTCAGGGCAGAAACAGAGTGCAATGGTTAAGTGTTTGCTCTGGCTCGGACTAGAATGTCCAAGTTCAAATCCTAGATCTGCAACTTACTGAATATGTGACCTTGAGCAAAGTATTTTAACTTTTTTTGGTCAGAGTTTCCTCAGTTTCTGAAGGAAGGATTGTCACTGCCTCTATTTTGCAGAAGTCTTGTTAGCATTAAATTAGTGAAGAGCTATAAATTGCTTAAGACAATGCATGCCATCTATAAGCACCTGAATAAATATTAGCTATTATTATTATTGTTGTTGTTATTAGGTTTATCACAGCATTGTTTATAATAATGAAAAACTGGAGTGACATAAATCTCCGTTGCCTAGAAACTAATTAAAGAAACCATACGGTTTCACATGACACTATACAGCTATTAAAGATGATTTTTCAGAAGACTCATTAATGACACAGAAAAATATTGCTCAACAGAAAAAAAAAACAAGTTGCAAACATTATGCATAAAAATAATTCCCTTTGTTAAATACGTTCTATGGATACATAGAGAAACAGAGGACAGAAAATGTAAAAAGTGTTAGCCAGGATCACAGATGATTCTTCTTTCTTTTTGTCCTTAGCTGTATTTTCTGTCATGAATAAGTCATATTTGCAATCAGAGGAAAGCACATGTACTTTATTAGAGCAACAACAGTTTGGTTTCAGTGACTTAATGTTTCTGTTTGTAAAACGGGAGCAGAAGGGATGTGGTGTCATAGGATTGCTGTCATTATGTTTTTGATGCCTGGCTTCTTCCTCAGCCCGACTGCCCTGATCACCTGATGGAATTAGCCCAGCGGCCGTCTTCTAGGGCACACTCCTGCCTCACTGTTTCACGTCGTTGATTCTTCTCTGAAATTAGTTTGCTTATGTGTTTGTCTTTCTTCTTTTGTTGTCTTTTCTCTCTGGAATGAAAACTCACTATCTGGGGGAACTTACTGGTGTTTTTCATAGCTGAGGAGCTTAGACTGTTGCCTGGCAGCTCAGGTATTCAATATATAATTGTTGAAGGAATAATGAATTTCAATAATTTTGCAGAGTGCTCCAGAAAATTTTAATTAACTATCGTTATTGGAGGCAGAGATGCATTTCATTCCAAATGCCTAGAAAACAACCTAGATCAAAAAGCTTGTTTTTACTCAATGACCATGTAAATTGTCACACCAAGAGCTAGGTTTACCAGATGCCTGGCCTCAGGTTTCAGAATTAACTAGAAAAGAATAGCCATCTAGTTTAACTGGTTGCCTTGTTATTTTGTTTAATCCTCACAGCAATACTGTCTCTTACTTCCTTGTTTTACAAATTATTCGGAGGTTTTGCAGATGAGGTAAGCGAGTCCTAGAGAGGTTAAATAACTTGTTCCCGTTCGCACAACTAACATGGCAGAGTCCTGGGACTGACACCCCGGGGCAGGGGTCCTGGCTCTCCAGTTGGTGCCTAATGCTAAGGAACTAAAACAATTGTCTGTGTGTGGGATGATGTGGACACATGTGTATGCAGAGTCGAGTGCTCACATGATGGCCAGTTCAGCGTTAGGTTCAATAATGTCAAAAGAGAAATAGGAATTGCGCAAATCCAAAATCTGAAAAACTGAAAAAAGAAAAAACAAAACCCCCAAACAAAAGCAAACAATTCTATAGCATTTTTGGCTTAAAAGCACCTTTCACAAATGTTATCTCCTATTATTGACCCCAAATATCTTGAATCTGAAGCTAATCTTGGAAGTATTTTATCTGCAAAAGATGAGTAGCCTAACCATGTAAAGGAAACTTAAAAATCAATAGAAACATTACTCATACTCTAAATAGAAAAAATGAAACAGGTGTAAAAACTCAAACAAAAAAAATAAGAAATGCAAATGGGCTTTAAATGCAGGAGGGAAATGTTTCTTTTTATTATCAGTCAAAAAATTGAAGCAAATTAATACAACACTGCAATGTCATTTTTGGTCAAACAGATTGCTAAACATTTGAAAAGTATAATTCTCCACGCATCAAGGAGCAGGGAAATGGTACTCTCGTCAGCATATAGGAGTATGTTCAGTGTCTTGTAATAACCTATAGTGAAAAAGCATATGAAAAGGAATACATGTATGACTGAAACATGATGCTGTGCACCAGAAATTGACACAACATTGTAAACTGACTACACTTCAAAAAAGTATAGGAGTATGAATTAGGATAGACTTTATGGCAATTAACTGGTCTTGTTATTTTAAGAATCCTGAAACATCCATCCTTTGCTTTATTACTTCTCATTCTAGGAAATAACTGGGGATGTGGAAAGTATTTCTGTTCAGCCTAGTGTTATTTACAAACATAAAAAAGAGAGCTCTTAAACTACAAAATAATAGAGACCTAATTAAATAAATAATTGTGCACATTCTTAAGGATATTTTTAATCTTCTGGGGTAGTGCTCATAATTAAATGTGTGGAGAAAAATGCAGGGGCTGAAATACTAAAATCATATTAAGATATATAAGCATGCCAGGAAGAAAGTCTGCATTTTCCGCAAAGGAGCCATATTAACTTCTTCTTAATGTGAGCCTGAGTGCTTTAATTTTTCTTCTTTATATTTTGTTCTATTTCCTATAGTTTCGAACAACAACCAGAAAAAAATTAAGCATTCCTAAAAATAAGCACACAGTCCCAGAAGACAGTGTAAGCACTGATTGATTTGCCTCAGCATGGAGCCCGTTTCAACCGTAGCTTTGTGTCGAGCAGTGGAACCTTTGCAAAGACGAGTGTGAAGACATCAGACCTTGAGATGCCCTTCAATTAAAACGTAGTAATTCAGGACCTAAAAAATGATGCTCAAATTCAAGCATTCCAAATGCACTAAGAATTTTATGTTAGTGTCACAGGGAAAGCGATGACTCCAAACAAAGAAATAAAGTCCTTCTGGAATCTGCAGAGTTTTATCATGCAGTCTTATACCAGATAGCCACTGTATTGGGGCAAAAAAAAAAAAAAAAAAACCCCACAAAAAAACCCCCAAACCCTTTCAGTCTATTGTTAAATCTCTTTTCTGCCTCATCGCCTTTCTTTTTGAAGCTTCGTTGCTTTTATGCATATAGTTTTAGCCACTATTCTTACCTCTGTTCTGCCAAAAATGAATGCACCATTTCTACATGATTTCTTGGTCTGGCCCGCCGTTCTTCTTAACTGTGCAGCTCACACATGCTGGCACTTGAGCGAATGGCCCCTGTGCCGCCCTGGGTCTCAGCTCTTCGCCTCTTCCTGCCCTCTGAGTCTGGGCTGCTCAGTCCTTCTCCCAATGTATTGGCTTTTCATTTTCTGTGTTTACTTCTAAACCATTTGTGCTTACCTCTTCTCTTAAGAGTTATTACTGTGTTAAAAATGATTTGGTGGTCGGGGTAGGGAGATGGAGATCTGGACTTTGTTCATTCTTCCGTCAGCTAGTATAGGTTCGGTTATACCATGGTAACAAGCAAGCCCCAAATCTTAGTGGCTTAAAACAGCAAAGATTTATTCTTGCGTATGTCTCATGTCTGTTGTCGACTAGCAAGGGCTTCTGCCTACATCCTCTTTGACCCCAGATCCAGGTTGTTGGAGCAGCTACCATTTCTGACATTGCTGCTTGCACGGGTAGGAGCAAAATAAAGTCATGGAATATTTCACACCAGCCATTAAATGCTCTGGCCTTGGAGTGACTCTCACTCCCCACTTCTGCTCGGAGCTAGTCCCCACTCCGCCCACCCCTGGAGAGGGGTCAGGAATAGCCCAACAAGTAGATGGCTGGGAATAGCTAGCAGACAAAGCCAACAGTTACTCCAGTACACATAGAAATAATTCCCTTTGTTAAATATATTACATCTCCTAGAATAAACATTTTTGAGACTTTGTTTTCGACTCTCTTTGTTCTCAACTCTTGAGAGCCAGTTGCCCCGATTTAAACAAGCTTATAGATATCAGAGTTTAACTGAATCCACAAAAATTTTTACATAAACATTAATAACCCACAAAAATTTTTACAGCAGATGTCAGATACTGCACTAGGTATGGGGGACACATAAATGAACAGAATGGGGCTCACAGCTTCAGGAACAACCTGTCTAATGGGAAAGAGAAACATAAAGCTAAGTAACTATAAAGCCGTAGATGTCAAGTGCTATAAAAGAGGTAAGAGCCAAATTGTACAGGAGCACACAGTGCTTGGAACCCGTATGAACCCCATTCACTCAGGCAATACTGTCAATCGAAAGATGGATCCCTCAGGGAGGACGGAGGAAGACCTTATCTCTGTGTGCTCACTGCCTGTGTCGTGCAGACGTCTGCACGTAACCTGCACCTCAGCGGGGTGTCCCCTTGAGAAGTCGGAGTTTGACCCACACTCCCATGTCTAGTGGAAAGGCCCAACCCCATGGCCTGGTGGCTGAACTCTCCAGGAGGCCTCTCTCCTCCTAAACACCTCTTGCTGTGGGTTTTTCTTTTCCACATCATGCTCCATATTGTATCTGCCCCAAACGTGGTCTGAAGCCCAGCTGATTTCCACAAAAGAAGCAATCCCAGCAAATCGTGTTTGCGGAACAGCCTTCACAGATGCTTTGGTGGGTAGAGTTGGGAGAGTAGGAAGAGGGGTAATATTGCAGCAGCAAAATCAACTTCAAATGGAATATATATGTGTGTGTGTGTGTGTATTCACATTATTATTCTTTTATTTTATTTTTTTTCCTATTTTTTAAATTGATGTATAGTTAGTTGCAGTGTGTCAATTTCTGGTGTACAGCATATAGTCCCAGTCATGCATATATATACATATTCATTTTCATATTCTTTTTTATTAAAGGTGATTACAAGATATTAAATATAGTTAGTTCCCTGTGCTATACAGAAGAAAATTTTAAAACCTATTTTTATATATGGTAGTTAATATTTGCAAATCTCAAACTCCCAAATTTATCCCTTCCCACCCACCTTCCCTCAGTAATCATACGATTGTTTACTATGTCTGTGAGTCTGTTTCTGTTTTGTAGATCAGTTCATTAGTGCCTTCTTTTTTGTTTTAAAGATTTCACGTATGAGTGATATCATATGGTATTTTTCTTTCTTTTTCTGGCTAACTTCACTTAGAATGATGATCTCCAGCCGTTCTGAAAGTGCCCCCAAACCAGCACAACCGAGGGAGGCCCCAGTTGCCTTTCACTCCACTTGGTCTCTGCTTCTCCCCATCTTGGTTTTTTTACTTTTCTACACATTTTTCCCCCTTTATATTGACTAGGGTAAGCTAGATTATGCTGTAGTAACAAGCAACCTCCCAAATCTCATTGGCCCCCCAACAACAAAGAATTATTTCCTGCTCACACCACAAGTCTACTGCAGGTAATGAGGGGCTCTGTTTAAAATCATCCTTACACATCAGGAGCAAAACAAAATTTTCCACTTCTATGGCATGATTTAGGGCTCATGTTTTGATGCCTGGGGTCTAGCCAAACCTAGATTCTTACGGATTTACCTGATCCTGACTGCATTCTTACAGTATTTATTTTCCCAAAGATAGTTATGTCTGTAAGAGCTGTTTAGATAATGTCTTTTTTTTGTGTAACAAATATCAATTTATGGCACATAATACTTATTTATAGGATCAGTTCAGTTCCCTCCTCTGGGAAGGAGACTTGAACTAAAAGAAAGCAAGTTTAGCAGGTCAATTAATGAACTATGTCTTCTCAAGTGCATGGCTTTGGCTCTTACAGGATCCTCAACTTGGAATGCCCTTCATCTTGATTGTTAACTAACCTTATTTTGGTGATCACTTCACAATATGTACATATTGTGTACACCTTAGACTACTTACTCGATGTTATTTGTCAATTATATTTCAGCAAAACTAGGGCAAAAAAACTTTTTGTCCTGTGATTGGCTATTTCTTGTAATTGAGTTCAGCCTCAACTCAAACTTTCCTTGTTCAGAGATGTTTTTCCTGACTCTTCTATTTATTTATTTATTATTTAAAAAATGTTTTAAATTTTTAATCTTTTTTACTGAAGTATAGTTTACAATGTGTCAATTTCTGATGTACAGCATAATGTTTCAGTCAACCATATACATACATATATTCCTTTTCATATTCCTTTTCATTATAGGTTCCTACAAGATACTGAATATAGTTCCCTATGCTGTACAGTAGAACCTTGTCATTTCTCTGTTTTATATATATTAGTTAGTATCTGCAAATCTTGAACTCCTAATTTATCCCTTCCCACCTCCACTCCCCCTGGTAAGTTTGTTTGCTATGTCTGTGAGTCTGTTTATGTTTTGTAAATAAATTCATTTGTATCTTTTTTTTTTTTTTGATTCCACAATATGAGTGATATCACATGGTATTTTTCTTTCTGTTTCTGGCTCACTTCACTTAGAATGATGGATCTCCAGGGCCATCCTGATTGCCATATTAAAACAAGCAAACAAAACAACAAACAACTCTCCCTTATACATACAGTATTCCCATGTTAATGGCATGAAGGCACTTATTTTTATTTGAGATTACCTTGTTTATTTATGTTCCACTTATTTACTTTTCTCCCCCAACCCCACTAAAATAAATTCCATGAGGATAGGAATACTGTGGTTCTTACATGCTCCTGAATTCTTAGCTCTTTGACTAGTTGCTGGCACACTGTAGGCCCTCAATAAAATTTGTTGCATAAAGGAATGAGTTTGTAGGCTCCTTTTGGCAGCCCTACAGTCAAATGCATGTGTCCTGACTTTTTGTTGTTGCTGTTGTTTTAAAGTGGAGGTTTCCTATGAGTTTGGGCATTTGTGTGCATTTACAGGAAGCATAAAAGTACTTGGAGTACAGCCTATGGGGGGTAAGTGACTCCACTTTATGAAATCCAAACCACCAAAGTCAAGAAGTCAATGTAAAAATCCCTAAGGGATCTTTACACAAATCCAGGTGCGCGACAAGTTCCCTTACCATACATTCTAGCTAGACCGTCTTTGCTGGACCTGCTCCCCTTGTGCCATTTCTCCCTCCCTCCCTCCTTTCCTTCTTTGCCATCAATTTATTTATCTCTCTGTATCTTCCTCTCCTTCTTTCTCCTTCCATCTTTTCCTTTCTTCCTTCCTTCTTTCCTGTCTACTTATTTATCATTCATTTTCCTGAAACTGAGTAACTGTTTCTAATCCAGGAAAAGAGCATGGGTTCATTGTTACTAGAACACTGGTTCAAGAGAAGAACTGGGGTGGGGTTGGGTATAGCTCAGTGGTAGAGTGCATGCTTCACACTATATAATTTTAAATTTCTTTTATAATAATAAAAAAAAGAATGTAATTTTGCCCCTTCCACCCCAAACAAGCAGACAACAAATGGAGATTCCTTAAAAAACTAAAAATAGAGTACCATATGATCCAGTAATCCTATGCTTGGGTATATATCCAGAGGGAACTCTAACTGGAAAAGACACATGCACCTCAATGTTCATAGCAGCACTATTTACAATAGCCAAGACATGGAAACAATCTAAATGTCCATCAACAGATGACTGGATAAAGAAGTTCTTATGTTTATATCATGGAATACTACTCAGCCATAAAAAAGAGTAAAATAATGCCATTTGCAGCAACATGGATGGACCATCATTCTAAGGGAAGTAAGCCAGAAAGAGAAAGAAAAATACCATGTCATATCACTCATATATGGAGTCTAAAAAAAGGGGGGCACTATGAACTCATCTACAAAACAGAAACAGATTTGCAGATATAGTAAACAATCTATGGTTACTGGGGAAAGGGGGTGGGAAGGGATAAGTTTGGGAGTTTGAGACTTATAAATGTTAGCAACTATATATAAAAATAGATTTAAAAAGTTTCTTCAGGGAACTATGTTCAATGTCTTGTAATAACCTTTAATGGAAAAAATATGAAAACAAATATATGTATGCATATGCATGACTGGGACATTGTGCTGTTACTAGAAATTGACACATTGTAACTGACTGTACTTCAATTAAAAAAAATAGAGGAAAACTGCAGTGTGGAAGGCAGCCTGTCAGGCTCAGACTTGTAAGTCATGACTTGGGAGAAGTAACTCTCTGGGCCTCAGTTTCGTCATCTGCCAAAGCAAGAAATGCCTTTGAGATCCATTCTGTCTCTAGGAATCTGTCAATCTATGAATGTTCAACAATGAAGTGATTCATTTTTTGATTTCTAAGCTTTAGTATGTTAAAACACTGGATCTGCAGGTAATTTCAGTAGAATACTGCTTTGTGTCCCCTTTCTAAAATATGTAGATGGCACAGTGACACATGGACATGAAGTCTGTGAGGCCCACATGTCAGCACAGCTGCCCCTCATATGTTTCTATTCAGAGAATAAAAAACTGTTGTCACAGACACTGGTCTTATCCTCGCTGTGAATTTGGATCCTGGAAGCTTTTCAATGAAATGGTGGGAGACAGATTCATTGGTGGCTCATAATAACCCAAAAACTGGTTTTTTTAAAAAAGATATTAGACTTTCCAGGTTGTATGTGAAATAGCCTTAGCGATGGGGATGGTTTTGGTCATGGAAAAATGATGCAGTGAAATCATCAGTGAGAACCATTTCACAACAAACAGCGATGACGGTAAGTGGCTGCTGTTTCAAAACTAAAATATTTTCACTAAAAACCCATATCTCAGATATGCCTTCATTTGTATGAAGGAAGGATTAGGGCAAATGGAGAAATGGAGATGGACGGAAACATTAGTGTAGAAAACACCAGATGCCTGGCAGCTGTATGAAAAGGATCTTTTTTTCCCCAGTATGAACAAGTAAAGGAAGCTCGTTGTTATCAGAATGTTTTCAAAGCAAAATTCTCGTTTGGTTTTTAGTATTCATATCTTTGTGTCTAGACCCAGGAGGGTGTAATTTGATAATAATGGAAATGAAATGTCCTCTGTCATGTCCCCACTAATTTGGATCCCCGTGGACTCAACCAAATACCTAGATGGGGACTGCATGGCTCCGTCCTGTCTTCTGAAACCCCCAACATTTCTCTAACCCAGTCAATTTCTACCTTCTGCAGCAATTTATATTTTTATGATGTCTCCAAATTAAATTTTTCCTACCAAGAGATAAAAGTAAGAACATGGGGTTTTAAGACTTGAATTAAAAAAAAATCTAATTTGAACAGATAATGCACCCCAATATTCATAGCAGCATTATTTACAATTGCCAAGATATAGAAGCAATGTAAGTGTCCATCACACATAAATGGATAGAGAAGATGTGATATATATAAAATGAAATACTACTCAGCCATGAAAAAGAATGCACTGTTGGCATTTGTAACAACATGGATGGACTTGGAGAGTATTATGTTAAGTGAAATAACTCAGAGAAAGACAAATACTATGTGACATCTAAAAAAACTCAAAAAATTACAACAAACTACTGAATATATATAAGAAAAACAAACTCACAGATATAGAGAACAAACTAGTGGTTACCAGTAGGGAGAGGAGAGGAGGAAGGGACAAAGTTAGGGGTAGGAGAATAAGGGGTACAAGCTACTATGTGTAAAATAAATAAGCTACAAGGATATATTGTACAGCTTAGGGAATATAGCCAATATTTTATAGTAACTATAAATGGAAAATAACCTTAAAAATTGTGACTCACAGGCTATGCACCTGAAACTTACATAATATTGTACATCAACTATTATACCTCAATAAAAACAAAGCATAATTGCAAATTCTTTGACACTCCTTCCATTGGTAGGTGGCAGCTAAGTCCCCTCCTTGGCATCTGGGCAGGCCTGGACTGCCTTGACTAGTAGAGTGAACCTGGAGGTGATGTCATGTGATTTCTAAGGCTAGATCATGACAAACCCTGAAACATCCCCCTGTCTGCTGGAAGACCATCTTACATGACACTACCTAGAGAATTTCAATAGTTTTCCAAACTTTTTTGAACATGCGTCTCTCAGAATATACATGTACAACTCTAAAAGTACATTACAAAATTCACACAAAAAGAAAATAAAGGGATGAGATAAAACTGAATAGAAGGAAAAATTCTAGAAATTTTACTTGACACCACAGTGAAAGCATCCTGTGAACCCACTGAGGTTGCCCACACCTCACTTTGAAGATGACTGAAGCAGATGGAAAAGAAGGTCTAAATCCAGTTGCACATACTTGTGAAATATAGGTACTAAAATATAAGCTCATTGCTGGGATCCATCCTCACACTTACACTTCTATTGACTTTTGTGATAATCACATCCATTATTTTACGAACTTCGCTTTCAAGACAGAATAATGAATGGATCATTGACTGAACTGCGGTCAATAGGCTATTATAATTTCCCTTAATACAGCAATATTGAAGAATCCCAGTTTGTTTGAAAATTACAGTTGCTGAATAACTATAAAAAATGGATATGCATAACAATGAAGACCCTGAGAAAGTCTAAAAAAAGGGCTAGTAATTGGAAGGAAAAGACAGCCAAATGCCATGAAACAAGGGAACTGTTTTCAAGGTTAAGTTATTTCAGAATTCAGCTAACTTTGTGCTATATATTTTTGAGGTGTGAATTAAAATTTTAATTCAGCCAACATTCCTTTCACATTTACTCTATGCCAGATACAATGGATGTTTTCTCTAAGATAGTATTTAACCTTCCAGATGCAGATACTTCTAATCTCTCTTCTCAGAAATTGCTTATATTGGGAAGATATTTGTAAACAAATGAAATGAGAAGAACATATTATATCTTAACAAAATCATGACTTAAGACAGGCATCAGAAAACTATTGCCTTCCTAGTTGTCTGC
Source organism: Camelus ferus (assembly GCF_009834535.1). NCBI lineage: Eukaryota > Metazoa > Chordata > Mammalia > Artiodactyla > Camelidae > Camelus > Camelus ferus. The sequence goes on along the minus strand of NC_045696.1, from coordinate 116,041,797 downwards.
TTTTTCCAAATAAAGTTCTAATGTACCATGACTCATTTGTTTCCATATTGTCTTACTTTGAGTTACAACTGTAGAGCTGAGTAGTTGCAAGAGAGTGCGAAGTCTGAAATATTTACTGTCTGACCCTTTACAGAAAATGCTGTTGACACCTGATTTGAGAGATGTACTAAACCCACTTCTTTATTTCACTCAATTTTGCAAGCAGTCTGAGCAGAATCTTCTTAAAAATGCTATTTCAATAGTCAAGACATGGAAGCAAACTAAAAGTCCATTGACAGATGAATGAATAAAGAAGATGTGTTGTGCATGTGTGTGTATATATATATATATATATATATATATATATATATATATAGAATATTACTGATTACTGTAATATATATAGTGTGTGTTTATGTGTGTGTATGTGTGTATATATATATAAAATAGAATGTTACATAAAAAAGAATGAAATAATGCCATTTGCGGCAACATAGATGGGCCTAGAGATTGTCATGTCAGACAGAGAAAGACAAATACCATATGATATCACTTATATGTGGAATCTGAAAAATGAGACAAATGAACTTATTCACAGAACAGAAACCCAGGCTCACAGACATAGAAAACAAACTTACGGTTACCAAAGGAGACAGGGTGGAGGGATAAATGGGAGTTTGGGATTAGCAGATACTGCCATATACAAAGTAGGTAAACAACAAGGACCTCACTGTATAGCACAGGGAACTATATTCAACACCTTGTGATAAACTCTAATGGAAAAGAATAGGAGAAAATAATATCTATCTATCTATCTATCTATCTATCTATCTATCTATCTATCTATCTCTCCAAATCACTTTGCTATATACCTGAAACTAACACAATATTATAAATCAATTATACTTCAATAATAAAAAAAAAAGTTATTTCACAAGAGGCTGGGTGGCTCACACTGTTTGTAAAGGAAATTAGTTCCTTTCACCTAGAAAGTGATACTTAAAATTTGTCCTTGATTTGTATTATCAACTCAGGCAAGCAAATTAGTACCTCATACCTGGAACAAATCAGATTGGGAAGAAAATAATCTTTGAGGTTATGAGTCAGTTAATTAGTTATGTGTAACTGTTGAGTTCTTGCCATTTTACATAGAATGTAGGGCCTTTGAGCGCCTTCCAAATTATTTAGAGTGGAGGGCCATCCCTCTGCCTTTCTGGGAGAACGGCTTTAATTTTTTTCATCTTCTCACCTGAGGTTCTTCCTGACGGGTGTCTCCCTGGCCGGGGAGGCTGTGCATGATGAGGGTGTGGTTTCTCAGCGTCTATGGGCTGAGTTTGCCGGGAGATAGAATGTGCTGGACTGTGTCCTGGAGTGGCTGACGTGACTGTGGTTTGGACTGTGTGTGAAGGACTGAGCCAAGGTAAAAATCAGCAGTAGCATCCATCCTGGGGTCCCAAGACATACTTACAGAATGGGAGCGGTGTTAGAATTCGGGAGCAGAGAAAATGAGGACGAGCTTAAGAAATGCGGTGAGTATGTGAACAGTTCAAAGGAAACACGTCTGGGTGACACAGCTCAGGGACCCTGGTGGCGTCCTTTTTTGGATTGTTGGCCACAAGGATGTGGACACAAGAAAGACTTTGCATTTTGCTGCTGTTTTTCCAAGTTAAGAAATCAGCCAGTCCCATTAGTCATTGGGACTGGAGCTGTGTTGGGGCAGACTGCACTTCAGTGCCCATGTGGTCTGACACCCCCATTTCTTCCTATCATAGGTGAAGGAAAAGGCCTTCTAGATAATGCCCAGAAGATAGCATTTACTCAAAACATGTCCAGTAAATAAGCACAAATAATTTAATGTTAGTTATTGGTGCGAGCATCATTTAATCAGGTTTCCTTTCTGTTACTGTTCCAAAAGAGTAACATCTTATAAATCTAAAACAGGAATGCATATAAACAAAAAATTAATCTAGATTTCTACCTAGTAGATTATTCTAGTCCAGTTTAATTCCAGGCTGTCTTCATGCCTGCTATATCCTGGGGATGATAAAATCATATTTTTTTTCCCCTGAAATGTGTATTTATTACAGTATTTACCCAGCAAAGATTGATGGGAAAGGTTAACACACCTTAAAAACCAGGCCTTTCCTTAGTTTTTTACCTCATGCATGTTAGTCCACTCCCAACACTTAGAGCTATGCTGATTGAAAAAAAAAGTTTCTTCTGAATGATACTTCCTTCTCCCCAAATCTGTAAGTATTTTTCTGTTCTAAGGGGACTATTTTGTCTTCTGTAGGGGAGACAGTACCTTATGCTTCTGAAGTGTGGATATAGCCCTCTGTCATCCCAGGAGCTTGACTCGCCAAACTCTGGCTTCCCTTATCTTAAAAGGTGAATCCTTAAGGTAGACAACATTACCCAAGGAGAGGGAAAACCTTCCTTTCCAAGACCAAAGGAGTTTCATCTTAGACCATGGAATTTATAATGCCAGGACACCCTAACTTCGCAATTACTTCTGAATCATCTCCTTCTTTCTATCTTATTCACAAACATAGCCTTCAAGCAATTTATTGAAAAAGAAATCCATTAATCAGAAAGGAGAGGAATTATTTCCGGAGAGGAGTTGTTAGTTTTGCTACTGATGGCTGTATAATTCCTGAGAAAGCACTGCCACTTTGAGTGGGTTTTAAAATCACAAAGACTAGTAAAGGGAGGGTGGCAGAGGAGCAGGCAATTAAAAAATATAGTATTGCCTATTTTGGAAAAACATAGCTAAAAGGACTAGGTAGTCATATTATAGAAGAACTTTAAATCTTGCAAAAGTAACATATTAGTAGCCCTCTAGTAACTAAGGAATTGGGCTGCAAGTATGGTAACAAAATTCTTTTAGATCCCCTAGTATGTTTTCAATTGTGTTATTGTGTTTTTGTTAGGGAAAAAATGGGTTTGCGTTGGGATTTTCTAGACTGTAGGCATACTGAACAGTAATTCATCTTATAGAAAGTACTGTTATCCTATTGGTCCAAATTCTCCCCAGCAGAGGGGATAACTTGAGAGTTTATTAAAATATAATTTGCCGATAGGATTTGTTCACTTTTCAGTCACCATATGCCTCTGAATACCACCAACAAATCCCTCAGTTCCTCGTACTTGTCAACGTGGGAGGCATAGACTCTAACCACATGACTATGCTTTCTCTTACAGTGATCTCCATCCTGTCATGTCAAATGAGGTCATTGTTCTTTGTTTATTGATAGTAATGGAACAGCACTGTAGCAACATATTATTAAAACATTTTTGTAGAATGACTTCTGATGGAATCTGGAGGATTATTGGATTTATATATGTTAACCAGTTGAGAAAAATTTACCTCTTAATTGCTGTCTTTAAAAATCATACTTTTTTGTCACACTGCCTTCCCAGATTCTGATGTTGTGTATTGATCCTCTCTGCAAAAAATGAACACATGCACACACATGCATGCATGCATTCCATGTGCAAACATATGCACACAGGTTTGCCTATAATATCAATGGTGTGATTGTGGACACACACTATCCCATAGGTCTTTAGCAGTCCATGAACCCTAGATTAAGCACACTGTTTATGACAGCTTGATCCCCATATGTGAATTAAAAAATTTTTTTATTGAAGTGTAGTTGATTTACAATGTTAGTTTTCAGTGTACAGCAAAGTGATTCAGTTATACACATACATACATACATATATTTTCTTTCCAGATTCTTTTCCAATACATGTTATTACCAGGTGAAATTTCTGATTGGAGACTAATAATAGTTTTCCTTAGTTTTAGAGTTTTCATACTCTCAATAATGTCAGCAAAGGAGAAGCAGATAGACAGCTACTCATGTTGTATTGGCATCTTTCTATTGACTGGTTTAATGGAAATGTCGAAAAACCCAAGCAAAACCTTTATAGATATGGTTATTTTAAGAGAAGCAGATAGAGCATGACTGATATTTGATATACAGGTTGACATCAATGCCATCACTTGGTCTGTCTGTTATGGGGGCGAGTACACACTGGCTACCTCCTTTCCAGCTGCCTTCTTCCTTCTGACCCAAGGTTGACTGCACTATAGAGATCTTGTAGATGGGTGTGGTCATTTGATTAAGGTTTGTCAACAGAATATGGAAATAAGTGACACCCATCATCCTTGACCTCTTCCACGACAGACCCTCGATGTAAGTTCTTCATGCCTTGGTGGACGTGAACACAGAGACCCTGGGAGCCACATCTTGGAGATAAAAACATGAAATGGGAGGGACCTGAGGCCCTTAATCACCTCTTGGGAGAAAGCTATTGCTGAACCACCATCTTGGACTTCTGTGTTAAATTAGATACTTTTTGGAGTTTCTCTGTAACAGCTGCTAAAAGAACCTGACTACCACACAAGGTTCACTGCCTAATTCAGAGCAGAAAACTGCAGGGGAGGCGCCGAGAGTGTTCGCACTCAGTTTACGTCCAGTGTTTGGTGACACGTGCTGTTTACTTGTGCCTCGTTAGGTGGAATAATACCTGATATTATTTAGTCTCAACTTGGACTAATGCTCAGCAACGGACCAACGGCTCAGAAAGATTTCTCCCGAGAGAATGTGGTGTCAATGGGTTCTCTTAATGAAGGTGGACACGGAAATCCTGAAGAGGCACAGCTGCTTCTTTTCTGTGAGTTGAAAGAGGGTCTTCGGCAATCACATAGACGGTAAAAACAACACTCTGACAAAGGGGAAAAAAATTCAACCAATAGGAGGTCTATCTGGATTACAGATCTACACCCATCATTAATACACAAAATATGGGGTGGGCATGTTCAATGAAGAAAAAATTGATCAAGGTTGGCAATCAAAATCCTTTGGAGAGCACTGGTCTAGACCCTCAGGATTCTGTATTCCATCCACTCATTCGGAAGAGTATAAGTTTATGATGACTGCTTGGACACTGTAGTTCTGGACACAACTTTGGGATTAGCCTAATGGACAGGTCAGGACTCATGAGGCTAAGGCTATCACGCTGGTGATTCCCCCAAATTAAAGAGTTAACCGATGTAGTTAATAAAAAAGTTTTTTTTTCCCTTTTCAAGTATAAATACTAGGCTTTTATACTGATATATTCATTTGAATAGAGTGATGCTTTGGATCAACTGGATTTCTAGGGCTGCAATAACCTTCAATTTCAATTTCAAAATTAAAGAGACAATTTTCTGTTCAGTTGTTGAGCTTCATGCAGAATAATCTTGAATGAAAAAACCTGTTATAAAATAGAGGTGATGGAGGACAGAATTTACCTTTATTTTCAGATTTCCCTATTTGTTGTTACATCAGCATAGGTTTTGTAGATGATTTACCTGATTTCCAGACACCGCCTCTTGTTTCTGTAGGATCACAACAAACATGTGTTAAGGAAATCAGCCATTCTTTGTTGTGAGGGGAAAAGTAACTTGATTTTAAAAAAGTTAACCTGCTTTTATATAGAAGTAGTGTATTTCCATTAAAAATCTTTAGAAATGGAGAAAATTATAAAGAAAAAACACAATTTATAGTAGAGTGGGCTCCTTATTTTGTATATTAGGTCCCTATTTTATATATAGATTTGTATCTCAGTCATTTCTAATATTATATTATAAAAGTATTGCTTATTCTAAACTACACCATTCCATGTTTTAAAAGTTAGGTTGTCATTATTATATTATTTTCTTTCTCTCTAAAGAACTTCTTTTAACATTTCTTGTAAGGCAGGCCTATTGGGAGAAGATCTTGTTTGAGAAGGTCTTTCTCCTTCACTGTAGAAGGATAATTTCACAGGGTACAGAGTTCTAGGTTGGTGGGTTATTTTTTTTTTTTTTCTGTCAACACTTTAAATAATTCACTCCACACACTCCTTTCTTGCGTTGTTTCTGAGAAGAAGTTGGATGTAATTCTTATACCGTTGGTCCTCTGTAGATAAGGTGTTTCTCTCCTCTGGCTTCTTTCAGGACTTTTTTTCTCTATCTTTGATTTTCTGTAGTTTGAAAATGGTATGCCTAGGTGCCGTTTGTTTTCTGGCATGTATCCTGCTGGTGTTACCTGAGCTTCTTGGATCTGTGGTTTGGTGTCTGACATTAATTTGGGGGAAACTCTTGGTCATGACTGTTGTAAACATGTTTTTCTGTTCCTTTCTCTCTTTCTTCTCCTTAAGGTATTTTCATTATTCATGTTATACCTTTTGTGGTCGTCCCACAGTTCTTGGATATGCTGTTCTGTGTTTCTTTTTCAGTTGCTGTCCTCTTTGCTTTTTGGTTTTTGAGGATTCTGTCACTATATCCTCAAGCTCAGAGATTCTTCCCTCAGCCATGTGCAGTCTACTAATAAACCCATCAAAGGCAATCTTCATTTCTGTGACGGTGATTTTTATTTCTAGAATTTATTTTTGGTTCTTTTCTAGGATTTCCATCCCTCTTCTTACATTGCTCATCTCTTCTTGTGTGTTGTCTACTTTATCCATTGGAGCCCTTAGCATATTAATCAGAGTTATTTTAAATTCCTGGTCTGATGATTCCAACATCCTTGCCATGTCTGGTTCTGACACTTGCTCTGTCTTTTCAGGTTGTGGGTTTTTGCTTTCCCTTATGCCTTTTAATTTTTTTTCTTGGTAGGTGGATATGATGTACTGGGTAAAGGGAACTCCTGTAAACAGGCATTTAGTAACATGGTGGTGAAGTGTGAAGGGAGGGGAAGCATTCTAGAGTCCTATAATTAGGTCTCAATTTTTTGGCCAGTGTATGCCTCTGGACTATGAACTTAAGAGTTCTCAGTTTTTTTTTTCTCCCCCTTAAATGAGACAAAGGACTGGAGTTGAAGCTCTGGTTAACTAATTTCCCCTGGGGGTAGGTTTTGTGAAGAAGAACCGAGTGTCCTAGTGTATTTAAAAATGGCTCATTTCTCCCGCCCCCCTCCCCAGCTCGCGGAAGCTGGGGAAGCTCTGGTATTTAATGGGGGAGGGCATTGGTCTAGCCCCTGGAGGTGAATCTCACAATACTGTGAGAGCCCGTCTATGACTGTGTTTCCTGGGAGCTTTTAACTCTCAGAGTTGTCCATGCTGAGCTTCCAGCAACCTGTCAATTACAGTTCAGGTTTTCCTGTTTAGGCACTGGTTCCTGACGTGGTTTCAGGTCTTGAGTCTCTGTTCTGCTAGGTTGTGACTTTCTCTATTTGCCTCTGTCTCCCATCTCAGGGGCAGTGGTTTGCCCTGTGTCTTTCCTTCTGTAAAGGATCCTTGAAGAGTTGTTGACTTTTCAGTCTGCTCAGCTTTTCACTTGTAGTTACAACAGATGGCGACTTCCAAATTCGTACATGTGGACACAGAAACTGTACTGTCTTTTAAATCTTTTCCATTTCATTTGAAGTAATTTCAAAGTTAAGCAATAGTTGCTTAAATGAAACAAGAAAGCCTATATACCTCCACTCAGATTCCCAAAGTATTGGCATTGAATCTGTCGTATGTGTATGATGATAGATTTTAGGTAGATCTTGAAAAAGGAAAACCATCAAACAATTTTAGTGAAATATAATTGGTTTCCAGAGGACAAATCGAATTCACTTCCTTCATTCGACCTGCATTCACATTCCCTTCTGCTCTTCTTCATAGTAACTTGTCCAGCTGGCCGGTGCCTCTTTGATAGCTCGTAGGCAACCCAGTGACCTCCAACGTTCTCTTTCATATTACACTGTTTAACATCCTCCATTTGGATTGTGATATTAGTTGGGCCATAGTTACACTATTTCTCCTATCCTAACTCTAGCAGGAGTTTGCTGTGACAATGATTATGTAAATCTGGGCTGCAGTATTGGCAAGTAGAGATGGTAAAAGTTGTCTTTGCATGGGAAGACATGGACAATTAGATCTGAAACTTGAAAAATTTCCTTGGCACCTCTGATATTTTCTTCCCACGACTGGATTTAAGAATGACTGAATTAGACAGTCACATTCATCATATATGCTATATAAAAATTAGGTAACTTTGGGCTGGGGAAAACATATGTGTTTTAAGTAAATGTCACTAATGTAAGAAATCTGGAGGCCCAGAACCGGGAGGTCATTTTTCTAATCCTGATTGGCTGCAACATTCCAGGACTACAAGGCCACTCACAAGAGGAAACATCCAAGGAATCAGTTATGACTTGAGAGAAAAATGACATTTTCAGGCTTCTTTACTCCATCTTCTTGCAATGGTGTTCATTAAAGGACAAGAGTTGCTATGGTGATGGGAGAGCGGGGTCACAGGAGGGGATTGGGGAAAAGATTGCAACTTGGAAAAGGATTTTGTTTTTTATATAAAATTAAATGGAAGTTGATTCTTTCGAGTTATGCTGGATAATTCATTGCTCTTCCCTTGGTCTATGTGCATCACCAAGCAATTAGAAATACTTCCAAATCCATCGCTGTTTCCACGGCTTTATTGGGATAACCCCTGGGAGGCCCCAGCTCCTGGAAGAGGGCTGTGTAGGGGTGGTGGGGGGAGGGGTGCAAGCCTCTTTCACATTCTTATTTTGTGGGGATCAGTTTTCCTGAATTATATCATCAGGAATTTTGTTCTTTAATTTTTTTTTTTTAAATCAGCTTTTGGATGTATCAGTTCTACTGTTACCTGCTTTCAGATTAATTTCTACTTTCCTTATGCCTTTATTGTTATATGATTACATCAGTAATCACCCATCTCCAGGCTTGCTGTATGAGAAGAAATAAACCCTGTTTAAGGCCTCCATTTTGTCAAATATTTAGTTACTCACAGCCAAATGCTCTCACTAATTGACACACCTGGAGCTTAATGGATTCTCATTTTTTATTTCATTAGTTTTCTATCTAGTTATCACTAATTTCAGCCTCCAATACAAATCTGTCAGCCTATAAGTAGTGGAAATACCTCCCAGATTTTGGAAAGCTCTTGACAGTAAATCTTATTTTTAATTTTTACAAGATGTGTTTACTGTCTCTTCATTGCTGTTTTACCATGAATTTATAAAAATCTATATTAGGAAATATATCTAGATATGACTTAAAATCCCAGGATGTCTTAATTAGTGAATTATTTTTGTCTTTTATTCTACATTTACTTTTAAACTCAACTTTTTAATATAAATATACTGATAATTGGATGTCAGTGCATTAGTCTTTCAAACTGTTCTATCTTTAAGAAGGTATTTTAAAGCATTTTTCATTTTTCTGGACTTTTTTTCCTTTTTCTATTTTATTTTATTTTTCTTCTAGTTTTTTTTGAGATATAATTGACATACAGCACTGTATAAGTTTAAGCTGTACAGTGTAGTGATTTCACTTACCTATCATGAAATGATCACCACAATAGGTTTAGTGAAGATCCATCATATCACGTAAGATACAAAAGAAAAGAAAAAGAAAAAATGTTTTCTTTGTGATGAGCAGTCTTAGGATTATTCTTCTAACAACTTTCATACACAGCTTACAGCAGTATTAATTACATGTATCATGTTGTACATTACATCCCTAACACTCATTTATTGTATAACTGGAAGTTTGTACCTTTTGACTCCTTTCACCCAATTCCCTCTCCCCCTCCCCTAAAGCGGTTTTCATTTTTAATAGCTGAAGAGCAGAGGTAGATTTCAACTAAGCAAAACAGTTATTGGCCAAACATGATAATTTTGGGGCCTCTGTAGAATTAACACTAAACTAATTACAAGTTTAGAGCATGTAATTCGATGAGTGATTTAGCAAGCATCAAGGGTGGGGGTGCATTCTTGTTTTCTGAGAAATTTTTAGCAACCTTAGTACACCAAGACACAGTCCTGTCTGATTTTCCCCTTGGCTATTGAAGGCTCCTTGTATTTGGAGCTTGGCCAATGCTCCAGTTGCTGCATATCTTCACTTAAACTTTCCATTTAGAGTCAATGATGTTTTCAAACTTTCCAACCAGAAGACTCAAAGTGTCTCGACTGGCTCTACTCTTCTGTTTTGGACCCTTGTCTTCCTAACAGCTAACTACTAAGGGAGCAAATTTGGTGCAGAAATTCCCTGAGTGATTGGCTGATCCAGTGGTTCTCAGTCTCAGGGTGTGGTCCCTGGGCCATAAGCATCAGCATCACCAGGGAGCTTGTGAGGAAACCAACTTCTCGGGCACACCTGAGACCTGCTACATAAGAAACGGGATGGGGTCCAACCACCTGTATTTTAACCCGCTCTCTAGGTGATTCCGATGCGTGAGTCAGATTGAGAGTGACTGATTTCAATCGTTAGGATCAGAAGAGAGGCAAGCCCTGATCAGCAATGTTTAGACACATTCAGCTGGCAATCCGAGGGGAAACGATGAAAAAGGGCCTTTTTTTCCTTCAGTCAGCAAGGACAGCCACTGTCAGCAAAGAACTGGTTGATAAAATATTGTTGGCTGCACAGCTTGCGTAAAGACATGTGATGCCATCATTCACTCACTCATTCCTTCTTTATTCTTCATCTACCAGTTTATTAGTGTTGATCATTTGCCACACATTGGGGTTATATTCTGAGGAGGATACAAGGGTGTTTAAGATCCTCAAAGAAGTTATATTCTGTGGGGGAGAAAGCAGAAGTGGAGAGGGAAAAAGAAAAAAAGCAAAATACAGCAAGCACTTTACAGAGGCACAAATGAAGGGCTTTTAGAAGCACACAGGAGAGACCAATTAGAAATAAAAAGACGAAAACATTACTTAGTCGAAATGAAGGTACAGCGTTTGGCACCATGACGCCTTAAAGATGCTTCCCGCTTGTACACTGCTTTGTGAGAGAAGCATAAAAAGAACACGGAGGTTCGGATTCACGCTAATATGCTACTGTGGATTGTGGCAGTAATAATTTATGCTCCAGGGAAGCCACAGCAAAAAAATAAACGCAGAGATAATCAAAATACTCAGCGACAGTCTTTTCGTCTTCTGAGGTGAGTACACTTCAGCAGGGAAAACAATCGCCTTAGACAAGAAACAGCGATGCGACGGAGAAACCTCTGTGACCCGACAAGCGCGAGTGAAGGGCACAGCAAAATCAGCGTCTCGGGAAATCCGATGAAATCTAGTCCGTATGGATTTTGGCCCGCCGTCTCAACCTGATCAAATGCGGCTCACTGCATCCTAATTGTTCACGGGGAGAATTGACTGGGGAGAAAAATCAACTCCTACTATTGTTCCAGAGGCATTGCTCCAGCTAGGAAAGAATTCAATCTCTGAAGATCTGGCAGAGGCTGCTGGGAAGGGACTGCTTACAAAGCCCTCTCTGTGATTTTAAAAGCATGCAATAACCTCATTTCAAACTTGAAAGTCTTAAAAAAAAAGAAAGAAAGAAAAACACCTCACCTACACTCTTATCAGCTCTCACAGCCTGAATTTTGAATCAGGCTTGGGAAAAAGTGTGTGTGTGTGTGTGTGTGTGTGTGTGTGTGTGTGTGTGTATGTGTACGTGTGCACCCAAATACCTGTTATCAAAAGCCCTATCATTCTTTTCAGAGTTCGTGGCAAATGCTATTTTTTTTTTCCAGTGCTATTTTACTATCCAAAATAGATCTGCAGGGGCATTCACATCTTAGAACAATTTTTGTTGGGGGAAAAATGTCTTTACAGGAAATCCGTTTGCACCTTATGCGTGCAGTCCTGGTATAATTAAATTGCCTTGTTTACAGAGAAAGAGGAATTGGTCTTAACGAATGGCTGACAATATTGCAGGATGGTTGGGTGGGATCCCAAAAGACAGTTCCTTTTCATTCTGTCTTACTCATGTTCCTCTCCTACTAGGCAACAGACTAATTTACATCAATTTTATTTATGAAGCAGCAGCGAGGGCGTTCTTGGGTCTTTGGGGGTCTCAATGACTTTCAGCTCTCTTCCTGCTGTCCAGAAGGAAGTCCGTAAAACTCAGAATAAAACCTCCTTACACATCATGTAACTGCTGTGCCTGAGAGTTGCCTCCTCTAAAGTAAATAACTCCGTATCGATTTCTCCTGGGCCACGCAATCTATTTTGTGGAATTTTCTCTCATCCAGCTCAAATCCCTGCGTGGAATTTCAGGGTGGCTGTTTTTCAGCATGGCTGAGAAGAGGATTAGCTGGTTGAAAATGCACGTAGCTACCTTGCGGATATACCCCCACATTGAACTTATAATTTATATTGTTTAGGCATAGAGTCAAAGAGAAAATCTGTTATCCGTGGCACATGTCAGTGTTACTATTAAGGGCAAAGCTTCTAGGTTCTAAGGTTAAGGAGAATAAAGGAGGTAAGGATAGAAGTGTCAGAATTATCTGTGCATACTATAGGTGATGGATTTCCTAAGGAAAGCCTCAGGCAAGCAGCAGCACTTAATGAGGTTCTCTTAAGTCCTTACTTCTACCTGGGATCACAGTGTATAGCCTTTGATCTCAAGAACCGTGCTACCAAGGCAGTAATTATGTCCTGTATTAAAAATATAAGGAGCAAGATTTTTGTGCTTCTTGATGTCTGCGTATTTGTGCACTTACTAATTTGACTACTTGCCGACAGCTTACAAAATGGCAGTTATTCTGAAGAATAAAGACATGAGTGAGATACAGCCGCTACCATCAAGAGTCTCAAAGTCTGGTAGGAAGCTATGGCATGGACACTGATGTTTATAACACAGGTCACACTGTGATAGGTAGATGAATGAAAAAAAACTGACAGGATAGATAGACAATAGACATATAGGACAGATAGGTAGATAGGTAGATGGACAGATAGGTAGGCAGATGAATGGACAGGTAAGCAGATGGATAATTAGGTAAGTATGTATCAATGGCTTAGATGTTTTCCATCACTGAGAGTAAAAGCAGGACTTTGAGTCCTACCTTGTTTAGCTTCCTGCTACCCTCTGATACCCTGTCCTCCCCTCCTCTCCCTTACTGTGTCTCTCTCTTTTTTTTTTTTTTTTGACATTCAAAGAATTGTACGTAATGCATACAAGTTGATGAGTTTGAAGATACGTAGGCACCTGTGAAATTATCACCACAATCTAAGCCATAAGCCCACCCCTCACCTGTGAAAGTTTCTTCCTACCTATTGTGTGCTATTTTTCTTATGATAAGAATACCTAAGATCTACCCTCTTGGCAAATTTTTAAGTATATAATACTGTATTCTTAACTATAGTCACCATGCTGTACAGTAGATATGTAGGACTTACTCATCTTTTATAACTGGAAGTTTGTACTCTTTGCTTAATACCTTCCTGTTTCTCCTCCTCAACCCTAGCAATCACCATTCCACCTTCCGCTTCCCTGAGTTTGAATTATTTTAGATTCATCCTATAAGTGGTATCATGGAACATGTATCTTTCTGTGTTTGCTTATTTCACTTGGTGTAATGTCTTCCAGGTTCGTCCATGTTGTCACAGAGGCAGGATTTCCTTTTTTAAGGTTGAATGATCTGGTGTGTAAATGTACCACATTTTCTTTGTCTATTCATTCATCAGTAGATACTTGCTTTCATGTCTTGGCTATTGTAAATAATGCTGCAACAAACATGGGAGTGCAGACATCTCTTTGAGATTTTGATTTCAGTTCCTTTGTGTATATACCCAGAAGTGGATTGCTGGATAATGTGGTAGTTCTGTAATTTTTTATGGGAACCTCTATACTGTTTTCCACAGAGACTCCCATCAATTTGCATTCCCGCCAACGGTGTGAAAGAAATCTCTTTTCTCTATGTCCTTCACAACATTTGTTCTTTGTGTGTTTTGTTATAGCCATCCTAAGGTATGAGGTGATACCTCATTGTGGTTTTGATTTACATTTCCCTGATGATAGTGATGTTGAGCACCTTTTCACGTATCTATTGGTCATTTGTATGTCATCTTTGGAGAAATGTCTATTTAGTTCCTTTGCACATTTAAAAAATTGGGTGTTTTGGTTTTTTGTTTTTGCTATCAGTTTTATAAGTTCTTTATATATTTTGGGTATTAACCTTTCATTAGATATGTGGTTTGCAAATACTTTCCCCGATTATGGAGGTTGCCTTTTCATTTTGTTGATGATTTTCTTTGTTGTGGCGAAGCTTTTTAGTTTGATGTAATCCCACTTGCCTATTTTTTGTTTTGTTACCTGTGCTTTTAGTGTCATAGCCAAGAAATCATTGCTAAAGCCAATGTCCAAAGCTTTTCCCCTGTATTTTATTCTAGGGTATTTATAGTTTTAGATGTTATGTTTAAGTCTTTAGTACATTTTGAGGTTTTGTTGATACCACTTATTGCAGAGATTATCTTTTCCCTAGTGTGTATTCTTGGCATCCTTGTCAAAGATTAGTTGCTCATACAGGATGTGGGTTTATTTCTGGGCTCTCTATTTTGTCCCATTGATCCAAATGTTTGTTTTAATGCAAGCACCATAATGTTTTGATTACTGTGGTTTTGTAACATATTTTGAAGTTTGAAAGTGTAATGCCTCCAGCTTTGTTCTTGCTCGAGATTGCTTTGGCTATTTAAGGTCTTTTGTTTTTTATATGAATTTTAAGATTGTTTCTATATTTCTGTAAAACATACTATTGGGATTTTTAGAGAGATTATACTGATTCTGCAGATCTCTTTGGGAAGCATGGACATTTAACAATGTTAATTCTTTCAATCTATAAACATGGAATGTTTTTCATTTACTTGTGTCTGCTTTAACTTCTTTTATGAGTGTTTTACATTTTCCAGTGTACAAATATTTCATGTCCTTGATTATTGCTCAGCAATTTATTCTTTTGATGCTATTGTAAATGAGAGTGTTTTTAAAATTTCCTTTCTGGATAATTAATTGTTAGTGTATAAAAATACAGCTTATTTTCGTGCACTGATTTTCTGGTATTCCACACTGTTGAATTTGCTTATTCTAACAGATTTTTGGTGGTGTTTTTAGGGGTCTCTAAATATAAGATAATGTCACCTTCTAACAGATAATTTTACTTATTTCTGATTTGTATTTCTCCCCCCCCCCCCTTTTTCTTGCCTTAAGGCTTTAGCTAGGACTTCTAGTAATATGTTGAATAGAATTGATGACAGTGGACATCTTTGCCTTGTTCTAGATCTTAGAGGAAAAGCTTTCAGTTTTTCTCCATTTAGTATGATGTTAGCTGCAGGCTTTCATATATAATCTTTATTGTGTTAAAATCCTTCTATACTTAATTTATTAAGAATTTTAATCAATAAAGAATGTTGAATTTTGTCAGATGCTTTTTCTACATCTATTGAGGTGATTTTTAAATTCACTCTGTTAATATGATGTATCACATTTATTGATTTGTGTATGTTGCACTATTCTGGCATCTCACTTTCATGGTGTATGATTTTTCTAATGAGCTGCTGAATTTGGCTTACTAATATTTTGTTGAGGACTTCCGTACCCATTTTTTATCAAGGATATTGGCCTGTAGTTTTCTTTTCTTGTGGTGTCTTTTTCTGGCTTTGGTATCAGAGAGATACTGGCCTCATAG
This sequence comes from Camelus ferus, assembly GCF_009834535.1. Classification (NCBI taxonomy): domain Eukaryota; kingdom Metazoa; phylum Chordata; class Mammalia; order Artiodactyla; family Camelidae; genus Camelus; species Camelus ferus. The sequence goes on along the minus strand of NC_045696.1, from coordinate 116,026,349 downwards.
AGAGTTTGGAAGTGTTCCCTTAAAAAAATTTTTTTTTTGAAGATTTTAAGAAATATTGGTACTAGTTCTTTAAATTATTGGCAGAATTCACGTGTGAAGCCACATGTTATGGTTTTGTTGTTGTTGGAAGGATTTTGATTACTGATTTAGTCTCATTATTTGTAATTGGTCTAGTCAGGCTATTTCTTCTTGATTCAGTTTCTAGGAATTTATCCATTTCTTGTAGGTTGTCCAATTTGTTGGTGTATAATTACTCATAATAGTCCCTTATGACCTTTTAAAAATTTCTGTGTCATCATTTGTAATGTCTCCTCTTCCATTTCTGCTTTTAAGTCTTCCTTTTTTCTTAGTCCAGCTAGTGGTCAATTGTGTTCATCCTTTCAAAGAACCAACTCTTAGTTTTGTCAATTTTTTTCTATTCTATTCTATATTTTATTCATTTCTGCTTTAATCTTTATTATTTCTTTCCTCCTCCTAACTTTGGGCTTAATTTGTTCTTTTTTTTAGTTGCTTGAGGTGTAATATTCAGTTGTTTACTTGTGATTAGTTGTTCATTAATGTAGGTGTTTATCACTGTTATTGCTTTTGCTTTATCCTATATTTTTTGCTGTGTTGGGTTTTTGTTTTCATTTGTCTTAAGATGTACTAGTTTCTCTTTTGATTTTTATTTTGAACCAAAGTTTGTTCAAGACGTGTGTTGTTTAATTCCCATGTATTTGTGATTTTTTTTTCCATTTACCTTTAGTTTTCTAGTTTTATTCCATTGTGGTTGGAAAAGATATATGTAATGATGTCAATCTTCTTAAATTTGTTAAGACTTGTTTTGTGACCTAGCGTGTGATCTATCCTGGGACATACTGCTTGAGCACTTGAGAAGGATGTGTATTTTGCTGCTAAGTGGGATGTTCTTTATCTGTCTATTAGGTCCATTTGTCTATAGTGTGGTTCTAGTCTGCTCTTTCCTTACTGATCTTCTGACCAGATGATTTGTCCATTATTGCTATTGGGGTATTTAAGTCTGCCACTATTATTATATTGCTGTTTCTCCCTACAGATCTGTTAGAGCACCATGCTCTGATGTTCGGTGCTTGTTTGTTTGTTTGTTTATTTTCAGCTTGACACATTTGTATTTGTGATATAGGGCAGGATAGGTATAGAGTGAAGATGATTTATCATAGCTCAGCTGCAAGTACAATGTGCTCAAGTGACATTACCAGACCAGACTGAACAGATTCCTGACCTAGGCTTATTGGAATATGCAAGTCTTTGTTTCTTTTCTCTCTAGTCCCTCTCTCTGTTATAATGGGTCATATTGCCAGTGGTGGCGAAGATGAGATATCACAAGTTGGGTGAGAAAGATATGGTAAGTCCAAGTAAAACCAGTCGTCTTTGGTCTGGAGGGCTTGTTTCTGAGGCTCTGTTGGCTCCATCCACACAGTCACATTAGGACAAGCAGTTCTAGGGTGCACATATACTTATAATTGTCATATCTTCCTGTTGAATTGAAACTTCTGTCATTATGTAATGATGTTCTTTGTCTCTTGGGACAGTTTTGCCTTTAAATTCTATTTTGTCTGATATAAGTACAACCATCCCTGCCCTTATTATTACTTTTTACATGGAATATCTTTTTCTATTCCTTTCAGCCAATATATGCCATTAAATCATAAGTTGGTCTCTTATAGACAGCATATAGTTGGGAGTTGTGTTTTTTCTTCTATCCACTTAGCTACACTGCCTCTTGATTGATGAGTTTGATCCATTTACATTTAAAGTGATAATTAATGGTTATTAATAGATAATTGATAGTAATTATTGACTTACTATTCCCATATTGTGAATTGCTTTTTATTTGTTGTAATTCTTTTGCTTCTCTATTCTCTTTCTTCCTGTGTGATTTTAACTCTTTTGTAGTGGATATGCTTTGCTTCTTTTATTTTTATCTTTTCTTATTGTGTTTCAAAATACCAGACTCCATGCTCTTGCTGAAATACACTTAGTACTCTTCAGGGTTTTTGCATTTTTTTGGTTCCCTATGACTGTTGGAATTCTTTTCCCAGAGATGTACATCTCTTGCTCCTTTTGTTTGTGTGTTAAGGAATTTAAGCTCTATTTGGTAGGTAACACTTAGCTGTTACAACAAAATACGATGTCTTAATAGAACTGTAAACTTCTATTTCTCATGCACCTGAAGATCAGTGGATAATGGTTGATTTAGGATCAATAGGATGGTTATACTGGTCTGACTTGAGCTCATTTCACATATCTGGAGTCAGCTTAGGTCTGAGGCTGATCCTGGGCTGCACTCAACTTGGGTTGGTGCTTCTTCACTTCTGTTTTTTTTTTTTTCTGTGACCAGCAGGTCAGCCTGGGAATTTTTTTCCTCAGGTAATGACAGACCTCCAGAGGAGCAAGACCACCTATGCCAGCAGTTTTTGATCCTCTGCTTGCATCATGTCTGCTAACAACGCATTGGCCAAAGCAAATTACATAGCTAAATCCCAAATCAAAGGGCAGGGAAGTTACTCTGCTGACAGAGGGGTAAGGTTTAAATCAAATTTACCGTAGTGGGCAGTGTTACTTTATGGTTTTCAGCAGTTTCATGCTCCTTTACAGATTATCCTATAACATTTAAAATTTTCCAGTATTGAGATACATTATTCTGAGTCAACTTTGAATTAGGATTAATGTCAGTTTACCATTATACAGTCTGCCAATAAAATAAGTATTTTTTAATGTGCTTATGATGCTGTGCATATGTCCTGATCACAATATGCCCAGTAAGTAGGTCAGTAAGTTGGGCTGTTCAGAGATAGTTTGTCTTAAACACAATTCATTTCCAAGCTTTTATCCTGGAAACAACTAAGTACTCCCTCTGCTCCCATCCAATTTCCCCTTTGCAGGAATTTAATTTATAAGACTGCTGACTTTAATTACAGATAGAAGCATGAAACTGTTCTATCAAAATGTAATTGACTGTCATAATAGTATAGCTTGGAGATTTTCTTATTTTCCTCTCCCATCTAAAAAGAGTAGACTCTGGAGATTAGAGTTAATGACGCTGATGATGTACTGATTGCTGGATTATTTGTTTTCTTTCTTCTTGCATTTGGGACTAACTCGATTATTTTAAAGACACCTGCAATTCTTTAGCAAAGTGTTTAATTCCAGTCAGGGAAATTAACCATCACATATGTGGGTACTATAATATTACAATATGTTCCCAAAGATAACACTTGTATGTATGTATGTGTGTGTATGTGTGCATGTGTATATATGTATGTGTGTGTGTGTGTGTGTGTGTGCGCTTATGTATATGTGTGTGAGTGAGTGTGTGCATGTGTATATATGTGAGTGTACATTTAGTATTATGACCAGCAGGGGGCAATTTTAATATTGGGCAGATATCTTGGGGTTGGGATATTTGTCACTAGTAGGCTCAAGTTGAATGGAATTCCTCGGTTGCATTTCCTAGAAAAACTAAAGTCGCATCTCCTACATTCAAGAAGTAAGTTGTATAGGGAAGGTTAAGGGGCTAAGGTTTGTATACTTGGAGGTCGTTTGCTCATAAATCTGTCCAACCAATAAATCTTTAATGAGGGCTACAATCCTTAGCAGGTTTTATGAATTGGAGCCTGAGTGGAGTCAACTATTGACAGGTGAATCTTTTTATATTATGGACAGTTCTGTCTGTTGCCCTTGTTCCAGTTAGACCTTACCGTCTTAATAGTGTCTAAGAAGGGCTCTTTGCTTTCTGTGCTAAAATGGAACAGATCTACTCATCTTCTTTTTGTACCTTTTTATTGTTTTATGACAGTCATTCTCACGTCAACATCTGTGCCCAATTCTTCACTTTGCCAATTTTCTGCAGATAACATGGCAATTTCCTAATTGGTTTTATTAGACACATAGGGTCAAAGTAATGAATGATGATCAAGTCAATACAATCATGCACAACCCAACAAGAGTACCCAAAGGTGGGTAAAATGAAGCAAGTCTATTTTCTTAACCCAGTGTTTCATTAAAACAATATTTCGAATAGTCTTTGTTAAAGAAGCATAGAAAAATAACTAGCATATAGTTCTGACCTATTTGCTGGTATAAACACAGGTTTTTACCCAGCCCCTGGATAATTCCAGCCAAATGGTAATGGAATAACAAATTTCCAGAAGTTTCTTCATTAGACAGTTTTGTGTGAAATTTTTTGGGATGGAAGTAGGTACATTTTGGAGATTCCATCACCTCATACCTGTGACATTTCACATAATGACTCTGTAAAGACATATTCTGATGCATTCTCATTAGCAAGTTACATAGGTTACTTATTAAAGAGGTGAAAATTACTTTTGAATGAACTCTGTGGGTCTGGGTAAATGACCATGTGAGAATGAGTTAATCAGCTGTCTTTGTTAAATGTTTTTCTTTAAGTGTGGGAAGCCCTGGCAGGTAATTTGGCTTTCTCTAATTTGTAGCTGCTATCACAATTGCTGTATGCGATGGATATGTCTGCCTGGACAGATTTGCAATCTGACACTAATGCTGATGAATGGTTTAAAGATACTAAATTATCAATAAATTCAGAAGTGTCCCTGGAATTGGATCTAAGAGGCTGATTTCCAACTTACAGCTCCATGTCGTGGTGATAACTGTTAAGGCAACATTTCTTTGCAGGGAGTTTTGAGTTAAGCTTCATATCATGTGTGGTAAAATTGCAACTAATTATGCTACGAATTTTCTTTTGTAGAACAAATTCCAGTCTCTGCTTTGGTAGACATATTCTTACATAAAATGGATTTTTTTTTTGCAGTTATCATGTCTCATTTTTACCTGTAGCTGCTTTATGACTTGGGGGGGGTAACTTTTTTTTTTCTTACTAGCTGAATCATGTTTTGCCAGAGATGTAGAAAGTTAGACTTAGATGGACCATTGGATATCACCCATCCCAATGTTTCTCAAAACCACTCCAGTGTCAGAGGAGGATGAGAACATACTTCCTGGAGCTTGGGGGTAGAGCATAAAATAAATTACTGAGGTCATAAGATTTTGAATCTTCATTCATAACATACCTGTGTCCATTGAACTAAGATTTCTGCTTAGCTGAGCTACCTTGTCTGCATGAATTAAATAAAATTAACTTGGATTCCTCAGCCCATGCCCTGTGGGAATTTTAATGCCTTTCTCAACATACCTGGAAATTCCTAAGAGCTTACATCCTCTGGAACACTTGTTTCTTTGCTCCTCTGTTCCCACTGCGTTTTCAGTCTTGCTGATGTCATCATCTTTAGCTATTCTTTTCTCACTGACCCTTGCAGGGAGAATTGTTTCCTTCCTTTTTTCCCCCTCATAATGCAACTCATACAAGGCATAGATAGGAATACAGATCTGAAGAAAGACATTTGAGTGGCAAAAGTTTACATCATATTTATGTGTCTGTTAGAAGTAAATGTTGGCTACCCTTGTTCTTAAAGCCGCCTCGTTGTTCGTGGTGCCAACATCACACTAGCCAACATGGATGAGTGACCCCCTCCCCTGTCATCATGCGGCTTCTCCCATCGTTCACTTTTTCTCTCCCAAGCCCCATCCTTTTGCATTCATTCATAGATTTCTGTTAATTTATTTAGAATGGCTTTAGCTCTTTCTTTGTCTAGCTCCAGAAAATTCCAGCCATTTAACTAGGCACTTCTTTATAATAAAACATTTCCATTAAGGTGTTTCCTTGAACAGCATTAGTTCATTCCACAGATGAATTCCATAAAGAGTCTCCTTTTATCCTCTTCCATGCTATTTTGATTTAAATTCACTTTTAAAAAAAAGTTAAATCTTTAGTATTTTTTTTTTTGTGGGTTCAATTTTGAAACCTTTGGGGAGCTTACTGAGGACTATAGGTGGGGAGACAGCCTGTCAGCGAGCTCTGAGGAACTACTTCCCTTTGGTACATTTTCTGCTTTAATAACATTTGATCATTTTTAACTTAAAATTTTGTGCTTACCGCTACCTATCCTAACAACCAGACTGAGTAGACTGGGTCTGTCCCTGGCACATGAAAGCAGGTTGGTCTCAGCCTCTCTCCTATTACAAATGAGAAATGAAAGCCAGGGACACAGAGTGATCTGCCCCATGTACCAAACTGAGAACATTTAACAGGAAATAAAAAACTCTCTCTCATCATTCAAGATAGAGTAAGTGCTTCATTATCAATGAAATTAAGTCACCCAAGCACATCTCTGCTTTTCAATAGGGACTCCTTAACTGTGCTTAATTTTGAGGGGAAATGTTTCATTCTCATCAAAATCCATGCTAAGTCTCCAATGGCATGATTTTTCTTTCATTTGTGCCTGCATTGACCTGTTTGTGATTTCTTTGGGGGAATGTTGCTTCCAGATAATTTCAGCATTATTCTAAGTAGGTGCCTTCCTGTGGGAAGGTGTTTCTACCCATCAGACTCTGTCCCGGTATTTTTGTGTTTTGTGACTGATGCTGAGTCTCCTGATTATCAAAGTGCAACAAGACCTTGAAGAACTGAGAACAAGATTTCTATTCTGGTTCTTTCCCCCACAAATTTCTTTTTTGTCTTATTTTAAGCTTTGGGCCTTGTTAATTTGCAGGATTGTCCACACATATCCTTGCGGGTACAGATACTCATCAAATCAACACCCATTTTCTGAATTTCTGCTAGGCACTTTGAATTGCACACATTTTAATTGGATAAAAAAAAATAAACACCATGGTCCTTATTCTCAAAAAATTTTATGACATATTTGGGGAGAGGAAACATATTTGTGAAAGTAAGTAGTGATGTAAGATTTAAGTAAAGTTTTATGAAATAATACAAGAAATATGATAAAGCTGAATAAGATACATTGGCAAAGATAAAGGTGTTGAGACAAATGCAGTCTGTGCTTCTTTCAGTCCATCTCCTGGAAGCTACAGACTATCTCTAAAAGACGTGCACACAAACATAGACCAGCATTTCCTTACTGTTTCCCAGGGTCCAGGAAGCCCACCCGTGAGACATGTGGACCTCAGGTGGAGGAACTCTAAGATAAAGTACAGGTGCTAGTTTAAAGGCACGAATGACCAATTCTGGAGAAACTGATCAGAGGAAATGTCTAGCAGGAGTTGGAGGAGCATCTTGAAAGATGAGCAGAGGGAGAGGGGTAAGGCTGGGCAGGGAGCATTCCGGGCTGGGAAAGTCTTGAGTAAAATATCAAAGGCAGGGCATTAAGAAGTATAACTTGGCAATTTTGTTAAGACAGATTGGCATGGCAGAGAAGTAGTAAGACATTAGGGGGAAAGGCTTGAAATTTTGGCTTTTGTTGATTGGTGGATGACTGTGAGTAAAGGTACAAAGAAAAATCATTTTTATTTATTACGGAAGTGATATGTGCTCATTGTAAGAAATTCAAATCATATCTGAGTGTATGAGATAGAAGGTGAAAATTCTTTTCTTCTAACTGGGTGGAATTATGAATTTGCACTAAAAGTGCTGCCTTATAACCTGCTGTTTCATTTAACAATAACTGCATTATATGCATTATGGCCACCTTTCAATGTCAAAACATAAACATCAATCTTGTCCTTTAATTTTCTTGGTGTGGTCTTTATATGGGCGTACCATAATTTGTTTAACCAATTGTCCTATTGACGGATTTTCTTTCTGATTTCACTAGTAAATAGGTTATTGCAAAATAAATCTTTATTTAGATACTTTGGGGCACCTCTTTTATTATATCTTTAGGGAAAATTCCTAAAGCTGCTAGGTCAAAGGGCATACTGCTATAGGCAAAATGTTTGCATCCCCTCAAATTTGTGTGTTGAAATCCTAACCCCCAGTGTGATGGCCATTAGGAGGTATGGGGGCTTTGGGAGGTGATTAGGTTATGAGAGTGGAACTCTCCTAAGGGGATTAGTGTCCTTATAAAACAGACTTGAGAGAGCTCCCTTGACCCTTCTTCCATGTGAAGTACACAGTGAGAAGATGACCATCTGTGAACCAGGAAGTGGGCTCTTACTAGACGCTGAATTTTCCCACCTTCAGAGTGTGGGAAATGTTTGCTGTTTAAGTCACGCAGTCTGTGATATTTTTGTTACAGCAGCCTGGATGGACTAAAACACACTCATCAAGCGATATAAGAATTTCTATATCCTCATGCCTTCAATTTCATTTCTGATCTCTTCGTAACATCCTTTCTTGGGTTAGAGCAAAGATACAGTTACATTGTTTTAAAAAAATAACTCTTCAGTCCTTTCTTTGGACCTAGAGAGAGAGAGAGAGAAAAGAGAGAAAGAGGAGGTCATTTGTGCTCATCCCTCTTCCTGTCCCCAGGGATGTCTGTTACTAGGGCAGGACCACAGAAAGTTCTGTAACGATGGTGGAAATGAGGATAAGGAGGAAGGTGGTTCTGTAGGGAAGAAACTCGTGAGATGGAGATAAGAGCCTGCCTGGAGAGTGTTATACTGGTTTCGTGGTAAGTGGATGAGAACTGTGGTGAGGGCGGTTGCAGAAGACATGGAAGAGATGGGCTGAACTAGAGAAGTGGAGAAAGGACACGGGGTCAAGAATAAAGGACTGGAGGTATAGGTCTGCTAGAGAACCATTCTTCTCTTCACAGGTGGCGAATCCTGACTTGGCCATTTTTTGTGCTAATAACACACAGACCTGATTGGAGGCAATAAAACTCTGTAGCTGGACCACCTCCAGCCTGACGAGTGCTTAAGCCTCAGTGAAATGCTTAGGTGTGGGCACCCAACAGCAGCTCTAAAGACATGGCTTTCTCAGTGTGGGACAGAGGTGATTCATACTATTTGGCTTTAAAAGGTTTACCCAGTTGACCCTCCCACATTTGGATTCTGTATTGGTTGCGGCTTTTTTTACTCTGTACTTAAATTTGCTCTCTTAGTCTGTGTTTTAAAATTTAACACAGCTTAGAATTTATTAGAGAGTAGGTTGGCTTTTATTCTCACTGTGATATCCCTTGTGTGTCCACAAATGAGCACACACGGTGGTGAGTTCTTTGAGAGCCGGGACATGAGCCTTTACTTGCATAGTGAGTCAATGTGCCAGTTTCCTCTTATGCCTTCTCCTTTCCCTGCTCCTTGCCCACTAGGAGCTACCTGTTTACCTGGCTAACTCCACTTTCCATTCTTGATATCCCTTCTAGGGACTTTTTGCTGTTGTTATTGTTGTAAAAATGTCCTCTTTTTCTAGGAAATCAGTACCTTCCTTCCGCTTCCCTCTCCATTCATTATAATTCAAGGAAGGCTGCTGTGTTAGTACCTCACTGTAAAGTGCAGTCCACTTTATATTTCCCAAGGTTGCCTGCAACATGAACCATATCTCACGTGGTGGTCTAAGACAGGGGGTCAGCAAATTTCCTCTGTAAAAGGCCAGGTGGTAAATATTTTAGGCTTTTCAAGACACATGTGTGCTCTGTGGAATATTTTTTGTTTTGTTTCTGTTTTTTTTTTATTTTTATTTTTAAATTAAATTATAGTTGATTTAAATGTTTTAGGTATACAGCAAATTGATTCAGTTATACATATATATCTATTCTTTTCCAGATTCTTGTCCATTATAGGTTATTACAAGATATTGAATATAGTTCCCTGTGCTGTACAGTAGGTCTTTGTTGTTTATCTATTTTATATATAGTGGTGTACATCTGTTAATCCCAAATTCCAAATTTATTGCTAATTCCAGATTCCAAATTTAAACCTCCTCACCTCTTTCCCCTTTGATAACCATAATTTTGTTTTCTATGTCTGTGACTCTGTTTCTGTTTTGTAAATAAGTTCATTTGTATCATATTTTAGATTTCACATATAAGTGATATCATATGGTATTTTTTTGTCTGATTTACTTCATGTAGTATGATAATCTCTTGGTCCATCTATGTTGCTGCAAATGGTATTATTTCATTCTTTTTTTGGCTGAGTAATATTCCATTGTGTATATATATTCACACACACACATCTTCTTTATCCATTCATCTGTGGGTGGACATTTAGGTTGCTTCCATGTCTTGGTTATTGGAAATAGTGATACTATGAACATTGGGGTGAATGTATCTTTTTCAATTAGAATTTTCTCCAGATATAAGCCCAGGTGTGGGATTGCTGGATCATATGGTAAGTCTATTTTTAATTTTTTTAACCTCCATACAGTTCTCCTTAATGGCTGCACCAATTTGCATTCCCACCAGCAGTGCAGGAGGGTTCCCTTTTCTCCACACCCTCTCCAGCATTTATTATTTGTAGACTTTTTAATGATGCCTATTCTGACCAGTGTGAGGTGACACATCATTGTAGTTTTGATTGGCTTTTCTCTAATAATTAGTGATGTTTAGTGTTTTCTCACCTGCCTGTTGGTCATCTGGATGTCTTCTTTGGAGAAATGTCTATTTAGGCCTTCTGTGGCATTTTTTTTGTTTGTTTTATTTGACTTAAAAATCTATAGAAATGCAAAAACCATTCTTAGTTCACAGGCCATATTAAAAAGGGCCGTAGACTTGGTGCATAGCCATATATTACTGACTCATGGTCTAAGAGGCTACATTGTGAGAATGAAAAATTTCCACTTAATAGAAACACTTGCCTAGGAGATATCAAAGCTGTATTTCACTATAATTTTTCTAAGCAGCTAAAGATTTTAAAGAATGATGAATTTTGAATGATTTTAGTCCACCAGATCCTTATTGGACCTAACTGAAAACTGACCTTTGACCAATCAATAGTGAGATTTGTTTTAACCAATTGTGTATAGATCTGAGGACTCATTCCATGCTCTGTCTGGAAGGCTAGTTTTCAAACCTATGCTCCTTGAAATCCCCAAATTCCTTTACTCCTTACCTCCAAAGTGAACTACTCAGTGACTTTTGACATTGTTATATGTTTTCTTGCCTGGAAAGTTAATAAACTCCATTTTTTCTTCTTTAATAGTATTTTAGTCTTTAATTCCCTATGTAAAAAATTCATACATAAGTCATCAGGTAGAAAGGTTCTTTTGAATGTTGGTAAGAAGTGTCTTTCTTACGGCTTCTGAAATTATGTTTATAGCAAGAATAACATCTGGTTAGCTTTGGAAAAATGGGAGTGAATCAGATGAGGACATCTTGTTTGTGTGCAAAGAGTGATGGGATATTGTTGTCTTTTTTTTTTTTTTAAACAAAATGAACAGAGACTTTTTCAGGAAAAAATTTTGTGAGCCTTTGAAATTGGCAAAAATGATTATTGAGTGTCCTGTAAGTAAGTTATAGAAAATTGATAATGATGAAAATGTTTGCTTGTAAAAATGCAAGTGAATTGTGTCCAGACAAATGCAGTTGATTATTACCTAGTGAATTTTGATGCATTTTGCATCCATTTGTCAATTCATGTAGGATTCCTGATGGCCCACACAGGTGCATTCTTGGAGATCTCCTTTGAATCTGTTGTAACATCTTTCTGGCTCTCTCATAAATTAATAATTTAAACAAAATATTTTTCATGTGACCATTGATATGTGTATAACATTCATAATTTTATTATGAAAATTATTTTTTCACAATTCTAATTTTATCTTTTTTTCATCATGGCATAGATGAATGTATTATTTGTGGTTACACACAGTTATATTTATAGAGCATGTTTCATATCAGTGTTTTATCTTGTTCAGTGTATATATAAACAATGAATTATTTGACTTAAATTATTTATATAATTTCCAAAAGAAATTGGGCTCTACTTGTCTGGGTATTCTGTGTGCAATTGTCTTTCTGTCTGATTACAAGAAATAACTCTTCATTACCTTTTACTCAACCTGATTTGAGGTGATAGCTCATGATTGAATGTAACCAGTTTGATCAAACTTATATCTATGAAGACAGCCTAAAATTCCAAATCGATGCACCATTGTCCTTCTTTTTCTTTTTCTCATCATTTTGACAAGACTCAAGTGAAGTTAATAATATGCTAGTGATTATTAATATGACTTCTTTTTGTTCTAGATTACAGATTGTTACATTAGAAGAAAAGTTTCCTTTTAACCTAGAAATATGTATATGCTGCTTTTCTAAAAATTCAACAAATTTTTGAGGACTCCTAAACTGATTAAAATATATTAGATAAGATTTTTGCTGTCTTCAGGCAATGCCATTTTCTGGGTAGGAGTCAGTTCCAATCATAAATCACCCAAGATGTTGGCAAATTCAGAGCTTGTTTTTTCCCTTGTAAGGTTGTTTGGCTCTGGCTTTATCTGACACATTGCTTTCAAACACAGCACCTTTAGCCTTAAAGCTATATTAGGTTTTAATTCATGCCAATTTATACAAGCTTTTCCACTAATAGTTTGACGTCATCCTCAGAGAAGTGGAAAAGACTTTTGAGGGAGATCCAGAATTTGCATGCCATCAGAATCTTTTGTTTTTAAGTGTAACATTGCTCTTGAAATTTCTGCTGTTTAAGATGGGAAGATGCTGATAAGGTTCAAACATTTATGTTTTACTGTATTTGGTAAGCTGTTTTGTAAATGCCTTTGGATATCCAATTCAATTCCACTCAGTGTATGTTTCTTGATTTCCTATCCTGTGGCAAGCATTGTGCTGGGTATTTGGAAAAGCAAGCTAGATAGATATAGGTTCTCTACCCAGAGAGCAGAATGTCTAATAGAAGATGACAGATGAGAGATGGAGTTTGAGATCCCAGGTTGCCATGTGTAATGATGTACATACAGTGTATACAGTCAGCATACAGGAGGGGATGAGTAGCAGTATGAAGCAGAGCATCGATGTCTTAGAGTGTAGCAAGTATTGTGGGCTAGAAATTGGGAAGATTAATTCAAAGTGCATCTATTGTTATAATTTGGTGAACGTTAGGTAAAACTCCATCTATACAAACACACACGCAAATAAGTAAAATGCAGACCATGCCTCAAAAAGCTCATAGTCTTAAAGAAAACAAAAAGTGAAGGTGTAATTATGATACACCAAGAAAAATGGCATTAAAGATATAAATCAATAAATTGGAAGTTTGGGATTTGCAGATAGTACCTACTATATATGAAATAGATAATCACTAAGGTCCTTGTGTATGGCACAGGGAACTATATTCAATACCTTGTAATAGCAATAATGAAAACGAATGTAAAGTGGAAAAATATATATGTATAACTGAATCACTGTGCTGTACACCAGAAATTAACACAACATTGTAAAACAACTTCAATTAAAAAAATTAATAAAAATCTGTAGGAAGATGAGGATCAGAGAAGGCTTCTTCTAGGGAAGCATGAGGATATATGGGAGGAGACAAGGAAAGTTAAGAGGGTCTGGACAAGTGTTCTGCACAGAGAGCAGTGTATGCAAAGGCCCAGAGGCCTGAAAGACAGAGTCTAGCACGTTAGCGGAATGGGACCTGAGTGAAAGCAATGGGAGAGACAAAGTAAGATTCAGTGCTGGGCAGGTAGGTAGAGAGTCCTATAGGAAGGGCCTTGTGTGTTAAATACGTGGTAAGAAGAATCTTTGAAGTGTTTAAGGTGGGAGTAGCATCATCAAATTTGCCTTTATAAAGTGTCACTCTAGAAACAATATGGCAAAGGATTAGAGCAAAATGAGACTAGAGGCAAAGAGCCCAAGTAGAATGTCCTCTAGAAATCTGGATGGAGTGAGCACGGCCTGAACTCAGGCAGAGGCAGTGAGTACAGAGAGCAGGATGGTGTCAAAAGATGTTAAGAAAGTAGAACCAGGCTCAGTGACACGAGGATGACTCAGAGGAGATGTGCAGGATTGTGCCCTGATTCCTGGCTTGTCGGGGTGGTGCCATCCCTAAATGGAGATGGTGGAGAGTGATGGCAGAGGCATAGGAATGGGGCAGTTCAGCAGGAAAGATTTATTTCATTTTGGGTGCAAGTTATTGAAGATATTTGTAGGATATGAATAAGGATGTTAAATAGGGCAGTTGGAAAATCTGAGTTCAGGATTGAACACAAATATGAGCCCAAAACACATACTGGGGACCTTGCAGTAGATGGTTATGGTGGAAGACCTAGTTGCAGTCACTCTGAAAAGAGTGAATAAAATCAGACCAGGAATGGATACCAACAAATCAGAGGATGTAAGGGATGAAATGAGGAGGGCAAGGAGGAAGAGGCCCAGAAAGAATATCAAGAATGAGTAGCCTTGAGGCTGGAGGAAAATGAGGAGAAGGTGGCATCATGCAAATCAAGGAGAGATTCCAAAATCATGGAATGACCCATATTACTAAGTGCCGTGGAGAGGCCAAGAGAAAGTAAAAGGAGAAACAATGCACAAAAGCTGCAGTAGCTCCTGGATTGAAGCAAATTTGTATCTGTCTATATCTATCTATCTCTATCTCTATCTCTATCTCTATCTCTATATCTATACCTATCTCTATCTATCTATCTATCTATCTATCTATCTATCTCATCTCTCCCTCTCTCTCTCTCTAAATATATATATATATATATATATATATATATATATATATATATATATATATATATATATTAAAGTCAGAATTTAGTGGGCTATGGAGCAAAGGAGAAACGAGGTTGGGACTAGGCACTGTTTGTCCAGGATGTGTATCTCTGAAGGGAAAGCCAGAGAACTGGAGGAGTGAAAAGCTGTAAGACCCATGGGCGCAGAGGCACCGTCAGCCTTGCTGACTGCTGTAAACGTCTGGACCGGTGCCTGGCAGGTAGTAGCCACTCACTGAATTCATTCATTGAATGAATGCATAAACAAGAAAGGCAAGACTTGAGGGTGTCTATATATCAGTGGGGAAAAAAGATTCAACTTCCACCAAGGGAGAGCACACTTTGAGAGAGCCGGCTGGCAGGAGGGGAGGTTCTGGACTGAGCATGGAACGTGGGAAGTGAGGACTTGCCTTTCCCAGACCTGGGTGCATAGGAGGGTCAGTAATATTAAGAGAATTTCAGTGCCATTCCATCAGGAAGTTGGGGAAAGTGGACACCTCATCAAATTCCTAGATTTTGTGGTTATAAAACCAGCATGTCCTAACCCAGAATGCCCCTTAAAGTGACACAAATAATTCAGCTACTTGTGTGTATAATTGAGGTGAAAGGGCTGAATTATTTGACATAATAGCCTCAATTCTGTAATTGACAAGCTGAGGAGAACTAGTTTTCATTGATAAAATGCTTTGTCAGTCTTGGAGTTTTTTTTTTTTTTTTTTGAATCTTATGTTTTATTGAAGTGTAGTCAATTTACAATGTTAGTTGCAGGTGTACAGCAAAGTGATTCAGTTATACATACACATATATATATATATATGTATATATTCAGATTCTTTTCAGCTCATTACAAGAAATTGAATATAGTCCCCTGTGCTATACAGTAGGACCTTATTGTTTATCTATTTTATATATGATAATGTTTATCTGTTATTCCTAAACTCCTAATCTATCCCTCCCACCCTCTTTCCCCTCTGGTAACCGCAGTTTTCTATGTCCATAAGTCTATTTCTGGTTTGTAAATAAAGTTTGTATTATTGTTATTTTTTTTTTTAAATTCCACATATAAGGGATAAATCTTCGAGTTAATCTTGCTGACTCCTCCTTTCAATACCACTCTGAGGTAAATTAGCTCCTGTGTTAATCCTGATAGAAACAGTCTGTCTCAGTAGGAAAGATACTGAATGAGAAACAGAGAGAATCCAGTTCAGACCTTGTGGCTGTCCAACCCCAGTCTCTCTCCAAAAGCTGCCTCATTCTTTTCTGCAGATAAAGAAATACCAAGTTGGACTTAGCACAGAACTGTGGCTAAGGGTTGGGTAGGCAGGGTATAGCTCTCATGTGATTTATAGCGCCGTGTTTTCTAGAATGGATACCCCAACTACTCTAGCTGCCTTGAGAAATTGTTGTTATTTTTAATGAGTTGTTTTAAAACCACTAGCAGGTCAAGAAGGCTGCCTCTTCCCAGCCCCTATGCCACTTCTAAGCATGTATGTGGAATGTGAGAGAGAGTGGGTCACCCCACGTTGAAACAGAATTTTGTATGTAAACACGAGTCTAATCTAAGTCTCTCCAAGACTAACTTTGAATATGTAAGGCAGCCCCCAAGGAAGCTGCTGTTTCTGACTACACATGAGCTATTTTTGCAGGGTGCTTGCAAGACGCTGAAATTCTGCACTCTCTAGTTTGGGGAACAGGCTGGTAGAATTTGAATTTTACCATTCATGCGGCCACATTTGTATTTGCAGTGGGGCTTGGAGAAGTTAGCTTACAGCACTGCTTTGCGTAAAGTCTGAGATTTCTCCTGCGACAGCCCAGGTTGTGCCCATGGGACGCGGCTCCACAATGTAAGAGATGGTGACAAGCCGTTAAATGCTTGCTTTTACCCCCTACCTCACCATGAGCCTCCCCTAGTTTTATTGAGATATAATTGCCATATAACACTGTATAAATGTAAAATGTACAACATTTTGATTTAATATACATATATATGTAAATGATCACTCACATAGTTAACAATTTTTTTCTTGTGATAATAACTTTTAAGATCTCCTGCTTTCACATATATAATATCATGTTGTTAACTATGGTCACCATGCTGTACATGACATCTCCAGGAACTATTTATCTTATAGGGGAAGTTTGTACCTTTGACCACCTTCACCATTTCCCCTACTCCCCAGCCTCCACCTCTGGCAACCACCAATCTGTTCTCTGTTTCTATGAGTTTGAAATTTTTAGGTCCCACATGTAAGTGAGATCACACAGTATTTGTCTTTCCCTCACTTACTTCACTTAGCATGATGCCCTCACATTTCATTCATTTTCTTCTCCTATTCATTTGTTAATGGACACTTACGTTGTTTCCTTGTCTTGTCTATTGTAAACAATGCTGCAGTGAACATGGCGTGCAGATAACTTTTTGGGACAGTGCTTTTTGTTTCCTTCAGATATATACTCAGAAGGGGGATTACTGGATCATATGGTGATTCTATTCTTAATTTACTGAGGAACCTCCATTTTTCCAGAGTTGCTGCACCAGTTGACCATCAATAGTGTATAACAATTTCCTTTTTTCCACATTCTCATCAGGACTTGTAATCTCTTTTTGATGGCAACCATTCTAACAGGCATGAAAGGTATCTCATTGTGGTTTTGGTTTGCATTTCCCTGATGACTGGTGATGTTGAGCACCTTTTCATGTACCTGTTGTCCATTTGAATACTTTCCTTCAAAAAGTGTCTGTTGAGATACATTGCATATTTTAAAATTGGATTATTGTGATTTGCTATTGAGTTGTATGAGTTCTTTGTATATGTTGGCTATTAACTCCTCATCAGATATGTGATTTGCAAATATCTTCTTCTATTCTCTAAGTTTCTTTTTCATTTGTTGATCATTTCTTTTGCTGTTGCCCTGTAAGCCTTTGGCATTTTTTTTTCTTTCTTTCTTTTTGTTAATTGGTAGGTAATCAGACAAGTGAGGTGAGGAGAATCATACAAGTCCTGGTTTGGATTCTGTGTTGTGTTTATTTAAAACTTGATATGTTGTTCATCATCGACCTTTTGCATCAATTTTGATTTTTAGAATATTGCATTATTATACTTATCTTGATATATGAGGTTTTGGGGACACTCTTTCTTAAACTTTGTGCCCTAGCGAAGTGCCTTTCTCCCCTCATCCTATTCCCTGCCCCCCAAACCCAAAATATATTTATTAAACCTTTGTTTTCCCCTCTATCATAGTGTTTTGGCTGATGATATGAACTTAGAACTATTACATGGCCAGTCCACTTTGGGATAAGGGTCAGATGGCAAATTGTTGTGTTCCAGGATGAATTACACTTTTGGAAATTTTCAGATGCTGATTGAAACAAAGTCCGATGCCATGATGTAAGTCGATTAAGCTGCAAAACTCTGGTAAACATCAAAGGTAGAACATTACAAAGATTGCTCTTTCATGTGGGTTTTGAAGAAACGCTGAGGGTAATTCCAAAGAAGTAACTAAAAAAGGTTTTGAGCACAGGAAATCACTAAGTAACAGATTATCGCTAAAGCTGGTTCTCTGAAGTTCCATTTAGGTGGTTAATGTTGAGGTATGTTTGTTCAAAAGGTTCATTGTTTAGTTTTGTGCTCTCTATTTTTGAAGAAGTCAATTTACATTTGTGTAATTCACATTATTCTGATGAAAAACATGATTTATCCCTTAAATAGATGCATCTGTTTATTGTGTTGAAACATATCAGAAGAATGTGTTTCTCAGAGAATAATGTCTGGCACATGGATTTTTTTTCTATTTACTATTCCTGTTATTTGAAAAGAAAAACAACATCCCACAAAGATTGTCTTAAATCACTGTGTCATGGCCACATGACTTTGTGTTCTTGACATGTCTAATTTGCACACACCTGTTGTTAATTTTCATGTTGTAACAACTCTTGACTGAATGCACTTGAGAATTGCTGTGAGAATTGCATTTATATCTAGAAAGCTAAGCATCACACATCTCCTTGATTCTACTGGTGTCTGCTACAAACTACACTTGTTACCCCATCACAGCTGTACACAATAGTACCAGTCTGAATTGCGATCTCATTTCTCTTGGGAACATTACCTAGGTGTGGGATTATTAGATGACATCATAACTGATTGTTTATAAAAAAAAAAACTACCTAATGTTTTTCAAAATGTCTAAACCACATTTCATTCCCGCCAGAAACAAATGAGAGTTCTTGTGGCTTCAAATGCTTTCCTGATTTTTGTTTTGTCATTCTAGTAGGGGTGAAATGTTACTGACTACCTCATAATTTTAATTTTAGTTTCCCTAGCCACAGAGACAGAAACTTTTGTTATTCAAGAACACTGACTGAATTGAATATTGAACTAGGTGATATTTTAAACTTTTCAACATGGTTCTTCTAAGGTTATTGGACACATCATACATAAAATAATGTATATTAGTTATGATCAGGAAAAAACTTTAGTTTGTACTTCATGGGTAGAGGAACTACTTGGGGAAATAAGTGTTACTTTTCTTAATTTCTTGAAGTCGGTTCTGTAATTTAAATTTCTAAACCATAATAGGTATTTATTTGGATGGTGGTTTTATCTTGTAAAAAACAGTAAGGCAGACTAATAAAAATCTATTGACTATATTTCATTTTGAGTGGTAATTTATATGCAATATTAGGGACTCCAATATTACTTTTGTATTAGTGTACATAAAAAGTAATTGTAGAATTAATTGTTGACAATCACTTTTTCTTTTAGTAGTTAAAACAATTCCTTTGTGATTCTAAGCGTGCTTGGCTTAAATTGTATACTGACTGCCTAGAAATTTAGCTCTTCTCATACTTCAAAACACTGAATAAATTGTAAGTGCTTTTGAAAATTCTCTTCTGTGACTGTTCTGATGGCTTGGGACTAGAAATAAGTTATATGCCTGTGTCAGGTGCAGGTCTGGGGTAGCATTATCAACTCTTTTGATAAATGATGCAATTTATTGTACTCTCCTGATTTTTTTTATAGCATTATACTGCCATGTAGAGTACTTGAGCTATATTCTTTTTCCTGATGGAAGAATTGACACTCCAGAGTGGATATATGTGAAATGGGAGAGGCTTTACTACATAATTCTTGATATTTTATGGATATTTAATTTTTGATAATTCTGACTCCCTAAAATTGCCTCAATTTGAGAGATAGATAAGGTGAATATATATATATTGCTTAAATATGTATATACTATCAGCATTTATTCATTTCACTTTGCTTATGTAGACTACAGTCCCACCTACTCCAAGTAGATAATTTTAAAGAATTCCAATAAAATGGAATGGTGTCAATAAATCCATTATTTTAACTCTATTATCTTATAAGATAGTGATGGTGTTCTATTAAAATGCTACTCAAAATATGGTTCATAGAGGGATACTGGTTCACACATTTACTGGCCTGCAATGAAATATGTACAGACATTGAGAGCATGCATTTTGAAACTTTAAAAGCAATTTGACAGCATCATGATGTCTAAGCACAGCAATACAGAAATATAGTCCATGATGGCTGGGGTGGGTAGCTGGGGAGGTGGGGAGCTGATCCTTCATTACAGATACTTATCTGTAACATAATAGTGCTTCTCTGTATTCTTTGACTTTGAAGTATAGCTTTTAGGATGATTGAATGTATCAGATACTAAGCTAAGTACCTTACAGTGTATCTTATTTACTCCTTGTAACATTCCCACTACATGCCCTTGTTGTATCCATTTCACAGAGGAGAAAATTAAAGCACAGAGAAGTAGTTTTCTTAAGGTCACACAACTAGAACTTACACATCAAGATAACTAAGGAATAAAGTAACAGTAGATAAACTAATTCCCCTTTGATAGTAGTTCATGCTAATTTCAGCTTTTGCACATGCAGTTGCAGGAGAGTAAGTGACATATCATAGGGCTTCCTGAGATACCTCAAGCCTCTGGCTTGTGGATGAATGAGTGGATAGCCAACCCAGATAAATCACAGCCTTCATATTTTAGAATGAGAGGAATCTTGCCCTGCTTCAGAGAAAACACATCAGATATATGTGTTACCACAGGAGAACATAAATCTCAGGTGGTCAGAGAGATGAATCCTTGCTTATCAGCCCTACTATTTCTTTTCTTCCTTGGGCTCTGCTTAGGGAATCTGATAATAATCATTGTTGTGATTTTCCTACGTTATGTCCCTTATATGTTTCTTTTTGAAGCAAGGATTCTCAGGAGATATTTATTTGAAAAGTCCCCATGAGAGCTGTAGCTTCTCTGCAGCCTGATTTTTTACGTATAGGGCACCCACAGCCAGCTGCACCAGGACCTGGGCCTGCCCACCAGCAGGCTGGCAGCCACTACACAAGGCAGAGCCTGATAGCCAACTGGGCCCGGGGCCAGCCTCTCCTGCCAGCACACCCACAGTAGTTAGCCATTGGACAGCAGAGGACCCACACAGCTCACATAGGGGGCACCCTTAGACATATACCTCTGGGGACCAGGGAGGGGTGGGCTGCTGGGCCCCATAGATGTCTCCTATGTAAGGCCACTTCTCCAATACTGGGAAATGTAACTGATCTACCTAATAAATGCATATAAACACAGAGAATTAGGCAAAAGGAGAAGACAGGGAGATGTGTTCCAAACAAAGGAATAAGACAAGCTGCCACCCCCCAAGAAGAACCCAGTGAACTGGAGATAACCTATCTACCCCATAAATAGTTCAAGGTAATGATCATAACGATGCTGACCAAACTGAGAAGAATGGATGATGAACACAGTGAGAACTTCATCAAAGAGTTAGAAAATGTAAAGAAGAACCAAACAGAGCTGAAGAACACAATAACTGAAATAAAAATATGCTAGACAGAAGCAATAGTAGATTAGAGAATAAAGAGGAAAAAATCAGTGACCTGGAAGACAGAGTAGTGGAAATTACTCAAGTGGAACAGAAAAAAGAAAAAAACAATTTTTAAGAATGAGGATAATCTGAAACCTCTGGGACAACATCAAGCATACCAACATTCATATTTTAGGAGTCCCAGAAAGAGAAGAGAGAGACAAAGGAGCAGAACTTATTTAAAGACATAATAACTGAAAACTTCCTTAGTCCAGGAAAGGAAACACGCATCCAGGTCAAGGAAGCACAGAATCCCCAACAAGATGTATTATAATTCAAATGGCAAAAAATGAAGATAAAGAGAAAATCTTAAAAGTAGTAGGAGAAATGCAACTAGTTATGTACAGGTGAACTGCCGTAAGACAATCAGCTAATTTTCAGCAGAAACTCTTCAGGCCAGAAGGGAGTGGCATGTTACATTCAAGTAATAAAAGGGGAAAAATCCTCCAAAGAAGAAATACTATAACCAGCAAGTCTATCCCTTGGATATGAAAGAGAGATAAAAAATATTTTACAGACCAGCCAAATATAAAAGAGCTCAGTACTACTAAACAAGCATTATAAGGAATGTGAAAGGGACTTCCTTTAAGCAGAATAGGCCACAGCTAGAATTATGCAAATTACAAAAGGAAAAAATCTCATTGGTGAAGGCAAAGATACTGTAAAGGTAGTAGATCCACCACTTATAAAGCTAATAGGAAGGTTAGAAGACAGAAGTACTAAAATCATCTATATCCACATAATTAGTCAAGGGATAACACAATAAAAGGATGTAAAATATGATATCAAAAACAAAAGGGGGGAGGGAATGCAGGGTTATAGAATGTATTCAAACTTAAGAGATCATCAACTTAAAATAATTCTATATACATATATATATTTAATATGTATACACACATAAATTGTTATATATGAACCTCATTGAAACCACAAACCAAAAATGTGTAATAGATGCACACACAAAAAGAGAAAGGAATCCAGACATACAACTAAAGATAGTCATTAAATCACAAGGGAAGAGAGCAAAAAAGAAGAAAGGAACAACAAAGAATTACAAAACAACCTGAAAACATTTAACAAATGGCAATCAATACATACCTATCAATAATTACCTTATATGTAAACGGGCTAAATGCTCCAATGGGAAGACGTAGAGTTGTAGAATGGATTAAAATTGTACCACATATATGCTATCTATAAGAGCCTTACTTCAGATCTAAAGACACACCAAGATTGAAAGTGAGGGGATGGAAAAAGACTCCATGCAAATAGAAATGAAAAGAAAGTTGGGATAACAATGCTCATATCAGACAAAATAGATTTTAAAACAATGACTGTAACAAGAGACAAAGAAAGACATTATATAATGATAAAAGGATCAGTTCAACAAGGAGATCCAACTCACTGCTCCCAGCACAGGAGTGTTACCAAGCCCGAGCTCGTACTGCGGTCGCCTGTTCAAATCTCACAGACAAAAAGCTTGTAATAGTTTGCCATTCTTCACGCATATTATAAAACATAAAATAAGTATAGGGAAATCCTATCAACTTTTAAAATTATTCCTATTATAATTATGATAACGCTTTATTTAAAAATTACTACTTAGAAACATACATATTTTTACTATATGCATAAATTAATGATATCACAATATTTTTCTGAGGTTAGGAAAACCTTTTTTTTAAATTTATTTTTTGGTGGGGGAGGTAATTAGGTTTATTTGCTTATTAATTTTTTAATGGAGGTCCTGAGGCTTGAACCCGGGACCTTGTGCATGGTAAGCACACACTCTACCACTGAGCTATACCCTCCACCCTTTCTTAAGGCTAGGAAAACTCTTTCTGCTCCTCTCCTTTACAGTTGTCTCACTTGATCCCCCACCCTCACATACACACCATTTCTACCAATCCCTCCTCCTATCCAGCTTCGCAACCCACGTGAACAACTTTGTATCATTTCAGTTTTTCTTCATATACTTTTAATCACAAACATATCCTCAGAAAACTGAGGTCTCTTTTTACAAAAACAAGTTTCTATTTTTGCACGTTTTAAAAATCACTTCTCATAAAATAGTACACTGTGGAAATCTCTCCAGGTCAATTGCTGGACATTTAATTCATTCTTTCAGTGGTTGCATAACATTCCATGATGTACACGTAAAGTAATTGAACTTGCTCTGTGTGATCGCCACCGTGTTTCTTTTTCCTCCACTTTGTACGATGGCTATAATAAACATCATTTTACATTAATCTTTATGTACTTACGCCTTTGTCTCTGTAAGACAGATTTCATAGGAGGGCTCTCTGGCCAAATGAAGACATGTATTTTTAGTCTTAACTGATGTCAAATATTCTTACAAAAGCCAGTGACAATACACATTCCCTCTGGCAGTGGATGAAAGCAAACCCATTTTACCCCATCTCTGCCAGGAAGAGTTATTATGGATAGTTTGGAGAAAATACATCTGGTACCCTACCTCAAATCTTCTGGGCTTTATCTCAGATTTCATCCATGCCTGGAACGGATATTATATTCAGGTTTCAAATAACTTCAAGTTTCTCTCTTCTAAATAGAAGTGCCTGCCATGTCTTCACTTTCTGCCCCAGGCTCTTCCACGCCTTGGATGATGGCGAGGGTTTTCTTGACTTGCATCAGCGTGTATGAGCAACTCCTTTCTTTGAACAGGACAATTCTGCGAGATAATCTCTTCACTTCTCAGGAGGTGCTGATGGAATAGAGACTCCGCTGCCCACAGGGGTGATCTTCATAACAAAAGTGACCCTTTTGATTAGTTTTCCCTCCTTCTGTGTCTCATTCCCCTACTCCCTCAACCCCTGCTCCAAATAAACCGTCTGCACATAGATCCTGGTCCAGAGTCTCCTTTAGAGGAAATCCAAGAAAAGACAGGTCCTTCTTGTATTTCTCAATCTGATGGCTACAAAGTGGTATTTGTTGTTACTTTAATTTTTATTTTCCTGATTATTAGTGAGGGTGATCACTTTTTCCTACGTTTATTACCCATGCTGGTTTCCACTGCTGTAAATTATCTCTTCAACGCTTAGCCCATTTGTTTGTTGGGTTTTTGTGTGATGTTGATAATTTTAAGGTCTTTCTTCTGAGTCTGTTTTCTGTATGAATATTTCTGTATTAATATTCCTATTTGTCTTCGACTTTGCTCTGCAATTTTTTACATTACAAAACTTAAAAAATTATTTTGTCAAACACGTTTACCTTTTATTGTATGAAATCTGCTTTTCTAGTTTGATTTAAGCGAACTCCCCCACCCCCTCATAATTTACACAAATCTTAATTTTAGATTTTCTTGTATGACTTTGTTATTTTTTATATTTGAAGTCTTTAATCCACCTGGAATTTATTTTTGTTTATAAGATAGATACTTCATTTTATTTTCTTCTAGATAGTTTATTGTGCAGTGTCATTTATTAAATAATCCATCATTTTCTCCATTAAACTGAAATATTTTCTTTGACATGCATTAATTTTTTATTGTGATTTTGTTCACCTGGATTCTTTATTTTGTTCCTTTGAATTATTTGTCTTTTACTGTTAATATGATATTGACCTGATTACGGTGGCTTTCTGCACTCTTTACTTCCATTTTTTTTATCACCTACTCTTCAGTTTTCATTATTATTTAAACATTTCAGATACTTTGATCCAATTTATAAAAAGAATTTTGTATGGATTCTAGTTGGAAGTGCATTAAATTTATGTATTAATTTGCAAAGAATTGAATTTTTATGCTATTAAGACTTTCGATGCTGCAAAGTGACATATCTGTTTAGGTCTTTTTTATATGCTTCAGTAAGATTTTATAATCCAACTCCATATGGTTCCTTTTTTGTTGTTAAATATATTCTCAATTTCTTTAATAATATCAAAAGAATTTTTTGTTGTTGGCCCTCATTTGCTAGAGCCTTGAACATGTACTTAGCTTGTCTTTTGGGTAACAAAAAACTGTCACTTTTTGGATTAGAACTTAGCAGAAACAAGCTTCTCTCACTCTGCATTACCCTGCAAAGCTCATTTCTTTGAGGTTTGTCGCTAATATTAATATATGTAGGTCTTAGCGCACAAAGTATAAGCATTACTTAGAACAGTATAGAGGGCAAACAGCTTCAAGGGTAATCAGTCCACAGGTCTACACCATTGCAGTATCAGCCAAACTGGGATGTGTTCTCTTGCCTTTGTTTTGGGTCCAAGGATGCTCAGCTGTCCTTAAGCTTTCCTGGCTTTACTCCCCTCCAAACACTATGTCCAATCATCAGTCCATCCAACCACATCCAGTTTCCTTGATGACTATATCTTGTTTGCTGACCTTGCCTGCTTGGACCTCACATCTTGCCATTTACTTACTGTTTCCCATCTCTCGTAGATCTGTGGTATCTGAAGGAATGCGTTAGTATAACCGATTGATTCTTACACAAAGCCGACTGCTGGCAGTTCCTCCCCTCTCTGTCCATGTATGCAGTGTTTCCGATTGGGAGGTGATGTCTTTTCCATTCTTTTGAATCTGTACTGGCCCTGTGACTTGCTTCTACCAGTAGGATATGACAGAAATGACTGTGACTTCTTGGCAGGGCCTTAAGAGGCCTTGCTGCTTCTGCTTTCACCTTCTTAGAACTGAGCCATAATGAGACTCAGATTAGGCTACCTACTGAATGATGTGAATCCACCTGGAGAAAGAGGCCAGCCAGCCCCAGCCACACCAAACCACGCCCAAGCCACTGCCCAAGCCATGTGCCCTGCTGGATGTGGCACCAGGCACCCTCCAGCCCTAGCTAAGCTCCCAATATACGAGTAACCCCAGCTGACTAGTAAGAATTCTCCAGCTGAGCCTAGCTAGCCCATGGAATTGGGAAATAGAATACAACACTGTGTGTAAGCCACTTCATTTTGAGTTGGTTTGTTATAGAACATTAGGTAGCTGAGATAGTGAGCATCAAAGGGAAGTATGTAAATGCTGATATGATGAAGCAGATAATTCTGCGATCAGGCTATGCCAAGAAAAACATTAAGTGAGGGACTGTCTTCTGAGGGAGGAAATAATCAAGCAGTGGTGTATAAATAAATGATATTCATCATGTAAATAGAACATGTCTCCTTTTAAAGGTCTGCATTTTCCTCCATTGTTTTCTATATCCACCATGTGTGTATATTACAATAGGATGGCAATAATTTTAGAATTTTTATATAATAAAAGTATAATTGAGGGGCTGTTATTGTAGTTCTTTGTTGTTACATGATTGCTCAATGCTTTTGTGTTCCTGCCTATAGCAGCCCCTCTCTTTGTTGACTCTGAGGTTGAAAATTCTAATGACTGAACATGTTAGGTATTGAATGATGCCTGAGGCCGTGCTATTTGATAAGTATATCAAATAGACACACAAAAGGTGGGGCAAGTTTTGTTTCTTCAGAGGCCATTCTGTATGTGTTTGATTCCTGGATCTTGGAAGATCCTGGATAGTAATGTTGCCAGATAAGGTTTTGATATAGTTGAGCTATTACTGTCCTTAGCAACCTCTTTAGTAAACACAGTAACATTGTGACAAGCCTGTAAGTTCTCTGCCTGCTTCGTATCCAGATTCAGTATGGGCAGTGGTATTGTCAACACTATTAAACATGCTAAATGCCGAACATGCTATGTGTACGTCTTAACCGTAAACTGTAAACAGCAAGATGTTTGTTTCAAGGTAAAAGATGACATTACTAAGCTCTGCTGTCTGGGTTGGCTTCTCCCTTGCTCTGCATAACTGCATCACTAACAGAGAGCTGAACAGGTGCAGTGATTGCTTTCAAGATTGCAATGATCACTGCTAATTCCTCCGGGCAGATCTAGCCCTTGGGTATCAGTGGGTTAGGAAAGGAAGACGGGATGTGCAACAGTGGAGGTGGTGAAGGGAGGGCTTCCTGGGAGGGGAAAAGTTGTTTTTCCTGATTTTACACTATAGTTTAAAAACTGCAACTTCGTGGTCTGTCAACAATCTTGAGGTTACAGAGGCTTTGAGACTATGTTAATGGGAGAGAGGTGGGTAGAGAAAGTTTTCACTTTGTGTTTAATTTTACTGGTTGCGTTTTGACATTCTGAGAAGCATCAGTTGGCAAAGGTGATTATCAGCAGGGCAGAAGAAGCGCTTATGGTTGCAATTAATATGTTACTGTTCACATCAAAGGAACAGTAAAAGGCAAATTGCACAAGTTGTCAGAAGGCCTGGACAATCACCGTGCAGACAATAAGGGGTATAGAAAGTCGGAGTGGAGAAGCAAGTGAGTCAAAACAGTCAGGCTTTTGTTTTGTTTCTTTCCAGTTCGGTACTGGTCAGTGCACCTCTCTGATAGCTTTAGAGACAGTGACAGGGATCAAAATGCAGTTGTTTCTTGTTTTTGTGTGACTTCTCAGCAAAAGTTTAAATAACCTACTCAGTTCTTTAGCTGTTAGTTTATAATGTTTGATATCTTATATTCCATCTTTACTATGCTAGGATTTAAGACAGTTCCTCTAACAGCTCTATCTGGATAAAATTTCATTTTCTGCCTTCCAACAAATCTCCAGGCACAAAATAAAGATTCATTCTGTTGGCATTTATAAAAACTCACAGCAGGTTAAAGTTCATAAGGACAAATTTTGGAACATTCCAAAATAAAATCAATACTGACCATGCTATGAATACTGGTATAACTTAGTTCTGTTTGATAAAATAGAAAATAGTCTTTGATAAAATCCTTATTTACTTCATTGGCTAGGAGGATAGAAGATCATTGGTAATCTCATTCTGGTCTTAAACTACTTCAAGTAAAGGTCACCATTTGACACTTAGGTCTTATAAAGCACTTTGCATGCCTGTAATCCATCTATCACCATATAATATTGAGCAGATGAATAAATACTGCTGTGAATTCCATAACTTTGTCCTTGAAACAGAAGCAATGCTTCTCAAATGGTTTAATCTACAGCTATGAGTAAATATATACATATATAAATGTATAATATCTATGCGTATAGAATATTATTAATTTATAATTTATTAAATTATACATTTTATGGAATGTTACTCATAATTTATTCAACAAACATTTATTGAATATCTACATTGTGCCAGGCATAGGGTTACATACCATTTTGTTTCTAACAAAATAAAAATATTTCCATAATGATTTATAGTCTAGCATGGTGGTAAGATGGGGGTTGCAAGTCAGACTGTCTGCTTCTGTGATTTTCTAGCTGAGTAAGTCTGGACACGTTATTTAACTTCATGAGTAAAACACAGATAATATTTCTCTCATGGGATTTGTAAGGATTAAATTAGTCAATATAAAGAAATTAGAGTAGTGCCTGAGACGAAGTTCCCACACATAATTAATCTGACTATATTATCTTATTTCATTAGATGTGGTTCTGACCTTAAGAACTTGACACTGAGTGGATGAGACAGACGCCATCTGTGTTAGTTAGTGTTCTCCAGAAAACCAGAACCAGGAAGGTCTGTGTCTGTAACATATTTATAGATATATCTAGATATATATATATAAACATCCTATGTGTATTGTGTATATATACACATCATATACAGTCTAACCTAATACATGTAATGTATATGTATGCATTGTATATATGCACATGTATGTATAGGTACATATGTAGGTATATTTTATGTATGTATATATATTTATATTTAGTTTGGACCAGGTAAACTCCACTGTCTGATGCCAAATGGGGGATAATAAATGAAATTACATTTTGATTAATTGCCAGGATGTATGTCCAGCTCAGGTTACACAAAGTCATTTTTTTAAGACTGTAGATATTCAAAAATCTCATACATACACACACACACACATATATATATACATGTACATGCATAAATACACATATATACATAGACACACGCTTGTATATATTCACACCCCTATATATATACACATACATTAATATACACATGTATGTATTGGAATGTATCCAGGAAGACTTCGCTTGTGATTCGCTTTATTGTGATTCACTTTATTGTGATTCACAGATAGTGCATTTTTTACAGATTGAAGGTTTGTGGCAACCCTGTATTGAGCAAGTGTATAGGTATCATTTTTCCAGCATTAGCTCACTTCATGCCTTTGTGTTGTATTTTGGTAATTCTCTCAATATTTCAAACTTTTTCATTATTATGATGTATGTTAGGATGATCTGTGATCTTTTGTAACTTGTTTTGTTGTGTATTTTTAAATTATGCACTGTTAAAAGACATAATGCTAAAGCACAACTTAGTAGACTACATTATAACATAAAAGTAACTTTTATGTGCACTGGGAAACCACAATATTTGCGCAACTTGCTTTATTATGATGTTCACTTTATTGTGGTCTGGAACCAAACTGGCAGTATCTCCTAGGTATGCTTGCACACATGTGCATATATATTAGGAGGTATATATGTCTATGTGTGACGTGTATACACACAATATAGATAGGATGTGTGTGTATATTTATCTGTATGTGAGTATATGTGTGTGTGTATATATAGAGAGAGAGCGACAGAAAGAGAGAGAGAATGAGAGAGATTTATTTTAAGGAACTGCACTGCCTATTTGTAGTGGATGACAAGTCCAGAATCCACAGAGCAGGCCAGCAGGCTGGAGCTCTAGGGAAGACTTGACTTAATAGTCTGAAGGCAGAACACCCTCTCTATGTATCTGCATCCAAATTTCCTCTTATAAGGTTATCAGTTATCTTGGATTAGGGCCCATCCTAACTGATCTGATTTTAATTACCTCTAAAGATTCTCTCTGCACATACGGCCACACTCTGAGGTACCAGGGGTTAGCACTTCAACGCATGAATTTCTTAGGGGACACGATTCAGCCTAGAACATCATCCTAACTCTATAATATGAGAGATGTGGTGCTGGTGGTCTGCACACAATTCTGAGGAAACAGAGGTGAGAGTACTTTTTCCTGGGCAGTGATGGTGGTAGTGTTGGTAGCAGTTGGAGGCTTAGAGATTTCAGTGAAGATGCCATTTAAAACAGAATTTATAGTTATGCAATGGAATACTACTCAGCCATAAAAAGATAAAATAATGCATTTGCAGCAACATGGATGGATCTGGAGATTGTCATTCTAAGTGAAGTAAGCCAGAAAGAGAAAGAAAAATACCATATGATATCACTCATATGTAGAATCTAAAAAAAAAAAAAAGAAAGGAAAAAGAGGACACTAGTGAACTCATCTACAAAACAGAAAGAGACTCGCAGATATAGCAAACAGTCTTACAGTTACCAGGGAGAAGAGGGTGGGAAGGGATAAATTTGGGAGTTGGAGATTTGCAAATGTTAGCCGATATATATATATATATATATATAAATAGATTAAAGAACAAATTTCTTCTGTATAGCACGAGGAACTATATTCAGTATATTGTAATTTTTAATGAAAAACAATATGAAAATAGATATATGTGTGTGTACATTTATATATACACACATGACTAGGACATTGTGCTGTATACCAGAAATTGACACATTGTAGCTGACTGTACTTCAATTAAAAAAAAGGAAAGAAAAAGAAAAAACAGAATTTAAGGGAAAAAATTCACTGAGAGTACAAGGAAAGAAACTTGTAAGTAGAGGATACAGCATGAACACAATCACTGATGTGCAGAAGTGCCTGGTGACTAGGTTCCGGAAGTATTTCAGAGGAGGTTTTGGGGAGCATTAGAAGAAAAGGGTGAGCCTCAAGTCAGGGACAGTATCTGAAGTATTTTTAAAGCTTTCCCTAGATTTTAAAATTTATCCTATGAGCAACGCGAAGTTATTAGATAGTATGAAGTTAGAATCACAAACTATCTGATTTTAATGAATTTTACTTAGAAAAAGTATCCTGGTGGCAGTGCAGGGCTTAGATTCGTCAGGGGACAGACATTGGGCTGATGCATTTGTGAGGAATTAAGTTGACAATAGCTTGAAATAATTTAGTAGCCGTGGGGATGGGAGAAAGAGATGGATTTTGCCGAAGGTAAGTCTGGCAGCATGTGGTTGAGGGGGCTGAGAGAGATGGAGAAATGAAAGGCATTCTGAATCCTCTGCCTTGGCTGGCTAGGCGGATGGCACAGAAGTGTTATTTGTGTTCATGAGATGGCTGTTGAGCCTTTGTTGTGCACGGTGCTGCAGAGGGCTTTGGATACGCATTTTAGAGTTGATTTGAATTGCTATAAATTTAGCTCATCACATACACACCAAGTGTTGCACAAGTATTCACACAAATTCAAGGAGACTTTTTTTAAGCACTAGAATAGTTGCTTGGGGAGGGAAGAATTTAAATAAGAAAGGGTGGTCGAAGGAAGCATGTAAATAAGTGAGGGACCTTGCAGGAACCAATGAGGATGGCATGGATGAGCTAATTAGTATAATTACTCAACCCCAGACACCTGTGCTATGAACTAATTAGCATGATTACTCAACCCTCTCCACCTGGGGTCCAAACAGGAGACTGATAAAATACATTTAGCATATTTAGTTTTGGACCAGATGAACTCCACTGCCTGATGCCAAGGAGGAACAATAAACAAAACACATGTTGATAAATTCCCAGAATGTATGTCCAGTTCAGCTTACACAAAATTGTTGATCTTTTTAAGGCTGTTGGTGATTAAAAATCTTAAATCAAGAATGCTGCAGAATTGGTTGGCATTCTAACGTGTAGAATATAACAACAGCTAAATGTTTTCGAGGGCTTAAATGTTTTAGACATGTTCTAAGAGCTTTATATGTGTAATTAATCACCACAGCAACCCAATAAGGTGGTTACTATAATTAGCCCCGTTTTATAAGTGAGGAGCCTCAGGCACAAGAGAATAAGCAATTTGGCCAGGGTCAAATGGCTGGTAAGAGTAGGAAACAGCGTTTCAGAGCCTGTGCTCTTAAACACTACTCCACTGCTTCTCTGATCTTTTTCTGTGGTGTATTCTCTCTTTTTATGTCTTCCATGTCTTCCAACGGAGGGGTTTGAATTGCACAGTGAGCCTTTGATTATGAACTACATCTTGCCAGGGGCGCAATCAAATTTCTCCATGCCAAACATCATGCTTGGTGGATCCCTGGCGCTCATTTGTTAAACATTTGTTACATGAATACATTAATAAATAAAAATAAAATCCTCAAAGACACAAAAGAACTAATAAAATGATTGAAATCACTGGGCCAAAATTAAAGTGAATATAGGAACCCAGAAAGGTAAAGAAACAGGGCTTGAAATTGCATTTTCCCTGTGAATGTATGTTCATTTGGGGAAATTAGCATTTTATTTTCAATGACGTTGCTGGATGAGAAAGATAGAAATGAAAGCCCAGAGCTTGCACAGTGAGCAGAATCAAGTAGGAGACTCTCTCCACGGTGAATTATAAACTGAAGTAAACCACCCCTTGTGAGGTTCTGCAGCCTAGGTTCATATAGTCTGCATTCCTGTAAACCTATAAATAAACCCTGATTTAAGGGTTTATGGCTGACCATACTCATAAAATTTGTCATAGTTGCCTTGCAAAGGAAGTTCTTATGATATACTTCAGATAGAAGGAAAATTACTCATTGAAGATACAAGATATGAAAAGAAATGAAAACCAAAAAAAGTGGTATGTGGGTATATCTATGTTAATACTGTCTGTATAAAAACTTCTGATTACACACACACACACACACACACACACACACACACACACACACACACATATACACCCCACAGCATATAATTTGGGAAAGAGAGTTACAGCATTCTATAGACCATGTGCTGTCTTGGAGGAGGGTAAAGTTCCAACTTACCTTAGAACATAATAAATTATAAATACAAGTTTTAATTCCTTGGATAACCACTAAAAAAAGAAACTCTTTATTATAATTTTCAAACTAGTAGAGAGGAAAAAAATGGAGTGATAAAAGCAATATGAAAATGGTTCAAAAAGAAGGCAAGAACAGGGAAAAGATGGTTCAAGTATAAAGCACAAAAACAATGATAGATTAAAAACAAATTATGTAAGTAATTACACTAAGTGTAAATGAACTAAATTTTGCAATTAAAAAAGAGAGTAGTGCTCTGAATTTTAAAAATATCCAGTTGCATGCTATGAACTGAGCCTTGTCTAAAATAGAATAATACAGAAAGTTTAAATCAAAAAGATAGAATAAGAAACTGTACAAACAGTAAATGAGACTAAAGATGGCATAACTATGTTAGTGTCCAACTAACATAGTTTTTAAGACAAAATGTTTTTTTTCTAGTGTTGGAGTAATTTTCTAAAAACTCAGTAGTTGAAAATGTTTGGTCCTTATAACATCTTAGAACAATTTCTGTTTCCTTCTTCTGTGTATATAGAACAAACTCAATTCAATAATGTGTTTTTGAATATAAATTTACTATACATAAAAGCCTGACCCTTTGAGTTACAGTCTACAACTGTATTGGCATGTTTATGTATAGAATCACTTGTCTGCATATTTGTCTCAAAAATTTCCAAACTGTGTCCCAAATAACCCAATTCTATGTGTTATTGATAGAAATTCTGTGAAAAACAGCATCCCATGATCAATTACATTTGGGAAACCACTGCATATTATATCACTATCTTGGAGATTAGGAATCTATTAGCACCTTAAAGTGTTTGAATTGTTCTGCGGTAGAAAACATTTGCATGTTTGTTTACACCACCTTCTTTTTCCAAAGGTATTTGATTCCAAACTCTCTTTTCATATTTTTAATATTTCTCACAATTAAGTTCAGTAGAATACCCACTGAAAATGATGCTGTAAGTAATCTGGCTTCTGAACACATTTTATAATATAATAATGTCTATACCACCATACTTTAATAACCAACTTAGGTAATTAGTGTCTCAGTTATAATGCCATTCTTCTTAGTAAGTCTCATCATTTTTCCTGTTTTATATTCTTACAAATTTATGATCTATTCCCTTTAGCTAACCTCAAGAACTAAAAACTTCTTAAAGTACTTCTTTTTTTCCTAATTTTTTTGAGAGCAACACATCAAAGGATTGTACAATATTCTATCAAGCGCTGAATGGTAAAGCATATTTTCTAGTGCATGGACTCTTGTAGGGTGACCTGGTTTAGAATATGTTATTCTGTTTACATCAGAGACACAGTTGAAGAGCTCAGTGTTAGCACTGACTAACTGACTGAACAATGCACATTATTATTTCACCAAGCATTTTTATTGCACATTTTTATTGCACAATCCAAAAATCCATTCCAAAAATACCAACTACTCTAGTTAGAAAGGTGAAAAAAATTCTAAAAAGTGAATTTTAAGTGAAGTAACAAGATGGTGAGAATTGGGAGGTTTGGGCAAGAAATTAATCTGCAATTGTCATTTTGTTTCCTACATAGAATAGAGACACTCACATGCACTTTCTCTGCTTTGCTCAGATTATGACCAGGCTGTCATTTTAGACAGGACAGGATTCTACTTTATGCCCAGCTAATATTAGATATGACCATGGGGCTTTCTTTGTCCAAAAACTAAGATCTGGTGTATAGTTTTCCATGATGCTTATGCTGAGATGAAGCTTCCACTAGCTACGTAACTTGACTATAAACAGGACCTCCCTTGCTACAAGTAGCATGAATGAGAAGTACACTTGGTTGTTTTAGGCTCTGAGTTTTTCAAGTTGTTTGTTATTGCAGCATTACTTAGCCTATTCTGACTGATACAATATTTTAGTTTTATTCCATTTCTGTCACTACTTGCTTGGATAATCTTCACAATCCCCAGTGCTGAAGCGATGAAGTCGGATTAGACTCTCTGTCCCTTCCAGTTTATGAGTGTTAAGGTGCACAACATCCTAAGAAGGATTGTGACTGTTTTCCCCTCTGCAAAGCCAAGTGAGAGCACACAAGATACAGACAATCAGAATGCCTTTCCCAAGGGTTGCCATGGTCAACTAACCTCTCATGAAAGTATGTGCTTTATCATGAGACTGTGAGTTCACAAGAGCAGGGAGTGTACCGCACTCATCTCTAACTTCTCAATGCATCACCATTAATTCACTTAAACATTTAAGTGGGCTCAGGTCTGGAAAGCTGTATCCAGAAGTCTAACACAATTATCTCTCTTAATATTGGCATTAGATACAGAACACTAATTGGAACCAATCTTCTAGGCTTAAGTGTTGATTCATTGCCTTGGGACTTCCTGTACTCTAACCACTTAGACTAAACGTACACCGTGACTAAATGGATGTGCTTGAGAGTGCCTGCAAAGGCTGGTTAATTAGTTTTGTGTTCAGAGAAAATGAAGAAATATAGGCACATTATAAAACCTTTATTGATGAGTACCCGTAATCAAAGTGTCTACTTATATATGCTGATGTATATGTTCAAAATGCAATGCCACCCTTGAGACATCTTGTAACAAGAGCTTGGTGGATCTTAAAGGGTTTCTGCTTGCTTCCCCTGTAGATCTCCCAAGTGGTGGCCGTCCGTCTACCCCCAGGTTTCCCCTCACTGGGCCTGGAGTTACTAGGTGTCCTCCTTGTCCCTCATTGTTACTTTTCTTTAATCATTATCTCTCCATCATCTCTAAAAATACAGTGGCTTTGAACATCATGACACTGACTATAAACCATCCTCTGCTCCTCATTGTTCTGTTCAACTCACTCCTGAGGCTCAGTCCTGATTTCTCCTTTTTCTAGATTTTGGCTTGTTGTCACTGTCTACCTTACACCTCTATGTATGTATGTATGTATGTATGTATGTATGTATGTATTTATATTGAAATACAGTCAGCTTACCATGTGTCAATTTCTGGTGTACAGCATCATGTTTCAGTCATCCATATACATTCATTTTCATATTCTTTTTCATTACAGCTTACTACATGATATTGAATATAGTTCCCTGTGCTCTACAGTAAAAACTTACTATTCATCTATTTTATATATGGTAGGTAGTATCTGCAATCTCGAACTCCTAATTTATCCCTTCCCTAACTCCTTTCCCCCTGGGTAACCACAAGCTTGTTTACTATGTCCTTGAGTATGTTTCTGTTTTGTAGATAAGTTCATTTGTGTCTTCTCTTTTCTTTTTTTAAATTCCACATGAGTGTTCTTATATGGTATTTTTCTTTATCATTCTGGCTTCACTTCAAATGACAATCTCCAGGTCTATCTATGTTACTGCAAATGGCATTATTTTATTCTTTTTATGGCTGAATAGTATTCCATTATATAAATATACCACCCAATCCAAAAATGGGCAGAAGACCTAAACAAGCAATTCCCCACTGAAGACATACGAATGACCAATAGGCACATGAAAAAAAATGCTCACTATCGCTGATTATCAGAGTAATGCAAATGGAAGCTACAATGAGGTATCACCTCACACCAGTCAGAATGACCATCATTCAAAAGTCCACAAATGATAAATGCTGGAGAGGATGTGGAGAAAAAGGAACCCTCCTACACTGCTGGTGGGAATGTAAATTGGTGGAGCCATTATGGAAAACAGTATGGAGATTCCTCAAAAAACTAAAAATAGACTTACCATATGATCCAGGATTCCCACTCCTGGGCATATATCTGGATGGAACCCTAATTCAAAAAGATACATGCACCCCAATGTTCATAGCAGCACTATTTACAATAGTCAAGCCATGGAAACAACCTAAATGTCCATTGACAGATGACTGGATAAAGATCCTGTTGTTTATTTTAATTCAGTTGATTTTAACGTATACACAGATGACCCTTCCCAAACCTTGAGTTCTCAATTCCTTACACTCCTCTCCTCTGTCTCAGCCAATCCCATGATCAGGCCTTGGACTTTGCCTCACTAATACCTACAAATTCTCTGTAATCTCAGTTCCATGCATCACATTCCCTGATAACCACCCTATCTTTCTAGCTCACTCTCATAGTATCCTGGCTAAAAATCCTTCAACCTTACCTCCAGTTTACTCATTCTACTGATTCTCATCATCCCTTGCTCCTCTGAAGTGTTCATTCCTCTCCTTATATGGTTTAAATTACGTGGTTGATAGTTACAGTCAATCTCTTTTCAACATGTCTAACTTCCTTGCCATTTTCTGACTTTGTGGTACTCACTTGGCAAAGTCACAATCCTGATTATATCCACTTTGCTCCATATTCTATACCTGTACCTAAAGTAGCAGAACGTAGGTGAAGAAAAATACATCTTCTTGATGGTCTGACTCTAATCTCACAAACACAGGCTTCATGTGGACTTTTAATGCTGCTGGGGCATTATTTTTCATTAGTTCATTTATTTCCTGATTCTTTTAACTGACCTTGCACAATTCTTGTTTCTCCTCAAACATTCATCTCCTCTTCCTCAGAAGAACTAATTGTGTTCCCATCTAAGGTGGTTCCTCCACAGTTTCCACCTCTTCTTCCCCACTCAAGGACATCTCGCCTTCAGTTCTCTTCCTACCTAACTTACTTCTTCCCTCACCTCTAGACTGAATTATTCCCATCAGCACAAACTTGTTATATTGTCCATCTTAAAACCATTGCTTTGTCCCCACCTCTGCTTTAGTTACTGTCCTATTACTTTGCTCCCTGTTGAAGCAAAATTCCTTGTAAGAATTGTCAATACAATTCCTCAACTACTCTATTTCCATTCTCTCCTAAACCCTTTTGCCCCCACTACTCCAGAAAAATTTCTTTTTGAGACTCATTGACCTCTGTGTTGCTAAATCCAATGATCAATTTTCACCCCCAGTTTATGTGATCTGTCAGTAGTATTTGACTTTTCAGTAGCAATTGGATGCTGTCTCCTCTTTGATATACTTCAGTCACATGGCTTTTCAGTGGGAGAGTGTCACACACTTTTGGTTTACTTCCTACTTCATTGGTTGCTGCTTATCTGTCTCCTAAGCCAATTTCTTCTCATTCTCCCAACTGCTAATTGTTGGAGCACCCCAGGGCTTGGTCCACAGACTTTCCCCTTTTACTTTTCTTTAGTAAACGTATCAAGTCTTATGAATTAAATTCCATCTATAGTATGATGACTCCAAAATTCATATTTTCATTCTGAATCTCTACTGTTAAATTTCAACTTGTATTCCAACTGCCTCCTCAACAGTTCCACTTTGATGCTTCCAGTCAATATCCCAAACTTAGCATATTTAAAGTGAAATTATCATTTAAGTCTAAATTCCTAAAAAAGCCAGCAAACAAACAAAAAAAATCCATGCTCTACTCAGTTTTCCCTGTGTTAGTTAGTTAAGGCAAATCCCATCTTTTTACTGATTCAGGCCAAAAGAGCCATCCCGACCCCGCTACTTTTCTTACCCTCCCAAATTTTGTTCAGAAAATCCTCTAGATTCTGCCTCCAAATATATTGATATAGCCAGAATCCCACTGCTTCATGTCACATTTATTGTTAGCAGCCCGGTCTAAGCCACCACTGTTTTTATCTGCTCCTCCTGCTTCCTCATTGGAGTCCTTTCAATGTCTTTTCGAGCCAGAGTGATCCTGATAAAATCCTTCAAAGTTCCTCAATTCTCTCAAGAATTAAGCCAAGTTTTTCAAATGCCTAAGAAAGGCTGCACACCCTGTTCCTTCTCTAACCTCCTGTCTGCTGCATCACCCTTACTTAACTGGCTCCAGCAAGGTTATGCCTCCCTGTTGCCTCTCAGAGGTCTTAGATGTGCTCCCATTTAAGGCATCAGATTCAGCTATTTCCTCTTCCTTACAACTCCCTTCCATTTCATATCTATGGATTTAATTCCCTTGCCTCCCTCGGTGTTTCCTTAAATTTCACTTCTTAGATTAAGCCCATCCTGATAGCACCAGTTAAAATTACAGACCTCCTCCCTCACTTTTGACCCCTCCCCAATCTGCTCGTTGTCCATAGCTCTAATACACTTAGTACTGATGGGTTTTTTTTTTCCCCAATGTTTCCCCAGCTCTCAGAACAGTGCCTGACACATAGTAGATACTTGGTAAATATTTGCTTAATATTGAATTAATTATTTGTTGTTATGTTTGATCTTCCTTATACTGTAAGCTCTTTCCTTCCACAAAAATACATCCTCAAGGGTTTCCTGTGTATATATAAGGGAATACAAAGATGAATACGATAACCCTGTCCATAGGGATCTTAAACAGTCTTGTAAGGGAAACAGGCAGTGAATTTTATTCTCATTAAACACTACACCAAATGTGTGATAATAACTCTGGGAGGATGAGCCTGACAGGAGATTCAGGGACATTCTTCTACATTATATTAAATAAGCTTTGAAGTATGAGTTAGAGCTCACCAAGCGGATAAAAGGGTAAGGGCATTTATGCTCATCCAAACCTGCTCCCCTCAGTGAGACCTAAGAGTAAGTTCTTCAAGTCAGAAAGGAAGCTAGCCTTTCACACTTTGAAAATACACATCACACGTGGCGATGAATTTACCATGAAGTTACTGAAGCTTAAGCTTCAGGACTCCTCACTTGCATGGGTCCCTTCCAAGAAAGGACCTTATTGATGCATTCACACGATCATATTTTTTTGGTTCAAATTGCTAATGTAAGGCATATTCAACTTCATTAGTTAAAACTGATGTAAGTTTCCCCTGTCCCTTCCTGTCACATTTCATTCAACATCTAGTGTGTTGAACGTGGCCGTGGGCACTTCCGGGATTTGGTGAGGGCTATTTGGATGGTGGACACAAGTAGTTTGGGTTTAGTGGGATATTTTTGTGGTTTACAGTCACTTCTGGGTATAGTTAAGTTATCTTTTGGATGCTTCTAATGCCCGCTCTGCTCACTTACCTGACAGGAGTCATACGGTTGCATGAATTTATCCTCTGGTGCCCAGTTGCAGGTGGTGGAGGAGAAACAAAATTATGAAATGCACAAAATCAGAAGCTAGAGTGAAGGAGAAAAATTCTCCAAATGATCAGATAGGCAGCATTGTTACTGGAAGCTTAATCCACTTGGTCAAGATGAAACTGCTCTCTTTCAGAAAAGATAGCATAAAATCCATTATATATCATTGCAATGGGGGCATTAATACAAACTGATTAACAAGTATCATCAATATAAAAGTTACTTAAGATTAATAATGAAGAAGAAAACTTGAACGGACTTCATTCTTACATTTTATGTGTAAAAGAAACTGGATTAGAGGCACACAGTGGCATTAGTTTCTTAGGACTGCCGCGACAAATTACATGAACATGGTGACTTAGAACAGCAGACATTTATTTTACTCACTTGCGGCGGCTGTAAGTCTGCAGTCAAGGAGTGGGCAGGCTTGGTCCTTTGCGCAGGCTCTGAGGGAGAATCTCTTCCTTGCCTCTCTCCTGCCTTCTGCTGGCTCTGGCGGTCCTCTGCATTCTTTGACTTGTAGATTTCTCTCTCCAGTCTCTACCTCCATCTTCATATGGCTTCCCCCTGTATCTCTTATAAAAACACCAGTCATTGGATTAAGAGCCACCCTACATCCAAAATGATCTCATCTCAAAGTCTTTAATTTAGTTACATCTGCAAAAACCCTGCTTTCAAATAAGGTCACTTTCACAGGTACCTGGGGTGAAGACATAGACATTCCTTTTTTAGGGGACATAATTCAACCCATGACAATGATATTACCAAGAATGACAGTTTGCAAATTTGAAAGAAGAATTTCTGCACTGTGATTTTGGTTAAGCATGCTAGAGAGAGAAAAGGTCAAATCATTTATGTATTCTTTC
This sequence comes from Camelus ferus, assembly GCF_009834535.1. Classification (NCBI taxonomy): domain Eukaryota; kingdom Metazoa; phylum Chordata; class Mammalia; order Artiodactyla; family Camelidae; genus Camelus; species Camelus ferus. The sequence continues at coordinate 115,985,231 of NC_045696.1, read as the reverse complement.
TATTAAAAATTATATTTCTAAATTTTTCTTTGAAGAGGTGTTTGAAGAGTAGGCAGTTAAAACTTGTAGAAAAAAGTATGTTGTGTCAACCAGTTCAATAATAAAATTCTTAGGATATTTTTCCAGATTGGTGATGTCAGTTCTAATTATCAGCTTTGCAAATTTGTAAATTATAGCTTTTATCATTCTTAATATTTACTTCCATATTTAATTATATGTTTGTAACTTTCCACTATTTTTCTCAAAAATGATTCCCCAAAATGTATATGCTTCAGGCTACAGCATATGAAATGAATTTACAATATGGACATCATAGAAGATGAGATCTGTCCCATATGTTTCTTCTTTTAAAAAAAGTTGTATTTTTGCTGTCTATTCAATCTCCATTGATTGGTGCACATGAGCATACAGATATCCCCCAAACTATGTCTAGTCAGTTTGACCATTTACTTAAATTATAGGGTTGTTAAGTTTTAGCAAGATTCCTTTTAGTTTACTTCTGAAAGGGCAAGAAAGATTCTTTCTAGTCTTTACCATCAGCCTAGTAGAAAAAGGTTGCTTCAGAATTTTCACATGGACTATCTAATGGGCAGTGAAGTTGTTTTATTGTGTATTTTGATGGCATTCTGGGCACCAGTTATAAATAAAAGCTTCCTCACAGCATCTGGAACATTGGATCCAACTCAAAGTACATATATCAGAGGGGTGATGGTAACAGGATTTGAGAAGGAGTAGATGGTATAGATTCTGATGAGACAGTGGTTTTTGCAAAGACGCGTGCGTGTTCACCTTATCCTGGCACATGGCTCTTTGTGTTTTAGCCATTGCCAAAGAGTCTGTTCCTATGTGGGAAGTAGTTTCAGGCATTTGAAGTTGTCAGTGATCTTTAAAAAAATGTTGTATGCATATGCTTATGTTAGCAAGAGAAACACTGAAACTACGATCTTGTTCCTTCAGAAAAATCCACCTCTGTCTCTACGGTAGGTAATAGAAAAATAATTAATCCTGTCAATATGATGCCAACAATTGTTAACAGAACAAATGTTCATTAAGTAACCTTATTGATTAAAAGTGAAAGGAGCAACCTTTTAAAGGGTGTACACATTGTATTATCCAACTCAATTCTGGAAAATGAGGTTTAACATTTTCAGTGGAGACTTTAAAATTGCATGGAAATATATGATGACTACTTCATTTCCCAGTATCTTTTTATTACTGCTGTATTCAATAATGAGTAGAAATCCTTTTGCTTTTTAACATTTTACTAACCTTAATTTTCATGAAAAACTTTATAGATTTACTCAATTATGGGAGTTTTTTTTCTTTTCCAGAGCTTCAACCTAAAATTGATGCTTTTATGTCAAAAACAGAGAGATTAAAGAATAAAGTATCTTCTCTTTCTTTAATCATGCTAAATATATACCTATGCGTGTACCCAATTAAAAAAAAAATGGAATAGGATCAAAAGTTATATATGTTAAGAGGAAATTTCTATTAATGACCAGAGTCTAAGACTCCTAGAGAATACTCAATAATAAAATTTTAATGCCCATGAGATGATGCATGAAGATAATTTGAAAGCAACAGCTAAACTCGATGATAAATTATTTCCCTATTGGACAAATTACCTGAGGGGTCAGAAACACATTGAAGTATAGTCCTCTCTTCAGGTTAGGATCCTGCTGATTGTGTAAGAACAATTTAATTAAAATATCCTTACTGCTAACTCTAGGCAAGTGTTTCGGATGATTCTCATCTGCTGTCTCCTCCTCAAAGTCCTTATTTAATTCACCCTCGACTTCACACTTTGTTTGCTTAAAACCGATTCTCTTCTGCTGGGACTCTTAAAATATGAGTGTCCTTGGAGTTGCTCTATGGCTTTGTCAATAGTTTCCATTTCAGATTCACAGTTTAGACTCAAATATAAGTCTTCTATAAGGATATTCAGATCACTAAAGAAGATTTATTTGCTTTAAGGAAATAATGAAAACTTCAAAATGTTGCCCTCATAAATTTTATTTTATTTTTTAATTAAGGTAACATTGGCTTATAACATTATATAGTTCGTGTGTCCAACACGATATTTTGACTTCTTTACACAACTACGGCATGTTCATCACCAAAAATTTAGTTTCCACTGTCACCGTACAGTTGACCCACCTTACCCAATCCCCCAGCCCCTTTCATTTCTGGTAACCATGGCTTTTTTTCTCTGTATCTATATGTTTGCTTTTGTTTGCTTTGGCTTTTTTATATAATTGTTTATTTTATTTTTATATTCTATGTATGAATGAAATCAATACTTTTTTTTATCTGTAGTAACATTTGAGAATTTTCATTTGTATCCATTCATATCATGATAGGTTTCTCTAAAAATAATATTTAATGTTTATAATATTCTTAATGTCATCTAACCTGACATTCTTAATATGTCATCTAAACTCATCAACAAATTATTTTTAGCAGTTTAACTTGTATTTATTTATTACTATGATTTTTCTGTTCACTCAATGTAGAAAGTATCCCCCTCACTAGTTACCTAGGCAGCAGAATAAGAATACATCAAAATAATCATTGAAAATTAAACTGCCTGCCTTGTTCTTCATCAAGGTTTTGGTTTCTCCATTTTTGATTGGGCTGGGAAAGTATTTAATTTATGTATTTATAGACAGGATGACTATCCTGGCATATCTAGCTAACTCAGAAGGTCTAGTCATTTCTCCTTTAAGTAACAGAATATTATCTTGATAATCGAATGTTTGATGTAAATCACATTTATAGCTATATGTACGTAATGTGGTCACTAATAAAGTTCTGCTGCATTACAGCTGCTTTAGATTCAGTGTAAGGACCTACCCATATGTTATAATTATTTTAACAATGTGTTTGTTGCCAGATGTGTATCAGCCAGCTATGGCCACAGTAATGCTAGGTAACAAACCACCCCCAAATGCAGTGGCTTCAAAAAGCATTTACTTTTACTTACACAATGCCTGCATTTGCTATAAGTCAGCTGATCTAGACTGAACTCAGCTGGGCTTGACTCTACATCACAGGCTGAGTCCAAGTCAGCTTGATGTGTCTCTTGCTGCCTCTAGAGCAGTGGACTACCCAAGAATGTTCTTTTCATGGTATCTTAGTCTGTACATGATGCTGTAACAAAATACACAGATTGGGTGGCTTATGAACAGTAAAAATTTATTGCTTACAGTTCTGGAGGCTGGATATCTGAAATCAGGATGCCAGCATGGCCAGGTGACGGCTGTCTTCAAGGCTGCAGACTCCTCATTGTATCCTTGTATAACAGAAAGGGCTAAAGATCTCTCTGGAGCCATTTTTATGAGTTCCTCACTCATGATTTAGTCACTTCTCAAAGGCTCCACCTCCAAATACCATCACCTTTGGGGGTTAGGGTTTTAATGTAAAAACTTTAGAGGGATACAAACATTCAGACCATAGCACATGGCAATGTCAAAAGCATGGTTAGGCAGGTCTGACTGTGTAAGCACATCTCAAGCCTTTGTTTTTATCATGGCTTCTAATATAGCATTCATCATAGCAAGTTACATAGCCCAGCCCAGCATCAGCGGGGTGGGAAAGTATACTCTGCCCGCCATGTGAGGGAGAAGGGAGGAAATAGTTGATGAACATTATCTAACTTATCACAATTTGGAGTTTTGTTTTTAAAATTTATGGTCTAAAATTCATTACTAGGCAGAGTCTGTCTTAAAAATCTCTCCCCAGTGGATTTTTTTTTTTTTAGAAGAACCTCAAATGTCTTGATGTAAGGCAACCTCAAGCTATGCGCCTACAGGCAATATTCCAGTGAGGTTCCACTGCGTATTTAAGGTGCATATTTATTTCAGTGTAAAACAAGAAACTTGGGTGTGGAACTAGAACATACACAGAGAAAGATGCCAGCCATCAAGTGCTCGAATGAAGAGCATATGTACACATTGGTGACTTTCAACGCTACTCCTCTGCATATCCCTGAGCTCCTTGGAAGCAGGGTGATACACACTTTTGACAGAAAATTCACTTGCTGTCAAACCACTCATTTTTACCTCCAATACTCCCTCTTCTTTAACTTCCTTCCTATGTGTTCATGCCTCATAGTTCTGTGATTCCTTTGGAAAAATTGTCTTAGAAAATAACATGCTATTGATTTCTTGGTTGAATGTATACGAGAAAGAAAAAAAATGAAGGGAGCTGCTGTTCAGGTGATGGGGTTTCCACTTTTCACCAAGGTAAGTAGCAGTGGGGATGGCCATCGAGTCACTAGCCACAAGTAGAAGACAGTTCTAGGCGGGAGAAAAAGAGGTGTTTACTTTGGATGTTCCACTAGAATGTTTTGAATATTGAGGACGTGGAAAATTGGAATTGCTCACAGCACTCCATCTTTTCTCAGCAAATCTGATGTATCAGATAGTCCCCAAACCCTCCCATCAGTTGATGACTGCACTGCAAAATCTACTGCTTAAGAAATGTGAGAATAAAAATGATGTCCTCTTTCTGGTGGTGTAATAGCCAAGTGAATTACTTAATATATTTTATACTCCCCTTCCCTTCTCATGCACACACTATATTAAAATTTCATTACCTAAGTGAAAGAATGAGCCTGCCTTTAGCACAAATGGGAATTTTAGATTATAAATGTCAATGTTTATTGTGAGGCATAATGCATGTATAGCTTTTGCAAGGATGTTAAACATATCATTAGATATGTTTTGTAAATCATATTTTCCTTACTTCCTCATTGTAATCCAAAGTGAATGTTACATACAAAGAAAAAAAAGTGAATCATGTTTTATGCTGGGGTCTGTTCCTTGAAAGCATATTGATTGTGTTTTAACTATTTCAGTGCACGTGTATGCATGAAAGGCATCAGTAACAAGATGAATTTTTTAAAAGGAAGATTAACTCTCTCAGTCAGGATGATGAGTTTACTAAAGGAGAGGAAATCCTTTCCATGTTCTTCTAGGACCCAGATTTATTATAACTTTAGGTTGCATGTGATGCTCTATTTCGGGGACCAGATACTCTTGCTGAATCATTTTAAGGAACTGAATCTATATTTGGATGATTTGACACCAGCACTTCAAGTTTTGTGGGTTATGGAAGGAAGAGCCCAAGCTCACCCTAGCTCTTTGTCCCCCAAGAATTTAAAATACACTTAGAATTTGTTTTAAACTTGCATGATGTTTTAATCGCTTCCACACACAATTTCCAAAACACAGGACCTGGTACTTGGGAGAAACTTAATAATTCTTTGAATTAAAGTGACGTCTAGTTTGAAAGTCATCTAGATTTAGAGCTTAAAGTTCTGGATTTTAGTTCCACTGCTACAAGCAATAATACCATTAACTAGCCTTGTGTTTAATTGTCCAGAACTTTCTGTGCCTCACAGTCTTAATCTGTAAATAGGGATACTTTCTTATCTCAGGGGGTTGGAGTGACAACAGAATAATTCAGCAAATATGCAGTTATCTTTGAAAGACTAAACCACTACTCACGTGTGTGGTAAAACTATACAGTTTCCTACTGTGCTTAAATGTAATACATGTGATAAAAAATTAAGGAAATACAGATACACACAAAAATGTAGACAAACTAAAAGTAGAAAATTTAAATTTACATCACCTATAATTTCATAACATATTTTGAGGTATAGCCTCCCAGTCCAGTTTTAAGTACGTTTGTGTGTATATACAAAACATATTCTTTTTTTTTTTAACAAAAAATTGTAAGATTTAAAAAAAATTTACAGTCCACCCTGGACATTTTTCCAAGCCATGAAATATTTTTCTTTTATGTGTTTTTATGGCTGTTCATACTGTTCTATGACTGTACCATACTTTATTTTACCTATTCCCAATTGTCAAATATTTAGTTGGTTTCCATTTTTATTATTATGATAAATAGTGCTGCAGAGAACACTTTTACTGCAAGTTATTTACCAGGAACTTGGTATATATATTTCTGCATCTATTCAAGTTATCATTTTCATTTCTCAGTGAAGTTTTATAACTTGCATAGGACTTGGATAGTACATTTTTTCACTTTATTAAATTATCATATTAGTTGTTGGTCCTAAAGTGTTATTCCAGACCCTCCAGGGTTTTTTTAGGTGGTTAAGAATGTCCAAATGAAATCATGACACCGTGTCTCCTTTTAATACCTTTATCCCTCACTGCAGCAGCTTGTACGCTACTGGACAATGTTGAAATGAACAGTGGTGAAAGCAGACATTGCCAGGTTGTGTTCACCTTTAATAATCATGCTTCTATTAAAATGTCAAATGCTAGTGTGGGGCTAATATTGTTTATCATGTTAAAGAGGGCTAGGAATAAATTTTTTAAAGTATGGAATGGATGTTGGAATTTACCAAATGTCCTTTTTGGCCTCTATTGGGAGAATTGTACAACTTTTGTCTTTTGCCCCAATAACAGGATTAATTCTGATAAGGGTCATGCAGCAGAGTTAGCTGTGTAGCTGTGGAGTGAGGGCTGTGCTCAGAGACAGCAAAAAACATGCTGGGGACGAGGCTTCAGAAGCTTACGGATCTAACCACCCCGTGGAAGTTGTTTATCTGCTTTGAAAAGCAGTTACTTCTTTACAATGGGAATGCTAAATCTCTCACAGAACTAATTCTATGAATACGGAAGTGCTTTTTAGACTGTGATTTTAAATATCAGGGCGGTCTCTATAATTTTATTCAGCTATGCCCTACTTAGTTTTCAAAGTCCAAACACTAGCACAGGGTTAGTACTTCTTTTTTTGTGGACGGAGAGTGTTTTGATTTTCCTAACTGCACAGTTTCTTTTTTTTAAGTTTAACCGAAGTAATGCACACATACAAACAAGTGCACGCATCATAAATTAAAAGCTTGCTGTGTTACCACAAAGAGGGTACAGTCATAGTCAAGAAATAGAACATTACCAGCATCCCAGAAGTGTGAGAGATGATTCTACTTTTAAGCTGTTAATTTCACTGGACTCTTTTTTGGACATCAGACTGTGGCTCCTGCTCATCTGCCAGATTCAGAAGGCAGCATTTTGTCAGAAGAAATTTCAGTAGCAGCAGCTGTTAGGCATGTCAAGTCAGGATTTGGGGGCTAATCAAACACTTGGGAGGCTAGGATCATCTCTGCTATGAAGAACAGTCTTCTCTGAAGTCAGCTTTGTGTTGCCTTCTTCAGCAGGTTTATTGCCTTCCTCTTAGTGCCCTGATACTTGATATTTTAAAAACAAAAGAGGCTGCGATACTGAAAAATAAATAATAAAATTCAAGCTGGTAAATATGAGGCCACACATTGTCATTCTGATATTAAAAAAAAAAGTTCCTGAATTTCTGATTCAGATAATTCAGTGTGCTTGCAAGTTTTTAGGAGAGTTAACAAATTACTTCACTTTGCTTTCTAGAATCCTGTGATTCAGCTGAATAAATACTGGAAAAGAGAGCAAGCCTCACAGAAGCAGCTTGCATGGAATCATGTAATTTTGGGTTCAATGGTTTAAACAAAGCTCCAAGTCCTTTATATCTCAGATGAGTGTAGCACCCTGAAAACTCTTGAGCCAGTTTTATGTTTTTAATTATGCGATTTCTCTTTTAATCTTAGCGAAGGGATGCCGATGCCTTAGCAGGGAAGGGTGAAGCACACAACCTTAGCAGACTTGATTCTTTACACTCTCGCCCCACATCGTGGCCTCCACGCACAGAAAATCTTGGAAGAGGTCAGGACTTGGAGAAGCTGGTCAGTGTTTCTCAGGGGAGCAAAGGACTCAGGACTATGCCTGAGTCCTCGTAAGGCGTATGCAGTTCTAACATCTAAAATAACGTATATTATTGCTCTTGGGGAAAGCGAAACAATGATCCCACCATTACTGGTGATAACATGTACAAATTTCACAACCCCCCCAGGTCTGTGTGTACAAGAAAATGTAACTTTTTTTTTTGAACTTGTCTAATTTCCTGAAGGCTTAAATACCATCTAAGCAAAGCAGAGGCCATCTGGCTTCTATTGTTTTTTGCTTTTCTGCCGAAACAGCTATCTCTGGGTGGAGGGACTCTGATGGCAAGGTGCCGTAGGGTGGGACCTGGGCAGGGAGCAGGAGTGTAGGTATGGGAGCAAGGAATTGTGGGTGAAATGAAACTCTGGTTGTTACCTAAAATTATTATCCCATCTCACCGACAGGCAAGGCCAAATTGCTGTTCATAGGACTATAGCGTAGAGATTCTGCACCCAGCTGTTGAAAGGAAAGTGTTCCTCTCTTTACTTCTTTTTTTCTCAATCCCCGCCCACTAACAGGTGAATAATTAAGCTCATTTCCATTTAATAATGCACTGCGTGGGAATAGATATGCATTTGGAGAGTGATTAAGAGAGATTAAACTTGACACTTGGCTTCCAGAAAAATAATGGCTGAGGCTTTAGCAGACACAGAAAACCACAGACAGGCCGAATTCAGTCTGAGAGCTCAAAGTCCTTCTCTGGAACAGGGCTTCCCTAAGCAATCTCTTGCAGCAGTAAGTTCCCTGCCCTAAATGATCCCAGGCAAACAGGTGGAAAATTTCAATTGCTTAGAAAACGTGGAAAGTGATGGACATACCTGGACCCGTGTCCATCCGGACTATTTACAGGAATTTTCTCCGGATGGTACGTGGTCAGAGGGAACCGGGAGCGCTGCAGAGTTCAGCATATCCATTATTTCGGATCCTGTGTAACGGCATGTAAAAATGTCAGCAGATTGAAGACTAGTTAGACTGAAGATTGAATTTAATAATTGTTTGTATTATAATTTTATGGGGTTGGAAAATATTAAGGCCTTTGGATGTAGAAAATTGCCCCCATTGCCTGAGTCATCCTCAGTTCCCGCTGTATGAAATCGCATTTTCCCTTTACAAGTTAGTCCTGTTATTATGTGTCCTTGTAACCGTTGACTTTGAAACTTCCTTTCTAAAGCCCCCTAATAACTTACTTTGTGAAGAGGCAGACGCAAAAGAAGAGGGCAAGGATTTAAGTAAGGCTGTATTGACTTTCCTTGGGATGGCGTTTTTATTGGGATTTATGAATGATTGTGGAGAAATCATTTTAGAGCTGGAAAGGAATTTACAGAGATCATCAAATACAAGTCCCTTATTTTATAAAAGCATGTTCACACTACACGATCTATCAATTAGACTGAAAATTCAAAGCACCATATCTCATAGGAACATTGCCTGTACGGGAGAGGGATGGGCACACCGTTTCCTATTTTTAGAAATATTCGGTCTGCATAGAAAGGGTATCTCAGAGACAGCAGTCACTATCCCTTGATCCTTGTTGTTGGAGGTAAATGCCTTAAAGGTCACTGTTCTTGGGGATGTCTGAGACTGTCCTTGCCTGGGCTGCTGGTGTTTGCATGGCCCCTTGGATGCTTGTCCCAAATGGTTATCAGGTACTTACATTTGTAACAGTTACTGAAGACCAAGTTTTAAGCTCTGATAACTTGGTTTGATCACTAATTGCTTATGACTTCCTTTGGAGTTCTAAGATTTCACTGCCAATTATTTTTACAGAGTGAATTTTGCTAAACCAGCACTTAGAACGTTAAAAAAAAAAAATTCCAGCAAAAGGAATAGACTTCAGTGCAACTGCTTCCCTGAAATTATGAGTCTGAAAGAAACATAACTTTGGCCTTTGACGCATTTTGCTAACTTGTGCGGGTCAAGGAACCCTTTCTCCATAATGGAGGTACTTTCCACTGATAAACAAACACACACAATTTTTTATGTTTGAAGAACTTGACCGATTGCCTTGGAAAGACTTAATGTGGATTTGTAAGTATTTTGTGATTAAGTGGCTGTTATCTGTTATGTCCCAACAGTTTCTGTTTTCTAGTTATAAGCCACAAATGTATTCCACAAATACCCACTCAGGAAGAAAATCTGTATTCCCTGGCACGAGTCTCCAGATCATCAACTACTCATTCATTCAGTCGATGGATCAATCACTTATTCACAAGTGTCCAATAAGCTCCTTTTATGTTCTGAGCACTGTTTAAGTTACTATGGAGACACAAAAGTGTATGAGACATAATTTTTTTCTGTCAAGAATTTATAATCTTTGAGCAATAATGAGTTGTATGCAAATAACTATGATGTGAGCTCTTATAATGGGAAGTGTTAAGCAGTATTTTGCAGTTGAGAAGAGGGAGTAAGATACTAACCCCACCGTGCTTGCAGATGCTGCCTGTGCTTATGTGTGTGTATTACACACACATATTTGAGGTGTGTACACACAAACATACATGATGTGTATAGAGTGTGTCTATACGTACATATGAGGTGTATACCCACACACACATACTATTCATGTGTAATGCACGCACGCGCACACACACATACTTCAGAGGTAATGCTTTTGTGTTTTGTTCTGTTACTATGTCAAAAGAGCCTCCTCAGGTATTGTGAGGAGAGGTAATTGACGTCAAGGGTTACCAGAGCAATCAATATCCTTTGTCCAAAATTCCATTGCTCATTCCAGTGTGTGGAATTGATGACTTTCTACTTTGTTCTGTGAACAGAGAGCGCAAATTGTGGACAGTGCTCCAGGATGGTAAGGATTCCTTCTTTTCTTGTGAGTTTTAAACATTTTATCTCTAAAACCTCAGACCTAACACACATTCAGAAAATATTCTTTGAATGAATTAACTTGGGCAGCCCAGGTAAATAGTCCTTCCCATCAGTCAGAGGTCACTTTGAACACTGTAATAAATATCCAAAATGATATTGATGTAAGCAAGATAGAAGTTTATTTATTTATTTATTCATGCAGCAATCTGTTATAAATAGTTTAGGTCTGTTTTTGTCATTTTGTGGTATCAGGGGCCCAAGGTTCTTTTACCGTATTCTGTCACCATCCATAGGGTATTGTCTTTATTTACTTAGAGCAATTTAATTTACTCTATTACCTGAAATCCTGCCAGCAGGAAGGAGGAAAGAAGGGGAAGAGGGCTTGCTCGTTCACTTGAAGATGATAACTTGAAAACTGCACAAATCATTTCCACTCATAGCTCATTGGTCACAAGTTGTCACGTGGTTGCAGCTGGGCAGAAGCATGGCTAGGAATGTGAGGACTGGCTGGGCAGCCATAAGCCTTAGGTAATCAGACGCTGTCAGCAGTTTCTGCCATAGCCTCTTACTCATGGTATAAGTGTCATGTTTTCTTCAGTGTGATTCTACCATGCGTCATGTTTTCATTGTACAATCTGGCGCCTCCAATGTTGGAGTGTGTGAGAAGAAGATCTCAACTCATCCTCTGGTAGTTTTTCTAGCCAAAGAAAGTGTTTTGTGATGTTCACTGGATTCTCAGATTTGTATCTGGTTATTACAGGAACTCACATCATTGTAGAATTTCCACGTGTCTTTGCCAAGAAAACAGTTCCGTCCTTTGATTGACCCTCACCCCTCCCATTTAGGGCTAGTATCCAAATAGAGGAGATCACTATTTTCTTCAGTAAGTGTTCCAGACTGTTGGTCGATTCATTGTCCAACAGGAACTGTGCCAGGTTGCTGAGGTCTGTTGAAGGTGAATTTTGAGTTGAAAACAGTCATCAGGGGTCTCTTTTCTATCCATTTGCCTTTGTCTTAGGATCCCTTATAACACTTGACAGATTTTTAAAAAATGAAATTATTCATTTCATTTCGTGAGGAGAAACATCAGAAGATAGTACAGCTTGGCAAACATCACAGGGTAGATTTCTAACCCAACTGGATGCTTGGGCACCTGTCCTAAACCATGTCCCTTCCCTGTTTGCCATATTTATTTAAATGTCATGGGGTTGAGGGAGATTTCGGACACATCTGGATTTTATCAGATGCATGACATGACTGGACTGATTTGGGTGCTATTTTGTAGTCATTTCATGCAACATGAGACAGAACTGAGTTTCCCTTCTTTGGCTGCTTTGAGCTGTAACCCGTCAAGGCAACAAGTTCTCTTGGTAGGGGGTGATGATACGGGAGATGAGCTTCGACTGGACCACTACATGTTTTCCGTAGATGATTAATTTATTCTTGGAGGTAAAAATGGATGCGGATCTCTAACGTGAGACGACAGGGTTATTCCCCCCCATAAGGTAATAAGTGTCACATTCTTCACCGATGACCTGAAGGATGAACATCGGATTGTAGATTCAGCCTCTACTATGGCTCTGATGTGATGGAAAAATAGAATATTTTTATCTGGCCTGTAATAAATCTTGTTTCACTTTCATGATTAAGTCTCTACTTGTCAATCAGTTGGGAAAAATAAATTTTAGTCCTATTCAGTTTGTATTTTAGTCCAGTCATGTCATGGATAGTGTACAGTCTTAACATGACTCTGGGGCCCAGCCAGCCATTCCCTCTGCCTGCTTTCCTTCCTCTAAGGTAGCATCAAGCAGTGGGAGGACTTACATTCCTTTGGTGAGAAGATTACTCCTTGATCTGCTGGACCTCTAGTGGACACAGGCTGACAGCTGCAGTCTGTTGACCTCCCAGATTCACCTTGGTTTCCATTAGATTCAGATCTCTAAGTTCCCCTCCATGGCATCCTGAGTGAATGGTGTTGACTCATTATGCCGCGGAGGGCTCCACTGCAGCTTCTTGGAGCCTTGATGATGGCCCCTGGGAGTGGGGGGGTACTCAAGAGAGCTAAACCTGTGCCTGACCACTTACATGTCTGTGGCGGCAGCAGAGCAAGAGACATTGGCTTCTCTTTGTCATGGGCATCAAAGGCTTCAGCAGTGGACTGAGATGTCTCCTTTACACGATGGAAGAATGCCATGACATGAACTGTTGACCTGGTGAAGGAGGAGGCAAAGATCTGGGAGAGTCCTTCTCAAGATGCTTGGTTTTATTTAAGCCATTCACTAACATTCTTTTTGCAATAAATTTTAATGGCTATGGGTTGAGGATGCTGGCAAATGTAGTGACATCAGAAAAGTAAAAGAAATGCAGACAAACTCATATCTATATGTATCTATATATAGTTCCTAATAACACGTTATTTGCAGTAGGACTCCTGTGAAAGCCCAGAGCCTGATCCCCCATCCGGCTCACAGATCCTAGTTTTCTGGTTTGCTTTCTCTATGAGACAAATGAGTTATTATCCTGCCAATATTTTAGCTACTGTGAGTTAAAAATATCTCGTTCACCCTTATCCAACTATCTTCCTCTCTTCCCTTTCATTAACACTCCTGGAGGAAAAGACAAGGTGGCTTTTTCATTGTTGTTTTCATGTGTCCAGGAATGGATATACAGGGAAAGCTAAGACAGTCTTTTTTTTTTTTTTCTGTGTAGATTTTAGGGATACTAAGATGAGCACATTATGAACCAATGACAATAGCCAGATTCACCTCTTTAGGAAAAATGGTGCATCTATATTTAATGAACTTTTACAAGGTGACGGCTGTATACCAGCTGAAGCCCACAGAAAACAGACCACAAAGTCAAATAATTTTGGAAAATTCTGCCTGTTATTTTCCCCTTTGGGAACAGATAGTACAAATTAACATGTTATAGGGTCCTGCAGTTAAGAACCCTAGTTTTGCCCAACACACTGCCACCAAATGTTATGAGACTAGAGAAACATTGTTCTTTAATTTGTGTGGGACAACTTGTGGCATCATTCAAAAAATGTCGAACTCTGGAACACCTTTCAGGAAATGCTGATTTAGGTATCAGTACTCTCAAGAAATCATTTTGCAAAAATGGAAAGTATTTTATATCAAGAATGTTCTTTGAGTGTATTGTGTCATGTAGATGTATGTATATACCTCACAAATAATGCCTTTTTTCTTACAAAAGAGAGGCTTATTCAGATATTTTGTTGTTTACTCTGATGTTATATCATTCCAAGGAGTTCCACAGCCAACACTTGTAAATGCCATTTACATTTCTCTTCCACTAACAAACGCTGTGGCCTCCCTGCCTTCCTACTCACACCTGCCTGGCTACTCGTACATGAAGAAAATAGCAGTGTCTTCCAGCTGCCTGATAGCCCATTGGTTAAAGTCTCATTCTTTTTTTTTTTTTTTTCCTTAAATTATTTTTAACAGATTGTTTTAAAGGTCAATGAAAGAGGATACCTTACATTTTTTCCATAGCACAAACAGCTTCTGCAGTTTTGTTGTTTGTTACTAAAGCCAAGTTGAAGAAGCTCCTTAAGAAACTTCAAAGGACTCATCTTCTGGGGGGATGAGTAGAGCTCAGTGCTAGAGCACATGCTTGGCGTGCATGACGTCCTGGGTTCAATTCCCCAGTACCTCCATTAAAAAAAAAAAGTCTTTTTTTAAATTGAAGTACAGCCAGTTTACACAAATCGAAGTTGTGTCAGTTTCTGGTGTACAGCATCATGTTTCAGTCATGCATGTACATATATATATTCAAGGTTCATCTTCTTAAAAACAATCCAAATCATATGGGAATTGGTTCAAATTTTTAATGTTAGTAACTTCACAATTTTTTTCTCCATCAAGGGTTGCTTATAACTCTGGTTGTTTTTTCCTCAGAGGTTGATGCTTATGTATCTTACTAATCCTTGCCTTAAGTTCATGGAAAGCTGTTAAAATTGAATGGATTTGGAGGCTGGGGCCCTTTGGAGGCTTTACCAGATGTGTTGAGTTTAGCCTTTAGCAAAACTTCATTAGACCTTCCTTAGCATATGTCTCCTTGTCATAGACAGCAGATGAGAGGCTGGAGAGCAGCTTGAATCCAGTCATTTTCACTAAAAGCAGCAAATAATGGGTATTAAACACTTAATTAAACAGAGACCATTCCAGATTGGAAGGGCTTCCACCACAGCTTTGATGGAGCAAGTGTTCTGTTTGCATCTCCAAGGGAAAAACACTATTAAGTGATCCTTCTGTGAATTATGCAGAAAAGCTATTTTAATCTGCAAAACATCTTCCAAGCCCCCATGCATAAGTGGACACATGCTAGAGAAGTTAATGCTCTTACCCTCACATGAAACCATGAACATCACTGACAGAATTTCCTCTTTGTCAAATGCAGATGAACCAAGTTTGGGTGCGGGGAGGTCACTGGTATAGCAGAAGTGAAATTGTTTGGAACGATGGAAAAACTCAGTTCTATACTAGCTCTAGGTTTGGTTAGCTGTCCCACCTCAGACAAACCACAACTGTCTGGGCCTTAGCTTTCTCATCTTTATATTGAAGGGGATGGAAAAAATAATCTCCAACAAATGACTTTTCTAATATTTTTGGATTTCAAGATTAAAAAAAAAAAAACTCAAACACATTTCTCTGGACTTCATGTTCTTTTCCCGTCGTCCCCCATGGGTTGGCCCAGAGCGATATGAGTGGCCATCTGAGGATTTACCACTTCGTGATTTATTATGTATTCCAGTTAAAAGTGAAATCCATAAAAGAAACAACAGATAAGCACTGAATTCAGAAGCTTCTTCAAGTACAGTTTCAAGTTAATCCCTTTTCATCTAATTCAAAATATTTCTTTCATCATTTATGGTACAATTTTATCTTTTTTTTCTATTCCACTATAGTTTATTACAAGATATTGAATATAGTTCCTTGTGCTATACAGTAGGATCTTGCTTATCTATTTTATATATAGTGGTGTGGATCTGCTAATCCCAAACTCCTAATTTATCCCTCCCTTCTCCCTTCCCCTTTGGTAACTATAATTTGTTTTGTATGTCTGTGTGTCTGTTTCTGTTTTGTAAATAAGTTCATTTGTATCATATTTTAGATTCCACATATACATGATATCATATGATGTTTGTCTTTCTCTGTCTGGCTTACTTCACTTAGAATGACCATCTACAGGCCCATCCATGTTGCTGCAAATGGCATTATTTTATTCTTTCTTATGGCTGAGTGGTATTCCATTGTATATATACACCACATCTTCTTTATCCTGTCATCTGTCGATGGACATTTAGGCTGTTTCCATGTCTTGGCTATTGTATATAGTGCTGCTGTGACCATTGAGGTGCATGTGTCTTTCTGGATTAGCCCAGGGAAAGCTATTGAAGAAGGAGAGAACCATGGACACAGAGCCAGCAGTGACCATAGCAGGGCTGAAGGCTGCCTTGAACTGGTGAACTGTGAGTGTGTGTGTGTGTGTGTGTGTGTGTGTGTGTGTGTGTGTGTAGGGGACATCTGAAACACAGAATGGCCAGAGACAGCAGGGAGAAGGTAGAGTAGAGGACAACTATAATTGCTGCTTTGACATCTTGCCTGCATTGCCTTGAACAGCTTTGCGTGTCCATTTACTGATGAAAGTCCTGGTGAGGACGTGATGAAAACAGGTGTGAATTGACAACCACCCTCTCAAGCATTTACTTCTCTCTTTTTTTCTTTTTTCTCCTTTTTAGCTTCAGAATGAGAGTCTACCTTCTCCTTTCAATGCTCCTTCTTGGTAGGCGTTTAAAAGGGGGACAGCAAATTTAAGGAATCGACAAGGGTTCCACAGTGTCTGTGACTCTTCCCACCCTTCTTCTTTCCTTAAATACACACGGACTGATGTCGACAGGGGCTTTTCTCACTCCAGGTCACAATGCATGTCACTAAACTAAGTACCCGATACCCCACCATGGACATGAGCTCATGGGGTAAACTAAGTGTACCTCTGGGGAGAAGAATAACTCTATGAAGAAAGACAAGATATTGAACAACATATTTAATCAGCAGCACAATTGTTTGAACAGACTGGCAGAGAATTTAAATTTAAAATAATGTATTTAAAGAGCTAAAGAAATATAAGAATGTCCAAGAAAAAATATAAAGGAGATAATAAGTTTAATATGAAAATAACACCGATACAACACTATAATTATGTTAAATATTAGAATGGGCATAGCTAAAGAATGAGTTAGTGAATTGGAAGACAACATTGAAAAGTGTCTCAGAAAAGAGCACAAAAACCAGAAAATCATTTAAAACAGAAGAGAAATGCTAAAAATATGGAGGATGTAAATATTCAACGTCTGCATAATAGTTTTGAAAGGAATTTTTAAAAAATGGAAAGTGGGGACATTTTTCAAAAATAAAGATGAATGAAGGGCATACATTGGCAGGAATTAGGGTGCCCAGTGGGGACATGATGAATACCTATACCTAGACATATTATACTGAAACACAAGACTCTCAGGGATAGAGAGAAAATTCTAAAACGTTCCCAGAGTGAAGACTACTGTCTAAAAAAGCAAGAATTATATGTCTATTAAACATTTCAACAACAGTATGGATGCAAGAAAAAAGATTTTTTAAAGTACTGAAGGAAAGAACTTTGATTTAGATCTTATGACAAGTCAAATTTTCCTTTAAATCTGTGAATATAGTAGAAATATTCTTAAATGTACCATGCCTCGGGATGTTTGCCACTCTAAATCCCACACTGAAAGCACTCTGGAAAGAGAAACTTGAATAAGAAGGAAAAATAGTCCAAGTGACTCTGCAAGAGATATGGGCAGTAAAGATGATCAAATCACATAGATGAATATGCATATAGTGATATCATGGGGAGGAGAAAAGGACAAAGATAGATACAGAATTGAATCTAGACATGATCAACATGTAAGTGGTGATCAGATGTCCACCTGACACATTAACATTTGTGTTAAATTAGGTGAAAGATATATATTGATAAGTTTAAAGTTCTGTGGGGGTTTGTAAACAGAAGTCCAACTGCCATAAGAACAAAGAAACAACGTGTAACTTTTTAGAAAATAAGATTAAAAAAAATCTGTCCAATGTAAGCAGAAATAAAAGCTATAAGGCAAGTACAGAAATGGAAAATGTGAAATGATATACTAAAATAATTTATATGTCCTAATAGAACAGTAATTCCAATAAATAAAAATGGATTAAACTCACCTGTTCAATGATAAAGATTTTTCTTACTGGGTTAAAGAAACAGGACCCCAAAATATGTTGTTGACATGAGACAAACAATAAGAAAATGAATAGAAGACTTGAAAATGAAAGTAGAAAAAGATTATCAGGAGGTGGTGGGAACGGGGGGGGGGGGGTGGATTCTAACATGAGCAGCAGCGGGGCTGACGTGGGAATCACTGTACTAGGTAGACTCTGGGGAAGGAGCAGACCAAAAATTCAGTCTGGTTTATGTTCGGTTTGAAGTAGCTTTAAGATCGCCATGAGGAAGTGTCAGTTAAAATGCATGTGCTGGCTGGAGACATCACTTTGAAAGCCACTGGAACATACAGGACTCACAGAAACGTAACCATAGATAAGATACTGAAGAGAGTTGAAAGTAACCACAGAAGTAGTTTACCCATCAGGAACTCAAACAGAGCAGTTGGATAATGAAGAAAGAAGTAGGAAAGAGACCTCAAGGAGGGGACAGAGAGAAGAGAGGAAAACTTAGAGACAGAACTGATTTCTCCTAAAGTCAGGGGAAGGAAATGATCCAAGAAGGGAAGGTGGCAGCCTTGTGGGATGTCGCTGAGAGGTCAAGGGAAGATGGGGACTGAAAAATGTTCTTGGAATTTAGAGACACGGCAGTCCCTGGTGACAGTTAACTATGCGTAAACCCACCGTTTTATTATGATTCTGGATTCTGCATAATCTAGGAATGCAGATGACTAAGATAACTGCAGATGGTTGCTTGTCTCTGCTCCGCCTTGTCTGGGGCTCTGCTGGAACGTCTTGATACCAGGAGTGACTCCACGGCTGGAATCTGGAATTGTCTGCAGGTGCCCACACTAACGTACCTACTGCTTGAGGAGTGGGGCTGGGAGACTGGGACGGCTAAACCCCGGTGACCACGTGTGGCCTCTCCTTGTAGCTTGGTTTGCTTTCCCCACAGCGGGGTGGCTTCAAGGTAAACGGACATTTTACATGGAGACTCAGGGCTCTGAGCTCTATGTCTGCAGAGAGCAAGGTGGGAGCTCCCCTTGTCAGGCCTGGTCTTGGAAGTCACCACATTCTGTTGGTTACAGATGAGTCACAAGCCTGCTCAGATTCCAAGGGAGAGGGCACTGGCCTCGCCTCCCTCCTGGACGGGGTCAGAGTCCTTGTGGACATGTCTTCAGAGAATTCTGGAGACTTCAACCGTAGTATCAGGGGCCCAGACGAATAGGGGTTGCCAGATGAGTAGGTAGTGAGAGGTCCCCCTTGAGCACAGATTAATTCTATGATTAAAATGAAGAAAAACTTAGCATTTATTAGATTCTGATACAAAGGAGACAGAAAGACTAGTAAAGAACTTCAGTATCTTCCAAGATTGGAGCAGCTGATTTGAGCCTGCATCTGGAAACTGTAACTGCACCCTCAGGCTTTGAATCAAGCATCTTAAAATATCTCCCAAGGAGTTTTCTAAAAATTAACCTACAGACTCGTAGTATAGGAAGTGGAAATGATTACCACATCCAATTAGCAGACAGGGCATGGGAGGGTAAATAACACTTCTGTGGGTGCTCAGTTGACCCTGGCAGTGTCAAAAACAAAAGCAATGCTCGAGATTGGTCTGTGTGGTCCTTGTGTGTGAACAGATGTGCACAGGATAGTCAATCAACTCTCGTCCTTATAAACAGTGTTGTCCTAACTTCCTCAACAACGCCGAGTTCCTTTTCTAACTTTAGATTCTGTTTCACATTTATAATAGCCTTTAAAATTTGCATATATAAAATATACATTACATCTGTATTTCTAGATCATTGGAACTGTTGACAGAGCTATAAATATTCAGCTAATATCACATCTTGAAAGAATAAGCAGAAATTTGCAGCAGAATAACTTCAACATCTTTAAAACTCAGCAGTTATTTTTTTCTTCCATTGTTTAGTTAAAGCTCCCAAAGCTCAGTTAGATAAACAAATGTTTTTCTGTTTGTTTGCCATAAAACTGATCACAAAATGATTTTTAAACTACTAATGACATTAGCTAAAATTTGGCCCTGGCCGTGATTCACAAATTTATTCTTTTATTCATTCACTTATTTGTTCTCTTACTCGATAGTTATAAATTGCATGTTTACCTTTTTGTGTATCTTTTGCTCCCTACTGTTTAAAAAGTAACTTTTAAGTTTTAGAATAGTTTTAGATTTACAGAAAAGTTACAAAGGTACCACTCATATACTTCACACCCAGTTCCCCACTGTTGTTTTTTTTTAATGTTTAGAAAGAAAATATTACTGTTATGGAACCTCCAGAAATTCCTCTCTGACTCCCAGATATCACTGCTTTCTGTGCAAATCATCCCTGTAACAAGGGTGATTTTCATTTTCATATATCTGATTACAGTATTTCTACATGTCATGTGGATTAAGATAATTTCCCTTCTTCCTTTCCCATTCAAATAACTTTTAATTTTTGTCTTTTTTTCAAAGAAGATAAATTTGAATCAAGTGTTAAATTGATTGGAAAGGAGACAGACCATTAAGGAATTCATTTTAAAATCTAAGTTTTCGATATATGAAGTTATAATTCAGTTTTCTAACCAAGCAAAGAGTGTGCGGATATGCTTTATATTTGTAATTATTTAGGTTATGACAGAAAGTTGATTGAAGTAAGATATCTGCAGAAAGAGGAGAGGAAGGACTTAACTCTGGTAGATTTTTGATTGGCTGTTGGTTCCCCCTAGGTCATGCTGCTGGGTGAGGGGGTGGGTTTATAAAGAGCTAAGCCTGCATCCAGGTAGGAGCCCACCCCACTGAGTAGAGCTAGCACTGCTGTCCCACTGCTCTCCGACGATGGGGTAACATCCTGAAGAGTTGATTACTCATGATCTAGGTGAGTGGGTCTCAAATTGTGGTGTGCTTCAGAGTCAAGGGGAGAGGCATGTAGGGTCCTGCGGATCTTCAGACTCTTGAATTCTTCCCGCCAGGGCATCTGATAGTGTGGGGTGTTGCCTAGGATCCTGTATTGGTCTCATTTTAATTGGTGGGTTCTGAGGACCACACTGTCTCGGTTGATAGTGTAGGGTGTTGCCTAGGATCCTGTATTGGTCTCATTTTAATTGGTGGGTTCTGAGGACCACACTGTCTTGGTGCTTCTGTTTGGGAGGACGTTTGCTTTCATCAAGTCGGACCAGTTCTTGAGCTAAACTTACTATGTGCAAGGCCACATCATCTTTTTTTGTTTTATTGAAGTACAGTCAGTTACAATGTGTCAGTTTCTGGTGTATAGCACAATGTCCCAGTCATGTATGTATGTGTGTGTGTGTATATATATATACATATATATATATATATATATATATATATATATATATATATATATTTTCATATTTTTTCATTTAAAGATTTTACAAGATATTGTATATAGTTCCCTGTGCTATCCAGAAGAAATTTGGTTTTTTAAAATCTATTTTTAATATGTAGTGGCTAACATTTGCAAATCTCAAACTCCCAGATTTATCCCTTCCCACTCCTTTCCCCCAGTAACCATAAGGTTGTTTACTATGTCTACGAGTCTGTTTCTGTTTTGTAGATGAGTTCATTAATGGCCTCTTTTTTTTTCTTTTTTTAGATTCCACATATGAATGATGTCATGTGGTATTTTTCTTTTCCTGACTTACTTCACTTAGAATGATGATGTCTAGGTCCATCCACGTTGCTGCAAATGGCATTATTTTATTCTTTTTTATGGCTGAGTAGTATTCCATTGTATAAATAGACCACAACTTCTATATCCAGTCCTCTGTCAATGGACATTTAGGCTGTTTCCATGTCTTGGCTGTTGTAAATAGTGCTGCTATGAATATTGGGGTGCATGTATCTTTTGGAATTAGCGATCCCTCTGGATATATGCCCAGGAGTGGGATTGCTGGGTCATAGGATAAGTCTATTTTTAGTTTTTTCGAGGAACCTCCATACTGTTTTCAAAATGGGTGTACCAGCAGTGCAGGAGGGCACATCATTATCTTGAAGGAGAAATCAGAGTCTATCCTGCTGTTCGTGGACACTACCTCTGCATTATGTGCTTCCCATTTTTACAGAAACCCCATGTCTGTACAAGATGACAGAAATTAGGAGCTGAATAAAGACAATGGAGCTAGAAAGAAAAAGCCCCTGAAATGACAGATGTTGTGGAGGCAAAGTCTATAGACCATTAATGAATGAGAAGACTAGCCACAGACTGGGAGAAAATATTTGCAAAAGACACAACTGATAAAGGACTGATACCCAAAATGCACAAAGAACTCTTAAAACTCAGCAGTAAGAAAATGAACAACTCAATTTACAAATGAGCCAAAGCCCTTAACAGACACCTCACCAAAGATGATATACAGATGGCAAATAAGCATATGAAAAGACACTCCACACCTGGTCGTCAGGGAAATGCATATTAAAACAAAGAAATACCACTATGCACCTATTAGATTGGCCAAAACCCCAAACACTGCCAACGCCAAATGCAGTGCGAACTCATTGCTAGTGGGAATGCAAAATGGTACAGCCACTTTGGAAGATGGTTTGGCGGTTTCTTACACAATTAAATATATCCTTACTATTCAGTCCTGCAGTTGTGTACCTTGGTATTTACCCAAAGGATTGGAAAACCCATGTCTGTACAAGCGGCACAAGAATGTTTGTAGCAGCTTTACTCATAATTACCAAAACTTGGAAGCAACTAAGATGTCCTTCAGTGGGTAAGTGGGTAAAAAGACTGTGGCACATCAGAGTACAAAGATTGGTGGTTGAAAGGGGTGGTGGGGAGGGAGGGATGAACAGGTGGAAACAGAGGAATTTTAGGGCAGTGAAAATGCCTTGTGTGATACCATAATAATGGATACATGCCATCAGACATTAAAAAAAAAAAATCTGCAGCCACTAACAGCTTGACAGCTGACTGATTGCTTGCAGGAACTGGAAGGTAAATACCAGAGATGAGTAGGAATTTGCCAGCCTTGTACCTGGGAGGGTGCTAGCCCACCAAGGGAAAAACGCTGTTTTGTAAATTTCAACATGCCATGCAATTGGAAGCTATCATTTCACTGCAAAAAACATGTGAGCACAAAACCCACTGCTATTGCCGTGAGCTGAAATGTCCCATAAGAGCAATTTCTTATTCCACAATTTGTTTTAAAGGGATTTCGGAGTCTCTCAGAGTGAAAACAATATTTGATAGCAGTGAAGTGGATGAGAGGAACTGAATTATGATTTTATGTATGTAATTTTAAATTCACATTTTGTGGTATGGCTCACATCACTTTATTCACCACGTCACAAAACGAGACGTTTGTTTATTACTCAAAATATACACTTGTTTTTCAAATAATGGATGATTTAGAGCTTAAGGAGGAAGAAGAGAAAGAGAGAAAGGGTGTGTTTGTATCGGGGTTGGGTTTTTCATAGGGAAACAGTGACTTAGATGCCTGTTCATTCAGTTATTACTGGGTAAGAGTGTTAAGATTCTCCCCAAAGAAGGTAAATTAAGGAAAGTTAGGGCTGGCTGTCTTCGAGAAGTTTAAGAAGGCCAGAAGGGAAAAAAAAAATTTCACAGATAAAATAGCAAAGTAAACTCTGATTTTCATTGTTAATATTCACTCCTCATTTTGATCTCCACCCTTCCCCCCACCCCCACTGCATTTATTAAAAGCAAAGCGATATAAAATGCCAAAGAACCTTATAAACTCTATCCTACCAGTTACACAAGAATCTGGTTAAAGGGACACATGGCATCAACAAGAATGGCTAATTATGTCAAATTACAGCTTTAAAATCCCAAACGGGAAAAATCAATCAATCAATCAATCAATTAATCAATCAAATGCCAAACGAGACGTCACTTCAGTTTAAGTCCTGTTCAGGCCTCGGCTGGGTTTCTACTAGAGAAACTGCTCTTTAAATCGGATTTGAACGTTTAGCTAGGGAGGGAAGGAAAGAGACTCCCAGCTGAAGGACGGGATTAGTGTCAGCCGCACGGCGTGACCTTTGATAGACATCCACGTCCATCTCTGGTCGCCAAGGAATTACTGCAGAATTGTGATATGAGAGGGACTGATGCTACTTCCTGTATCCCAGGGGTCTCATTTTTCTCAGATATTTACCTAAGGCAGGGTTTAGGATTTTATAGGTAGATACTGTTTCCGTTAGAATTGTTGTGAAACAAAATGCCCCAAAACGTAGTGCCTTAAAATCCCGACTGGTCATTATTTCCCAGAAGTCTCTGGTACGGCTGGGCAGATCCAGGCTGGACTTGGCTGAAACAGTAGACACCCCCTCCTCAGTCCTGTGCTTGCAGTCACTTGGCTGGGAGCTGGCTGGTCTGGGAGCCAGGGTGACTCTGCTCTGTTTGGTGTCATCCAGCAGACAGCCAAAGCTTTTTCTGCTACCAGTGGAGAGATTCCAAGAGATATTGTGAAAATGCACAAGGCCTCCTGAGGCCTGGGCTTGGAATTCGCCATATGGACCCTTCCACTTTCATGAGCCAAAGCAAGTCACAGAGCCAGCCCGATTCAAAGGGTGGGGGAATAAAGACTCCAGATCTTGATGGGAAGAGATGCAAAGTCACATTTCCAGGGATGTGCAGACAGGGAGGCGTGGAGAATTGGAGAACTGTTTTTTCCCAATTTTCCCAAGACACCTCCTCCTTTAACCAAACTGCCCAGTATTATATAAGGTCTTTGCACGCACTCTTTACTTTTTTCATGGGCTGTCGGTTTTCCCAGCAAGAAGCACACCTATTCTTTTCACAATTTCTTCCACAAATTGTATTTTTTTTCACAAATAACTGCAAGCACTTGCTTTCATTTTTTCAAATAATATTTTTTTACTCCAATTATTAACATAAGCCCTCCACTTTTCGTGGCCATCATTTTCCCGTTGCACAAACTTTCTAGACGATAATGAACATTCATTTGACATTCCTGAGCAGGCTTACATTAATTTTAGTTCCCCATTGAATTTCAAACAGGAACCTCCACATCGACGTTAAAAAATATTAGCATTCACAGTGGCAGCGCAATCTGCTGAGGCGTGGATTGCTGCTCTGACTCGCCACATCTTTCCCCTGGTTCTTTTTTTAGAAGAGCAAAGCAGAGGGATTTGGCAGGGCAATTCAAGCTGCCACTCAGCAGCTCCAGAGACAGAAGGCTCGCTTGGACCAAATTGTGTTCGAACCGGCAGCAAATCCTTCGTTCAAGGTCTTTCTGCAGAAAGGCAACGCGAGCAGGGCCCCTCACCCTCACCGATGTCTGTCCTGTGTGTTGGAGATAACTTCCCAGCCATAAAACGGCAGCCACTTTCAATTTTTTCTGAATGCTTCTAAAAAAGCTCCTCTTTAATCTGTTCTTTTGCCCCCAATAAGATTTTCCCTCTTTGTTGTGTGCAATAATGCAGTCAGTGAAAAGAAGCCAAGCTTCTGATCGAGGTGTGGTGGGATAACTTTGTTCTGAAACGGATTTATTATTTTTTTTTAAATTGAAGCTTTGTGCCCTTTATGGACCAGGCAGTGTGCAGTAGGGACAATTTCCTTCTGCAGCTATTTTCCACCCCTTCAGCCTCGCTTATTTTTATCATGTCCCATCACCATTATTACCCATTATATTTATATATGTGTTGAGCCGGCTGACTTGCTCAGTGTCTATAAAGGTGTAATGAGCAATTTGGGTTAATGATTTTCTGCAGCTGCTCGAAACAGTTGGTATTAACGTCATCGTTTACGCCTTCCAAAGAAATGTGAACGAGGCATCAGATGTGGACCGCGTTGGCTTTGCCTGTGGAGGAAGGAAGTAGAAGCGTGGATGAGGGTGTGTGTGTGGAGTAACAGTTCATGCATCTTTTATGCCTTGATTGGAGGGATGCTGGTGGTGCAGTGCAGCCTGTCTCAAAGAATCCCCAGCGTTGAGGGAGAAAACTGATTCACAACAAACAGACCTATTTGCATTGCCATCTTGATTAAAGGGGATTGCTTTAACAGAATTGAGAGTTAATTTTTACACAGTTGTGTAATTTACAGATGAACTTTGAAAGAACAGAAAACCAATGCCTATCATCTCTCTTTAGGGAGGAAAGAAGCTGGTGCAGAGAGAACATTGGATGGGAAATAGAGCAACTGGGTTCAATGTTTCTACTCGGCAGCGTTGTAGCTGTGTAACCTTGAGCCTGACTTTAACTTGAGCTTGAGTTTAACGTCTCTGAGACTCAGTTCCCTTTGCAGTCAAAGTGGGAAAACTGATTACCTCCTAGGAGGGTTTCAGGAAAAAGGGAGAAAAGCATGTGGATGCATAGTTTGTAGTGGCATGCAAGTGTTAGTTGTTAGTATATACATTTTCAGAGGTCTTTTCATTAGATTATGTGCCCAGATACAAATCAGGACATTTCTCTGCACTTGGAGAGGGCGTTTGACCTCTTCAGATGTTCTCAGCCCATCATCTAAACTCCTGCTGATGTTAATTCATACTTTGAGACTTCCCCTTTCTTGATTCCTGGCTCCCTCCGTATTCTGGAAGTGGTGTAATCTAGTGACTATTTTGCTCTGTGTTGGTTATTTTCATATTTTAGGACTCCAGAACTTGACAGGTAAGTAATTTATATCTGGCCGCCTGCAGGCTCACATAGGGAAGACAGATGGATACAAAATTTTGAATGAGAAACTTTTCTGAATTCCTTCTAGTTCTGTCTTCCTCTCTCAAATATACACGTGATGTGTGTGGATTCGTTAATACCCTCTCCTTTTATACCTGCTCCCCTCCCCTTTATAATATCCTGTGCTCTGGGTCCTCTTTGATTTCCTTATACCACCCTCAGTCTACGTCCTCTCTAATGGTAGAGCCCGTGCCCCCATCTTTAGTTCGCATTTGCATCCCAGAACCAGACATGCATTGGGCTTGCTAAACGGACAGACATGGCAATTGAGGAGACTGCCAATCTGCTCAGTTAATTGGAGCTAAAGGGTTAATTAGTGTAAATGATTTCAGAATTGTGTCTCCCAGACTTCAAATTTGCCTTCTGGCTGGCACCTTACAAAGTCATAATCTGTAGAAGTGGCAGATGGTGGGAAAGCTTTAAAGCCCTGGGGCAGGCCTTGAGGGTGAAGGAGGTGGGCATATGTTTCTGGATAGGTAACCCTGAGATGCTGTTCTCATAGTTTCATTAGGGCTGAAGGCACAAACTGGTACGTCTTTAATCAAAGAGATGGAAACTTTTGCCCCCTCCCCTCATCACCCAAAAAGTTGCTTGGAGCTTTCACTATTTTATAAATGCTCTGAAAACTAATGACCTAATATTTATTGAGCCCCAGTTTTGGCAGACACTGCTGAAGGAGCTTGGCATATATAATTAAATGCTAATGAACTATTCTATATGTAGGTGCTGTTGTTGTTGTTTTTTTTTAAATTTCTCCTTTATGGATGGGGAAGCCAAGGAGCAGAGAGATTAATAAGTTGCATAAAATTACGGTCAGTGAATGGAAGAGCCAGGAATCAGACTCGGGTGTTTTTGGCCCCAGATTCTATGATGTTAATTAACACACTGTAATGGATAAGAGCACAGAAAAATCTCTTTTCACAGGATGCTGAGATAGATATTTCCCAGAGATGTGGAGCAGACAGCAGTGACTAACAAATTGCTACAGGTCTTCATGGCAACAATGAGAACTATGCTTGGACCATAAGAATTGAGAGTGCCTAGGTGCCCTTCCACGGGGGAAGGAGCCTGAAATTGCTAACAGCAGTTCCCTAGAGACAGTGCCTCTGTGTTCTGCAGGACAAGAGTGTCAGAATCTACATAAAAACATCCTTGGGTGCAGTGCAGATGTTTTAGAGGTGCAGTGGAGAGAGGAGTTTTCACAATCAGGCAAACTGGTGACATCCTTTGAAAAGAGAGAACGAGGTAAGAATGTATACTTGAATAAAATGCCTCTCTGCACCCCATGGAGGTGGGCTGGGGGGGTTCTCTTAATTAAGATCTATATTGCCTTGGAGAAGTACTCCTGGTCTAATTTGTCTCACACACGAATAATTAACAGGGCCCTCCAGTTCCTTGCTGTATGACTATATGTATGATTGCACATATGTGTATAAATATGTATGTATACATAGGTGTGACTATAGTCACTTTTACTTGGAAGACTGTTTCGGTTACTCTAGCTGCTATCAATTATCCCTAAACTCACTGGCTTAAACAAGCATAATCGTTTATTATCTGTCACATCCTCCTTGGGTAGGATTTCGGGAGTGGCTCAGACGGGCGGTTCTAGTGTGGCACCTCTCAGGAAGTTACCATCTGACCATGGTCGGGACTGAGGTCATTTCATGCCCTCACTCTCCTGTCTGGCGCTGGGGTTGGGAAGACAAACAGCTGGGAGCTAGAGTGGCATGTGAGGGCCAACTGTTAAATGCTCCCGTTGTGAGCAGAGTTCTAAACTTCTGGTAGCTTAAGATAGAACACGGTGGGAGTAGTTGTACCATGGAAATCAGCAAATGTGATACATTTTTGTTTATCAGAGAGCTGTTTCACCCGCTCACCACTAGGGGCCCTGTGGGCATCTCTTTCTATCTTTATGTAGTTTCTCCATGTAATATCCTCAGTGTGATAGCTTCAAGGTGGCTGGACTTTTTACACACCAATTCTGAACTCCCAAGGCGCACACCCTAAGCAAGGAGACAGCTGAGAGTATACGGCTTTTTATGACTTAGCCTTGGAAGTCACGCAGCATTGTTTCCATTGCAGTCCCAGGACCTCCCAGATTCAAGAAGAGGGAACATAGACTCCACCCTGGGATGGGGGAGTGTCAAAATCACTATGAAGAACAGTTTGTAGATGGGAGACCTTGTTGAGGTGATCTTTGGAGAAACAACTGTCACAAGGACTTTTTTTGTGGGACTTTTTTTCATGATTATACAGCGAATGCTTGTAATAAATTATATAAGGAAGAAATTAAAAATCACCTGATATTCCTCCACCTTCAGATAAGCAGCATTATTGTTTTGGTAACAGTCCATTTATAAATCTCTTTATGCATTTCTATATATGTAATTTCGAGGCAGTGGGCTTGTATTATATCCACTATTTCAGTTTGTTTTGCAGTCTTCTCTCTGATTTACCATTCTCTTTCTCCTTCCCTCACTATTCACATGTTGCTTATCACACCTATGACACCAATAAAATAGCTCCAAGTCATATGATAAAACTTCTGTTATTTTCCTGAGGCTGCTATCATAACTGACCACAAACTAAAACAACACAAATTTATTCACTTGTATTGCTGGAGATCAGAAGTTCAAAATCTAGTATCACTGGGCTGAAATTAAGTGTTGGCAGGGCTCTCAGGGAGAATCTGTTCCTTGCTGCTTCCTGCTTCTGGTGTCTGCTTGCATTCCTTGCTTTGTGGCCATGTGACTTCATTCTCTGCCTCCATGTTCACATTACTTCCCCTCTTCTGTGCATGTCATCTTCCTCTGCCTCTCTCTAATAAGGATACATATGATTGCATTAGGGGCCAACTGGATAACCCAGGGTCATCGCCCCAATCCAAGATCCTTAATTTAATCACACCTGGCGGAGACCTTTTTCTCATAGTAGGTAACATTTATAGAATCTAGATATGGGGATCATATATCTGTGGGTGGCTATTATTCATCTACAATAAGCTCTAAGCTATCCTTTTTATTGATTTCATAATATTCCACAATATTAAAACTAATTCAACCATTCCCCAACTGAAGTCTGTTTATTTTGCTGCCTAAAACATTTTGAAAACTTTTAAAATTATAAAAACAATAAATGCTAATAAAAAATTTACCTTTAACTTTACTTCCTTTTCCCTTTCAAAGATACAATAACTTATGTATCCATTCATAATTTCCAAGTATATATAAGCATATGTGTATTTATGTATGTATGTATACTTTTTATACAGACCAGAAAGCTGTGTGTATGTATGTATGAACATTTTATAATTTATTTATTTTTACTAAATAATTTCTTGGAAATCAATATCTCATTAAATATGAAAATGTATCTGCACATATAAATTATATAAATCTGCTATAGTCCTATTAACCAGTTCCCTATTAATGACTATTTAGGTTGTTTTCAGTATATAGAAATGTAAATATGATTAGTATATTATTTATATATATATATAAAGCTCTGTATCCTTATAATAAATTTCTAGCAGTGGAAATGTTAGATTAAGTGATATGTACATTTTAAATGCCAGTAGAGACTACCAATTCTCCTTTTAAAAAGTTGCACTAATCAGGAAGCCGTTAAAGCCATTTTAAATAGATCATATAGATTTAACTCTAGTAAGATGTGATTGTGCCTGCAGTAATGAAGATGCACAAGAGTAGATATTAAAGACAGTCCCTGAGGATTAGTAAGCGCTGTCTCAGCAGAGAAGTTAGCAAGGAAGACATTATAGGGAGAGGGAAAGGCACAAAGATCAAAGAATATATAAGATCTTCAGGGAACAGCTCTGTGATTTTTGAAGAGCAAAAATTAGTATTAATAAGATAATATAGCTTTAATTACATCGAGCAAATATTTGGTAAACATATGGCCAGAAGCATGAGCCCCTTTAGATTTAAGTTTCTCATGGCAGGCTCACCTAACTGCTGTAACAAACATTCCCTAAACTTAGTGGCTTCTTAACCAAATAACAGCTTAGTTGTCTCTTATTGTCAAGGGGAAGAATTTTGCCACACTTAGCCTTTCAGAGATCTAGTTTTATTTTATTTATTAAAATTTCTTAAAACAATTTTATTGCAGTATAAATTCTGTACAGTAAACTACACATATTTCAGATGTACAATTTGATGAATTTTGATAGATGTATACACCTATGAAACAATTAAGGCTGAGGGTCCATCATCTTTAGACCATGAATCTCAAAGTTGCTCTGCTGTCATGGTGTCAGCCAATCAACAGACGGGTGAAGGAAGGAAAAACATAAGGTACATTTACTTTTAATTGCCTTTTTCATTATCTGTTGCTGTATAACAAATTATGTCAAAATTTGGCAGGATAAAACAACACACCATATCACACAGTTTCTGTCAGTCAGGTGTCTAGACGTGACCTAGCTGGGTCCTTTGTTTCAGGATCTATCTCAGGTTACAATCAAAGTGTCAGCCAGGGCTGGGGTCTCATCTGAAAGCTCAAATAGGAAAGGATCCTTATTTAAACTCACTCACACGACTGCTGGCAGGATTCAGTTCCTCGAGGGCTGTTGAATTAGGGGCATTGGTTCCTTGCCATATTCCTCTTCCAACATGGAACTTGCTTCATCAAAGTGAGAAGGAGAGAGAGAGAGAGAGAGAGAGAGAGAGAGAGAGAGAGAGAGAGAGAGAAGGGGACAGGAGAGGGGAGAGGAGGGGGAGAAAGGAAGGAAGAGGAACTTCTAGCATAATGGAAGTCACAAGCTTATATAGCAAATCATGGAGGTGATATTCTATTACCATTGCCATATTCAACTGGGCAGAAGAAAATCACCAGCCAGCCCATATTTAAGGGGAAGGGATTTCATACAAGGGTGTGAAAACCAGGAGGCAGGGATCACTGGGGACGATTTTAGAATCTACTTGGCACTATTGCATTGGTCCAAAGTGATATGTTACTCCCGATACATTTTATTAGCACAAAATTGTCAACACTGACCTCACTTAGATGCTAAAGGATTGAGTATATAGATTGTCTTCTATTCTTAGGAAGAAGAAATACATTTGATGAGCATCTCTCCAACCTCTGCCTCATGCATCCTTTGCATCCAGAGTTTTTCTCCCACTATGTTCACAAAAGGCCATTAAAGAAAATAGGGCCATAATGTCTATGAAACAATTGGTATCTCTACCTTTATTATCAGTAGCATTTCTTTAAAATTCAAACAGTAGACAATTAATTTACCTATATTATAAACAGAATTTATTTTGCTTACCTCCTCAATTGCTCTATGTTTGGCAAATTTATTATCTGGATATTTTGAACTACACTTTCATGGAAGGCATATGTTGGTAGAAGATCCTGAATTTGGAAAGAATTTTTTTCCCATTTTGTACAGGTGAGTTTTAAATAGTGTCTTTATCTCACTCAAAAATGATTTCATCTTGCCTAAAGGAGGTCATAATCCCACTGACAATAGAAGAGGACAAACAAAGCTAAATTGACTGCATGTCGAAAGTTTTATTTTCTGGTGGTAGAGCTGCCATTATATGGTGGGTAAGATTTGGTAAGTTATTTAAACTTCCTAGATCTTACTTAAGATGCTTAGCTCTTGATAATAAATTC
Source organism: Camelus ferus (assembly GCF_009834535.1). Classification (NCBI taxonomy): domain Eukaryota; kingdom Metazoa; phylum Chordata; class Mammalia; order Artiodactyla; family Camelidae; genus Camelus; species Camelus ferus. The sequence goes on along the minus strand of NC_045696.1, from coordinate 115,953,033 downwards.
CTCTCAGTTTTTGAATTCTATGATTCCATGAGAAATATCACAAAATCTAACAACTTTTGAGTTCTATGATTCCATGAGTAATGGAATCAGAGTCTAATGCACACCATTATAGTTTTCAACTGGAAGAGTAATGTAAGATCAAATTTGTGTGTTCCTCATCTACTGCTGTGCAGAAGCTTTCAGTGGCCTACAACAGTCATGTTATTGTGCTCACAGATTCTGTAGGTCAGGAAATCAAACAAGACCTCAGGGGAATAGGTTTCTGCTGTTACACAACATTTCAGGGCATTCCATGAGACTTGAATGTCTCATGGTGACTGAGTCCCATGAAGGAGGACTCCCTGGGAGTGACTAGAGATCAAGATTCTAAGACAAAGAGGCAGAAATATTGAGGCTTTTAATACTAAGCCTTGGAAGGCATATGGCATCATGATCACTATGCTTGATTGGTTGAAACAGAAACAATCCTGCTTGGGTTCAGGGGGAAAGGACACAGACCCCGTTTTAAAGGGGAGGGATGTTAAAGAATTTGGGGCTATGTTGTAAAACTCCCACAGTTTAAAGCTACTTGTCATGAAATGTACTAGAACAAAACGCTAGAATTTGGGGGTTGGGTGTAAGGAGAATGGAATGGATTAGAGCCATGAATGAATTTTAGAGAAATAAGAGGGTACTTAATAAGAGTTTACAGTAATGGAATTTTTTATAGTTGGTAAAAATAGTTGATTAATAAATAAGACCTCATCTTTCACTACTCTGTTTGGCATTACTGTCTCTTAAAAGGCATTATAACTAGGTAATTAATATGCTTGGTTGAAATAAAATAAGTTTAGTACATATTGTCTTGGACACTTCATTTATGTATGTTACTTCTCTGGTCCCTTAGAGTCCAGAATGTTCTTCCTGGACTATTGTAACACACATGGTGCTTTTATGTATAATATACCATTTCTTTTCATAATAACATTGCCAACATACAAATTATGAAGCCTTCTTAAAAATGAGGAACCTCTACTTCAGAGAGTGTGTCTCTTGGGCAAGGGTATCCCTGGAGCTGCAATATAGTTCTTTTAATGGTAAGTTTAGTATTTGTGTCCATTAGGATTCTTTGTTTGCAAGAAAAAGAAAATAACATTCAAAGTGGTTTAAAAATAAATACAAATAATTAATACAAATAAATGCAAATATATTGTAAACTGACTATAACTCAATAAAACAATGTAATTAAAAAAATAAATACAAATACTGCCATCAGACACATATATTTGCCAGCAATGGGACAGCTTTCTGAAGGACCCAGTTTCTTTCCATGTTTCCTTAGCTCTCCTCAGCATATTGGCTTTGTCACAAACGCCTCCCAAGGTCATAATGCAGTCTTACAAACATGACAACCCCAGCAGGGTTCTCCCAATGGTTCCCTCTTCTTCATGTTGGTAAGACATTTCTCCAGAGCAGCACCATTATCCCCAGACCCTAGGCTGGAGGGCCCCTTATTAAATTCATTACTTCCAAGATTATTACTTGAAAGCAAAATTAAGGCTTTTCCAGCATTGAACAGGTTAAGGTAAATTGTTAGATGAGCTTTTTTTTCCCCCCGCTGGACACCGTACTATATCCATTAGAGAATTCACTATAGAATAAGCATATTAGTAAGAGTAATTCTAGCTGCTATAACAAATATCACCCCCTTTCAAATACAATGGCTTAACACAACATTTTAATTTTCACTAAAGTAACAGGTTCGTGAAAGGAATCCTGGTTTGTGATTGGTTTTCCTCCCTGGGGAGATTCAAAGACCAGACTCTTTCCTTGTTACTTCACTGTCCTGTTAGGGCTTCAGAGTTCCTTGCTTCAGGTGGCAGACGGAGAATGAGAAAGTGGAAAAGACCCAGCAGTTTTTTAACTACCTTGTTCTGGAAGTAACATATCTTCTGCTCACACGCTGTTGGTGGGAACTGGTGACAGGGATCTGCTGTAATATTAGAACTGGGAATGTAATCCGTGGCAGGGATGCCATTTTGTGAAGTTGGTAGACGTTTCGCTATCTCTGTCACCATAGGCATTATACTATTCACTACTTCTTTCTATAAGCAAAAAATGAGCATCTTGTACTAGCAGACTATGATCTAGGTGTTGAGGTTATTCTAAGGGTGGAAAAGGCACATCTTTGATGAGTCTAGTTGGAGAGGAAGATAGATAGGAAATGATAATATAATGGGATACATGTCGTCTCAGAGACATGGACAAAGGGCCATTGGGAGCAGAGGTTGAAGTGCCTTAGTCTGTAGAATTCAGGACTCCATGAGGAATTCGCAGCGGAATTCCCAAAGAATGGGCAGGGGTTCAGCAGATAGGTAAGGGGAGGGGGAGGCTGGGCTAGGGTTTCCCTCATGGAGGGAAGAGCATGTGCAAAAGCAGAGAATGAGGAAGAGGTTGTATGTGGAGTTTTTGGACTTGTGATAGGCAGGGCAGATGCCTGTAGTGACAGATCTTTGTACAAGGGTGTCAGAGTAGTGGGGGCATGAGAAAGAGGAGCAAAGGACAGTCAGAGGAAGTGGATTTGCCTTGGGTAAAAGGAGATCAATATTTACTCAAGTTTTTGGAGGGAGATGGGAAACTGAAACAACAGATGCCCTGAACCCTTTATCCTTCTTGATGGGCCTCAGAGAGACTTGAGAAGGGTTCTCTTCAGTGCCTCTGGGCTCGTTAACTGGAAAACGCTTGCTTGTTTTATGGTACATTACAACTCACAAAAGGAACTAATCATTGAAGTTTCCTGCTCTTTATGAGCTTCTAGGTATAAAATACGGACATAAACAAAAGGCTTATGGAAAGTAAATAAGGGAACACATAACTAAGCGTCTGTGCTTTGTTCCGTTTTACTTTATTTTGCTGTCTCTCCCATTCCCTGGAGTGAGTCCTGTGCTGGGCGTTTCAAGACACCGTGCTCATGGTGTGGGCATCCTCAAGCCATGCTGACATGGCTTCCGGAAACTGCGGTGATGGTGAAATCACGGTATATCCCGAGGCTGGGGAAAATCTTTTTTTCAAAAAGGCCAATATAAATATCAGATTCGTGTATCATTCTCTTGCAGGATATATCCATCTTTCTGTTTACTCCCACTTGAATATTAAAACAAGTTTTAAATGATTAATATATGTCATAAACTTCAGGCAAAATGGAAAAAAGTGATGTCATAAATTAAGTGGATGGCAGGCCCTTAAGATTGTCATGGTCTCAAAAGCAAAAACTCATGCGGGAAAACACTGCATGGTTTGAATATATGGAATGGCAAAAGGAAAGGAATAATGATTTTTTCTGATGGTTCTGTGGGTCAGTTACTTTTGGCTCATTTTTGTCGTGTATCTTTTACCACTTATAACTTCTTTCTAAATAAATAAAAGAGAGAGAGCGCAGGAAAAGTAATGGAGTCCAAGCCATCAAGTCTTTGAATCAAATAATAGTTTGGTTACTTGAATTTTTTAAAATGATTTAAATGAATACAGGTGTTCAAAAGACATGCTCTTCTGCACCTTTAAATGTTGAAACAGAAACCCTTGCTAGACAACTAACTGTTGAAACATGCAAATATGCATGTGGATATGCAAAAATGCACGTAGATATGCAAATATACACATGAGTATGCAAATACAAGACAACAAGCCTAAATACTCATTTTAAAGATTCTTTTAAACTCATTTTTCTGCATTGACCTTTCTCAATGTTTTTGAAATCTTGACCTGACATGTCTATTCTTTGGTCTTGGTTTTTGTGTTTGTTAGACATTTAATCTTGATCTCAAAATCTCATTTATTTTCTGGCATCAACCATTACTTTATTACTATTATTATTTTAACTGAGGTATAGTTGATTTATAACATTATATAATTTTAGGTATACAACATAGTGATTCACAGTTTTTAAGGACTGTGCCCCCTTTATAGTTATTATAAAATATGGGCTATATTCCCTGTGCTGTACAGTATATCTTGTAGCTTATTTTATGCATAGTGGTTTGTATCCTCTTAACCCCTACCCCTGTCTTGTTCCTCCTCACTTTCCTCTCCCCGCTGGTAACCACTATTTTGTTCTCTATATGTGTGAGGACACTACTTCTCGAAGTTTAACGTGCATTTCAGTCAGCTGGGGTCTTGTTCAAAAGCAGATTTTAATTCGGCAGGTGTGGGGCGAGATATTAGAAATGCAGACATTGGTTGGAAATAAGCTTCTAGGTGATGTTGCTGGTGCGGCTGGTCCAGGGACCGCAGGTTGTCATCTCGCGTCTTGGCGCAGAGCTGGGCTAGACGTCTGTTTCCCTCCGGCTGCTGCTTCAGGCCTGAGCTGTTGGAGAACATGGCAGGAGTACTTCCTGCCTGAGCGAGGCCTTGGGAACTGTGGTTGGCCTGCAACCAGGTCCAAATGATGCTATTTCCTGCTGCTTACTTAAGTTAGTGAGAGCAGTTGTTATGTTAGTGTCTTGGCTGCTAGCCTCTGGCTTTGTCCAAGGAGCTCAGATTTTCCATTTTTGTTCAATTAGTGACCTACATTGTTTGGAGGGTTAAGATCATCTTTGTTTTTGATAAATGGTTACAACACCTTTTTGAAAGCATTCTTTATCTGTCCCATCACCTTCTACTTTTCCATGTTTAAGTGTTTGACTCTGGCTAACGTTAGTAGCAACACGACTTTACGTCTGTGGTATCTCTGCTCTGCTTCCTCTCTCCTCTTCATGTGGGTGGCCCCTGGGACCGTGCTTAGTCTTTTAGTTTCATTTTGTTTAGAATCTCTGCTTTTGCTCGGGGTCTACGAAAGCTGCAAAATACATACCAGGCATTACTTAGAGATGAACATCGTAAATCCACTTATGGACTTCTAATTATGACTCAGATTCTGCCCAGAGCACTTGAGCACTAACATTCCTTCCATAAAGATGTAGTGAGTAAACTCTATGTACCAAACTGGCACTGTAGGAGGCTTTGAAAACGGAAAGAGGAGTCAGATAAGGTTCCATTGTGAGGGTTTCACAGTTTGGTGTTAGGTGACAAATACCCAAAGAGACAATCACAGCACTGTGTGTTGTATGGTGTAAAAAGGAGCATAAGATGCCTTGAATCAGACCTTGTTCTTCCCCATATGGAGTGAGGCTTAGTGGAGAGAGAAACAGTGGTGCCTGGAACATAATAATCAGTATCTTACTTTGAATTAATAAATGGGGTACAATGTAGTGATGTGTGCAAGCTATTATGGTTTCTTCTGTCTTCCTTCATTTCCCCCCTTTTCAGGAATTCCTTTGGGAAATCAATTGTTTTCCTTTTCTCAGTCCACTGGATTTACATGGGACTATCCCCACCCCTAACTTCAATGCTAAACTAATCAGTGTGTTCCATACCCCCAGCCACGCCATCAGCACATGACCCCAGCTAAGCCAGCGAGAACAAGTCCGGAACTTTTGTTGAAGTTAGAGAGAAATATTAGCTTTTCCAATGGAACATCTGGGTGGAGTAATCAGATCTGTAGTTCTCTAAATCCATCTTTGCAGATGAAAAAAGCTCTCATCTGAAAAGGGGCCGACACAGTGGACAGGAGAAAGGGGGGGTGGAAATATCAGGATTGAATCCTGACAACTCTTGACTTAAAGCCAGTCCTCTTCTTGCCTTTTACAAGACATGTGAGCCTCTAATTCACCATTTTGCTTGAACCAACTTGAGTATGTTTTCTGTTTCTTGCTACGTAAAGACCTGCTTGACATGTATAGGAATCCAAAGCTAAAATCCGCTAACTCTGCTTGGGAGAAGATTTCACAGAAGTGAATCTCCAGCTGCGAGTTAGAGGCTAAGTGGAAGTGGACCAGCTAGATAAAGAAGGATGGGGATTCCCAGCAGAGGAAACAGTGCTGGCAAAGTACAGAGATGGAAAAAACAGTGTTGTATTATTTCTGATCCATGAAGCAGAAGAGGCTATTACTTTTCCAATGTCTTATGTCCTAGGTCTTCTTTCTTCCATTAACAGAATGTGAAGTTTTTATAAAAGAAATGGAGATATGCTAAATTTACACAAAAACTGGCCTAGAAGATCTTTAGAGGGCAAAAGTAAAATTGGTACGTGGGTGTATTAGTTAGGATACTTTAGCTATGAGTAACTAAAAACCTGATAACCATTAGCTTAAAACAAGGGATCATTCAGCATACACTTAACAACCCATTTAGATGTAGTGGTTCAAAGATTGGCTAGGAAGCTCAATAATGTCATCAAAGACTCATTCTTTTTTCGTCCTTCCACTCTGCCATTCTCATCATGTTAGCTTTGGATCTCAGGTTTTTTGCCTCATGGTTGACTGGTGGCTGCCACTGTTCCAGACATCTCATCATACCCATATTACCAAAGTAGGAAACATGGAAGGAAACAAAAGAGTCTTCTACGTTTACATCTTTTTGTTTGTTTGTTTGTTTTAATTCATCATAGAGGATAACATGTCACGAAAACCTCCTCTATGCAAAAGATATTTTTCTTAGCAGTCACTGATCAGCACTAGGTTGCATGCTACTCTTTAAGGAAATAAGACTGCAGGGATGGCTGAGAACAATCAGTTCACATCACAGAGCTCGGTCTATTGTATTCAAAATGAAATTAAGGGTCTATTAACTAGAGAATGGTTGCTACAAACACAGAGCTATAAACATAGTTGTTATGAAGGAAGTCAACAGAGTCTGTTTTAAGAGGTGTTCTGGATGAGGTGTCAATATAAATACAGCCCCTTTATTGGTTATAAGCTGCTTCTCTCAGGGAACTGCTTCTTACAGTCCATCTTTCACAGGACAGTTTTAAAACCAACATCATTCTTGGCAAAACCCATTTGAACCTGGCATGACATTTAAAGTTGGAAAAGTATTTCTTCTTTTACCAGTAACTTGACCACATATTTTAGGAGACACGCTGCCCAGAGCTGAGTGAAAAACAACATCAATGATAAAAGCGCAGAATTAACGGGGAATAATGACATTGTGTATGTTTATTGGCTTTTCTTACCAAGATGCATTCATAGAAATTTGTCTCATTTCATCTGTACAACCACATCTAAGTAGTAGCTAGTTTCTTCAGATCATTAATGAAAAAGTTGAGATACAAGGAGTATAAATAACTTAAAATTTTAATTTTATTTCATTATTTTCTGGGGGTAATTAGGTTTATTTATTTTATTTTTTAGTCTTTTTTAAAAATTGAAGTATATTCAGTTACAATGTGTCAATTCCTAGCATACAGCATAATGTTTCAGTCATTAGTTTATTTATTTAATGGAGGTACTGGGGACTGAACCCAGGACCTTGTGCATGCTAAGCATGAACTCTGCGACTGAGTTATCCCCTCCCCCTATAAATTACTTTTTAAAGTTACACAGCAAGTCAGGGAAAGAGCCAGGTCTAGAAAGAGCTTCTTACTCTAAGGCCCTTACAGTGATTTCCTAAAGCCTACAAATGCCAAATCTGTTCATTTCTCTATTTATCAAACACTGTTCCCTCAGTGAGATTAAGGTGGTGTCCATCAACATGGAGCCATAAAATATTTCTTCAGCCGGAGTCAGTGATGATTTTCATACCCTTCTGGTGCAGGGACATCATTTTGTCATTTTAGTGGTGCTCTGTGTCTCTGGATGGGACTTGTTTACCTCCTAGAGCACCTGCTCTCAGAGGCACCCTGCAAGCTCATTGGCGGTAGAATTTTAATGGGTTGTAGAAATTCTTAGGTGTTATTGCAGAACCTGAAAGAGGCAGGTATACACACCACGCCATGACCATTTCTAAAACCCCTTCTTTACTGCCACTGCTTCTTAGAACAACAGATTAACGGTGCCACATACGTTCTAGGTTTGGTTTTGTTTCATTTTGTGAGGGGCGTGATAGAAATAGACATGAGATAGTGAGACAAGCCCTGGTTTTAGATGTACAGAAAATTAGGTGCACATCTTCCCTGTAATTTTTTTCTGAGTGACCTGGGTGAGTCTGTTGGCTTCTGTTAGCTTAGTTTCCTCAGCAGTTATGTGAGAAAGATGATGCTTATGTGATGAGGAGGACGATGCTTTCGCACATTTCAGGTTTGTAGTGAAGTTGAAAAGCTTGTGGGTGCGACTGTCAGACAGCTTTTGCTTTTCCTTACAGTTTTCATCATATTACTTCATCCTTGGTGTCTTATTCCTGGACTCAACGAATGTGAAAGCAAGTCCCGGCTTTGTGTACTCACGGCCATACGTGGCACTCCTCTAAGGGCTGTCTGTTGGTGAGAAAAAAATCTCACCTCTCTCTTCCTTAGTTCGGGTCTCCTGATGTGTGTAACTCAGGGGTTCTCAGCCTTGGCACTATTGAAATTTTCGGCCAGATAATTCTGAGTTGTAAGGAGCTGTCCTGTGAATTTTAGGGTGTTTCTCAGTGTCTCTAGCCTCCACCCACAGGTTATCAGCAACAACCTACCTCGCCCCCATCAGTTATGGTGATCAAGAGTCTCCAGACACTGGCAAATGTCCCCAGGGAGGGTGGAAGGCAAAATTGCCCCCAGCTAAAAGCCACTGACCTATCTTTATAATCTGTATTTTCCTTCCAGACTCAGAAGCCTTATATTTGTTGACTACAACTTTAATAACATGAAAACATGCAGTATGTTTGACCAGCATTTGGTTCAAAAATAATGAATGAAACTTTTAAATTATGTCATGATTCAAGACACTTAGTGAAATTATGTACATTGTTCTTTGGAAACACAATATAATTGAGTTTTTTAAAAACTAATCAAAATGTTCCAATCAGATAAGCTCTATCCATTTAAGTCAGATATTTTCTTTAATGGAATCTGTACTTTGGTCATCACACTGTAGAGACCTAAATTTCTTACACTGCAGAAAGGAAATCCTCCTTATGTAGACTTCACTAATATGACAGATGATATTAAGCCATGACCACTTCTATTTGTACTGAAGATGAGCTTATGACAGGGAAGACATATTTAAATGACATAGACATTTGATCTTAAAATTTTCAAAAATTAAAATGTGTGGCTTTAATAAGAAAATGCACTTGAAATTCTAGATGTCCTGAGAAAGGAACTATAAAATATTCATGAGAGGAAAAAGAAAAGAAACTAAATTAATTTAGTAGTTATCTTGACGTTAGGAGAGGAAAGCAGTTTTGGTACCCAGAGATTAAAAGTCTCCCTGTCATGGATGATACATTCATTGTTTGACATGGTAAGTAAGCCTACTCACTTGATATATTTGAGGTTTCTGTGGCTCTGACATTTGAGTTGTTATTGAAAATCTTCCCTCCCCTAACTTTATACAAATAGGAAAAAAATGTTGTTTGACATCAGGGAGGTCAAAATGGCCAAAGGAAGTAATTACAAAACAACACACTTTGCATTTGGAAGAAGCACTTGTGTTCAATAGTGTTTATGAAATATTTATTAGGGGATATTTTGAATGAGGTGGCCAGTGGGGCTGTGTAGGGCAATGTCTGGAGGGGGGATATCTTGATTTGTTAGCTCTGGTCCAGTCTCTACATATCTTGTCCTCAGAAGGGATTGTCACGTCACCAGCTTATGTCCAGTCCAAGTTTGAACAAGAAGAGGTCATTTGTGTTTTTGTTTCTAGAGTCCTTTCTTTTTCCCTCAGCCTTGTGGGAATCAAACAGTTACCTTTGAATAACCTAAGTATTACACAGGTTGGAGAACAACAGACAGATAAGGGTAGGAAAGAGGGTACAGATCTGAATTTGAATCTGGGAATGGGCCTGGGATGGCATTTTGAGGGACTAGGATCTCTTCCCCCACAAATCTTCCATGCTGAAGGTTCTCAGAAGTCTTGTCTCTCCTATTTCTATGAACTTATACTTCAGCTGGTTGGAAGACCTTGCTATACTTCCTATCAGTGAGTTTCTCCATCAGGAAATCATCCACACCTTCCTTCTCAGCTTTGCCAGGAACTGGAGTTCAACAAAGAACACTGGTGGGTCTTTAGTGAACTACTTAACTTTCTCAACCTTTGAGCCCTTTAGTTGGGACTTTGAGTCCTTAGTTTCCTTTTACTGTCAGAAAATAAAATGATTATAGATTACTGGTTGTCTGGAGGTGGGGGCTGGAGTGGAAACAGAATGATTGCAAGAACAGTAGGAAGCCACCCAAGGCTTTTAGAGCAGTTCTGGAGCTCACAGTTTTACTAATAAGAAGATTACTCTGGCTGCTCCCTGAAGATGGATGAGGACGTATGGGAAAGTGTATTGGAAGACCTGTTAGACTATTTCAGATGTCCAGGTGGGAGATAATCATGGACACGGATGATGATAATGGAATAGGAAAAAAATTAAAATATTCAAGAGATATTTTGTAAGTAAAATCAACAGGACATGATAGATTTGGTGTAGAAGTTTGTCTGAGAAAGCATGAAATCACAGATGGCACCTGGGTTTGATTTGAGCAATAGGATGGATCATGTGTCATTTACTGGTCTACGTAACCCTGGGGAAGGAACCCACTTAAAAAGAGGAAATTAAAACTTGAGTTTTAGACACATTAATTTTGACAAGCCTGTCAGACATCAAAGTATGCAGTTGGATGTAGTCTGGAGCTGAGGGGAGAGAATGACTGTATGCTGATGAGATCATGTGCTCACTCCCATGTAACTTTTCATTACTCTTTTTGTGAGTCAGGGTGTTGAATGTGGAAAAGGTGGCTCTTTAACTCAACCATCTTTTACCTTTCTGCTCACATGAATGGCATCAAAAATGGAAATCCTTCCTCTGATTGGCGTTGCTGCTCATGCTCCATTGATGATAGCAGTATGTTTGTCTTCATGGTAAATGGGGTGTCAAACTGGTTATCTCGGATCAGAAGATTCCTCCGTAGTTTAATCTCAAAGCTGAAAAAAGATTAATGGGTAATGTCAGAGTGATACATTCCATGCTTAGAATCCAATAATTTCATTTTAATCAGTTGCACATTATTGATAACACTGAATCATAACCTATCTTGCTTTTCAAAGATACTATGACCTTGCACAACTGTATGGTGTGAATAAAAACATCTGGATCTATTTAGCATATTTTATTAGAATTATTGCTATTTCCTCTCTCTTGCTCTCTTTTCTTTTTAAAAGAGAATCTTAATGCCTTCACATTAATCCACAAACTGTCACAGTAAAATAAAATAAAATAACTTTACCTAAGGGATTGTCTAAGAATCAATCAGTTTTGCACAATCTAGTGAGTATATGTGACTCCTGAATGCTGTATTAAACTGGAGGGTATAAAACAAAGCTAGTCTTTACCACTTTCTATTTTTTTTCTTCTCAAAATCTAATCTATATTTCAGGAGGTAGAATTTAATGTTGACAGCTCAGTATGAAATCCTAATTCATTTTGGATAATTTGGAAATGAAATTGAAGAATACCATTTGCTAACAGATAATTTACACTTCAAGATTTATTTTGCATAATATACTCTTATGAGAATTTCAGAAATCAGAAGGAAAGATATCCGGCATCTTCTCCCGCATTATATATCATTTCTGAATGTTTTCTTCAGTATGTTTTGAGTTCCTTAGGCTTGGGAGGATTATTACTGTAAAAGTAATTTTAGCATTCTCTTTGGTAAAATATAAAGGAAAAGAGAGCAATCAGTCTATCGTCAGAACACATAATCCTGTGGTTCTGGTTAGAGAAACAAAAGAAGCTTGACTTTCATGCAGTTGGAAAGTATCTTAAAACTTAATTAGCCAAACATTTGCATTTTTCAAACAGCCGATTTTTGTGTGTCTGAAACAAGTGACATAGTCTCACTGCTATTTTGGTATATGCGATTTGAAGTTCTGGTTCCTCTTTACTGTATCCAGAAGTACAATGTAATTTATTTGGATAGAGTGATTTCACAGTTTGATGGAAACAACAAGAAATAGAAAGAGAGCTTGGCAGAATATTGAAAACTACAACTTCTTTCTAACCCACTTCAAGACTTGAAATAACCCTGCTTTTCCTCAACTATTTTTACTTGTCAATAACATTCTGAAACACATTATTAATAATAATAACACCTTGTGATGGGAGAGGATGGTTCAATGGCTATGTACAATCTAGTAAGTAACAATCTTCAGCTTTCTTGTGGTAGAGATGCCCAAAGTAAGTTCTGTGTGTCTAAAATCCATGGTAGATTTCTGCACTTTGCCTAGCCTTGGAAATCTTACTTTTCATTATTGTGAAATTACCAAAATTAATTCTTGACTGTATTGGTGGAGACTGGAAAGGAAAGGTGATGTGATTTGAACAGAATCCAGCTGCTTCCCTGCAAAGCCAGGATAAAGTACTTCAAGTTCAGCATGAGGACCAACCTTGTTTGAAACCTGTGTTTACTGCGCATGAACTGTGTGGTGTTGGGCGGGTCCTTTAACCCTTCAGGCCTCAGTTTCCTCATCTGTAAAACAATATCCATTTTATAACAATTAACAAAACAGTGCCTGGAACAGTGCAAGCACCTAAAAATATTTAATTGTTCTTATAATAATAGTTACTATTATGTCTCTAGCCTATACAACCTTGTTATTGATTTTTCTCTAACCCAAGCTAAATCATTACAAAGCGTTTGTATTCAGGAGAAAACTCACATTTTGTTGAGCTGAAGATGGTATATTTCAGCCAGGCTAATGGACTCACTGTTCCAAAAGTTTTTTTTTTCCTTAAGTATTTTAAAATTAAGTTCATAAGATTATAGAGTGAGAAGACCCCGTTGAACACGTGGTTTAAATACTTGTGCACAACTAAAGAATTTGAATTGACGTTTCCTCAGAGTCACACAGCTACTTAAGAGTAGAGCTGTTTATTGTTACAGAGGTCCTCTGATTCCCAGGCAAGTGCTCAATTGTTATTACATGCTGCCTCATAAAGTCTAAGATGACTTGAGTTGTAGGTTCACACAGGTACGTGTGAATGTCTAAGACCGACCTGCTCCAACAAATTCAGGCTGCAAATAATGTCATTCAGAAGAAAACTGGATTTAGTACTCATTTAGCAGGAGTCTAGCAATTCCCTCTTAGGGCTTCCTTTTTCCTCCTTGATATATCCCAAACCCCCAAGAGCATATGCAGTATGAAAGAAAGGGGGTGCTACCTACTCACACATCTGAGCAGACTGGAGATCCTATAATGTCAACCGTCTAACTTGCCCTTGCTTCTCGCTGCCAAATACAGCTGCATGGACAGTAGAATGTGATGTGGTCCAGCAGGTGCTGCTTGCCCTCCACTGTCCAGAATCCCCAACGGAGGACCATCCAATGCCATCATTCGTTTTGAGAGCATCATCCCATTCTCTTGGTTGCGAGTTAGGCTCTGAGGGATGCTGGCCTGTGTTCAAAAGAAGACAGTTCTTCAACTCAGCTCCCTGTGTTCCTCAAGCACCCATCCCAGGATGCCAGCTCTTCCAAGTACAGATCTGTGGTTTTCCTTTTCCTCTCTAGAATTCACACAGCAGAAATCTACCAATTTCTCTTTTTTACCCCAGAAAAAGTACAGATTGTAATATACTTCTGAGACAATAGAGCTTTTCATTCATTCATGTTTTAGTTGCTAGCTCCTCATTTGTCTCCAAGTGGCTCTGCATGATTTCATCTTTGAAGAAAGGACCAATCCCAGAGACACCCTCCTCTGAAGATGAAGGTGAATTTCTGGCATCTCTCCTCAAAATAGGGAAAGAATGAATGACACTGAACTTGGCACACAGAAGACCCTTTATCACTATTTGTTGAATGATTACTCAAAAATGCTCTAAGTGCTATAGCTATAAAAGCTAAAATTGTATTATATGCATCATATATTTAAAATTTTAAGGTTTTTTTGTTTCAAGTCTTTAGTTTTTCTCCAGTTAATCTCTGTGTGGGAAACTTGCCAGTGCATTTGTGGTATGATCTTTTTCTAAACTGAATTTCTAACCATAAAATCTATACTCTAAACACAATATAGATGTGCTTCTGCATATATAGGAGTGTATATATTTTATAAACATGCTTACACTATTTGGATTTTACAGTGTTTTAGAGTATTTGGGTTCTTGTCATGTTTTTTATTTTGGCCACATTCATAAAAATATAAATATAACTCTAAAATAAATCCATGCGTCTACCCATGATCCAGCTGTAGCTTTAAAACATGCCACACTTGATAAGCTTCCAAATTTGTTTTGATGGCAGAATTTCATCGACACAGCCAATTTGGATCATAAAGCAATCCCTATTTCAAGTGTTTGGCCCATAAAGGGAATACAGTGTATGGTGGGTCAGTATTTCATTCTCTTGTCAGACAGGGTTAAGAACTGCCTGGAGGAGCTGTTATATTTCCTCTGGACCTGTGTTCCCTTGAAAAGAATATGGCTATTTGAGAGATTTTTACCAATGCATGAATGGAGAATTATTCTGATGGTTATTATTATTACTATTATTATTTAGTTTGTGTCTGGAGTTGATATTGGAGGTGATAGGCAGGTGTTAATTGTCTCTGAATGGATGGAGACTAGCTCTGAATATTTTCACAGATTATCCTTAACCAAAGGTGCCTTGATAGAGTTGACATTTGTTCAGGGTCATTTTGAAGCTCAGACACTGGTAAACAACTGTGATCTTCTAAAAGGCAGAAGCAAACTTTCTGTGAAACCAAGCCCAAATTCCAAACTTGTAACATCAGTTTTTAGTGCGAGGGTTTGGTTCCAGAACTTTGGGTTCTCTTTAGTCAAACTTCAGTTAACGTGTGTGTGTGTGTGTGTGTGTGTGTGTGTGTGTGTTCTTTTTAATTGAAATATAGTCAGTTTACAATGTTGTGTCAATTTCTGGTGTATCAGTTAACTTTTGAGTGCTCAGGAAAGTTTCCTGAAATATGTTTTTTGTTTGTTTGTTTCCAAAATGTGTTTTTAACATACCTTAGAAATTTCAGGAATATCCTAATTTTGAAAAAAAAAAAAGCTGTTAATTGGGGATAGAACAGAATAATGATTTAGAGAGCTACTTGGGATTATAAATGCAACTTTGAAGTATGATTCAAAAAAAAAAAAAGAAGAAACTAAGGAGGAAGAGGCTTCCCATGGGTCTCCAGGTAGCATTTGGTCAGGGTTCTGCATTGGTGGCGTCTGTTGTGCAGTCATTACCCAGGCTGCGTTCTGGTTCTCATTCTGCTACCCTGTCCATTATTTCTTTGGGAACACTCTTCTGGGGAAGGTATACTTCGGCTTCAGGACAGGATTTAGAAATATATGGATTTAGACTTTTCGAAGTCTCATTCTTAATCATTAATGTTAATCTATTTTATTCTGTTTATCCATCCTTTCTCATCACCTTTTTTTTTTTTTTAAATTGAAGTATAGTCAGTTACAATGTGTCAGTTTCTGGTGGACAGCATAATGTTTCAGTCATGCATATACATACATATACTCATTTTCATATTCTTTTTCATTATAGGTTACTACAAGATATTGAATATAGTTCCCTGTGCTATACAGAAGAAATTTGCTTTTTATCTATTTTATATATACTAATT
This sequence comes from Camelus ferus, assembly GCF_009834535.1. NCBI lineage: Eukaryota > Metazoa > Chordata > Mammalia > Artiodactyla > Camelidae > Camelus > Camelus ferus. Next base: position 115,937,485 of record NC_045696.1, on the reverse strand, counting down.
AATATTTGCAAATCTCGGACTCTCAATTTATCCCTTCCTACCCCTCCCCCGCCCCCATAAGCATAAGTTTGTTTACTATGTCTGTGAGTCTGTTTCTATTTTGTAGATAAGTTCATTAGTGTCCTTTTTTTTTGCTGTTGTTGTTTTTTTGTAGATTCCACATATGAGTGCTATCATATTGTATTTTTCTTTTTGTCTCTGGCTTACTTCACTTAGAATGGTGATCTCTAGGTCCATCCATGTTGCTGCCTTATCAGCTTCATATATGGCTCCCCCTAATATCTAAATTTCTTTTCATATCTCTAGTGTCTTTTTTTTTTTTTTTCAAACTGGAATTTCTTCTCTGTCTTCTAACATTTGAAGCTTTCTCATCCTTGAAAAAAACAATACCCGATGCCCTTCATTTAACCTTAAGGTCCTTCATCTCTACTCTCGTTTCATTTGTCTCTTAACGACACTTCTTGGACAGGATTTCTCTTCTCTTACGTCACCATTGGATTGATCCTCATTAAGCCCCTTGGTCTGGTTATCACTCAGTTGAATCTGAGTTGAATCAAAAGCTGAATTTTGACTTGATTCCTTGATGAAGTACAGAGAGAAGCAGTATCAGAAACAGAAATGGAAGATGTCCAAAGAGTCAGCTCAAAGCTGAGCAGCTGATGAAGGCAGACTTCTTACATCCTCTGAAACTTTATTATCCAGTATGGTGGCCACTAGTTCCACATGGCTACTGAGTAATTAAATTATGACTAGTGTCAGGGGGAGGGATAAATTAGGAGTATGAGATTAACAGATACACACTACTATGGATAAAATAGATAAGCAACAGGATTTACTGTACAATACAAGGGACAGTATTCACTATCTTGTAATAACCTATCACGGAAAATAATCTGAAAAAATACATGCATATATAGCTGAATCACTTTGCTGTATACCTGAAGCTAACATGATATTGTAGATCAACTAAGCCTCAATAAAAATAAATAAATAATCATTTACATCATATCTGGTAACAATTCAAAAACATATGACTCGTGTGACTGAGAAACTGAATTTTAAATTTTATTTCATTTTAATTAATTTAAATTTAACTTTAAAAACTGATACTTAATTCAGCTCCTGGAAAACTTTTACCTATGTCTGGAACAAGTTGAGGGTCCCAGTCTGAGTTTTTCAACTGTACAGTTTACGAAATCTACGTCTAGATCAAACATTTCTGGTAGACACTGAGCATCCAAATTGGGATGTGCTGTAAGTGTGAAATACATACCAGACTTCAGAGACTTAGTACTAAGAGAGAGAATGTAAAATATCTTTGTCATGACATTTTTCAAAGACGTTTATAACAGGTTGAATTACTGTTTTGAATATATTGCTTTACGTGTAATGTATTATCAGTTTTACCTCTTTCTTTTACCCTGTTAGTGCATAAGATAGAACATTTACAATTACGTATATGACTTGCCCTTTTTTTCCTCCTGGACATCGTTGCTCTGGAGACACAGAGCCTGGCTGGAGTTGCTAAGTAGCTACTCACGACAGAACACAATGGCATCTCAGCTACTGGTACTAGAGTAGAAGGAAGAAAATGATGAGAAAATCAAGAGTCTGACCCAGAGAATAGGAAGCAACATGGAGAACGCATGGCAGGGCAGGGATTAAACTAGGAGGAGTGTGAGGTGAGAGGCAGCAGCCCCAGGGTCCTGCTGAGGCTCAGCTTCCCCAAGGAGACAAGGTCCACGTATGGGAGAGCACAGCCCTGAGCACAGGGAGGTGGTGTGGCCGCTGCAGTGAACGGAGGCTTTGAGCTACAGAGCCAGCGGGTCGTCTGGGAATCATATGAATTTTGTGAATCAGGAGCAGAGTGAGCAGTGGTGACAAGCCATGGGGGATTCTCTCTCATTTTATTTTAACCAAGATGGAGAATTCAAGGGGTTAAGCCAGAAATAATAGGGGGGAAGCTAATTTGCCCCCTTGCTGGTGGCCTAGGGCAGTACCTGCTGTCATCTTAGGTCAGAAGTAATTTGAAGGGGATGTGCGAATGTTTTGACATAGGAAACTCACTCCCCTGTAAGATCGAGAGCTTTCAGTTACTTTTTCCTTTATAGTTGGTGTTAACTTGACAAGTCCTTCATTTTCACGTCTGTATCACTTACTGCGAATACTGGATTGTGGTGTAACTCACCTAGAAATGATATTTGTGAAACGCCAGGTGCCCTTGAATTGTTTTATCCTATCATGAGAACTCTGAGTGTGGTTCTGTGGGGCAACACTGGGAGGTTCAAATTTCCTCCTTACCAACTGTTGTACCCCCAGTAGCACCTTGACAGGGATTTCCAAAGGTGAGTTTAGGATTAAGGGGAGATGGCTTCGTGGCCCGTCTCAGAAGCAAGGGCTTTGTTGAGAGCCAAAAAGATCCCCCATCCATTTCAAATGTCTAGAACCTAGACCCTTCCTTGCCACTTGCCTGGTACAGTCTTTTTCTTGTAAGAGGAAGGGAATAAACTTTTTAAAGAGTACATCCTCGCCTCTGGAATTGGAGCCTGAATTTGCTTCTTACTAGATTATTTTATTTCATTTTATTTTGTTTCATTTCCTTTTTCCCCCCTTTTATTTCAGACTTATAAGTAAGGGCGCCAGGACCAACAATCACCAGCTGCCCAAATCTGATGTCAATTCAAATTTGGGCAATTTGTCAATTTGTCAATACCGAAAATCATGCTTCCAAAATCTGATGTCAATTCCACACACAGAGCAATCGAGCTGCCTTACTCATGCCACTCAGGACAGAAACCCTTTTTGCAGAGGATGATTTTAAGCACAACATTGAAGCATCACGATCTTCCATTTCTTCATGTGTAAAATATGGATCATATTAGCATCTATGTCATGAGGCTTTCTTTGGATGGACGAAATAACGTGTGCAAACTTTTTGTCACAAGGCTTGGCCTGCAATAAGAGCTCATATGATGTGAAATCTTTTGTAATTATGATCTGTTAAACGCCCTCCTGGAGACTTATATTTTACCTCCTTTCATCTCCATAACCATTTGGCAAGGTAAGGATGCTTATAACCCCTCTGTGCACAAGAAAACAGAAGTTCAGAGAAATGTGCTACCATGCCCTGGATCGGTCCCTGAGAAGGCTCAGTGATCGGGCAGCATCAGCATTTGAGAGCACGCGCTGAACTCGACAGCTGTTTGATGGAAAAGTCCAAGGCCTCTCTCTGCCTCCATTTCCACATCTGCAAAAAGACAGAGAGTCCTTGGACCTGCCTCATAAGATGCTTAAGAAGTTACACAAGTTGACATCCGTGAACATTAGAATGGTGCCTGGAACATACCAAGTGCTACCTATGATTTATTCCATAAAAATATTATGTTTTCTTTTTATCTCTGACTCAAAAATCAGTAAGGTGGTCAAGGTTTCTGCTAAGTATTTCCTTTAGTTTTAGGTAAGAAATAGTTCTTTTGGTTTTAGGTCAGAAAGTTTTAGGAAAGAAATTTCTTGCTAAGTATTTCCTTTAGTTTCAGGCAAGAAATACTCTGGAAACAAAGCACCCCTCTACCTTTCTACTGTAGCACAAGTCTGGTTAAAGCTACTTTTGTGCACTCTCGTTTATATAATGACACAGGCGAACAATTGTAAGTGTATTTTTGGGTCCTCAAGCACTGACAGCTTTTGTAGCCCATTGTGAACCTGGGATCATGCCTTTTTCACATTTTCTCCTGCAAAATGCCAGCCTCCCCCTGGGCCTGGAATTCTTACTCAGGATGACTGACGTCTGACACGTGTTCCACTGCCAAACGTACGCTTTTTCTTTGGCTGGGCACCTGGGGTTGGCACCCGCTTTCATTTCTCTTGTGAGATGTAGTGTCAATCAAGACTGTATTGCGGGGTGAGATAAGTGGGCAGAGAACACATTTTAGAAGCCAATTCACAGAGCTTTGGGATTCTGCTGGGGCTGGGAGATTTAGCAGTGAGATCTCAGGCTCTTCTCTGCTCTCTGCTAGGCCTGGGTCATCTGTGGCAGGGAGTTTTCTTGGCCTTGGAAATTATGACCTTTCCAAAAGCCAAAGCTGTATCTGTATGTTCAGCCAGACCTGTCATGGAGAGGGCACCAAAATGACCAATGTATAGATAAGTTCTACCCCGTACCTATTTTGAGAGACCTCCTTGGAGATTAAGATCATTTGAATAGTGGATGCTTGTGTTTCCAACCAGTTTTTAGTTGAAGACAATTTTAAAAAAGCAGCGACAAGATTTATGCTCAAATAATTATACACAAATTGAACTTTTAAACACATGAAATTTTCAACCACTGATTTTAAAAATAATAAGAAAAAAAGGCAGTTCTCAGACTTTTAATATTTTTAAATGAACTTACCAAAATTCTGCTTTAGGGGAATGCCTTGCTCTACCAGAGAGGGGCTGACAAACTGCAGCCTGCAAGCCAAAACTGGCCTGTTGCCCCTTTTTTTCCTCTTTCAAAAAAGTTTTATTGGAGCGCAGCCACATTTTTTCATTTAGGAATTGTTCATGGCTTTTTCACATTACAAGGGCAGATTTGAATTGTCACAGAGATTATATGGCTTGCAAAGACACATATATTTCCTACCTGGACCTTTTATATCTTCTCATTTCTGCCCATGACAACATGTAAACAAGAGAGATGGACAGTTTTCCAATGAAACTTTATTTACAAAAGCTGAAAGCGGACCAGATTTGGCCGATCCTTGGTAAATTGGAAAAAGCAGGTACTTTAGAGTTGGACAAACCAGCTGTGACCTAGGAAGCAGTATTTGATCTCTCTGAACCCACGTTTGCATACCATAGAACATGGATATATCAATGTTTATCTCATGATTATCCTGAGGATAAAATAAGAAAATGTATGATCAGAAACTAGAACATACGAGATCCTCTCTGAGTGTTTGTGAGCGCCTCACGCCCATAGGCTGTCAAAAAGTTACAGTTAAAATGTAGGAAAATATCACCTTCACCAAACACTATGGGAGGTGTTTGTCTCAGAAAACAAGAGAGAGAGAAAAGATTTAATTTAAATTCTTTGAAACCATGCTTTGATGTAAATTTTTGAAACCATATAAGGACTTTATATCTCTTTGATATGATAGACTTTTAATTTAACCCTCAATTTTGAAGAATATATATGCTTTTTAAGATACATTTCATGCTCTTAAATACCCAAGAATTTAATGTAGTTTGTCTTCCATGTTTCTCAGTGTTCAGACATATCTCTGCCACATCACTGAACCAAGTATTCCTACAATCACTTCTAAAATTTTAGCATCCAGGTCCAAAAGCTGGAAAAGCATTTGTATGCACATTTTGAACCAGTGAAAAATGAATGTGTTATAAGCCAATGATGCCCTTGGGCCACTGCAGGACAGTTGGTCCTGAGCATCATTCATCACCAAACTCTGAGTGTGGGATTGTGGGATATTCTAGTTATACTAGATTTGATAATAATAATAAAAGAAGAAAAAAAGCCCTTTGCTTCCGTTCATAGTCTATTTCCTCCTCCAAGTACAGTAGTGTTTACTTCCTTTATCTCCATGAAAATCAAAAACATCTGGTGCAAAAATAAAACTTACTTAGAGCATCAGGAGACAGCTGGGAACTTCCGAGACAAACCAGAGTTTCAGGGTCAGCTGAAGTCCTCCTTCAGGTTTGTGTATAAACTTGAACAAATAACTTGACTTCTCTGGTCTTCTGTTTCCTCCCGTATAGTGGGAATAAAATGCCCACTAACAGTGTTACTGTAAATATTAATGATATACCAAACACAAATGGCTACGTTGTGATTGCTGGGGCTTCAGTACATTTAATTCTTCCCCAGCAAGTGTGTTATTTTAGACTACAGGGTACAGAGCTGTGATTCTCAAGCTGTAATATGCGACGACCAGAAAGCACACCACGATGCTAGCAACAACCGAAGGTCAGACAGTATCAATTTTATTCAAAAGTGTCATTAGAAAGTTTAGAAATAATCTAGAAGAAGTGTAAAATGCCTTCATGTTGGAAACATAGTCTTCATTTGGAGGACCATGTGAAATGAATGGACACTTTAAAAATAATGTTTAAACTCCAAAGAAATAAAATAGATCGTTGTGACTGATGGGCGGCCTCTCCTCTGGTGTAGGGTCCCTCAGTGGAAATGATACACGAAGCTCTGGGAGAAAGGATGTGAGATTTGGAGTCTGAAAATGGAAGCTTGAGCCCTGGCTCTACTGGTTCCTTGTTTTGAGACTTTGAGTGAGTTACTTAATCTCCCCAACTCTCAGTCTCTTCGTCTGTAGTGTGGGAATCATATGCACCTACTAGGTGGCCTGAGGATAAATAAGATTATGTGAAGTCTTATCAGAGTGAATTTCTGAAATTTTTGCGAACAGTAGAATAGTCCAAAGGTGTACATTTTGTTGCAATCAGCTGGTGAGTCCTCTATTTTTACCAGTAAAATGGACTAAGCAGTCAGACTCACGGGAAGCCTTCATCTCTGAGGAGATTGTTCTGTGCTTGAAGGCATATATTTTAACCCCCTAAAGTTTATTTATTTATTTATTTTTTAGTTGATCATAGATCAAATTAAACCTCTCTTGATTTCCCCATTTGCAAAATGAAGATAGGAATTACCTCAACAATTGTTCTGAGAATTAAAAGGACCCAAAGCCTATGAGATTATCCTCCAGGGGCTTAAAGATGGGAGCCTTAAAACTGTGAATTCCTTCCCTTTTTTCCCCTCTCCTTAAGTACTCTTTTCCAAATTTCGTCCAACTTGAAGAAAAATTTTTGGAGCCTAAATTCTGTTATAATGGATTTTGGCGGCAGCCCGGGGAACTTGTTTCTGAGTGATGGGGCCTTAAAAAAAAAATCTTGTTAAGAAATTGTATACTCCCCAATTTCCCCAATTGCTTTGGAGAGTTTTCTCCGATGAGCTCTTTCATGAGAATATAGAAAACGGGATTATAGGAAAAACATTAAACAATTAAATCCAAACCCTTCATGGTGCTTAGAAACATTTTTCTCGGATTGAGAATTCTGAGTATTTGAAGCTTACACTCTGTTTACAAGGTCACTAGGTTCCTGTTTACTTTTATTTTTAAAATGCATGTCATGAATTTTTAGCAGTCTTCAAATACAGCATTTTCAGGTTACCCATTAATGAAATATCTTCATTTGTTCTTTAATTTACATTACATTATGACTAGAGTTTAAATTTGTAAACAGCACCTGCTAACAAATTTTTTGCAGGCCCAGCTGGAAGAGCAACTTTTTAGATTTTTTGTACCAAGCACACATGTCAATTGAAGGTGACTGGCAATCATTTCCATTACACATTTGTAGAAGTGGTTCCTTCTTTTTTCTTCAGGCTAAAATATGTCGAATACTTACCGGATGCTGGATACTAAACCAAGTGCATTTCTTGTATTTTGTTATTTGATTCCTCACGACAACCCCTGAATAGATGTGGTTATATAACTTTTTCTTTACAGTTTTGCCAAAGGAAACCGGGCTTCAGAAAAGCAGTGTTAAGGAAATGAAGTCTACCTATCTTGTTAAAGCGAGGGACTACATCTTGCCACTGTAGGCAAATTCTTCAGGTCAAATTCTTCAATTAGCCTCCATTATACTCCCCTCCCCCAGCTCATAATTCCTATAATTCGAAATATGGAAAAACCAGCCTGGATCTCAACACTTTCCAATGAGGTGTGGCAGCCTAAGGCAAGACACCAGACCGAGTTTCAGGAGTTTAGAGGAGGAATCACATCTCTTTAGACTGTGTTACAGCAAAGGCAGGGAGCTGTACCACATGTATCTCCTACTGTGTGCAACCACGTCCCATCAAAAATAAGTTGACTGTACTCTAGGTCCTAAAATCTGAAAGGAGCTTGGTTTCAGTGAGGCCACTGCCTTCCAGCCTAGAATCTCTCCAACTCTGCCCTCTTAAAGGGACAACGGGAGAAAAGCCACGAAAGCTCTCCACTCTCCACTCCCAGTTACTACCTTCTTATCTCAGGTTTAGAGACGCCTATTAACAGACAGTAAAATGCGTCTCTTTCCGTGCATAGATCAAATGAGTTTTAATGAACAAGTACGAGTTACACCACTGTGTAGTGTTTACCACAATCAAGATTCAGAATATTCCCACTGGCTCTTGGAGTTTTCTTTTGCCCTTTCGTAGTCAGTCCCCAACTCCAGTCCCAGCCCCTGGAAACTACCAATCCAATTTCTGTCCCTAGAATTTGGCCTTTTGCAAAAACTTACGTAAATGGAATCATATAGTATGTCTTCTTTGTGTCTAGATTCTTTTTTTTTTTTTTTTCTTTTTGGATTCTTTCATTTAGCAAAATCCTTTTGAGGTTTAGTTAAGTAGTTACACATATCAGTAGTTCTTTGTCCCTAATGCAGTTTTATTCCACTGTACAGATGTAAAACTGTTTATCCGTTTATTAGTTGAATGCCCAGCTGGATTATCAACTTACTGTAGAGGGCGTTTAACTCTATAAAGAAATGTCAAACAGTTTCCTGAAGAGATGGTACTCTTTGCTCTCCCACGAGCAACAAATGAAAGCTTTAGCTGATTCACATTCTCATCAGCACTTGATCGTGTCAGGCTTTGGTTTTTGTTCTGTTTTGATTTTTTAGCCATTTTCAGAGGTATGAGTGGTAATGCATTGTGGTTTCAATTTGCAATCCCATTGTAGTGGAACATATTTTCTTGTAGTTATTTGCTTCTTTGTAAAATGTTTGTCAACTCTTTTGTTATGTATTTATTTATTATTTTTGAGTTGTGAGAGTTCGTACTTCAATAAAAAATTTTAAAAAATAGAGTTCTTTACATATTCTGGATACAAGTTCTTTATCAGATACATTGTTGAAAATAATTTTTCTCAGTTTATAGATTTTTTTTAAATTTTAGATTCCTTAACGGTATCTTTCAAAGAGCAGAAGGCCTTGATGTGAGGATGCACTACATACTGGGATTGTATTGAATCTATAGATCAGTTTGGCTGTTGATATCTGAACAGTATTGGCTGTTCAGGTTTATAAACCTGGTAGATCACGCTGTTTGTTTAGATTTCCTTCGATTTCCCTCATAAATGTTTTATAATTTTCAGTATATAAATCTTCCACGTACATGTTTGATTTACCCATAAACACTTATTTTTTGATGGTATTATAAATGGTTCTGGCTTTTAAGCTTTAATTTCAGATGTTCCTTGATAGTATACGGCCACGCATTAAATCTTTCTGTCTGTATTGTGTTGTGTTTGTACTGAACTTTTATCCTACTAAACTTCTGGTTAGGTCTAAAGGCTTTTCTTGTAGATTCTTTGAGATTTTCTACCTAAACAATCATGTTGTCTGCAAATAGAGACAGTTTTAATTCCTCCTTCCACCTGAATGCCTTTTGTGTCTTTTTCTCGCTTTATTGTTCTGACTGGGTGGGACTTCAGCATGAGATTAACTGGAAGTCAGATTAGGCATCTTTGACCTATCCCTGATCTTAGTAGGGAAATAACTCAAAATAATTCAATCTTTCACGTTAAGTATGAAGTTAGTTGTAGATTTTATGTAAAGCCTTTTTATCAGGTTAAATTCTTTTTTGATCCTACTTAGAGTTTTCACCATGAATTGTTGTTGAATTTTGTTGAATGATTTTTTTTCTGCATCTATTGAGATTATCAAATATTTGTTTTTTTTTAAAAATATTATGTTGATAAGGTAGATTATGCTTACTAATTTTCCAGTGTTGAACTCCACTTGTCATGAGGTATTGTTTTTTATATATTGCAGTATTTAATTTGCTAATTTTAAAAGGATTCCTACATGTTGACGGGAACAATTGGTGTGTAGTTATTTTTGCACAACAGTTGATGTGTAGTTACTTTTCCTTGTGATATCTTGGTCTGTTTTTTGTGTCAGAGAAATGTTAGCCTTATAAAATGAGCCAGGAGGTGTACTAAGAAAATTAAGATTGAACTCTATCAACTGACTTGGACTTTCTTTCCTCATTTTTTCTTATTTGGTAAGTTGGTTATTATTTTTACTACTTTTTTTTTTTTTTTTTTGCCATGATCTAGATTATAAGCCAGGAGAGCAGATAAGAACAAGGAGGTCTTTGCAAGATCATCTATGATTTGGCAAAATAAACATCTCCAAACAGTGGATAAGGTTTGTAATGCCAGAAGAAAAAAGTAGAGGGAGTGGAATATTTTGATTTTCAATATGAAAAAAATAGTGAAGATGCAGATACGCATTAGTGATTCTCTCCTTTTTTGCTTTAGCAGTGTGCGGGTGGAGGACTTTGAACCTCTCATCAAGACCACTGACAAGAAGTATTCCCTATGGTAAAAAGTAGACATGACTTACTGAGTAAGAGCTGGGGAATTGATTCAGATACAACGGTGTCTTGCTCTTTAAAATTTACTCAGACCTCAGTTATGGCTATCACAATTCAGGAAGGCTCCAACTGGGAAGACGTTCTGTGGGCTTGTCCAAGACCCACTATCAGGAAATCCTCTGAAATATTGTCACAATACTGCCGTGACATTTTAGGGAAAACTTTAATGTGGTCCTTAGAAACAAAATGATGTTTCAGACTTCTAAGTTAGTTGCATTCACTTCTCCCCAGAGGAGAAGGAAGAGTTTTGGCAATTATGGGAGGAAGCTATGTCTGTGGCCACAACGGCCGTTCATGTGTAAGGATAACTTAGAAGCTGGTGCCGGGTGCTGGTCAGTGATATGGAAAAAAGTAAAACAAGGTTGGTGGCCTGGAGTGTCATGGAGGTTGGTGCTCTGTAGTATAAGGTGGCGGAGGAAGGCCTTTCCGGTAAGTGAATGCTTGAGCAGAGATTCTGAAAAGGGGAGGAGCATGCATTCAGAGACCTGGCAGAAGAGCCTTCCAGGCAGAAAGTTTAGCAAGTGGAAATGCTCTGAATTAGCAGCTCGCTTGGCTTATCTGAGGAGCATAAAAGAGACAGGGGCTAAATGTGAGGGTTTGAGATTTGCAAATGTTAACCGCTACATCTAAAAATAGATAAAAAACAAATTTCTTCTGTCTGGCACAACTGTATTCAATATCTTGTAATAACCTTTAATGAGAAAGAATATGAAAGTGAAAATATATGTATGTATGTGCATGACTGGGACTCTGTGCTGTACACCAGAAATTGACACATTGTAACTGACTATGCTTCAATTAAGAGAGAGAGAAAGAGAAAGAGAGAGGGGCTGGAGCTAAAGGAATGAGAAGGAAGCAGCAGCAGGTGAGGACAGCAAGGTCCTAGGGGCCGGATCCTATAAAGCCTTGTTGACTGTAGTAAGGACTTGGGATTTTACTCTGAATGAGATTGGAAGCCTTTGAAACCTCTTAAGTAAAGGAGTACATGGACTGTCTCACATTTAAAGGAGATCAATCTGTCTGCTGCAAAGACAGACTAGCAGGCAAGGTTGGAAACCTGGAGATAAGTTAGCAGGCTATTACCGTGTTCATAAAAAAGAGCTTCACTCAACGACTTAATATATGTTCTATAATAAAATTAATGTGCTTTTGTAGGGTTTTGTTTTGGGGTTGGTTTTGTTTAGTCTTTATAATGGTGGGAATGTCTGAATAGCCCATTAAGACATCTACGGCTTTTTAAGGAAAAATATGAAATCATCCATTGAATCTTTAAATCAATGATGTAAACAAAGGTTTTCACAAAATATTGTAAGCACTTTTCTTCTCTTCGAGAATATGAGTGGCTCCCATTTTTATCTTATGTTCATCAGTGATAGTCAATAATTACACATTTCACAAAAGAGTAATATGGAAACATTTTAACTTATTTTGAAAGAAACACTTTGAGTAATAAAGTATCATGGTATTTGTGCAAAAATAAAATTAATTCTTCACAGATCAAAAATAAATAAATCAACTAGAGATGATGGTGGTCTAGGCCCAGGGAGGAGTGATGGAAAGTGTTTGGCATCCGGGTTTATTTGAAAATTAGAGCCAACTAGATTCAGAGATAATTTGCCATAGCGGGAAAGGGCAGGAACAAAGATAACTCTAAGGTGTTTGTGCTGATCATCAGGAAGAGAGGCGCTGTTAAGTCCTGAAGTGGGAAGGACTGAGGTAGAGCTGGTTTTGGCGCGGGTACCACCAGTCTGGTTTTGAATACAGATGACTGAACTGCTCATTAGCTGTTGATGACTGTTGGATATCTGAGTCCGGGAAGTAAGGGCCAAGTTGGATCGGATCGACAAATTTGGGAGTTGACATCCATATAGATGGAACGGAAGAAGGAGGGAGAAGAACGAAGTATAAATCTCAGTGAGAGCCCCAACTGTCCCCCATTCATTCTTTGCACCCCAAAATCCCAGTAATGGCTGAAGATGCCAGGTGAACACAAACAGGTGAAGCTGACATAAACCAGGATGACAGTCTTTGTTTCTCCTCCTGGAGCTTAGTTTCCTAAGGGTGCGTGAGCAAAGTCACTCCATGACTTTGGGCTTCTTTTCAGCCTGCAATCCAGACACCTCTGGGAGTTGTTGTGAATCTCAGTTTATTAATATTTGCAAAAGTGCTCTCAGGTCCTTTGTTGAAAGGCATTCTAGAGAAGCAGAGGGTTATTATTAAGGATGACATTTGCTCATTGTGATTAAAAATGACAAAATGAAATTTCAAGTGCAGGAGTCAATACTGCAGTTTAATGTCTAAAGGTGTCTTTGCCCATCAACGCTCAGCCAAATGAGGTCCGTCTGTATTACAGAGATTTTTCTAGTTTGCTTTCAAATGAGGATTGGTTTTTCAAGTGGGGATTGAATGTAAGCAGACATCATCAGAGGCCAAAAATATACTGTTTCAGCTAATTGCATCCGTTTGCTCAATGTTTTTTTTCTCCCCCCTTTAATTTACCACAGGCTGCAAATGGAGCCCAGAGAACTGGGCATTGAGGCTGCATCCACATGGTTTTATTTACCATTGCACACAGAATTTTATGGGGCTATAAAATAAACAGATTTCAGCTGGAGCAATTAGAACAGTACCTTCTAAGGCCACTGTGGGAATTAGCGCATACCCATGGGCTCTTCCCACAAGAAGCCTGTATTATGCAGGGAGCAGATGGGGAAGGAGCTTCAGGGGAATGGCAGGGAGTTCTTACCCACATTTCTATTGCTCTCTCAGAACATGCTGTTTGTAAACCCCAGCTGAAACTGGTTGTAGGCCACACTGTAATCAAGGATGGGCTGACATGCTTGGGATGAGAAGTACCCTCAGCCTACAGTATGTTGGAGGGAGAACTGAACTGAACCTGCTTTTGGATGGAGATTGGGGAGTGAAACAGACTTTACAGAAAATCCATTGGCTGAATTTTGAGTTTCTTTTTCTGTCTTTTTTAACTTGTGAAGGCAAATTTTCCCACGTGTTTCAATCTGCAGTGTAGCTTAAGGAAAAAGGGCTAGAAGACAGTGTCACGCACATGGTTCAAAACCTATGGCAGTGGTTTTGAAGTCTGTACTCCTCGTTCTAGCATCACCGCTTAATGCCTAAACATCCTGGAGAAAATTTCACTGCAGTGCTCTTGGCTCAAGTCAGTTGTTACCAGTGACTTTGTTTTTATTGAATTGTAGTCAATTTACAATGTTGTGTTAGTTTCTGGTGTACAGCATAGTGATTCAGTTATATATACATATATATATATATATATATATATATATATATATATATTCCTTTTCATATTATTTTTCATTATAGGCTATTATAAGATATTGAATATAGTTCCCTGTGCTACACAGTAGGACCTTGGTGTTTATCTATTTTTATATATAGTTGTTATTGAACTCCCAACTTATCCCTTCCCACCTCCTTGCCCTCTCTGGTAAAACTGTAAGTTTGTTTTCTAGGTTTGTGAGTCTGTCTCTGTTTTGTAAATAAGTTCATTTGTAACTTTTTTTTAGGTTCCACCTATATCCTATGGTATTTTTCCTTTTTTTTCTGGCTTACTTCACATGGATGACAATCTCCAGGTCCATCCATGTTGCTGCAAAGGGCATTATTTCATTCATTTTTATGGCTGAGTAGTATTCCATTGTATAAATATACCACAACTTCTTTATCTAGTCATCTGTTGATGGAAATTTATTTTGCTTCCATGTCTTGGCTGTTGTAAATAGTGCTGCTGTGAACATTGGGGTGCCTGTATCTTTTCCAATTAGAGTTTCCTCTGGATATATGCCCAGGAGTGGCATTGCTGGGTCACAGGGTAACCAGTGCCTTCAGAGTGTGACCTTCCTCTCTCACAGTTGTAGCACCGCATCCATGTGTATCAAGAGAGCATCGTGAGTCAGAGCTAGGAGCCACCCTTCCTCACCTTCCACACACAGCCAAGAGGAAATGACTACTCAGTAACTTTTGAACCTCTCACCCAGATCAAGAATTAAAACAAAGATCTTCCAGAGATCTGGCGGGATTGAAAAAGAGATTTCTTGGAGGAGAGATATCACTGACTCTGGAATTCCCACTGTGCCTGAGGACCTTAGAACCACATACCGAGTGGCTCTCAACTCAGAGGGCATGGACAGCAGCATGTCCAGCGGTTGCTGGATTTCCATCTGCAAGAACAGAAACAGATTGTGGGGTGGGATCTGGCCAGATCGTGAATCCCTAGAGGAAGATGTGGGCTCTGGTTGGTGTTGCAATTGTCCTGCCTTCCCAGAGTGTGTTTAGGCTAAGCATGGTACATATTTCTGGGGACCACAGGCCTATGAGAAAGAGAGAGAGAGAGAGAGCCTGTGAAGAACAGTATTCAGTTCTGTCCAATATGGTGGCTGTGGAGGGCAAAGGAGACCTCAGCAGAAAAAGGATGGAGGTGTCCCACCGGGTGCCCAGTAGAGGGGAAAACGACAGGAAAGATCTGATTTAGAAACTCTCTTCAGAAAGTTCCACTGCAGGGCCCCTCTCTCCTGCATTTTCCTAACTCTAGGTAAAGGACCACCAGAATAGAGATGCCTAGGAAAATGTGCAAGAGTACCCAGACATGTCATGTTCCTGCGGGAGCTGGGCCATCCCGAGGCTGGGGAGATTATCCCTACTGAATTTTAAGGAACTGGTGAGAGAGATGAGTAAAGGTGATTTTTGTCACATTCCATTTGTCTTATTTGTTTGACACAAATACTTTATGTGTGAAATGGGGTCGAAGTCAGCGCAATTGAGTTAAATCAAACAAGCATTTATTGAGTGCCCTTAATGTACAAACTCCCAGGAGATACAGAGGTGAGCAAGGTAGTTTCCCTTCTCAAGGATGTAATTTCTAACCTACTTAAATTGTGGAAAGTTACTGAGGGATGAAATGACCCATAGATGTTTCCTTCACTGCGCTGTGCTCTTTACCTCTGCTCTTCTATAGAACAGACGACGTGAATATTTACTGCTCATGGCCCTTGTACATTGTTGTGTCTCTGTGTGGACGTCTCCTCTCCCTTAGTCAGCCTTGGGCCTGTTTCCGTCAGCTCTATGCTTGCCCTTCTCTTGCTCTGTTCTGTGTGATGGGGGCCTGATTCCTACAGGTTTCATTTCCTCAGCTTCCCATTGAGGGGGACCAATGGCAGATGCTCTTAGAATATTGTGGGAGATGGTGGGGGTTATTGGGAGAGAGAGAAACCACTGGTACTTTTTATATAAAACTTGCTTTCCTCATTCAATGGAAATTAATAATCTCCTAGAAAACGAAGACAGGCTTACTCATGTATTCAGGGCTGGCTACATCATTTTTAGGACCCAATGCAAAACAAAAATGTAAAGATTCTTGTTCTAAAATCAGGAAAACAGTGTCATCCTTTCTTCTACCTTCTCACTCTTTACCTCTCATGGTATATATATTTTTAATTTGCTATTTAGTATTATGATCCCTTTGGTACAAGGATACTTAGAGGCAAGTGTAGACCCTTACAGGCACCAAGGACCCTAGTCAGTATGCACATTTGGGACCAGCAGGCTGGTTCCCTCTCCTGCCAGTTGCTAGACCAATGTTTCTGAAAGTTGAACCAGGCATCCACCCTCCCCACAGGCTTGCTGCCTTAACCAGCAGTGGACAGATGACCCTCCAAGAGCATTTCAACAGCTGCATCAGAATGTACTAAGTAGGCTGGCTCCCAGAAAGTTGCTTGTCTAAAGCACTGTGGTGTTGACATCTCAGGGGTCACTGCCATGTCCACCCTGAGATGTTCTGGGGCAAGTGCCCAACACTGACCCTTTCCATGCTCAAGCCCAAGCCCCCAGCAGTGGTGGAGAGTGGCAGTGGAATGAGAAGGGGGCAGCCCAGGATACTAGAGCACAATTGGTGGCCAAAAACCCAACCCGGGGAGGTGGCTGGAGGTTGGACCACACGTGAGCTGAATTTCTGGGTCCCTAGTGTTTGCTTCATTGTCCCATTGTACTTTGCTTCTAAAACACACATTTAAAGATACAATTATTGAGAATTTCAGGACAGTGACTGAGGGGCATTAAATCCCAATTTCAGGACCCAATGTAACTGCAAATGACCACGTGCCCATGATGTGGGCCCTGCATGTGTGTACTAACCACTGTGCCTCATCCATCAGTTTACAAATGCTAGATTATCAATAGATGATGGTTGGATAAATGAAAAAAATGAACACAAGAATAAATGAACAAATAAATAAATGAAGGAGGCAACCAACGCATTAATCCAGTTTACCCAATAATCTGCTGCTTCGGTGGAACACCAGAAATAATCCACCAGATATTAGCCAGCATTGAATCAGTATCTTTCACATTCAAGATGCTTTTCGATGGTCACAATGACTTCCGGACTCAATCTACCTACTGCTTCTTCTATCCTTGAAGAGGAGAGGCCCTGATGTGGATCGAACACCAATGGAACCCCCATCACACAAGTGTGTTACACCCAGGGAGGGAGTTGTTAATGCACGGGCGTGAAGGGATTATACGCAGGGAGTGATAGGCAGATCATTCTCTGTGGTATGCTGTCTCTCCACTTTTATTCTACCCTTGAACTTGAACTTTCTTCTCTGCTGCAAGACCTTGATGCGCCTTCTGACTTGGAGCTGTCTCTGTTGCCTGGAAGGCTCTATGAGGACAGGAACTGCCCACCAAGAAGGAAGACACACTGGGGTGAAGGTGAAAATGATTTTGTGATGTTCCTTCAGGGTGTATGCTGGTGTTTCCCAGCACAGATGAAGAGAATAGAGGGACGAAAGAGGATACTATGGTTTCTTTTTGGCTTAGGACACAGAAGATACAACTTCTTGGCTCAAACATAGTCCTGAAGGTTCTATCTGGCCTTTATATTTGGGGACAGTGAGGGGAGGAAAAAGAAAGGGATTAATACCTCTTGCTATTTTACTGTATGCCAGACACTATCCTGGGTAATTTTCATATATTATCTTATCGAATCCACACATGAACCAAGTCTATGAGATACCTGTGTAAGTGTATCCATAAAACCAATAAGAAAGGAGACTTTAGGGAATTCAAACAAGCTGATTAAAGTCTCTCACTTGTAAATGGACTGTCAGAAACTCCAAACCTGATACATTGTACTCCTAAGTCCTAAGTCTAGGCTCTTTCCACAAGTAAATGAATGAATAAGTAAATCAATAAATACTTAAGTAGTATTTACATTTGCTTTGTTCTCTTTTGACACAGGAACTCACAAAAAGTCTTTGAGGTTTTGAAAGGCTCCTAAAAAAAAATACCAAATAGGTTGCGGTGAAAGAATAAATGATGGAATGATTAAAACAGCAAAAATTAAAGTGTTTTCTGAAAACAATCATTAGTAGTACTATTCAACATGAAAGGAGCATGGAACTCATTTAAACAAAGCATTTGAAAGAATCAGTAACCTCAATACGAGGCCCTCCCTCATGTCTTATTTCAATAGAATTAGACTTTCTTCCTTGGCTAATTATTTTCTGTCTCTTTTATCTTCTGAAGTCTGGGTGAATGGCACCTCTAGGGTGTTATAAACAAATTAGATACACAAATAGTAATGAATAATTTTCCCTGTCATATTTTCTGGGCTGTGAACTCTGCCTGAGGTTTTATCGGGTGGATTAATTTCACCTAAATACAATTCCCTTTGCTTTTACAAAAGAAGGTAGATTGTTGCCCTCTCATCAGTCCTGATCTCAGTTTTGGATTAGCTGTTATGATGGTTAAACGCTGCTACATTAGGCCTTTGATGGTAAAATGATTCCTCTGTGTTGTTATTCTAAAGAGGCCATAACATTTATCAAGCCCTAGAGATACTAGAACAAAATGATTAGAGAAACGTCAATCACAACATTCCTTGCCTCTTTCCCAGAATAATTATTTATTTGGTACCATCTCTGCACAGGGCTGAGTGCAGAAGGCGGAGTGTGAATGTAGGGATTCCAGTTAAAACATGAACCTTCTCCTCAAGGAATCTACGGATTAGTGCAGGAGATGAGTGACTGTGAGGAGAGCTGTCACGGGTTAACGCTGTCTTCTGCCGTTCGGGCTGCTATTACAAAACACCGTAAAGTATGTGGCTTATAAACAGCAGACAGTTCACAGTCCTGGAGGCTGCAAGTCTGAGATCAGGGTGCCAACACGGCCAGGTTCTCGTGAGGGCTCTCTTCTGAGATGCAGACTACTGAGGTCTCTCTGCATCCTCACCAAGGGAGCCTTCTGGGGTCCCCTTTTATAAGGGCACGGATCCCATTCCTGAGGGCTCCACCCTCATGACCTGATCACCTTCCAAACGCCCACCTCCAAATGCCATCACATTGGGTTTGAGAATTTCAACATACGGATTTTGAGTCCAGAGCAAATGCCTTCCCAAGAACAGGTACAGAAGGAGCCACAGGAGAACTCAGAAGCAAGAAACATTACTTCCAGCCGGGAGATTGGGAGAGACTTTGAGTAAGAGGTTTTGAAAAGGGAAGAAAAGTGAAAATGCTAGAATTAGGCTATTTCTTTGCGTCAAGGAAAACATCCTTGAAAACTCTATAAAATCTGTTGTTGGAGACAAAATATTATCTGTTATTTCTGCTTGTTTTGGTCACTGAATTTATAAAAGCACCAGATATTGCTGAACAGAGGACCCGAGAGTTCCAAAGCCTGTATTTCATGGTCTTCATTTGCTGACTGACAAGTTTCAGGAAATTGCCTTAAGTACAGGCAAGCAGGACCCTGTGTGATAGGAGAATAATTTATTCAGTGTTAATTGATTTCTTTATTCGTTCTTTCACTCATCTAGTTCTTAAAATGTATTAATTGAGCACCTATTATATAAAAGGCACTGAGCTAGCTACTGGAGACCGTGCCGGCAATGGTGCGGACCTGGCGGCTGCTCTCAAGCAATCTAGATCTTTGCTGCTCGAAGTGTGTCTGAGGGACCAGAAGCATCAGCGTCACCTGAGCATTCCTGAGAAATGCAGACTCTCTGTCTGCCCCAGCCCTACTAACTCAGAATTCACATTTTAACTAGATCCCCTGTGGATTTGCACGGATATTAGAAACTGAGAAGAAGTTGAATTTGTAGCTCTAAATAGTCAACCAGATAGTCTGCCAGCGAGGTCAAATTTGTCTGGTTCGGTCCTCAAGAGAACAGGAAAGCATCTATATGCAAGTCTTTTCTTTATTGGGAAGGGGCTGTGGGTTTCAAAAGAAATTTCATTTAAAATAACTAAGTAGAGGAAAGAGCTAAATTCCACATGTACAAATCGTGAGCACTATAGGGACTGACAGAAGTGAGGAGCTCAGATTTCTTACCCTAAATGAGACTGGAGAGAAATCATAGCCCCCAGCAGACTAATAGTTTGGGTCCCTTCAATTAGATCTGACCAGCCTTTCTTTTTCCTTACCTACAACCTGTCCTTCAACAATCTCATTGTGTGCAAATATTCTCCATCCTTCAGTAACCAGCTTGAGTAACACCTTCTCCTTCGAGCCTTTTCAATATGCCAGCTAGAATCAACCTCTCTCCTTTGAGTGTCCCCAGCAATCCATCTGCATCTTCCTATAACATTTATATATTTTTGTCACCATGTGCACATGTACAAGTCTATGCCTTATTTCCCTCATAATAACACCTTCAAGGAAAATGGGCCCATGCCCTGTCTCTAATATACACAGCACATGACGTGTTATCATGAACACAGTAGGTCCTCAGTTGTGCTTACTGGATGAACTGAGACACGTAAATCACAACTGCATTTTCATATATATTAAAGATTTAAACACATTAACTATGCTTAGTCAAAGACCTTGGAAACCAGAAAATAACATCATTCAATCCAAAGTGCCTTTATTATGGTTAAGACTTATATCCAAAGCTGTGCTTTGTATAGTGAAATTGAAAATAAAATCTGTGAGGTGTTTTGAATCTTGGTTTGGGAGGCAAGACATATCATCCTAAAGGACATTTAATAGTGACAGAAGGAAGCACATGATAAAGTTACTAATTTAGCATCAATAAATGCCAAAATACAAAGCAAGGAGTATGAGATTCTGGGGTGGACAGGGGTAAATCAGTCTTGATGAGTTTCCTGAGAAGGGTGCAGAGCAGGTGAGGCTTGTGAGTTAGGCTTTTAAGGGTAGGTAGTGCTAGGAGGAGAAGTACATAAAGTCTTTGCACGTACAGAATCCAAGTGTGGGAAAAGTAGGAGAGATGAGTTCTTCTCTGCAAAGGAGACTTGATGTTAGATGTCTTGAAAGGATGATTCTTGGGTCAGACTGAGTTTTCCAAAGATGGCCGCCATAATATCTCTCATCCCCCGTGCTCTTCTGCAGTGTGGTCTTATCACTCCCCCTCAAAAGGAAGGGTTCTGCCTCCTCCTCTTGCGTCTGGACAAGTTTGTGATTGCTCTGACCAGTGGAGTAGGGTGCAAGTGTGTGGCTCCCAAGGCTACGTCCTAAAAGGCAGTTTCTGCCTGGGTCTCTTGGCCTGCTCACTCTCTGATGCCTCCTCCTGGGATGATTCTTGGAACCCAGCTGCCATGCTGTGATTACCCCAAGCCACGGGAGGGGTCATGGGCACGTGATCCAGTCAGCAGCCCAGCTCAGCCCGTTCTTCATGTCAGCCCAGTCCAGAACCTAGACACAGCAGTAAGACGCCGCCGGATGATTCTAACCCCCAGGCATATGGAGTCACTCCCTTCCCTCTTGGTCTCCCCAGAGAAAGCCTCAGACATTATGAAACACAGCTATGCTATCCTTGCTGAGTTCTGTCTAAATTCCTGACCCATAAAAATCTGTGAACATAATGACATGATTGTTTTGTGCGTGATAATATTTAAAAAAAAAAAATCACTGAATAACCAAAACAACTCCGGTTTTCCATCTTTTGAGGGCCAGTCTGGTATGGTGGAAAGCACACATATTTTGGAATAAGACAGCCCTGGTTTGAGTCTCAGCTCCTCACTCACTTAGGTGTAAACACTGAGACCAATTATTGACAGTTTAGGGGTCAGCTTCCTCATCTCTAAATAGGGGTGGTTGCACAAACATTATAGAGTCACTGGCAAAATTAAATGAGATAAACTATGTAAGAGGCCAAATATAAAATAGGTACCCAACGTGTTGCAGATTTTATCACTGGTATTTAAAATCCGAAGTGGTCCTGCCTTAGAGACCACCACCATTTACTTGTGCCCAGCTGTGAGAAGGGAACAGAAGAATAGTGCATGAAGACAACAGTGGTGTGTGTGTGTGTGTGTGTGTGTGTGTGTATGTGTGTGTGTGTGTGGAGGGCCCTCGCCCTTGTAAGATTTTGTTTGGGAGCCATTATATTAGCAACAGCTAAATTTAAATAATGAGTTACCGTTTATGCAGTGCTTTTATAGATGTGACAGTATTTGAGTTTGGGGCAGCCTTTCCAGGAAGATCCTCCAATTCCAGGCTTCCCCCAGTCTCTGAAAGTAGAGGGTTCCCCTCCAGCCTTTCATAAGGGGAAACGGCATGAAGTGAAGAAGCAATTACCTTAGGACACATCTTACTAACAAATGCACAAAATAAATCGTGATGGAAGCGCCGGTGCTCACAGACGCAGCTCGGAGCTGCGGTGGCTTCATGCTGAGATGCTGAGGGCAGCTCCCGGGGGAAGGAGCTCGGGGTGTGACTTTCGCTGCTGGGGGTCAAGGGGGAGGGGACGGTGCCTTTCTGACACCTGCTGCAACACACAAGCGATTTTTGCTATTTTGCAAGAGCGGAAACCCTTTCCGGCTGTCCTTTGGTTAGCAAAGGCAGGTCCTGACTTAGGGCTCACCTGAAAGCGGAGCGGTGTAAAGAGAACTTTTGCGAAGGGGGAGGGGTCCCTGTCCGCCATTTTGTGGGTTTTGATGGGCGGTAGCTGTAGGTAAGTGACTGGCCCAGCACTTGGGCCATGGTGCCAGACCTTGTGAATTCAAACTCACCAGCCACGCAACCTTGAGGACGTTCCAAAAACCTCTCCTGCTCCTCGACTTTATCATCTCTAAAACAGCACTCCTGTACTATTTTCGGAATGAAATGAAATCATATATGCAAAGCACTTAAACCAGGCCTTGCACAGAGCAGGGTGTTCAATAAGGTGCGATCACAGATTCGGCTCAGGGAGTCCAATTTTCTAGGCTCACACAGGTAGAGCTCATCAAACCCAGGCCTTGTGCTCTTGATATCACAGTTATTATATATTTTGCCTTTAATTTTTGCTCAGGTGCAGGTTTACTGTTGTGCCTGTTGGGGTCTGGTCACTGTTTAATCACACTCTTTGCCTTTACGCTTGGAAGGTTCTCACCTGAACCACTTGTGCAAAAACCAGACTCCACACCAGTGCCTAATTTTGCCCAAGACGTTGGCAGATAGCTCGCCTGGTTCATGCGTCATTAGCAGGAATAGTTTCTTCACAAAACCTGTCTCGACTACACACTTGTGACTATCAAGACCCCCTTTATGGCTGCCTCATCTTCGTAAAACCCCCGAAGACCTTGTTTCTTCCCAGGTCTTGAGACCTCCCTCCCCCATCCTGCCACAGTCAGATCTTGAAGATGCTTTGTAGGTCAGGTCATCCACATCTAAAAAAGTTATTCCTTGAAACAAACTTTATGGCAACAACGATGGCTCTGTGTTTAGATTTTCGTTCATCTCTGAAGCCTTTCCAGCCCCCGGGCTGTGCCCTGTTATTAGTCACTCCCTTGCATGGAACGTCCCGGCAGAACCTTGCTGGACTGCATCACCATCTCAAGCTGCAGGCATAGCTCATCTCTTCCCTTTTTTATTCTTCCTTCACTCCCTATTTCCATTTGGATGACCACTTAATTATCTCTCAGCATCTTACATCAACTAATCCCCAATCGGTGTGTCAGCAACCTTCGAGTAATGCCAATTTGTTTGTGTTTTGGAAAATATATACGGCTTCTCTATTCTTGTGCTTTCTTATTTGTGAGCTGTCATGTCACCTGTCAGGGCAACGGTGTGCAAATACTTTGCTGAAGGTGACTTATCTCAGACCTCGCCTCTCCCACAGGGGTGGAGGAAAAAAATCAGTCTTTAATGAACTCGGTGCTAAAGTAGATTAGCTGTTTTCTTCGGGTAAGATGGATGAGGCTCTCAACACGATTAAGTCGCCAGGTCTGGATTTCTCTCTGTGCAAATCCCGTGTCATAAGTGCTATTAAGACCCCTGTCAATCCATTTCACTGACGTATTTTAGGGTTTTGGCCAAAAACTAAAATGATACCAGTCCTGATTAAACAGTTTACATTGTTATCTATGTGATAGTCTTGCTTCCAAGTGCCTTGATCTTACACACTCTCATTTGGCGATGCTCTTTATTTCTTAATGAGTTCATAACATACCAGATGACATACAATTTGTCCAGTTACTTAGAACAATCGAAACTTCACTGGATGAATGAGAAAGCTCTCTTATACAACCTCATTTTAAGAAGTTTGGGTAAGAGGTTTTTTTTCATACATAGAAAGCATTCCTGAAGCGTTTCTGGAGCTCTCCCTCCTGAGGGAGCAGCTCAAGGTAGAAAACTGTGAAGAATGTCCTGGGCTGTGATGGCGGGAAGGGATGGGCTGGCCATGTCTCTCTGGAATAGATGGGGAAGATGCTTCTCACAACCAGAGCAACTGTGACCGCCAAGCTCCAGAGCAAAATGAACGAGCAAGGTTAACTTAATCTATGCAAGATGTGTTGGGGGAGAGAGAGTTCAGGTGATGTTTTCAAGGAAGGTGATGGCATCAGCTGCAGGCTGCTTCTGTTACTGAGCAAGGGATCGTGTGCCCACCGCACAGAAAGCCAAGCTCTGACAGTGGTGTTCACAGCAAAGTATGGCTTTATTTGCAGGGCGCCAAGCAGGGAGAACGGGCAGCTTATGCTCGAAAGACACAAATTCCCCAATGACTTTCAGGCAAGGGTTTTTCTTTTTTTTTTAATTCTTATTTTTATTAAAGGTTAGTCAATTTACAATGTTAGTTTCAGGTGTACTGCAAAGTGATTCCGATATTTTTTTTTTTCCTCTGGGCAAGGGTTTTTAAAGACAGTGTTAGGGAGAGGGTTGTAGGATGCATGATCAGCTTGTGGACCTTCTTTGGATGGATTGGTGGTGAGATAACAGGGTGATGCTTCAGGAATCTCAACCTTCTGGTTCCAACCAGTCGGGTCTGTGTGCCTGTGGTCAGTGTGTAGTCACCATCCTCCCCCTGGGTGAGGGTCTTAGTTTCTACAGAACGGCTCAAAGATGTGCATCAGATTGTTACCTACATCCCTTCAGGAGGAACTGGGAGTCCTATGACTCTATTGTCCTGATTACTAACTGCTTGAGCCTGCTCTTTGGAATGGAAGGTCTAGGAGACTAAAGCCTGTTTTTTCTACGCATGAGAAGTAGGGGACATGGAGGGGCTTTTGTACCTGGGAAGGCCCCACAAGGTCCTGCTTGGTTTCACTCTCCCCTTTTCTTTGATACTCTTCAATCCTGAGGGGAATGAGAGCAGAGCTAGAAAGGGAAAAAAGTTTTGGACAGAGAGATAGATCACGAACTCAGCAGAAGAGCTCAGTTTTAAGGGGGACTTGGTTTGATTTCCTTGACGCACTTATAATAGCACTTTCTGCTAATGACCCAAGCAACTCATTTCGTTCACCTTTTCAAAAAAAAAAAAAAGTGAAAAATTAAGTGCAAATTCAGAGAAAAAGCTCTTAGAGTTTCACTGGCATGCACAGTTATTTCACCTTTCTGCTTACGGAGATAGCTTAGTAAGCATGCAATATTTTCCTTTTAATATTATACTCCTTAACTCCTTAAGGTTCAGTTTGGTTTTGGGTGGCTCTGTGTAACTTTGGAGCAAACTTTGCCTTCAGATTTTTTCTCTGGTTTTGTTTGTTTGTTTGAGTGCATTATACTTTATCAACTGGTGAGAGCCACTTTTGTCAATGGGTAATTAGTGACCCTTATTTGCTGACACTGGTAAGTTGGAATGACCCCTGAATAACTGAAATTGGAATTTGCCTCTTCTGACTTCTGATAGGAGGCAGAAGTTGAGCATTTGCAACATAATGCCATTTTGTTCACTAAAGAAATATGTTTGTGTTAATACTATGTGTACATAATTCCCTTATTATTAGAAATTGACTGGAGGGAGAATTAGGAGCAAAAAAAAAAAATAAAAGAAAGGAAAAGTAAAGAATTGTTCACTGACTTGCTTCTAAACTTACTTGCAAGGAGAAAAAAATTAATAGAAATCAGTATTCTTTTATTGTGTCTCCATTCCTCAAAGAAATGTTCAACTATGCAGAGAAAGAAAAAAATGCTCGCCTATATTTTATCTGTCATTTATATACAAATAAGGTTCTGATTAAAATACATTTTGGTGGCTCCAACTGGGGAGGATTTATCTGTGAAGAAAAAACTTGAAAAGGATAACGTTTCATTGTTTGGTATTATCAGCGCTACAACTCAAATTCTTTATAGAGTTCAGTCCTGTACAGACTCTGTAGAATTGCTAATGCTTCCTTCCTTATGTGGCTCACATCTTCACAGAGAAGCTTAATCTGAAGTTCTGCATGCTCTTTTCATCCATTTTTTTTTTTTTTGGTGTGTGTGTGTATTACAATTCCTTCTAACATTTTCTCTTTTCCTCCCTCAGCAAGATTTTCTGTCTTCTGAAGAATTTTAATCTTTTGAGGTCATAAAGCTTTTTGATGCCTTCTGCTACACTTTAGGTAAATTCAGGATGCAGCTTTTTTCATGGGGAGAGGAGGGGGAAAGCTGTTCCTGAGACAGGAGGGAAGCGGGACAGGGCACAACCATTAAAAAGACGCAGACATTGAGAAAAATAGAATAGGACATAAACTGGTTAGAACCAACTCGGCCCAAGATGGTGGAAGACTCACCTTCCAGTAGACCTTGGGGCTCATTATATGCTCATTGTAATATATCAGCATGATAGATTACACACCTACCGGTGCCATGACAGTTTCAAGGCTGACCATAAAAGGCCAAAAAGTAGTCAGTGGCCCAATTCCTGGAAATCCCTGCCCCTTCCTGAAAACAGTTGGAATAATCCTCCCACTTGTTAGCATATAAATACCCAGCCCATAAATACTAACCCCCTCAGCACCCCAGGGTTGCTCTCGCTTCTGAGACAGACCCCATTCTGCCTATGGAGTGTGTATCTCCTAGGGGCTCTCATCCTCTGAGACGGCCCTCACTTTGTCTATGGCGTGTGTATCTCCCTGAATAAATCTGCTTTCACTCTACTTTGGCTCGCTTTTGAATTGTTTCCCGGGCAAAGGCAAGGACCCTCACTTGGCAGGGAGCGTCCTAGGGACTCCCCGAGGGCTGGGACATGAACATCCTCTTGTGCCTCATTTTCCTGCTGCCAACTATCGGAGAGTGGGAGACTTGAAGGGACAATTACACCAGTGCACACATGTCCCTCTGGTGTTATGGCCAGCTGGTGCTGTAGATTCAAAGCAGCCAGCGCCACTGTCACATATGTGATGCTCATCTAAACAGTGAAGGAGATCAGAGATGTTAGGTGTATTTCTATAAAAGTTTCTGGGCTTGATAGATCGGCATGGTGGGTATCTAATCCATAGCCTTGCTACTCAAAGTGTGGCCTCTGGACTGGAAGGATGGACATCACCTGTAAGTGTGTTAGAAATGCAGAATTAGTTCCATCCCAGAACTACTGAAATCTGATGGGCATTTCAACAAGACCTCCAGGACTTATATATACGTTAAAGTTTGAGAAGCATGTCAAGAGATGCTACTTTATTCTGTCAACAATTCTCCAGTCGTAATTGTAAAACAGCACTAATGATAGTTATGCACCAAAATCACACTAAGAGCTTTTATTGCCTCATTTCCTTTACTCTTCACGTCAAACCTCAAAAGTCATTTTTCCTATCATTCCCATTTGACAGATATGGCACTTAAGCTCAGAAAGTTGAGGTTACTTGTTTAAGGTCATACAGGAAGACATTTAGGTCACTGAGAAAGAAGGTCTTCTCTGTGTTGGCTTTTGACAGTGCTTCCAGAGATGATTAATATCTCAATAGAGTCACACCAATTCGATTCTCCAGAAACTGATTTAGAAGCAATAATCAAAGCTTATCTCTTTATAATGAAAAATTTAATTGCCTCCTGGACCAGACCACTGGTGGTAGCATACTCAGTCTCTGTTGGATACCCTGAAGGGAAGGCAGGGTAGAATCAGGAGGTTTTTTTCAGTTAGCCTGGAATTAGAGTGATGGAAGTTAACTGATGGTAAGAGAGTTTTTGATAATTTTAACATCACACATTATCAAATAATAACTTGATAGACCTATTTCTGTTCCATGGCAGTGTGTCTACCAAGGACTCTAGCAGCTTGACCTTGACTGGTGGTACCCCTTCCCGTCTACACGACTGGACATTCAAGACGCAGTCCCATCACTAGGATAAACCTTATTTTCAGGCAGATCATATAATTCTGTTGTCATGTTAATGCTATCAATTCGTCTCTAGCCAAATCTTGTTCTTGCTTTTGCCTAATGTCTATTTCTGATCATGGCCATTTTGAGTGATATCACTAATCTGTCTCTAGTAAGGCAGTCCTCAGTGTTCTGTGGATTTGTATTATTCTCAAAATCCATGTTTTCAGGAGAGAAAAGTCTTACAAACAGCTGCTTCCTTGGTTGGGAGTTTCAAAGAGCTTTGATACTTAAGAGTACATTAATTAATGTCACTGAACAGGACATTGGATATGGAACACATAGATACGTATGCTATTATATGTTACCATATACAATATATAATACACGTATATGTGTCATTAAGTACAAAACAAAAACAATGGTTACTACTTGTTAAGCCTCTATTTTGTGTCAGAAACTATAATTTACTGCGTAACTACAACTATAACATATAATATTTCATCTACTCCTCATAATACACATGTAGGAGATATGTTAATATTCCAGCTTTACAGAGGAGAAAACTAAGTTGAACTGAGATTAAGTAACTTACTCTAGGTCACCCAGATGGTACATGATGGATATCTGTGACCTTGATACCTGTGACAGAAAAGCTCATGTTCTTTCCAATTTATTACCTTGTCTTCCATATAGTTCCTTATATAATGAATGTAGTTAACTGTGATTTAGGATTCTATTAACAAGATATAGACTAAGTCACGGAGCTGTGACTTATGGAAACATGGGAGACAAATAATCTCCAGTAGTCTGCAGGCTTGGTGAAATAAAAACTACTAGTAAGCTATTCTGACAATGTCTTAGTTGAGAATTTCATCCTGTTTTCAAAACTGTTTTAGTGTTCTAACACATTTTCCTTCATCAGGGAAGCCATAATCCAATATAAACAACTTTTGAACATTATATAAAATAACTACTACAGGTTATTTTTATTTACTGCATCAGTCTGTATGCACAACAAAATTTTATGGGTCTTTTAGCAAATGAAATTAAAGTAATTATTAGGCAGTAATACTTTTTATCTTTCTTAATAAAGAGAAATGATTACACTCAAAGTCAGTTGCTTAAGAAGTAGATAGAGTTGCATTAACAGAATTCCCAGTCTCAATAAAATTGGATATAGAGAACAAACTGATGCTTAACAGGGGGGAACAGGTGGAAGGAGGGACAAATTGGGAGTTCAGGGATTTGTGGGAACTAACTATTATATATAAAATATATAAACAAGGTCCTTTGTATAGCATAGGGAACTATGTTCAATATCTTTTAATAACCTATAATAAAAAATATGAAAAGGAATATATATATATATATATATATATATATATATATATATATAACTGAATCACTGTGCTATATATCAGGAATGAGCACAACATTGTAAATTGACTATACTTCAATAATAAAATAAAAAATTAAAAACTCAAGGTGTTTTTAAAGTATTCATTCATTTGACAAATACTTAGCTATACGTACCATGCATTTGACACAGTTTTAGGCCCATGGAATATAGGTGAACGAAATATGCAAGAATCCCTGATTTCATGGGGACTAAATTCTTACAAAAGGCCTGTAGAAAATAACAGTGACTGAGAAAATTATGTGGTAGATTATAATCAATAGGTGACATGAAAAAAATTAAAAGGAGAACAGGGAAAGGAAAAGTAGGAATGCTGGGTAGATGCAGAAACAGTATCATGCAGGCTGGTTAGGGCAGACCTCACTGAGCAGAAAAGAATAAAGAATTGAGGAAGAGGGAGTTAACCAGGCAGACATTGAGGAGAGTCATTCCAGGTAAAGGCAATAACTTCAACAGAGGGTCAAAGTAGGAGCAACAAACAGAAAAGAGGCCAATGTGGTTGTAGAGAGAGGGAGTGAGGGAGAAAGTACTGGGAGACAAATTAGAACAAGGGGTCGAAGCATGTAGACCCTTGTTGACTCTTACAAATATTGTGGCTTTGCTCCAAGTAAATTAAAGCACTATTGGCAGTTTTGAGTAGAAAAACAGTAAGATTTGACTTACATTTAGGAAGATCACTTTGGATATTGTCTTGGAAATAAACTATAGAAAAGCAAGAGAAAAAGCCGTTAAGCAATTATTGTAATAATTCTTGAATGCGCCAATGGAGACTAGGGTCGGAGAAGTGGCAGTGGAGATAAAAAGAAGCATTGAGCTGATGGGTATATTTGATGAGTTGGCTCTGAGGTATAAGAGACAGCAGTGGAGGTGGACTCCAAGGTTTTGTCCTGAACAATTTCAGCGAGTTAACCGAGAGGAGGAAATCTCGGTGAATGTGACATATTGTTGCAGGAGAGGGAGAAAGATGAAGAAAGAGTGCAGTTTTGAACATGTTGAATTTGAAATACCTCTTGTACATTCAAGGGCAGGTGCTAGTAGTTGGGTGCACAAGTCCAGAATTTGAGAGAAGATGATAAATTTGGGATTTGTGAGCATATAGATGGAATGTTAAGACCATGAGGACTAGATGTGATCACCTAGGGAGGGAGTGTGAATAGAAAATCAAGAACAAAGAAAATAACCCCCCTAAATATTCCAACATTAAAACACCAGAAAGAAGACAAGGAATCAGCAGCAGACCCTGAGAAAGAATACGCATTAAAATGAAAAAAAAAAAAAAATTGAGACTGCTTGGTGTCTCCAAAGCCAAATGTAGACAGTGTGATCAAAGAGGGGAGAGGAGTTCTGACTGTTACATGGAAAATTGAAAAAGACTGCTCCTTTTATCTTAAAACAAACTAGATAAGCTACCAAAATCATAGGTTAAAAAAAAATCAGAAAGCTCAGCATTAATCCAATTCCAGAAAGTGATGAATTCTTCGTAGGAGAGAAAAGGTCCAGTTGTTCTTAAAAGTGGGAGAGCAGTGGGAGAAGGAAGTATATGCCATACGTGTCCATAAGGTAAGCCAGCTGAACTTTTAACAGACTTCTCTTTGCCACGCGACATGTAAGTAGAATTCTGAAGAGTCTGTCCACAGAGCCAGTCTCCATCTACTGGCCCACAGTTTCCAGTGGGCCTTTGTGAAGCACACAGCTAGTACGCCAGGCTGGAGACAGGGACATACAGCTCAGAGAGATCTCCGTGAAGTGTGCAGACTCTCTCCCAAGTGCAAGGCAGCGGTCCTCCAACGACTGCGAGCATGGTAATAAAGCGAAGTGAGATCCACCAGAGCCCTTGGGCTTCAGCCGCCGAAGTTCGGGGTTAGAAGGAAGATGGGGTGAAAACCTCAGCAAAGTGCTCTGAGATACTGTAGAGGATAAGCCAGCCTCCGAAGGCTGGTTGAAGTGTAGGAAAGCTGAGAAAGATTTTCCGAGGTGCAGGAATCTCAGGACAGAACTGGAGAATGAAGAGAACTCTTTGGGGACCCCAAAGCTGGCAGCCTGATTGCAAAGCAGATGTCCCGTTGTTTGGGATGCTGTAAGGGAGTCAGAGCTGTCCAGAATCTCACCTATGCCTTGCTAAAAGGAAATGTTCTAAATCCCACCTTGAAATATTAAACTAAATCTGCAACAAAACCCCTGTGGATAGAATTGGCCTCACCCATTCTAGCAGTGTGATAAGAAGAAAGGGTGTGCCCCTTTCTGGAGATAAAAATTGCTCACTTCAGTCTCTAATGTCCTTTTATACAAAACGTATAAAAAGTTATGAGACATGTAAAAAAGTGAGAAAATGTGGCCTGTGGTCATGAGAGGAAACAGTAAACAGAAGTAGATATTGAGATAGTCCAGATATTGTAGTTATCAGAGAGAACTTCAACACAACTCAGATAAAAATGCTGTGAGAATCTACTGGAGAAGATAATGTGTATAAAGAAATGGACTATTTTTCCAGAGACATGAAAACTGTACATAAGAATGAAAAAGTCTAGAATTAAAATTAAAAAAAAATCATCAAATGGGACTAATAGCAGATGAGTGAGAAGAGAGAATCTGTGAATTTGAAAGATGGGTCAATACAATGTACAGAACAGAAATACAAATAGGGGGGAAAAAAACCAGAAGAATTGAGCTCTGTAGGACAATATCAAATAGTCTAACAAAGACCTAAGTCTCAGTTAAGACAGAAAAGAGAGAAAGGGGCAAGAAAAAAAAATTAATTGAGGAAATAATGGCCAAGAATATTCCAACAATGATGAAAGACATCAACCCATATAGCCAAGAACATCAGCCAACTTCAAGCAGTATAAAAAGAAAAGCATACAGATGTATGCACAGCATCGTCAAAGTTAGGCTAACCCAAAGATGAAGACCAAATCTTTAATGCGGTCAAAAAAAGTTCCAAAAGGAGTTGTGCAAGAACATTCATAGCATCTTTAATCATAATAGCTAAAAACCAGAATCAACGCAAACACCCAGCAGCAGAAGGATAAATGAACTAATTATAGTATAGAATCTCAAAACCCTATATTGGGCAAAAGAAATCAGGAAAAAAACAAAGTAATTCATATTGAATCGTAACTATTTGTATGAAGTACAAGAATGATCCATGGCAAAGTCACCTATGAGAACTGACGTCAGAAAGTGGCTGCCTCTCAAGGGTGTGGAGATTGATCAGAAAGGGATACAGAGAAAATTTCTGGGTGATGGAAATGTTCTATGTCTTGTTTTGGGTGGTCCTTATGTGAATGTCTGCAACTGTCAAAACTTATTGAACTGTGCACTTAAACTATGTGCATTTGGGGGTTATACTTCAACCAAAAATAAAAAGAGGGAAAGAGTTACCAACTGTGCCAAGTGTTGCTGATCGGTCAAGTTAGAAAAGGACTGAGAATTTACCTTTGAATGTAGCAACAGGGAGGTCTCGGTGACCCTGAGGGAAGCAGTTTTGGTGGAGTGCTGGGAGCAAAAGCCTGACCTCTGGGGAGAGATCTTCCCTCTCCTCCTCTATGATTGGCTAATATGTTGAGAAGGTGTGCTTCACAGAGAACCCTCCGCAGATAGTCTTCTTATTCCTAAACAGAATAGTTTGACAGAGAGCAGTTAATGGTTGAGAGTTTTAAAGGTTTCGGTTCCTTCCAAATACTCTCAGCCTGTGTTTAGGGATCTATTCTTCAGATTGCTAAGAAGTATTTTTCCAGCTAAATTCTAAGCATGAAAACCGAAACATGAAAGTTGACTGGTTTCTAGAGCACCTTTATCAGCTGGTGTCTACTGGCTTTAATGATAACACTGTGGTTAACGATGCCAAATATCTGAGGAGTATGACACCTATCAGGATTTATTCTCCTGATAAATGCCTTTATTCAGACAGATCTTTATTCCATGTATATTTCTGATTTAAGAGCACTCAGGTTAACCATGATTGTGAGGATTGTAATACAGTTCAGTCAGGAGTAATGAACAAGGAAAGGAGTTTGACAAAATGAATTTTAAAAGCAAAGACAGGGAAACAAAGACTTTTTTCTTAAAAAAGTAAAAGCTATTCTAAGAAAGAAAAGCTGGACTGATAAGAATATTAACAACTTTGTGAGACTAAAACATAATGTTAAGTGTTATATCCCATAGTCTTTATTTTTCTTAAATTACAGTGCATTTTATTTTTTATTTTTTTTTTTGGAAGGGGAAGAAATTGGGTGTATTTTTTAATTTATTGGAGGTACTGGGGATTGAACCCAGGACCTTGTGCATGTTAGGCACACACTCTACCACTTAGCTATACCCTCCTCATATATCCCATAGTCTTTAAATACAGAGACAGATAAAGAGAAAATTCTTTCCAAGATTATATAATCCTATTCATGTTTGAAAACCAGGGCAGTGGTGTTATCTATGTCTATATTTATCTCCACCCATTCATTGGGAATCTCTTTAAGACCATTTTTTCCCCAATTAAAATGCCAAATCATGACATACATTGACTTAAAATTTAGTATTAATGAGGGTTAACCTTAGTTGGAATATGTGTGGTCTAATTAAAGCCCCCAAATAGAATTGATGCTCAAAGTTTTGTCCTATGATTAACGAATATATGAACAAGACTGCTACACCAGCAAACTGGATCTTTGGCAACTAAAATGTATCATTTTAGCTTCTCTTTTCTGTGGCTGTTTTCTGCTTTGTCTCTCCTGAGAGATTTGAAAAACTCTGCCTGGATCTGATAGGCAGACTGTGTTGGTGATTGAGAACTCCTAGCAGTGGTGGCGTGTCCGAGGAGTACCCGGAAGCCCCACCAGCCTCGAGGGTGTTACAGAAGAGCTTGTTTTCCTTCCTTTTTCCATACCTGATACAACCTTGGCCTTGAGAAACCAAGTGTCAGAGATTTTACAGCTAATAAATTCCCTCAAGCAGCAGCACACTGCTCTTGGAGTTGATGAGTGATTGGAACACTGTGTTGGGACTGTCCCATCATTTCACTCTTTCCCCTAAAAGTGAGTAAAAAACATTAAGATGAGAAGTAGGGCCAACTGGTGATTGCACCTCGTATTAATGGGAAGGTCAGTACAGGTCAGGAGAGCAGAATCATTTCTAAAAATTGAAAAATAGAAAATAAAGATATGTTGACTTTCTTGTTGTAGATACACACCTACAGAACCAGGGGGAAAATGTAAGAATTACATTTTATAACATGTAAGATGGAAGGAATGCCTAACTCTTTAGTTGTATTCCTAAAACTGACACCTCGATCTTTGAGTAACTGTAGTGTTTTTAATGGCTACATTGGCTGGGAAAGTTGCATGGGCTCTTTTTCAAATTGTATTATATTTTTAAAATATTTCTCGTGAAGGCTATTTTTTAATTGTCTCCCAACATATGGTTAGGCTGTATATTGTATCTCCAGTGGACATGTTATCTAAATAATTCTAAAACCATCGAAACTAATTGGATTCAAGTGCTCAGGAGTTCAGCGTTTATGAGGATTTGCATTGAAGTTAATAAAGCACATCGTATCTTGTACGTCTTAAGTTGTACTTTTGTTTAAGGTTGAAATAAATTAGATAATACTTACTTATTTTCTAATTTAGCCGTCTTATTTTTTATATCTAGTCTGGTGATAACCAAGGAATATATGGTCAAAGGAAATAAGTGAAACATATTTAGTTGTAATATAATGATACAGAGCCTTTACCAAAAGTTGACTCTGGGCCAGGAACAGGCCAAGTATCCGCAAACATGAAATTATTTGAGCCCCGTAACAATTCCATGACATTGTTCTAATTTTAACCCATGAAGAAACTCTGAGGCTTGCAGAATTGAAGCAACTTGCCAAGAGGACATAGCTCTAAAAAAAGCAGAAAAAACTCAAAGCTTGGTGTGTCTAGTCTAAAATTATATCTTCCAACCACTAAATCATGGTACCCAACACTGCGCCAGCTGCATGGGCCACGTCTACATGATAAGGGCCTCTAATATCCTCTGCAAGAAGTGAGGACTTAGATTCTCATTTTACTCCATAGCTTATAATCCATGTCTACCACAGCTTCATTTGATGTTCTAAAGGTGATTTTAATGGGCAACGAAATTTGAAAAACTCTTTACAAGTCAGTTACCCTCAACCATCTGTTTTCTTTTTCCAAAGTTTGCTTGTTAACTTGAGTTCACTATTGTCTTTCCCCCTACTCACATTCTCTTTTACTAAAATCTTAAAGAAGCTTCAGAAGATAGTGGAGATCATGCTATGTTTAATACGCCATGCTCAGTCAGAAGTTTTTAGCCACTTTGAGAAATAAATTTTGGCCATCTTCTCTGAATGAAAACACATGCGTATACCGGTAATTTCGAGTTTGTAAACAAAGACAATATGTGCTAGATTACTCTTACTGTATTATTTATGGGTAGACTGTATGCAGTATTTATTTTACATCACACACACACACACACACACACACACACATACATATACACTTATTTTATGAAACCTCCAGGCTTTATCAGTTTGCATCATTTCTCATCTAAAGCTGAGAAAGCACTACCTTGAGGTGACTGTGTAAAGTACATAGAGGGGAGAGTCACCTGGGCTTAGCTTGCTAACGGAAAAATTAATCCAAATTCCATTTGAGACTCTGAGGCTGGTTAGCAATTCAGATCTACTTTTCAAAAACTGGTAGTGACTCTTTGATGTGCCTGAACTTGAAGAAGCCCAGCTCCAGGATGATGTCATCTGTTTATTGCCACAATTCAGGATTTAAATAATGCAATGAAAAAAATCCTAGAAATAGTCCAAAGGGAAATAAACCAGCCAGAGAATCCCAACAACGAGCAAACGTAATGACTCAGACTCCATCTCTCTATACCTTTGTCTAATTCTATTTCTTAACTTGAAATACAGGGAAACCTTTATAAATAATTTATAAATATTTATGAATAATTTTAGAATACTTGGTATGATGATGGCAAAATTATCATTTCATAGTTTGGAAGAGGGTTCTAATGAGCTGGAGTGATGAGTCAGGGGTCAGCTGATGGTATTTTGGTGGTAATGGAGAATCTGTTAACTTGAAAGTGCGTTGGCAAAATGCTGAGCCACAGAAATATGCAGTGACTCTATGATGAATGGTGAACTTTCTCAAAGGTTCAGTAAGCCAAGATATTCCCTCCTGAAAGCTCTTTGCAACCGTTCTTAGGCAGGCAAAACTCTTTCCAAAATCAATGCCCTTCAGCAAGATAAGCCAACTCTTCTCCCTGTCAAGTTATCACTGGTGGTGTTTCCTTGATATGCGGTTCAGATAGCTTTTTGAATACAATGTTCTTGCGGCTGACGCTTCTTGGATACTTTTTCTTCTGATTCCCGTATGGATGTGTGAAAAGTCTCTGCCTTCACTCCTATTCCAGCCCCCTCTGCTTTCGGACTCCAACCATTTGGGAAGCATCCCTCAGGTGTTTAAAAGACCGTCGTTTTTGTTCATGAAGGAGTCAAATCATAGGTGCTTCGGTCATAAATTCAAGTCTGGGTGCTATGAAAGAGAACAAGAGCAGTAGTGAGTGTAAATATAGAAGAAACGAAAAATTAATAGAAAAATTCCAGGCACGGATTTGTGCCTAGGTGTGGGTATGAGTGGGGCAAATGAACTGATGCTCTTAGTTTTATTTTCCCTGATTTCTTTCCGAGTGAGGACCATAAAGGCTGACTACGATGACACTTGCAGGCAAAGCCTTTGGAAAGGATGGATGGATGATTTTAAGGGATTCACTTCTATTAAAAACAAACAAGCAACCTCTCATTTTTTAGGTTAGCCAGGAAGTTGTGTAGATAATTGAAAAAAACCTATGAAGTTAAATCCATAGAGAAATGCAAGCCAACAAAGAAAGATTGATATTATCTTCATTATTATCTGAGTGAAATCATGCTGAGCAAACAAACTTGTTGTTGCTTTAAGCCACCAATATTGCAATAATTTTTTTTTACAGCAGTACGTAACGGAAGCATGCCCTTTAGAATTATGCCTCCTATAATCCAGCCCTTACCTACTGCTTCAAACTCATTGTCTGCCACTCTCTTCCTTGTATATTATGCTCCTGCCACATCAAAGTACTTCTCTTTTATCTTAAAGATACCAGATTTTTTAAAAAAACTGAAGCATAATTGACTTACAATATTATATTAATTTCAGGTGTACAACATGGTGATTCAGTATTTTTATACATTAATGATTACCATGTTAAGTTTAGTTGCCATCTGTCACCATACATAGTTATTATAATATTGTGGATTGTATTCCCTATGTTGTATGTTACATCATTGGGACTCATGTATTTTATAACTGAAAATGTGTACTTCTTAATCTCCATTGTCTATTTCCCTCATCCTCAAAACCCTACCCTTCTGGCAACCACATGTTTGTTCTTTGTATCTATGAATCTGTTTCCATTTTATTATGTTTATTCATTTGTTTTTTCTTTAGAATCCCCATATAAGTGAAGTCATATGGTTTTATCTTTCTCTGTCTGAGTGATTTCACCAGCATAATACCCTGTAGGTCCATCTATGTTGTCCTAAGTGACAAGATTTCATTCTTCTTTATGGCCGAGTAATATTCCACTGTATTTATGTATGTGTCTTTATCCATTCCTCTACTGATGGACATTTAGGTTGCTTCCATATCTTGGCTATTATAAATAATGCTGCAGTGAACATAGGTGTGCATTTATCTTTTCAAAATAATATTTTTATTTTCTTTGAAATGGAATTTCTGGAATATATGATAGCTCAAGTTTAAAGGAATCGCCATACTGTTTTCCATAGTGGCTGCATCAATTTAGACTCCCACCAGTAGTGCATGAGGATTCTCTTCCTTTCTCCACATCCTCACTGACAACTAGTTCCCGTCTTTTTCATAACAGCCATTCTGTCAGGTGTGAGGTGATATCTCATTGTGGTTTTGATTTGCATTGCTTTGATGATTAATGATATCAAACATATTTTCATGTATCTGTTGTCCATCTGTTGTCTTATTTGGAAAAATGTCTATTCAGGTCCTCTGCTCATTGTTTTGGAGGGTGTTTGATGTTGAATTGTATGAATTTTTTGTATATTTTGGATATTAACCCCTTGCTACATATACAGTTTGCAAGTATCTTCTCCCATTCAGCATGCTGCCTTTTTGTTTTGTTTATAGTTTCCTTCACTGTGTAGAAATTCTTTAGTTTGATGTAGTTCCATTCTTTTATTTTTGTTTTTGTTTCCCTTGACTGAGGAGACATATCCCCCAAAATATTAAGACTAAAGTCACTGAGCTTACTGCCTATATTTCCTCTAGGAATTTAAGTTTTCTGGTCTTACACTTTAGCCTTTAATCCATTTTGAATTTATTCTGTATATGGTAGGAGAGAATAGTCCAATCTGATTCTTTTACATGTGGCTGTCAGTTTTCCCAATACCATTTATTGAAGAGGCTGCTTGTTTTCTCCAATGTGTATTCTCACCTCCTTTGTCATAGATTAATTGACCATATAAGTGTTGTGTTTTATTTACGAGTTGTCTATTCTGTTCCACTGATTTATGTGTCTATTTTTGTGCTAGTACCACACTGTTTTAATTACTGTAACTTTGTAGTATAGTTTGAAATCAGAGAGCGTGAAACCATCAGCTTTTTTCCCCCTCAAGAGTGTTTTAGCTATTCAGTGTCTTTTGTGTTTCATACAAATTTTAGGATTATTTGTTCTAGTTTTGTGAAGAAATACCTTGTGTATTGACAAGGAATGCACTGAATCTGTAGATTTCCATGGGTAGTATGGTCAATTTAACAAGATTAATTAATTCTTCCAACCCATGAGTGTGGTATAACTTTCCGTTTGTTTGTGCCATCTTAAATTTCTTTCATCAATATCTTATAGTTTTTGGCCTTTTACCTCCTTGGTTATATTTATTTCTAGGTGTTTTTTTTTTTTTCTTTTTGATGCAGTTGTAAGTGGCATTATTTTCTTAATTTATCTTTCTGATAGTTTGTTGTTAGTGTATAGAAACACAACAGATTTCTGTATATTATTTTTTCTAACGACCCTGCATTTTTACTCCCCCCCATTTAGTGATTTTGAAATTACATTTTACATCTTTTTAAAATTTTGTGTATCTCTCAATTACTTATTGTGGATATAGATGTAGATGTTTTCACTACTTTTGTCTTTTAACCTTCCTACTAGCTTTCTAAGTGGTTGATCTTTATTACCTTTATTGTATATTTGCATTCATAAATGAGATTTTTCCTTCTGTAATTTTCCTATTTCTAGCTATGGTTTTCCCTCTTCTGCTTAGAGAAGTCCCTTTAACATTTTTAAAGCTAGTTTCGTGGTGCTGAACTCTTTTAGCTTTTGCTTGTCTGTAAAACTCTTTCTCCTTCAAATCTGAGTGACAGCTTTGCTGGTTGGGGTATTGTTGGTTGTAGGTTTTTTATTCCCTTCATCACTTTGAGTCTATGGTGGCAATCCCTTTTGTCCCACAGTTTCTGCTGAAATGTCAGCTGATTGTTTTATGGGAGTTCTCTTGTGCAGTAAGTGGTTGCTTTTCTCTTGCTGCTTTAAAGATTTTTTTTATCTTTAATTTTTGCCATTTTAATTACAATGTGTCTTAGCAGTGAACCTCTTTGGGTTCATTTTGTTTGGGACTCTCTGTGCTTTCTGGAACTGGATGTCTGTTTCCTTTCCCACGTTAGGAAAATTTTCAGCTATTATGTCTTTATGTTTTCTGCCTCTCTCTCCCTTTCTTCTCTTTCTGGGACGCCCATAATACAAATTTTTAGGCTTACTGTTGTCCCAGAGATCTCTTAAAGTATATTGATTAAAAAAAAAAATTCTTTTCTCTGTTCAGCATGGGTGATTTCCGCTGTTCTGTTTCCAGTTTGCTAATCTGTTCCCTCTGTATCATCTAATCGAGTGTATTTCCTTCTAGTATATTTTTCATTTTAGTTATTGATATTTCTGTTTGGTTCTTGCCTCATGAGGTGTCTTCCAGCCTGCTGGTGGGTGGGACAGTGAGCCTGGCTGCATGGCCCAGTGGGTCCCAGATCTGGTGTTTGCCTCTGGTGGGAGTGGCCAGGTTTGGGCGTGGCTGGCCTACTGGTGGGCAGTAATCCTCTGGCACTATCAGGCCAGAGGCAGGACTCCATACTGGTACTTGCCACACCAGTGTCCTTGTGGTGGAACACACTCCCGCAGAACCACTAGAAATGACTGCCAATAGTGTCTGTGTCCCCAGGGGGAGTCCCAGATGACTCCTGCCTCTCCAGGAGACTCTCCAAGATCAGCAGATAGGTATGGTCCAGGCTCCTTTCAAATTACTGCCTCTGCGCTGGGTCTTGGAGTGTGTGAGATTTTGCACTCACCTTTTAAGAGTGAAGTCTCTATTTCCCACAGTGCTCTGGCTCTCCCAAAAGTA
This sequence comes from Camelus ferus, assembly GCF_009834535.1. Lineage (NCBI taxonomy): Eukaryota > Metazoa > Chordata > Mammalia > Artiodactyla > Camelidae > Camelus > Camelus ferus. Next base: position 115,896,680 of record NC_045696.1, on the reverse strand, counting down.
AGCCCCACTGACCTTCAAAGAAAGACCTTGTGGGGGCTCACCTTTCTGGTGCAGGACCCCCATGCTGGGGAGCCCAATGTGAGATTTTGACCCCTGGTGCCTTGGGGAGAACTATGCAAATGTCATTATCTTCCCATCTATGGGTTGTCCACCTGGGGGTGTGAGTCTTGACATCTCATTGTGGCTCCTTCTTTATATATTTAGTGGTGGAAAACATTTTCTCCTGGTCTTCAGGTAGTTCTAATAGACAGTTTCTCTGTAAATAGTTGTAGTTTTGGTGTGTCTGTGGGAGGAGATGAGCTCGGGGTCTTCCTACTCTGCCATCTTGGCCACACACTCCCAGATTTCATATTTAATGTTCTGTGTTCTTAGCTTACTCTTCTCCCCTGTGCTGCCTCAATCCTCCCTCCCCACACATACACGTTCTTCGCAATGCAGATTACGGTCTATAGATCACATTTTCAAAGAGGCTTTTTCTTATTCCAAAGATGGTTGAGGTGCCCCATAGTCCTCTTAACACTCTTATGTTTGTCTTATAGCATTTATTGCAACTACAGTCATCAATTTTTTGCAACATTTTTCTTCTCCAGTTGACAGTGAGTTCCACAAGGGCAAGGAGCACACTGACCTCCTTCACAGCTGCATCTCCAACACCCAGTACAATGCCTGCAACTTCATAGGTTCTTTGTAGGTCTAAGTATTGGTCGAAAAAATAAATGTTTCATAAGCATTTTCTGAATAAACGTTTACTCTTATTATCACTGTTATTATTGTTTAACCTTCTGAAAATGGGTTTTTAGTGCTGGGTAAATCTACTGTGCTAAGTATTGTATGGTTCTGTAAAGTCAGTAATTAAACTACTGTCAGTAGATAATTTTTTTTTCATCTGGAAGAAATTGGGGGTTCTATTTTACTAATTATTAAATACAAAAAACTGGAAAGAGGTGTTTTCTGGGGGCAGGGGGTGGGAGAATGGTCATCATTGTTTATACAAAGTACTTTAATTTACTCTTAAACATAAAAGATAGATGTAGGAATATTAACGTGCAAAAGAGTTAGCATAGGGTGTTTTTCCCCAAGGAAATGACTGTCACCATGAATAACTGTTAAGATCAGACCTTAGAGAAAGGTTGTTATTTAGGACCTAAAACCAGAATATTCAGGTACACCATAAACATTTTTATTCCCAAAACAGTGTTGCACAGCATGTCACTATTTTAGAGATTGGTGGCTGAGCCAAAATTCTGCTATATGTAAGTAAAATGGGTGCAGAAGTGGGAATTCATGACCCTCATGTCTCCAGTGAATCACCAAACCAGCAAAGTCTTGCTATTGTTCATCCAGATTGGCGTGTTTATGGCGCCTTGACATTGCCGTTTATGATTCTACAGAAAATATGGCAAGAATGGTTTTGCCTCAGGTCAAGGGCCTTAAGAGGTCTATACAATGCTGAATGGTGAATAGGAATAGATAGAAAAAAAGGTAGTCTTCTAAAATCTGCAAAGGAATGGAAGAAATCTGCCCCTGACTGTTGACTTCTGTGCTACCTCTGTGCGTTTGGGCAATTCCCTCATTTTCCTGTTCTCAGTTTATTCATCTCCAAACTGTGAGTGATTGAATTAAGTGAAGACCAGGGTCTTCTGCCTGTAATAGTCATCAGTGATACAATTTATAGCCATGGCTTGTCTAGGACATCTTCATCTAATAGGGGCAGATGTTAGCATTGCAGATTTCTACGCTCTTGCACAGACCCGGCAAAGCAAAGTCAGAAGTGGAGAAGGGGTATGGGGTTCAGAAATTTTTATTTAAAAATAAACCGAAAACCTCATTTTTGGGTGAGTCATAAGCACAGTTATGCTCAGGAAACAGTTCTTGTGTTCTCAAGATTTCCCAATATTAAATATGAGGGCATTTCATTTCATTTTTTTTTCTTTGTAGACTTGAGAAATATCACACTGAGGAAACACCAACACTTTAAAAATACTAGGAGTTGAAGAGATTCGACTCATTTGTTCTCATCTCCTTTCTTCTGTACTGGTGTGGAAATCATCAGAGGCACAACCTTGTTCACATAATCTTTGTCAAGCTCAGGTCTTACAGCATTTAAGGTCTTGCAATCCATTCAAGTCAACACCAAAACTTTCATGGGGATTAGTTACTTAAGGTAGATACTCCAACATTTGCTTCATTTTGGGAATTCGGTTTCTCTCTCTGACATCCTATCATATATTATGGGAAGCAGAGTGGTGACTGAGCCAGGCAGTGAGATAGACGGATATGATTGTGTTCTTGGTGTGAAAAAAATGTCCTTGTGTGTGTGTGGGGGGGGTGGGGGTGTGTGTGTATACATGCAGGTATAGATAGATAGGTAGGTAGATAGATAGATAGATATAGAGATATATATAGATGGATGGATGGATAAATAGATAGACAGACAGGCAAACAGACAGATATTTACCCACATAATTATCAAGTGAAGGTGTTTGGATTGCCCCTCACATTTCCAGTCAGATTCCTGGGCTGCCAGTGTTAATTTTTATTTGATTTTAGGGGCATGATTTATGTGCTAAGGAAGATGAGACATCCAGAGATCTGCTTCTCCAGGACAACTCTCTGCAGACCATTTTGATATATAAAGTGCTTTGAGTTGATGTCTTCTGAAACATTTCTGTGAGATGAGCAGCACAGCCATTCCAACCCCATTAGACCAATGAAGAATTTCACTGACTATAGGCTTTTCCAGTTTGATGCAGAACTAAGCCAAAAATTATTGTCAAGTCTTTTGGCTTTGAACGTGGCACTCTGTCTTCCATGCCCTAGTCATGCCACAGTTCAGACGCTTTCCCACATTTTCCTTAACTTTAGTCTTAAAATCGAAAACATCTGTGTACTTGGAGTGAAGGGAGCAGAGTTATCGTACTGAATTTATTGATAATTTATTCAAACCTCCCCACTTTGATGGCTACTGTACTGACCCCATGGTGCGAAATTACTAGCAGAAAATTGACTGCAGCAGAAAGTAGGCTTCAGCACATCCATTAAAGGGATCCCAGGGAGAGGGAACGGCATAATGAGATCTCACTTTGCTTAGAAAGAAGTCAGTGCTAACTTCCAAAAGAACAAAAAGCCCTTCTGTTTGTTCTCTTTCTCCATTCCTTCTGCCACTGCTTCGGTCTGGGCTCTGCTCAGGGCTTATCTGACCCATAGCAGTCACCAGAAAACAAATCTGTATTGAAAGAAGGAATGATTGAACTACAGCAAATGTCTCTTAATTGATTTTAGCCTCCTTTCTTTTTGAAAAAGATTTGCAAGTGGCAACACCAGGACTCGAACCATGCTTAGAGAGGTCCAGAGTACACGCTTTCAGCAACGCATTCTGCTGCTCCCAGGTCTCTAGTCAGTTTCACGGTCCACATAACAGACTTGAGGGACATGGCTGTTACAGCAGCAGCAAGGAGCTCTTTAACACTTATTTATCATTTGTAAAATCCAGTTTTCGACAATCCCTGAACACCACTGGGCTACCATACTGACATTTCCTAGGCAGGAAAACTACCATATTCCGTGAGGTTTTTAGTCAGGTTCCTGGTACTTCCTGAATGTTTAGCTGCTGCTTCTTGCTTTGCTTAGATCATGACTTCACAAAGAGGAATCTTTAAGAATTGAAGATTCAGTTCCGTGAGGATACAGACACAGCCCTAGACAGGGCAGGACTTGCCAACCTGCTCTGTGCTGGGGGCACTTTTGGAAACTCTTCAATCTCTCCTTTGGGGAGAAGACTGCTTACTATTCCTTTATAATCTGCCACCCTCTCTGCAGGATAGTAACCTCACAGAGATCAGGGAAAAGCAAAGCTAGTCCAGCTGCCTTTTGCTTCCTTTACTCAGCTCAGCTAGGTCACTCACCAGTGGTGACTGGGAAGGGGTGTTGTGTAATTATAACAGGTCCGTAGAGGACCCTCAGTATTGGCATTGATTAAAGACAGTAATATGCCACCAGCAACTTTGCTGACCACCAACCATCCCTTGCCACAACGTTGATTTTGAAAAGGGCTCAAAGTCATAGAAAAGCAGCATTTTTAGTTACATGAAAATAATATATACATAATATATAATAAACATCTAATATTAATTATTAGATATAATATATAATATACAATGCATATATGTATATATAGATTCTTTTTCATATTCTTTTCCATCGCAGGTTATTACAAGATATTGAGTGTCCACAGTAGGTACACAGTAGGTCTTTGTTTATCTATTTTATATACAGTAGTGTTATCTGTTAATCACAAGCTCTCAATTTATCCCCCCTCCTCCCTTTCCCCTTTGGTAGCCACACATTTGTTTTCTATGTCTGTGAGTCTGTTTCTGTTTGTAAATAAGTTCTTTTATATCATATTTTACATTCCATGTATAAGTGCTGTCATATGATATTTGCCTTTCTCTGTCTTACTTCACTTAGTATGATCATCTTTAGGTCCATCCTTATTGCTGCAAATGGCATTATTTCATTTTTTTTTCAATGGCTGAGTAGTATTCCATTGTATAAATATACTACAACTTCTCTATCCACTCATCTGTTGATGGACATTTAGGTTGCTTCCTTGTCTTGGTTATTGTAAATGTGTTGCTATGAACCTTGAGGTGCGTGTATCTTTTGTGTGTATGTGTGTGTGTGTGTATATATATATATATATATATATTTTTTTTTTTTACTGAAGTATAGTCAGTTTACAATGTTGTGTCAATGTGTGCATCTTTTTGAATTAGAGTTTCCTCCCGATATATGCCCAGGAGTAGGATTGCTAGATCATATGGTCACTCTATTTTTAGCTTTTTAAGGACCCTCCATACCATTTTCCATGGTGGTCCTGATTTTATTTTTTATTTGAAGGAAGCCTTAAAAATCTAGTCACTTCCTGTTTTCTCTTTGATCCAAGAGTCCCTGGGGAAGGTCAACCTTGAATCATCTGGGGGAATGTGGTTCATCTAGGATGGGTCAATGTCTGGACTGGGAAGAGGAAATGAGCAAATTATATTGCAGAGCAAAACTTTTGATGACACGTTGCGATCACAATAACCCTTCTGTGTGAGGAGGAGCACAGAACAGCCGCACTCTGGGGTCAAACCAAACTTTGCTCAAATAGTGGCTCTTGCATTTACCAAAATGAAAAGTTTAAAAAAAAAATTCCTGAACCTCAGTTTCCTCATCTCTAAAACAGGTGATGATAATGTGTCTCTACATCAAAATAATAACACTTATCTTGAAGGATTGTTGTAGTGTTGGTTAAATGACTCAGTGTATGCAAAGTATCTAGAATAAAAGAAAACATTCAAGGGGTAGCTGTCTTTCTTTTCAGGCCATTTCCAATTCATGCACTGCTCATTTTTTAAAAATGAGAGGTAAACTATAGAAGGTAAACCCTGAGTCAGTCTGAGCAAGCAAGCTTCAAATAAAAATTCAAGACACTTTCCAAAGCCAAATGTAAATGGTGGGTTTGTATTCTCTACAATTTTGGAGTATCAGTACCCCTGCTCTTTCTCTGATATAAAATTATGTATCTACCTTCTCTTCCAAGCTATGAAATTATACTACATTTAAGATTCCTTACCTGCTATTTTCCATGTAATACATGGTGCTTTAAATTCTAATTCATTCATTAAGTAAATAATGAATGAAATAAATTCATTCATCAAATAAATAATATGCAAGGTTATAGAGACATTTGTGGTATAAATTATGTATTGTTTAACTCAAAACCTATTTCCAATCCCTCCTGTCTTCCTTTGCTAACTAGGAAATTTAAACTGGACTGACATCCTCCCTTGAAGTTAAGGGTATCATGTGATACAATTCTAATGAATAAAATGCAAGTAGAAGCTGGCTTACTTCATTTAAAAAAAAAGATGTCTGCCAAAAGCATTTGGGGAAAGATACATTTTTAAGAATAGAGAAAGAGGGTAGGATATTTAAAAAAACAAAAGCTTGTGAAGCGTTTGCCATCTCATTGAAATGTGACTGATGCTTAAAGTGGAGAAGCCATCCTACCACTCAATATGCTAAAAGAATGGAGCTAAAATATGGGAAGGACCTAAGTCTTGACATCACCAATGAACGTCTGAGTCAATGCGTCAGCTCTTTATTCCATTTTCAACAAATGTTCATTGGACATTTGCATGGTGCTAACATACTCTTTTAGATTTTGGAGATACAGCAATGGAAACAACAGACAGAAATTCCTGATTTCATGGACCTTACATTCTAGTATGAGAAGTGAGACAGAAAGCAGAATTTCTAGGTATGTGTGTGTCTATGGTATGTCAAAATGGGAAAAAAAGAAAGAAAACAGGAAAGAAAAGGAAAGAAAAGGGAAAGAAAAGGAAAGAAAGAAAGAGAAAGAAAGAAAGAAAGAAAGAAAGAAAGAAAGAAAGAAAGAAAGAAAGAAAGAAAGAAAGAAAGAAAGAGAAAGAAAGAAAGAAAGAAAGGAAAGAAAGAAAGAAAGAAAGAAAGAAAGAAAGAAAGAAAGAAAGAAAGAAAGAAAGAAAGAAAGAAAGAAAAGGAGAAGAAAAAAAGAAAAGAAAAGAAAAGAGAAGAAAAGCAAAGCAAAAGCGTTCTTAGGAGAGAATTAAAGGAGGGAAAAGAAGGGCTAGGAAGTGCCAGGCTGTGGGCTTGTTTCACATGGGAATCGGAATCTGGAAAGCAAAAGATGGCTTGAGTTCCGGGCTTTGTGTCATACAATATAAGAGTATGTAATTAAATTAGCCCTGATGGTCACAAGGCAGATAGTGTGGGTAAACACTGGGATGAGAGGGGGCTTGCGAGGAGCAGACAGAATTTTGGGGAGCCTCTTTTTACCTGGTGATGGTGATGTGGAGGCTGGAGAAGGGGTGGTCTTATTCAGAGCCGTAGACACAGAGAGCTGCTAGGTCTTCACCTGACTCTAGCCAGGGGGTGTCAATAAATTAGGAAAAAGCCACCTACTTTCGTTTATGGCTGTACTACTTGCTACTTAAGAAAAATAGGTCATTTGTTTAAGGTCCTGTCTACTGGGTGTTCTGTGACCTGCAATTCAAAAGGTTCCTCACTGAAACAGAGGAGGCAGGAAGAGAGAATAAACCAACATTTATTGAGCATGGATGTGTGTCAAACACTAGCCTATTCCATATACATGTCACTGCTGTTAATCTTCAGAATAACTCTACAGTAGATAATTTTATTATCATTTTTTTTTAGCTAAGAAAATTTAAGAACTGGCTCCAGTCTTTAAGTTAGTAAGTGGTAGCCTAGATTAAAATCTGGATCTTTGTGTCTAATTTTCTTATTTATTCAGTTAAAAAAAATTAATGAGTATTTTCTGTGTGCCAAGCATTCTGCTAGACACCTGAATTAAAAATAGTGTGGCAAGTAGAACAGAATCCTAGTTGTCTAGGAATCTCTGAGCAATGAGGAGAATGAACACAAACACAGTTGAAAGACGAGGTTTACTTAATTCCAACACTCATGAAGTGCCTGTTCTATTTTAGAACCTGCGCAGGGCGCTGGGGTATCTAGGTGTGGATTCTCAGACGTCTAACAGAGTCCCAGCCCATTCCTGTTTTATCATCCACTGCGAGAGTTAAGCCTTAAACAAAAACTGCCAGTAAGGATTGAAGTATCTTGAAGAGGGAGGTTCAGAGCATGAAGGGACCAGAGCAGAGGGACTGATGCTGGAGAATGAATAGGTAGAGAAGGTACTGCTGTTCCCGGCAGAGAAAAGCCATGTGCATAGGTATTAAAGAAAGAAAGGACATAGGACCTTAGAGCTGGGTGTTCCAGGGTGAAAGAGGGGAGCTAAATTTGGAAAGACAGTTTGGGACCAACAGCAGAGGTCAAGTGGGCCAGTTTAAATGGGTGGGGTTTTCTCCTGTTGGCAAAAATCTGTGCACCAGGTGGGTGAAACCTTCAGATCTGGTTTTAGGACGGTAACTCTTTATGTAATCCGGGACATCATCTTTCAATAGCCAATCAATTTTTAAACATTTATTATACTCAAGAGACTGGAGTTTCTCTTTCACAGAATGAAAAATATTCTGCCCACTCTTAAACATTGCCAAAATTACATTACATACTTAACATTTTAAAATTCCATTACCTCTGAAACTGTTTAATATGCCACTCCCTTTCTTCTGGGGAAAAGGCTCATCTTTTTCTAGATGAATAAAGGGGCCAGTCAGAATGTTTTTTGGGGAAAAAAAAAAGACATATATCATTCATTCCTGGTGTGCAACGGCTTCGTGATCAATTTGAGCAGCTCTCTATATTACTGTCTGGTTATTTTTCTCCCACACGTTAAGTGTATGATGAGTGTATGATGTGTTTGGCCACAGAGATAAAATACAGTATGCTCAGAATTATTATTGCCTTCTGTTATGAGATCTAAAAATAAGCCAAATAAAAACAAAAGCCAGCTCATGCATTTGAAAATACCAAGGCTCTTGATGTCCGATTTATCCTCACCAGGTAATTTTCCCAGGTCCTGGTTCAGCGGAGATTTGCCACCATCCGTTATCTCCTTTTATGAGCATCAGAATTGCTTTATTGTTGCAGCGCTTGGCAAAATACTTCTCTTTTCCAAGTCATCTAGATCCGTCAAGCTGTCTAGTCCTACTTCATCAGTCACTACTTTGTAGTTTATTTGGTGACAGTGACTGCCCTAAAATGATGCTGTAAAATATTCCAGGGTGAGGAGGCTAATTCCGCGCGGTTAATAAAACTGCGGTGATTCATCTCGCCTCGGAGCGTGCTTTTTATGCCGGACCCCGTTAGGTGGATGTGCAAAATCGGGTTGAGGTTAGCTGGAATTTATGCCATACCGAGGAGGTTACTTAATTTATATATTTACTTTCCTTCGGACCTACGTTTGAAATAAAGTATATAGTCTTCTCTCTGGGATGATACAATATATCCAGGGGTGAATTCTGAACAGGCTCGGGAACTCAGGTGATAAAACAAAAGCAAAGAGGCACACACGGCAGCCCTGGGGCCTGTTTTTTGGTATCTTCTCTCTGAATCTATGCAAAGAAAAAGTGGTACCCAAAATGGTGGAGAAAGCTTTTCAGCAGGCTTTTAGAGAACCTGTGCACGAGTATTTTAATGACCTCAGTTCAAGCCAAGAGCAATAAACGTCTCAGAAAGAGGCTGCTAATGGAAAAGACCAGCGATTTCAGAGGAATTAATATTAGTGTCAGAGTCAGCTTGCTTTCTTGTAATTTGGACTTCTGTTTTAATTTGCAAACAGCCATGCAGATTGGAGCTTTTCGGAGGGAGGCAGGAGACCGAGTGATGAATAGAATATGCCTGGTGCTACCTTGGACCAGAGTTAAAACGCTAGAGTAGGGACCTGATGTCAACTATGTCATTATTTTCCTCATCTGTAAACTGGACATTCTAGGGTGGTTTTTTAGAGTACGTTATAATGCCACTGGGAAGATCTGTCATCTGATGACAAAGTGCTTTGTAAAGCCTATATACAATACAAATAAAGTGCATAGATAAAGCCAAAATAAATAGAAATAATGTAGAGAATTGTTTTAAAGATTTAATTAATCTAGTATATTCAGTTTCACCAGCTGGAAGCACAAATATGTTCGGATCACTTTTGCTATCTTGATTAATTACTTAGCTCTCACAGATTCTGTTAACAAGCAATCCAGTGCTCGAGACCCTCCTGCCTGTCCTGGTTCTCAAATGTTGTATGAACCCTAGTTGCTAATTCAGCCTAACGGAGTGAATTACAGGCCCTACCGGGCTTAGGGAATTGGCATCAACTCCTGCTGTGGTTCTTCTGCTGCGGCGACGTGCGGTCACTGTTGAAAATGCATCTTGCATGGCCCAAGGAATGACCATCACTGCCACGATGCCTTAGCCTTGCAAGGTCCTTGCCTGAGCTGTAGCCAGGTCCACACTGGGGCTACCTAGGTGACGAAGCTTTCAGCTGCATGCTCATTGGTAAAGACTCTGTTTGCATGGGCACTTTGAGAAGAAGTCTGTCCAGATGGACTTCCACGGGCAGCCTGCACCCTGTCTCCACGTGCTCAGTGCCAAATCTGCGGCCAGAGCATCTCAGGACTGAGATCCCCCTGTGCAGACGTGGGGCCATTTCCCGGGGAGGACCATCCATGGGGCTCTTCCGGATGGACTGGTGATTCCGTTCTCTCCCAGAAGGCGCTCCTCGGCCCCATGTACTTACTCTCCAGCAGTTTCTCTGGCTACCACATAGGTTGGCAGGATCAGCCTTTGCCAGGTGCAAGGGTCCTGGTCCTCTTTCCCCCGACGGAGGTCCTGTCTACTCTCCTCATATTTGCCCTACCAGACACTGGGACTCAAGTGTCCTCAGATGAGTCAAAGATGCTGCACACCAAGAAGACTTCTCTGTAGATGAAAAACAGCAGTTTGCACTTATTTCAGTAAAAGAAAATTCTAAGTTGTGCTTCATGAAAACCTCTGCTCTATGACTAAAAAAAATATTTTGCTGTCTTTGTTCTATTACTTGTTCTGAGCCATTCCATGTGTTTTAAGATTTGTCTCCAAAAGAACCTTTCAACTTAGATTTCTCTAGAGAAAGCTAAAAGATGTCTTTTTTTTTTCACCATGCACCCTCACCCCCAATGCTGGGGCGTAGGATGTAAACATACCTATAAAAATTGGGGAAAACAAGTTATGTAGTAATGAATGCACACATATGGAGTTAAATCTAGTGTATTAGTTATGTTTCCTGAGTTGGAAATTTGCAGTCTATGCAAGAGAGGGTCCTAATCCCTTATTCTTCTAGGCCGTCATGGGTTGGAATCCAGCCCCACCACATTCTGATCATGTTTCCTTGAGAAAAACATTTAACTTAACAGAGTTTATTTCTTCATCTTTTCCCTGTTCCGGCCTATAGAGATTTTAATGTCCTTTTTTTTCCTTTCTTCTTTCCTTCCTCCCTTCCTTCCTTCTTTCTTTCCTTCCTTCCTTTTTACAATTGAACTGTAGGTGATTTACAATGTTGTGTCAGTTTCTAATGATTGTTACACATATGTATATTTTTTCCATTAAATGTTGTTACAAGATATTGAATACAGTTCCCTGTGCTATACAGTAGGTCCTTGTTGTTTATCTATTTTATGTATAGTAGTTTGTATCTGCAAATCCCAAACTCTGAATTTATCCCTCCCCCTGACCAACCACATGTTTGTTTTTGATGTCTGTGAGTCTGTTTCTGTTTTGTAAATAAGTTCACTTGCATCATTTTTAAAAGTTTCTGCATATAAGTGATATCATATGATATTTTTCTTTCTCTGTCTGACTTATTCACTTGGATTGATCATCTCTGGGCCCATCCATGTTGCTGCAAATGGCATTATTTCATTCTTTTTTTTTTTGGCTGAGTAGTATTCCATTGTATAAATATATCACAACTTCTTTATCCAGTCATCTATTGATGAACACTTAGGTTGTTTCCATGTCTTGACCATTGTAAATAGTGCTGCTATGAACACTGAGGTCCATGTATCTATTCAAATTAGAGTTTTCTCTGGATATATTTTTTTAATCATTAAATACTGACACTTCTTTTTCATTTGTTCCTAATGCATCTTAAATATCTGTTGTTATTTCCATCCTTAGTTTCACTGTGAAAACTCAACCCTTCATCATCTCTTGTCCACATCACTATGGGGTGCCCTCCTGACCACTTCTTCCCAGGCCTGCTCCTCTCCATTCCATCTGCCATCCTGCAGAGAGCGGTCAACCTAGACTTCTCATCTCACTATGTTCCATTTCTCTCTTCAGTGAGTCCCTACCATCCTCACACAAAGCCAAGCATGTCTTGCCCCACTTACCTGCCACTTCTCCCATTTTATAATTTTTTAAAAATTTCCCCTTGATTTTAAAAATTTCTCCCACATACTCTATCATTTCTTGTCTCCATTTCTTTGCCTGATCTGCATGTCTCCATGGAATTCTCCTCTCCTTTTCCCATCATTGATTAAATCTTCCTTACTGTTTAAGACTCAACTCAGCTAGCTGCCCCTTCTCAAGCCCCATAATATGGTTGGACAGTTTTTTTTTTTTTTAAATTGAATTATAGTCAGTTACAATGTGTCAATTTCTGGTGTACAGCATAATGTTTCAATCATACATATACATACATATATTTGTTTTCATATTCTTTTTCATTAATGTTTGCTACAGATATTGAATATAGTTCTCTGTGCTATAGAGAAGAATTTTTGTTTTTTATCTATTTTTATATATAGTAGTTAATATTTTCAAATCTCAAACTCCCAATTTATCCCTTCCCACCCTCTCTTCCCCTGGTAACCATAAGATTGTTTACTATATCTGTGAGTCTGTTTCTGTTTTATAGATGAGTTCATTAGTGTCTTTTTTCTTTTTTTAGATTCCATGTATGAGTGATACCATATGGTATTTTTCATTCTCTTTCTGGCTTACTTCACTTAGAATGACGATCTCCAGGTCCATCCATGTTGTTGCAAATGGCATTATTTTATTCTTTTTTATGGACTGAGTAATATTCCATTGTATAAATATACCACAACTTCTTCATCCAGTCATCTATCAGTGAACATTTGGGTTGTTTCCATGTCTTGGCTATTGTAAATAGTGCTGCTATGAACATTGGGGTGTATGTATCTTTTTGAATTAGAGTTCCCTCTGGATATTTGGGCTGGCCAGTTTGCTATCACTGCATTGCCATATGATTTCATCACTGTGTTTCTCCTCTAGTAGAGGATGAGTGATTTGAGGGTAGAGATTCTCTTTTCAAAAATTTCTCATCAGGGATTAGCACATAGTAGAAAGTCAGTAACTGTAAGCTAAGGGAATGAATCTGTAACATGGAAGCCAGAACATCTGCAGCAAAGGTTTATCATGAGACTTCAGTGATGTGTCTGTTGAAGTGGCCAGATTTTCACCTTCTTTGCACGGCAGGCACTCAGTGCATGTTTTATTTCCTCCCACTTACAATGAGCTGCACAAGACACATCACATATTGCTTAGAGTTCATGAAGGAAGGTTTGTAAGTGAACCCATGCTTTCTGTTATGTTTCTTCTAAACCCTGCTGGACATTCTTTTGACTACTGGTCTTCACACTTACCTATTAGAAGATTTTTTATAAAACATTGTTCATAATAACATTGCAGGGTGGCAGTTTTATCAAAAGGTAGTAAACCCTAAATTGATTGCCACTGGATCCTATTTCTCTTCTGTAACTGATCTCATTGTCACCCCAGTGTTCTACTCCGCAGTCTGACTGTGTTCTGACATGGAAGATAAATCACTTCTCAGGTCTGCTGTGTGGTTCTGTGTTATTCTGTGGAACCCCAGGTAGGATGACTCCAAGGTAGCTCAAACTAGCCAGTGGGGAAAGATAGAAGCACTTGGGAAAGTAGAAACGTTTGTATATCTGAGTCATTTTCACAGGATTTCTGTCTCTTTTTCTCATTTTTCTTTTTTCCAAGAAGCAGAAATGAGTGGTACCCTTCTGTCTCTGGGCGGGAACTCTACCACTTACTAGCTGTATAACTCTGGCAACACCTTTAACCCCCCTGAGCTTCAGTCTCTTGTCTATAGAAATGAAATAATGATGCTCATCTTTTCTACTCTACAGAGTTATTGGAAAAGTATGTATGAAAGCCCTTTTTTAAACCACAAAGCACAATGAAGAGGTAAGGGGCTACTATTAAGTTTTTCTTTCAAGAAAATGCCTTTCTCCCACAATATTTCAAAGACTTTTAGAATATGGATTAAACCATGGATTTTCTTTCATGAATTCTGTAAGCTGGCATATGGAGCATGATCATAAAGTGTAAATAATCACAAGAACATTGTCTCTGTAGGTAAATTTGGCCACTGAAAGTGTCTTTTGTGTAGCCAAATGTTGCCTTTTATCCAAATGTCTCACAGCACTTTGCAAACAGGTGATGTATGACACATACCAAAAATAGTTCTATCCCCATCATTTTAATATCACCGCCTTTCTGAAGAAATGGTTGTTTAAAACCCCAGGATACCGCCAATCAGAAGAGCAAATAAAGAATATTTTCACCTCCTTGGAAAAGACTGCAGCAGGAAGCTAGTAACCAGCTAATGCTGGAGTTAATGCTTTCAGCAAGATTTATGCTCCAGGTGGCATGAAAGCTTTCCAGAAGTGTGCAACCTAGCTTTCTGTAATAGATTAGGTATTTATTTATTTATTTATTTATTTATTTATTTATTTAATTTTATTTTTTTATTGACATATAGCCAGTTACAGTGTGTCAGTTTCTGGTGTACAGCATAATGTCCCAGTCATGCATACATAAATACACACACACACACATATTCTTTTTCATATTCTTTTTTATTAAAGGTTATTACAAAATACTGAATATAGTTCCCTGTGCTATACAGAAGAAATTTGTTTTTTTTTAATCTATTTTTATATATAGTGGTTAACATTTGCAAATCTCAAACTCCCAAATTTATCCCTTCCCACCCCTTTTCTCGCCAGTGGCCATAAGATTATTTACTATGTCCACAAGACTGTTTCTGATTTGTAAATGAGTTCATTAGTAGCCTCTTTTTTCTGTATTTTTTTTAGATTCCACGTATGAGTGATATCATATGGTATTTTTCTTTCTCTTTCTGGCTTAGTTCACTTAGAATGATGATCTCCAGGTCCATCCATGCTGCTGCGGATGGCATTATTTTATTCGTTTTTATGGCTGAGTAGTATCCCATTGTCTTTATTTTAGAATATTAAGTTTGGGGGTGGTGTGGGGAGAACAGCCAAGAGGAATGGCTGAAGATGAGCTAGGACCTGTAGCAACAAGATAGTTTCAATGTACCTGGAGTAATGAGCCACTGACACTAATGCCAGTGTATACCCAGGGTCACAGCTCCTCGGTTAATGACGTCACAGTGGCATGACAGTATACTGGCATCAATGATCAGAGTTGAAAGCCCTCACAAATCTCACACTTATTTCTGAAATCCTTTTTATTGAAATTCTGTCCTGACTTCCTCCTTTTTCTTGGAGATAAAAGTCTCCTCAAGGAAAACTTTTTATATTTTAATTTTTCTGCATGAGGGAAACAGCAGGAAGTGAGGGGAGGGAAAAGGTAAATATCTTGAATCAGCAATTTACCTGGACATTTTCCATCTTGCAAGTCACTACTTCTAGTGTCTGTAATATCCCTTCAGTCACAGGACTTCCCACCAGTCCCAGAGGAAGAGTGAGTTTAGAGCAGTGAGTCTCAAGCTTGAGTGTGTAGCAGAATCACCTGGAAGGTGGCCCGGATGGCTGGGCCCACCCTCAGAGATGCTGATTTGGAGAGTCTGGGATGAGGCCTCAGGACCTGCATTTCAAGCAAGTTCCCAGGGGATACTGATGCTCTTGGCCCTGGTCCCACACTTTGCGAACCACTGGTGTAAGGTCCACTGGGCAAGGCATAAGCTTTTTCTTTGGACAAGAGATCAGTAGCAATATGTGTGGTCTGATCATGGCTTTTCTCAGTAATAATTTCAACTATATAGAGGGAACTTCAGGCAAGTGAACAGTAACCCTTCAGGTAATTAGTGCCTGAATACAGAAAAATCTGATGAAAACAGGAAGCAGTTGACAGGTGTGGTAGTGCATAGGGCTCTTTTGTTCCTGCACTGGGAGGCTGTTTGCGCCGTCCTTATCTATTTTTATCTCAGTTCTAGAATGTTCTTGGTTGAAGCCTTCAGCTGAGGACCCCAGGGAGACTCTCAATCTTGAATTTGCTAATATTCAGACCAGGTCACAATGGGTTTTATTCTTTCTCTGGGCTAAGCAATGGGATCACAAAGTCTACTTTTAGAGAAAAGAGAAGCCCACTGCCCCTGCACTCTTTCCTGTGACGATAGATACAGGAAAACAGAAGGAAACTGAGATGTCAGTCAGGTCAAAAGGTTTCCAATATTTTAAGAGAAAGGCTTTGTTCAGATAAAACCTTTCTCAAAAGCTCAAAGCAACTAGGTAGAACCCCAAATCATCTCAGACATGTTTTCAAGCTCATGATGCCAAAAACCTCTGCAGTTTTCAGATGAGACACCCAATCCTAGGTGACCAAGGACGTGCTGTTGTTCTGGAGACAAGGGAAGATCTGAAGCCAAGAGCAAGGGTTCCTTGAACAGTGCCTATGCCTTTCCTTGTTGGACCACATAAGGGGGTCAGCAGTCTCTCGTAGTTACTTTGGAAGTGGGCACATCATCCTCCCACAGAGGCATTTATACAGGAAGCCAGACCCCAGGGAGAAACACCGGAGCCAGGACCAGCAAAGCCCAGCTGTCATGATCACAAGAACAGTCTTCCAACAGCAACAGGCATACGAACAATCCATGCCTACATAACTTGAATCTGTTAGTTGTTTTCTGTCAGTTTTCAACGAGGCAAGAAGTTGAAAGCAGATGAACTATTGAAATCTTCTAAGAGGCAAAATATCCAGTTTTCAATAAGAAGAAAAATCAAAGATAACCACCTTGAGTGAAATAAAACATAATCAAAAGGGGCCAAGTGTGCATCCTTTATTGGTTAAAAGTTAGAACACTAATGTTCTGAATTGGCTACAACATTTTTATAAGTCCATGAAAAAGACAAAATAAACTACCTTAATAAAGGTGAAGAAATTATGCTGCACTCAGGATACAACTTTGAAAATGTTAGAAACAGGAACAGGATGTAAATGTTAACATAGACACATGTGCAGGGAAAGGAAATTATTTGCCGTTTGTGTTTGAGTGCCAAGGCTATATCTGGTCTACTTAGATCCTCATTGCCTCTAGAGATGCTTGGAAATCACCACCATCCCTCATATTTACTAAGTAGAAAGCTGAGAGGTTACAAATACCACGATGAAAGTTCACCAAATCCTTAGGGGCTTGATATCTCCAGTCTGACTTTTGAATCCATGTATGCTATTTGAATGATATTAACCTATTTTCAGGATGAGGGATTTTTTTATGTTTGTTTTTATTATCACCGTTGACTATTATTTAAATTGAATTTCTGTTTAGGATCTTCAAAGGCTTTTGCGTCTTTATAAACAACATGTCTCTTAACCTATTCCAGATAACACTTCTTAACAGCTAGTCATTTTCAAACAGCTTTGGGAGACACAGGTTATGTGAGGAGGTTTCATAGCATTGATTTCCTGTGCATTTGCTTTGCCAAAATGATTTTTCTGCTCTTCAGGAAAACTCCTGACCTGTATGAATCAAGAAGGCTTCAAGAGTGACTTTTCTAAAACCACTTCTAGAACAAGTCATGCCTTTCTGCATTTGCATGTTTCACATTATTTATCTGGAATGCTGAGACCCTCCTTGCTTGCTGGCAAACTCTGCCCGGCTTTCAAAACTCAACTAAATATCACCTTCTCTGTGAGGCTCTCTGTAGAGATACTGCTCGGATGCCTTTGCTCTGAATGAGCATCTACCCTGCCATGCTTAGGATACAAATTTCCTGGAAACTTGAAGTTGGGACATAATCTCTGTTGGGATCCCACATTTACAAATCAGTGTCAAATCAGGGCAGGGATGGTCATGCTTTCTCAACTGCAAACCCATCAGGAAAAGTGACCAACAGAGAAAGAGAGCAAACCAACCTGGAGAAACAGAAGGCTGAAACTCGGGGTAAGGAGACGAACAACCAAGAGAGAAGAGCCCACAAGACGGAGAGGTATGCTTCTTTGATTCTCAGTGACCTTTCAGAACACAATCCAGTGCCTTTGGAGTTGCTGCACTTTTGCTCCGGGTTTCATAAAATGTGCTTCTAGCCATCCAATGAAATCTCTGTTTTGTTCAGGCTAGCTTGAGTGAGTTTTGTCACAAAAGCAAATAACCTCCCATCACTTATTACATATACAACCTAGTAGAGGAGGTGTTCTGTATTCCTCCTATCTTAATAATCTGTGCTGTTTCAGGAACCTTCTGCACTGTTGTTGGGAATGTAAATTGGTGCAGCCACTATGGAAAACAGTATGGTGGTTCCTTAAAAAAGTAAAAATAGACTTATCGTATGATCCAGTAATCCCACTCCTGGGCATATATCTGAAGAAAATTCTAATTCAAAAAGATACATGCAACCCAGGGTTCATAGCAGCACTATTTACAATGGCCACAACATGGAAGCAACCTAAATGTCCATCAACAGATGACTGGATAAAGAAGACGTGGTATATATACAGAATGGAATATTACTCAGTCATAAAAAATAATGAAATGTCATTTGCAGCAACATGAATGGACCTAGAGATTATCATATTAAGTGAAATAAGTCAGATGGAGAAAGACAAATATATGATCATATAATGTCACTTATATGTGGAATCTAAGCAGAAAGGAAAAGATACAAATTTTACTTACAAACTGGAAATAGACTCATGAATGTAGGAAACAAATGGTTACTATCAGGGAAAAGAGGGGGAGGGATAGATTAGAAGTTTGAGATTAATAGATACATACTACTATATATAAAATAGATAGACAACAAGGACCTAGCACAGAGAACTACTTTCAATTTCTTGTAGTGAGCCATAATGGAAAAGAATCTGAAAAAATTATTTATATATATATAAAACTGAATAGCTTTGCTGTACACCTGAAACTAACATTGTAAATTGACTACCCTTCAATAAAAAATAAGAATTAAAAAAGTAATCTGTGCTTTTTCTACTACTGTGCTGTAGTATAATTATTAACTAGTCTTTTCTCTTGTTAATCTGTGATACCCTAAAAAAAAACAGAGACCATAATTCATTCTTCTTAAACTGTCAGCACCTAACATTGCACCTGACCTTTACTAGGTATTCAATCAATATGTGTTGAATAAATGAATAAATGTACTATTCATTCTACAAAAAAAAATCTATTCCAAGGAATAACAATAATAGAGGTCTATGATTAATCATGATGAAGTCTAGTAAATCAGGTGATGGCAGAAAGCTTTTGATAATGCCTGTCTTTCCTCCCCTGAATTTTCTCATGTTTTGAATGCCTATAGTTGCTCCATGGTGTTCCTGTGGTTCCTCTGTTGGTTTTGTAGTGGCTGTGAATGAACCTTCGATTGTCACTGTTATCTCCTGAACTCCCTGATAGCAACCCACTTATCTATGCAACCAGCTTCTTCAAAGCATGGTGTGGAAGTATTTATGGTAAAGAGCCTGGAACGACAAAGGAGGTGAATGGAATTAGATTTTCATGGAAGTTTCCTTCTATATCCCTTTTAAAAAATATAGTTTAGGAGAAGAGATTGGAAGTTTTTCTAAAGGATGCAATATTTCTGTGAGCTCTCCTCTCTTAGTTGGTATGGACTGGGACATTTTCTGAATCTTGTATCAGTGTACAGGCTATAGGTCAATGAAAATCTCTGGTTTCCAATGAACAAAAACCCTATTGCTCCTATCCTCTCCTTCCTCTTTCTCTTGTTTCTTCTTCTTTACTTATTGTAGCATAATATGCATGTAAAAAATTGTATCTCTCCTAAGTGTAGAGCTCAGTGACCATTAGCAGACAACACACATGTACAACCAGCATCCAGGGAGCCCTCCATAATGCTCTTTCTTGTCACCATGACCCCCACTCAAGACTCACCATCATCCTTACTTCTGACATCAGAGCTGAATTTTGCCTGGTTTGGCACTTTCTACAAGTAGGATCACACAGTACATACTCTTTTGTGTCTGGCTTCTTTGGTTTAATGTTATGTTATGAGGTTCCTTCATGATTTTGTCTGATTGTTTGTGCTCATTGCTATATATTACTCCTTGTCTGAATACCTTGTAATTCATTTATCCATCTACTGTTGATGGACATCATGGCACTATTTATCATGAAGAACATTGGTACCCACAACTTGAGTATGTTTTTGACGCCCAATTTTCTTTTCATTTATCTGAAGTCCCCCAAAATATCCAGACACTTTGAGTCACCGCTGTAACCACTGTAAAGAAGGCATGCAATAGATAGTTTTCTAAAATCTTCTGAGTGAGATTCATTGCTTGAGAAAACCTCATATCTAACATCTGTCTCAGTCAGGGGAAAAAATGTGCTCTGACCTCAGATTGTAATAGGCCACTGGGGGATTCTGCTTCTTGAATATCACTCTTACAGATGATGTGCACACTGATAAGAGACAAAGGAAGTGCTTCTCTAAAAGCCAAATTATCTGTGGTCAGAAAAGCAGGCAGAGTATGACAGTTTAGGAGGAGTGGGACTTGAAAGAAGGGAATGGTCTGTGGCTGTTCTTTCTGCTGCAGGAAATGAGGCTGAGCTCTGCCTCCCCTCCCCGCCATCACCGCCATCCCACTCCCCACCCGGACATCAAGTGGACTTCTGCAAAACATAAGCAAAAACAAAGAAGAAAAATTGTTTGATGGTATCACACTTTGCTTATCATGAATCCCTCACTCAACCCCTACCTGGGCATGATAAAACCTACCTCCTCTTTTAGAACTAGCTTGCGGGAAGAGAGTGAATTTTTCAAAACCACAAAAATGCATTTGTAGGTAGACTCCTGCAATATTTTTCAAAATGAGGTATTATGGAAGGTGATGACAGAGTTAAGTCCTATAGAATCCTCAGGGTAGCTTGTTTAAGTTACAGGGTCTGGGCTCCATCCAGGTGGCAGAAGTTATGTTCTTATGGGGGCCCTTGTGTTTCCAGAGCTATCCTCTGTCTGACCCCAGGTCTGCAACATCTTCAGCTTGGGACACCCCAGGTTAGGTTAGCTGGCCAAGTAAGCTGTTACAAGTATCTACAACCACACTGTTCAATAGAAACGTAATGTGAGCTACAAATGCCACCACATATTTAACTTAAAATTTTCTAGTAGCCACGTTACATGGAATAAAAAGAAACAAGTAAAATTAATTTTAATAATTTATTTTATGTCATTCAATATATCCAACGTAGTATCATTTCAATATGTAATCAATATAAAATTACTAATGAGGTAATTTATATTCTTTTACTTATAATAAGTGTTTGAAATCAGGGGTATATTTTATAGTTACAGAACATCTCTGTTCAGACTGGTTACATTTCAAGCACTCAACAGCCACATGAGGCTAGTGGCTACCATACTGGACAGCATAGGTAATAAATGAAGAAATAGTCTATGTAATTAGATCAAAATTATCAGATAAATTGATTACTGAAGAAATGAGTAAATAACTGAAAGTAACTTCCCCCAGGTTCTGCTTTCATGATCTCTCCTCATCTTTCCTTCATTTCTGATGGTCAGGGGTGGGGTGTGTGTTGCAGGGATGCGAAGGAAAGAGGGCCAGTGGGCCAGTGACAAAATGAGAAAATGCAAATATTTATGTTTTTAAACTTCTGCCT
This sequence comes from Camelus ferus, assembly GCF_009834535.1. Taxonomy (NCBI): domain Eukaryota; kingdom Metazoa; phylum Chordata; class Mammalia; order Artiodactyla; family Camelidae; genus Camelus; species Camelus ferus. The sequence continues at coordinate 115,875,289 of NC_045696.1, read as the reverse complement.
GTTGCCATTTTTTGTTTGTTTGTTGTTTGAATTTCTTCTTAATGAGAGAAAAAAGAAAGAAGGAAAGAAAGAGGGGAAGAAGGAAGGAAGTTGTACTTGAATTGAAGGGAGAAGACTTAAATCTTACTTAATCCAGTTTAATTAGAGCAGTAACTATGTGACCTATAATCACCTGGGGAACTTACTTAAAATGTAGAACTGTTACCCCCAACCCTAAAAACAAACTAAAAGTAGTAGGATGGAGATATTTTAACAAATATCCCAGGCAGCCCTGATGTAGACTGTGGACTGGTTCATAAGAAATGATAGATCTTCAGTTATGATGGGTTATTCTAAGGTGAGGAGAGAATGGTGGTTATTTTTGAGTGAACCAATGAGCCACATTGAGAAGGGGGACCTACTGGACACAGTATAACTTGGGCAAAACGAACGTCAAAGAGCCAGATGATGCTTGTTGCTGCTTTGTAAGTGACACTGGGATTCGTTTGGTGAAGAAATGTTCTTAGAGCAAAAGCATTCATTCCAAGATTGGACAGAAGAATCAGGAGCCATCAGCAGGCATTGTCTCTCATCCTTGGAGCTTACTGGAAAGATTTAGGTACACTTTGATTCCAGCAGGTGCTATCAGAGCTGTCAAAGGAAGGAAGGTCTTCACCAATGAGACCACGAAAGGCATGGATGGATGTCCACCAACCAACAGCAGCTTCCCCCAGCCAGGCCCCTCATCAATGCACATGCCCCCACACAATCTCTTCACACGAGACTGTACAAAGGGCCCTGACATGGAGGCAGCCAACATGGAGCTGTGGGGGTACAGGGGCCAGGAGGAGGCTCCAGGAAGACTTCCCTCTGGAACTGTCTTGGAGGGTGGGAAGGATGTCTTCAGGCAGAGACAGGAGGGCCACTCCAAGCAGAGGTCGGGCAGTGGAAAGATGTAAGAGCATTCTGGGAAAAGTGGTCCGGATGGCAGAGAAACAGCATGGGAGTTAAATGTTAAATGAGTTATTGTTTTCTGTCCGGAGTCCAGGTTTGGGGAAAAGCATTACATACAGAGGGAGACAGACCTGCCTTGTACTCCCTGTCTTGGTGAAATTATTATAGTGCCCTTCTCTCACAGATAATTTAGACATAAATCATCTGATCGGTCTACTGTGATGGAAGGATTTTCTCTCTGATGTTGGCTCAGGAAGGCAGAGGGAGGGGGAAATCGGTGCCTTAGCCAATGAGACTTAAAATACATTTACCACTCATATAAGTTTTGCGTCCTGGCCCTGTTATCACCAAGACAAAACAGCTGATCCTTTTATAAACACTTCCTGTAGAACAAACGATTTAACCTCTGTGAGTCAACTTCCTTATCATTAAAGTTCAGATAATAATATTACAGGTCCACCATCTCTTACCCAGAAGCACTGAAGTAAGACAGATTTTGAAATGTAGCATTTTTTCAGATTTTAGAAAGGTGTTTTCTTTTTTTCCAATTTTAGAAAGTTAATTATATACCTCCCTCCCTGGGATATACAGCACCCTATAATCATCACAGTTCTCTTTCTGCAGCAAACACATGAATATTCACATGAAGTGGAATAAATAAATAAGCCTTTTATGGCTTTGAATCAGTTCTCATGATTTGCTACAAAGAGGTTTGCCAGGTTCTTGTGGGAAAACGTTATTTTGGGTTGAGAGCTCACTGGATGTCAGACTTGCTGATAAGGGGTTGGTTGTGGAATTGTATTTCATGCACAGTGATAAATACATTAGATTTTCCATGTAGGGCATAGAGTGTTAGCAGAATGTTCCAGGACTGTAAACTACTCACAATGATTAGCAGTAATATTTCCTAGAGATCCCAGAGAAAAAGTTGTGCAACTTGATCTGCAGCTGTTCCCCGGTTTTGAATAGCGCTCTCCGTCTCTGCTCAGTGTCAGACTTTAACTTGGATGATCCGAGCCTCGGGGCTCCCTCATCCATCAACCAGCACAAACACTGACCCTCAGTTGCATTCATGAGTCCAGATTACTTCATGAGATAGTGAAAATAAATAAGGTCCTATGCAAATTCGATTAAAATCCAATCAAGGGAAATAAACTGCAGACATCTGCTCTTCTCTGCCAGTTCAGTGTCATTTGAATATTTTCTCCTGGTCTTAAAACAAAAACAAGAACAAAACAAAATAAAAATTCAAAAAAGACTGTTTATTTTTCTTGAGTGCCTGCCAGATTGGCGTCTGAGCATTTGAGCCACTAAGGAACTATTTGAACAGGTCAGAGGAAAAGTAAACCCATCAGGTGAAAAGCACACAGGCTGTGTATTTTTTGGCTCTTTGTTTCTGATTCGGAAATGGATTGTTTGGCGAGCTCGCTTTTCTTTTAGGTGATAGTAAAACAGTGTTTTGAGTCTCCTTGGAAGTGGTGGTCCAGCTTTGTACCCAGATCTACCAGGCATAATTGAAAAGTAATTTTAGATACCAAAAAAAAAAAAAAAAAAAAAAAAAAGAAAAAGAAAAATTAGAACACAGCTTGACTGGGTCTACCGGGTGAAGTACATATCTGATCAATTAATCTATGGTGCTATTTGCATCTGGGAGAGACTTTTATTCTATTTCTCCATAGTTCAACTCGATAGTTTTTGTATGATTTCTCCACCAATACACAAACAGGTAGCTAGTGTCTGTGGGAAGCACACCCAGCCACGGTGTTGAAAACTCGGGGTGGGAATCACACCCAGCAGAACTTTGAAGAAACATCTTACCTCAGTTTGGGAGGCTAACACGGAACACACAGATTAGGGGGCTTCAACAACGAACATTTATTTTTCATAGTTCTGGAAGTCCAAGATCAGGATTCCTGCATGGTGGGGCTCTTGGTGGGGTTCCTTTTCCTGATTTACAGACAACCTTTGTATCCTCAAGTGTCAGAGGGGAGAGAGAGGGATGGCTCTCTCCTTCTTACAAGAGCCCTGATCCCCTAGGGGGGGCTCCCTCCTTCATGACCTAAGTACTTCCCCAGGCCCCACCTGCAAATGCCATCACATTATGGCTTCAACATCTGAATTTTAGGAAGACACAGACATGCAATCCATAACACATCCCAATTTCCCAATTAACTTGGACACAAAGAGCTTAGACATCATGATGGTTCAGCCAGACTGGAGACTCCAAGCAGACTGTCCAATCCAGACTGGTCACCCCTGAGAGGTCGAATGCTCCTGCCACACCAGGACCTAGTCACATTCTCCATCCTGGACTGGGTATCCACTCAGGGCAAACTGACCATTCAGGTCATACTGAAAGGACCAAATAAATGTACGGGTCAGTGTGAACCAGTCACAGCTTGCCTTATCTCAATGTTTCAAACTAGGAAGTGACAGCTCAGATCCACCTACCACCCTAAACCCCAATGAACAGATCCATACTCTGTCTTCTTTAGCCATGTGGGTGCCTGACACATATATACCATCCCAGACACTCCAGAAATGCTGGACTCATCCCAGGCTTATCACCCAAGATAAATTTGCATTAGGTACTCATCACTCAGACCCACAGATCATCTTCTCCCTCCAGTTCATGATCTACCATCAGGCCCCCGGAGACTGCTAGTCCCATCTAAGGTGTTCCCCGAAGGGGAGGGATTGAGTCAGGTAATTAAGAGTTCCCAGTGGCTATCTTCTCTTTAATTTACAATCCCCAAGGCTCAGCTAGGGTAGTTGAACAAAATACATTCATCTGTTTCTAGATTTACGCGAGCTTCTTGGCCTGTCACAGGGGCAGATGTGAATGATTTTGTGTTTTATTTTAAGGGCTTGATTGCTGAACACAGAACGCTGAGAAGAATGGGGTTATTAATTATGTTTATAATACGGTATAAATTAAGAAAATGGTAATATTTTCATAGTAACTGTTAAGAACTTCTCAGTGGCTTCTGTTGTACTGAGTAGATCTAGTTGAATTTAATGACAATATGGATAAATCAACAAAACAGAAAGTCAAACATAAAATGCCGGGATTTATTTAGTAGTTGGCTTCTGTTCTACCCAAATTGTTAAATTACTTACCCCAGTTCACCAACTGGCTTCTTCTGTGTAAACATATTCTTTGTCAAAGCAAATGGTCTGCCAACATGTGACTCGTTATAAATCTATTTAGCAAAAATCCCCTGTGAGGGTTTAATAACTAGTTTCCCTGATTGCTTGTGCAACTGGGTGGAATAACCTTCTCTTTCAGTTCTCCTCAAACCAAGTTCTGATTTGGTCCCGGGGGAAGGGAGGGACTGGATTTGTACTCAAGGGACATCTGGCATTATCTGAAGACATTTTGGGATTGTCACAACCAGGGCATGGGGAAAGGATGCTTCCAGCATCCTACAATGCACAGGACACCCCATTTAACAATTATCTGGCCCCAAAGTGTCAATGGTGCCAAGGCTGAGAAACTCCGTTGTACATAATGGAACAAAACATGTAAAATTTCCACGGCTGGCTTTGGAAACAAATGTTCTGACAGTGCAATGCCCTCCATCTAGTATGTGGCCTTGGAGTAACTCTTAGTCTTCTCAGAGGTGGAAAAGAGACACAAAAGAAAATTCAATAGCGAGAAGTGTGCCAAGGAGTTTGCAGATCTCTTAGTAATCTGCATTCCAAGCCTCTGAACACAGAAGATGTTAATGCCCTCAATTATACAAATGAAAAAAAGGAGACTCCAAAAGACTAAGATAGTTCCCCAAATTCACTGCAAATAAGTGATGGATCCTGCCTTTGAAGTTCTCTCTGATTTGCTGCGTAGCAGCAGGGAGGGCAGAGTGGCTGGGCTCTGGCAAGGGGCATCACTGGATTCTCCGATTTCCAGAGAAAAAGGACGTTTGGCTGGTAGCCTGGGGGACCATGAGTACTCACTTTTGTCCCTCTTGTGACTGAAAGGCAGGCAGCAGTGAAAAAACTGTCCAGTGGCCAACATGGTGGAAAATCACCCCTTTGCCATTGTTACCTTGAGGTAGAATATGCATACAGAGTGGTCCAGTATCGGATGTCATCAAATGAATATTAATTCTAGCTCTATGACTTATATAACTCTGGAATCATAAGACTTAACCTATCATAGTTTAACGTTTTTTAATCTACAAACTGGAGATGATGATGACAGTTCTGATTCCTTAGGTCTTGGTAGGGGCTGAGAATTTTCATTTCTAGCACGTACCCAGGTGATAACAGTGCCCCCACCAATTGGAAAAACCCGCTCTGAAAGCCACATGGACTTAGGACATGGAGACTTACTTCCACGGCAGACCCTCGGTTGAGAACTCTATAAATGCTAGCTAATTTTTTCTTCCACAGTTGCTTGCCAATCTCACTTCATATTTATAGTGTTCATTTCCTGCCTCCTTGATGAAATCTGGTACAATACATGATCCTGGAAAGCTTCTTTGGTTTGTGTGTGTCAGGTGGCTCTGAATCTTGGGGCTGACACTGTGACTTGTCTGCATGATGCTGCGTATTTTAGCTTCAGAATAGTGCTTCTCTCTGGTGTCATTCGTTACCAATATGGAGGGTCTATGGCCTGTGTGCCAGGCCACCTGCATCTTTTTCACACTGAGTGAGGCTGACTGTAGGGTGTCCTTGTATCAGTTGTCCAATTTGCCTTCAACACCCAGTGCCCAGGAGCCAAAAAGTAGGAAGTACAGAAGGTCCAGTCACACTCCAGTGCCATCTATGTCTTTCGCATCTCTTGCCACCTGTTTTTCAGAGAGGAAACAAACCCCTCTTCTGTTTGCACTGATAATCCTTGAGCAGGGAGAGAAAGACCCATGCCAGGGTGCCATCCTCTTAGTAGCCTCTTTGAAAAGGGTCTAACTCAATGTGCCCTTTCATCACAAGAAGGATTCCCTACGTACATGGCAGTCATGAGTGTGAGAGAGGCAGAGCAAGGCTGAGAGCTGCTGCTAAGACTGCTCCACCTCTAATTTGTTTTCTTGCCATCTTTCCAGCCCACTCAGGCCCAGCAGAAATTCCGTGATATCTGTATCAATCAGAATCTAGCTAGAAAAAATAAAATCACTATGCCAGGTCATCTAATAGAAGAAGTTAAGTATGGGGAATGAGTAACAAGGTGTTAGGAAAGCTGAAAAAGCACAGAGGAAGAGGAAAAGCAACCAGAAAGTAGCCATGGCTAGAAGCCATCATCAGCTCCAGGGCTGGAGGGACAGGAGGAGGAGGTGAGGCAACCATGGGTTAGACCCACTGGGAAGAAGCTGAAACTATGGTAGACCAACCTGGTGGGAGCTGGGATGATCGTGAAGTCACAGGTCCTACTGTTCAAAAGACTAAGACACCACTCAAAGAATGGGGAGGGTGAGGAATATTCTAGCTTCAATCTTTATTCCACATTCTCTCCCATCATCCAATGGCAAGTATTCCCCATTAGCCCAATCCAGGCAGAAAAGGAGTCTGGGAAATGTAGTTTGCAGGGTCATCCTTCTCTAATGCAAAGCAAGGGAAGGACCATACCTACCTGAATGCAAACTAGCAAATAAATGTTACAATACCCAACTCCATCAGTTTTAAATGCACTCCAAATTAAAAATAGCATTTATTAAGTCTGTTTTTCATTCTGCTTCATGATCCAGTTAGCTGATCTCTTTTCTGTTAGACTTCATGAAAGGTAGCAGTTCATAGTTGGGAGTAAATCCTGTCTCAACATTTATGGGCTTTATGACTTTGGCAAAAAGACATCCAAAGACATCCTTGAATCTCAATTCCACCATCTGTGTAATTGCGATAATATGTTGTCTATATCATAGGGCTCTTGTGAGGATTAAATAAGACAATGTTTATAAAACACAATGTCTAGCACACAAACAGCACTCATTATTAAAAGTGAATGGACCTTGTCACATTCATTTTATGTCTCTCATCAGCATCTTGCATATAGACTCTCAAGTATTTATTGAAGACACAAGTCAACAATCAGCAATTATCTGCCTTTGTTTCACATTCTGACTAACTGTACTTATGTTTAAGCTGATAATTCTTTATTCAAGAGGAGTTGAGCCAGCAGTCCCACTCCTGGGCATATATCTGGAGGCAGCTCTAATTCAAAAAGATACACGCACCCCAACGTTCATAGCAGCACTATATACAATAGCCATTGACAGATGACTGGATAAAGAAGATGTGGTATATTTATACAATGGAATACTACTCAGCCATAAAAAAGAATAAAATAATGCCATTTTCAGCAACATGGATGGACCTAGAGATCATCATACTAAGTACAATAAGTCAGAGAAAAACAAACATTATATGATATCAGTTATCTGTGGAATATAAAACAATGTTTCTGTTTATTTATTAACAGAAGCAGATTCACAGACCTAGAAAACAAATTTATGGTTACCAGGGGGAAAAAAAGGGGGAAGGATAAATTAGGAGTCTAGGATCTGCAAACACTAACTGCTGTATATCAAACAGAAAATCCCAAATCTCTTACTGTTTAGCACAGGGGACTATATTCAATAGCTTGTAATAGCCTATAATGATAAAGAATATGAAAAAGAATATATACATACGTATAACTGAATCACTTTGCTGTGCACCGGAAACTAACACAACATTGTAAATCTACTGTTCTTCAATTAAAAAAAAAACCTTATGTCTACACAAAAAACTTTTAATAAAATTGTTCATAGAAACTTCACTTATTAGAGTCAACAACCAAAACAAACAAGCAAACAAACCAAACCAAAAATCAACAACAAAAAAAGAGGGGTTGGGATGGGGAAAGTACTAAGAGCACTGAAATGTTCCAGCACTTCAGAAGTTCTCCACTGAGCCATCTGAGATCCAGTCTAGTCCTAATCTGGAATTTTCCATGGTGAGCTGGTCTTTAATGTGGAGACTTAGAGCAGTTCCTGTGAAAAGTATCATCTGGGTACCAATTATATTGTCATCGCTGTTATTACTTAAGAAAAAAGATTCAATTTGACTTTTGTTTGCCTGGAAGAGAAGTGCCAGTCTGGTCAAGTGGGTCACCACTTTGTGTTATTTTTGTTTGAAAAATGCACAATGAGTCTATTTGTGATGCAAAACAATCAGCACCTCTAATTTCAGCATCTCGTTGTCCTAGGGTGTCTGTGCCTGTCTGAGGTCAAGTCACTTAGGCAGTTAAGCCTGGCTTTCAGTTTTAGAAAGGGCTCGGCAATCTGCTTTATTTATAGAAAGATGAATTAAAAGCAAGAACAGTCAAGGGGGCACCTATCCTTTTTTGGGTCCTGGCAGATGCTAGAGTCGTTTATTTTGGAGCAAGTTGGGGCAAAGCCAACCCAATTTTGCTGTTTCATGGTCAATCATTGGCAGCATGATGGTACATGAATAGAAAAGTGTCACTGCAGAAACCAGAGTAAAGGTTGAATTTTAGGTTGTTGAATCATAGTTGTTTTAAGATGAATGCTATAGCTAAAGCATTTTACTCTCATTTGTATTACCATATTCATCTATGTCAGAGGCTCACTTTTTAATCCTTAACATAACATTTTTAAGAGACCATATTTGGCAGATTTAGAAAAAGGGCATTTTAAGTTGAGATAAACTGCAATTTGAAGAGTGTACTGCTGGAATTAAAATAAAAAAAAAAGACACGAAGGCCCTGAAGTCAAGTACAGACTCTTGATGCCTCCAATTTAGAATCCAGCATTACATCTTTATATACCATGGAGAGAGAACAAGTTCCTGTATCTGAACTGAGATTCTGCAAAGATGCTTGAGGCATTATGATGTTGCCTTCTTTGGATCTTTCATGTTTTATTATCTGGAATGGATGGTCAGGCTCCACAAGATTTGAATCCAAGGCTTCATACATCTCAAAGTGCACTGAGCATGTGTGGTCTCCCAGGATGTGGGCTCTGATGCCAGGACCCCTGTTTCCTCTCCTGGATTGTGAGAAGTCACCTTGGAGCTGCACTTCTGGGTCTTTGGGAGAAAGCTGTACCTTTTTTTTTTTTTTGCCACATGCAGTTGAAATCAGTGGAATCATCTTCACTAATGTCAGACGCTTTTATTTTTACTAGTGATCATCATTTAAGGCATAAAATGTTAGGCTCTGGGAAAATGAGTAGCTGCTCTACAGGAAAGTGCATATTCACAGGCTTCATTTCACACAGAAAAACAGTTCACCTCTTAGTTCTTGATTTTTTTTTTGTTTGTTTGGTCAGAGTGACCGTCTCACCTTAGATATCTTTAGTTGCCTAAGATCTTGTTGGGTCTGATTGAGCCTGTATGACAGCTACCCCAGGGCTTATGTTCCACTGAGCATCAAGGCTTATGCTTGCCCTAAGTCTGTTTAGCCCTTTACTGTCGTCTTCATTAATCCAAGCATTAATGCACTTATCTGTGCACTCATTCATTCAACAAATATTTATGAAACCTCATTAAGTGCCAAGTTCTCTAAGAGAACCTAGGGATAGACGCTCAGTATACTTGGCTTTTCAAGCAAAGTAAACTAAACACTGTACCTGCCCTCATGAAGCTTGTAGTGCAAAGTACATTAAAAAAAAAATGACTGCACCTGTAAATGTAAAATGACAGCTGTGCTAAGCTTACAAAGGAGATTGTTTTTAGTGTTACAGAAACCTAGAATGTGAGAGCGTGGCCTGCCCAAGGAAGTGAGTGGTTTATTTAAATGCATTAGATAAAAAAATAAGTAGAAATGAGAAGTAGAGTTTTAAGCACAACGCAAGGCCTCGTAGTGGGAAGCAACATGTGTATGTCAAAAAGCTAAGACAGCCAGTGGCTAGAGCGTCAAGGATGAGAGAGAAAGACGGCAGGAGATTCTGCAAGGAAAGTCACTGGTATGACCAAGAGGAACTTGTTGGCCATCTTGGGGATTTTGGCTATTACCCTAAGACCAGTGGGAGCTCATTGTGTGATTTAAGCCAGGGAATGTGGAGGGATAAGCAGTTAGTGTGGGGATCAGAACTCAGATGGTGTCATGTTCAGATCTGTATTTGAAAAGGATCATTCTGACTGTGGTGTAGACTGGGTATGCCAATGTGAATGCCAAATCAGGAGTAGAAGATAATAACCTTGGGGGGGTTTCAATACATAAAATCATGGATTAAATAGGGTGAAGAGGGAAAGGAAAGAGTTAAGGATGTCTTTGGAGTATTGCTTGTGTAACTGAGCACGTGACGGTGCCATGAACTTGGACAGATAGCCCAGGAAAAGGGTGAGTACCCTCCTGCTTGTCTGCCTCCCCTTTGATATCAGCATCCTCCATATACAACTGTTAGTTTTCGTTACAAAACATGAAGAAGGCAAGTGCAATGACTGCTGATGTACCATACGACCGAGACGAACTTGATCCACCCTGATAATGGTGCTGCCGATAAAAAAGAGGTCAATTATTACAGCCAGAGAGAGTGGCGGAAAGAACGTGAGCTTTGAAGTTTGTAATTAGATACACTTGGCTCTAAATCATGGCTTACCACCTCTTAGTTTTGACAGAGTGGACAGTTTATTTTAAGGTTTCTCAGCCTGGGAACTACTGACATTTTGAATGGGATGATTTTTGGAAAGTGGAAGGCTGTCCTCTCCATTTTAGGATGTTACGCAGTGTCTCTGGCTTCTACCTGCAAGATACTGGTAGCCACGCCTCTTTGTTCAAACAACAAAAAATGTCTCCAGACAATGTCAAATAGCCCCCAGGAGGCAAAATTTCCTCTGGTTGAGAGGAAATTTACCTTTACCTTTTTAATTACATCATTTGTAAAATAGTTGTGATCTGCATATCTTCTTGGCTGATACTTACTTGTTCCACAGAAAATTAGAAATACACAATTAGACAGGAAAGTGAATACTTAGAATCATCAAGTAATCAGAACAAATCATGCATTTTAAAAGCTGACAGTATCATTAAGAACAAAATATATCACAACATTTTCTTTTTGTTCAGGCTCCTTGGAAAGAGGGTCCTATGTATGCGGAGAGCCCTGAAATTCCATGACCATCACAGAAGGCAGGCCTCTGAGCAGAACTGATCACGTTGGAAAGATGGACATGGGATTAGAACACAAGTCGTGGACCCCAAGCTCTGCATGGGCTCTCCCCAGCAGGCTCCACTCGTGACTTTACTCTGAGGTAGACATGCTCCTCTATTCTGGTTCCCCCATACTGTGTGCCACCAACATCCACAGCAAACATTCTTTCATGATTGCAAGTTGTTGTTATACGCTAGAAGAGAATGCAATTTCTACTATCCACTCTGTCTTTGAAAAAGAGCTGCCAGTTATTTTAACACACTACTTATTATCCAGTTACAGAGGCCCCCTGCCCCCTTAAAAGCCTGTGGACTGGGAGATTAATGGTTCAGTGACTGAGTAAGCAAGGACCAGGCTTCAAACATCATGGGCCTCCTTCTGAAGTTTAACAGTGATCTTATCACCTTAGAAACAGCTTCCACAATGGCCTCTTTATGGGAGTCACTGAAGAAATCATTGCCTGCTCTGAAATCTGTTGGAATTAGCATTGGCATCTAAAGACCCATTAAGAGATTAAGGTTTCAAGGTTAGGCAACTACTAGTTACCAAGCATGTTAATGAAATTCCATATGGTCAGAGGCTTGGTTACCATGGAAATGACCTCTCTTTCCTTATATATAAAAGAAATCGTGTGTGTCAGGTTTTCTCTTTCAGGAGGACTTTCTCCTTTTGGAACAGTTAGATTTATGATAGATAGTGGCAATAAAATTTTGTTTTGGCTTCATAGGGCTTAATCTCAGGTGCTATTTTAATTGCTAATAATAATAACAATAACAACAACAACAACAATTGCATTAGTTTGCCAAGGCCATACAAATATTGCAGCCTGGGTTGTTTAAACAACAGAAATGTATTTTCTCACAGTTCTAGGGGGGGCTCCAAGATCAAGGTGCTCGCAGGGCTGGGTCTGTCTTAAACCTGCCCTCTTGTGGAATATTTACACAGTGGTCCGTGTATGCACATTCCTGGGGTGTCTTTTAAGGACACTGGTCAGACTGAATTAGGGCTTACCCTGATGGTCTCATTTTAACTTAATTACCCCTTCAATGGTCTGATTTTCAAACACAGTCACATTCTGAGGAACTAGGGGTTAGGCCCCATATGACTTTGGGAGGGATAACAGTTCAGCCCATAACAGCAACTCTGTATATTTAGATAAACATTTACTGTTTAAAAAGCATTTTTCATATATTATTTTAATAGACTAAGTATCCTTAAACTTTCAGTAATTGTGACAAAGAGTAATTCCATTTTCCCTGCATTGCCTGGGAAAATAGAATTATTCAAATTCATGGTTTAATATAATGTAGGCTCAGTGCATGTGTCATGGAGAGATATCTAGTTAGTGGATTACAGTCACTGGTTAGTTTATTCCCATGAATGCCATGTTTGAATGCCTATTGTTTTGGATGTGAGTTTTTCACAATGATGTCAGCCTGCCTATTTTTTGGTTTATGTTGCTTTGTGAGAGAGATGGGTTTTGGCAGTGACATAGAAGCAACAGTCATGACTTCCTAAACTAAAAAAAAAAAAAAAAAAAAAGTCAGATTCTAAGCTCTTCAGGGTAAGCTAAAGAAGGGCACATTGTGTGCCTGATTTTAAGAACAGATATCCCTTTCCATGTGAACTCTCCCTCTTGGGATATTTAATATAATAATTTGTAGAAAAGTGTACTGGAAATTTACACAACATACACAATAATCTAGTATAACAAACATACTACTAAAAACATTTAAGATTTGTATGAGTTCCAGATAAGAGGATGGAGAAGACATTGGAATCTTATTTTTCCCAGAGGATTGAATGTCGTATTCTTGCTGTTCAAATGTAAGGTACTTCATCACAGTGATTCTCCTGTATTCATGTGATTATATCTTCTGAGCAGCTGGAAATTCTGTAGAAGAAAGTATGTGAGCCTAAGAGACCCAGAAAAGCCCAGCAATGAAAAGTTGGAGATGATAAGGACTATTGAGAGAAGTGTGAATAGAAAAGTGATCGAATGAAAGTCACTGAGATCTTGTTAAGGAGTCTGGGTTTAGAGAAGTGAACAGTGAAAATCCTGAAGAACGCTTGACATCAGGTAGTGAAGGAATCCCTCCCTGGAAGATCAGTCAGCTTGATGTTCGCCATTGTTCCAGGGGAGACGAAGATGAAGAGCTACCCCTGCTCAACTGGAAAATGTTACAATAAATATCAGGAGATGTATACAAAATACTTGTTTTGGCAAGTGAGTGTGATTGTGTCCTGAGTAAAACCATCACACCCCAAAGCTGCAATTGCAAGTGTGTTATCAGTAGCAAATGGAACCCAAACATTTCTCATTTGGTCAGTTGGTCTGTTGCTTCATAAGTGGCTTTCATCAAAGATTCATGGCCATTCACTTCCAGAGTCTCGGGAACCAAGAAGAGAAAATTACCTCTCGTGCCTTAGATTCAGAAAGTTGGCAATTTACTGTTTTACTTAGCCCTTCAACAGCTCTCTCTGCTGACCCCCATTGCCACCAAACAGTGTGTGTGACTACAGCCTTTAAGCCTCTCTTTTTGCCACCAAACCTTCCTAGAGAAACTCTTCCAGTTCTAGATGACTGTTAAAAAGTATTTTACTAAGGGTGGTTTTTCAGCCATTGGTCATCGTAGCATCATGTCACTATTTGTATCCTAGGTCATTGTCACTGACGTATAGGTGGGAAATATGATGACACCTGGTATTGTGTGGTATCCAGTTGTCTTAGTGTTAGATGACTAGGAGTTAATATTTACTTGTGCATATTTACTTGTGACATAGTAGGAGCTCATATTTAAAAAAAAAGTTTTATCAACGTCTAGTCAGTTTATAACGTTGTGTCAATTTCTGGTGCACAGCATCACGTTTCAGTCATACATATACATACATAGATTCCTTTTCAGATTCTTTTTCATTATAGGTTACTATGAGATATTGAATATAGTTGCCTGGGCTATACAGAAGAAACTTGTTGTTTATCTACTTTATGTATAGTAGGCAGTGTCTGCAAATACTGAACTCCCAATTTATCTCTTCCTACTCCCTTTCCCCCTTAGTAACCGTAAGTTTGTTTTCTATGTCTGTGAGTCTGTTTCTGTTTTGTAAATAAGTTCATTTGTCTCATTTTTTAAGATTCCACATGTAAGTGATATCATATGGCATTTTTCTTTCTCTTTCTGGCTTACTTCACTTAGAATGACAATCTCCAGGTCCATCCAAAAGAGCTCATATTTTTGATGAAAGGAAGAGGGGGGAGGGGTGGGAGGGAGGGAGGGAGGGAAAGAAAATAACCCTCTCTAACATTGCCAATTTCTAGGCTACCTGAAATCTTCATCATTGTATGACAGTATCTTTCTATGAAGAAATGTATTCAGAATTACAAACATTTTCCACATAAACTTTTGGCACACAAAACTGGGGTACTGCTCTATTTCTTATCAGAATTTTCCTGGCAGTTTCCTATGAATCCCTTGTTGAGACCTGGCTATGTTTTTCCTTCCTACCTGATTTTTAATTGCTCATTTCAGTGCCTTGTGCTTCAGATACAGACTTCCTTTTTCTCCCCAGCTGAAACTGCTCCTCTGGGACCATTCTTGATGCCCCCAAGCCCTATGTGCCTGAAAATCAAACTGGCATAGTCTGAGAGCAGGGCTGTATGCAGTTGCGTGCTGTGCACGTGGTTTTGGAGGATGGCAGCAGAGCCTTCATGCCCCTCCAGAATTAGCTACTCAGGCTGTGGCTCCCACCCGACCTCTCTCCCCAGGGCGGGCATACAGTTCCCTCTCACTGTAATGGGAAAGCTTGTAATGAGGCTTCTGCTTTGCCCCTGGTGCTAACATGATGGTGGGGTATCACTTCATTTCCATGTAGTCTGTCCTCTGGGGAATTTTTCAGGTGCAGCCTAGCTAGGAAGATGTCTTCTCATTAACACTGTCGCTACATCTGGTAAATTTCTTCCTTCCTGTTAGGGTTGAAGGTGGAAATTGTCACTCAGATTTGCCGCACAGTAAAAAATAATTTTTTTTCAAGGCTTTCTTGGAAAGGCTAATAGAATTTCTCAGGAAAGTATGCAGGAAGGTTGACTTATTTCTACTTATTAATTTTTATTTGGTTTCTAAGGAATGGAAAACCATTGGATGAGGGTGCTTTCCAAAGCCATAACAAAATTAAGTCCTTTTGAGTATGTTCTATGGTTTTTCTCATCTGCCTCTCTCCCTCTCGTGGACTTGGGAATTATTTTTCATTTTAAATCACTCATGCAAAATCATGTGTTTCTGTTCATTTTTGGTGATTGTTTCCATTGACCAAGAATCTTGAGAAGTACATAGAATTTGACAATTTTTATTTAATAAAGAGAAAGTTTGTCAAGTTGAACACAAATAGCTTCTTACAGTGTCACCATATATTTTGAAACTGTTCATTCGAAACAAGCTTAGAAATCCCTATAGAAATTATGAACTCAGCATTGATTAGCAACAGTTGCTAGTGTCACAAAAAGAAAAGCAGGTAGATATTATGTGTCCCCAGGTAGAAGAACATGATACTACCTCCACAATATTCTTGCCAAGAAATTAAATCTGAATTTGGTCAAACCTACGTCTATAATTTGCCAGGAGATAGAAAGACAAAAGGGCGTTAACATCGTGGGAATGCAATCAACAAAATACAGGACTTGTTTATTTGACAAATAGATTGTATGGAGAAACAAAAAAGGAGTTAGAGGGAAGTCTACAGATTTAAAGAGTTTGAAGAAATGCATCAACTCACTCTAGACTGGATCCTAAGAGAGAAAGATGGGAGTTATTGCCTAAATTCTTGGTTGAAATGATGAGGGAGTACAGTCTTAGAAAAGCCAAATAACCCTGGCCACGGTCATTCAGCTACACAAACACTGACTGTCAAAGTTCTTGTTCTCTGGTGCCATGTGTCTTAGCAGCATGGAGAATCTTACATTATACACGTAGGTCATGACTTCCAACTTAAACAGAACTCGAATAGAAAGTAAGTAATGGAATAAAACTCTATGTGGTCATATAAGTAAATGGTAGTATTTATTTTTCTCAGTTTGAATTTTATTATAGCTTACATGTAACAACTGTAATAGCCTATGCAATTCCACATTTGAAAGAAGGAATTCAAATAAAATGGAAACATGAAAACATGTTACCATTCTTCCCCTGAAAGGTCAAGTGTACTCTGGGCAGGTGCAAGGCAGTAGCTGATCAATTCGCCTTTGAACCACATGTGTGGCGAACTGATGTTTTATGTGCGCAACCAAAACCAAAATAACTTCATTTGATTAGCACTCTTGTTCATGAGCTAGAATCAATCCCTTTTCATAAGCGTATTTGAAAGTTGATGTCATACTTTGCCATGTCAGGAGAAAAGCTTTCTCTGCATTTGACTGAATTAAGATTAAAATGAATCTCTTATGCTAGATCTTTTTCCTTATATCTCCCATACAACAGGAGAAAGTTGATCCTGGGAAAGTAAATATACTCCAGGAAAGTTACAGTGTCAAAATCTGTTGTTTTTAAAAAATATATTTCCACATTCATACTTACACCATATTTGTAAGATGTTGGAAGGATTCAATTTGGGAAGGTTCGGAGTATGACTGGAGGAAAGATTTTAAATGCTTTATCATGTAGGCAGAAAAGGATATGTATTTTGGAAATACATAAAAGGAAACATTTTTTCTCTACTTTCCTCTCATTACTGCCAGTCTTTCCTTAACTTTTGAACTTGATGAAATGTCCATGACTGTATTCTAGTCATACATTGAAAATATAATGATAGTATCATTGGAACAGTCCAAACATAAGGCTTGTTTATCTCTCAGTCATGGTGTAGAAGAGGTGGCCACCAATAGAGATCCTTTTTAATATAAAGATGCAATTCATCTGTTGAATAATTTGGATGGTGTATCTTAATTCATGATTTTTTGTACTGCAATCAGGAAATAATAGATATTAAGTGGCCAAATCAGGAAATCTGAAATGATTTTGAAGTCAGCAAATTAACAGATTTTAACTGAGCACCTACTATGTGCCAGTCACAGTGCTATGTATGCCCTTTTGAGAGAGCAAAATGAATAAGGCAATATTTCTAGTGAATTCATCTCCACCTCCCCCCCCCCCCGTTTTTTCGAGGTATAGTTGACATACAGCACTGTGTAAGCTTGAGGTGTAACGCATAATGATTTAACTTAGACACATCATGGAATGATGACCACAATAGGTCTAGTGAACATCCATCATCTTATATAGACACATTAAAGAAATGAACATTTTTTTCCCTTGTGATGAGAACTCTTAAGATTAACTCTCTTAACAACTTTCATTGATAACGTACAGCAGTGTTATCTTTATGTTGAACATTACATCCCTCGTACTTATTTATCTTATAACTGGAAGTTTGTACATTTTGACTACCTTCATCTAATTCCTCTTCCACCCACTCCCACCTTGGTAATCACAAATCTGGTCTCTTTTCTGAAGAGCTTGTTTGTTTATTTTTGAAGTACAATTGACCTTCAACACTATGTTAGTTCCTGGTATACAGCATAGTGATTCAATATTTCTGTATGTTTCAAAATGATCACCATAAGTTCAGTTGTCATCTGTCCCTATACAAAGATATCACATAGTTATTGACTATACTTCCCACATTGTACATTTCACACCTGTGATTCACTCATTTTGTAATTGAGAATTTGTACCTTTTAATCTCCCTTATCTATTTCTCTCCTCCCTCCACCTCTTTCCCGTCTGGCAGCCACCTGTTTGTTCTCTGTATCTATGACTCTGTTTTTGTTTGGTTATGTTTGTTCATTTATTTTGTTTTTTAGATTCCACATGTAAGTTGAAATCATATAGTATTTATCTTTCTCTGTCTCACTTACCTTAATATCCTTTAGATCCATCCATGTTGTCACAAATGGCAGTATTTCATTCTTTTTTATGGCTAAGCATTAGTCCATTGTATATATCAAATCATCTTTACCCAGCCATCTGGCAATGGACACTTAGGTTGCTTCCGTATCTTGGCTATTGTAAATAATGCCACAGTGAACATGGGAGTGCATGTATCTTTTTGAATTAATGTTTTCATTTTTTTTTCAGATAAATTCCCAGAAATGAAATTGCTGGATCATATGGTAGCTCTAGTTTTAATTTTTTGAGGGCTCTCTGTACTGTTTTACATAGTGGTTGCACCAATTTCCATTCCCACAAACGGTGCCCAAGGGTTCCCCTTTCTCCACATCCTCACCAACACTTGTTATTTGTGGTCTTTTTGATAATAGCCATTCTGACAGGTGGGAGGTGATGTTTCATTGTGGTTTTGATTTTCATTTCCCTGATGACTAGTGATACTGAGCATCTTTTCATGTGCCTGTTGGCCATTTGTACGTATTCATTGGAAAAATGTGTATTCAGGTCATCTGCCTATTTTTTAATTTCTTTTTTCTTTTTTCTTTTTTTTTTTTTTTTTTGGTAGGAGGCTTTTGGTGTTGAGTTGTATGAGTTCTTTGCATATTTTGGATATTAACCCCTTGTCAGACATATTATTTGCAAATATCTTCTATTCAGTAGGTGGCCTTTCGCTTTGTTGATAGTTTCCTTCATTGTGCAAAAGCTTTTTGGTTTGCTGTAGTCCCATTTGTTAATTTTTGCCTTTGTTTTCTATGCACGAGGAGACATATCTATAAAAATACTGCTAATTCTGATGTCAGAGAGCATGCTGCCTGTGTTTTCTTCTAGGAGTTTTATGGTTTTGGTCTTACATTTAAGTCTTTAACCCATTTTGAGTTTATTTTTGCATATAGTGTGAGAGAGTGGTCCTGTTTGAATCTTTCAGTTCTAGCTGTCCAGGTTTTCCAATACCATTTATTGCAGAGGCTGTCTTTTCCCTATTATTTATTCTTGTTTCCTTTGTTGTAGATTAACTGCCCATTTAAGTGCGTGTTTTTATTTCTGGGCTCTCTATTCAGTTCCATTGATCTTTGTGTTAGTTTTTAATGCCAGTACCATACTGTTTTGATTACTGTAGCTCTGTAGTATAGTTTGAAATAAGAGATAGTGATACCTCCTGTTTTGGTCTTTCTTAAAATTGTTTTGGCTATTTAGGGTCATCTGTATTTCCATACAAAGTTTAGAATTATTTGTTCTAGTTCTGTGAAAAATGCCATACATCTTTAAACCATTTTTAAAGAATTAACTGGGTTGTAAGAAAACTTACACTCTCAATTTCTCATTGAATGCTGGATATTTTACCAGAAACTGAGAATGTAGGAAAATGAGGCATCATATGACTTAATATATTCTCATTTTACATTAGATGTGTGTCCACCACATTTTCATATTCATAATAGAACACATTATCTGACAGCAGAATACAATATTTGAAGTCAAGACTTACAGGATTCAATTTGTTGAAGAAAACTCTAGATTTTTACAGTCCATTTCTTTATTATAAGTATTCTACATTTGTCACTTTGGGGCAGCTGAGACAAAGAAGAATGTCAAGGAGACACGAGGAGCATGAGATGGGGAGACTGAGGTCTGCAGAACTCAATATTGTGTAGAGGAACCAATCAGGAGTATTTTCTGATTGGACTGTCATATCTGTATCAAATCCCTCATAGTATGTATGCTAACTTGCCCTACTCTCTACATACTATCTGCTGTCCAGGCTAACAAAGGTGTACGGTGAAATGGATAGTCCTTAACAGTAGACAATCATGGACCTTGCTCTAGCCATTCACTCATTTACTCTTTCTCTCACTCACCAAATATCTGAATGACTCTTTTATGCAAAGGATAAGGATCCCCCTTCTTTTCTTATCTCTTCATTATTTCCTCTCTGCTAGATTCTTGTTTTCAGCACATAAATAACTAAACTTACATCTGACCTACCCCCCCCCAAAAAAAAACTTGATTTCACCTTCCCTTCTGTGTTCCTATCTCTCATTCTCTCAAATTTAAAAAAATTTTTTTAAATTTATATTTCAGTATTTCCTTCTCTCCTGCTTATGACAATTTGCAGCAGACTGCAAGTTTTCTTGATTTCGACCTGAAACTGATGTTGCTAAGGTAACCAATAACCTAGCTATTGTTCAGTTGAAGTGAACAACGTTCGGTACTAATTGCCTCCTTTGTTGATTTCATCTTCCATTGACTTATGCAGTGGCAAGACAGAAAACAAAGCATTTTCCTTGAGTTCCATCCTCCCTTCGTCACCAGGGAGGAAGGTGGGACACTCTGGGAAGGAAGTAAGACAGATGACCTTGTCTAATCTTGTAACCAGGATAAGCAGACTGCTAGGCAAGTAAACTAATGATACTTGCTAGAAGGAGAGACTTTATTTATACAGTGTGTTTAACACGATGTTCCTGGTTTGCAATTGCTATGGGTCAAGGGTTTAAAATCTAGATGCATGGCTCACTGGACTATATCACATAAGCTAGTTGGCCATTTGAGATATAAAATGGAAATGTGTTATAATCTAAGCTCTCCTCACTGTAACCTTCATAAATCATGAGCCTTTATCTGCTTTGGACTGGAGAGTTCCCGTCCATTGTTGGAAGGACACAACCAGGGAGCCACCTCAATATCCCCGGCCTCTCCCTGCTTTCCCTGTGCCTCTAGTTTGATTGTACCCTTCAAATTATTTGAAAAGTCTGATCGTGGGGGAAAAAAAATCACTAATTTGTATCAATCAGACTTAATAATCCAATCTTACGTGTTAGCTCATGCATTTGTGTGTTTACAAGTTTCCCTCCCAAATCATTACTGGCTGTTTCTGTTTTCCTCATAAATGTCTGCCTTACCCAGAGCTTTCTTTCCCCATCATTTAATATACAATTAATGAGCAACCACAGACCCCAAATGACATCAAAATGCCACTGAACATACGGACTCCCTCTGATTTTCCCCAACCTAATGAATGGCCCCACCATCCACCCAAAGGCAGATGAAACCAGATTATTCCTTCTCCGTCACTTTTCACATTCATGAAGGCACATCATCAAGGAAATCAAACTTTCATATCTCTGTCGATACCATTCCCAATGCCACCAGGTTAACTCAGATTTGGTTACTTTTCTCATGCACCGATAGAATTGTCTTATACCTAACTAGTTTTCTCGCCTCTAGTTCGGTTTCTCTACCACCTGTCTCCTGCACTGCTGTTGGAGTCAGCTTACTGAATGTCAGGCTAATCAGAGAACACCTCCGCGCAATGGTCTTCGGTGGTGATCCGTGGCCGTCAAGCTTTTGTTAATACAAAACCCTCCACGACGTTCCTGTTATCTCTCTCTTCTTATCTTCCAGAAGGAACTTGCATTCTTATTGTCAGTCATTATGCTTGCTGTTCCGCAAATGGATCAAGCTATTTGCCATCTGTGGTTGTCTTGAATGGTTACAAAATGCCTTTTTATCCTCTATTGAGATAATTGTTTTATATTCTCTCTCTATACTTTATATACTCTGTTTTCTTATGTATTATATTCTACTAGTAAATTTCCTAATATTAGAACAGACTTCTTTTTTGAAAAAAAAAGTCATGCTTGGTCAGGATGAATATTTTTTAAGTACTGTTTTATTCTATTAATGTTTCCTTTTGAATTTTTTTTTTTGCACTTGTGTTTATAAGGAAGATGGACATAGAGTTAGTTCTCTTTTATTTTGCTATTATTGCTGCATTTTGGTATCAAAATAATGCCATCCCATTTTACATGAATTGATTTTTTAATCTTTAAAAATATGCTGACACACTTTATATTACATTCAAATTGGTTTTTCCTTGAAAATGCAGAAGAACTCAGCATAAAATGGCCTGATTACCAAAGGTTTATTTGGAGATAATTATTTTATAACTTTTTCAATTTCTACATATATCACTAATAATTTTTAAGAGTACTCCTTCTTTTAGAATAATTTTAGAATGATATATTTTCCAAGGAAATTATCTACTTCATGGAGATTTTTTATAGCTTTGAGAATAATATTTTCTTGGTCATTTTTAATTTCTTCTGTATTGTTACATTTCTTTTGTGAATTCTTTTTCCTTGATGAATTTTAACAGAGGTATGTCCAACCCTTTATTCCATTAAAGGTCAGCCTTTGAACCTACTTAACAAGGCCAATATTTTGTTCAGTTTTTAATAATTCTATCTTCACATTTATTATTTTATCCCATCTTTCTTTAAGGACTGTTTATGTTTTAAAAATTTGCTAATTGAGATTTTAAGGTAATCAACAAAAATAGAAACAGTGGAAAGAAAACAGAATAACAAAAAATAAAAACAAAATACTTAAAAATGATAACTATGATAATATATGTGTATATTATATATAATAAGATATATGCACTCATATATTCATATAAAGCAACATAAATAAATCACTAGTTAAAAGATAAATGTGGTTGGAATGCACATAATAAAGTTCACAGAAAAATAGAAAAAAAAAGATGGACTAAAATGAGGCAAATGTTAACCAGAAGGAAGCTGGTTTAAGTATATAATTATCAGACAAAATGGACTTTAAGTTAAAATAATTATTGGAGATGAAGAAAGTAATTACGTATTGATAAGCACTTCAATTTACCAAGAAAAGTATAATAATTTAATTTATATATATTTGATTATATATATTTATATATACATAAATTCAGGGTGGAAGACTGCCACATACCTTCCTAAATCAACGGATCAAGCAGATAAAATGTCAGTAAAATAAGGATATAGAACATGTGAACAGCACAATTAACAATCTTAATGTAACATATATGCACAGATTAATAAAGGCACGAAATGGAGAATACTCATTTCTTTGAAGCGCACACTTGAAATATGTATGAAAATTGACTATAAATTATGTGAAAGCAAGCTTTCACTTAATTTCAAAGAAACAAGTTTTATCTCAAAACTATCTCTTCTCTAAAAGGTGTGTGCCCTTCATTTCTCAGGAATCTGCCTGCACTCACGAGCTTGAGCGAACTGTCCTCATCACCACTAGAGATCGTTGCTCTTTGAATAAAGTGTAACCTGTCACTGAGGTGCCCTGCATTGGCCCCACCATGCATGGTTGAAGTTGGACAGAGCCATTCAGTGCAGGCTCGCAGAACCGGAGACTGAGTCTCCTGATTTTAGTTCCCTGACCTAAGCTTGTACTTATAAGTCATCACTGATGTGGCAGAAGCATCTTACAGAAGTTAGGTCAGGAGAGTTTAAAATTGCTGCTCGGTTTGGAGTCATAGTACAAGTCTCCTTCCACAAAGTGATGATGAAATGCTCATTGGACCAAAATGATCAAAGCAATGTCAGTTGGCTTCGTATCCCAGTTGGATGGGATTCCAGCTCTCCATCCCTTCCTTTATTATAAAGCCAGGTTCTCAAACACTAGCCTGCCACATTACCTAAGTTATGCAGTAGAGCCCATTTCATAGCTAAGTCACCCCAGGTGAGCACTTTTATTCCAGCCTACCCTTCCAGCCATCTGACCTCTGCTTATCGCTTGAGTCCATCTCAGCAAAGTGGCAGAGTCTTGAATTTCTGACTCTGTAGGGCAAGTTTCAGTGAAACTGCAATTTCTCTAAACCATTCAAGCCTAAATCTGGCATACAGTGGGGAGACAAAGGTCACAACATTTTTTTTTAAAGGAAATAAAATATTCAATTACAATACAGGAAGGCTGCAAAATGCCACTGGATTCAGTCTTTTTGTTACAAAGGGCATTATAACTTCTATGGCATTTCCACTAAGGGCTTTTCTACCCTACAATAGGACGCTCACAATGGGGACGACTTTGTGAGTTGCCTCGTAATGCACATCATGAGAGTTTATTGAGGTAGTGCTGAATGTTCGTCATTCCATGCCTTCTTCCAGAGAAGTATACATGATATTTGCATAAAATTTAAAACCACACCCCACAGAGAGTACATAAGAACAACTAGAATTACTGAATCAGTTAAGCATTTGGAACACTCTTTAAGGAATTCTGACACCATCTCAAACCAACATGGATGAAACCCCTGTTCTGTGCTGTATTGGGCATTTGTTAGGATGAAAAAGCTGGAGTCCTTGTGCCAGGAAAGCCACAGAAACAGATCATGAAAAATGGGCTAGAATAAGGTATCCATTCTGGGATAGAAGTGTGCCTAAGTTACACTGAGAACATATATGTGAAAAATGATTCTTCCTTGGAAGAGGGATGGGGGAGTGATACTTGAATTAGACGTGTAAGATGAGGAAGATAAAGAAATAGGAATGTTAGTATAAAGTTGTGTGCCTTTAAAAAAATTAACTGTGATGTGAACACATTGTGACGGGTCCTACATACGCTCATTCCTTGTGTGAATATTTGGGTTCAGACAGCACATTTGCCTTTCAAAAGGCTTCCACGTGGACCCCTCATGTGCAACTCTGGGCAGGTGGCTGTGTGGTAGCATCATTAATATTTTACAGACGGAGAAACTGGGGCACAGGAGGAGTTTGTGATTTCTCACGAGGCTCTTAGTAAAGAAGCAAAAGAACTGGGACTTGAAGCAATGCCTGTTTGGCTATCTTGAAGTTGGATACTTTGTTTCAGACCCCAACCATTTTACATAATTTGTATTTTCCCCCAGGAACCATGAGATACAATTAACAACAATTGCTCCTGATCCCATTCATGTGCTACAAAAAAAAAGTGGAAAAGCAGTGGTAGCTCTGTAGTCACAAAGTGTGCTTTGTAATTACTGAGAGTATCAGAAGGGAAAGTAATTTGATGGCATAAACACAAAACAACCCATGTTAGGTTGTTCATTTTTCTCGATGTAATACTAGACATAATAATAGTCTTCCTGCCCTCTGTGTGTGTGTCTATTGAATTAAAATAAATACAGAGAAACATGCACAGATATGTGTTCAGCTCCGTGAATTTTCACTGAGTGCACCTGTGGGATAAAAAGCAGACAAGAGTAACAAAACGTGACCTTAGTTCCGGATATGCAGATACGCACTACGATATATAAAATAGATGATGAGCAAGGTCCCACTGTATGGCACAGGGAACCATATTCAATACTTTATAATAGCCTATAATGAAAAAGAGTATGAAAATCACTGTGCTGTACACCAGAAATTAACACAACATTGGAAATCAACCATACTTCAATAATAAAAAAAGAAATCATCCTGTGTTCTCCCCTCTAGTCACCAAGTCACCACTGTTATTCTGACTTCTGACCTCATAGATTAGTTTGCGGGTTAAATGGAATCGTTCGCCGTCCTCCTTCGTACCCGGTTTCTTTTGCTCAACATAGTGATTGTGAGATTTATCCACGTTGTTGCCTATGGTTGTGGTTTGCTGATTCTCGTTGCTCCGTCATATACCAGCGACATTTCTCTTCGTGCTGTGATGAGTGTTTGTTTTAGGCTATGAACAACAGCACTGTGGACACTACCCTGCAATTTTTGTTTTCGCCTAATTTAAAAATCTCACGGAAAGCGTTTTATGAGGTAAGTTAAAAAAAAAAGTAAGTCAACTTCATGATAATGTTTACCAGTAGTTCAAAAACAGGAATAGGAAGGGAAATGATTTTTAAAAAGTGGAAAGGAGAGAGAAAGGAGTAAAAAGGGGGCAGTGTTCTCCCTGAATTATGATTATTATGATAACTGTGATAGTAATTTTGATGGTCATGATAATAACAAATACTGAGCATTTGCTGGGTAGCAGGCACTCTACTAAATGTTTCGTATCTGTTATCTCATTTAGTCCTTAAAACAGTTTTATGGGGGGAGGGTATAGCTCAGTGGTAGAGCACTTGCTTAGCATGCACGAAGTCCTGGTTTCAAAACCGAGTACCTCCATCAAAAAAAAAATTAAAACAGTTTTATGCAAATTTAAAAATAATTATTCATATTTTAGAGAGAAAACTGAGGCTCACACATATCAAACTACTTGCTTAAATCACACAGCTAGAAAGGGGTGGAGCCAGGATTTGAGATCTGCGGTCTGTCTCCAGACTCAGTAGTCATAACTACTGTACTCTCGCATTTCTTCTTAACACGTAGGGGAACTGGATTCCTATTTTACAGCTGAAGAAACTGGCTCAGGGAGAAACAAGCTCACATAGATAGGAAGTGGGAGAGCCAGGAAACAAAAAGACTGACCTAGATGTTTTGAAAATACTAAAACAGAAGAAGGGACAGGAAAAGAAGAAAGCGAATAGGAAAAAAAAAAAAATCACTAAGCATATTTATCAGTTAGTGTTCAACTGCAAAAAGAAAAGTCACTCTAAGTATTTACAAATGGCAGAATCGAAGACAGGGAATGAGTTACACAGGTGGCGGTCGAGCCAAGCTGCGCAGGGGGTGGTGCGGTAAACCAGAGATTAGCACGAGGAAGAAACCAACACCACTTGTGGGCTGGGAGGCCAAAGCGGGTGAGTGGTACTGGACGGCAGGCTTCTGGGCGACCCAGTGTTACCGCAGGGGCCCAACCGATGCAACAGGCTGGAGACGATAGACATAAAATTAGACGTACTCGACCGGGAAGACCCCAGCGTTACCAGAGATGCCGCCAAGGCTGAGGGGTGTATCTGAGTTTATAGGAGACTCAGCTGTGAGAATAGAATTTAAATAACTTACCCTGATAGCACAGTGCAAGAAAAAATAGTGAATGCCAGCCCAGAAGTTCTGATTCACTAAATCTTGGATGGGACCTCAGATTCTGCATGTCCCATGAGCTTCAGGGGTTGCTGATAATAGCTGGCCCGCGGGAGGCACCTGGAGCAGTAGTGTAGACACTTACTTGCTGAGTGAGTCGTTCAGCTGTCCCGCCGCAGGGTCTCCTGAGCACCTGTGATTGTAACCAGTATATGTAACGTCACCCACCCTCACCCCAGCGCACCCCTCCGCATGCACTCACGAGGGTGGGCAAATGGCAGAAGCTCATTTATTAATTCAGTGACAGATCAACATCTCTGCCAGTCAATATTTTGATAATATTTACTTGAAAATAGAAATAAAAGTCAATCAGTCATTATTGCAAAGTCTTTTTATGAGTGTCAAGTAGTTAGAAACAGTACCTTTTTCCTTCTCATCTCTCTTTTTCCCTCTTCTCATCTCTTCTTCTTCTTCTTCTTCTTCTTTCTCCTCCTTCTTCTTTCTTTTCTTTCTTCTTCTTTCTTTCTTTTTTCTTTCTTTCTTTTCTTTCTTCTCTTTCTTCCTCTTCTTCCTTCCTCCTTCTTTCTTCCCTATTGACGTATAGTTGATTTACAATGCTGTATTAGTTCCTTGTGTACAGAATAGTGATTCAGTTTTACATATATATTATCTTTCATTATAGATTATTATAAGATGTTGAATATAATCCCTGTGCTGTACAATAGGACCTAGTTTATCCATTATATATACATATATATATATATATATATATATATATAGTTTGTATCTGCTAAAACCAAACTCCTGACTTGTCCCTCCCCCCGCCTTCCCCTTTGGGAACCGTAAGTTTGTTTTCTGTGTCTGTGAGTCAGACACAGCACCTTTCTTTTTCAGATTATGATGGTGTGGGCACTGAGACGTGATTATTTTAACACTGGCCTAATTTCTTAATTTAGGATTTGACTCATGGTTAGGCAAGTGTTGATTTTCAGAGTTAGTGTCACGCTTCCCTGAGATGCACCCGTGGCACATTCACTAACCTTCACTGGGGGTGGGAAAACCCACTTGGTGGTTTTAACTGCTTGCCTGTTCACAGTTGTCTCATTGTTTCCTCTCTTGTACACAGTCAGGGCTTCACTCAGGGAGAAGCACCTGCTGCCCTATTCTAACAGCCACTCAGATGTATATTCTTTATAACTTTAGTAAATCTTAATATACACAGACAACTTCTTTCCTCTGAGTCTTCACTTCCTTGGTCTCTCCATCACAGCAAATGACTCTAAGCCTCAATTCCTTTGGTGGTGGCTCACCCTTTGTAAGCCCTGATTGAATTCTTTTCATTTGGTCAAGCCTTTTTAAAAGACATGAATCCATTTTGTATCTGCCACTCTAGAGTCACATTTCCTTCACAAATGGGGTATTACTCAGCTCCTTAATCCTGTGTTTCTCCCTAGAACTAACATCCATTTGCTTCCTGTTCTGTTTTTTTCCCAGCCAGATTTCCAGTTTATTTTTCGGTTGTGCTTGAGAGCACAGGCATTGAAATATTTTTGCGACACATGCGTCATGCTGGAACTCTTAGAGATTAAGGTGGAATGATTTATTCTCAAGTTCAAGTTGTTATAGACAATGAACATTTAAAAGAGTGTAACCTCATTTTTACTGAAATGTTAAATGCCAGGTTCCCCCTCCTTGGGTTTTTTTTTTTTTTTTTTTTTTTTTTTTGCCATGAAATTTCAGGCAAATAGAAGAATGTGGGGACTACAGCAATAATTAGTTACCTCTTTCCAAAGGAATGTGCAAAACAGATGATTCAGCAGGAAAATAGGATGTAAAGGACAGTACTGATGTAAATGATTTTGGTCTCCTTCGGGTCATTAAGAGCCCTAGTTCCCACACAAATACATGTGTAAGTTCTAGGAAGGAGACGATGCTCAGAAATGACCAATTTTCTTTGTCTTTAGACCAGGAGGTACCTAAGCCAATACACAGATGTGATCATTCTTCCTCAATTAAAGTTTGCTGGAAGAAAAGAGCTTGCTACCTTCTTTGCAACCCTCAATCCAATATGGTCTGTAATGACCTTTTTAAAAATTTTTTTTTAAAAAATTATTTATTTATTTATTTATATTTAATTTTATTTTTTGTAATGACCTTTAAACACCCAAGTCCCCATCTCCTGACTAAAAAGCATCTATATCCCTGTTTCATATCACATCACAAAGAAACTTATTCTTGTGATATGTACCATCCTTGTGAGAGAGCGTAGTACATGATTTTGTATTTTTTAATTCATTTTAATCTACAGGTAGGAGTCTAGTTTTTAAATGTTATTGGAATTCACATTTTAAAAAGAAAAACACTTAAAATCTTCATAACAATAAACTTTTGACCTGTGTCCTCCATGTAGTTTTTTTTTTAACATTTTTTATTGATTTATAATCATTTTACAATGTTGATGGACATTTAGGTTGTTCCTATGTCTTGGCTATTGTAAATAGTGCTGCAATGAACATTGGGGTGCAGGTGTCATTTTGAAGTAGGGTCCCTTCTGGATATATGCCCAGGAGCGGGATTCCTGGGTCATATGGTAAGTCTATCCCTAGTCTTTTGAGGAATCTCCACACTTTTCCATAGTGGCTGCACCAAACTGCATTCCCACCAGCAGTGTAGGAGGGTTCCCCTTTCTCCACACCCTCTCCAGCATTTGTCATTTGTGGGCGTTTGAATGATGGCCATTCTGACTGGTGTGAGGTGATACCTCATTGTAGTTTTGATTTGCATTTCTCTGATAATTAGCGATATTGAGCATTTTTTCATGTGCTTATTGATCATTTGTATGTCTTCCTTGGAGAATTGCTTGTTTAGGTCTTCTGCCCATTTTTGGATTGGGTTGTTTGGTTGTTTCTTATTAAGTCGTATGAGCTGCTTGTATATTCTAGAGATCAAGCCTTTGGCGGTTTCATTTGCAAAAATTTTCTCCCATTCCGTAGGTTGTCTTTTTGTTTTCCTTCTGGTTTCCTTTGCTGTGCAGAAGCTTGTAAGTTTCATTAGGTCCCATTTGTTTATTCTTGCTTTTATTTCTTCTAGGAGAAAATTTTTGAGATGTATGTCAGATAATGTTTTGCCTATATTTTCCTCTAGGAGGTTTATTGTATCTTGTCTTATGTTTAAGTGTTTGATCCATTTTGAGTTGACTTTTGTGTGTGGTGTGAGGGAGTGTTCTAGCTTCATTGATTCACATGCTGCTGTCCAGTTTTCCCAACACCATTTGCTGAAGAGACTGTCTTTATTCCATTGTATATTCTTGCCTCCTTTGTCGAAGATGAGTTGACCAAAAGTTTGTGGGTTCATTTCTGGGCTCTCTATTCTCTCCAAGTAGTTTGATCAAAGAACTTATAGGTGTTTTCATGCACAGTCTGGAATATGAAGATTGGAAAGCCCATGGCCTCACTTGTGTGTATTGCGTGTAAATCTGGTTTTGTTTTGTTGTTTTGTGCTCTTTGGGCTCTTTGGTCCATTTTGTTTTGAAGATCAGACAGTGATCACTCTGAAAGTTTAAAACCAAGGATTTGTACCTGTGATATTTACTGTAAGTCATAGAGCATTCAGTAACTATCAAAAAAAAGTCTCCAAAAAAGCCCCCAAACTTCCTTTTCCTATTCTCTTGCCTCTGCAAGAATTTTCTGTGCATGTGCAAGGCTCGTGCTGGTCACACATATGCACTTTGTAGGCTGATGTTGAGAATGACACTGCCTCTTCCCTCCCATAACACGGATAAACTTTAAGGGAAAATGTACTGAGAATGGGATTTCAAAATTGGACATGACATAGGTAAACAGGGTGGGATGTGGAGATGATCCAAGCAGTAGCAAGAGTGCACAGTTTTAGAGCAGGTGTCTTTAAAGGCTGGGTCCCTTCCTTCAAGGAACCAGAGAGACAATGTCCATAGCTCAGTGTGAGCTCTTTCTGAAGTTTTCAACTGGATGGAGAGATTTAATTGTTTAACTTGGGTATCACTCTAGAAAGGCACAGCTTCAGAGGTGGGAAGTAAATCGGGGTGGCATCTGTCCTGTGGGCCATCAGTATGCTGCTCACTTCATCAAGGTCCATCCTCACTGTTGGGTAGGGGAAGCAGTGGGTACGATTCCAGGGTTGAAAACCATTTGAGAATTTTGAGGACCAGAAGTGGGCTAAGCCCCAAACTTGGCTGAGTGGCTCAAGCCTTGCTGTGAATTGCATTCTTTTTCCTTTCTCCCCACTCTGGCATGGATTTCATTGACTTCTCTTTAGAGTTGGATTGTGAATTCCATGAGTGGAGGAACTATCTCTGGTTCTATGCTTCTGTATGCCTGTCATCAAAGATACTATCTGGCACAAAGTAGAAATTTGTTTAAGGAATCAATTAAGAAAAAGCATTCAGGAACCAAAGAGGCAGAGAAAAGAACTTACTTGACTTTTTGGATCAACTTCCCCTGTATATGAGTGTTTTCCTTTTTAGAATGAGAATCACCACTATTAGAAAAATGAAGATATAATTCATGTACCATAAACACCACCCTTTTAAAATACTCAGTTTTTTGGGCTTTAGTATATTCATAAGGTTATGGAACCATCACCGCTGTCTAATTCCAGAGCATTTTCATCATCCCCCCGCAAAACCCCATGTATGTTAGCGGTCACTCCTCATTCCCTCCCCACCCCACCCTGGCAATAACTAATCTACTTTCTATACATATGGATCTGGAAATTTCATGTTCATGGAATAACACAATATGGGGCCTTTTAAATCTGGCTTATATCACCTTAAAATGTTTCCAAGTTTCATCTATGTTGTAGCATGTACTATTTATTAGAAAAAAAACAACAACTATTCTTTCCTCATTGAATTGTCTTGGC
Organism: Camelus ferus; assembly: GCF_009834535.1. Lineage (NCBI taxonomy): Eukaryota > Metazoa > Chordata > Mammalia > Artiodactyla > Camelidae > Camelus > Camelus ferus. The sequence continues at coordinate 115,843,708 of NC_045696.1, read as the reverse complement.
ACCCTAGTTGAAAATAAATTGACCATGAATGCATGGGTTTATTTTCTGGACTCTGAATTCTATTTCATAAATCTGTTTGTTTACACTTCTGCCATTAGCACACAATCTTTATTTCTCTAGCTTTGTAATTCTTATATCAGCAAATGTGATTCCTCCAACTTTGTTCTTTTTTTTTTAAGATCGATTTGGCTCTTCTAGGATTTTTGATTTCCATATGAATCTTGGGATCAGCTGGCCAACTTCTGCAAAGAAGTCAGCTATGATTTTGAAAGAGAATGGGTTGAAGCTATAGTACATCAATTTGTAGAATATTGCCATCTTAACAAGAGTAAGTCTTCCAATCGATGAACATGAGATATCTTTACATTTACTTAGGTTATCTTTAACTTCTTTCAGTGATGTTTTGTAGTCTTCAGTGTACTAGATTTGTACATCTTTTGTTAAGTTTATTTCTCAATATCTTACTTTATGCTATTGTAAGTGAAATAGTTTTCTTAATTTCATTTTCAGATTATTCAGAGCTTATGTATGAATATAGAATTGTTCTTTGTAAAATGATCTCGCATCCTGCAGTGTTGCTGAGTTTGTTTATTAGCTCTAATTGTGTATGTGTGTGTGTGTGTGTGTGTGTGTGTATTTTTTAGGAGGTGTATATATATATATACACTTATATATATATACTTATATATATAATATATATATATATATATTACTTCTTCCTTTCTGACCTGGATAATTTTATTTCTCTTTCTTGCCTAATTGCTCTGGCTAGTTACAATGTTTAATAGATATGGCAAGAACAGACACCTTTGTCTTGTCTCTGAGCACCATCTCTTAGAAATAAAAGCCATATAGATTTATAGTTCCAAAACTGGCTTTTAGCTCATCGTTAAACTTTCTTTCCAGCCCAACTTTTAATTATAACTTCTGACACAGAGTAGCATTCATTTAATAGCGTTGAAAGGGGACATGTGATAAAATGTAAAACACATAACTTGTTTTTAAAAACTGAACTTTTATTGGGGTAAGAGAATGCCTTTTCACAGGGAGCAAAAGTGATAAATATTTTAAAGAGAATTGCAGGTAAAATACTATGGATTTTCACATGAGGGGGAGAAGACATTCCTGGAAAAATTATAGAAGAACATGTTTGATAGGGATCTGGCAGAAAAAGAAGGATTCAGACATACAATGATGCAAGATTTTGGCTTTCAAGTGAAGCAAAAAATGTATACAAAACATGGAAGTGGGAAAACATGAGGCATGTTTGGAAAACTCTTGAGTAATTCAGTTTTGGAAAGCTCAAATTGTCAGAAATAAAAGTCAGGAGTTTCTGAGAAATCTAGGTCATGAATGGAGTCAATGAAAAGGACAATGATTTTTAAACACTGGGATTAATATAAATGTTTGAACTGGAAAGTAATAATAAGACCTAGATTTTAACGGGATTTAATATATGTAAGGCACTTTTCCACATACTTTCTATGTGTAGCAAAGGCTCTTAGGATTCACCTCTTCTTACCAAATTTGCTTTCAGAAAAACCTGTGGCTCTCTGTATTTGAGACTTCTTCTGGATGCAGGACCCCACTAAGTATACAAATAGGAAAAGGCGGAAGTTCTGGAGAATTAATAACCCTGGAAATAGCCCTCAACCAATAGACAGAGTATTGGTAGATAATACTGCAGCATCCTCGCCCTTGGTCAGAATAACTCAGCTGTGTTCTGTGCTGTCTCCCAGAATTCCCCAGTGGGACCAAGTTCTATTTGATCACAGCAGCAACTTGCCTTAATTTGCCTCCTTCCCTTCCCTGGTTCACTCTTCTACTTCCCAGCTGTGCTTCCTGAAATCACTTCCCAAATAAACTATTTGCCCTCAAAGATCTTTCTCAGGGTCAGCATCTGGGGGAATACATCTTTAAAAAAATGTGTCATCTCCTTTATTACTTACAACAATGCTCAGTGTCTTCATTTTACAGACGAGGACACTAAGGTATAAAAAAAATTTGGTCATTTGTCTAGTTCACAAAATTAAAAAAAACAACATAGGCAGAATTCAAATTCAGACAGTCCATCTCTTAACATCTATTAAAAGCTATGCCCTCTTCTCCCATGATATATTGATTCATCAGTTGCATCTTTGATATTTTGCAGTGACTCTGATGTCAACAGGCTGAGAAAGAATAGCCAGGGTATATGTGTGTGTGTGTGTGTGTGTGTGTGTGTGTGTGTGTGTGTGTGTGTGTGTGTGTGTGTGTATAACGGTGCAAGGAACAGACCCAACCACAGAAGCTTGCAAACACGCCATGTTTCAGCAGCCCCTTCAGACCTGCCTGCTTCCCCAAAGACCTGTGGAGGTAGGGGTAGGGTATATCATAAACCATTTTTGCTCCTTCTCATGAAGAAACTAGCAGATGAACCTAAAGATGTTCATGTCCTTCTGGTTGGTCACTGAGTTGTACTGAGAACATTGTTCCCACCAGACTGCTTGACCTTCTCAATTTCAAACTTTTGTGCCCACTACTGGGTCCTTCTTATGGTCCTGCCTTCTAACCTAAGGCACTAGCAGGTATTTGGGAGCCTTTGATCCATGGTGGTGTGAAATTAAGAAGGGTGGCAGTAGCTGTAAACTTCAGAAGGAACCAAGTTTTGGGAGCCTGAATGTGTCTAGAATCAGTATACTCTGATGTACTTGGGACCTGTTTTTGGCTAGTATATTGCGGGCAAATATCTGAAACCTCATAAACAGGCTTGAAAACGTACTTTTTCCTATAAGCCAAAGAACACACGTGTGATCTTGGCTAAGGCACTTGACATATCTGTGGGACAGATTCCTCTTATGTAAAAAGGAAAATTCAGTGTTGGCTATTGTTGCTAAAAGACATGAATGTGTGATGTCTTCTTGTTCGAGCACTATAAAATACGGAAGGTAGCATCTTTTTTTTCCTTTTAGCTGCATTTCTCATAAAGGATTCTTCTCCATGTCAGTTCCAAGAGACAGTAACAGAGAAAAGAATTCTGGGGTCAAGTAAATTAAGAAAGTGTTGCACAGACAATGACCTCTTCTGGGATATTTCCAATGCACATTAACCTAGAAGAGGTTCTGGAGAGTCTTTTGGTGAAGAGACCACTTAACCTAGGATTTCCCAAATTTATTTGACCACAGAACATTTTGTTCATTTAAGAGCCATGTACGTTCCACAGGACACATTTTCTGTGATTCTATTTTAGGAGACTATTCTATAGCAAAGAATGGATTAAGAATGTTCTTTTAAAAAATGTGTTTAAAGTTCATGAGCTATGAAGCATGTAAGCACAATTTGGTGGCTGCAAATGATTAGGAAATGGATTAATGAAACACAGTAGAGCAGAAGAAGTGAGAAATGAGAACTGAATCATTTTTTTGCAGCCTCGCCTTGCTTTGCTGCAGTGCCATATTGGGTCTGCTTATGTGGCCACATGTCAGCCCTGCCTTCACCATTGTTCATGGGGCTGCTCGTGCTGGTTCTGTTCTTGCTCCCTATGGCCTCGCTATGCAGAGCAGAATAGTGTTAGGAAAGAATGCACTATCTTCTCAAGAATTCGTAGAGCGGACAGACAACAGGTTTTCATCATGCATCCCAGCAACCGTTCTTATTATTCCAAAGCTTTTGAATTGTGTCCTCAAAGGGGGTTCTTTTCCCTTCACTTCCAGGCTTCTGTTTCTTCCTCACCAGATCCTCCTAGAAAGTTCTAGATATCTCTCTCCTCTACCATGTTGAAAACTCTACTCTTGCCTTGCTACTACTCCAGATTTTTATCCCCTTGTCCATTTATGTACTTAAATAAATGTAAAAGCACCTCTACTTACTATGTTGCTCCATGTTACAGGTAGCAACTGAGTGGTCCTCTTTGTCTATTTGAGCAGGCTCTTAGGATCTAAGCCCAAATCAGCTTATCGAAGTATTTTTTTCCCCAGATATGTACATGGTATCCCCATCTAGCATTTTAGCAAATGAAATTTTCTCTATCAATTTCATCTTAAAAATGAGAAGCTGACCATGTTCCACGAAAGAGATTTTTACATTACTTTTGAACAAATTAAAATTGAAAGTGTATTCGACAAAAACTTTGGTGTCTCCAAGATATTCTCTGTTTTGTATTGGATAAATCAAAGTATCCCTAGGGAATTTCTTTTAGGATTTTACTGAGATAAAACTTCTAACAAAGTTCTTCCAGAGTAATTCTGGGTGAGATCTCTACAGCAACGTTTGAATTTTTGTCAGCTCCGTTTCTCTCTCTTGGTAGAGAGTGGTCGATGGGCATCTCAGATGCAAAGACTAACCAAACTAGAACATAATCCTTTCAAAAATCAGGAGCTTCATCGAAATGCTCACTAGAATAGGTCGCTAAGTTAGTTCTTCCATTAACATTGCTGTTATTAAAACCACAAAAGAATGCTCATGTGAAGTAGAAATAGTACCATGTCCTCTTAGACATATGGCACTGGTGAATGAGATTTCTGCAATTATATCTTTCTCTGTATAGCGCACATTCATTTAAAACATCACTAGTCCATTGGTGTTTTCTTACTAAATACTCTTCCTCAACCACACCCAGTCAACATTTCTGGCACCAGAACGGGGCCATATGTGGACTTATATGTTCATCAGAAGTTACATCAGTGTTCCTTTAATTAATAGACCTCAGAATAATTACATAATCAAATGTGATTTTGTTAAAAAATGTTTGTTCTCAAGGTGAACCTAGTTTGTTTTTTCATCCCTAAACAATGGGATTGGCTGCACCATGAACCAGTTGGATTAACACTGTTTGTGAACTATGGGATCTGAGTTGCAGTGACAGCAGATTCAGCAAGCCTGCCTTTAAAAATGGAAAGTGACTTTAAAAATGGCATTAGAAAAGGCTTGACATAAATACGAATTGAAACACATCTTCACTAGAGACTTGCGTAAGTATTTAGATTTCCGATTTCCAGATGTCAAACTGGTAGTATATTCCCTTCAAAATTGTATTATAATTACCAAACGTGTCAGTCACTCTTGGCAGCTGGCGGTTAGGTACACTGCATTCGGATCTAACTTCTGATAAATATATGGTATGGATAATTATTCATTACATGGGGACTGAGTCTTTCTAAAACCTGCCCTGTTTTCTTTTCCAGAAAAGTTACTGGGGCTGTATTAAAGAATGGGGATTCTTTTGGACCAAACTGATGAACTGGATAATTTTATAATTGTATAGGTGTTATATAAAAGTCATTTGTAATTGTATATATGTGATACAGTGCCAGATATTCAAATGCTAGATGAATATTAGATTAACCCTTTGTTTAAAAAATTACAATCTCTTTCTCTTGATGTTCTCAGTCACTTCTAAGAGAATGTTAATCCCGTGTTTTTTTTTTTTTTTCCTCTTAAGATTCATTGCATGTCCATTCACACTTTCCCTTGTACAAAAAAAGAATATGTATTTCAGAAGATCTGGGGAAAAGATATGAAAATGTACTTCTCAATGTGAAAATGGAAAAATAGGGATGCTTTTTCACTGTTAGTCCTGTTTCATTGAGGATGAGAAAATCATAGGTACCCGTCCTCGTATTAGGACTAGAAAATGTTCTTCATGGAGCCTGAGGGTTCTTTTGTCACTGCTGGAAACTGGGCAGGTATAAGATTGAGTAACTTTAAGTAAACTGTTTTTCCAGTATTTCCACTTCCCAACTCATAAAGAAGTTAAATAAACCAATCTGTTAGGCTTTACTTTCATAGAAATAATCTATGGTGTTTATTTCCTCAATCACACTTTTACTTTTGCTCCTCCCGTATGTCCTTAAGCAGGGCAGTCCAGAAGCCCCATGGCTGTTACACAAAGAGAATTTTCCCTGGCATCAAGCATGGTCTGCCTCTTGAATATTAACCCATTATGCATTTTGTTTCCTGATTTGTTTCTGGGATTCCTGGGTCCTGACCCCTGGGATTATTTCCTGACCACAGTTTTCCACTTGCCCATGTTAAGCTAATTACTGACCTTATTCTTTTAGTATTGGACCTCATCATCTCCATTTAGTTGTACATGAAGGCTAATTCCCAACATTGGGGTAATTCTATGGGAGGAGCTTCAACAAAAAAGTACAAATCCACTTCCTTGCAATGCTAGTCAAAGTATGAGCCAAAATTGATTGTATTAAATCATGGGTCAAGCATATGTGGCAATTTTGTAATCAAACTCTGTGATTCTTTGATTCTTTACCTCCAAGTTATCAGACATACATCCTATTTTCTGCTCTTTCAGAGTAGGTTTTAATGGTTCTATTGGGATGCAAATGGAATTGTATATTTCAGTGCTAATTAGTTACAAATTGCATAATATTGTGGAAAAAGTTCAGACTTGGAGTCGGAAAATGGGAAATTTGAATCTGGACTATTGCTTATGGTAGTTGCTGTGTGACCTAGGGCAAGTCGTTTTGAACTCTTTTAATTTCATCTGTAAAAAGAAAATAATATTAACAACAATGATAAGAACATCAAATGTATGAGATAGTTGTGAGGAATCAAGAAAATTGCCATGTAATTATGAAGAAAAAAAAAAAGCATCGACAGTAGATTTCTACACTGATGGTCTAATGTTCACTTCATTTTCTTCTTCTAGATAGCAACAAAGGTGGCATTCTTGTGAACTACACCATTTAAGCACATCTTCTTTCTCTATCAGACCAGAAAGATCTGATGGTATTTGCCCTTTCTGTTCTCAGGTAGTGTGAGTTCTGTTGCTCTGAGCCTGGGAAGACGAAGGTAGATTTCCAGGTCTCTGCATCCTGGACGACTAGTTGCATAGTCAACAGGAATTCCCATGAGGGGGCAGGGAGATACAAATATGAGAAATGGCCTCTTATCATGAAAAGAGCATAAGCTTTAGAGCCAGACAGACCTGGGTTTGAAAACTGTCTCTACCATGTGCCAGCTAACTGTGTGATCTTACACTTGCTACTTAACCTTCTTCAACTTCATTTTCTTCACTGGTCAAAATGGAGAATGTAGCATATTGGGCAATCAGCCCAAAGAGGGTACTTTTATTCCCATTCATGGAATGTCTCTACAAAAGTTTACCAGAGCTTTTATTAGCTTAGTTTTTGAAGGAGTATTTCAATTTGAAGGTGTGATAAAGGCAACAGACAACCCCTAGGACTCTCAGACTTAATATGTTGCTTTTCTGAATAGCCACACTCAGGGGTACTTCCCTCAGGGGGAGGATAAAGTGATAATTAAGCTAAGACCTTAGTGTGTGGAATAGCTTTAATGTTCAGTTTTAGAGGGTGTATGAATACGTACTTTCATCACCAAAGAAGTAAAGAAAGCTTCATTTAGGGTTAGGGGAGCATATATGATGCAGGAATTCAGCAGCAGAGGTATTTTTTCCTAAAATTTCTAAAAACCCTTGAATGCAGGAGACCCAATACTTTTAACTTTCAGAGGACAGAGGAAGTAAGAAAGGAAACTGTCTTACGGTCTTAACTTCTTACGTAAAAGAAGCCTAGATTTGAAGACAGAAAAATCTGGATTTTGAATCTGCTTTACCTACTGCTTACAGGTTTTGTGATCTTGGGCAAGTTTCTTAAACTTACTGAATCCTCAAAGGGAAAAATGCTACTTCTAATTATAATCACAATAATAATAACACTAGTAAAAATAATACTTATAAACTTTTTTTGGTGTGGTTTAAAATAGCTAAATTTCCAAAACTTTCTGTTTAATAGGGATGACATAAATCATTGACAGCAATAATATTATATGTTGGGAAGTCTTAATTTCTGGTCACTTCACTTTATAACCTCTTGTAATAAAGAGGACAACATTCCTGTGATCTAACCCTTTTAAAATCTCCCCTCCTATTACTGCGCGTTTTGCTATTTTTTTCTATGAAAATTCTTGCACATGCTTCCCAGAACTCATAGGTTAAATTTTCTCTAGGTTATTGCTTTTGTCAGGGTTCCATCAGGAAATCAGAAGCCTCTCAAAGTAATAGAAATTTGAGTGTTTAATACAGAGAAGTTGAGACTAATAGAATCATTGCAAGTTCAGGCATTAAAAATGAAAGTATATTAAAGAATAAGATATGATAAAAACCTTGTGAGAAATTTTCTTACTTCTTGACGTTTGAGACTGTTAAGGGGGACTGCTCTGTAGGGCCAATTTTCAAAAGCCTTGTCTGAAGAAACCTAGCATTCTCATGGCCTGGGAGTACAGGCAAAATGATTCAAGCTGGACAGAAGTATGCAAAAATCAAATGCTGAATATATAAATGATCTAAATGACAAAGTGAATGAGGAGGTATCCATGGAGACCAGTTTATTTCCATAGACAAATTTTTACTTAAACCTACTTTTCCAAGGACACTTACAGAGGCTGAAAAGGGGGTATTTAATCAGATGTGGTTTCAAAAGAGTTCTGAAGGTAGCTAAAGGGCAGTGGAAGGTCACAGTTGCCCAAGATGGTAGTCACGGATTTGAGTCTTGATTCACAAACATGCCATCACTATACTTTTGAAAAAATTGTATTACTTCTCAATGTCCAAGTTTCATCATTATGAGATAGGTATAATATCAGTCAAAGTATTTTTTATTTTAACATGAACATTATTGGTAAACTTTATAAAGAAAAAGAATAGTTATTATATGAGATAAAAATAATATGACTAAAACTAAAGCTCTAATTTCATTGAATAATTGCAAAGACCAATCAATAGAACCTCTTAACTATTTTAGAGTCAAGAAGGGCCAAGATTTTACCTTAGGGCAGAAAATGAAAAAGGATGAAATGGAGAATATGGGACTACTTGGTTCTTATTTTGTACCTATGTCTTTTGCCAAAGGGACTTAGCTTTAAGTTCAAAATGACAGCGCAGGTGCAGTTAAAGACAGACTTGAAGCTTAACATTGGGGAAGAGATAGCAACTTTTCTTTTGGCAAAGATTTATTTAGTGTCTACTGTTAGCTAGACTGTGTTAGGCTCTGGGTGTGAAGAAATGAAGGCCAAGTTCTTGATCATATAGCCACAGTTTTGTGGGAAATTTATAGGACAGGATACTGCTGTTTTCAGGGAGTTATGTCCTAGGCTAGTAAGTGAAATTGAAGAAGCTCTTTAACAGAGTCACTGAACACTAGTTTTATGATGAATGAATAAAGAATTAAATCACTGTTAGTTAAGACATTTTTGAGAACAGCAGAACTTCTGGAAGATAGGAGATGAACAAGTATTACCTCTTAATTTCACTGAGCTTCAATTCCTTATTTATAAAGTGGGGACGAATCTTCAAACAACCCCAGAGTTTTGGCAAACCATCTCATTGCATCCTTGAAATGAGATCAGTAAACCGTGACATAGATTTATAATCTGCAATTCATTAAATTATGATGACTCCAACATGTTGGTGATTAGATTAAAAAACCTGGAAGGAAGGCTCTTGTGGCAAAAGATAGGCTTCATCCTTGGTTACATTTAGTCCTAAATTTAACCAATAATTCAAATGAGTGTAGAGGAAACATGATTATTAGCTTTTTAGATGACACAGATTAAAATCTAAATAATGCGATTTATAAAGTAAACCTTTGTGCAAGTATCTAAATGAAAAAAGAATGATAAACTGAATAAAACAAAATAAAATACATAATGAATACTTGCAAATTTCTAGATTCGTAAAACCAACCTGCACAAGAACTCAATGAAAGATACCTGACTTAATCTATGTATAGAAAATGACCTACCAATTACCAAATACCTACTATTTGTTGAACTGCTACATTTTGTCAGTTCAAAAGTTAACAGCATGATGTAGTTTCCAGGAGACTTGATATTCTTTTATGCTACATTAACAGTTGTGAAGTTATTCAGAACAAAGGCATAATTTAGTTTTCTGTTCTCAGGAGAAAACAATGTTCTGCTCACTGGAAGGCATCCCATCTTCAGAGGAACAAGATGCATTATTTTGCTTCCATATTAGAGAGAAGAAAAATGCAGCTGGGTAGGGGTTAGCTAAATACGCTAGAAGATCTTGACTTTGTGGCACTAAGAGAGCATTTAGCCTCCCAAAGTCGAGAATCTATCAAAAGCTCAAATTTCAGGATTCCACATGAAAGAGGCTGGACTTAGGGAAAGACCTCAGCCCATGTATGAGATTGGAATTCTTTCTGAGTAATCGGGGACAAGACCAGTCACGGTTCTGGAAAAGTATGTCAGAAACTGGGGGAAACCTGAACTCCCCAGAGCACTTAGCTGCTTAGGGCTCACCCCAAAGGCTACCATATACTATGCTCATAGCCATGCAACTAACCTCAGACTTTGCCTGCTCATGGGGGTGGTGTTCTTAAGATCTTGGCTAGATTGGTTGGGGTTGGATGAAGGAAGACACTCATTATTAATATGTTTAGCCTCAAGGGCTCCATCTGAGTGGGCAGAGGAGAAAGGGAGCTGTTCAAATTCCTGATCAAGCATCAGTCAGCAAGATGCTGTTTGGGGACTTACAGGGGTTGGGGGCTTTATGACCAGAGAGTCTGGTTTTGGAGAAAGGACTTGAATTTATGCACATTTGGGCTAGATGGATACTAAAACACCATTCAACTTGATTCCCCGATTCCACACACAACAGAGAAGTAAGCCTAGCTCCGTTGACGCCGTTTATTTGCCTTTGTGGTTCCTCTTTACCCTGAGGACTTAGCCGATACTTCAAGACAAATCATTTCCTAAGCACATAAGCAGGAGAAGAATTTCTTTCTCCCTCTTTTTTCCTTTAGAGAGATACAAAGTGACCTACAACACTTGGCAAGTACCCGGTTTCTGGCACAAGGTAGATTCAGAGAGATTTTGAGAACAGCACAATTCGGTCAGTTGGGAATGAAGAACAATATACTTTACAGAATACCTCAAAGCCAGACAGGAAAGGAGGCGAAATGGAATAGCTTGTCGATCTCCTTGGTACACACGGCTGTGCTCAGAACAGATACCAGGAGGGCATGGGTCTGAGAAGATAAGGCTCCTTTCCTTTTTTTGAGCAGTTCTATTGTGAAGGCAAGGTCAGAAACGCTAATAAAACAGTGAAAACCTACGTTAGATTGTACAGACCACAAGGGCTTGCTTCTCGTTGCTAATTAATGTTATCACAAGAGGTGGCTAAAATGAGAATATTACCCACTAGTAAATTAATAGGATATGCTGAAACAAACCACAAGGGAGGAATTGCCTCTGCTAAAATAGTATAAAAGAGATTGCCACTGGCAAATGGTTCATGTTAAAAGAGTTTTCTACATTATGTATAAACTCTAAGAGATATGACTTACAGTATGCCATGAATCTTTAATTGAGAGAAAGTCATTTGCACAGGATACAGGGTGATGGCAAACCCATATGTCCTTTTGTATTATCCATACCGAATGTTGATTGTGAACAATTTGAAAGGAATACGTTGCACGGATTATCATCCCGCAATCAAATCAGTTCGGCAACATATGCGTCTACATTTGCTGCAGAAGTCAGCACATTCTCTCTCTCCTCAGAGTTGTCACCTTTGACTGTGGTCTAATTGCTCGCTGCAGTTCCATGGAACTCAAACTAGGCTGATTCATTGATGTAATTCCCAGAAAAGCCAAGAAAAATCTATATGAATGATTTTGGAAGTGAGACTTAACTTTTTTATTAAAAATTCGATTTTTATTCTGTTTTCCTAAAAAGTTGAGAAGTGGGGAGAAGAAGGTCTGGATAGGATGGAGAAAATGAAAAGAATGCAAACAAAAGTAATATTGAATGGAAAAGAAATATGTTGAGAGGCTGATACAGCAGCTCACAGATTGAGTCTCAGACCTGAAACTCTAAGGTGTAGTTAGGTAAATATATTAATAACTTTCCATGCTCACAACCTATAAACCCCATTCATTAGCAATTAAAAAAAGATATTAGCATATCCCTCTCTATTGTCTTCTCATTGTCTCAGAAACCGAATCTACGGGGTCACATCCTTCCTAAGGTGTTTATGTATTTTGTTTGTTTACCTTATATAACTAACCAGCCAACTGAATTCTATCTATTCTTTTGTTGTCGTTTAAATATTCTCTGGTCATGCCTTCTGTCATTATCCTTGACTTTGCGTTTTTATCTTTATGGAAGTCGTCACACATTCTTTTTGTCAGTTTTGATCAGCAGCTGCCATTCCTCATCTTAACTAACTTCTCTTCCGTTTGTCAGGATCTTACCAGATCCTATAGCTTCTGTATCTAACGCTCTTGATTTTCCTCCCAATTTCTTTTTTCTAGTTTTTGACTTCCTAACTGGAAGTCTATTTTTTTTTTACATACTTTTAAAATATTGGAGTCCTTTAGCTACATAATTTCCCTAAAAACTCCTGAAATCCTGTCTTCAGTTATTTGTAAGAGACTGATGCCACCTCAGGTTTTTGCCCCAGACAAAACCATTACCTGCCCTTCAGGCTGTCTTCAGATCAGATTCACCTGGACCATGCTCAGGCGTCCCAAACTCAGCTTGTCCCAAACCAAGCACGCTGTCTTATCCCCATTTTGCTTATTCTCTCAGTTCCAGAGCTAAGTGGCTGCTCCATGCTCTACTCAATTTCCTAGGACCCAAATCTCAATGTCATCTATGAGACCCTCTTCGCTTTACCTTGAACATCCAATATTTTACATTCTGTTGATTCTGCACCTTCTAATTATGTCTTAAATCCATCCATTTCTCCCCATTTTCGTAATATACCTTCTCTCACCTAGGTTTCTTCAATAGCATCCTGTATATTGCGCCTCTAGTCTTGCCCAAACTGAAAAAAAAAAAAATTAAAATATTCACACTGCAGAGTGATCTTTCTAATATACAAATCTAGACTATGACATTGTCCTGCTTAAAACCCTCCAATGATCCCCATCATCCTCAGAATTAAGTTCTCTGACATTGACTGCAAGCCTTCATTTTTTGTCTGCTGTTTAATTTTCTGTCCTTTGGTCTTTTTCTTACTCCTTCCCTGAAAATTCAGTCACTGTGAATTTCTTAAAATTCTCCAAATATCCCATATCTTATCCATTGTGCATGCTCCTCCCTCTTCCTGGATCACTCTGCTTCCTTTTTCTCTTCCTTCCTCTCTACTCTTTGCCTGATCCGTTCCTGGTCTGGCTTCGTTTCTTAGCTTATGTGTCATCTCTGATCTCTGTGACTGGCACAGCAGGTTCTCTGTATCAACTTTGTGCTTACTCATCTTATGCTATATCATACATTTCCTACTTTTTCATCTAATTCCTCTACTAGATTTGGAACTCCCTGCATCCAGGGAGTGTGCGTTTCTTTGGTGTTCAGTTTGGTAGCCAATACATGTTTGTTGAATGAGTAAACAAAAACAGAGTTCTAATTGATCAGGTCCAAGTTCCATGGGTACTACTGGAATCTTACCTCCCATATCAAGTCATCTACACTTACAGTTGGAATCTAGAATTTATCTGTAATGACTCTGCCTTCCTAATCCTATTCCGTTCCCACTACTTCCTGACACACCATAAGAAATATTGAAGTAGCTGATCTGACATGATAACTGAAAATGAATTCTAGCCTCAACTTGTCTATGACATACTATTCTCTGACAGGGCAGAGCCATAGTATCTTCAGTCTTTTTTTTATTATGACACATACAATATTTGAGAGTATGTGTACTTTATAGGAACATTTTAAAACAATAAAGCAAAACTCCATGGATCAACCACATTGCTCAAAAATTAGAACATTATCAGATCTTTTAAGACCCTGTAGGCCTCCCTCTGACTGAAGCTCACTTCCTCCTTCCTCAGATGTAACCACTAACCCGACTTCCATGTTTATGCCATCACTTCACTTTAACTTTTAAATATATAAGCAAAAATCTTTAAATATTATTTAGTTTTTCATGAATGGGGTATTTATTTGAGTACAAACATTAAATGTATTCTTTCATGACTCTTTATTTTCAGTGTTATGTTTCTGGAATTCAGCCATGAAGGAGCTAGAGTTTATTTATTTTCATTGTTAAATAATTTCATTAAAAACATATTTTGTATATACAAATGAATTTATATATGTGAATTTACATGAATTTATATATGGTTCTATAATTTGTTCCATAATTTTCCTTTCTTACAATGTTCTTCCCCTGTTCTAATATCTGTTGTTAATCTCACACAGTGAGTTGGAGAATATGTTCTTTTTTTCCTTTTTCCCTGAAAAGAAATCACTTTTCTGCTCCTTGGACATTGAGCTCATCTCTAGAATCATGTGGATCTGGTGTTTTCATTTGGGATAGCTTTCAACTACAGATTCTATTATTTTAATGATTACAGGACTGTTTAGATTCTCCATTATATCTTGAGTCAGTTTTTGCAACTTATATTTTTCTGGGAATTGGTTCATTTCAGAAGTATTTTCAAATTTATTTGCATAAGTGGTTCACAATATCTTTAGTAACTTTTAATCTCTGCTGTATATTTTTGTGTCTACACTTAAAATTAGCCAAGGGACTTATTTATTTTATTAGTCATTTTCAAATAGTCAATATATATTTTTGTTTGTTCACTCTATCCATGAAAAACAATTTCATTATTTTTGAATTTATTGTTTATTTTCTTTTGTTTTATTCTTGACAAAGAAATTATTTTTGCTTGTCTAATATCTTAAGTTGGATGCTTCACTCATTGATTTTTAGACTGTTTTATTTTCTAATATGTACTTACAAGCCTGTACATTTTCTTTCACATACTATTTCATATCTCACAAGTTTAATACATAGTATTTTTCTTACGGTTCAGTGCTAAATATTTTCTTATTTATACATTTATCTATTCTTTGACATCAAAACTCATTATCTAGAAGTTTCCTAAAAACTAACTTTAGAATTGAAATTTTTGAATTACTAATTATAATAATTATTCATAATCATTAGAATTATTAAAATAATTAATTGTGAACTATTCAGAACATATTACATCATACTCAGAGAACAGAGTCTTTAGGATGTCAAGTTTTAAACACTCTGATAAGGTAAAGGTGTGGAATATGATCTATTTCAGACAGTGATGCCAAGTGGTTAGACCTGCTGTTGCACGTGACTTTGAGTTCAGCCCTGTTCATTGTTCTGTTTTAATGTTCTAATTCTTTGTTTGAGTAGTTTGCCTCCAATTCTGACATCAAATTTGTTTCTTTCTTCTTGCACTTGTGTTAGTTTTACTTCATACATTTTAACTATGTTATTACGCTCATACAAGTTGGAATATTCCCCTCAGCTCCTGCAATGTATTAAAAGTTTTATTAACTTGTGTCTTCTTTATCTCTCATATTTGTTGCTTTAATATCACTTTTCCCACATGGCAGTAAAGCAAAAAGAAGAGACTTATTTTCCCATTGTTGTCATGTACCCAGCATATCTTTTTCATTACTTTACTTTGAATCCCTCTGTGTTCTTTAGGGTTACATGTACTCTTGTGAAAAATATGTAGATGATTTTTTAAAAAATTTCAGACTGAACATATTTCTATTTTCATGGGAGATATTATATCATTTTATTTTGATTTTGATTATGGACTTTAAAAAGGACTTCTAAAATATTTTCTGTGCTATTTCTTCTGTTTTTTTCTAATTGCTTTTTCTTGAATTTTAAGGTTGGTTGAGTTTGTTGTTACGATGATTGAGCTGTGTTTATTATTTAATATTTTCTGTATACCTACAGTATACATTTTTAGTAGTCATCTTGGAAATTTTAATATGCGTATTTAACTTATAAAAAATAGGTGAAGTACATACCTCACCATTTTTTTAAAGTAAGAACCTATTGCTGAAAGGTTTACTCAATTTTTTTTGTTTAAAATTGTCTTTAGTTTTTCTTACTCTTGAAAGAAAATTTTGATAGGTACATAGAATGCATTTTGAACGTATTATTTTCACTGTTTTCTAACATCCAATATGAAATCAGTGGTCAAATGGCCAGATTTACTGTTTTACAAATTGTAGGTTTACTGTTTTAAGGCTTTGACTGTTTTATTTTTTTAAATTTTTGTAAGAGGTTGGAAATACATGAATCTCTTTTTTTAATTGATGTATAGTCAGTTACAATGCTGTGTCAACTTCTGGTGTACTGCATCATGTTTCAGTCATACATACACATACATATATTTGTTTTCATATCCTTTTCGTTTATAGGTTACTACAAGATACTGAATACAGTCCCTGTGCTATGCAGTAGGTCCTCGCTGTTTATCTGTTTTAAATATAGTAGTGTGAATTTGCAAATGTCGAACTCCCAGTTTATCCCTTTGTACCCACTTCCCCCGCTGGTAATCATAAATTTATTTTCTATGCCTGTGAGTCTGCTTTTAAGCTCCTTTCTTTCTCAGTTCTATTATAAATATATGTGGGTTTTTTTTTTTTGTATTTATACTGTTGGACATTCATGTGCTTCCTTAATCCAAATTTATAAGTATTTATGCAATTGTGTTCATCAGTTTAGAAAAGTTCTCTTCATCCCTTCATATATTTCCTCTTCCTCTTTTTCTCTCTTTTCTTTCTCTGTAAGTTCAGTGAGACGTGTGATAGACAAAACTATTCCACCCTTCTTGTTTTATAACTTCTCTATTTGCCTTCATTTTGCCTTCTGGTATATTCTTTTAACATGTTTATTTCTATATTCCAGTTCCCTAATAACCTCTTAGTTTGCATCCAATTTGCTGTTAATCCAATTCATTGAGTTTTTACACTCTTCTCATTCTAAGAAATTCTGTTGGTTTCTTTCTCAAATGGGCCCATTTGTTTTTGATTGCTTTTAGGTCTTGGCGTTCCTTTTTATAACCTCGTTTTTTAAATGGTGTAAACATATTCACTGTTCCGCATCTGAACAATTTTGTGTTTATAGCTTGTGTGATCTGATTTGTTTGTTTGGATTTTTCATTGCATTATTTTCCTTCATATGCTATCAGTACAGTAATTTTAAGGCCCAGTTTAAGTGTGTTTCTCCAGGGAAAATGATTCTTTCCTTTTCCAGCTTCCTAGAGGCTCTGCTTCTGAGCATCACTTCATTTAAATTAACATTCTTCTCTTGGGACTTTGAGGCATCCAAGTGGTATAGACACTGGCCTCTGACCAGCAGATAGCTAGAGATTCTCAGGGAAGGTTTTCTTTGTCTTGACCAAGAGATAAAGTAGGCAAGTAGTCTCACTTCTTTCTCTCTCTTCAAACCATCCCCTGACCCTCAAGATGCTGAAGGTATTACTTTTTAAGGGTCCTGATTTTATGTCTTTGTGTGGGTATATTTGATTCCAACTTCCAGGTAATTCAGGACCCTAAAATTTGACTTATATCCCCAAAGTTCTTTAAATCCCAGTGTATAAGCCATGTTGAATGGACACATGCTTTCAAGGTAAATACCAGATTAGCAGTTGCTCACTTCTGCAAGATTTTTCTCTTTCTTGGACTTTCTAATAGCCCATGAAGCTTTGACCATGCCACCAATTCATTTGAAACCTCTAAGTGTCATGCTTTTTCACCTTAAAATAAAGGAAAGTTAGAGTAGATCTTCTATATTGTGACTAAAATATTTTTTTCAATAATTTTAGGTATGGTTTTTCAACAACCTTCAAACAATAAATTTTGGAATGAATTAGCAGGTGACCTTAATTGTAAAGAGAGGAAGTTGGCATGCCAGACCTCGTGACGAGTGCTCTGGGGGACTTCAGTAAGGAGGCTGCCCTCAATGGCTAGAGCTCAATTCTTGAGAACAATTTGCTTTATCCTGAAATGAGGACATATACCCCGTGGAATGACTTGCAACTCTGTCGTTTTATGAACAAATTCCATATGCCGGTGACAGCTAGAGTGTTGCTTCTCCCAGGTAACACCTTGCATATTAAAAGACATCACTTCGAGACACTGCCTTCACACAAAGTAGAGAGTTAGAATGTGGAAATGTCCTGCCCTTCAGCCAAACTTTCATGCAGAGAAAGCTTCTTTGATATTATTCCAATTATGCCTGTAGGGTCAAAACAGTCCATCGGCATCAGTGCTGGGGCAGAGATGCAAAAATATCTTCACCTGGAGCCAAGATCTGTTAACTCACTCTTTCTAGAAAAAGTGCAGCTTCATTCTTTCAGCTATTTTCAGGAATTAGTGACCAGAGTCAATAGAGTGCCAAAAAGTATTCTCCCCGTGTTGGTTCATAGAAGAGCATTTAAAAATAATTGAACTGAAGGATTAACATTGTAATCATTGTATTATCTCCCTTTACTGACCTTCAGTAAATGAAACTACTTTCTTTGCTCTGTAAAGATAGGCAGTTTCCCTCCCCAGCCTGATTAGCACAGCGCTGATCAACAGCTGGGAATGAATCAAGTACAGGGTAAATATACAAGACAGCAAGCGATTTTTAAGCTCAATAGCCCATGAACAATAACTGTAATTAAACTCAATAAAGAACAAGAAAAGAGAAGAGACGCAGAGTGGGAAAAAAACAAAAAAAAAAAACCACCCAAAAAAACACCACCACCACAACAGTGAAACAGCCTCTAAAGATGGACAGGAACCAGAGAGCACTAGAGAATTGGTGAAGCCACTTTGCTTTGCATTCACCATAATTGATCATTTTATATGTCAAATATGTTTTTTTCCCCCAAGGGATCTAAAGGCTGAATTCATGGTCAATACGTCCTTGAGTATATTTCCTGGATTTTGGAGTGTCTAACAAATGGCTGGAAGAAATACAGCATACCACATTTCTTCCATCTTCTTTTTCCGGGTAGTCATTTTAGCGGGCAATTTTCTGCATTTAATAGAAACACAGCGTCTGAAAGTATCTTTGCTGGGACAGTTTGTCATTTTCCTTGTTTGCTCCCAGCTTCTTATTCAACACGTTTGACTCTGACATTATTTATCTAGTGTTTTTCTCCCTGGTCTCATTTTCTTGTCTTCCTGTCATTCTTGGTGGGATGGGGACTGACAAGTTCATTGATGTTTGTATAGAACCCTGACCATTGCATTTTCCAGAGGCAACATTTAGGGCACATTGAGGAGTCACAAGAAACATATGTACACAGCAGTGTGGCTTGTTTCAGAAGAATGCATGGAGATAGAAGGGTAATATGCCAATTTAAATAGCCACCTCTGTCTTATTTGTCTGAAAGGAAAAGGTTTTCATGTTTCTGATTTCTCCCTGCAAATGTGTCTTTCCCAATGTAAACTTGGTCAATTTCAGGATATCAGAATTCAGAATAATCCAGCTGCAGCTAATGGAGTGCGTGAGAAAGATGTGACCAGAAATCAATTCAATGCCGTGCAAAGGGTGACTGACCCCATTTTGTTCATAAGCAGTGGGGAATATAAACCTGCTTTTCTCTTTTGTGAAGTAAATCAAATAAATTGAGTCAAGTCATTTTAAATTAGTCAATGATCATCTCTTTCTGATGTGGCCGTGACATTAGCAGAAATGATAGTGAAAGGGATTCAATCCAAACGGAAGACCGTCTGAACCAGAGAGTATTTTATTGTCATTAAATTTTCTGTTTGCAAGAGGCTGGCGCACCCCTCGGCAGTACCTGAGTAACCTCCACAGATTTTTGTCCGGCTTTTATCATCATTTTGGAGACAAGGTACAACAAAAAGAGGCAGGGTTCTCAAGACTAACGATCCTAGATTTAAATCCCTATGGGACCCATGTGACTCTAGTCAGGCTTCTTACAATCCCTGCGATTCCTGTTCCAGATATGAGGATGACAGTAACTGTTTATAAGAATTGTTCAGAGGATGCAAGATCTATATAGAAATCATCATACCAAGGAAGCAAGAGCATGTATAGTTCATATAGCATTCAAATTTTTTTTAATTAAAATACAGTCAGTTTACAATGTTGTGTCAATTTCTGGTGTACAGCATAATGTTTCAGTCATATTTGCATATACATATATTCGTTTTCATATTCTTTTTCATTATAGGTTACTACAAGATATTGAATATAGTTCCCTGTGCTGCACAGTATAAACTCATTGTTTCTCTGTTTTATATATAGTAGTTAGTTTCTGCAAATCTCAAACTCCCAGTTTATCCCTTCCCACTCCTTTCCCCCCTGGTAACCATAAGTTTGTTTTCTATGTCTGTGAGTCTATTTCTGTTTTGTAGATAAGTTCACTAGTGTCCTCTTTTTTCTTTTTTTAGATTCCACATGTGAGTGATGTCATATGGTATTTTTCTTTCTCTTTCTGGCTTTCTTCACTTAGAATGATGATCTCCAGGTCCATTCATATTTCTTCAAATGGCATTATTTTATTATTTTTTTAATGGCTGAGTAGTATTCTATTGTATAAATACACCACAACTTCTTTATCCAGTCATCTGTCGATGAACATTTAGATTGCTTCCATGTCTTGGCTATTGTAAATAGTGCTGCTATGAACATTGGGGTGCAGGTGTCTTTTAGAATTAGTTCCCTCTGGATATATGCCCAGGAGTGGGATTGTGAAATCATATGGTAACTCTTTTTAGTTTTTTGAGGAATCTCCTTGCTGTTTTCCATAGAGGCTGCATCAAACTACATTCCTACCAACAGTATAAGTAGGGTTCCCTTTTCTCCACATCCTCTCCAGCATTTGTCTTTTGTGGACTTTTTAACGATGCCAAACATACAGCATATTAAACATAAAACATAGTAAATTCCTTGGCACATATTAGGAGCTCAATATGTGTTTTAATCCCCAGTCCTACCCATTTTTCCCTACTTGCGTCCTAACACCAATAACTAATGTCCATCAGGCACTTTCTTTGTGCAAAATATTTTACTCTCATTTAACTCATTTTTTCTCAGAACAGTTTTTATATCCATTTTAGATATTAAGCCACTTTGTTTTTCATCACCACTTTGCATTCACTTTTACTATAAAGTGACTTGCCCCAGTGTGCACTGTTAAGTGTCAGAGAGATTGGAATTCAGGTTTCCCTGACTTTGAGAACCAACCTTCTTACCCACACTTTAACCTCCCTGCTTTCATAACATACCGAGGAGAGACAGCAGGCTTGCTTTAGTCAGAATGACTTTCTTTCTGCCTGCACCATGTGCTTGCCTGACTCTTGGCCTCCATGATGATGTACTGCCTCTCAGGACACCTACTGCTCCTATTAACTATCTGTTGCATCTACTGCTGTGTAACAAATTACCCCAAAACTGAATGGTTTAAAACTATTTACCATTTTGTAGTTCCTGTTGGTCAAGAATCTTGGCACAGCTTATCTGTAATCCTTTGTTTCACAGTCTCTGACAAGCCTGGAGTCCAGGGGTTAGAGCAAGGTCTGCAGTCTCACCTGAAGTCTGAACCAGGGAAGGGTCTGCTTCCAGGATCCCTCGCTAGTTGTTGGCAGCATTCAGACCTTTATTAGCTATTGGACTGAGGGCCTCAGATCCTCACTCACTGTTTCCAAGGGCTACTGTTATGGACTGACTTACATGCCTCCCTCCCCCAGTTCATATGTTGAAGCCCCAACCCCTAGTATGCATTTATTTAGAGACAGGGACTCTAAGGAGGTGATTAATGTTGAGTGAGGCCATTAGGATGGGACTTTAATCCAATAGGTCTTGTGTCCTTATAAGCAGAGGAATAAATATCAGGATCTCTCTTTCTCTCTCTCTTCACGTAAACGCAGAGGAAAGGCCACATGAGCACAGTGAGAAGGTAGCCATAAACACTCAGTGAGATGGGTCTCATCAGAAACCAACCCTGATGGCACCTTGATCTTAGATTTCTGGTCTCCAGAACTGTGATAAGGTAATTTTCTGTTCTTTGAGGCATTCGATCTACAGTATTCTGTTATGGCACCTGGGCAGACTGCCATAGCTCCCTTTGCTCCCCGCTACATGGCTGCTTCCTTCATTAAACTGTGCACCCTGCAACAGCAGTAGAGAGCATCTGCTAGCAAGACAGAAGTCACAGTATTGGAAACCTAATCACAGAGCTGACATCCCCTTCAGATGACTCCACTATATCGGTTAGAAGGAAGTTACTCAAAGTGAGGAGGTTTCCCAAGGCTGCGAAAACCAGGAGGTGGGGATCATCGGCTCCAACTTAGAAGCTGTCAACTACACTCCCTGACCCTTAGGAAGTGTGTGAGAACTTCTGCTTATTTCTGCCACTTTGGAGCTGATGGCCAATGGCAGCTCTTGAGTGCTAAACAATTGTCCCCTTCATCTGACCATGCTATCAAGCCCTCTTTGTTTACTCCTTTGGAATGATCGTATGAAGTGGTGGGGAAACCCTTCCCAGAATCTCTGCCTTGAGTCCAAATGAGAAGGGAGCTAGAAACCTGTCTACTCTGAGGATTCCTCTCCACCCATCTCATACCATGGACTTCATTCTTTATGACCTTGGCCTGGACACACAGGGTTCAGCATGTTTATCATTCCTCCTTTCCCTCTTCTTAACCTGTCAGGGCTGGAAACAGCTTCCCTTCTTTTTCCCTCCAGTTTAGGAGAAAATTCCATTTTGTAAAATCCTATGATCAAATTGAGCAGGATTACTTCTTGATATTTCAAGTGGAAGAGATATGATAGGAAAATTAACACAAACCCTTTTTAAAGACAAATCCTAGTTTTCACTATCATCTTGCCCAAAAATTTAAAATCCAGTTGAGATGGCAGATGTCAAACCTTAACTGTTTGTAATCACGCTGTTCCTTTTGTCCTTCTCTCTTGGCATGTCCTTATCCCTTGGCCTTGAAGTAGATACAAACCACAGCACGACAAGGAGAAAAATCATGTATAAGGAAATACTAAGATAAAAGAGCACATTGGTATTTCTGAAAACTTTATTTGTTACAGGGTTTTCTAATACAGAGAAGGTAGGAAAGATCTATCACCTCAGGAATTTGACTAATTCTTTGTACACAAAGCTTTTTTCTAATGAAATTGGTATGTATGTGGGACACAGCTTGGAGCAAAGCCAGACCTCTATGATTCTGGCAGTATGTAGTCATTCCCAGGCTAATAGAGGGACTCATAAAATCATAATGTCCTATTTGAATCAACTGCAGTTTCTTAATCAGTGATTAAGGGGTGTCAGGATTTTGGCAACACTATTTCCAAAAGTGTTGGAGTACTTGGCCCCCCAGGCCACATGGACATGAGCCGGAACCGCCAAGCTGCCCATTACCTGGGACATTCACAATCGCCTTGGAAGCACGATGCCAGGGCACCTGACCAACTCAAACGACAATGCCGCAGAGGCAGGCTGTGCATGCATTGGCCTGTTGTCTCAGGGGAGCGTGGCAGATTCTTCTGCCCAGAAACAGGATCAAAATGGAAATTATACCTTAGCAAGATCTTTGGAGGATTTTATATTAGAGACCTGATTTTCCACTATCTACTGAGTTTCTAATTTTGTTACCTGACTCAAAGTGTCCAGAGTTCTGTTGAACTTCGGGAGCACTGTGAGGAGATGGCTCCTGGGGCTTGAGTTATGAGTATGGCATGCAATTCCATACAATAAAGATTAGAGATTATGAATCTAGTTGCATTATGCTATAGAAATGTCACATAAATTGTTATTCTATATTTGCACCCATGCAAATAAAATCCAGGAGAAAGTATTTGTCTTTCCTGGGATCTGGGGAATATATATATGTGCTATTTCAGACAATACTAATGTATCATGCACACAACCATTCTTTCATTTACTCAAGATTCAACAAACGTTTGCTGAGTAGTAACTACATTTCAGGCACTGTTGAAGGCAGCAAAAACCCAGGTAGACATGTACTGGACAGGAATTCTGATAGAACTATAGTGGAAATTTTTTACTTCATTTAAAACATGATTTCCTACAAGGAAAGCTTCTTACATGGTGAACTAATTATTTACCAAGAAAGGAGATGGCACCTCTGATAATGTAGTTTTTTGGTGTTTTTTTTTTCAATAGGAAAATTTATGTAATTATCAACACAATGCATAGTTGGGATGGATTTTAAAGACCATTTATTTGAGCTCTGTAGAGAGTAGTAGATTCTGTGTGGCTCACTGAGAAAGATTAGGCTCAGTTTATTTAATTCTGTAACTGATTAGGGCCAGAAATGACACTGCTGGAACAAAATCACCCTTGATCTATTATTTTCCACCCCAAATAATTCTCCTTATGCCCACAAGAGGAAGTATAAAGGAGGAAAGTCAAGATACTAAAGCTGCCAAGAAAAACTTCACCTGATCTAACTACATAGAAAGGAAAGAGGTTTTGATGAATATTCTCCAAGGCTGACCACCATCAACCCCTTTCCTTCTTAGGTGCACACATTCACTTTAAAAGGTAGAGTCTAATTTTCCTTCCCTTGAACGTAGAGTGGATTTGGTGACTTACTTGAACAACAGATGGTGGTGAAATGATGTTTTGGGATTTTCCAGGTCAAGCCATATGATGCCCTGAAACTTCTGCCCTGTGTTTCTTGGAAGGCTTGCTCATGGGTGCACCCCCTGGAACTCAAGCACCATGCTGTCGGGAGCCCATGCCACATGTAGGAGTCACGTGCCGTTTCTCTAGCCCAGCTGATCTCACCAATAGCCAACATCAATTGTGAGTCAGCTGAGCTTTCACAGAACTCCAACCTTTCGGCCATTTGACAGAAAAAAAACCATGAAAAACCGTAAGCAAGAACTGCCAAAAAGAGTCACGTCAATCCAGAGAACATGGACGATAAAAATAAGTTGTTTAAGCCACTAAATGTTTAGGTTGTTAGGCTATTCCAACTGTGTCCATTTTGGGTCTAATTAATCATTTTGGATTAAACCTAATGTTTCTCATTAAATTTTTTAGAATCTATTGAATACCTCTCTCCAAAGGGCTAAATGTTTAGGGAAAAGCAGACTTCCTGATGCTTTTAAAGTTTTAAGTTTCCTTAAAAAAAAGGTGATTTTCTGTAAAAATATCATACTATCAGAATAGATGGCCAAGGTCTTAAGGAGTAGATTTATCACTGCAGTATCAATTGGTTAAGAATGCAATTAATTGTAATTGAAATTGTTCTCTCAAGTTTTACAGAAATTTTCCCATAAAGAAAATGTGTAGACCCAAAACATCACATCTATAGATAATTCACCCTCAAGTAAGAATATGAAATCTCAGTTTGTAGTACAACAAGAAGCAAATTTGGGAATTACAGAACAGTGTTGTATGTGGCCAATGTTTTTGTACTCTGAAGTCTAGGATATCAGTCTTTCACATATTGGTAGCTTTTGAGCCATCTATTTTTTAAAAAAAAAAAAAAACTTGTTTTTTATTGACTTATAGTCATTTTACAATGTTGTGTCAAATTCCAGTGCAGAGCACAGTTTTTCAGTTATACATGAACATACATATATTCATTGTCACATTCTCTTTCGCTGTGAGCCACCAGAGCCATCTTCTTTAATCCAAGCTTGTTTCCTTCTTGTTGTCTTTTAAGAGGCTGCATATAGCGTACTTTGTACTCATTTGGGTTAAAATTTCAGTTTGCAGCATCCCCAGTTGTGTGATCTCAGGCAAATCCCTTTACTTCTTTTAACATCATTTTTCATCTAAAGAAAATTCTGACTCTGCATTTTGTTAATTACGGTTTTTAGTTATTAATAGAGATATTTATCAGGTCACCTTATAAAAAGAGGATATTACTATAAGATTATTAGGTGAATGAGACTGAGAATCCAATGGAAAATAACACTATCTCTTTCTTGCCTCCCTCAAGACTACATGTCATGATATCATTGTCAAAAAGCATCACTGCTTTTTTCTTGGGCTACATTTTATTCTTCAAATAAAATATTCCAAAATATGCTCAGACCAAACTCCATAGGAGGTTAGCATGACTCAATCAATGACCATTTTGGCTCCTGGAAAATCTGATTGTCATATTTTTTCCCTACTTCTGTGTTCTGAGAACATTGCATGGTCCCCAGATCAGAGTAGGTGTTCAGTAAACATCTGTTGAAGAAATGAAGAAATGAGATAGTGGGAGTGGCAGCAACCATGGCTAAGTTGCCTGATACTTGTTACTCTTAATGAATTAAATGGGATAATTTATGAAAGGATTCCAAGCCTAATTGTAGCGCATAGTTAGAGCTCAAAAGCTAGTTTTCCTCTTTAGTTATTTTTAATAAATACTCTTCTCTTTTTAATTTAAGAAATCTTAGCAATAAAGAAAAAAGATGTTTAGGGAAAAGGAGACTTCCTGATGCTTTAAAATATACCATATGGGAATTCACCTATTTTTGTACAAAATTATTTTAAAAACTGAGAGACTTCTGCTTACAAGACAACATGATTTAGTTTTGTGGGTAAAGAGGCTTCTGGGAATACAGAATTTTATAATTCCATATTTCTTTTGCACGTTTCTTGGCATCCACTGGTACTCTTTGGAATAGTGGGTATCATTCATATTCTCTAATGTGTTTCCTGGGGAAAAGAGAAAAGCAACATGGTATTCCCAAGTGTTTAGGATAAAGTAATTGAAAAATACTTTAAAATCACATATTCTTGGGGTTGCAACTTCTCTTGTAATTTCTATCAGTAACATCTTCGGAGAGCTCCATGGTAAGGCCGTGCTGGTGTAGTGGATGGTGGTAAGATCTTTGATTTTTAAGAACAGAGAATGTTGCAAGAGGTGATTTCTGTTTCATTTCTGTTTCTGTATTTTGCAGCCGTAGTATGCCTCTGACAGAATCTTTGCCTTTAGAGAAGTCGTTTTCTCTCTTGTACTCTCGTCTCAGGAAAACTGGATTCTACTTTGCTTGTGATGTCTTTGCCAATAAAAGGCTTTCTTGTTAAGCCAGTGCCATTTGCATCTGGATTTTCTCCTTTGGTTCACTATGCCCTTCTTGCAGAGCTTCGGAACTGGCCTAATGGAGCTTGCTAAAAGTGACAATTTGAATTGAATGATTCTCTGTAAGTTTATAGTTTTGGCTCTCTTTACATCATTAGGGACCCAGATAGAGAGACTTCAGTAGGGCTTGGTAGGAGAAGTACACCTGTGTCTCTTTTTCAATGTTTGGTTTCTAATGCCGGGCATTTTTATCAGTCAATATTTTGCCCAGATGACAGCAGCTCATAGATTGAAATGAAATGGATACATGTGTGCTTGCTGTTTTAGCAGACCTAACCTGAGAGCCTGCTCATGATACAGCAATGAGAACACCCAATATTTCCTCTTAGATTTTCTGTAAGCATCATATTGGTGAACAGGGGGAGGAATTTGAGGCTGTCATTTTACAAGGTTCCATCATCCAGGTAGAGACACTTTGGAGAAACGGATGCTGGAATATTTCTTTTGCGTCATTGAAATATTCGTATGATGCTCAATGTTCCTTTGCAACCCATAATCTTTTGAGCCAACAGCTATTGGGAAGTATAGATGAGACCAGGTGCACAATGAATTTTAGATAAAGAACTGTAAGGCCCTCCAAATTAAACAAATATTGCTCACGTAGAGCAGGATTGCTGTTGAACAGAGATGACTGAAGCAGAAAATAAGTGAGGACTCGGTATTTTTTGAACAGTTGATGTGTTACTACATACTCTAATTATCGCAAAGAAATAGAAAACGTTGATTTCCATTTTTGGCCCAGTATTGGCTTCTTTATGTCTGGCCCGGACCAGACACAGAAACTAGAAAGAGTTATTTATAAAGATAAATATGGCCCAGTGTCTTTCCCTCACTGGGTTGAGCCAGCAAGACGGGATGAAGAACATCATTCATTCAGAACAGTCTCCTCCAGGAAGGCAGAGCTGCAGGGTGGGAATTGTTGGTGGTGGGAGTTCTGAATTATTCTGTGGATTATATCAGATGTAAGCATAGAAGATAACTCCAGCAAATACTGCTTTTAAAAAAAAATCACTCTGTCATAGGTTGAGCTCCCGAGAAGTAGACTCTGAGATGGAGGTGTGTATGCCTGAGGTGTACTGGGGAGCATTCTTGAAAGGACCGCCCTTGCCCCTTCCCTGTTTTCTCACTCCTGCCCCCCTAACCTTAAAAGAGCCTAATGATAAGGATGAGATCATTGGGCAGTTGAAACTAACTCCTGACTTAGGCTTCCTTGAATGCACACCATGCCTTGTTGAACCTGCTGATTTTTTCCTAGATAAAAAGAAGTAAGAATAAAGAATTAAGCAGTCAAAGAATGATAAGCTCTCTACCCTCAACAGCCTCCTGAGCTATCCTGCAGGCAGATCACAGGGGGCAAGATAACATCTGAAGAGACTGTCAGCCAGTCTCACACAATGGGGAATGATGCAGACCCCAACCTCCTGCCTCAATGATTCCCTAAGATTCTCCCCCCGCCCCCCATTTTTCCCTTTGAAAACTGTCATGGCTGAGCAGAATCCCTGGAGTTGGTCTTGGGACATGGGTCCACCTTCTCCACAGATTGCCAGCTTTTCTGATCAAATCATCTTTCCTTTCTATTGACACTTTCCTCTTATTGGCTTTTGAAGGGCAAGCAGCCGAACATGACTTTGGTAACACTCTTAGAAACAGCACCCATGAAAGCATAAAGGCAGCAGAGGGAAACACTGAACTGCAGTACATTAGCAACAGGGTCTACAGCCACTCCCATGGGTGCTTTGGAGCTGGAATGACTTCTAGAAAGGTCCAGAACTGAAACAAGAAGGAAAGCCTTTGTGCCCCACCACCACCAGTCTTGGCCACCCCAGTCACAGAAAGAGGATGTGACTTTGGTTAAGGCAGCTCCCTCCTGCAGAGGGGGACACATATCTGAGTGGTCACAGTCAGGATTCCACACAGGTACTGAGAGAGAGACTTGCTTCTGAAGAGGGGAAATCTGGGTGACACACCCCATCATCCATGACACACATTATTAAATTTCAGCTCCATGGTCTCCTAAGGGACAGGCTGCAACTTTTACTTTTACTGGTTTAAGATAAGTTTATGACTAGAGATGAATGTATGTCAAGATCATTGTTTTGATTTTGTATCCTCCTCATCTGAGAAGAGATAGCTATTTATAGGGGGTCTGTCCTTGACATAAATCCTCATCCTTAACATGGGAACACTTCACAGTCAGCTGAAGAGTGAATGAAATTGGGCCCATTGTTCTCAGGGTGACTCAGAAAAGGAACTTATGACAGAGGCACGGTCTGTTTCCATGTATGTGGACAAAGATCGAATGCCTTTGTATTTCCCCAATAATTTTTACACTGCCCTTAATAATACATGGCTCTGCAGCCCTCACAAATTTGACAAAACTGCCTTCTGCCAGGTTCTAAATATGATGGATATAATTGAGACAGTTTAGAATTATATAAACACACATATACATGGTCAACCCTTAAGTTGTGCAGTTGTTGTGTACACGAATTTTCTCCCTGACCCCAAATACACATATCAGAAATTGATATATAATTATATCTATAACGTCCACACTCTGTTTATATATATATATATGACATACATATTTTATATATATATATAATACCTATCTAGAATGTTGTCAATAAACATCACAATTTTCTCTTAATAATATATTCCACCTCTGCCTCTAAAACTCCACTGAAATGACTGCACACTTCGAAGGTCAGGGACTAACACACGTAGGAAATTCCTCCCCTACCAGCAGATCAAACACACATAGCAATAGAACCAATGAGAAGGTGCTTGAAAGATAGCTGGGTTTTGAGCCCATGACATTTCCTCCTCAGCAAAAGAGTTGAGAGTATTCTAAGAAGCTTTGAATGGAAGTATAGTTTTTTCTTTCTTTTCTGGACAGACCCTGATTGGTATTTTTTCCCAAGCCAAATCTTTTTCAGGGTCATTGAAAAACCTGTTCTGGCAAAAACTGCCTCCTTTTTCAATCAGAGGAGCCAACAATTTTTATAGGGTCTTCCACTGACTCTGCATCAGTAAAAGACTTCATAAAAGTACTGTTATGAAAGGATAAAACATACACAAAGGTAAGAAATACACCTTTTGACAACATAGAAAGAAAGAGTAAAAGAAAGCCATGCACTCTTTTTCTCCGTACACTCTGCAGAGTAAAGTGGGTTCTGCTTTCATACAGGCAGCTAAATAATGACGCCTTCCTTCCTTACACTCTCCCATTATTTGTCAGTGGGTTATTGACAGAAGTAGGACCACAAGCAGCTAATACACTAAGTTACTCAGGAAACACTGAAATACACATATATATGTGTGAGAGAATATATTCATCTGTCCAGTGCTAATGATAAGGAGTAATACTGGCTTTTGTCCACATCAGAAAAGAAATACGAGGAAACACATGAATTATACTTCTAGCTGCATACCTTACCCATTGTAATTAAAAAAAACTTGATTGAACACTCATGTGCCAAACAATGTGCTCAGTGCTGGTGATGACAATGGTCAGCAGAAGAAATCTGGGCTCAGTGTTCAGGAAGCTTATAAACAATGGCAACGCTATCTTACGTCAAAGGATTATAACCTTATTAGAGTGCCAGTGGGCCAAGAGAAATGGAAAAATTTCATAGTTAAAGTATGCATTTGTATGGGAGGAATAATAATGTAGCTGCCACCCTTCTGAGTTCTTGGCTAAGACGGTCATAAAAGACAGGCTGACGAGAGAAAAACAAAGAGAAGATTGTTAATGTGAATACCTCAGGTACACAGCGGAGACAACCAGGAAAAGCGAACAACCCCCTGAGATGACCCAAGTCACCACCGTATAATAATGCCACCTTAGCTAAAGATAGCAGTGAACAGCGACAAGTTTTATTAGGCAGTTTAAGTTTTGTCTTCTCCATCATTAAATTTTGTGTGACCTAGAGTCAACCTTGTCTTCTGAAAACAGCAAGGGGACACCCTAACAAATGGAGATTTCCTTTGTAAATGTAAATTTTCCCTTATTCCGTTCTCAGGGCTTCTCCAGCATCTGCTGTCACTCAAAATAAGCAGCTCATCAACATAATCCTTCCTCCAAAGAGGCATATTGAGGAGGGGGGTGAGGCTATTCTGTTCCCCTTCTCACTCACCCCACCTTATGGCTCTGAGGGTGACACAGGCCGACTCTCCCATTTTTCAGCTGAAACAAACTCATGTCGATCAGTCACACCTCT
The DNA here is from genome assembly GCF_009834535.1 of Camelus ferus. NCBI lineage: Eukaryota > Metazoa > Chordata > Mammalia > Artiodactyla > Camelidae > Camelus > Camelus ferus. The sequence continues at coordinate 115,812,614 of NC_045696.1, read as the reverse complement.
GCAAGCCTCAGTTTCCTCATTTGTAGGGAATGGCTGATGATATCTACCTAAGAGTTTTATTCTGAGGAAAACATGTGATAATATGTCTGAAAACGTAGGATCATTCCTTGAAGTACACATATGTGTATATTCTGTGTACTTCCTTCCTTTCTGCTGCTAAAAATGATTAAAGAAGACAAACTTTACCTAACACTTCATGAAGTGGGCAGTCACTGTTCCCAAGGGTCCGGATGATCAGAAAGCAGGTTCTTGTCTTATCACAGAAGGAATCCAGAAACGAGACACAGAGGTCGAGAAAGCAAAGTGAAGATATATTAAGAGATAGACAGGATGCTCTTAAGGGGAGAGTGGTCAGACCCAGTTCAGTAGCTGCCCTGAGCTTCTCTGGAAGGCTGGTTATCTGGCTGTAAAAATGAGCGGGCAGAATATTCACTGGCAGGGAGGGGTTTGGGGTCATCTTTCCTGATCTTCATCCTGGCTCCACCTTCCTGAAAGGAGGAGGGATTTTTTGTCCTTACTTAGTCTTGATCAAGAAGTTGGATGAGGGCATCATGAGCAAAATGTTGCATTCAGATGAGGGTATGAGTGAAAGGTTACATTTGGATGGTGGAGATTTCTGTCTTGTCCCACCTTTCTTTGCCTCCGGACACTTGTCATCCCAAAGTGTATGGTTTCTTACTAGTCCCAAGGTTCCTGCTTTTCTCTGTCTGCCCAAGGACCCCCGTTGTTCACACGATGTGTGGTTTCCTGCCATTTGGCCCATGTCCCCTGTTCTCTGCTCATATCCCGCTACCTGCCTGCCCTAACACAGAGAACAGTAAAATGTGGGGAAGGCAGGAAGCTTTTACAGGATAAAGAGTAAGGAACAAGAAAGAGAAAAGTAGAAAATAAATAAGGAACAAAGAAGTGAGTGCAGAGCCGGAAGTTGATGTGGCGTCTGGGGATTGGCTGACTACGTTGACAGGGACACAAAAGTTATCGAAGTTTCTGTCTGCTGATGTGGCCTCCGTGGGCAGTAACAGCTCCATCTTGGGCATAGAACTGTATTTCAACACTACTCACCCAGCGGTACCTTGTGAGCCATTTTTCTCTTTAAGCTCATCCAAAGGCAGAAACAAATATTCAAAAAACTATTTATCCTAAGAGCTAAAAGGAAAGGTTTGAAATGAATGTAAGGTTGCAAAGTAAGTTTTTCCCTCTTAAAGACTAGATAACACTGAAACTGAGAAAAGGGTCAGGGGGGTACAGAGGAGGTCCAAAATTGGAGCTGAGGGGTCCTTGATGAGGGAGAGGTGAGAAGGCTCTTTTTTTTGAGGATGGTAAGCGAAAAAGTGGGAGGAAGTCAGAGCCTCTAAGCTATCCTCCAATGTGGGGTCCCCTCCTCCCATTTTCTGTGGTCAACTTTGCTGGCCACCAGTCCTGGATACCTGTAACCCCCCCTTGGACAGAAGGTGACAGACTAGAAGTTTGCTGGAGAAATGGGACCATGAAAGGAAAAGCTGTATCTCCTGAAGGAAGTAGAATTTAGATTTTCTGAGCTGAAGCAGCGAGGGACACATTGCAAACATAATAACTAAGTGACGAAATACACATTAAAAGGCAATGAATATGTTAATACTGTCCCAGAATACCACGCTTCTCTGCTTTCCCTGTCCCAACTCAGTCAACGCTCTGTACTTGCTTACCCCAACCCCTCACCAGTCAAGCGTGACCAGAAGCATCATTCGCAAATACAGTGCTGGTTCTTCCCTGTTGAGGACATCTGCCACGTGTGCTCTTCTCCCTGGCATCAGCGTCCTCACATGGATGGGCCACAGCATGGGTGAGCCATTTGGTGCTTCCCCTCCTGACGATCATGGAGGCTGTGTGGAACATTCAATTTAGCAGTAACCACTCTGCCTCTCTTGGAGACTGCCAACACGAACAGATGGGCCATCCTACAACCCAGGTGGCCTGTCCTACACAGACGTATCTTAAAAGGTTTCCTCCTGGAAACGCTTGTGCCCTGCTTTCTGCAAAACTCAGTTTCAGGGTAGGGGGGATATTGCCGTCATCCAGAAGACAGAACGTTCAAACAGTGCTGGTAACTAGTCACGTTGATTTATCTTTTCCCAGAGGAAGGACCCACCATCTGTTTCACGTAAGAAATATAAGACAAAGAGATAGTACACAATAGGGAAAAATGTATATGTACACACACACACAAATGCATACTTTAAGTACCCAGAGGCTTCCATCTCTTCCGAAGAGTTGCTCGATGTCTTTGATGTAGCCTCTATTTGATAAGGTGTCTTTTGAAATTGGCACTCATTTATAACATTTTATTCTTATAAAGTCTAAGTTGAAATATCTTGTGCTTCTTCCTTAAAAAGAAATATGGGGAGAGAGACACAGAGAGAGAGCAAAGCGACAAAAGCCACGTTGCTAAGTGGGGAAATATTTTTTGGATGAAAATATTTCAGCACTGAGATTTAGATTTTTGGACTCGTCAGCATGGACTGGTCTGGATAAAGCACAAAGTTTTTGTTGACATCTATTTGCCAACTCACATAAGGACTTTGTAATGACTTTCTTTCAAACCCATCTGGTGATTTAGCCAAGGCTGCTGAAATTCTGAAGAAGAACTATAAAGCTGAGCTGTGTCAGAGGACCCTGGCAGTTACTTCATTTTTTGCTGGACTCTTTTGGGCAGAAATTACATGATGAGACTTGCTAGAAATTGTATTGATTTAAAAAGTGGCTTTATAATTGCTTAAACTAGATGATCTTCTTGTTTTTTTGTTTCCAGTTCTTTTCAGAGCCCTACAACAAACTTGTATATTTTTGATTAATCCTTTCCGGGTAAAATTAAAAGAAGTGTGGGCTGGATTTACATGGATGAATGAAGTTATGGAATTCTGTGACAGGGCTTCCTGTGAGTTTCATCTCAAAACAGAAGACAGGACATAATACTTCATTAAAGCAAATTATAAAGAATGAGCTACAGTGCTATTCTCGCCAAATTTCCAGATTAAGGACCCACAGGGCTAATTATTACACTGTCTCTGCCCCACACCAGCTCTGTGATTTTTGTAAAGTTAACTCTTCTTCATATTCCTTATGGTCAATTTATGCAGTGTCTGAAGTTCATGATTTGAGGAAAGAATCTAACTCTTAGAATAATTAGAAGAAAAGTTCAGTTTTGTCTGACATCTAAAGATGTAAAGAAGAGCTGATGGAGATCATAAACATTGGTGTAAGTCTGGGATTATTTGATACCAATATGGACAAGGAGGTTTCAGGTTAACACATTCAGATGGGCATTGAAAGTTCCATTTTCACTTTTAAAAATCGATCTTTTCTTCACAATCAGAACTTTCAGTCCTTCTTCAACACTTCACGTTTTTAGGTGACTTTCGCTTCTGTTTCAGGAATAAATGTTGAGTATCTATAATGTATTTCTCTTTAACTGAGTTTCTAACCCCCTGAGATTGGAAACCCAGGCACATTTGTCTTTATGTCGTCAGCAACTAACCCAATGCCGGGTAGGTAGTAGGACACAGTCGATACTTACTGAATTCAACAATCCGCAAATATGTGTGGAGCACAACTTGTTCACAAGGTGCTATGGTCTCTTTTTCCCATCATTTTGCTTTATTTCTACCCTTTCCTTAACTTAAAAACAAAAAAAACCCACACATCTTCCAATGACATCATTAAGGTAAGAAATACATGGGAAGAAACCAAAGCTGTAAAGTTACCGCTGGCCAATTACCACTCCTTATACCACTTTTTCCCTTCTTTTGAGTTATCGCTGACATGTCCATACCTTATTAACTCCCTTCTTTATTCCTTTTCACTTATCTACTCGTTTCTCCTTATCTCTCTTCCACTTCCCTCCTTGCACCAAATACTCAAATTTTATGTTTATTTTCTAGTTATTTCTGAAATTCTCTTCATGAAAATCTGTGATGAAAACAACCACTAGATGTTAAGGAAAACACATTCATCACAGGAACTCCTCTGTTAGAGTGAAGGTTTTAGGAATGAAGTCTACCTGAGTGACTTAGTGGTCAATTAGACATCTCTGGGTTCCAAATTTTAGGATCGCCGATGCATTTCTCACCTCTTGGTACCCTTCTCTTTTCACTGCTAATTGGCTGATTCTGGCTCCCCGCTCCAGTTTCATAAAGCCTATGTCTATTTCTAGTCCCTGCAGCAACATACATATCTGATTTCTAAAATATTATTCTTTTTCTTCTTTTCATAATCAAAAATTTTCAGAGCTATGTCCTTGCTATGGACTGAATTGTGTCTGCCTCAGAATTCTTATGTTGAAGCCATAATCCCATGACTTCATATTTGGGCATAAGGCTTTTAGGAGCTAATTAGATTTACATTTGGTCATAAGGGTGGGATCCTAATGTCCTAGGACTTGTGCCCTTATAAGCAGAAGGAGAGACACCAAGCTTCTCTCTCTGTAATCTGAAGACATGACAAAAAGGTGGTCACCTGCAAGCCAAGAAGAGAGACCTCATGAGGGACTAGCTCTCACCTTGACAGTGGACTTCTAGATGTTGGCTTTTAGAACTATTACAGTCCTTTTCTTGAATTTTCTGAATAATATTCCCTTTTACTTTAACCTTAGAATATGAATCTCTTACGATTATTGTTGTTTGGGGTTTCCCCTTCACTTTTAAAATATATTAATAAACTAATCCTTATATGGAGATGAATTGACCTTGAGTAAGTTCCTCGCCCCTTCTCTAATGTAGAAGTTGGAGGCTGTATTAATATGCAGAATTCTTAGCCCATTTACAGTGTGTGTCATTACTTGTGCTACTCAGTTTAATTTTATCTGAAAAGAAATTGGTGAATATCCTTCTGTACTCTGGGGATCCAATTTCAGGGGGGAATGAAGTAAGTTGAGAAACACACACACGCCAGACTTATTGAGGTAGGACATAGAAAGGACAAGAGCCCAGCCTCCCCACAGAGACACAAATCAATTTGCAGAGGAGATTCATGTATTTCTCTTTTCCTGAACTCGTCTGAGTATTTTAATGGATAACTGGGTGAAAGCTAACAAGTTAGTATCCATTGACATTATCATTTTTAAAACACTGTGTTAAATACTTTACAAGCAAAACATCATTTAATCCTTAAAATAATACTTTGTGTGAGGCATATTAATACAAGTATTATTAGCCCCATTTTAAAGATGAGGAGACCAAGGTGAAAAAAAATGTTTAAGTAATTTGCCCTAATGCACATTTAGTATATGACAGAACTGAAATTCGACCCTCCTGAGTCTGACTCCAGAGTCTGATATTTTAACCATAAAGCATAAAACAACATGAGATACCATTGCTTTAATGTCAGTGCCAAGAAAATATTTAGATTATATACAACACTACAGACACTTTCTCCTTAGAATATCATTTGGGAAAAAAAAAGTTTAAATGATGAAATATAACACAACCAGGGACTATTTTAGATATATTAAACACACACACACACACACGTCTTCAAATGACATCATTAAGGTAAGAAATACATGGAAAGAAACCAAAGCTGAAAAGTTATAACTCATTAAGCTGACACGTGTTTCGTTCAAGGGAACAAGCCAATTTGTCCATGGTGCTAGTTTTGCTGACATAATGATTGACTGCTAGACACCGGCATTTAAAAAGGACCTAGTGAAATGACTTGGGTTTTTACTGATACTGTCATTCTTCTCCAATCAGTGGAAGGCAATTTATTTTCTTTTGAACTATGATGGAAATCTTTCACTCACTTCCATGTCATATTTCTTACTTTCTATGTCTTTATTGGTTGAAGAACTAAACATATAACCTTTGAAGTTTAATAAGCTTAATGTGATTTTTTTCATTGCCAAGTGCTTTCTCATGAAAGCAGCAAGAGTACAATTTTTGCACATTTAAGAGATAAACCGTTGTTCTAACTTTTCTGCAAAGGTACATACGTCTTTCTAGATTTTTTTTTACTGTCATTATTTCTTTATAGATAAGAAAAAAAATTGAAACAAATTTCAATTTGATTCCTACATGCTGATCACTGAACGCATGTCAAATGCTTCACTAAGTGGTTGAGGCACCAGTTTTGACTAAAACATCCAGTTCAACCCTAGATCTGACGCTTACTGGTTGAGGGCTCTGGCCTCATTGCTTAATCCCACTGACCCTCTGGTTATGCATGTCTAAAACGTAGACTGAAAGGGCTACTTTCAAGTTTGCCATCAAATAAAGCAAGTAATGGGTAAAGATCTGGGCACATAATCCCATTTGTTTTTCTCTTCTCTTTCATACCTTGAGCTACTGGGGTATTTTACAGTCAAAACACAAAATTTTCTATTAATACATGAAAAATAAATGATGATTCTCATTCAGACCAGAAGGATATATTTTCCAAACAAATGAGTTTTTCTATGGAACTGCAATCGGTGACTATTCCTTCTTCTCTGTGCAATTTTGACAAAAAGTACTCATTCACATTAAATCCATAAAATGTAAAAATATGCATGTTGGTATAAGAATAGCAAAACTGACCTTAAAAAGCTGAGCTAGAGCAATTTTTTGTGCTGACTGTATGGAGGTGTCTTTCAATCAGAAGAGTTACATAAGGCAAGGGCCAATTTTTGGTTGTATCTTCATAGCAATTTGTCTTCTTTTTCTCCCTTACCTTTAAATTTTTCTTCTTGTTTTCCCCACTGTTGTGACCTAGCTGCAATGTTTTTATAGCCCATTCAACTCTTACAGGATTTTATCATATTCCAGTTGACACCAGCTTTTCCGAGGAGTCCCAGGTGTTCGCTTTGAGTCCCAGTACATAAGCTGAGTTTGACAAGTCAAGTTTAACATCGTCCAGTTCAATCGAAGAATTAAAAGCAGGCTGAAGGTGTTAAATCAACAGTAGTTTTCACCTCAGCAGGGAGATGAAGATGGAATGAAAGCTAAAGGGCTGTGGGCTTTTCAAGGAGATGCAGTCAATCCCACAGCGGAGCATTTATGTCACATAGAATCCTAATTGACCAAGTTATTTACCCTGGGGAAGAAGAGCATTGCATGTTTCCATTAGGAGGATACATTTGCCATTGGCTAAGTTGCTGGAATTCTGACCTCCTTGGTGTAAGTTTTAGCTGGTGAGACTCAATTCAGATCTAGAGACACATACAGACTGAAAGTGAGGGGATGGAAAAAAGGTATTCCATGTAAATGGAAATAAAAAGAAAGCTGGAGTAGCAATGGTGGGAGGAGCTGGAAAAAAAAGCAATGATTCCAAATTTCTAGTTAAATCTTATTTTTCACTCATCATTTCATTCATAATCTTACTTTGATTCACTTTCCTTATCCGTAAATTGGCCAAACTAAAACTGTCCTTTCTACCATAGCCCCATGAGGATCAAAAGCAATAATGAATGAGACAATTAATGTGAATGTGTTTTTTAAGAATTTTGAGGTATTCTTATAAATATGGCTTGTCATTCTTTTCTTACAATAAAGTAGGGTGTGTATTGAGATATATGTGGAGCGTAGAAGAAAAATTTCCAAGCTGGCTGAGCAAGTGCATAGCAAAATAATATCATAAGGCATATCGAAAATGACAAATGGAAGAATGTATGTCAAAGTAAATATGGAAGAGATGAAGTTAATCAGTGTTGTCAGGGCTGGACTATGAGGCGTCTGAATGCCAGGTGGAGAGTCTGGATTCTATCCTGTAGATAATAGAGCATCATGTGATGCTTTCCAACAAAGAATGAGAAAATACAAACATAGAAATTTAGAAGGTGGACGAGAGTCCAGGTGATAGATAATAGTAATTCTCCTGATATAGATAATGATGGCTCAAATTATGATTGTGTATTAAGGATGGGAAAAAAAGATAGAGATTTCAAAGGAAAAATCACCACATGTTTCTGGTCCCTTTTGACCTAGGACCCTATGTGTCTTTTCCACTGCTGTGTCCTCAGTGTCTCGATCAATACCCAACACATCTATAGTCAATGGTGATGTGCTCGATAGTAAATATGGATGGAAATGAGTGCATGAAGAGAGAAGAGGATTCCTGAGATGTTATTTTTGAGAGATCCAGAAGATGCTCATACAACAGATAATCTGCACACACAGTCAATAATTCTGAAACAGACTAGGCTTTGGGAAATGAAAGTTTAAGTTGAAGGATGTTGCATTTTACATAGCAATAAGATGTCAAGATAAAGCTGTCAAGGAAGTAGCTGAAGGTGTAAAACAGAAGCCTGGGAGAGAATGCTGTGGTTTGAGATATGAAGGACATATGGTGAGATGCTAGATGTAGTCCTCAAGGTCTTTTTTCAGATGCTTGGTGTACACACATGCATGCATGCACATGCACACACACTCACAATGAAAAGTCTGGCAGAAGCCTTAAAGCAATGAATAAACTAGATCTCCTTGTTTTTACTTTACACCTACCTCAACCTTGTGAAAATGCCTCCAAAAGAAAAACAATATTGGCTTGAAATTTTCTTGAGTGGATGGTTAAAGGGGATTACATTTTCTATACATATTAGAATTTCCTCAAAAGCTTCTTTTCATTCATCTTTTCCCCAGAGTCCCACACAGCACAACAGGAGTCCCAACTTCTTTTCTTTCTCTCTTAAAAACGCCCTTCTCATGCCACCTCCTCCAGTTTGGGAAACTTTCCTTTTCTTCTCTCTCCCCATTGCCTCTTCTCCTACTCTGTGGCCCTTGTAAACATGTTTTCAGATCTTCAGAATTACAATGAGTAGCAAAAAGCAAACAAACAAACAAACAAATCTCAGTGCCCAAAATGAAGGATCCTTTCTCTGTATGGAAATGGAAAAGTAAAAAGGTTTTAAATACTTAACAGTTTAGTGTATTTTTTCCCATCATGTTTCAAAATCCTTCCATGACACTTTTACCCTGCTCAAGACACAAGAAGAGAAAAACAAGAAGACTACTCAAAATTCAAAGTTTTGTCAAGAACTCAAGGCCAAAGGGTCATGCATAATATGCTTTAGCGAAAGATAAATGATATGACTGCCTTATCTCCCAGAATTTTTTCATAATCTCACCTCTGATTTCTGAAATTCTGGCATTGCCATCAGTGACATAATGGCTGAAGGTAATACTAGACTTTACTTGAAGTGAAGACCTTTGCTGAAAACTCATAATTTGCTAAGGATTACAAGAACAATTATACCATGTTTGGTAGATAAATACATAGTAATAAATCAATACAACATAATCAATGAATACATTATTAGTGATTTTCTTGGTAAGTCTAACTTTCCACTGTTTTAGAGTTATGAGGGTCAGACGCTAAAAATTATTGTTACCTCAGAGCTGTGCTCTGGCCTTTGATTAAGTGGTTCTTGGTTTTATTTTGTTTTGTTTCTCCAGTGTTTTCGCTGAGTTTGGCAATCTGAAGTTTCTTTTTAAGAATAATACCTTTAAATGTATAAAATAAACTGCATAGCATTATAAGGAAAATCAATCACATTCAAATATAATTATATATGCCTTTTAAATTTTTGTCTTATTCTAATATGTGTACTTCTTTATTAACACAGTAAATACAAAGATTTAGCAGTAGGTCTAATAACTAATATAACTTTGAAGTAGTCGAAATGTAATGTCTTGAGTTATATCTACAATTGTAGATTGTAGAGTGATATGAACTATTTATAACTTTAATTGGTGACAAAGACACAGATACTATTTAATGCCAATGTTGTTGTTGCTACTATTATTTTGCTAAGATAATTAAAATTGAAGGACACGCTATATATCAAATAGATATACAATTATCAAATACTATGTATCAAGTATATAGCACATTTAGAAAAATGTAAGGTGTATTTTTTGTCTATTCAAGTCAATGAATTCTATGCAAGGATTCCATGGACCCTAGGATAAGAGCCATACTAAGTTTTATTTCTTGGCTACTTTCTAGAAGCTGGGGCTTGAGCATTGATGACTACAGAGTTTGCAAGAATGGTGGGTGCCTGCTGAGACCTTGACAGAAGAGGTGACAACTTCAGACCCATGTTTGCTAGCCATAGAAATTATTTCTATAAAAACAAATGACAGGTGGTAAGATCAACACTTTTACTTTGATCAGATTCATTAAAAGGAAAAGTTGGCCTGTGTGGTCTGGAAGGGAGATAGTACAGTCTTTGTTAAAACTGGGATCATTTTTTTTTTTTTCATATCAGCTTTGAGATTGGTGTGTTTACTCCATCTTACCCAGAACCAGAATCATTCGGTTTTGAAATACATTCAGAGACACAAAAACTATTGTGTGATTTGGGGAGCAACATGGCAAAATGATGCAAGCATGCATTTGTGAATTGCACATACGTAGGTTTGAGTCATGCCTTTCTGTATTCTTTGGAAACTTGCTTTACATCTCTTTGTGTGCCACTATTTTTACTTCTTTCCTGGAGGCAATACCTACTTTATAGGGTTGAGGAACACCTAAAATGAGGTACTCCCTGTGGAGTAACTAGCATAGTGTTTGACACTTGAAAGGAACCAGTGTACTCCCGTTGTCCAAGTTTACACAACTAATCAGCCAGCTAGCCCGGATTGAGCCCTTACTCTCTGTCAATTACTATGCCAAAATCAGACTACTTGTTTTAATAACCTGATGAAATAAAATCTATACGTATCACTAAGTTATATGTGAGGAATTTGAGATTTCTAGATGTAAAGTAATTGTCTTAAATTCAAATTGCGTGACTGTAAGTACTAGAGTTAGGCTTTGAGCCCACACATCCTTTGACTCCAAATGCCCAGCACTTCAGCTACATCCTATCTGCAAAATTTGTGGTGGTTCCCACAACAGAACTGGAGAGTCTTTTAAGTCTTAGACCAGGGTTGTTTTCTAGTATCTCATGGATAGTTGAACTCTTCATTAGTTATAACTCTCCCCTCCAACAGTACTTATTTCATCCTAAGAATACTCTTGATCTGAACTATTTCATCCTTATGTTAATGGAAGTATTTTTTAATTTAGTTTTGAAGCTCATCCCACAAATGAATTCCATTTCTTAAAAATGTAAGAACAGGTTGTTCTTTTGGCTATTGACATTCTATTTTGGATTCCACAAAGGGCTTTAAGCACAATCACTTTTACAAGTCTTTGAAGCAAAGCAAGTGACTGCCTAATATTATTGAGCAGCTGAGGGGCAGGTAAATTGGCTCTGTTTTCTAAAAATGACTTTAATTTCCACCTAGAACATGATTGCACATTGTCATGTAGCACAACGAAGAGCTGAACACTGAAAAGATAAGCTTTAAACCAGAATATAAATTCCTAACCCACAAGAGACACTTCTTTTAAAAATGGAAATAAAAAATACATGTCAAAGGACCTTTCTATCACAGCCCTGAAAAGAACTTTGCGTGTCTTTCAGGTGCTTTCGACTTTTGGAAGCTCTTTTAATCACAGCATTATTTTTATTTAACAACTTTCATTGAGTAGATTTTTTGACTTTAAAAAAATGTGCCAACCCTGGGAAACAAGAAACTATGACAAAGAAAGGTTGGCTAGAGCCAGAGGTCGTAAATGTTGTTCAGCACTGTGTTTCATATTTTGCACAACCTATAATTGATGAATGACAAAAAATCATAAAAGGTTCTTACAGGGATAGAAAGTCACTATTTAAAAAAAAAATAGCTAAAACCTAATACTCTGTTCTAAAAAAGTCCTAGTTCTTTATGTTCCACGAGAAAACTACTATAATTCCACAGCTTCAAACAGAAAGCCTATCCATTAATCCCAAAGTCAAATGTTTTAAAAGAAAGTAGGAAAAATGCAGTTATTTTAAAATAACAAAGATATTCATTTTATTATGATCATTCTCCCTTGCTGTTCCCATTCACTGAACCAAATTGGCAATGCAATTTCACAGGTTTCCAAATTTACTTTAAAAGCTAAACTGGAAATATCAATGACTCAAATAGTTTTATGACTTGTGGCTGACCAAAAACAAAATTTTATTTTACTGATTATTTTATCAATAAAATAAGTATAATTAGTACGTTTATTAATGACCATTCTGAGCAGGGGCCATTGGGTCTGGAAAAAGCTGCTGTTTATTTCTCTTTTGTTTTTGTTTGCTTTTTAAATAGAAGTATGTGTTTGGCTTCTTGATAGAGTCCTAGGAAAACCTAGTGTTGGGAGAAAGACTTTTTGCCTACCCTTCAAAGTTTCTTTTGGCTGGTCTAACAAACAAATCAATATGAGACAGATTAATAGGAGAAAAAACAAATTTAATTTCATATGTACAGGAACCCATGTGAGAGGCTCAAAGACAGAAGGGTATATAGGCCATCTTAAGCTAAGGAATGGGAAAGGGGCCTGGGGCTTCAAAGGGGAGGAGGGCAATTCTCAGGATGAGAAGGACAGATGTTGGATAATTAGCTGTTGGCCCTGCATACAGGTGGGTCCCTCGGGTAAGAGTTATCTCTGATAATATTCTCACTCTGGGAAAAACCCTCAGTCTGAATTCTTCTAGGTAGTTAAGGAAGGTGCAGAAGTTTCTCTTGAGCCCCTGGGGTCTCCATTGCCTTTAGCTCCAAATAACCCACATACCAATGTGGCACCTTTTAGGGCAGCTTCTTCTGAACATTTTCACTAGAGAACCTCTGTGTGCTGTCCCTTGCCTACTTTGGTCTGCCAGTGGCTTTAACGGTTGCCAAGGACTGAGATAGCTGTGTCTCAGGCCTGGTAGGGCTGGAATGGGATTTTTCCTCCTAGTAGTGAAAATCATTCATTTATTTATCCACTCATTCATTCAAAAAAAAAAAATCATGAAATGACTTATGTGTGTGAAGCACTGAGCATTTGCCTTTGTGGAATCTGGTAGGGTCCTACCTCTTTCTATAGCCACACACTTTGCAATGTGTCTTGACAGTTCTTCCCGTTAGGAGATGATATCAATTTCCCTACTCTTTGAACCTGTGCTGGCCTTGTGCCCTTCTTTGGCCAATAGCAAGTAGAAGTGACATTGTGATGGTTTTGAACCTGGGCCTCAAGTGGCTGTGAGATTCCCTTCTTTCTTGTTCCTCTGCCTTCATCATGAGAACATGCTGAAGCCAGTCTGCTGAATGAGCTCCAAAGAGCACAGAAGAGTCAACCCAGTTGTCCCAACCAAGACCCTGGACACAGGAGAGAGCCCAGATAAACTGAGCAAAGCTGCCTAGTTAACCCATAGTTGTTGACCACAGACATGTGAATGTGCCCAGCCAAGCTGACCTCTCTCTGATCAGCAGAATTGTCCTGATGACCCAGAGGCTCATGAGCAAAAAAATAAATGTTCCTGTTTGGATATCCCAGTAATTTCATGGTTGTTTGTCAGGCAGCACTGCCCTAGATCACATAGATCACTAAATAGATCACCATGGCTTTGCTGCTTTTGGTGAATTTGGGCCAGACTTTGCTGGGGAAGTTATTTTTTATTCTTCTGTGAAGAATATAAAGAAGGAAAAAAGATTAGGAAAACAGACAAAAGGAGTAAAGAGAACATTGAAGGTAGTTAAAACAGATGCAAAAGCCTATTGGCCACACTTATAAGGCTAGGATAGCTTGACCACGGGCGTTATGGGAGAGTGGTAGAAAAATGAGATGAAGATCACATCTGTAGGGCCTTGTAGATCCTTTTAAGTTATTTCATATTTAATATGATAATTATGAAGTGTTTTAAGCAGATAGAGGACATGACCAAGATGTCCTCAGCTACATTGTGCAAAACAGGGGTAAAAGTATGACCTCCTGTAATATATTATGAGAAAAGTGGTAAGTTTTGGTTTAGGGCAAGACATCAAGTCATCAGCCCAAACCTGATGAATCATCGTGGTAGCTTTCTTTTTCTTTTTCTTTTTCTTTGTGTGTGTGTGTGTGTGTGTGTGTGTGTGTGTGTGTGTGTGTGTGTTTATATATAATTGAAGTGTAGTCAGTTTACAGTGTTGTATCAATTTCTGGTGTACAACACAATGCTTCAGTCATTGAATATACATATATTCAGTTTCATATTCTTTTTCATTGTAAGTTACTACAAGATATTTAATATAGTTCCCTGTGCTATACAGCATGAACTTGTTGTTTATCTATTTTATATATATTAGTATCTGCAAATCTCGAACTCTCAATTTAACCCTTCCCACCCACTTCATCACCTGGTAACCGTCAGGTGATGTTTTTATGTCTGTGTGTCATGGCAGCTTTCTCATGAGTCTTCACATCTTCTTTCTAAATGACCTCCCCTCCACCTTGAAAGGCAGCATGGCATAGTTTAAAAAGCATAGGTGTGTTAATCCCATACTCCTAATTTATCCCTCTCTCTGTCTATCTTTCCCCTTTGGTACCCATAAATTTCTTCTCCATCTCTGTGAATCTGTTTTTGTTTTCTAAATAAATTCATTTGTATTATGTTTCCGATTCCACATATAAGTGATATTGTCTAATATTTGTCTCTCTCTGTCTGACTTACTTCACTTAGTATGATATTCTCTAGGTCCATCCATGTTGCTGCAAATGGCAATATTTTATCTTTATGGCTGAGTGATGGAAAATAATTGGAAATATATATATATATATATATATAACAGAATCACTTTGCTGTATACCTGAAACTAACACAATATTGTAAATCAATTTTACTTCAATAAAAAAAAAGCATGGATGTGGAGTCAGATGTGCCTGAGTTCTACTTCTGCCTCTTCCACAGATGAACTTCACTTCCTTGAGCTAGCATATCCAAAACCCCTCTACAAATCCCCTTTCCCGGCATACCTCTACATGGCTCCTCTGGTCTGCTCATTTATTTATTCGAAATGACTTCTTTCTCCCATTTGTGCTCATTTTGCCTTCCAGATAATGTAATACTTTGTTCTTTTGTAAACTATAAAGTAAAACAAAGTCATCAGTTCTGATTACCTGGGCTGAAGCCTCATCTTCTCTGTAAAGTCATTCCCGATTATTCCAAACCACTCTTCTCTAGAGTTCTCTAGTTTGTCCCTGCTGGATAATTAACACCTTAATGTGATATGTCAGTGAGAATGCTTGTGGCTGCAAATAACAGATAAGCTTTTGAAAGTGACTTAACAATACAGTGTTTTGCTGTATCACTGAAGTACAGCACGGAAGTAGCCAGATTCATATGGAAGCAACAGCATCAAGGTCAACGTCTCTGTCAAACTCTTGGCTTCTCCTCTGAGTTGCAAAATATCTGCAGTGCTCTCTTCTGAGCTATTGGCCAAAACTGGGTCATATGCAAAACCACAGGTCAATATCTGGCCAAGGGGGTGGAATTTCCCAGAAAAGCTTAGTCCTACCAGTATTCAGTCCCTCAGTGGGACACACTGGGAATCCGTCAGAGGTAAATGGCTGTTGGGTAGGCAGCCAACAGCAACTGCTGCCCAAAACTTAGTGATCATTTGTGTTCAGGTCATCATCTGCCTGTGTGCTTCTCTAGATTTTTAACCTCCAGCCACGGCAATTTCCTACAGCTCTCTGATCATACACTGGTTTATTTCTCTGTATCTTAGTACACACTATTTTCTCTATTTGAAATGTTAACCCCTTGCCCATTTCTACCTACCGAGAGAAAGATTTGACTTTTAAAGCTCTCTAGAATCATCACTTCCTCTCTAAAGCTTTCACTGAACTCAACATCTGTGTGCACATTTAATCACTCTCCTCTTTACCTTACTTGTTTTTCTTATATATACTTGCATTTTTATACATATTGTGTTGCATTAAGGTTTACTTACTGGTTGATCCCCACTCCCTTCCACCGTGACTCATTGCCCTTGCTTGCTGCATAGCACGGTTTAAGTTAAAATATACTGAATGGTACTGAATCTAAAGCACTACAAAGTTTAGTCTTATAATGTCCTGGGGGTACTTCATGCAGGCTCCTTTCTACTTGACGTCAAAGACCAAATGTTATGCCTACACAAATTGAAAGCACTTGGTATGGTGGTGCTAGAAGGTGCAGAACTTATCTGTACATAATTTTCCACCGATGGACATTTAAATACCAAATAGGGAAAGAAGGTAACTACATAGAAAACAAGATGGCTGGTGTGTTTCCTCATCGTGGTAGGAGGGAGGCAGCTTGGTACGTTATTATAAAAAAACAAATCTTGATAAGTCTGAATGGCCTGTAATAGACACTTCTGTTTGGGAAATGTGGGGCCCTCTGGGGAGAACTGGATAGCTGAGAAATAATTTTATTATTCTGTAAAAGTAATAGGAATTTGTTTAATCATGATATTGTTCACCTGAAACTCATACAATATTGAACATCAACTATACCTCAATAAAAATGGGCTAATAAAACAAATGGAAAAAATAATAGGAATTTGGGGATTTGAATTAGCATCAGGAACATTGAGGAGAGACCTCCAGGGAGTGAAAAAAAAAAAGTCCTTAAAGAATGGCAGAAAGATGGAGGCAAAGGGAGGGCAAGACCATTACTGGTCCCTTTGGGAGGAATGTCCGATGATATTATAGGTCATGATGTTTCACATAAGTTGTTTTCTGCATCCCGGAATGCTAAAGCCATTCATCCTTAACCTGAAGTTCACAAAAAATCTGCCTCACAGAGCAGCCAGCGTCAGTGGTACCGGGGGAAATCAACGTGATGGGGGGCTACCTAAAGTGGGGTGGGGTGGGGTGGGAGGAAAGAAACCACAGCTGACAAAAGCTATGCTGTAGTTCATGGACGGCCCTCCCCGCAGAGCTGTGTTAAGAATTTTTAACATAACTTTCTCATTTATGTCGTAGCCCAATCATCAAAATATATAGAGATGGCTCCACCTCTCCTCTTTTGTTCCCGGTTGCGGTGAAGGGAGGTTGTTGGACAGGCGAAAGGAGGGGAATTATCAAGAGTAAAGCAACAGTAATGGCACTCAGCACTCCCTCCTTCCAGTACGTATTTACCGCGTGCCAGCCCTGCCCAGGCGCTGTGCGAGGTGCTCGGTGACACCTGTCAGGGAGACACAGTCCTCGCTTTTGTCTCACTTTCTTTCATCGAGTCACTCCTGTTCTTTCATCTTTCTGCTCGTCTTTCCCTGTAGAACATCCTTCCTCCTTAAAGTGTGTTGACAGAAATAAAATGCACAACCTTAAAGTTAAGAGTTTCGTTTTATTTGGTGGATTTTCTTAGGAACTGAGCCCGGGACACTGCATCTCAGATCACTCTAAGAAGCTGTTCCAAAGTGGCAAGGTAGAAGCTAGGATATATGAGGCTTTGCAACAAAGGACAGGTAGTCCGAACATCAAAAGATTACTGTTAATTAAAGAAAACCAGACATCTCAAGTTAAGGAATTTCAAGCTTTCCTACGTATGCGAAGCTGGAAACGTCTCAGCTCATTGAAGTCACTCCTTTGATATGTCCCGAGCTATGTAGGGCCAGTGTCCTATTCTTTCACATCCTGAGTTCCCTCAGACTACACCACTGAGGGTGGCAGCAGGGGCCTGGCTGCCCACTTGTCTGCGTCATGAGTTCCCTCCGCTCAGTCAGGGGTGGTGGTGGTGGCTGATGACTTGATGGTCGCAGCATTCTTTGTTTAATGCGGTTAATTCTTTAACAGCTGTCAATTCTTTGTTTAAGGATCTGGTTGGCAATATTTTTCATTCACAAGTGGCTCCTACTATTTTTCTTACACTGATTCAGCTGGACCAAGCAAAGGGGTGCTCTGTTTAAATAAAACTTGTTTCATGGAGTTTTTTAGGGAGCTTAGAGTAGAAAAAATAAATAGATTGGGACTGAGGCATGAACTGGCTTTATTTTGCCCAGGAAAATGGTGATGCATGCTTGCTAAAGCCATGTTTTGCAGCTCACTATGGTGAAGAAGTAGTTTATTCAATCTATCAATCAATCATCTGTCTGTCCACCCATCCATCCATCCATCCATCAATAAATTGATCTGCTTGTCTATTCACCTACCTACCTATCTATCCATTTATGCAATCTGACACTGACTTTTATAAAACAATAAAATATTTACTGCATACATAAAATAAAGAATAAAGTCATAAAACATTTTAAAAAATTCTTAGAGTCATTGGACATTAACAAGTTGCTGTAACAGTTTCTAAATGCTTACTCCTAAACCCTGCTCTCACCACGTAGACCTAACACTAACAGAGGGTGGGCGCACTGGCAGTGCTCTGAAGACCAGGTTGCGTGGTGCCGTGTGTGCTGTTCCAGGCAGTGAAAGATGGGCAGCGTGTTCTCCTTCCCAAAGCCCCTTCACCAGATGGCGTAACACACATCTGAGAAAGAGCCAATTTCCCTGTTCACAGAGACACTCAGAGTCCACTCATATCTTTTGCTTTGCTTTCCAAATGAGAAGACTTGATTCCAAAGCATCTAGCAACCCTGACACTCCTTGTTTTCCTGCCCGGTAACGTTCTCAGCCACAGAAAGATGTCAAAGGCTGGGAAGTCGCTAATGTAGCCCCGTCAGTTGTGGGTTACACACCTCACATCTCTTTGGCTAACACGGGCAGTTCCCTCCGAGAAGATCATGATTCACTTTCTCTGTGACAGATGGTGAATTCTTTAATGACGAACACTTAGATACTTTACAAGTGTGGTATTTCATAATTGGTGCTTGTATGTTTGTGTGAACCTGAAGAGCATTAAGAATCCTTTAGGAAAAGACAGAAGCATCTTCAGCATAAAAAGGGAAATACAATTTTGCTGTTGTTGTTGGTGGTGGTGACTTAGAGTAATCCTGTGGATAAGTGACAGGAATTGAGTCTGAAAAATCTAAATTCTATTTTTGATTCCCTCAGCTGTAGAAATGCTAGCCACCTATGAAATTTTAAATTTTCTGCTAGCCCCGTTACAAAATAAAAATAAATGAATTCGATTAACATTACTATTATATTTTATTTAAATCAATACTTCAAAAATATAATTTCAAGATAAAAAAATTAGTAGG
This sequence comes from Camelus ferus, assembly GCF_009834535.1. Lineage (NCBI taxonomy): Eukaryota > Metazoa > Chordata > Mammalia > Artiodactyla > Camelidae > Camelus > Camelus ferus. The sequence goes on along the minus strand of NC_045696.1, from coordinate 115,793,649 downwards.
CTATTTCATATTACTTAATTTGTACTAAATATTCAAAATCTACTCTGTGTTTTTATTTATCTATTTTTAAGCATTTTTATTGCTTTTTTGGGGGTTAATTAGATTTCTTTCTTTCTTTCTTTCTTCCTCCCTCCCTTCTTTCTTTCTTTCTTCCTCCCTCCCTTCTCTTTCTTTCTTTCTTTCTTCCTTCCTTCCTTCCTTCCTTCCTTCCTTCCTTCCTCCCTCCCTCCCCTCTCCTCCCTCCCCTCTCCCTCCCCTCTCCCTCCCTCTCTCCCTCCCTCCCTCCCCTCTCCCTCCCTCTCCCTCCCTCTCTCTCTCTCTCTCTTTCTTTCCTTCTTTCTTTCCTTCTTTCTCTCTTTCTTTCCTTCTTTCTCTCTTTCTTTCCTTCTTTCTTTCCTTCTTTCTTTCTTCCTTTTCTTCTTCTTTCTTTCTTTTCTTTCTTTCTTCTTTCTTTTCTTTCTTTTTTCTTTCTTTACTTTCTTAGGTCCTTGGTTCAGTGGACCTTTTGCATGCTAGTCATGCACTCTACCACTGAGCTATACCCTGCCCCACCTCCCTGCTGTGTGTTTTATACTCACAGCTTAATTTCAAGTGCTTAATAGCCATAGATTGCTGAGAACTACCATATTGGTCAGATCCTGGGACAAGAGCCAGGGCTGGCTCGGTGCTTTTGATGGGGGAAAGGAACAAGGTAAAGATGGAGGTCTGAAATCAAAAGGTAGACTTTGGGGTGAACAATGGAGAATTTTAGAGGGAAATCATGTTTTCTGTATGAGTGTATCCCTTCTCCTCCCATATGCACGTTTTAATCAATCTTTAGTAAAATATCTGTGTTTCAATACATTACTGGTGAATTAAAATTTCTTTGACAAGGTGGAGACATGCTAAATCCTTTTCCAGGGTTTTTAGTCACAGATACATTTGCAAGATCTAAACATATAAAAAATCTATTATATATATGGCTGATAAACTTTGAATTTGTTCTGGTTTTTGTCTTTACAGATTATTACAGCTATTTTTAGAAAACTTTACGTAGGCTATTATTTATGTAGGCAAACTCTTCATGTTGGACATGTAACATACTTCATAATTTTAAAATATCATAATAAAATTAAAAAACCTGGTTATGACTAAGTCTCGGTGCACAACTCTGGGTATTTCCTTATGTGAGATTCTGGGAGTGGACTTAGGGAACCAAAGGTTATGCAAACATGAAAGTCTCTTGTCATCACCTTGAAATTTATTCTTACAGGATATTCAGTACATAGTAAGGCTCAGTTTACAGCATGATTCCTTAAGTACCTACGTTTTTGATGGGGAATAGTGGCATATTGTCATTGTGGTTGCTCTTGTTTTCAGTTTCAAGTTTTGAATATTTATAAGGGTGAACATTTCTCCTTGGTCTTGTGGGTCATGTTTGGTCTAATTTTATTTTTTTCTGAATTACTTGCTTCTATATTGTGCCTACCAGCCACGGCACTACTCTTTCTTCAGATTCCCTGCAATTCCCCGGTCAGCCTGGCTGAGTGGGTTTGCAGAGAAATAAAGTGATGAAGGGGCCCTGCTGCTGGCAGAGATCTCACTCTTGGACTGTGGTCATAATAAAATACACCACAGTTACAATCAGTTGAATCTTGGTAAGCAACTAAGCTAACCTTTGGAATAAATCTATATCTCCCTGAGGTCTGTCTGCTATAATAGCTACTACTAAAAACCAGACAAATGCTTTGGGTTTTATAATTTAAGCTTTGCCATTCCCTTAGAAGACGATTGCTTTTTCTGAAAATATATCTGCCTGCAAAGAGCCTTGGGGCCTATGTGCTCCTTTTGCATTTGACCAGTCATTTAAAAAAAAAAAGCCCTCGGAAGCTGGGACCTGTACAGGTGGAATCTGCTCTGCCTAGTAAATCAGTCAAGGCTAGAATTTCTTTGTGACTTTTTAAAGACACATTAGAGATTCTCAAAATAATTCTCTCTTAGTGGGGGAGGGGAAAATAATTCACGGGTGGTTCAAATGTAGCCAGAGTCTGTCCATTATGATTCTTTGATCACTCTTCCCTGACAGAACACACTTATTCATCTGTAAAGTAAATATTTGCCCACCTGCTCTGTTCCATGTGCTCAACTGAAAAAGGGAGCCAAATGCAAAGAAGACATCTTTTTTTTTTTTTTGCCCTTGAAGAATTCAACTTTGATGAAAGAATAATACACATATATATGTAAATACGACATTAGGTGATAAGTCTTATATCATAAGTATATTCAGGGAGCTATTAGAGCATAAAGGAAAAGCATAAACACACAGATGGGAAAAGGACTTACAAGGAAGTTGATATTTGCCCTAAGTTTCAGGAAATGAGTAGTAAGTTTACTGAGCAGAGAAGAAAGGGAAAAAAAAAAGACAGACCTGATAGAAAAGAAAAAACACAGACTGCCCCCATCGTTAAGGATGCTCTGGAGGATTTTAAATAGGAGAGTGGTGGTGATCAGAGCACATCAGATCCTTGTGTCTCTTCTGTATGGCTATCAGTCGCCGGGCATGTTCTGCTTCAAACAGACTTGTGAAACACGTGTATGTCAGCTTAAAGAGAGAGCACATTGTCCAAGTTAAATACTAATGCAAATTAAGAAGAAGAGATAAAAGAATGTCCCTGAGGTCCCAAAGATGTGGAGGACTGCTTCGATCTAACAGCCTATTCTCCTCCCACGAGGACAGTAAATGAGAAGGGTGAACTTTGCATAATTGCCATGCTGGACATTTCTTTGGACTCAAATGCTTTCTATTATATTTGAAAATTTTAAACCAAAACATGACAGAAACAAAAATGCAGTTGACAAAGGACACCCTGCAATGTTTATAGTACACCATTTGTTTTTTCTGCATGTGCCTTTTAAAATTTGGGTATTTTGAACTGCAGTCTGATGGCATCTGGGTAATAATCCCTGTGAAAATGATGCTGGAAAGTTCTTCAGTTTTGATAGACTCCCAAACAAGCAGGCAGAATAATCTTGAACAGGAAAAGAGAACAGTTTCCAACACCAGGGGAAATAAAGTGTAATGTAGTACTTTGACAACACTGAAGGTGACTTTTCCAAGCCATTGATTAGCAGGTCCATGCCCTGAAATTCAAGTCAGGGAGATTCATCACTGTTCTTTCAGTCACTAGAGTATTAAAAACCAAAATGCATCATTAACTCAGAAGTGGGCCATGCCATTTGGCAATAAGGGATCGACTTGACTTTGGCGAAAAAGCCATCTATGAAGATTCCTTGGACTTCAACACAAAAGGAAGTAATTGCTTTTTGCTTTAGAGATAAAAGCAATCATTTCCCTACTGTTATTCACTTTTGTCTATTTAGTCGAAAAGTGTAGATTGCTGGGCAGAGCCTTGGCATAGATGAGCTTTAATGACGAAAAGCAGGGTTGGACTTTGTCCTTGAAAGAATTTCAGTACATTTCCATGGTGATAGTCTACCAGGGAGAAGTTGGAAGGAACCTTAATTAAATGCCCCTTTCTCTCTGGTTTTGTCCAGAACTGAAAATAACTTACATTAAGTAGATAGCATTAGTTTCTATAAAGCTGGTTTTTAAAAAGGACATAATGCTGGTCAACAAGCAATTCTTCTTTTAAAAGTAACTGGAAAAAAAAGCCTTTAGTGCAATCGTGTATTCCTAAAGGATCCTTTCCTGTGATATGGCAGGCAGATCAGTGGATGCTCATCAAAGCTCTGCGTCGGATTTCTGCTCACAAAGTAAGCCAAGTTATCCTGAAAAGCACAGCCTCTGTTCCAACTCTCCTGAGCCTCAGTTTCTTCATCTGCAAAAATGAAACATAAGACTAATACTTTTCCTATCTATCCAATAGGTGGTTTTAAGAATCAAATTAGACAATGAAAAGCATGTATGTGTGTGTGTGTGTGTGTGTGTGTGTGTGTGTGTGCATGCGTGCATGCTATTACCTCCTATATAGAGTCAGTATATTCATATCCATCCTGTGGATGCTGGATAAGCATTTTCAGTCCATTACCTTATTTAATCTTCATAACAACACTGCGCAGTCAGTAGAAAAGCTCACAGAAGTTGTAAGTTAATAAAGAGGCATTGTACTCTGGTTTTAGATATTTATGATACAGAGGTGATTTTGAGAGAATCCCTGATTTCAAAAAACAGACTGGTATGAGGATACAGATGTCAATAAATTGCAGTATAATGATAAAAAGGACACAGGGTATGGACACAGGTTATGAACACAGGTATGAGACTGAGTTTGCACGTAGGAGGAATGTTAACTGTCCCTGATGCAGGGGTGGAGGGTGATGGAAGAGGAGACAGGACTGTGTGAGCAGAGACAAGAATGTGTATACGTGGGGAGCAGCTGGTACATCAGAGGATGCTTCCTGTTGGAGAACTTTAAAATGCAACTTAGCATCTTCTGAGATCCTAAGTTGACCTGGCAGACTGGAGGTGGAGAGCATTTCAGTTGAAAAAATAATGAGAATGCCTAGAAAGAAGATACATGAATATCATACAAATGCTATTTTATGTTAACTTGTATTAACATAAGTGCTTAATAATAAAAGAAGGAAGTAAATGAGGTAGACAGTGGGAAAATTTAGAATCTATCCTTCATCCACTATGATGATTAGATATGGCTTGAAGACAAAATAATGACAATGTTCAAATACATGCAGTCTTTTTCTTTCCTTCCTCTTGCTTGAGCTGCATTTATTTCAGCATTATTTAGTATTTTTTGGAGACTGAGACACTCCCCATATCTTTCTCTTCTATGGCCTATGTGGCCTCTGATAAGAATTCAACCACTCTTTTCTCTCCTCTAATGTAAATGTAATGTAGTGTAAATGTAATGTAAATGTAAAAAGTCAGGCAGTTTGGACTCTTTAGAACCAACATAGCCAACTCGGTGCCATAAAGTCTGAGCTGGTCAAAATACCTTGGAGTGGGTAGAGATGTGTCTTGTGGGCGGTCAAAATGTGGACCATGAAAGATGGGCATTGTAACAGCGGTAGTTTGGATCATAGCTTGTAGTTATTCAATATTTTGGCATGTACCTCTGCGTTGTCTCCCACTCTGGGCTGAGCATACGTCTCCATCAATGCTGACCTTGGATATGTGACTTGATTTGGCTAAGACATGACTTGAGCAGAAGGTTTAAAAGTGCTTGCCTGGTCTTGTTTGCATTCTGTGCTTCTTGTTCCATAAGAAAATCATGCCTCAGATAGTGGTTGTCCCTTCAGCCTGAGCTTCAGAATGAGACATGGTAGAACAGAACAAAACCTGGTCTGCAGCCAGGAGCCAAGTCCAACCAAACCCGCCAAAGCCCTCCAAAACTACAGATCCGTATTTCAACAACAATATTTGCTTATATGTAAGTCACTGGGACTTGCTGTTGGTTTTTATTCAGCAAAGATCAATTAATAGCCACTTTGGAAAACAGTTTGGCAGTTGCTTATAAAGTTAGATGTCATTTCACTCAACAATTCCACTCCTGGAGATTTATATAAAAGAGTCTTCAGTAAGTGGCTTGGAAAACTGGACAGCTACATGTAAAAGAATGAAATTAGAGCATTCTCTAACACCATATACAAAAATCAACTCACAATAGATTAAAGACCTGTGTAAGACTAGAAACTACAAAACTACTGGAGAAAAACATAGACAGAACATTCTTTGACATAAATTGCAGAAATACATTTTTTTGGATCTGCCTTCTAAAGTAAAGGAAATAAAAGCGAAAACAAACAGATGGGATCTAATTAAACTTAAAAGATTTTGCACAGCAAAGGAACCCATTGACAAAACGAAAAGATAACCTATTGAAAGGGAGAAAATATTTGCAAATGATATCACTGATAAGGGATTAATATCCAACATGTATAAACAGCTCATACAACTCACCATCAAAACAACAAACAACCAAATATAAGATGGGCAGAAGAACTCAATAGACATTTTTCCAAATAGGAAGTGCAGATGGCTAACAGTCACATGAAAAGATGCTCAATATCATGAATCATCAGGGAAATGTAAATCAAAATCACAATGAGATGCCACCTCACACCTGTCAGAATGACTGTCATCAAAAAGAACACAAATGACAAATGTTGGCAAGGATGTGGAGAAAAGGGAACACTCGTACACTGTTGATGGGAATGTAAATTGGTGCAGCTACTATGGAAAATAGTATAGAGGTTTTTCAAAAAAGTAAAAATAACACTACAATAAGACCGAGCAATTCCACTCCTGGGTATATGTCAGAAAGAAATCAAAAACACTAATTCAAAAGGATATGTGCACCCCAATGTTTATAGCCACACTATTTACAATTGCCAAGATATGAAAGAAACCTAAGTGTCCACCAACAGATAAATGGATAAAGAAGATGTGATACACACACACACACACACACACACACACACAGCGAAATACTACTCATTCATAAAAAAGAATGAAAATTTGCCATTTGCAGCAAAATGCATGGATTGGAGGGCCTTACGCTAAGTGAAGTAAGTCAGACAGAAAAAAAAATACTATATGATATCACTTATATGTGGAATTTAAAAAATATAGCAAACTAGTGAATATAACAAAAAGGAGTCAGACTTACAGATCTAGAGAACAAACTAGTGGTTACCATTTGGGGGAGGCAATTTAAGTATGAGGGAGTGGGGGTACAAACTATTGGGTATATGACACATTACAAGGATATATTGTACAGCATGGGGACTATAACCAGTATTTTGTAATAACTGTTAATAGAATGTAACCTTTAAAAATTATATAAAAATTAGAGAATCATTTATACAAATATGTTGATAGTAGTCATAAACTGGAAAATAAAAGTCCATTAACAGGTGAATAGACAAACAAGCTGTGGTATATCTATACAATAGAATAAAGAAATAAAAAGGAAAAAAAACTGGTTATATATAGAACAAACTGGATGCATCTCAAAAGCATTATGCTAATTGATAGAAAACAAAATTGAAAGACTTTATAATGTATGATTCTATTCATATGAAATTTTAGAGAAGGCAAAACTATACTAACAGAAAACCAAGCAGGGGTTATCAGAGCCCAGGGAAGGAATTAACTGCAAACAGATGCAAAATAACTTATGGGGATGGTGAGAATATTACATATTATTGTGGTGGTGGTTCCATGATTATATACATTTGCTAGAACTCATTAAATTATACATTTTTAATTGGTGAATTTTTTTGGTAAAGCTGATTTTTTTATGATTAAATAGGGACAAGAGCAAACATGCAAATTTCACAAATTATGAAAAGTATTACTGTAAAACAACAAACTTAACAAATCATTAAAAGCAGTTGGTACAGAAGTTCCTTCTTGGTTCATGACGTGCTTCATGACTTGGTAATTTTTTCTTTTTTTCATGACACTCCTAGGTCTAATGAAGTAACAAATGGTTCCATTTACTAAGTATGTCAAAACAATTTAAAAAGTATTTGTATTCTGAAAACTTAGCAGAAGTGTGTAAAAATAATCCTCATAACCCGCCCCCCACCTAAAAAGTTTTATTTCATTCTAAAATAGCCATAATTACTAATGTTACTTGTCAAGGGCCATGTGACTTCTTGAACTTTGGAATCAGATTGGTCACTGTTACTGTCGCCTTCATTTTCTCGTTCATACTGAGTTGCATGCAGTGCCGGCTTTCTGTCACGGCAACTGCTAAAAACTCGGCTTCACAAAGATGTGGCATCATCAGAAGGAACGTAGCACAATCTAATGCTGAAACCATGAACCACCTCAGTCTAATAATTCACACAGTGTCTGATGTCACTGTGTTTTCTTAAAAAGTTTAAAATATCCCTCAGTGCCGCTGTAACTGTGGGGTACTGCCAAAATTTATAAACCATGAGAGTAACACGAGAAGCCATTTTACCACATTCAACATTTTGGGTGAGGGGGCTTTGGGAGCTCTCTCAACGTGGGTTAACAATAGTCTTTTCACATGACTTTGAGGTGTCACATTGATTTCTCCTGTGGTTATCCCTTAATTTTAAAAGGGTAGTACAGTCTCCCAAATGACTCCCAGTCTGAGACCTCAAAAAAGAGTGTTGGGGTCCAGTAAGTTCAAGAATTCTTCTCAAGGAGTTTATCAAGAGTGGACATACAGGGAAGAGAGAGATCTTCACAGCCCAAGGATATCGTTTGAATTTGATTTATTTTGTGCAGATGTAGTTCCAAATGATTGAGCTAAGAGAAACCAATCACAGTATGATGTGACAGTAATGTCAATCCCAGCTGCAGAGTTAGCAAGACCCAGAGTCCAACTTCAAATTTATTCCATTCTTTTATTAGGAATCTATCAGAATTTGAACGAAAGAATAAAGGGTGTTTACTTTAAGATTGGACCTGCTTGTCTTCTTGCTAATATCTATGACTTAAGAAACAAAAGCCTTAGAGAGAGAATGCCTATATTCAGGTGTCATATGAGGCATGTGCCACAAGGGCAATGAAATCAAGACCATATGGACATCCAGAAATGGACTAACTCAGTTCACTTGCTGATATAAATTTCCAGAGATCTCATGCCAGCTCTCTTTTGGGATCTTCTATGGTTTCTTAACCTTTTTGGATATTAGTTCCTCATCGTAAGTAAAATGATAGCTTTGATGATCCCCACGGACCCTTCCAACTCTTACTTCTCATAATTTTCTAAAGTCCTGGGTATGAGATCCATTATAACTTCAAAAATATTCATGAGGACAATCCCCAAATCCCAAATTTATGTGAAAAAAAAAAAAAGATCCCTTTACAGCAATGTATGCTGTATTTTCCTATGGGACAATACAGCACTTCTAAAAATGCCAACACAAAAACTCTGTTCACAAGGACTGAGTGGGGACTGAGAAAGTTTTCTTGGAATAAATGTAAATTGACCTAGTGATGATGTTTTGGTTTGGGAGCTAGCGGATTTAATTGTTCATCTAAGCCTTCTGCAAATATGGAAGCATCTTTGTGTTGTGAGAAGATGTGTAGAAACTGCTCTTTTTAATTCTCCTGTGAGGGAAAGAAATCATTTTTTCATGAAACCTATCAAAGCCAGAAAGATAACAAATTTCCAGATTCAGCTATTTTTGTAGACTGTGAAAGACTTTGTAATAAAAATGAATAAAATACTCTGCCAGCATCAACTAAAATGAGACAAAAGATAGAGTGTTTGCCAGGCTTGGGACTAAAGTATTTATTCTCCCCTCAGTCTTTTAGAATAGCTGTCTATTGTAACCCTTGCTTGTCTCTTCTATTCTGTGATAAAGTGTCTTTATCAAGTTTGAAGAATAATATACAGGTAAAAGGTGTGGTTTTATAATATAGAAGGTGATCCTGTCTGAGAACTGTAGACTTCTATTTGACTTCCTGAAATTTTTGAATTTGGCTATCTGGGAGTGGCATCTCTGTGTGTGTCTATGTATCAATGTGTGTGTGTTTGTAATTGTCCTTGCATTCTTTAAAGCATTTTATTTCATTCAGATGTTGGCAGAATTCTGCACAAATTCTTTCACTATTTTATTTCCTTTTTGGGTTTACTTGAATATTTATTGAGCTCCTAGTATGCCGTGGACATTAAAAGTACTAAGATACAAAAATCACAGTCTGGTTGGAGACAGTAGCATGTAAAATGTTACAACAAAACTGAGATGACTCTTCAGAAACTAGAAGGATGTGGGTGAAGGAAAGGTATAGATGAACAGTGAGATGCATGTGAAAGGGTGTTGGAGTGGAAATCTACAACCTCTGTGCTCAAAGTGTGGTCCATGAACTAGCCTGGGTGCATCCAGAAGTTCATTAGAAATGCAGAATCCTGGGCCATACCTTTGAACTCCTGAATTTGAATCAAGATCCCAGCTAATTATTATGCATTAAAGTTTGTGAAGCTCTAGTCTACATAAAGGATTTTATTTTATCTGTTAAATATGAGAGAAAGGAGTCTGAGAGAGGAGAAGATTGTGAATAAACTATTGGGGCAAGTGTGGAGAAGAAGATCTCATGTCTAATGGGAAACTGAAAAGTCTATGAAGATTTGTAATAGATGCTTTGGGAATGAGAGTATGGCCAAGTAGTGATTTTAAATCTGGCTATTACCAGAAACCATATAAACAGATACTCAGATTCATACCATTTTCCCCAACACTGCATTTCTAGCTAGCTACAGAGTAGAGCTATCTGGTCTGGGAGCGGTGATCCTAGACTTGGAACTCACAAATATTTAAGTTGCCATATCAGCTGATTGATTGATTGATTAACTAAAGATCGATAGCAAGCTCCCATGTCAATACATCTAGAGAAGACGAATGGGGACATACCACATGCATGGGAAGTTACTCTTTGGAACAAATGTCTGTTTCATCCCATGAACAATCTAGAATTTGCTTTTGAAATAATACAGAGTTTACCACAAGGGAACCATAGCCTGAGGGTAGGTTCAGAGTCAGTGTATAGTGTGAAAATTCTGCCTGGTCATGATAATCCTGGGAGGTCCCTTGAACATGCCAGCAGAAGCATCAGTGGCACATTTCAGTTAGTCCTGAAATGTGTCTCCTCCCCCAGCATTTAAAACAGGGTATTTTCTTTTGTGAGAACACTCTACGAACTGGTTGGATTGTGTTCAGTGACAATTTTGTATGAAAAAATAAAGTCTTTTAACTTTTGGGTCACATTCAGCCTGAACCCTTCACCACATCTCCAAAGCCTTCTGGTGCTATTTGCACAAACAAATGCCTGTATGATTTGATTCCACTCTATGAGCGTTGTGAATCCACCTGAATTACCTCCTTTCCATCCTTCCAGGGAAGAACTCAAAGATACGGTGTCTGTTTATCAGGATGTTGAAAGAAAGTAACGTATGTTTTAAGCAATATTAATTTACATTGCTGGGATGCAATTATCAAACTACAAGATGCACAGATCAAATGCACTGACATACAATCATTTGAGATTTCACAATTGAGTACCTTCATGCCACCACCACCCAAAAGAAAAACACATAACATTATCACCTCACTATGTTAAACAATACGTCTTTCCTCTCATTTTTGTGAACACCTTTTTGACATCTATCACCATGGATTCGCTCTGCTTATCCTCGATTTCATAAATGGAATCATATAGTGTGTCTCTTGTGTGTGTGTGTGTCTCATTTCTTTTGCTTAATATATTTTTGAGGCTTATCCAAGCTGTTTCATGTATAAATAGTTCATTTTTTTTTCTTTTGTGCAGAGGAGTGGTCCATTGTATAAATATATCATGCTTTCCTTATTCTTCTGTTGATGGATATTAGGGTTGTTTCTCATTGGGGGATATCTCTCATTTGGGGCTATTTTTAAAAGCCTTCTACAAATATTGTTATGTAAATTTTCTGTGAAGATACTTATTTGTTTTCTTATATAAATATTGTGCATGACACTTCCAAATAGATCACCAAAAGAGCAAGCAGCAAGGTATGAGAATTTCGTTTGCTCACCAATATTAGATGTTGTTGGTCTTTGAAATTTTAGCCACTCTTGTGTATTTGTAATATTTCAACTGAGGTTTTGCTTTTTGGTTTTTAATGACTAAAGACTTTGATTACCTCTTCAAACATTAGATATTCACACATCTTCATAAGTGAAGTGTCTGTTCTGGTCTTTTGCCTGTTACCTGTTGAGTTGTTTTCTTATTACTGATTCATAGAAATTTGTTGTATGTCTTGATACCATTCTTTTGACAGATATATTTTGCTATTTTTTTCAATCAATTTATGGTTTACTTATTCATCTTAATAATGGTGTTTTTTTCTAATAGTATAAATATTTCATTTTGGCCAGCTAATCCATCGTCTTTTATAGTTAGTGGTTTTTGTGTCTTATCAAAAATGTTTTCTACCCCAAGTTCACAGTGATTGTTTCCTATCTTTTGTTCATAATAATTCTACTTTTTTATAAATATGTCTATGATCAGTCTCAAGTTAATTTTTGTGTAAGAACTGAGATAGGGATCAAGGTTAATTTTTTGCATATTAAATATTCAGCTTTTTTCAGAAACATTTGTTTGGGGAAATAAAAGAAATAAAAAGAAGGCTTCTCTTTCTCCATTGAATTAACTTCACACTTTGGTTGAAAATTATTTGACTGTAGTAGACTGTGGATCTATTTCTGGACCCCTACCTTTGTTTTTTGATCTATTAGTATATCTTTATACCAATAACACACTGTCTTCATTATTGGAGCTCTATAATTAGTCTTAAAATCAGGCAGTTTAAGTACTCCAACTTGTTCTTTTTCAGAATTGTTCAAGTATTCTAGGGCCTTTGCTTTTCCATATAAAATCAGAGTCAGCTTCTCAAAAAAAACCTAATGGAATTTTGATAGGATATGTGTTGAATCTATTAATCAACTTAGAATATTTAATAAATATTGTTTAGATCTTCTTTGTGCATAAATGTAAGTTTAATTATATAATTAAAGTAAAAAGTAGAGAGATAAAATTATAGTTAAAAGATGTTTTAATTTTTTGAATAAGAAAAAATACATATTTTTGTCCATTTTTGTCCTTCTAATGAGAATGATTTTTTTTTTTTTTGCAGTAATGTCATAGCCATTGGAATAGGAAACAAATTTATCTTTCTTGTCAAAGATCTTTTAATTTCTGGTACTAATGTTCCTTATTGGGGGATTCTAAACCATTTTCTTTATATTTGAAAAAATATACAATTAGAAAAATTTTAATAGTTCATTTGGGATCTTTAATAACAATTTTATTGCTAATGGGAGTTACTAATTTTCTTGTTTTTCCACATTGAACATTGTGTAAGCAAGGAAGATACGAAAGAGTCTTGGAGATTTGTTATTCTTTATTCTTTGTCAGTGTAGGTTCAGATCAGTAGAATTACATGCTTTTCTTCTCCTTAAGCAATGACTGTGGTTTTTAGTTTTTCCCAGCCTGAACTCCCACACTGACTTGTCAGTGGACCGTTTTCTTTCTTGTGCCTGGACCATTGAATCCTGTTAACTTGAACTGCTCTTCTCCTAAATCTTCCCGCAGGAAACACCTCATTGTTTATCTCTCAGTTCAAATCTGACCTCCTCAGGGATTTCCTCTAGCAACCATATCTAAAATACTCACCTCCATAATTCTCTATCCCAACACCTTCTCATTTTCATTATTTAGTTTTTCACTATCTGAACTCACCTCCTTATTGTATGTTTTCTGTCTCTTTCCTTCCATGAGAATGTAATCTCCAAGAGGCAGGAATCCCAATATCCTCAGTATGCCTAGCACATCATAGCGAAGGCAATAAATACCTGCTAAATGAATGAATGAATGTTGACATTTAGCATCTTATTTTAGCTTACCACCAACATTATATCAAACCATCCAGTCTACCTTTCAAAAGTTCAACTTTGAAAAAAAAAAAGCTAATGTTTATAGATGGCTATTTTTATTTGCATTTCTGGGATTACCGACAATGCAGAACATTTTTTACACATTGAATTCATACTTGTGTGTAAAGTGAAATGGGTCCTGACTTTACAGTAAAAATGACCACAAGTTTTCATTTTATCATTAACTAATTGTTCAAGCTTGCACAGCCATTTAATCTTCCTGAGCCTCACTTTCCTCATGGGTAGATTTTAGATAACAATACTCACTTGGCTCATTCCATGAGATTTTTTGTGTGTGTGTGAAGGTGAAATTAGATAATGTATTTATGAGAGCACTTTGTAAATGGAATATGGAAGATCTTATTATTAAATTTAATGTACTAATTCATTTTCCTAATGGACCGAAAGAGTTAATTGTTCTTCCAAAATTATCTAATTTATTTTCGGGGTTGGGGAGAATTTCATGCAAGGTACTAGTAATAGGCAATAATAACTCATTTGTTCCTCTATCGTACCTTTCCTTAGAGGACTCAGAGAGCTTTATTCTATCTCATTAATCCTTAACAATGCCTCTGAATCATTAGGCAGCCTGAGGATAACCACTGGTCTCCTGATTTTTACAGCTGGAGCAAATGAGGCACTGAGAGGTTACGTGACTCTTTCAAAGTCACACAGAGATCCACGAGGCTGCTGTGGAAAGGGGCTTCTGGTTCTGGCAGCATTGTGCCTGTAGCTGACTGTTGTAGACAATGCCTAGTGTGTGTCATTATTAAGGCCCAGTGGGAGATACAAGGAGGACCATGACAGGTGTACCACCTTCAGTGAGCTTCATTCTTAGAGGGAGAATAAGAACACAAACTGGCCAAGATGGAACAGAATTAAAATGTCATGAATTTTTTTTAATTTGTTCCGAAGTTTTAATTTGGGTAGATCTCAGTTAAATCAGAATAGACTCCATAGAAAAGATAACATTTTCAATAGATCACTGAAAATGGATAAGATTTGAAAGTGATAGAGGGGAGGATATAGTTCAGTGGGAGAGCACATGCTTAGCATGTGAGAAGTCCTGGGTTCAATCCCCAGTACCTCCATTAAATAAATAAATAAATAAACAAACAAACAAACAAACAAACAAACAAACCTAATTACCCCCCCCAATAAAAACAAAATGACAACAAAAAAGAAAACGAAAACCTCAGAAAGTAATAAAAGTTGAAAGAAATCATACTGGGTAAATGAAACAGAATGAACAAAACATAAGAGAAATCATGGGACTTGTCTGATGAAAAGTAACTTGTCATTCTGAGTAACTGGATATACGCAAATAGCATCCAGCTAGATACAGGCCAAAATCACCTCAAACATGATCATCTTGGTTATGATTACAACTAGTTACAATAATATTGATTCATGGTCACCATCATCGTTAAAGTCATTTCTATTACCAGCGGTCATCAGTCATTAGAGGGGGTGGTAAAGAAATCAGGCTGCTGCGATACACGGAGGTGTTCGAATACTGCCCCTTCTCTCGTGTTGGAGTACGCTTCTCTACCCAGACCTTGGACTTAGGACTCAGCCCTGGAGTTTTCTTTGGCAAGTGGAACATGATCAGATGTAAGCAAAGCTGAAGGTTTGCATGTGCTCACACAGTTTGGCTTGCCTCTTGCCATAAAGCCCCAATGGTAGCTTTTCTTCTAAGGATGAGAGACACATTTAACAGATCTGGACCCAATGCACAGCCTGAATCAAGGCCAACCGAACCCCCACCTGAAGAAAAGCTACCCCACCTGACTCACAGGCCTGTGAGTGAGGTAAATAGATGCTTATTTTTCTCGGTTGTTGCACATTGGAGTAATTTATTTCACAGTCAGAGCTGACTGATCTAGCTGGAGCTGCCTATTGGGGGTACACTGTATAAAATCTTACAAGCAGTTCACTGACAGTTAAGCCTATGGATGTGCTCCCAGGCTCAAAAATGAAACAAAATGTTAATTTGAATGTAGACATATACAGTTTCCTGAGCCATCCCCAAATGATGAGGACAATTATCCCAAAGTGTTTTGAGCAAGAGAATAACAGAGCTAAGGTTTGACTTTAGTAAGAATCCTTTGGCCGAGTGTGTAGGACAGATGCCACACTGGGAATTCAGGCAGGAGAGAATTGCTGATGCCTAAATGATAGACAGTGATTAACAAGGATGAAAGTAGAAAAAAAAAAATGACATAAAGAAAATTGCAGGTCAGAAGCTTTGCTGGAGTTGATGCTATTGGATGTGACAGCTAATGGGACAATGAGGATAATAAGGAAAGTCAAAAGTGACTTGAGCCTTTGAGGCAAGTAGTTGGCTGTAAGACTAGTGATGTCATTCTCAGAAATGAAGTCACAGGAGAAGTGGATGATGTGAACGGTGGAGAGATAATGAGTTTTATTTTTAACACGTTGAGTTGGAAGTATAGACAGGGATTTGAGGAAGTGACATAAGAGGTAAGATCCTGGGCTCCAGTTGCCTGATTGTCAAATGTCTTTAAGTGGAGAGTGTTCTTCATGGCAAGGCAGAACGAATTGCTCACATATTCTATTTCAAACACTGGAGAGAAGTTTTAAGAAGCAAAATCAATGGACTCCTCCTTGAAGCCAAGAATATTAGATTGAGGGTTTGGTTTTCATTGAAATGTTATTGCCAGGAACACCAGCAATCTCTTCAAGACTGAAGGAGGAAGGCCTGGTTTGGCCATGCAGGCTGCGTATGGGGGGATGTTCTAACTGTGGGGTTGATAGAAAAGACGTAACACTCATATACTGCATCACAAAAAACCAACTTTAAAATTACTTTTATACTTAAATATGGAGATGCAATGTTCTACCCTTCTTACTGGCCACTCGATGATAAAGAATTTTGTAGAGGTTTACTTTCCTGGCCACTCACTTGAGACATTTTCACAAGTGATCATTTACAACCTACAGACTTGGTACAAGAGCACAGCTGTTGAGAACACTGGCTTTGGAAGCCACCACTTTGGTTTGAATCTGTGCTCTGCCAGCTACAGCTTGTTGATTCATTCATTTAACAAACAGTTGTTGAACTCCTACCGTGTTCCACATATTAGAACAAAAACATACAAAGACCACTGCTTGGGGAGTTGACATCTGAGTAGAGGGAAACTTTCAACGCATAATAAACATAACAATGAATACACTGCAAAGAATATTAAGAGGTTATGAGTGGTATGGAGAAGAAAAGGACAAACTTGTGAGAGGACTGGGAGTTTGGGGGCATTGAGGGACAAATTGCATTATTAAATATGGTAGTCAAGATAGGGCTCATGGAGATGGTGATATCTGAGCAAAGAGTCAAAGGAGTTTTGATGGAAGAAACAAGCACATAGAAGATTTAGAGCACAGAGCCTAAGGTGGAAATGTGCCAAACATGTCTGTTGAACAGCAGAGAGGCTGGAGTGGAGGGAGGAATTTGAAGACCAGCAGGAATGAAGTCAGAGAGAAAAGTGGAGGGCCAGTCAGGTAGGGAGTGTAGCTTTTACTCAAAGTGAAAAGGAGAGTCATTAGAGGATTATTTTTTATTATAGAAGTTTTCAAACACATTGGACAAAGGTATGTGTACGTATCACTGAAACGTTATGCTGTACACTAGAAACTGACACGTTGTAATCTGACTATACTTCATATACTTCATTAAAAAAAAAACCAAAACCAAAAACCAAACAAACAAAAAACACTGGGAGTCACTCAAATGTCCATAAACAACAGAATGAATAAAGTAAGGCAGATTCACTCAAAAAATAATTGAAAATATAAATAAATAAAAGTAGCGAGACTAGCACAATTGAGCTTTTTCATCCAGCTAAAATGTCTATTGATAAATGGCCAGTTTTATTTCATCCATATCCCTGCTCAGACCCTCAAACTCTGATTATTTTAAAGCAGATTCAAGATATGTCATTTGACTTGTAAATATTTTAGTAATATCCTGAAGAGATAAGGCCTTCGTTGTCTGAAGCATCACCACAAAACCATTACTACACCTAAAGATGAAGATCACGGTGTTACCAAATGTCCTACCAGTGTTCATATTCTCCTTAACTATTTTAGAGACTTTTTTATTGTTATTATCTGTGTGAATTAGACATTTGAGACATTGAGAGGTTTTGGAAACAGTATGGCTGGTGTAGTAAAAATAGCCTATGGGGTAGCCAGGAAAGAGGCAGAAAGTATGGTCAGAAGCTTTTGTAGTCCTTTAGGAGAGAAGTAATGGGGTCTCAAACCAGGATGGTAGCTGTGGAGGTGATCATACACAGTTTTGATTTCTAAATACATTTTAAAATTAGCCAAGACATGGGAGCAACCTAAATTCCATTGACAGATGACTGGATAAAGAAGTTGTGGTATGTATATACAGTGGAATACTACTCAGCCATAAAAAAGAATAAAATAATGCCACTTGCAGCAACATGGATAGACCTGGAGATTGTCATCCTAAATGAAGTAAGCCAGAAAGATAAAGAAAAATACCATAGGATACTGCTCATACGTGGAATTTAAAAAAAAAAAAGGAGGACACTAATAAACTCATCTAGAAAACAGACTCACAGACATTGTATTGAACTGATAAGAGATGAAAACTAGAACAGCCTGCAAAGGCACAGGATCAATTTCTCTAAAATTCATGAAAATGAAGAAGAGGGTGTAACACAGTTCTGGGCCCTAGTATGGGAATTCAGTTCAGTCCAGCAAAAACTGTAAGAGCCAGAAGGAGATGAGCTGACTCTGGGCCGATTAAGTAGAAAGTTCAGCATGGGGTAAGTGCTCAGTAAGTGGTGGTATGCACTGTGGCAGAATAGAACCATTTCCCCCCTCAAAATGTCTACATACCAAGGTGTTGAGAGCAGCTGTCTCCTGATCTGTGGCAATGTGCTTGCTTGTTTTTTTATATTTTTTGTGATTGTATTTTTTATTTTTGTGAAATAAGGCCATGTTACCTTTGTAATAAGAAAAATAATTTTGGAGACTGTATTGGAAGAGAAATAAAAGTTTGACAGATAGAACTTCCTGGCCCCTGTGAAGCCAATCTGAAAGTGAGAATAAATCTATGCCTGAAATGTGGCTGGTGAAATCACCTTGAAGGAAGTTTTCTCACATGAATGAGACTCCCAAAGCCTTTCGGGTGCCGTGGTACCACCAGCACTAATGATGTCACAGAGTCAGGGGTCCTGCTGCTTTCTGTTTGCACCTAGTTCTAAGGAAATATGTGCATTTGTAAATATAGTCACAACTTCTTTTTGTGTATTTCAACAATCTTAATTTTGATTTATGAATTTTTAAAAACTTACCACCTACATGCAAATTTCCCTTTCAGGGAACGGGTTAATAGAAGTAAACAACTTGAAAAATCCTTTCAAGAAGCTTCTGAAATATATTATTTATAAAGGCAATCCTTGAAGAGATCATTCAATTAAATTTTTTAAAATTTGCATTGAACTGTGTTAAGTGCAGGGAATCTAGAATTGAATAAGACACAAGGGCTGTCTCCTACCAGCGGAAAAAGACATGGAAACAAATAAGTGACAGTGTGACAAATGAGGTGACAGAAGCCCAGAAAAGTTACCTGGAAGGGCGAGGGTAAGAGTGATTCATTTTATCTGAAAGTTGAGAAAAAAATTTCTAAAGTCGGGGGGGGGGGGTTGGTCTGTGAACTGAGGACTCAAAGAAGATCTGCAGCATCCAACATAGAGAAACTTTCTTATTCTTTTTTTAATTGAAGTATAGTCAGTTACTGTGTGTCAATTTCTGGTGTACAGCACAATGTTTCAGACATGTATATATATTTTTATTTTATATTCATTTTCATTATAGGTTACTATTAAGATATTAAATATAGTTCCCTGTGCTCTACAGAAAAAAATTGTTTTTTTACCTATTTTATATATAGTAGTTAATATTTGCAAATCTCAGACTTCCAATTTATCCCTTCCCACCCTCTTCCCCCACCCCCTGGTGGAAAAACTTTCTGAATAAGGAATCACACTTGGTACTTGATGGGCAGTGTCAGAGCGAGTAGGGTGCCAGCATGGGAGATGAGTAAGAGTAAGGGAGGGGGAACTCAAGACCCTTGTGTGTTTACACTAAGGATCCTGACGAGATGCCTTTGGTAGCAGGGAGAGAAATGGTGAAGAAGATCATCGAGGGGACAGCATATTATGTGAACAGAGGAAGATAAGTTATGAAACAGGATGACAACCACCCATTAAACCCCTCTAACCGAAACACTCACATAGGCACTTATGCTCCGCTATGGAGACAGAGAGCATGCAGAGTTTGAGTAACTTTCAAGAGATGACAGAGCTGGACACAAACGAGAGAAGATACAGGGAAGTCTGTATTTTGGAACAGGGGACTGGAACAAATGGTGAAGCACTGGGGGATTCTGGAGAAGAGAAGATGTCCTAGAGGGCAAGTAATGTAAGATGGTGAAAACCCTCAAAGCTTAAACACGGGGGTTATGGAAGGAGGTAACAGGGCGTCTGGCATGATGGATTGAGTGGGGTTTAAGAATTTAAAAAGACTCTTCAGACATCAATTCATAATGTTCTTAGGTTCTTTATAAATCAGAAAGGCCAGAAAGGAGTATCACAGGTAAAAACCAAAAAGGATTCACTGGCTTTAAATGGTTGAATGCCATCAAAGTTTCTTCAAAGGTTCAGCTCCACAGACAATTTTCTGAGTTCCTATTGTAAGTTGGAAACCGTTCACTGTGGTGGTGCCTGGAATACAACTTTGTGTAAGGCATTGTACTTCGTCTTAAGAAACTTATATTCTCCTTTGGTTATCAGATCTATAAGCAGTTCCACTGATAAAACATTCTCAGTGACAAGACATATATAGAAAAAATATATATCCCAAACTCTGTGGAGCTGACTAATTCAGTTAGCATAGTATACTAATCAGGTTGTAGCCATGGATTTCATCATTGTTCTGTAAATTAGCTTAACTGGGTCTCATGACCAGAATGCATGCCTCTAATTCAAACTAATATCCTGACTTTACCTGTGGGAAAAGATGGGGAATGTGAGAGGAGAGTGGCTAAAATCACATGTACCTGTCTTCATTACTAGAAACGAAATTTAAAGCAAATATATGGTTGGCGGATAATGGATGGCGATATTGGTTGGGGAGCTAATAGCCATCATTTATGGAGTGCTGATCTACGCTTTTTTACGTGTATTTTCTCATTTAATTCTTATCTAGCCTTACAGAACTCTACAACGTTAACTGCACAGTGTCACAATTAACCCATGACAGAGGCTGGATTTGAACCCAAGAAGTTTGGTTCTAGACTGTTTATTCTTATCCGATACACTATCTTGCCTCTCAAAAAATCATAAAAACACTATGTTATAAAAGAATATTTAGGATGAAAGAACAGAGGCGACGAATAAAAAATAAGGCACAGTGGCTTTTGGATGGGGGAATTATTATCTCATGTGCTAGTATGTCTCATTGGTTGTTTCCGATTGCTAACGGACCCCTTCCCAGCTTGGATGCACAGCCTAAACATACATGAACCACTGTGTTGTGGGATTCTAGCACTTGGCAGGTTCTCATTCTACTTTTAAGACCATGCTGGGGATGTTCCCGTGAGGAACAGAAGGGAGGCACTAAACCCCCTGCCCCATGTCTACGCCATTGGTTCTCAAACTTTATGTCATCAGAAACACCTGGAGGGCCCGTGCAAAACACATGTTTCTGGTCCCCCCTCCCCCAGAGTTTCTGATAGCGCAGGTCTTCATCAGAACCTTCCCCTGCATTTCCTACCAGGTTCCAGTTGACGCAGACGCCACTGGTCCAGGGACCGCGCTTTGAGAACCAATGTTCTCTGCTGTCCTTGTGCCTGTTTTATGCTGAAAAAAGGGTGTGAGGAGCCATCCCGGTCTCACCGGGTCCTGGCAGCAGTTTGATCCACAGAACTTAGCAATACCTTGGGCCATCTCAGCCCTCACTTCACAACTAGGGCACCTGCAGCCAGACTGGCCTCCCAACAGGGAGAGCATCCCAGAGACCCGCACTCACCTGCCCTCCATCGCACAGAATAAGACTCATGCCCAACCGATTCTGCCCTCCAACCCACCCCCACAGAGGAGCCGCGCCGTACCAGGTGTGCTCTGTCCCCATAAACGACACCAGCAGGGATTGATCAGGACCCCCAGCAGCACCAGAAGAACAGAGCAGACTGAAACAGCACTGCAGGGGCTCTACAAACTAAACTGTCAGTGGAAGCGAAACCCCACAAAAGTAAGCCAGAATCCACCCACCGAACCTAAAAGGGCAAATGTCAGCTAAAACAGATTTAAGTAAGAGTAAGAGTCTCTTTATATAAAGTCAAAGTGTCCAGAATAAAACAGAAAATCATATGTCATACCAAAGACCAGGAAAGCCATAATCTGAATGAGAAAAACAATCAATACTGAATTAAATCAATGCTGGAATTGTCTGACAAGACCGAAAGCAGCTGTCGTAAAAACACAAGATACAAGAGCAACACACAAGAAATCAATTGCATCTGTATATTCTGTATATACTGATAATGAACAAGTGGAAACCAAATTTTAAAACGCAATAATATCACTTACGATTTCTCCAAAGAAAATAAAATAGTCATAAATCTAACAGTGCATGTCAGGATTTATATGCTGAAAATTATACAATGCTGATAAAAGAAATGAAAACGGACCTTAAATCTTTGAATGACAAATCATATTTCAGATTAGAAGACTTAGTGTTAGCAGCACAATCTTAATTCTTCCTAAATGCATCCACAGGTTTGATATAATTCCTATCAAAATCTCAGAAAGTTTCTTTGTAGACATAGACAAGTTTATTCTGAAATTTATATGGAAATAATAAGTCCCTAGAATAGCCAAAACAACTTTGAAAAAGAAGAAAGTAGAAAAGTAGAAAGAGTGGTCACTTTCCCAATGTTAAAGCTTATAATACAGCAGCAGTGGTCACAACTATATTTCAAATAACTGGAAAAGGGCAGACGTATAGATCAACGAAACAGAACAGAGTGCGGACATGCGCCCACACAAGTATGACCACTTAATTTTTGACAAAGGAGCACAAGTCAATAAGTAGCTTTGGAGCAAGTGGACTTTCATTGGCAAAAAATGAATCTCCATGAGTTTCATTCTGTTGTCTTTGAATACAGCCACCATCTTCTCAGTTCTGGGTCCCAAAATCTTTTTATATCAAAAACGTAAATCTCAGCATCTCAGGCTGAGGATATGACCAGAGACTTATAGTAAAGAAATCCTTTGCAGAAAACCAATATTATTCCTAACTCTTACTCACTTTTACTTCTATTTATCATCAAGACTGATTCTCTGGAAAAGGGAGGGGGGTGGGGATTGGTGGAGAAAAGAGGAGAAAGGAAATTCAGAGGACCAACAAAAATTAATACTAGGATGAAAACCATTTTGAAAAAATGGCCAAAATCTTTCACTGTTTCCTTTTAGTCTTTGTGAAGCCAATATGTACATGTCCGTGTGGCCATTTTATTTTTAAACATATTTTAATTATTGTGTTTTTTGTTGCTTGTATCAAAATGTTAGGATTCTGTATCAGTCTATAATGAAAATCAAAGTCCTTAATACAATAAATGAAAAAATCTAAGAAAAACTTAAGAATAAGGGTGAAACAGGTTTTAAAGACATAGGTTGTAGTAATAGTCCTATTTTAAACTCCTATAAGATTTTCTCTACTTCTTATTTCAACGTCTGCCTTTTGAATCTTTATATCCATTATTTCCTCCCTTTCTGATGGGAAAAAGACTCTGGCCAGAGGTCAAAAATTTGGAGCACAAAGCGTTAGCTCTGTCATCTGTTAGCCGTGTCACCATTAGCCTCAGTTTCTTCAATCAGTTTCATTCTGCGAGGAAGGAGGGATGGACAAGAATTTTGTAAGGCTGCCCCCAAATTTAGGGCACTATTAGCAATAGCTT
Source organism: Camelus ferus (assembly GCF_009834535.1). NCBI lineage: Eukaryota > Metazoa > Chordata > Mammalia > Artiodactyla > Camelidae > Camelus > Camelus ferus. The sequence goes on along the minus strand of NC_045696.1, from coordinate 115,770,224 downwards.
CTCAGCTTCTAGTAAATTGGCCAGTGTGAAAGTAGAAAGAAGAGAAAATAACTAAAATGTTGAGACGAAGCCACAAAATACCGCTAAGGACTTCAGCAGAAGACTGCCGGGAACCCAGAGATAAGTCTGTTCAGGGAGTGAAACTCTCCTTGTGTCTCACCTAAGGAGCATGTGGCAAAAGGGTGTCATATCCCATAATATTGCCTTTTCATGGAAGCTTTACGATTATTGATAAAATAAAATACGTGTTGAGAACTTATCACTGAAAAGGAAATTTAAATACAATAAAACGTAAACTATGGTCTTAAAAACATGATTAAAAAAATGAAAAGATGACCAAGAATAGGAGAATAGGAAATCAATGGATTATGTCATATATTCTATAGATAAATTTGCCCTCATGTATAGATTTGCTGTAAACTGAACATCAGTCATTCATTTTTCTTGTCACTCTTTGTTTTTCTTGGTTTCGAACTCTTTGTGCTCTGATAATTCTCCTTTGAGGGGGTTCTAGCTGCTGTGGGTCAGGCGCTACCGTGTTCATAAGCACTTTGACCTTGCTGTATTAGCAAAAGAGAACAGTCGCCTTTCAAAGCGAGAAGTGGCAAAATATGAAACCAGATCTTAATGAAAGATAAACGGTGAGCTCCAAAATATTCCACAGCAAAGAATTTGATGCAATGAGCAAGGAAAGCAGATGATTTTGTGAGTCAAAGACTGACAAAGGCGCTCCAGTGGGCTGTGGCTAGCTCCAGGGAGAGACGGAAGAATTACCAGTTTCACAGATCAGCCAGCACAAAGCTATCGGTGGCTTATAGCCGGGTAGGGCCAAACTGGGCCAGTGGTGCAGGATGGCTGTCACAGCCATCATCTCAGAGAATCCAGATAGTAATTTACTGAAATAGGCCACTTAGAGAAATGGAGTCAGGATTAGCCATTTCCCAGAAATGGATATCATGGCCTTTCTCTGGGTGGCTCTGCACATGAATAGCCTGAAAAGTTACAGGATGACGTAGGGAGAGCCTGACAAAGCCACCAGGTCATGGAAATTGAAAGACATGATGAGGGAAAAATGGGAGGATCTCAGCGGGGGGGCAGCAATCGGATGGAGGCTTACAGCGTGCTGCGTGTGATATCTCCTGTCTTACTAGGCAAAGGATTCTAAAAAAAAAAAAAAAATTAATAAAATGGAGCTCCTTATCTGATATCATTTTACTCGATAGAAACTTTAGATTTGAGATGGTCAAATTATCCTCATACCAGGGTCCCAGGCTGCTCCATCCTTGAATCCTGAGTTCTGCTATTTCTTTCCTCACTTCTTTCCTCATGCCAGGCCCTTCCCCACAACCCCGTGGTGAGCCAGAGGGAAGGACAAGATGCGAGATGTTTTATCTGCACACATTTCTTTCCTGGCTGATACTGGAAAGCCCTACCCGGAGATCTAAGATTCAAATGCAGATTTTTCTGGGAAATGAGAAAACATCGCTGCCTTATCATACCTTCTCACAGCCATATTCCTAATCTTGTTCAGTCCATTTTCTCTGCCTGGAATGACACTGCCTTCCTCGCCTTGTTCAGATTCTCCTTATCTTCCCGTACCTAACGCAATCATCTCTTTCCCCCATGAAGCCAACTCCCATCCGTGCTCCTTTCTCTCCTCGGGCAGTTAATTGTGCTTTCTGGAATCCCCTTCTTAACTTATTGATGCTTGGATAGTCGTGCCTTTACTACTGTATTTTACTTAGCATGGCTCTCTTCCCCACTAGCCTAAAAAATAATCTCTGGCATTGAGGTTAGAGCTAAAATCCTGATTTGGCTATTTCTTAGCTGGATAATCTAAGACAAATCACTTATGAAACTTTTTGTGCCTCAGTATAATGTGGAAATTAATAATAATAATAATAATAATATAATAATAATAAAATAACCCCATATATGATACATTTGCATAATACCGTAAATGAACACAATTAAAATACTCCCAGAATACCTGGTATGCAGTCAGTGCTCAATAAAGGTCCCTTACTGCTATTTTTATTATTCCCTTGGAGGACTTCCAGATGATCACACTTACTGACTCATGATAAATTCTCAGTAATGTTTGCTTGTGACCGAGCCACTCTGGTTTTCTCCTAATACAGAAAGGCGCTTGGTTGATACATCTTTGATGAGACATAAAGTAATGGGCTTCTCTGATTGGTCAGTACCGTGTGATGGCTTATGGCCTGAAAATTTGAAATCTACATTTGAAACACTAACTTAAGACGAGCAGTGCAGTTTTAAAGGTAGTGAGAGATTTTACCAGGAGTTCCTTCTCCATGAAAAGGGACACGTGGTTGTCATGGATCTGAAGGTGGAGCAAAAATGAGAGTCGGGGCTTGATGTCAAATGCTAGGGCATCATCAAAGTTTAGAACTAGCAAAGGCACTGGCACGTGACTGCTGAGGGATGTGGACCAGGTATGGGGCCGAGGCTGATATCCAAAAGGTGAAACAGAAAGGTGTGAGCTGAAGCATTTGCTAGAATATCTAAAAAAACCAACCAACCAAACAACAAAGCAAAAACAAACAAAACAAACAAAACAAAGAAAAAAAGAATGTCTAGGCAGGAGTGCTCGGGTTTAGGACTGAGATATAGGATAACTGGATGAAATTTGGGCTGGAGAATCTAGGAACAGGGCCACACACAGCAGGCTGGAACACAGAGCAGTCGTTTGAATCTTCAAGCTTGGCAATGCTCACAGGCCTTGTCCCCTGGCTTAAAGCGGCCTTCCTGGTGTGTGCAGATAAGGAACAGCAGGTGTAAGCTGCCTTCCTGGGTGAGAGAGGGTTTTTTTGTTTTGTTTTGTTTTGTTTTGTTTTTCAGATGTCAGTGCCTGAAGGGAAGATTCGTCTTACCAGGGAACTAACAACAGATATTAAGTGCCCAGAGCTAATGAAGGCTCCCTAAAGGCAAAGACACACCGTTCTAAAATGCTTAATCAAGGATTAAGTTCAATTGTTCAGCTAAATCCATCTTTGAAAACAGGTTGCTTCCATGAACTTGTTTAATCACACCTCCATTTTCATGATTTTTTTTCTTAAAGCAGTTTCTTCCAAAGGTCAACCCATCATCAATTTATTTACTTAAGTTTTTATTCTTCATTGCCCTCATATTTCCCACACCGTTTCTTTTATGCAATTAAGGCTACTCGCTATAAAATCATACTAGTCATTGCCTCATGTAAAGAGGTGCCAATGTTTTTCCTCATCTCCTCAACTCCTGCTGTAGAAACTTCCCACATCCTCTTCTCAATGGCTTCTTTCACAGCCATGCTGCTTGAATAGTGGGCCATATGGACCACATGCCTGTCCATTGTCCCTTGATCCTAGATTCTCTCCTCTAGGGTTTTGTGACTGAGATTCAGAGACTCTAAGTGCTTCCCGTGGAACCCTTGGATCGGGATGCTATTTCGGTTGCTGTAGATTTTTTTCTGCCATGTGCACAGAGAAGTAAATAAAGCTGTTATATTAAGACTTCTGGTTGCAAGGTAGAAATACAAGTCATATTAGTTGTAGCAAAAGAGGACAAATATTGTTTCACTGAACAATTCTGAAATATGTAGTCCCATGGATAACTGGGCCAGGTGTTTATACATAGTTATAAAGGACTCTTCATCTTTCAGCTTGGGTTTTTTTTCTATGTTTGTTTTCATCTTTGTCAGGAAAGATGGTTCCAACAGCTACTGTGTATGTGATTCTTAAACCTTTTGATCTTAGAAAGAATAAATTTTATGAAATATATACAGACCCATAAACTGATAATTAAACACACTACATAATAAAGTCCTAGGAAAATGGAAATAAATTGTACATGGATTAAAAATCTCAATATTGTTAAAATGGCAACTGTTTCCAGATTGGTGAACATATTCCATTCAAACCCATTCGAAATTTCAAGACTTTTTTGTAGAAATTGATAAACTGATTCTAAAATTTATTTGGAAAAGCAAAAGATCTAGAAAAGGGAAAACATTGTTGAAATGAAAAAAAAAAAAAAAAAAAAAAACAAAGACGGAAGGATTGATATTACCTGATTTCAAAACATTGTATAAAACTACAGTAATCAACACAATAAGATACTGGCATTAAGACGGACAAATATGTTAATGCAGTAGAACAGAGGGTCCCAAAATAGACCCACATGTATATGGCAAATAGTCATTTGAAAGAAGTGCCAGCCAATTTAATGGGAAAAGAAACATGTTTTCAAAAGAAATCATGCTTGACCAAGACTATCTGGAAGGGAAAAAATGAACCTTCACTGCTTCCTTATACCACCCACAAAGGTTAATTATATACATTGATTATATACATTGCTGGTGGGAGAGTAACGTGGTGTAACCACTTTGGAACATAGTTAACATATCTTCATAAAGCTGAAACATAAAAACCAAAGCCATAAAGCCTCTGAAAGAAAATACTGGAAAATACATTTGCAATCTTGAGGTAGGCAAAGATTGATTAGAAAAGACACAGAAAGTACTAACGAAAAAGATCTAATAAATTTGACTTCATCAAAATAAAAAACCCTGTTTGCCTTATGCCACGATTACAAAAAACAAAAAGACAAGCCACAACCTGGGAGAGAATTTTCACAATAAATATTTTTGACAAAGCATTTCTATCCAGAATATATAAAGCACTTCTATCCTATAAATTAAAAAGAAAAAAAAAAAGCAACTCCATATGAAAATGAGCAGAAGACTGCTAGGGGCATTTAACAAAAGAAGATATATAAATGGTCAATCAGCACATGATATCACTGGTCACTAGAAAAAAAATGCAAAAATACACCCACAGTGAGATACTGCTGCACACATACTGGAATAAAAGTGACAGCATCAATTATTGGCAAGTGTGGTGAGACCAAAACTCTCACACATTGCTGGTGTGAGTGTAAAATTGTGAGGTCATTTTGGAAAACTGATTTAGCAATTCCTCCTGTAGTCAAAGACTCATCTGCTCGATAATACAGTAATTCATCTCCTACGTCTTAACTTAAGGATACTGAAAGACAGATATCCTCAAAAGGAATGTTCGTAGCAGTTTTATTCACAAAAATTAAAAAAACCTGAAATAACCCAAATGCCTGTTACTAGTTATATGGATAAACAAGTTGCAGAGAAGTACAAATATATAATACTTAGCAGTAAAAAAATTAACTACTGATACATACAGTGACATGGGTGAGTTTAAAAAGTATTAAGCAGAAGAAGTCAAATGCACACACTCACAAAAGCACATATGGTTATTCTACATATAAAATTTCAACAGCAGGCAAAGTTAATTTTTAATCATAGAAATCAGAGAGTGGCTGCCTAGAGGGTGGAACTGACTAGAAAGCAGCACAGGGAAATTTCCTGGGGTGATAAAAATGTTCTGTTTTTAAGTGTGATTATACTGGTATGTGCAATTGTCAAAATATATTATGGGCATTTCACTGTTTGTAAAATTATCATTAAATAAAAAGCAAACCAAAAAGAAGCAAGAGATAGGTCAATTATAAAAATTAGGAGAAAGCAGTCAACCTCAGCTAAAGACAATTATTTTTCAATTTGTTTGCAGTTCAAACTTCCAGGCAGTTTGGAATGGTTGGTACACCTGAGTTTCAATTTCTCTTCTGCTTTTTGGCTGTGTGACCTTGGACCAATATCTTAATCTTTCTGGGCCTTAACTTGTAAAAGGAAGAAATTGCATCAAATGCACTGTTTCCTTCAAATGTGGAGAAATGGCTTGTAGGCATATGTTGAAAGTTCAGGCTCCTTCAGTAATACAGCACTCAGCCGAGTTTCCAAATATCTTGCTACTGGATCATCCCTTGTGGTCCACACCTTTGTTATTTCAGCCCAGGGCTGGATCTGTCCCAGGGAAGCAAACAGAACAGTGTGTCCCCAGGTGTGGAGGTGAGTATCTCCCACCTTGTGCTTGGAGGTTCTTCCCTAACAGGATTTGGTCATAGGAAAAAAATATGACTCTGTAGCTGGTTTTGATTTTTAAACAGAAATTGGAGATAGCTGTTTGGGGTTCCAGTCCTAGTTCTGTGGCTTCGAATAAGCCACTTGAAAATAATCCACTGGGCTTTATTATTATCTTCAAAATGGAAAGGTTTTCCTGGAGAATATCCAAAATTTGTTGCAGCAGTAACAAGTCCCCTCTCACCTAGCGTCTCTCACTTTAGTCTCTGTGACACAGTTGAATTATTTTTTCTAAAATGTCAAACTAATTTACTCCCCTTGAGGTGAAATCTTTGACTGACTTCCCGTCCTATCAATACACCACGCAGGGATGTGCACCTGTGGGTATCACCTGGGTTACCTTCAATTACACGTTTACTCGCAGTCTTTTGAACCATTGAGCACTCGGTGTTCTTCAATTGCATCAGAAAGTCAAAAGTCTCCCTAGCGTCGCTCATCTGTTCCTTCTGCCTAAGAAACTCATTGACAACCTTTTTTAAAAATTATAAAACCTTGATGTGAGTTTTATTTTTTTCTATTTTTATTGATGTATAGTTGATTTATTATGTTGTGTTAGTTTCAGGTGCACAGCAAAGTGATTCAGTTCTACACACACATATATATATTCTTTGTCGAATTCTTTTCCATTATATATTATTAAAAAATACTGAATATAGTCCCCTGTGCTATACAGTAGTAAGGCCTTGCTGTTTGTCTATTTTATACATACTAATGTGCATCTCTTAATCCCAAACTCCCAATTTATCCCTCCATCACCCACCCCCTTTTCCTTTGGTAATCAGGTTTTTTTTTTTTCTAAATCTGTGAGTTTATAGTCTATTTCTGTTTTGTAAATAAATTCATTTGTATCATTTTTTTTCAGATTCCACATATGAGTCATATTTGTCCTTCTCTGACTTACTTCACTTAGTATGATCATCCATGTTGCTACAAGTAGCATCATTTCATTCTTTTTATGGCTGAGTGATGTTCCAGTGTATATATATAAATATACCATATCTTCTTTATCCATTTGTCTCTTGGTGGACATTTAGGTTGCTTCCATGTCTTGGCTGTTATAAATAGTGCTTCTATGAATATTGGGGTGAATTATTTTTTTTTGAATTAGAGTTTTTGTCTTTTCCAGATATATGCCCAGGAGTGGGATTGCTGGATCATATGGTAAGTCTGTTTTTTGTTTTTTGGGGAACCTCCATACTGTTTTCCTTAGTGGCTGCACCAAACTACATTCCCACCAACAGAGTAGGAGGGTTCCATTTTCTCCGCACCCTCTCCAGCATATCTTTTTTTATAGACTTTTTATAATGGCCATTCTGACTGGTGTGAGGTGATACTGTGGTTTTAATCTGCATTTCTATAATAGTTAGCGATGCTGAGCATCTTTTCATGTGCCTGTTCGTCATCTGTATAATCGCCAACTTATTGAATTAGCTTTAAACTTCAGCTCAAAGTTTTCCTGTCTTTAAAGAATGATTTGACCATTTGCTTCCCTTCTGCTTAGCCACCCTCTTCCTGCCCGCTACGTGGAGTTAGAAGTCCCTTCTTAGTGGGTCTGTTTTCCAGAGTACTCACATAAGTTTGCATATTTTTATTGAGAAACAAGACCCCGCATACCCCTTCCCCTGACATATTTTATCTGAAACAAAAAAACTGAATTTACTACTTGCTAAGCAAAGGGGAACCGTCCCCCTAGGACACAGACTCTGTGAACAGAGCAAGAGACAACCTTAGGACAAGTTAGGAGTGACTTTCAGAAGGAACAGGATTCAGGGAATGGCTGAATTTCCAAGGTATGGGTTTTGAAAGGACCCTGCTACTGATGGGGTGGGATTAACACTGGTTCTGTGGTTACTTATTAAAGTCTGAAGTTAGAGCTAAAGAACAGATTTTTAAATTCCTACCTTAATCCTAATACATGACACTTCATATATCAACCACGGATTTTTTTGTTTTCTCTGCTCTCTAAACTTACACTCCTTGTGGTAGGAAGGCTGTCAAGTTCATCTTTATATCTAATAGATCCTCAAATATGATTGAATAAATACTTTAAAATATTTTGTAATAAAAATTTTACAGCATAGGATGCATCTCTATTTACCAGTGGAAACGCAAGTCGAGTCTGATGTGATGGTCCTAACTCAATGTTTGGAAGCACAGATGGGAGAGCCAAAAAAAAAAAAAAAAAAAAAAAAAAGAAGTATAAAGAAACATCTCTTTAAAAATCAGCACCAGTTACAAAATTCTGATATGGGCAATTTGACAGATTTTTTCCCCCAAATTCTTCCATCACTCTCTTTTTAAACTTCTTTCTGAGTCACACCAATCCATATTGGTGGTTATTCTATTATTATCTGTTAATCTCTGCCTCTGATTGCCATTGAGGATGTGGTGCGTTGGAGAAGCAGTGGGGAGACCCATAAGTAGAGGACAGTCAGCCGAGGGTCAAGGAAGTATTAGATTTTCTTCCTTTATGTTTAGGATTTTCAAATCCAGGAACAGAAATAAACCACAAGGTAGGGAGTGCAAATTACTTTGTCATCAGATAGTTTTCATGTGTGAAGAAGTGAGAAGATGAAGGCAGTGTCAGGGGCTGCCGTTTGGCGTATCTCACAGGCACAATCGCCTGTTGGCTAAAAACACCTCGATGGGTCTTTTCAGGACTGCCTCTGGAAGGTGATTTCCCTACCACCTCCCCTCTGAAGAACTCTAGGAGTTAAGATTTATTTGGAACAAAATATTACTTAGAAATGCGTCACCACCCATCAGCACAGAATCATGTAGACGTTCTTTAAGCTCTATGGAATGTATGAAATAAGAGAGCATCCTTTATATAAAATAATGAGACCAACGAGGTGGAGAAATGGATGGCCCATGTGAGCATTCAGTTCCACACCAGACTTTTTTGTTCTGATAATTTTCCTAAAAAAATATCATGTTTATTCTCTGCCATATTTTTTCTGTTTAACTAAATGGCAAATGTAGACAAGAATTTTGTACTTCTGTGAACATACTAATGGGCCATGCATTACTGTAGCCAAATGATTTTCTCAGTTGTGTTGCAAGACATGTTGCACACCAAGAAAGCGTTCCTTCCAGCACCGCTGCCTTCATCTGAGAGAACTTTTGAAAGTGGTTTGAGTGGATAGAATTGTCCCACATTCTCTCAGGATTTATGATTTCACAAAATACCAAAAGGCATTTAGATGGCGTTCACAGAGATTGTGATTTGGGACATCATTTTGGGGGTTAACACGATAATGTCCAGCAGACACAATCCTGCTTTAGAATTCAGTGTAGAATTGAATCTGGGTCTTGCTCAGGTGTGAGAAATATTTGTATGCATGGCGTTCAGGCTTCAGAAATGGGTCCAGATTTCCATGTGTCCTTGGGAATTCTGACACTAATGGTGAGCTGCGTAGGGTCCTGTCTTTAATGAGAATTCCACTGCACTTGCCCATTTGAAGTTTTAGGGAAGTTCTGAATGAGAATTACTATGAGGTTCAGAAATAGCCTCAGAAGGTGACTAGTACCTGAAACTCTCTTTTTGAGAAAAGCGCTTTGTCTAAGCAGGTATCACCCTGAACAGGGCCTGCTTCATGAGGATGCAGCCTGGGCGGTCACAAGGGCCCCACGCTTATGTAATGTCTTATTGTCTGCTGTCTTGAATTTCTTAATTTTTTTTTTTTTTTTGACAAGAGACTTAACATTTTTATCTTGCATTGGGTTCCACAAATTACTTAGCTGGTCTTGCTTCTCAAGCCAAGAAAAATCCAGCGGCAGTCTGTCGTGCCCCAGGACAACAAAAGAGATGAGAAGCTGTTTAATGTACACCAGATGGGGAATTACACAAAATCTTACAAGGGAAAGGTAACCCCCTGGGGTTTGCAGCAACACTGAAGGTGAGAAGCAAGATCATTTGGGGTTGGTGAGGAGAGCCCATGCACTTGAAAGGTGTCCTGGAATTGAGGTCTGAAGTATCTCTGGGCCAGAGAGACTCTTGTTTTGGACACTCACATGGAATCAATCTGAGCCACCTAGGACACACGTGGAAAAGAGAAGCTTGTATTAATGGTCCTCCTCGATGTGCAAATTCTAACGCAAATGGAGGAAACTGCAAAGGTAGCAGAAGTTAGAAATTCTGAAAAAAATTAGAATCTCGAAGAATGGGAAATCAAATTCAGGTGGAGAGTTTCTTCTGCCAGGCATGATCTTGGAAACAAGTGTCTATGTTAAAATTTCTATGACATTAAAACTTCTATAAAAATAGAGCTGCTTAGGGCTTGAAGGACGTCAAGGAGAGGCCCTTAGAAAAATATTAGGAGCCCAACTTCACATTTCTGTTACATTTTGTGAAAACTAGGAGAATGTTCTGAGCTTTTTCCTTGGTGATATCTGAGTATTGTGAGTACATACAAATTTGCATAAAAAATTCTTCATGAGTAAAGGCTGAAAAATTGGAAATTTGTGAAGCCTAGTAGAAATGTGGATATAGGGTAGTTCTTTGACATGGGGGTAAGCAGATTTTTGAAATATGTCTAGAAAGCTAACTTGGACTCTGTTATAGAAACAGGTTTGTAGACGGTATGGATTGGAGTGAAGAGAAATACTGCTTGCGGTGAGATAGCCCAGCATTCAGATGAGAAGTGCATCTCAGTCTGAATGCTGGGTTGAAATCTGACCATGAGAAGATCCTAGGGGACCCATCAACTGCCTCACTTCCACTCCTCAGTTGTAAACTACCTGAGGGCAGGACCAGCCTCTATCATGGGAAGCTGGTAATGAATAGACTTGCTAAAACACTTTTCTTTGTGTAGATGTCACGCTATCTGATGGAGAATTTCTACCAGAGAAATTTTGCTCTGCCATCCTAATTCAGAGGAGAAGTAGGTGACAGTAAGTAGCGTATGTTCTCCATCTAACCGCTTTTAAAAATATAAGAGGCCGAGGGTATAGCTCAATGGTAGAGTGTATACCTAGCATGCATGAGGCCCTGGGTTCAATCCCTGGTACCTCCACCGAAAGTAATAAATAGATAAACCTAATTACCTCCCCCACCCATAAAAGGAGGAGAGATATAGCTCAGAGGCAGAGCACATGCTTAGCATGCACGAGGTCCTGGGTTCAATCCCCAGTACCTCCATTAAATAAATAAATAAATGTAATTACCTCCCTACTGCCATATATATATATATATCGTGTAGTACAAATGCTCATTTGTAAGAGAGGGCTCCAGAATTCTGGCTGGTGCCCCTCTGTAGCTATTGGCTCCAAATTTATCTACTGACTTCAGACATTCAGAAGGCTGAGAAACTCCTCAGCTTGAAAAGCAGCATGGAAAAGAAATAACAACATAGAGCTTTGAAAAAACAAACTTGGATTTGAATTATAATCTCGTCAATCACTAACCATGTTACATGTTACACAGGCAATCATTATTTTTCCTCCCGTGTTGAGGGACATTATATTATTCTTGATAGGCCAGGTTATACTGCTGTAACAAACAACCCCCAGACCTCAATGGCTTTACACAAAAATGTTTATTGCTTGCTGACAACACCTGTCCCACCTGGGTTGATGGGGCTGTGCTTGCTAAAGTCACCTGAGGACCCCAGCTTGTGAAGAGGTGCTTCTGTGACACCAGTGGGAAAAGGAAAAGTTCATGCGTATTGTGCACTGGCTGTCACAGCTTCCACTCAGAAATGACACATGGCAGTCACATTACATTGGTTAAACAAGTCACATTGCCGTGACAAACTTCCAAGAGGGTGGGAGGGTGCAGTCCCACCCTGTGCCCAGAAGGAGAGGAAAACTTGAATATTTTTGAGCAACATCAGTGACCACCAGGAAAAATATTGCCTTCTCCGTAGGGTTACTGTTTAAGCATGTGCTTAAAGCATCTTGCCAGTAGTATAGCATCAATAAATGGCAGTTGATTAGATAAAATATTTACAATTATATTTCAATGTAAGTGTGGTAGATTAAACAATCATGCTTAACTGCAAACGTTCCCCAAGTTTAACTACAATTATAATTATGGTTAAATTTAATTACAATTAACTAAAATATTTTAAAAGCTGTAAACCAACAATGAAAAGAAAAGTGGGAGAGGGCTTCAAGGTGGCTGGATAGAAGGATGCAGAGCTCACCCTCTCCCATAAACACATCAAAGATACATCTACGTGTGAAGCGGCTCTCACAGAATACCTACTGAACTTTGGCAGACGATCTGGTGCAGTTGGAACTTTGTGGAAAATCTTCATGAAATTGGATAAGCAAAAAGTTCCTACTGTATCTCACAGGGAGCTGTATTCAATTCCTTGTAATAGCCTATAATCAAAAAGATTATGAAAAGGAATATGTGTGCATATATTTGTATGTAAAACTGAATCACTAGGCTCTGTATCAGAAATTAACACAACATTGTAAACGAACTATATTTCAATTAAAACAAAAGAAAAGAAAAATGGGACGTAAAAGATAGAAGAAGAAGAAGGTGCCAAGGATTTCTGAAAGATCCCTCAAGGTGTACATCAAAGAGAATGATGAGGTCCTTTCCCTCCCTGCTCAGCCTCCCACGTACGCTCACAGTGAAACCTGGCTCTGGGCCAACAAGGGACGCGTTCTAGGTGCTGCCCACGTGGCAGCAACAATTAGATGAGTGTCCATAAAGGGCCACAGCACTAAGATGCCCAAAGGAGCGATGCATCGGAGAGAAGAGCAGGGTAGTGTAAGGCAGAGAGGCTTTACGAGGCAGAGTCTTGGCTGGGGAATGAATATGCTTCCCAGGGTCACTTTTAAAACGCACTGTAAAAGTAAATAACTTAAAAAGAACAGGAAATATAAACTATCAAAAGTCAGCATCGCCAGAAAGTCAACTATATATCCGCAGATGAGGAAATGCGCCCGGGCGGAACACAAACGTCCGGCGAGCAGGCAGCCCTGGAGCAGGGAACAGAAGTGAGGACACGCAGTATATTGAGTCATATAAGATAATGACTAACACGAGATTTAAGGAGGCCATAGAAAAATCCTTAAAGCTGTGAGTCCAGTAAATGGCTGTCGTCAAAAATGGAAGAGGGAACACAAGCAAATCCTGGAACAGGATATGTCAACTCAAAAGAAAGAAAACACAAAACGTATCAAACCACGCATTATTCTCCTGGGCATTTTATTTTATTTTTGCTGCACTGGCCTTGCCTAAAGTACTTGCGATGTTTAAAGATGAGAAGTGCTGAAAAAGACTTGATGGACTGTAAAAAAGTGACTCAGGGCTGTGTTAGTAATACACGTATTTGAGAAAACAATTCTGAAGTCTCTGACCTCATTCAGTTATCTATATTTTATGCAGATATTATGAGCTAACTCCAAGCTCCAATCTAAGCTAAAATCTAAACTTAGTGGGACATAAAGAGAACAATCATCTTTAGTGTCAGACATACTTGTTTGGTGTGAAGTCTCCTTTTTCTAGGAAATAAATCAAATCATGAAGAATCCCTTCTGGAATCATTCAGTGATTCAAGGCGCTGCCGTTTTCCGCAGGAATAAATCCGGAACCCAGTCCTTGAACTCAAGGCTGACTCTGACCTAGAGTCCCAATTACAGTCTGTGTGGAAGAGTTCATGTCCTTTTTATATACATTTTGAATTCAAGTATACCCCAAAAAAGTGAAAGTCGCTTTTAGAACAATCACATTTTAAAAATCATAATGAGTAAATAATCAAAGAATCTACCTCAAGCCCTTTTCTATACAACCCATTTCTTAGGAAGATACAGATCTGTATAAACAAGCTCACACACCTCTTTCATGGTTCACCAAGATGGAATTATTGTATGTATTATAACATTATATATTATTATATCACTGCTGTTCCTCAGGATCTGCAGGGGATTGGTTCCAAGACCATCATGGTTACCAAGCCCTCAGATGCTTAAGTCCCACAGTAGGCCCCCTGTATTCATAGATTCCACACTGGCAGATTCAACCAACAGTGGACTATAAACGCAGTACCAATAATAACACAAAACCCATGGATATGGGGGGCCCACAGTGCATTTATTGAAAAAAACCCACGTATAACTGAAACTATGCACTTTAAACCTGTGTTCTTCAAGGATCAACTATATATATAATATATATCACAGTATTATAATATTATGCATTATATATTATTTATAATAAGTAACATTAAATTATATTATTATATAATTATATAATATATATATTTATTATATATATATAATTATATAATATAATTTAAATATAAATTTTTTTTAGTATTTTCTAAAGGGAGAAGACAAAGGTAGGGAAAAGCAGAAATAATAGAAAAGAAAAAAGACAAACACTTGTTAAATACAATGTGGTTTTATTTTTTGCTTCACTATGTCACGTAACTTATTCAGTTGACTTTTACTCTATAGCTGGCTTTTTAGGCTACTCCTGAATTTTGAAGTTAAGCTGGTTTGTGTAAAGAAAAAGCTCTAATCACGTCTAAGGAGTCAGTTAGCTGTTAACCTTAAAAAGTGACTTTGACTTTCTGGGCCTTAGTTTCCTCATCTCTAAACTGACAACTTCTCAGCTGTGTTCCTGGGAGTCTCCGCTGCACCATGAGGGCCTGGTGGGGGGGGGGGGGTCCCGTCCACAGTGGTGTCCACTAGAGTGGCTATGTGTCTTCCTGTTTTTACCTATTGTGCTTCTCCATGGGAATTGGAGGAAGGTTCCTACCACGAAAATTGTTGAAAGCTTAATCTCTAGGTGATCTCCAAGTTTTTTTGTTTGTTTTTTTTTGTTTGTTTTTTTTTTTTTACCCTTTCCCAACATCCTGTGAGTCTATGAAAGCTACCATCTCTTTGGTTCTTATCAAAGAGCCTTTGTGTGAGCCAAGTCACTGATTTTGAAATCCATCTAGATGTCAGAAATCACCTTTGGAGGTTTTTTGTGTTTAATCGAGGTCCTGTCTTTCCTTTTGAATTACCAAATCAGAATTGGAGGGGAGGAAAAATAATTTTCCTTCTGTTGAAGGAAAATTCTAGGCTGAAGGTTGAGCCACTCCTGCCTGAAGTGGTAGGTCAGCAAACCAAAACTTAGATAACTGCCGTGTCCCTGTGAAATGCTCTGTGTGGCCAGAAGTAGCCAGTCGGCCACTCCCCAATGGCCAAGCCAAGCAATTACCTCCTGGCTCCTTCTCAGCCCAAGCGCAGTCACGTGTGCGGCCCAGACAGCCAGATGCTTTCTGTCTGTCTCTCTCTTGTTCTTTATTCTTTATCCTGTACAAGCTTCTTGCCTTCCAGCCCATTTTGCAGTTCTCTGAAAGGAGATAGTCCTCGAAATGTTTGTTAACAGCACCAAAATTGTCTTCTTTAATCGTTTTTTTAACAGTTTTGGCTCTGAGGAATGGGACCTGAAGCCGCCTTCCAATGGCCTGAGGGACGACTTAGACGCACAGGTGAGGCCCCCACCCACCTTCCGAGGGTGCATCTCATTGTTTCTCTCCTTCTTACCGAGGGCCGTGGGTAAGCCACTCTTGGATTTGGAATGAATGTAAATAATGTGTTTTTTGTTTGTTTTTGCTTTTTACACCTATATTGAGTGTTCCTCGTAAGCTGGCAAACTTGTAAAGGAGATTCTCGGGCAGTTCAGAACAGAAACTGGCTTAAGATAGATTGCCAGGAGAAAACACGCACATTTTTGTTAAGTTTTATGTGACATGGGAACCCTCACGAGGAGCAAAGACCCAAAGAAGTAGGAAATACCTGCGTGCTTTTATAGCAAGCTGAACAAACAGAAGCAGTTGTGGAAAAGTAAATAACCATGTGAAAAGGCTAAAGAATAATAATTATTTTCATAAGGTCTGTTTGTGGAGAATTCTGTTCAACTCACTCTTGATGATAAAAATGTCGCTTTCCTTCAGGTACAGAGAGGACATCATTCACAGGGGAATTTCATCTCCTGCTTTTAAGAAAAAAGAAAGGAGTCTGGGGTGTTTTGTTTGTTTTGTTTTTGCATTTGCTGGTTTTTTTAAGTGCCTCTAACTCAAAACAGTCCTTATGCTAAAGTGACATATTCGAGATGGCATATTGTCACTCTTCGCTACGTGCCCGTGTTATAATTGTTTCCCAATGTATTATTTTACAGTCATAACAGGCCTGAGGGCTAGATCATTACCATACCCATGCTACAGATGAGGAAATAAAAGCACAGGGTTCACAGAGGTTTAGCAGAAGGTTAGCCAAGCTGGGGAAGGTCAGAGCTGGATTTCAAACCTGAACGCTGACTTGACAACATACCACCTCTAATGTAATTTGCCTCACTTCGAAGCTATTTGGAAAGTACCCACCCCTGGCAGTGCTGGCATCATCTGGCCAAGTACTCCTTCCAGAGAAGCATAGAAGAAAAGAAGTAAAATTAGTAGGGGTCGATTCATAAGAGGGTGTGTTACGTAAGGCTTCTGCACAGGCCACTGAATAGGAAATATCTTGGGCTCAGAGACAGGATCGGGGGCTGGAGTCATAAGGGAAAAAGATTTGCTGCAACCTCTCTCCCTACTTACCATTTCCAGGAGCTTGGAAACACGCTACGGTGGGAGAATGATTTTTGCAGTGAGAAAGCTGACCTCAGTCCAGGGTTCTGCTTAGGGGCAGAATTTAGAGAAATTTCTTCTATTCATATTATCATAGTAAATGGGAAATTTAAAATGGATCTAGTTCTATAATTTGCCAAAACCATCTGGAGTTGAAATTAGACAGCGGTGTAAAGATTTGCAAAGCCACACTGTATAAACCTTTCCCCTACAAGATCCAAGCAGGACATATGTATTTATAAAATGGAAATAAAATTAGGAGTATATGAGAACCAGTTACCTGGGCTTGTTTTATTGATCTTACTTAGGGCTCCTGAGTCAGAAATTATACAATTAAATGTTCTTGGAGGGCAGTTTCATAGGTTAAAAGTGTGCTTGTCCTGGACTGCCTGTAACTTCTTTCCTGTGTATTAAGATTCATCAAAACATTTTAAGAAAAAACAAACCAAGGCTGTATCTAAAGCTTGATTCTAATTGGCACAGTTGGATCCGTCAAGCCTTGAGATCAGAGAAGCCGGCCTTCAATCCGATGACTAGGAAGTCCCACCCGTCCAGTGTTGGTGACTTTATTGATTTCTAGCTCTGGATTTGAGAAGAGCACTTTTAAAGTGTATCTCTCTTTCCCTTGAGGAGAGTCGGTATTAAAGATTTTTCTCACTTTGATAGACATGATCAGATGGGTGTCTATAGCCTCCATCCTCTGAAAGAGTGTCTGATTGGCTTTTTTCAATAAATTAGTTGTTAGGAACGTCCCTCCACGTCGTGAACATGTCATGCAAACTGCTCTTCACTTCCTCCCGCCCCTTCGGTCACGCTCTTTTCTTGGTTTTATCTCTGTGATGGTATCTGAGTGGCTGAGAATGTACAATGTCCATCAAACAAATGCTGAATGTCCAGCAGTCCGTCTAGTGCTTGAGTACAGAACACGTTATGACATTGACCCTCCTCCTCCAACTCTATGGAAGGAAATGGGCTTTGGGCTCCTTTCAAAGTCAGTCTGGGCAGGATTTATGATTCAGCTATTTTGACTCAAATCAGGCTGAAAATTCCTGGCATTCACACAATTTTAACTCGATTAAACTCTGGCCTAAATCTGTCAGGCTGTTCTTCTGGCACAATACATTAGCAAAAGCAGGAGAGGAAATAAAAGAACCTGGGATTTTTCTTAAGCTTGTTGATTGGCGGGATGTAGAGTGTGTGTGTGTTTTTCCATGTGTATGTTTTTCTTTCCTAATGAGTCTATATAAATCTGATTGATGTGCCTATAAAGTTCCATGAGCATGGTCTTTATGATAACTGTTTATTTTGAATTATTTGATTCAGTGAATGTCAACTGATGCACAAAATGAGTTACGGTATGAAAAATAATGATGTTGACTAGACATCTTGGTTAACTGCATTATTCAATTCACGTCAAAACTGAACCCAAAATGTGGAACCACTTTATTCCATCTAAATGGGGCAGGGAGAAAAAACCAGCACTGTGTTTTAAAGATGAGCGTGGAAGACAGAGCCTTTGTTGCTATGATTACGTTTGTGATTTTAATTACTGAGATACTCACATTTGAAGTCAAAGCAGAGAAGCCGTCAATGCTCATAGCGCTTTTTGTACAATGGCAATTGCACTGACGATCCATTTTAAGAATAACCGTAATGACTCCACTGAGTGCGCATTCTGTGAAGGACCACCAGGGTCAACATGATGCCTGTGAAAACATCTGATATAACATACTTCGATTATGTCATTTCCACTGATGTTATGGAAGGGAACGTGGAACCTGAACCCTGAAATAATGGAGGAAAAATGGTGCCTTATTAATGCCACTATTATCACATCTGAGAGGCACTCCCTTGGGAAGCCATGCAGCAGAAACTCCCATTTGAATTTTTTAAGGGTGTTTTTCTTTGGGAAATTGGAAACAAACAAAAAATTGATTTAAACAAAACATATGCCAAAACTCTGGGAAATGTTGAGTTATAAAGGCTGATTAGTGAGCCATGTCTCTATTGTTTCTTTAAAAAAATTTTTTTATTGAAGTGTAGTTGATTTACAATATTAGTTTCAGGTGTAGAGAAAAGTGATTCAGTTATACATATACATACACATATATATTTTCTTTTCAGACTCTTTCCCATTATGTTATTATAAGAAATTGAGTATAGTTCTCTGTGCTATACAGTAGGTCCTTGTTTATGTATTTTACATACAGTAGTGTGTCCCAAACTCCTAATTTATCCCTCTTCTGCCTTTTGCCTTGGTAACCATAAGTTCGTTTTGTATGTCTGTGAGTCTCTTTCTGTTTTGTAAATGAGTTCTTTGTGTCATTTTTTTTGGATTCCACAGGTAAGTGATATCATGTGATATTTGTCTTTCTCTGTGTGATTTACTTCACTTAGAATGAAGATCTCTAGGTCCATACATGTTGCTGCAAATGGTATTATTTCATTCTTTTTATGGCCGTGTAGTATTCCATTGTGATCATATTCACACACATACACACTACATCTTTATCCAATCATCTGTCATTGGACATTTATGTTGCTTCCATGTCTTGGCTATTGTAATACTTCTATGAACATTGGGGTGCATGTATGATGACTTCTTGGTAGCTTGAACTCAGCTATGGTGGTACAGTATTTGTTAATTGTTGTGGTGGTAATATTTATACTACAGCTATCAGATGCTGGCAAATGCTACAAATGAAGGCTTGATTCATTGCCTTGTTGATGATGTACACGTAATAAAGTGATGGAAACTGTTAAAAAAATTCAGATTAATCTGAAAAGTATGCAGTGTTAATTAAAAATGGGCCAACTCCTTTACAGACACCTCACTGAGGAAGATACATGGATGGCAAATAAGGATATGAAAAGATGCTCCACATCATATGTCATCAAGGAAATGCAAATTAAAACAACAATTAAATACTACTCCATACATATTAGAATAACCAAAATCCAAAACACTGACAGCTTCAAATGTTGGCGAGGTTTAGGAACAACAGGAACTTTCATACGTTGCTGGTGGGAATGCAGAATGATACCGTCATTTTGGAAGACAGTTTGGTGGTTTCTTACAAAACTAAACATAGTCCTACCATATGATCCAGCAATCATGCACCTTGGTATTTACTCAAAGGATCTGAAAACTTATGTTCACACCAAATCCTATACACAGATGTTTATAGCAGCTTTATTCATAATTGCCAAAACCCGGAAACAAACCAAGATGTCCTTCAGTAGATGAATGGATGAATAAACTGTGGTACAGCCAAGCAATGACATATTATTCAAAGCCAAAAAGAAATGAGCTACCAGGGTGTGAAAAGACATGAAGGAACTTTAAACACATATTACTAAGTGAAATAAGCCAGTCTGAAAAGGCTACATACTGTATGATTCCAACTCTACGACACTCTGGAAAAGGGAAACTATGGACACAGTAAAAAATTAATGGTTGCCAGAGTTTGGAGGGGAAAAGGATAAATAGGCAGAACACAGAGGATTTTTAGGGCAGTGCAAATTTGCTGTATCATATCATAATGACAGATATACGTCATTATCCAGTTGTCCAAACCCATAGGGTACATAACACTGAGGGTGAACTCTAATGTAGACTATGGAATTTGGCTGATTATGATGTTGCAATGTAGTTTCATCAGCAGTAATGAAGGTACCACCCGGTGGGGGATGTTATGATGGGGAGGCAGTGCATGTGTGGAACAAGGACATGAGACATGTCCGTATCTTCCTCTCAATGTTTCTGTGAACATAAAACTGCTCTAAAAATGAAGTCTTTGATAAAAAAAAAAGTGTGCAGTGTCTGTAGATAGTAAATTGCTATAAATTGTAATAATTTACAAACTATCATAAATTGGGAGAGTATTTTTCCAGGATCTCAAACCATTATACTATTCAGTACAGAAATCACTCAGTCAATGAAAAATTAGTGAACATACTAGTTTCCAACATACATCTTTATTGTTTCACTTTTATCCTCCTAATAAACATAAACAAAAATGTCAATCAACATTCACGTAGGAATTGCTCTTGTTCATCAGTTGCAGCCATCATGTGTTTATGGTTACAAACATTTTGCCAAAATCAATGAAAACCTTTAGTGAGAATCATTTGGCCACAGGAGTCTATAATAAAGATGATTTTATGTTTTATTATTTGCAAGTAGTGTGTTACATATCTTTTTTATCAGTGAACTTCTAATAAACATATATGAATATGTGTGTACATGCACACACATATTTTTTCAGAGAACATGGCAAGCTAAACACACCACTGCACACCTGAAGGCTATAATTCCAAACAATCTAGCCTAAATGATCTCCCATTTACTCATTTTTGGCCTCAAATTACATCATTAAAGATTATCTCATTAGCCTAAAATGTTGATCCCTTTCAAAAGGCAAGTATTTCCCAAAAGAGTACTGAAGGAAACTCAATTATGTATAATTTAAATTGGAATTCATATAACAGACAAGGGTTCATTTTGGTGCCTTGACAAGTTTTTTTTTTTTTTTTGATTGAGATTTTATGATTTTGAATTATAGAAAGATAAAATGAAGCAAAACCTAGAGGAGGAAACTAAGGCTCAGGGAGACTGATAGTCAAGGAATCCCAGAACTATTTAAATAATAAATATTAAGAGGTCATTTATTAAATCCTCACTGTATGCTATGGTCTAAGTCTTTGTGTGCCCCAAAATTCATATGTTGAAATCCTAACCCCCAAAGGTAATGGTGTTAGTAAATGGGGCTTTTGGAAGGGGACTGGGTCATGAGGGCAGAGCCTCATGAATGGGATCAGTGCTCTTATAAAAGAGACCACACAGAGTTCCCCTGCCTCTTCCACACCCGAGGACACAGCGAGCAGTCTGTGACCTGGAAGAGGGCCCTCCTGCTCTCTGATCTCAGGCTTCTAGTTTCTAGAACTGTGGGCAATACATTTCTGCTGCTTATAGGCCTCCTAGTCTACGGCACTTTGTTACAATAGCCTGAATAAACTAAGACATGATACATCATTCAATATACTAAGGACTTAACGTGGATTATTTTATTTACTCCTCACAGTGGTCCTCTGTTGGTACTCCATTTTGTCCATTTTACAGATAAGGAAACTGAGACACAAAGACTTTAGTATGAACTGCGTCTCCAAGTCCCCAGAACTGGATCATAGAACAAGGATATGGCCCCAACTGTTTT
This sequence comes from Camelus ferus, assembly GCF_009834535.1. NCBI lineage: Eukaryota > Metazoa > Chordata > Mammalia > Artiodactyla > Camelidae > Camelus > Camelus ferus. The sequence goes on along the minus strand of NC_045696.1, from coordinate 115,748,415 downwards.
TCCTATTTCTCCCAGCTTTATTGAGATATAATTGACATGTAGCATTGTATAAATTTAAAGTGTACAACATGTTGATTTAATACACCTGTATACTGCAGAAGAATGACCACTGTTTATACTCTTGACCAATATCTCCCCATTTTCCCCAACCTCCAGCCCCTGGTAACCACCATTCTATGCTCTCTTTCTATAAGTTTGGCTTTTTCCCCCACGTATAAGTGGCATCATTCAGTACTTGTCTTTCTCCATCTGACTTATTTCACTTAGCATAATGTCCTTGGGATCCATCTATGTTGTCACAAGTAAGTTTCCTTCTTTCTCATGTGTGAATAATATTTCATTTGTGTGTGTGTGTGTGTGTGTGTATGCATGAGTGATTTATTCTTTATTCATTCATCCATTGACAGACACTAAGATTGCTTCTGTATCTTGGCGATTGTGAATAATGCTGCAATGAACATTGCAGTATCAGTATCTCTTTGAGATCCTGTTTTTATTTCATTGGAGATGTACCCAGAAATGAGAATTCTGGATCAGATGATAGTTCTATTTTTAATTTTTTTGAGGAACCTCTATACTATTTTCCACAGTGGCTGAACCAATTTGCATTCCCACCATCAGTGCCCAAGAGTTCCCTTTACTCCACATCCTAATTAACAGTTGCTATCATTTATCTTCTCAATGATGGACATTCTAACAGGTATGAGATGGTATCTCATTATTTTTATTTGCATTTCCCTGATGATTAGTGATGCTGAGCATTTTTTCATGTACCTGTCGGCCATCTGTATGTCTTCTTTGGAAAAATGTTTATTCCATCCCTCTGCTCATTTTTAAATTGGATTCATTGGATAGTTTGTTTTGTTGGTATCAACATATATGAGTTCTTTGTATATTTTGGGTATTAACAGATATATTATTTGCAAACATTGTTTCACATATCTTAGGGTGACTTCTCATTTTGTTGATTATTTCTTTTGCTGTGCAGAAGCTTTTTAATTTGATGTAGTCCTACTTACTAATTTGATCTTTTATTGCTTATGCTTTGGTGTCATATCCAAAAAAGCATTGCCAAGATTAGGTTCAAGGATCTCTTCCCCATGTTTCTTCCTGGGAATTTCATAGTATCAGGTCTTAAATTTAAATCTTTAATCCATTTTGAGTTAATTTTGTGCATAGTATAAGATAAGGGTCCAATTTCATTCTTCTGGATGTGGTTGTTCAGTTTTTCCAGCACTGTTTATTGAAGAGGGTATCCTTTCTCCATTGAGTATTCTTCGCTCAGAGTCTGTTCTTTACTCATTACTTTATATCACCCCTAGAATCCACAACTTTGATTCCTGAATTAGAGTTCATCATACCATTTAGTGCCATTTCCTGCAATTAAGTATTACTAATACAAATAAAGGGAGAAGAATAAATGTTCTGGATTATTAATTGATATGAAGAGGTTCAAAGATTAAGGTCAGTCCAATGTTAAGGAATTATGTAGAACAGGAGAAACAAAGAAAGGAGACTACCTCTGTTAACTTGTGCCACAGTAATGCTGCACTGGAAACAACCACCAGAATCTCAGTTGGATGTAATGATAAGAATGAGTTTAGCTTACAGGTCTTATAATTAGGCTGGGCTCAGACAGTCTTGTCTGGGCATACTCATGTTCCTACAGGTTGACTGGCAGCTTTGTTGTGGGCAAGGCTGGACTAGGGCAGCTAATCTGCAATAGCTCTGTCCACATGTGAGCTCTTCTGGGACCATTGGACAAGTCCAAGCATGTCTTTCTCATGGAAATGGCCTTTTCAAACCTCTGTTTGCACAACATTTGCTAATAAGCCATTGGCCAAAGCAAGTCACATGGTTAACCCAAACTCAGACAAAGAAGAAATAAGCTATACCCATGATGGGAAGGCATTGTAAAGTTTGTTTGTTTTTTGGCAAAGATGTGTACCTTTGGGAAGTAAATGATTGACTCTATTAATACAATCTACTTTGGAAAATAAGGCTGAGTGACCAATGACATTGGAAGAAAACAGTGTTTTGCTGGAAGTCCAATGAAGAGCATGTGTCAAGGAAAATGTGATCTTCTGTTCTGTGTCAAATGCTGCTGACAGGTCACGTAAGATGAGAACTGAATTGAACATTGGAGGTCATTAGTGGCTCTGAAAGGAGCAGTTTCAATATAGTGTTGGAGATAAATTCCTGATTAGTGAAGATTTAGGGGAGAACTAGATGAGAGAAATTGAAGACCATGATTATAAATAATCCTTTCATGGATTTTTGCTGTAAAAGAGCCTACAGAGATGGACTAGTATCTAACCAAGGAATGAGGTCAAAAAAAGATTGTAAAAGTATTTATTTTAATATGAGATAAATCACAGCAGGTTTATATGCTGATGGGAGTCACTCAGCAGATGAGGGGAAATTGACAATGTAGGACAAAGAACAGAGAATTGTTTGCATGATGTCTTTGAATAGGCAAGATGAGATAGGACCTAGCTCATAATTGGAAGGATTGTCTTTACATGGGAGTCTGGAGAATTTATCTATAAAAACAGAAGAGAAGGTAGAATAAATGCTGGTGTTGGACAGCTGAGGTCATGGGAGTCTGTAGAATTTCCCTAGTATCCCAGACTCCCAAACTCTGGAATTCTGTAGTACGAAGTGAGAGAACCATCGATGTAATCATCTACAGCGGAACATTGTCACTTTCTGTGACAATTCTCAATTTTACTTGCTATGATGTTCAACTAGCATCTGTATGTATTGGAAATCACTATAAAAACATTCCTCCCTCCTCTCCAATTACAAGAAATCACATGAAAGCACATTCATTCCTCATTGTTGCTTTAGACCTGAGAGTTTAAAAGTCTTTTTATCCCAACTGAACCAACTGCATGGTTAAGATGCCTCTTGAAGTACCTCTTGTAGGTTTAAACATCTGTAACATTTAGTGACAAGAATCAACCATTCCGTTTGTAGTGATTGGATATTAAGAGTCTTCTTTTTCCTGAAGCTACAGCTTGATTGATTCAACAGATAAGAAGCCCCGAGTACACTTATAGGAGTCAAAGGAAACAAAAAACTAAATTAGGAGAAAAATTAAAGATAACGTGAACAAAATACCCTGTAATATCCTAGGACCCAAGTGGAAGTTGCCAAACAAGACTACTTGCTCTCTTTTTTATGAATTTTGTTTTCAGAAAGCAGCAAAAAAAAAAAAAAAAAAAAAGTATTCCTCCTGAAATAGTTGTAGTCTTTAACTAGAGTCTCTCCATATTTGGTCATAGAATCTCTGCTTTTTAAAAATTGTTTGCCATCAATGAACCCACACTCTTGCAATAGTCTGGGGTGACCTTGTTTTCACACCAGATTGCTTAGCTCGATGTTGGCATGCAAACAGATAATGCTACCATGTGAATCTGTTCTTATAATAAAAAAATTGGAGATGATGAAGGGTGGCAGATGGATTCCAAACTAAAGGAATGCGTCCTCCATGAGGTCTGGCATTTAAAAACCAAATTCGATGCCAGGGACAAGATGGACATTTGAGATGCCTTTGGCCAACAGTCTTGTCCTCATTGCTGTCATTGAGACTGTCCTTGTGACTACAGGCTTCCACACATATGCTGCATGATCTCAGCCTGCCTCCTGTGCCAGCCAGACTTGCTGTGGGGCTGTCAGTAATCACCATCATCACCATCACATCACCATCACATCACCATCATCATCATCATCATCATCATCATCATCATCATCTTCATTATCATCTGGGTATTTGTTTGGGTGGAAACACTGCAATGTTTTCCAACTCTATACTGTAGCCTGGTGTGAGAAAAAAACATTTTAAATGACTGCTTAAAAGCTGAGCTGTCTTTGATGAAAATTTGAAACGTATTTCCTTACAAAAATTACATACTCATTAAAATGAAAACCACTCTTCTAGATGAGATAAAACTATTTTCTTTCCATTTTGACTAAGAAAGACAAGTATCATACACCTTTTGTCTAATCATGTGTAAAGACAATAAAATACAGTTTTCTTAGAAAGGAACTGGGACTGCTCTTGGCAAAGACTGGAGACATTTTTGCCTGTCACAGTGTGGGAAAGGGTTGCTCCTGGCCTTGGGTAGACAGAGGCAAGGATACTGCTAACCAGGGCTACCAGAACCAGGGGTACATTCTACAGTAGACAGAGGGCATAAAATAATCTCCCACCCAAAAAGAATTATCTGACCCAGACTGTCCATAGACTAGTGCCAAGTTTGGGAAAACCTCTGCAAGATGATCATCATGTCAGATCTTCAAACCATGTCCTAGTGAGTCCAGAAAGGTTAAGTTCCCCCTCTAACACTAAGCTTAATCTCATCACTAATGGCCCGGCCTCTGCCACAGTGGTTCTCAAATTTGGCAGTGTGTTTAATAGTCGGGGGAGCTTTAAATGACTGATGGTCATATCTCCCCTACAAAGGGTCTGCAGCCCAATTTAGGCAGTAGGAGTTTTAATAGCTCCCCAGGTAACTCTGACATACAGCCAAGGTGGAGAACACCTGCTGAACTCTGCTGAGCAGGTGTATTGACTTCAGGACCCGCTGACAGCTTCCATCACTTCTTGCTCTGGAATCGCTAAGGTAGGGGAAACCTGTTTCCTGTGAGTGTTTGCTCACTGAACCCTATATTTGTTCTAACTAGAGAATCACTTTTTTCAGATGCCTGAATTGTAGTTGCTATTAATGTTAATGAAACTGTGGTTCTAGAAATACGGAATGTCCAATCTTTGAACAGCATTTTTATAATGTAGTTTTGCCATCAGCAGTAGGATATGCCTCTAATATTTCACTTCTCGTTGCTGTTCTTCTGTTCTTTCAAAAAGGCTCAGTTGAGCTTCTAATGGTTTAATGTCTTAGAAATTAGACGATTTTCTTTTCTATCACATGTAAACCTAGCACTGTTTGATGGATTTTAGTGTAATATTTTTTGTTCTTTTCCTTTGATTTTTGGTCCAGATATTCATCTTTCTATCATAACGCTTCTAGATTTTGCTACCAAAGCATACTCCGTGTCCTCCTGTGGTGAGATACAGAGTTCCGAGTCTACTGAAGGCATTTATTGTTTACCTAAATCTTGTCCAGCTTCACTTCCCTTAGTTAGATGGCTCTATCCAGAAGGAGATACACTCCCGTTAAGTCAACGTCTGACTTGGGCGCAGACCAGCTCTATCTTTGCCCTGCCTGACGTCTGGGAAAATATGCATCTTTTTTGTTGGGATTTCTCTTCGAGTCCTAAATTCCTTGGGTGCTATTCTCCTAAGATACAAGAAATGTAGCTATGTGTCCATAATGGAAAAAAAAAAAAAACCTACCTGTAGTGTTTTAATATTCTGTAATAATCTTTCATTTATTCATCCAGAATTTCTGTAACCACTGCTCTTAATATCTAAACCTTTAAGAGACATTTCTCTGATTACTCTTACTATAAACTGGATGTGGTACTAAGATATTCTTCCCCATTGATTTCTGAAAACTCCCCCTTCAGCTCTTTTCTAATGCACTCAGTTTTCCACTTCATTTATGTCTGGTCAGCTGTTAATATTGTCATCATTCTTCTAAGGAAATCTCTCTTTTCCCTTGGCTAAATTAGTCTTAGTATTTCTTGTTTGTTTGTTTGTTTTATTTTCCTTTGCTCATTACTTTTCTTTTAATGGTAAGATTGAAGCAACTTTTGGAAACCACCCCAGCTCCTTCTCGACTTTCTGAGCAAACATGGCTTTCGGAGGTGCAATCTCAGGACTTTTAGGTTGCCCCTTTGCCTTCGGAATTGCAATAATTTCACTGAGTTGCTTCTTTACCTCAACCCAGAAGGCAGTCTCTTCTTTTTCTAGGAAGCTTCCTCATTCCTCTTTGTTTGTGAATACATTCTTTCACCTTCTATGGATGAGGCTATGTTTATAATTTTGAGATCCAAAGCTATCATCAACATTTATATAATTAACAAACCCAGAGCCAAGTTGGGACCACAGAACTGTAGATGGGTTAACCCCATATTCCCCAGGTTATTCCTTTCAGGTTCCTCTCTTGAACTTGAGGACAGTTAAAAAAATCAAAACAAAACATAAAATAAGGATCCAGTCCGGTGTAACCTATGTACTTATGCTTAAACTTGCCATTAATAACTTTCACCAAGCCTGAAATTCTTTCCCCTTGCCTCAACTGTGCCTTATTAGAAAAAGATGTATAATTCAGAGAAGCAATAGCCATCGCATCATCGTTAAATAAAAACAGCTTTCATTTACTGAGCATCTCTTTTGTCCCAGGTATTAATATCACTTCCATAAAGTAATTGTCATCAATACCTTATGTAGCAGGTGTATCCCTACTTGGTAGACATTGAAACAGACTTATAGATGTTAATAAGCTGTACAAGTACATATAGCTGGGAACTGGTGAAGTTAGAGGTTAAGTCCAGAGATGTAAGATATCATACTAATCAGTACATACAAAAAAGTGTACAGAATAAGGTCCAGTGAGACTCTGGAGTATGTATGGTTTGCCTAAGAGAAAAGGTAAATGTGAAAATATGTGCAGATCTGGTAGGATTAGATCTCTAAATCGAGCAGATTTGAATTTGACCTTGGAGTGTGACAGCAACAGAAGCCTTTGGAAATCAAGAGTATCAGTCTTGGGGGAAAAAACAAAAAACAAACAAAAAAAAACCCACCGTGAGAATGGTTCCAAAAATTTTTAAGGAAGTTCTTGCTGTCTATTCTGAGCTTTCAATGGGTATGTGGAGTCCTGTGATGAAAAACTTGACCTAGTCTCAACTGCCCTTCTTGCCACCTTTCTTACTGCCTTTGGCTTGCCATATCCTGGGAGAAACCTGGGTCTCAGAGGGGTATTGTGGTTCACACTCACTTTTAAAGAAAGGAATGTGAGTTATAAAGGGAGATTCTTGACCTGTTTCTCTGGGGGTTGTTGGAGGTATGATCCTTCTTCCACAGACAAAAATTGAGGGATTGCTTTTATTCCTGCATGCCCTCAGAGGTCCTGGGGATCCTAAGGGTGGGCTTAAACACCTATGAAAAGCCGATGTGTAGCGAAGTGTACTGAAGATACTGATGCACCGAGTTTTATAGTTATCCTACTCTAAGCAAAGAGATAAAATGGAAAATTTCCCAAGCCCTATCTCATATAATTTTATTTAATCTTATCTTTCTTAGAGACAAGATAATCAAACACAATGAAAACACCTTTCAAAACTTTCTTATCAATAAGCTGAGTTGAGGAAAAAAGGATTCAAATCATGATCTACTCTTAACAATGAACATTTTAAAAAATTACTTGTCAGTTATTTTAATTATGTTGGAATAGGAAATTGTTATTTCTCTTGCAAACAGAAGAAAATGGAATTAAAGATCAGTTAGGGCTTACCCAAGATTACAAAAAGAAACAGTTGTGAATGGATGAGTTTGAGCTAAATTGAACGTCTTACAAAGAGCTTGACTATTTACATATGGAGATTCTCCTTCTGTGTGCCCTAAAGTATGGACCACAGTTGCTTTTTCAATGAAGCTTATGAATAAACAAGGGTAACAACCACTGTGGAGGTAGCTGAGGGAGAATTAAGGTAAAGGAACTGATGCACAAAGAGGAAAGTTGTATATTCTTTATTTGAAATTTGAACAAGTTCTCATTCTTACCAAAACTATTAAAATTCTTAAGATATTTTAAATTAAATTTTGATATCAAAATGGAAGAGGGTATAGCTCAATTGGTAGAGTGCATGCTTATCATGCATGAGTTCCTGGGTTTAATCCCCACTACCTCCACTAAGTAAATAAATAAGCTTAATTACCTTCCCCCTCAAAAAATAAATTTTGATATCAAAATTATTTTAGATTTACAGAAAATTTGCAAAACTAGTACAGGTAGCTCCAGTATACTTTTCACTCAGTTTTCCCCGTTGTTAACATCTTATTTTGCCATGGTATATTTGTCAGAACTAAAGAAACTGACAATGGTACATTACTGTTAACTAAATACCAGACTGAATTTCATCAGGTTTTTTTGTAAATGCCCTCTTTCTCTTCTAGGATTTGGTTCACATACCACATTGCATTTAGTTTTCATGTCTTTCCAGTCTCCTCTGGTCTTTGATGGTTTTTCAGCCTTTCTCTGAAAACCTGGTAGGACTCTGTTATGGCAGAGTAAATTATACAGGATATAGATGGAGAGAAAGGAGGGTTAGATATGTTGCTTTGAAATGTTCAAGGAAAAGAAAATACAGATGAAAAAGTACATACATTATTGCTGGAAAGAAAGGGGATATTAATGAGAATGAAGATTTTATCTTAAAATATGTTGTGGTACACACACAAAAAATTCTTGCAAAGCACTTTGAAGGTTTTATACCTCCGGAAGGAGAGGAGGATTTGGACTTATGAAAGCCAATATGCTGTAATTTACACAGTTCCTCTCATGTGCCAGTGCTCTTCAAAGCATGTTTAATAATGTTAAATATTTAATTGTCAGAAAAATCCCAGGAGATCTGAACTTTTATCAGACCTATCTAATACAGTGGTTAAGAATCAGAGACATTGCCCGCAGGAGACATTTAGAAATACCTGGAAATATTTTTGATTATCACAATTTGGGAGAGGGGTGCTAGTGGTATTTACTGGGTAGAGAGGCCAGGGATGCAGTTAAACAGCCTACAATGCACAGGGCGGCCTCCTGCAATGAAGCCTTCTAAAACAAACCCTGATAATAAATGAAGAGACAAGGCAAAAAGAAATTAAGTAACTTTCCCAGGACTACACATTAAGTAAGTGATGGATTACGGTAGTGGCTGTGGTCTTCCGCCATGTTGTATCTCATCGGAAAGGGCACTGATAAGAAAGGAATTCAACAGGAACAAAATACTAAGGTAACAGTGAGAACAGGGTGTGTGTGTGTGTGTGTGTGTGTATCACACGGTCCTACAGCACTTGCTATCTGATGTCTGAAAATCATTTTTCCTGCATTTTGTCTGGTTTTCCAGATATGTAAGTCAGAAGGGTGAATCTGGTCCCAGTTATTCTATGTTGGCCAGAATCAGCAGTCCCACTATGCTATTCTATCAAAACTCATTACTGCTGTCATGTTTTACAATTTCTATGAACACATTTTCTTTTTCCTCCCTTCCTCTTTCTCATTAGATAAATCAATATTTTTCAGTTCTTTTGAAAGTTTGAGTGTATTTCATCTACTTTTTTTTCTTTTGGCAGTTTCCCTAAGTAATTATGATCCATATTTTGTTTTATATTTACCCATCAGTATGTTAAATTTACCAATATTTATAGCTTCACCTCAAAAATAGATAATTACCCTAGCAAGTTATCTTTTCCCTCTCGTCTTTCCAGCTACCTACCCCTGCTCCCTGACTAGTGTTATATTATTACCATCTAGAATTTCAGATATGTATTGTTGGTATACATTTTTGGTCTTGTTTTTTCAGACAATAGTGTATAGGATTAGTTTCAAAATAATACTTTGTAGTTATTCACAAACTGTTCATGACAAAAAGAAATTTCACTCTTCCTACTAGTATGAGCAATATCCATTATTTTTCAATATGCAATAATAAAATTACAGAGTGTTAAAAATCAGCTAGGACCTAAACATCACCAAAGTATTATTTTGAAACTAAGATCAAGGTGATGAATATTAAAGAAGAAGAACCCAAAATTGTGCTCTACACTGGAATTTGACACAACATTGTAAAATGATTATAAATCAATAAAAAACGTTAAAAAAAAAAAAAAAGAAGGAGAAGAAGAACCAAATGAAAATAGGAGTCAGTAGGAAAAATATCACCTGGGGTCTTTGTATTGATTGCATGGTTGCTGTACTATCCCATAACCATATTTAGAATAACTAAAGACAACATAGTTTTGCTATTTTGATTTCATAAATTGTTATGATTTCTTGTTGGTCACAATGATCTAAAAAATGTAAGCAAAATACTTTCTGCCTGAATTACTTCATGAAGTAAATGATAAACTTCTTTAGACAATGAGATTTGGCTCTATTGTGAATACCACTCATGGGTGTTTACTGTTTTCACTGTGTGTATCAGGCAAAGGTACATTTCATCAGTATTTAAAACCATAAGATGTTGTCATGGGATATAAAATTGATAGAAGGAAATATTTAATTTTGTTGTAAAACACACTAATTAGGAAATCCAGTCTCACACGAAATAACTAAATGGTTTGTGTCTCAGTTATATTGTTGGACTGATAATATTTAGCTTCTTATCTGGAGGAATAGATCTAACAAATAAAACCATATTCTAAAGCAAAATGGTTACTTTTCAGCATTGATATATGCAGAATGATTTTTGATGACTTGTTGGTTAGAATATAAAGAATCTAATGTGAAGTCAATGTTAGGATACTTGAAAGGTATATTTCATTTTTAGGAATTCTGTAGTTCATTTTGAAAGTGAATACACACAGTGGGTCTGCTGGATAGATGACGGTGGTGTACTTAAAATCTCTAGAAAAATATGAAGAAGCCTACATGAAACATGTGGAACAAAATTTGGTGAAAACACATTTTAATGAACCTTTAAATATGAATGGATGAAGACAAACAAGTAACAGCAGACAAATAATATCTGTGTAGTATAAAACAGAAAGAATGACTAGGACCTCTGGCAGACCTAAGAATAATAGAATCTAAACAGCCAACAGATACTCACTGCAAAGATCAAGAGTCAATCTGAATGTAGTCACTTAAACTAAAAGGCTGTTAAAATTGGAAGAGGGGCATGGTAAGATCTGAAGGAGCAGAAGCAATTTATGCCCTCCACATGTGCCTTAAACCAACAGGCCAAGAATACCTTCTCAAACAAAGTCAAACACTAAGGAGAGCCTCAGAGTCTTGGATCTATATTGAACAGGACAGGACAAAGGAAAGAAAAGGCCCAGATAGAAGGAGGGTAGGAAGTCAGTGCAATCTCTGCACGTATGAGGTCATATTTTTGACCACTTCCCAAAAGCAAGAGAAGATAGCACTCTGTAGTGTAAAGCTGGAAAACTGTCTGATCCAACCCCCCCCTTTTTAAAGTTCAGGAAAATTAAAATTACATAAAAATTAGAAATAGAAAAAGATTGTAATTGAATCCCATACAAAGGCATTATCAGGAGAAAGATGGTAAGGAAGGAACCATATAACAGTCTTACAGACAAAAATATAGCAAGTCCAATGGATAAAACTATTACTCATTATTTCATAATGGATGAAAATAAACAAAAAATAATAGAGGACATGAAATAACAACACAAATTAGGGAAAATCAGAAATGAAATTACAGAAATCAATAAAAGAATTAGAATAAAATTAAAATATTTCAGAAATTAATATTAAAGTAGAAAAAGCATAGACAGGAATTAAAACAACAGATAATTCCTTAAGATAAATAAAAGTTGCAGAGGAAGGATATTAAGAGTGAAAAAGAAAATACACCCCTCAAATAAGATTTGAAAGAAAATGGTAAATGTAAAAGATGTGCAAAGAAGATCCAACACATGTATGACAGGAATTCCAAAAGAAGAAAAATCAAAGGACACAATACTAATTAGGAAGATTTAAGAAACTGAAGTCACTGGAATATTTGATCAACACTGAGACTTAGTCTAGTAAAATACAACAGTAAATCTTAAAGACAGTCTTTTGAAATTAAAAAAAAGAGCCAAATAAATCACTCATAAGAGAAAGAACATCATAATGCAACCTTTTCTTTCAGATGACAATGCTTACTCAAGAAAAGAATGTGTGAATTAAGTATGTTATATCTTGGCAAACTGATTCTCAAAATCAACAGAATTAAAGTTATCAAAATGCAAAGTCCCAGAGAATTGTATTCCTATGAGGCTTTTCTAAAATACCTACTAAACATGAGCTTTTGATTATCAAAATAGTTGGGAGGATATAGATAAAAAGGTCATGAGTATATAAAAACATTGCATTTGGAACTAAGAATAAATTATGGTTATAAGAAAGAAATTACATATCTTGGTGTATGCTTTGACAAAACATGTAGTTAAATTATTTTAAAAATAAGAAGACAATGGGAAGACCTTGTCAAAATATATAATAACAGACATTACATGGAAGTAAAATGATATTACTTAAAATTGTATGATATGGGAGAGACAGGAGGCAGGGGGAAAAGTTAACTAGATATCTTCAGTTTTCTTCTTAGTAAAGTACTAATTAAAATAATTCTTAAAAGGATACCAGAAAATGATATTAACATTAAATTAAATATAGGAACAAAAATGCAAAACTCTCTAAAGCAAACTATATATTAAAATATGATATGCTGTCTTCTATCTAAAGGGCAATATTTGTAAAAAAAAAAAGTATGAAAGGATAAACCAAAAATAATGAATGAATGAACAAACTTGTAAGAGCAGGATGGAATAAAGTAGAGAGAACAGGGATAGAGTTTATACATCTTTAAATGTGACTTATTTCATAGATTTAACATGGAACTATGTAAATATTTTATGTACAAATTGAAAAAGATTTTTTCTAAAACTTAAAATGATTCATTAAGTGAACTAAACCAAGACGTGTACTAGGAGGCATAGAAAGGATTAGTCTAAGTCATTTGGAATGCATTAATTTGATAATACTCACTAATGTATTACATTGAATTACAAAAATAGCAAAATAAAAATTCACACAGTTTAGTAATCGTAGTACTAGTGGTAGTTTTCAGTATTATAATTTTGTTTCACAGTGTGTAATGTGGGGGCAGATTAATGAGTAATTATGTGGTATTTTAATTCTTGCATCCCCAGTGTCCTGGACAACTGGAATTTTTCAACATTGAAGAGAGTAGATGAAAATATATGATAGATGAAGTTATGTAAAAATCTTGTAAAGTATCCATATTATTTCATTACTCATTATATCACAAAAATATTTCTGGATCTATCCAGTGAAGAGGACTAAAAACAACAAATAACTCGGAAGCAATGAGTTCACTGAATTTCCAAACTGTGGTCACATCACTGGGAGAAACTGCTCATTTCAGATCTGAGGCAATAAGTGTATAAGTGTGGACCAGCTTTACAAATCTGATAGCAAGGAATTTATCAGTGACCACTAGAGCTGGGTCAGATGACATCAAGAGACAAATTTGACGAGATTCATATGGCCAAAATTGAGGCAATTTGTAAACCAATAGAAGTAATAACTACAAGAGACTCAGAACTTCAAGTACATTACATCTATGATTTGAAACATTCAAAACAGGTTGATCACCAGTGGAGATGATCATTAATCAACTCATTATTTTTGAGACTGTTAAACAAAGGAAAAGAATCATGCATATATCCTTCCTTTTGAAGATGAACTGAACCATAGTGTAAACAAATAGTTAAAGAGTTAAGTGTCTCTTTAAAGAATTATTCCAGTAATTGAAATGGTAGATGATAATACATGAAATGAATAAATGAAAAAGAAATAAGAGAAATAGAATATTGTAATTTTGCAGCATAAATGCCATTGCATTTGTATATGCCAATGTATACGGCATTTATATGCCATTTTGCCATCTTTAATGATTTAAAGGACCTAGGTCCTGAGGATTGACAGCTGCTAATATCACAAAATGAGAGGCAGGCAACCAGGTATGTATGGCCCTGATGAAAGAACTCAACATTATCTCTGCGGTAACAATGCTAAAACCAAACCAAAGCCAAAATAATCTTAAATTTTATCAATTCTAAATTTAGCTCTTAAGTTATAAGGGCATGGAGAGCACAGAAGACCAGGTTAAACACTATGAGGATGCATGGCATTTCTACAGGACCATATTTCTTAAACAAATAAATTCCAAGAAAAGAAGGAGAGAGACAGAGACAGAGACAGAGACACAGAGGAACACCCAGAGAGAAAAAGAGACTTAATAGCATTAAACAATTGAGCCATGTGGACATTATTTAGATTTTGGTTCAAGTACAAAATTTAAACATATAAGAAAAGATCTTTGACATTTATGATGCAACTAAAATTTAAACATATAAGAAAAGATCTTTGACATTTATGATGCAACTGCATATCTGACGATACTAAGAAACTACGGTTACATTTTTAGATATTATGATGATAATGTGGCACTATATTAAAGAGGTCTCCTAATTTAAAGACAGAACAATTTTTGCAAATGAAACTATGTAATGTTTGATATTTCATTTTTGAAGAAGGGGATATGGAAAGTGGGTGGGAACTAGAATGAAACGAGTGAATTGGCCATGAATTGGTAACACCTGGTTGGTGGTCCAGTTAGGGTTCATTTTTTCATTCTGTCTAGGTTGGTATATGCCTGAAGGGTTCCATAATTGAAGGTCAAAATAATAATAAGTGTATAGGCTGATCTCGGGGACAGAGTAGTGCATAAATGACCTACATAGGAAACATCCTAGCTCCTGTTTTTCTCCCTGGGCCTTCACTGAGGATATTTTTATTTCTCTTTCTCCAGGAAAATTCTTTCCTTTTTGTATGCCATATCTGCTCAGAGCTTTTCAGCCTCTTCTCATAAGGCATCAGTCTTAGATCTCATTTATTGCTTGTTATTTTTATCTGTCATTCATAGAGCCTGTCAACCTTCCATTGTTTTTATTATAACAGAACAAACCTTGTCCCCTGGACCATCTGGAGTTCTGCTCCTTAATAACATTTCTTTCAACACCTACCAGCCCTGAAGTGGTTGGGAGCGAGCTCCTTGGCTGAAATAGACATCCATTTCATGGCCAGATTCTGTCAAATCTATTTATTTGAACATTGTGAGGTCAATTTGTTATGGGCTTTTGGTTAGATCACTGTATTTTAATTGGCACTAGACATGCACTGGGTTTTAAATACACTCTTGTCTCCCTTAATTGCAATACCGCTTATTGCCCTGTTCTGCTAAACACCTGTTTTAGAAGCAGCCATTCCATCCGAAACGTCAGCTACCTCTGCCAGGTGTTTCTCATAGACAACACCAGTCACTCAGCTATAAATGACAGTCATTTAAAGTCCTCTGTAAATCATGGAGCCTCCAAGAACTTAAAAGCAAAAGTTGACTTATTTGGCAATAACCTAAAATGATTAAGTCGTCTCTTCTGAATATGAGCTCAGTTCTACTAGACCAGGTGGACTGGTGAGCAAGAAAATAATTAGCTTCTAGAAGATGGAGACAATAGTGCCATAATTTATTAAGGTTTTAAACAAAGCTAGTGGTATGCTTTTGTTAGATTTCAGAAGCAATCTGACCCTTTAACAGCAGGATTTTATTGAATTTTGCAGTGTTAAAATTTTTTTTTTTTGGCCAAGATTACTCAACTTCAGGATCCAAAAAATTAGAAAATTAGATTTCCAGCTACATTAAACCATGAATCTAATCACTGTCCTCTAGCGTGAAATGCACATTTCCTTGCAACTGATCACTTTAATAATTTTACCACATGTTCTTCCCCTCTGATGACCTTAGCAATTGTGAGCAGAGCCAAGGTCATCAAAATACCTACATGGAGTGGCTAAGTCCAAGGGGTCAACGTCATATTGAATCCCCTAGAGTATATAGGCTACAGTGAAAAAAAAAAATAGTGCTTCTTGGAGTTGTGCAAAGTGGTGGCACTGTTATTTAGAAGATATAGAAGCAAATAATTCCTGCAGTTGACTTAATCTTTGTGCCTCTCCAGGATTCATATGCTGAAACCCTAACCCCTTAGTGTGATGGTGTGAGGATGTGGGACCTTTGGGAGGTGATTAGGTCATAAGGATGGCACCCTCTTGAATGGGATTATGCCCTTTTGAGGGGCTAAAGAGACCAAAGTTTCCTTTACCTTACAAGGACCCAGTGAAAAGATGGCGGTCTAGGTACCAGTGAGCAGGTCCTCATGAGTCACAAGACCTGCCAGCACCTTGACCTTGGACTTCCGAAGCTGTGAAGCATACATTTCTGTGGTTTATAAGCCATTATAAGCCATCTACAGTTTTCTCTTAGAGCCACCCAAACAGGCTAAAACAGCTCCCCTAAGATGGAACAAGTTATTGTTCCAGGCTGCAGGAAACATTTTAAACATGCCACCTCCTTTGATGGTGAATTATGTTTGAATTCCACGGCACATTTTCTCTTTGATTGGAAACATGGATTTTTGAAATGAACTTAATTAAAGGTAAATGTTTCTGTAACCAAATAAGAGATGTGATATTTAAACTATAAAGATTCCTATTTTAAAGTACTTGGTGGTCTGTTTCCAAGGCTGGGAGGGGAATAACATAGAAATTTAAATGGCAGACTTGAAGAGGGAGGTGAAATGTTGCCCCAGGCAAATGAGACCTGAGGTTTAAAAGCTTCTTGGCCACACTGAACACCAAAGCTCTTATTTTTTAAAAGGGCTCTAAAGTTGGCAATCAAAATCCTCCCATCCTTAAATGATAACCAGTGAATTTAATAATGCTCTTAACAATAAATATACCAGACTAGATGTTTTTCCTACTTTAGAGCTGGAGAATTGTATCACAAACCCCCAGGAGAAAAAAGGAAAATGCATCTGGGAAATGTTTTTGAAAGTGAGTACTTGGCTTTCCTGACGCATATTTCCTTTAGCTTCATCACGAAAAGCTACAGCTATTTTAGATATTAAAAAAAAAAATTCCTTTTGGCCAATACGTTTTCCCATTTCCCACACACGTTCACAGGTTTGTCTGTCTTCTTTTGGTCGAATCTCAACCTCGTGGGTCCTGTGTAGCTGGCTAAACCTGTCTAAAACAAAAGCATCTTCAAAACATGATGTCTAAGGCAATAAATCTGACAGGTCTGCTGTATAGACCTCTGAAAAGGGGGAGAAATACACATTCCTTTTTAGTTTCCATTACCTTAATGATCATCAGAACTTCTGCTTGCTGGTCAAATTCAGGAGATGCTTCCTGCCCACCTACTATTCTACTAAATGGTGCCTGTGATGAGTAAAGATAAAACCTTACCAACCCTTAACACAGCAACCGTGCGACTATACAGCTGTCCATCCACAACATTCGTAACCTTTGGTTCTAAGAGTAAAACCAAATATAAGGCTCTAAATAGCTGTGAAACAGTACAGAAGACTAATAATTGTTCTCAGGATTAGTGAAACTCTCAGTCTCCTCTTGCATAATTCAAAAGCAACGCCTCTGAGCTTAGCAGCCTAAAACAAACAAAAAAAAGCAACTTCCTTGCCCTTCCACTTGCTTTCAGTTTCAGAGATAATACCAACTCCTTGTCATGAAATAAAAAGGCCTTTTACAATTTGGTTCTAATTTTTTGGTCCCTGTTTCTGAAACTACAGGGGACTAGATTTCAGCACAATAAACAAGAAGACTTTCAACAGCATTGTATAATATGGAACTGGTTCCTGTCCTGGGTGGTGGGTTCAGTCTCAGTGAAAAACCACTTGGCTGTGCTGTTTCAGATGCGATGGACGTGCAAATGGAAAAATAATGCAGTGGTTAACGATGGTCAGTCTGCCAAGGTACAGTTCACAATGTTTCTGCCCAACTAGCTTCATGCACGTCGGCACGTTACACCATACTTCATAAAATTGCGTGGAGATCAAATCAGATACCATACATCAAAGGGGTAATCATATAATTTATCATCCAAATTGAGTTACATTTGAGATTGAAGAGGGAATTATTAATATTTATGTCAAGACAATGGATGTTCTATCTTGGGCTTTCTATCTATAAAACATTTCAAAAATTGCCTGGCACAAGCAAGTGATGAGTAGATACTAGCTCTTATTATTACTATGATATTCCTATTACTTTTTCATCGTTGACATGAAGGAGATGACCCTTAGGGTTTCTCCTCAACTTGAGATGCTAAGATTTGCTAATGAACGCTGTCACTGGCCAGCCCTGGCAAATCCAACACTAAATGATCCAGCTCAGGAGGGAGCTGAGAGAGGGGAACGTGGATGGTGAGTGGGAAGAAATATGTTTATTTCCAGAATCAATTTGGTTTGTCTTCAGCGCACCAGCTAAGTGTCAAATGGAGAATACCTCTGTCAAATCTGCGGAGGAGACCACTTTGTCACGTTGGCAACTTCCTCTCTTCCTATCAACTTTGTATCGTAAAAGATGAATCAGCTGTTGTGATGTTCTCTGTTATGACAAACACCGACATGACTGATACGAAGCAACTTTCATGTTGCATAAGAGAAGAAAACAAGGGCTGCTCGCAGCCAATGGAGAGTGTCCGCACGTGGGATCTCTCGGAGTCTCTGTGGGTACCCAGAAACATCTGTGTTCTTATTTCTTCTCCAGCTGAGAAGAAAAGATGAACTCACATTTTTTACAAGCTAGGACACAGCAGAGGGAGAAAGTTAATGCTTTTTACTATACTGTTGTTAAAGAATACTTTTCATAGATGGTAACATAATGACTGTCAGATATAAACTGAACATGTGTTAAAAATTTTATTTAACTCATGAATGAAATAAAGGGGCTAGCAGACGTCAATCCTGCTCAAAGGAGAATCCAAAGAATAGGCATGTGTGTAGATCAGGACTGTTGAAATGAATGTGCAAATGGAAGGCAAAATTGGCTTCTTCCACAGAGAGAGCAGAGTCAACTGAATCTCCGACAAACAGAATTTACATCATCTACAGACACGAATTATTTCACATTGTTCTTGATTATCCGCAACTAAGTGTGCTGGCTGTAAGATGCTCCCCAAGGATCAGAACCAGTTAGCTCAAAGTTGAGATCTTGACTAGGGTTGGAAAACTATAGCTGAGGTCAAGCCACCTGTTTTTGTAGATAAAGTTTTATTGGGACACAACCATTTTTTTACGTACTGCTTAGCATGCTAGATGGCAAAGTTGAATAGATGTAACCTTATGGCCTGTAAACCTAAAATATTTACTATTGGGCCCTTTATGGAAAAGTTTTCTTGCTCTTGCTGTAGATAAAACATAGGCTTCCACTGACACACAAATTTTCTCTTATATTCTGTAGTGGTAAAAATAAATGTAGGAACTGGATAAATCTGGATCCAAATCTTAACTCTATCACTTAATAAATGTATTGTTTGAGGTATGTCACACAAACTTCTAGATACTCAGTTATTAAACAAGTGTAAAAACATGATTATTAAATAAGTGTGAAAATACCTCTCTTTGTATGGTTATCATGAGGGGGAACCAAACCAGAAGCTATAAAGAAGCTAGTAGGATTTTTAGATACACAATGGTAGGGGGTTCAAAAGCTATTCATTTCTATTCATTATCTTTTAGCCAAATTCATCCTTAGGTCCCAAACTACCTGTAAGTTAATAGCCTTAAATTACCAGGCTTCTCATCAAAAGTGAGTTGGCCATTCATGCTGCCTGAAATAGAGTCTAGCCACCATGCTATGCTTCGGGACAATGGCGGGCAGCCTAGTGTATCAGCCAGAGCACAGTGAACTGGGGATTAGGAGACAGAGACTCCGCCTGGGGCACTTGGAAAACGCTCACATCTCTGGTTGTCAAGTACTTTATCTCTAAAGTGAACGCACTGAGCTAGAGGCAGAGAGCTGGTGGGCTCCTCCAAGGCTCTGAAGTTCTGTGAAATGAGGCCACAATAGCCTCTCTCTTCTTTCATTTCACAGCTGAGAGAGTAAAGTTTAGGGTAAGGAGAAAAGATGATGGGAGATTGTGGCCATACAGAGGGCTTTTTTTTTTTTTTTTTTTTTTTTTTTGGTATAATGCATTGTTTTTCTTCTTATATTTTCTAGTAGGTATTCCTTTAGGCTGAAGGTGACGTCTGAATACTCTGTTACCCATCCACTCGGCTTTTTAGAGAATTAACAGAATTTTGCCCAAAGCAGCACTTAATTAATACCCAATGAAGAGTGAAATCAACTCTTTAATAATTACTATCATTAATTGTTCTTCAAAACATTCTTGGGAAACGATATCAGTATAATTGCCTTGATTTTACAGGTGAGAAATCTGAAGCTCAGAAAGGGTGAAGCCATATGGCTAAAGCTGCACAGTTAAGAATTAGCAGAGCCAGGAATAGACTTCAGCATCTTAAATCTTGGGATTTTGTTCAAACAAAATTATAACCAGAGCCTGCCAAGGGACTAGGAGCCTTGGGGAGAAGCATTCCCTTGAAAAGACCGGACGCTTTATATCCAGCCAAGAGCACTGAGCAGAGTGTGCTCCAGGGAAGCCATTTATTTCTCACACATTAATGTATTGTCTCAACCCTTTTGATGATTTCTATATTAAAAAATGTTCCTGTGATCTGTATACCATGTTAACATGGCTTTTTAATTCTTGGGTGAAATGTCTGAGCTTACAGGCGTGACCTAGCGATGGAATTAGTGAGTTTAAAGTACTAGTAATTAAGAAATTAGGTAGCGCAGGAAGCATGACTGACTTCAGTCACTTATCCAACAAATCTTTACTGAGTGCCTACCACCTGCCAGGCTCTCATGCATACATTGGGAAGGCGGCCACGGACCACAGTTTCTCTCCCGATAGAAACTGGAGTCCGGTGGGATTCAGGAGATAAGTCAGTGAGTATATACGGTGAGTATGAACCAGTGCAGCAGAGATTCATAAAATCAACTTAGGGAAAGAGAATAGGCAGGGTTTAGGGAGCTGACTGATTTTATACACAATCGTCAGGGAAAGGCCTTTCTAGGAAGGTGACATTTAAGAAGAAGTCTAAGCAAAGTTAGGAGGTGATGCTGGGATGAGAGTAGCTGGAGGATTCAGTGTGCCCCAAGGCCTCAACATGTGCTTATGGGTCAGCCATGGGGCCAGTGGGGATGGAGCCTGGTGAGAAAAGGGGGGATTGTCTAAAAATCATGTTGGGGAGAGCACTGAGCAGGCCCACAGGCCATGGTAGGGAATTTGAGCTTTATTCTAAGTGAGAAGAGAAAACACTGGAGGGTTTGAGGCAGAGAACTAACCTGCTCTAATTTCACACTGCCCCTCCAACGGTGCTCTGGAGAATGGGTCGTGGTCAGTACAGACTGAGAGAAGCAGGAATTCAGAGGGCTTTGTCGTGGCTGGGGTGAGGAATCGTGGGGTGACTGTTGTGGAAGTGGTGGATGAAGTCTGGAGATGGGATATATCTCAAAGATAAAGCCAACTTATTTTCTAATGGGTTGTTTGTAGAGGGTGAAAGAAAGAGAACTGCCAAAGTGATTGCAAGCTTTCTGGTTAAGCATCGAAGTGACGGGTGGTATCGTTTGCTGAGCTGGAGGACACAGATGAGGAAAGGTTGTGGGGGAGGATGCAATATTTCAGCTTTGGGTAAGTTAAATCTGAGATGTTTATTTGAAACCTGACTGAAGCTGCTCAGTAGGCAGTAGGATTTGCAGTTTTTAGGTCAGAGGATAAGTTGGGACTAAATATATTTTTGAAGTAATTAGTATGTAGGTGATGTCTAACGCCATAGATGTGGTCAAGATCACACATAGGGAGTAAACGAAAATTGAGCCCTGGGCACTGCGATATTTAGATGCTGGGAAGCTGAGAATGACCCATATAAACTGAGAAGGAGGAAAAGCCAGATGAATGCCGGATCTCAGAGGACAGGTGAAGAGTGTTTTAAAAAAGCCATGTTTACCTGTGTCAAATGCTATTGAGAAACTGAATTAGAAGACGATGGGTAACTGGCTGTTGAGTTTGGCCATGTGGACTTAGGTAAGGCAGTCCTTGTGGACTTGACAAAAATGGTATTAGTGGAGAAGTAGGAATGAAAATTTTCTTAGCATTCAAGAGAGAATAAGATGAGAGATACCGGAAAAAGAATAATTTTTCTTTTCAGATTTACCAAAAAGGATTAGAGAAATGGGGCAGTAACTGGATGGTGATGTCTGGTAAAGAAATAGCATGTTTTAATGAGGAGATAGTGCATCATGATTAAATGCTGATGGAAATATGTAATAAAGAGGGGCTTGGCAGGCAAAAGGACAAGGTCTTATTAGAGTGATAGGCAGTGAAAATGTATAGGATCAGTGGATTCCTGTGTGTTTAAAAATTCACTGGATTTGTGTTACTGGAAGGAGTGGGTTGGAGACCTAACAGAAAAGAAAGCAGGATGCTTGAGGTTGAGGTCTTCTTAACAGACAAGGTCCAAGGGAATAGAAGAGCGAGGTTATTGCCTCCTTGTATGTTATACTTGTTAATTAATTGATCCCTAAAGGACAGGGTAAGTTCTGCTTTGTTTTCACCATCAACACTCAAAAATATGTATCTAGGATAAAATGTAAATAGAACTACAAATTTCTCTGTTGAGAGGTTGTTTGTACTTTATATATCCATAGCATTCAGAAAGAGAAATGGGTGAAGGGGAAGGTACAATTGCTGGAGTAAAGGTCTTCTGTAGGTTCCCGGGCCAAGTGGATGGACTGGCTTTAGAACTACAGACAATTCACCCATTCTAACAGAAAGGAAGGTGGAGTGCATGGAGACCAAAAGAGGCAAGTCGGTAAACTTGGGAAGAGGCATGAGGGTTTGGAAGCTATGTTCTGCTTGCAGCTTTCCCAGGGAAATGAGAAGCAAGAGCTTCCAGAAGCGAGAGTGAGCTGAGTGTGGAAATGGAAGAGGATGGCTTGGCAGCCCTGAGGGCTCACTGAAGGGCGGTGGTCACAAATTTGAAGTCAGACCAGCTAGCACATTTATGTCTAGTATGATATTAGGGTTTTCTGTCGAAATAAATTTTTTTTTTATTGAATTCCCACTTCATCTTCTCTTGTTTACTGCCATCCAACATATCTTCAGGCAATGCAGAAAGGATTTTATTAACATGAAAATTGGATGATCGCATTAGGCAGCCCAAATCCACTCTTCTTCCTGGAAGCAAATAGGTTCTGTACTTAAACTAATTTCTTTGCTTCAATTAAAGAGTGTTTCAGATACGTTGCTTCTTCTAGAGATAGGCATGTTAACAGGCTTTCACTTTATGTTTTGAGAAGAAATAGCTTTTATGTTGTATAAGTCACAGTGCTCATTATGTTAAATGTAGAAGAGTCAGTTAAAAAATACAAGGAAGGACGTAAAAATCATCAGTGTTCCTATCAGCTAATGATCACTAGTAACGTTTTAGTATATTTCTTTCTAAAAGTGTCCAGATAAATCTAGATACATAGATCTATTTCTCTCCCCATGGGCCCTATAATTAAAAAATCTACAATTATATAGATTCAGCTATAATTTTTGTTTGCAATAATATGTATCCCAAATGTCTTTCAATGCCATTCTTCTCACATATGATGTTTTTTGTGTGTGTGTGTGATATTCCTCATCATAATGTGCACAGTTCCTTCATGGAACTGACAAATTGATTTTAAAATTTAAATGGAAGAGACAAAGTGTAAGAAGATCTAAGAACATTTTGGGGAAAAAAAGAGAAACACCAAAAAAGTGTGTATTCTTTAACCTAGCAATGCCATTTCTAAGTTAGGTGTTTTATGGAAATATTAGTATGTCTGCAAAATGACATTTGTATAGGAAAACTTACTGAAGCACTCCCTCTAATAATTCAAATTTAGAAATCACTCAAATGTTTTTCAATAGGTGACCAGGGAAATAAATGATGATGCATATAATTTAAAAAGTCAGGGTTTCCAAGACATATTGTCCAGTGGAAAAAAAAAAATTATAGGAATACACTTTTTTGAAATTAAATTAGAACAACAAAGCTTTGTACATTTAAATGCATATAAAACAAAGCCTACAAGGCTATATGCCAAGCCAATAACACTGATTATCTCTAGGGGAAGAAATGGGACTTACGGAAGAACAAATTCAAAACCATGCGGAAAATGTTTACATTTTTACTCTGTATAATTGTCATACTTTTTTTATATTGAGAATGTGGTCATGCATTATTTGTCAATTATTATTTATGTAGAGATTTTTTGAAGAAATTCCATACTGTTTTCATAGTGGCTGCACCAAACTACATTCCCACCAACATTGAACGAGGATTGCTTTTCTCACCAACACGTTACCTCTTGTCTTTTTTTTTTTTTTGTAAATGTAACATTTTATTTATTTTTTTAATATTTTTTATTGATTTATAATCATTTTACAATGTTGTGTCAAATTCCAGTGTAGAGTACAATTTTTCAGTTATACATGAACATATATATATTCATTGTCACATTTTTTTCTCTGTGAGCTACCATAAGATCTTGTATATATTTCCCTGTGCTGTACAGTATAATCTTGTTTATCTATTCTACAATGTTGAAATCCCATCTATCCCTTCCCACCCTCCTCCCCCTTGGCAACCACAAGTTAGTATTCCATGTCTATGAGTCTATTTCTGTTTTGTATTTATGCTTTGTTTTTGTTTTTGTTTTTTAGATTCCACATATAAGTGATCTCATATGCTATTTTTCTTTCTCTTTCTGGCTTACTTCACTTAGAATGACATTCTCCAGGAGCATCCATGTTGCTGCAAATGGCATCATGTTGTCAGTTTTTATGGCTGAGTAGTATTCCATTGTATAAATATACCACCTCTTCTTTATCCAGTCATCTGTTGATGGACATTTAGGCTGTCTCCATGTCTTGGCTATTGTAAATAGTGCTGCTGTGAACATTGGGGTGCAGGTGTCATCCTGAAGTAGGGTTCCTTCTGGATATAGGTCCAGGAGCAGGACTCCTGGGTCATATGGTAAGTCTATTCCTAGTCTTTTGAGGAATCTCCATACTGTTTTCATAGTGGCTGCACCAAATTACATTCCCACCAATATTGAATGAGGATCGCTTTTCTCACCAACACATTATCTCTTGTCTTTTTGATGACAGTCATTTTAACAGGTGTGAAGTGGCATCTCATTGTGGTTTTGATTTGCTTTCCCTAATGAATAGTGATGCTGAACAATTTTTTTCATACATCTATGAAGTGTCTCCTTTGGAAAAAGAATTTATTCAAGACTTCTCATCCTTATTTATAGGATTGTTGTTTTTGCTATTGAGTTGTATGAGTTCCTGACATGCTTTGAATATTAACCCCTTATCAGGTGTTTGCAAATATTTTCTCCATTCCATAGATTGTTTTTTAATCTTGGTGATTTTCATCTTTTGCTATGCAGAAGTTTTTAGTTTGCTGTTATGCCACTTGTTTCTTTTTGCCTTTGTTGCTTACACTTTTAGTATCATATGCAAAAATCATTGCCAAGACCAATGTCAGGGAGCATTTTCTCTGTATTTCCACCTGGCAGTTTATAGTTCTGGGTCTTATATATAGTCTATAATTCATTTTGTGTTAATTTTGGTGAGGGGTGTAAGACAGGGGCTTAATGCTATTCTTTTGCATGTGAATATTCAGTTTTCCCAACATCACTTATTGAAAATGCTATCCTCTTCCCACTGAGTATTCTTGGCACTGTTGTCAAATATCAGTTGACTGTATATGTGTGGATTTATTTCCGGGCTTTGAATTACGTTACATTGATCTGTGTGTCAGTTGTATGACGGTAGCATACTCTTTTGATTATTATAGCTTTGTAATAAAGTTTGAAATCAAGAATTGCGATGCCTCCAGCTTTGTTCTTTTTCCTTATGATTGCTTTGGCTACTCAGGTTCTTTTACGACTCCATATAAATGTTAGAATTTCTTTCTCTTCCTGTGAAAAATGCTATTGGAATTTTGGTAGGGATTGTGTTGAATTTGTAGGTTATTTTGGGTAGTATGGACATCTTAGCAATATTAATTCTTCTGATTCTCCTTCAACACAGGATGTCTTTCCATCTGTTTATGTCTTCTTTATTTTCTTTCATCAGTGTCTTGCTATTTTCAGTATATAGATCTTTCACCTTCTTGGTTGAATTTATTCTTAAGAATTTTATTATTTTTGATGCTATTTTAAATAGAATTGTTTTCTTCATTTCTTTTTCAGATAGTTCATTGTTAGTGTATAGAAACACAAGTGATTTGTGTATGTTGATTTTTGTATCCTGAAGTTTTACTGAATTCATTAATTAATTTTAATACTTTTTAGTGAAGCCTTTAAGATTTTACATATATAAAATTATATCATCTGCAAACAGACAGCTTTACCTTATGGATGACTTTTATTTCTTTTTTTTTTAACCTGACTGCCCTAGCTAGGACTCCTAGTATTATGCTGAGTAAGATTGGGCATCTTGTCTTTTTTTTTTTTTTTTTTTTTTTTTTGAGGGGGTGGTAATTAGGTTTATTTATGTATTCTTTAACATTCATAATGAGGATTGAACCCAGGACCTCATGAATGCTAGGCAAACACTCTACCACTGAGCTATTCCTTAGTCCCTAGCATCCTTGTCTTGGTCCTGATGTTAGAGGAAAACTTTCAACCTTTGACCATTGAGTATGTTGTTACCTGTAGATCTGTTATGTATATGATCTTTATATGTTGAGGTATGTTCCTTCTATATCCAAATTATTGTGAGCTTTTATCATGAAAGAATGTTGAATTTTATCAAATTCTTTTTTTTCTGCACCTATTGAGATGATCATATGATATTTACTTCCATTTTATTAATGCAGTGTATCACATTAATGATTTGCATATGTTGAACCCTCCTTGCATTCCAGTGATAAATCCCATTGGGTCATGATGTATGATCCTTTTAATGTGCTGTTGAATTTGGTTTGCTAATATTTTGTTGAGAATGTGGCCATCCACAATCAAGGGATACTGGCCTTAAATTTTCTTTTCTTGAAGTGTCCTTATCTGGCTTTGGCATCAGAATAATACTAGTGTCATAAAATGTTTTGGAGTGTTCCTTCATGTTTTTTTTTTTTTTCAATTCCTCTTTTCTAACTTCAGTTTCAGAAAGTTTGGTGTTAAATATTTAAATGTTTCATTGAATTTACTAGTGAAACCATCTGATTCTGGGCTTTTCTTTGATGGGAGGTTTTTGATTTCTGATTTAATCTCCTTGTTTTTGGTCTGTTAAAATTTTCTATTTTTTCGTAATTCAGTCTTGGTAGTCTATTTGTATGTTTCTAGGAATTTATCAATGTCTTCTAGGTTATCCAATTTTTGGCATATTATTGTTCGTATTCTCTTTGATCCTTTGTATTCCCTTGTGTCAATCATAATGTTTCTTTAAATTTTGACTCTATTTACTTGAGTCTTCTCCCTTTATTTCTCAGTCTAACTAATGGTTGGTAAGTTTTTTATCTTTTTTAAAAAAACAGATATTAATTCCATTGATCGTTTTAATTATTTTTCTGATCTCTTCTGTTTTTTCTGCTCTTTGTTGTTTCCTTCCTTCTGCTAAATTTGGGCTTAGTTCTTTTTCTGTTTCCTTGAAGTGTGAAGTTAGGTTGTTTATTTTAGATCTTTCTTATTAATGTAGGAGTTCATCACTATAAACCTTCCTCTTAGAACTGCTTTTACTGCATCCCATAAGTTTTGGTATGTTTTGTTTCCACTTCATTTGTCTCAAGATATTTTTAAAATTTCCTTTTGATTTATTCCTTAACCCATTAATTGTTCAGTAGCATGTTTTTTAGCCTCCACATACTTGTGAATTTTCTGGTTTTCTTCCTGTTATTGATTTTTTAGTTCATACCATTGTTGTCAGAAAAAATGCTTAGTATGATTTCAGTCTTCTTAAATTTGCTAAGATTTGTCTTGTGACCTAATGTGTGATTTATCCTGGAAGATATTTCATGTGCACTTGAGAAAAATTGTGAATTACAATGCTTTGGGTGGGGCAGAATGGTCTGTGTGTGTCTGTTAAGCCATTAGGCCTGAAGTGTAGTAATGTTTCCTTATTGATGACTATGACTCATACACGAAAGATCTCATAGATAAAACAATCTGTTTTAAGTTAGTAACAATCAGCTAGTGTTGATAAATACTTGGCCTATGGTAGTTGGCCTGGCACTCGGCCCTTCTGGGAGCCTGGGTTCACAGGTGCCCACCTGGAGCCTGTGTTTGCAGGGGCTGATTGAGAGCCTTGTGTCCTGGGAACCAGACAGGGATGAGGGAGCTGGTCAGTGCCAGAGTGGGTTGGGAGCCTGGATTTGCTGAAGCCCACTGGAAGCCTGGTATCACAGGAGCTACCTGGGCTATGGAAGCTGGCAGATGCCAGAGTGAGCCAAGGGCCTGGATTCATGGGGGCCTCCTGGGAGCCTGGTGTTGCTGAAGTCACCTGGGGCCACCTGGGGTCACTGGAGCCAGCAGGTGCCCAACTGAGCCAGGAGCCTGTCTTTGCAGGAGTCCACTGGAAGGGTCACCTAGGGCCCCAGGTGTCAGCGTGGTGCTGGGGCATTAATGAGGGGTCCTGTTATGAAGCTGATCCTTCACTTCACTCTCTTTCTCCCATAGAGGGAGTATCTCCATGCTGGGCTGTTCGGACTTGGTGAAGGGGTGATGTGGGTAATGCAAATCTATGTTTCCTACCTTCCTCAATGCTGCTTATCTCTGTGCTTCACTCAGGTGCTATAATCTCTCACCTGGAATCCTTAACTCTCATGATGGCATTTTCGTGCCCAGATAATTGTTCAAATTGATGTATGTGGGATGAGTTAGGCTCTAGAAATTTCTATACCTCCATTTTTCAGATAACAGTCTTGCCCCCAAATCCCAATTTCAAGATGGGTAAAAGGCATGAGTACACATGGCAGAGTACGGGCAATGAATGGCATGTTCTGAATAGAACCCGGGAGCTCATTTGGTTTGGTGGGAGCCGGCGGCTACCTTCCGCCTAGAAGGACTGGACGCAAGCAGCTTCCTATAAGTTCAGTAGCTTCCTATATCTGAAAGTGGGTTCCCCTCTTTCCAAAAGAAGCACTCTCAGAGAAGGGCAGCAGCTACCTAGTGTTCTTATTGCTGGAGACCTGGGTTCAGTACGGACCACTGTGAAAGCAAAATGTATGTCATTATCACCCCTCCTTTATAAAACAAGAATTATATCAAGACATGAAACCTTGATTTTACAAGAAACAGCCCTCCCAACGTCCCAGTGGTTAATTATTGTTAAGGTAATGGCCATGCAGCCACGATTCTGACATCAGGCTGTGTGGCACTTCTAGTTTTTCCACATACTAAGAGTTTTTCTGGTTTTACTTATGTTTTCATTAGGATGTAATTGGAGGTTGAAAGCCACATGGCCTATTATCAAGTTTCTGTTTTTCACCTTCATTCTAACTTGAAGTGTAAAAAATAAAGATCTCTAAGTGCAGGCAAGATGCATTTTCCTATTTCTGGGGGTGAAAAAGGAGAACAACTCCGTTTAACCACAGTAGGGTTGATTTTGACTTGGCATTATTAAGACTGTGTTAAATACCAGATGATATCACTTATATGTGGAACTTAAAAGATGACACAAATGAACTTGTTTACAAACCAGAAACAGACTTATAGACACAGAAAACAAACTTGTGGTTACCAAAAAGGAAAAAGGATGAGGGAGGGATCAATTAGGAGTTTTGGATTAGAGGATACAAACTATTATATAAAAAATAGATAAACAACAAGGACCCACTGTATAGCACTGGGAACTATATTCAATATCCTGCAATAAACCATAACAGAAAAGAACCTGAAAAAGAATATATATATAACTGAATCACTTTGCTGTACGCCAGAAGCTAGCACAATATTGTAAATCAACTATACTTCAATAAAAAGGCCTGCCTTCATGGTCTTAGATGCAAACACACTGAAGGAGGCTGCTGAGAGAGACCGACATGGCTCCGTCTGCAGAACTCTTTGAGAAAAGGAGGTAACAGGCTATAATAGCGCTTCACTGTCAAGGAAGATAGTTCCAGGAAACAGCAAGCCAAGATAAAACGGAGAGAGAATGCTTCTCTTTAGGCCTTTGAAAGAGTTAAATTGACCCGTTCCAGGTCTTTCTAGAGCAGGGTTACCCCCCAGGTGAAACAATTCCAAGCCTCTTTTCTCGCCCCCACCCTCCGTGTGGGCTCCCAACTGTAATCCCTTCCGTTGTCCACAGGGAAGCCCTGAACCTCGGTAACGTGGGCTGGTGTCAACTGCCTCTTTGACTTGCCTAATCCATCCATAACAGCCTCTGGGGCCAGGATGAATGAGGAAGAGGAGTCAAGTGTTCACCCTGCTCTGTCTCATTCATACATTTTTATCAGCGGCTTCTACTTTGTCATTCATAAAATGGCTTAAAATAGTGTCGTGAGTAAATTTTTTTTTTGAAATGTAAAGCTCTGAGAAATTGGCTCAGGTGTCTCACTGAGGGTGGGAGTAATAGGGATGGAGTTTCAGGCTTCCTCCGCCTGCCTTTCTTTTCTTAAACAGCTTTATAGGTATAGCTCATGTATAATATACACGTTACCCATTTAAGCCGTACAATTCCATGGTTTTTAGTATATTCACAGATACATGTGACTGTGACCGCAGTTAATTTTCAAATATTTTTATCACCTCAAAAAGGAACACGATGACTTTCAGCCACCACCCCTGATGTCCCTCCTGCCACCCCAGCTCCAGGAAACCGCTAATCTACTTTGCGTCTCTATAGATTTTCCTCTTCCGGAAATTTCATTTGAACAGGATCACATTACATGCTGTCTTTTGTGACTGGCTTCGTTCACTTAGTATGTTTTTACATGTTATAACATGTATTTCTTTCCTGGTTATGGCTGAAAATGATTCCATTACAAGGGCCTTTTTAAAGTATGTGCTTCTAAGCACATTTTTATTTGAAATAAGCACGTGTGTATCCTGCACTAACTAAAAATAAATATATTTGTTTTACACTGAAAACAGTGATCTGAATCGAGGTGATATAAACAGCTCTGAGTCCACCACAAATCTGATGTTCTTCGAACCTGAATTTCATCTTTTCTGTAACCAGAGAGCCAAGTAAATACTCCTGGTGAGCAGGTGATCCAACTCCCCTTACAGAACTAAAGAGAAGTTGAGTCGATGTGTGGTCACCCCTGGTATTACCTTCATTTTGAAGGTCACTGACCCACTGAGTCACCTTCCTGAACAAAATGCAGGATCCAGAACTTTCCCTGATATGTCAGATCTCTTGAAAACCACCAGGTGAGACCGAGTCTGTGTTTTCTAGAGTCCTTCCATTCAGACTGGAATCCTGGTTCCACTGCTCTCTATCTCTGGGACCCGGGGCAAGATACTTACCTATTCTAAGCTGCTCATCTGTGAAATAAGATAAAAATTATACCTGATCATACGGCTTTTTGGGGAGACAGTTTAATGAGAAAATGTATGTGAATTACAGGCACAGTTTCTGGAGTATTCAGTGCTTGCAGGAAATTAATAAATCTGTGTTGCTATTCTTCATATTATTATTAACTTCATTATTATTATTATTCACACATGAACCCCAATGTATAGCATGGACCTTATTACATATTAATTGCCTCCCAAAATATTTGTTTAAATGAAGAAACAGATGAATTAAGGAGCCTCCCAAGACAGGGGAACTCTTAGATTTTTTTCACCTTATTAAACGTAGACGTCACAACAGAGTTATCCATTTGCCATGAGTCATTTGGGGAAGCCAGTGGGAGAAGGTCTTCTCAATGACAAAAGTGACTATAAACGGGGAGATGTGTGAACTTCTGTCTCGAGTCTCTCATTGCCATCTCTGGGCATAGAGAGGATGTCGTGATGTTTCATTTCTATATCAATAAATATGTGGTGAAATCACATCCTTTCCCTTCCTCCGGTGGTGAGATGACATCAGAATCCTTGGAACCATTTCCTCTAGAACCAACTGGCATTGATTTTTTCTTTTCTTTTCTTTTCTTTTTTTTTTTTTTTTTTGAAGCTGCCCTTCCTGGGGACTCAGTAAATTCACAAAGTAAAGGAAGCAATAATTCTCTGGCTAAGAAACCGGCTGCAGTAAAGCCACGTGTTCCTTCAAAGCCCACTGGTAGAGCACAGAGCCATCCTGACAAAAACGCTGACCCCATGCCGCTTAAAACTGTTGGTGTCTGGGGAGGAGGAGTCTGGGGTTCCATCTCTGTATTCTTGTTGCTTTTAAGTTCCTGTAGGTGTGTGTCTTCCATTTGATTGTCAAAGTTATAGGCTACCTTGATTTAAGACAGGATAAGTCCGGAGTTGACTTTTAGGAATAAATCGCAGTTTATCAAAGCCTTGCTTTTTCCTTGCACCTTATTTTGGATACACAACAAAACATAAAATGGGAACTTTCCCCCGAATAGTAGGATTTTCCAAAAATGACACAGTTCAGCCCTGTTCTCTGAACCCTGAATCTAAGCAATTTGGGAAGTTAAGTAGATAGTTTTTGAACAAGCATGGGAGTGAAATTTTGGAATTTTATAAAGAGTATGAATGAAGAAGACAGAGCGAAATTGTAGGAGGGAAGGGCTCAGCTGACCTCAGCTGTGTCTAATCCCCTCTCTCCAGTGCCTGGGGGCCACCGGGTCTCTCCTGGGACTGAGGCTATCCCCACCCTGCCCGTTCCTTGTGGTCACCACACACCCCTGGCTAGAATGGGGACAATGGTCAGCCAAGATAAATGTGTAGTCTTTCAAAAGGCATGTTTTAGGGCAAAGAGAAGAGGGGGACTAGAACACAACTAAATTAAAGAAAACTCATCTTTCCCCTGACAGAACAGAGAAAATATAAAACCATGACGGTATCGGGGAGGGGGGCACGGAGATAGATTCCTCATTCTTGGTGTGGCCGTAGACTGGCTGGCAGCCAAGCTTCAGCAGAACGTACCCTAGTTTCTTCGCTTGGTTTCCCTGAAATGTCTGCACTTACCCCGAAACCGTGTTTGCCTTGGGCTTTTATAAGGGCTCCCTATGAGCTATTTGCCGAGGTTTGAAGCTGAATCGTGGGTGTTACCCTCTTGGAGCCTCTGTGCTATACGTGATCCGTCTTTGTAGGTGTTGCTTCAATCGTGGATTCACTAAACTCTGGTTGTGTGATCTGTCTAGGTCACAAGTCCATCAACAATCATAGACTGAAATTCTAAAACCTATCATGGAGGGCCATGGTGAGTATGCTTGCTATCATCTTCATAGTTATTAGTAGAGGATCTTGCATAACGCAGGATCTCAAAAAGAATGGTACATATTTGTTTTGTTACTAAGGCTGATTAAACATCTATCTCTTCCCATGGCTGAGCTTTACCACCTATTAGGAGGTTCTAAGGTTCCAGCTTCTGGTTTTCAAAGCATAGGCAACCGATACATTCCTGTGAATCACATCTCTTGTTTCTGTTTACTGCCTGTCATTTCCAGTGTAGTTCTTGCTGGTACCCCATGAAACATCTGTCACGCTCCTTTCAGAGTGAGGTGCACAGTAGGCATTTCAGTCTTTCCATCTCCAACACCAGCGCTCACTGTTCCCCATCTCAGAGATGCTGGGGCAGCTTTTATTCTTCTGAGGACGTGACTACTTATCAGAAATGCAAAGGAAATGAATGTGTAGAGTCAAATTATATGTCAGTTCCACTCCCCGCTTCCAGGCTTCATCGTCCAATAGTTGTCTGATCCACATTCACATTTCACTTTTCTATATTCCATTGGCATTGACTAAAATATAGAAGATTTTAGAAGGAAAACAGTGCATGTAGCATAGAACGGAGGTGGCTGAAGAGACCACGCATCCGGGGCTCAGATCAGCATGGAATCTTCTCTAGTCCCTGGTTATAGAATTATAAGCAAGTCACCTGACACCTATAAATTGCACTTTCCTTATCTATAAAATGGAAATGGTATTTACCTTACCTGTAGTCTAAAACTCTAGTGATATAAACAATAGCAAAGTACTTGGTAAGCGATTGAATAGTGTATACCTTTTAGGATAAAGGTGGCCTGTTGGTTTGATACCATGTGTGTATATATTTCATTTGGTCAACGGGTGGCATCCAACAATGGGCTGTAGGCAACATAGATTCCCTTAAAACACTGACAGATCTGGAACCTCTGGGCCAGTGTCACTGTCGAATGACAATAGGTTGGCATTTGGGCTTGTAACCTGCAGTAAGAGATTCATGTCCCCCCTCTGCTCAGGACCCAGACCTGACAGCCCAGGATATGATTAATCAGGATTCAGAGCCCAGGAAGCAGCTCTCCGCACCTGGCAGAGCCTGACAAAGTCTTTGCAATCGATTAACAAAGTAGTGAGTGATACGGTGTCTGTTCGGGGACTGGGGAGCGGGGCACGCACCTGCAACATCATTATTCAGAGCAGCTCGTTATCGGAGCTGACCTCGCACTGGGCTTTGCCTGTATCTTGCTGCGGCGGAGCTCACTGGAGATGCACAGAACAATGCTGGGGCTGAGGCGTCGCGAGAGCAGTCGGCAGCAGCGAAAGCTAGTCCCTTCCACGCCGAGGTCAGCTTGGAGAGAAACGCAGCTCTGCTGGTGCCATGCCGTCTTCTCCTTCTGAGTCCTTTCACCTCTGCGTCAGGCGGCCCAGGCGTTTCTTGTCTGCATTCCCGACGGAGTTGTTTTCAGTTTTCCTTCAATTCTCCTTTCACCCTCGTGCTCACGAAGTCACCGGGATGGACCGCGAGCGAGTCAGCAGCTTTTCGTTATTCTTTCGTTAAGATGTCAGTTCAGTTCTCCTCTCCTTCTTTTTGAATGGTCCGGGAGAGTCTGCCTCCTCCAGAACCTTCTTTCTCTCAAAGCCAGCTCTCACTCACTGGGTCTCTGATGTCACTCCCTCTGATGCCGCTCGGAGATTGTACCGCAAGGGACCACTTTCTCGCACCGACATTAGTCCCTGTCCCCCAGGCTCCAGTATCTTTGATGACTATTTACTGCCACCCCCAACACGGATTTTAGAATCAGATGGCGCTTCAGTCACGCTCCACCTCTGCTATTTAAGAAGAGGAGAAGCCTTTGCATGATTTAATTAACTCTTTCATTTCTTCTTTTTTGTAATGGCAATTATAGGGAGAGGAGCAGTGAGCCCTGTCTTATCTGGTTACCTTCAAGCATTAAAATGCAATGAATTTCCGGGTGTGCTCTGAGCCTGTGACCAGCCAGGTAATCCCGGCTACAGTGAGCTTCACACACTTGGAGACCTTAGACCGGCCAGGGAGAAGGACATGAGAGGTCCCCCGAGACCCTCTGGAGGAAAACACATTCTCCAAACCACACTTCTCAGGGGGATCTTACTTGCCCTCTTACTTATCAGATCACCATCCTTGAGTGCACATCTCCCTCGTAGGAAGTAATTGTAAGGATGGAGGAATAACACCTAGCTTCATTCACACACCAAAACTGCACCTCAACGGGGGCGATGTTTGTAAGACACACTTTAGTCTTTGAAAAAAAAAAAGTGTTGATCAGGTGAGGTTCCCCAGGAAGTACCCTCTGGGTGGAAGTTTGGATTTAGTAAGTTTATTAGGAAAGGAAGGATGCAGGATTGAGCAGAAGGAAAGTTTGGCTCTGA
Organism: Camelus ferus; assembly: GCF_009834535.1. NCBI lineage: Eukaryota > Metazoa > Chordata > Mammalia > Artiodactyla > Camelidae > Camelus > Camelus ferus. The sequence continues at coordinate 115,713,004 of NC_045696.1, read as the reverse complement.
TGCAACACCAGTACCATTTCTAGCCAGTCCCATGGATAACAATGAATGGGAGAGCTGCCCAGAATTCGCCTACACATTGGGGCTGATGGTAGAATCTTTACAGCCCACGCTGAAATTTCTAAACTCTTTCCAATTGTCGAACTCTTGCATAGCCTTCAACAAATTAGAATCTCTGCAGGACTTAATTTCCTTTTCAACAAAACAGGGGTGAGGATAAGTTACCTGCCGAACGTTTCATCCAAGATTTAGGATCTTGGGTTGTGCACCTTGCACAGATTTATGTGTTTGCTGAGAGGAGGAGGGGCCAGCCACGGCACCCACGTCCTGTGATTGCTGCTCCAGGGCTCTGTCTGCTGGTCCCCCCTGCCCTGCTGGGACTCTGCTCTCGGCTTTCAGAGACCACAGCATGTGAAAGCACTGGAGTGCAATCCGAGAAAATGTCCCCAGGATACAGGTGTCCTTGGAATGTTTGGAGCTGCATGAATAACAATGACTTATTTGAGTAACATATTCATGTCATGTATATCCTGAGATTTTTATTTTTTCACCCTGTCCAGATAGAGTGGTTTGTACTCCTAAAATGGAATCACACAGAGCAAACTTGGCAGGATTCTATGAGACACTCATGCCTGGGTTTTTAAACCAATTGTTGGCACAAACCTTTTTCTGGGGTATCCATACCGTTCTTGAAATTTATCTTACTGTATTAGCGAAAGACAAAAGCTGTAATGTCCAATCAAGCGTTTGTCACTCTTACATTACATGCCCAGCCTCTGGATATCTCAGTTACACTTTTTCCATCCTAGAGGGTTTGCAGAACCACTTCTGTCACCATGGGTAGCATCTTTTTCCCGATCTGTGGGGGTGACGTTGTGTTGCCTACCAATTTTCTTGTAATTTCAGCCAGCATTCAGAGCCCAAGCAGATTACTTGAAAAATCAGGGGCTAGAGCTGACCCCAGTCAAACCTCATCAGTATTCAGCAACACAGGTCCGAGTCGAGCGAGAAAAGAGGTGAGACACGTGGGAAAGGGTTCTGATCGAAGAAGAGCAGCGAAGCAGAAAATAAGGACATTGCCAGGTTGTTTGGCCCCAATTTCACGTCCTCTCCAAGCTTTTATTACGAACAATAAAAGGTCTCCTGATCTACCTACATGCACCTTTCCTAATACTATGGTTCTGAAATTTTGGGAAACCTGGCTGTGTTGTTTATAAACTTTGGTTTTAGAGAAGGGAAGTGAAAATATGCATTAGGACCATCAGTTTGAACAAAAGCGTGCTTGCTTCTAACTCCCTGACGTGAAAAAAAGGGCATAAGGCAGAAAGGAGGAGGAAGCAGCGTCGCTCACCAGTCCCTTTGTCCTTGACTGCTGTTCTTGAAAGCTCGGCTGTGAGCTGCTCTCTCCATTTGTTCGAACTTCTGACACCTTGTTGCATGTTCTCTTCTTATCTCAGATGCTTCTCTCTTAAAATCTTCACTTTGGACTCAAATCTTTTTGAGGGAATGTCTTAGAGCATCATATTGGTTTAAATGGCATAAATGCAGCCATTTTCTGCATTTATTTGTAGTCACAAATATTAGTAAATGATGTATTTTTCATTATTGGAAAGAGCCAGAGTTTTCTGGTCACAACTGAGGTTGACGATAAACACTGAGTTTCACTTTTGTCTTCTCCTAATGTGCTGTTTTAGAATGAGCTGAGATGACGTCATCAGAGAAAAATGGAAACTCCTTCATCTTCAAGTTCTGTCACCTCTTTATGGGAAGCCACAAGAGCCTATTAGTCAAATTCTACCACTTAGAGATGGAATAAAAGATTTAAAGTGAAATTGTATAGACAGCCTTGTACATAGAGGCACCATCATAGTCGTAGTGGACATCAGCAGGTGTAATGTCTTGAGCTATAAAGCCAACAAACATTTTTTTAAAATGAGAAAATTGTGTTAGATCTTTCCTACAATATTTGCGACAGGCTGATATGCATTGAACCAAACTGAAATTTAACATAACAGTTTTACCTGAAACCTTAAGTGATGTCAATTATAAGCTCTCTAAGAAGTCACCTCTCAAAGCGATCTTCATTCTCTTTCTGACATCAGTATGGCTCTAATCATCATTTAGACATCAGGTCTGTCCTCCCTTAAACAAACTCACAGATAAACAAAACCAGTGAAAGAAATCAGTTCAAACAGCAAAAATTCTTTAACCTCATTTTTTCCTCTTACCTATTTCGTCACAGCTACCCATTGTCTCTTTTGTTGAGAGTGAAAGATCCAAAAACAGAGTTTTCTAAGGTAGGATATTAACAGTTGGAGAAAGTGGATGTGGAGTATCTGGGAATTCTTTGTACTATTTTTCCAGTTTGCTGTAAATCTGAACCCATTCTAAAATAAAAAGTTTTCAAATAGTGTCTCAAAACCCTTCTCTCTTCAACTGTCTCCATTTTCATCAACTCCCACTCACCACTCGGACTACCGTGGTCTGAGTCCCTCGGCACTGACCCGAAATGACTCTACGAAGTTATTAGTAATCTCCATGTTGATAAATCCAGCGACCACTCAAAGTTCTTATTTCCTGTAACTTCTCAGTCCTGTTGAGCGCTGCTGATCCCTCTCTCCTTTCTGAAACTTTGTAGAAGGAAGAGGCTGGTTGCTCTTCATCTGAAACAGAAAACTGAATGAGTTGTGTGCTATGAAATGGAGGACTACGTTGAAAAAGCACAGTCTTTTTTTTTTTTTTTTTTTTTAACAACCAGCCGAGTCGGGGAGTTTGGAGTGCAGACAAGTGAGGGTATTTAGGAATAGGTTAAACTTCAGCTTTGGAAGCTTGGTCCTTGGTAGGAGGCTGTTGCTGATTGGCTGACTTTTAAATGTGTGTTTACCGTAGCCATGCCAGTCAAGACTGACCAACTGAGATGGATTTAAAACCAGCTCTGGAGATAATCTTTTATATCCCGGGCTATGGTCAAAGAATAATCAATCTCTTCTTTGACTTGTTGGAGTGAGTCAACTTTTTTACTTTCTCCCTTGACGTCTGTTCCTCACCTAACTTTCCTCCTATGTCATTAATTTTATCCTTTCAAGTTTGACTTGCTATTCTGTCTTCCCTGTTTAACTGTTAGATATTTCAAATACTAGAATCTCTTCATTTCATACACTTCATGTGTAGACAATTTCATCCAGCCCTTGGATTTCTTCTCTCCTTGTCAATCCCTTGATAATTTCATCTAATCTTGTGGCTTTAAACACAGTTTCCTCCCCTTTATCTCCCCAAAGTAGATTTCTAGTTGAGAACTTGTCCCTCTAACTCATGTTGATGTATCTGACTGCCTAATGAATATCTCCACTAGGTTGTCTAATGCACATTTCAAATTCAGCATGGCCCTAGAATGAATATTTCTCCCTAAAGTTTACCTCCATCCGTAGTCCTGTTTTTCTCAGCTAATGGCGATTAAGTTGTTGTTTAAAATTTATTTTTATTGAGATATAATTGGTGTATAATATTGTGTCAGTTTCAGGTGTACAATGTGTTGATTTGATACATACATATATATATATTGCAATATGATTATCACTATAGTGTTAGCTAACACCTCTGTCACATCACATAATTATTTCTTTTTTTTTTTCTTTCTTTTGTGGTGGACACACTTGAGACCTACTCTCTTAGCAACTTGGAAGTTTAAAATACAGGATTGTTGTCTGTGCTTTAGCTCTCCAGGACTTACTTATCTGCTAGTTCCACATTTGAGCCCTTGAACACCGTCTCTCCAGTTTTCCCACCCCACCCCCTGGTAACCATCATTCTACTCTCTGCTTTTGATGAGTTCATCTTGTTAAAATTCACATATAACTGATATCATATGATGTTTTTCCTACTCTACCTGCCTGACTTATCCCACTCAGCATAATGCCCTCAAGGGCCACCCATGTAGTCCCAAATAACAGAATTTCCTTCTTTCTTATGCCTGAATAATATTTGCTTTATCCATCTTTTGATGAACACTTAGATTGTCTTCATTTCTTGACTATGATGAATAACACTGCGGGGAACATGACAGAGGAGCTATGTGATCAATATCCTGTTTTCATTTCCTTTGGATAAATATCCAAAAGTGGGGTTACTGGAAATATGGTAGTTCTATTTTTAATTTTTTGAGGAACTACCATACTGTTTTCCATAGGGGCTGAACCAATTCACATTCCCGCCAACAGTGTGCAAAGGTTCCCTTTTCTCCACAAGCCTGGCAACACTTATCTCTTCTTTTCCTAATGACAGCCAGGGATGAGATGATATTTCATTGTAGATTTTATTTGTGTTTCTCTGATGATTAGTGTTGCTGAACATCTTCTGGGACCTGTTGACCACTTGAATGTCCTCTCTGGGAAAATATCTAGGTCATCTGTCCATTGTTTAATCAAATTGTTTGGTATTTTGTTATTGAGTTGTTGGAGTTCTTTATATATTTTGAACACTCAAAGGGGAAAAATATAGTCTCCTTAGCAAATAGTACTGGGAAAACTGTATAATCACATGCAGAAAACAGAAATTGGACTCTTATCCTACAACACTTAAAACATTCACATGAAATGGAATAAAGACTTAAACATAAGACAGGATACCATAAAACTCTTAGAAGAGAACGTAGGGAAGATGTTTCTGGCACTGGTCTAGGCAGTGATTTTGGGGGTCTGACATCAAAAGTTTGAGAAACAAATCTACCAGTGGAACTACATCAAACTAAAAAGCTTCTGGCCATAAAAGGAAACAATCAAAAACCCAAAAGCAACCTATGGAATGGGAGAAAATATTCACGAATTGTATGTCAGGTAAGGGGTTAGTATCTAAAATATTATAGAACTCAAACAACTCAATAACAAAAAAATCTGATTAAAAATGGGCAGAGAAACTAAATAGACATTTTTACTAAAGAAGACATCTAAATGGGCCAACAGTTACGTGAAAAGATGCTCATTCATGGGATAATTCAGTCTGGTGCAGTGTTACCTTGTGGAGAGAGGAGTGTGAGGCACCGGCAGAGTTCTTGTTTCCATCTCCATTGTGACCAAACTTGTTTCGTGTGTATATTTTGGGGGGTTTTCTGTTTGTTATTTTCCTCCAGTGATGTGCTGGAATCTCCCTTTGGGAAGACTGGACTCCTGCATATTCTCTTTTCCCTGGGTATCTGCCCAGCCCATACTTTCCAGGTTTTTTCCCCACCTGTGGCAAGAGAGGTTGGTTCAGGTTCGCTGGCTCTGATGGTTCCACAGCCCGTGCAGAAGGCTATCTACTTACTACCAAGTGCACAGATGAGCAAGACCCCTTTCCGATCCCTTGACATGTGGTGTTGGACAATGATGTTTTTGTTCACGGATGGATATCTAATTCATTGTTTAAAAGGGGAGGATAATAGGAGGAATGTCTTACACTGTCATGATGCGGATGCCACTCCCCACTTCTGGCCTCAATCTCTTCAGTTGGAGTTATCCTTGAGTCTTCTCTCATATCACAAGATCCAATCAGTCAACAAATCTAGTTTTCTCTAACTTCAGGATAAATCCATAGCCTGAGCACTTCTTGCCATCTCCATGGCTACCATCATGGTCTGAAGCACCATGAGGGCTTGAGGTTAGCGCAGTATCCTCTGAACTCATTTTCCTGCTTCCACTCTTGATCTTCTTGCCCAGAGTAAGTTGAGCCACCCCCTGGTATTCCCGGGACGTTCCTGGTTTTGGCACTGGAAGTGATGTGTCTCAGGACATTCCTCAGTCCCAGGAAAACTGTGACAGATGGTCACCCTACTACGTACTCTCAAGGCAACATCTGGAGTTGTCCTTTAAAGATATAAATCAGATTACATCATTCTTCTGCTCAAATCCTGACATCTCTACTTTACAGAATAAATGCTACTTTACAGAATAAATGCTAACTTCTTACAGTGGCCTACAAAACCCTATGATCTGTTGTCCTGACTTTTACTACAACTCCCCTTTGTATTTATTTTGCAAAAGCCACAGTGACTTATTTATGTTTCTTGAGCACATTAGGTGTCCTTCTCCCTTGGGATCTTTGCACTGGTTGCTCCCTCTGGGATAGTCACCCTAGAGATATGACGTGGCTTGCATCCTCATTTATTTCAGGTCTTTGCTCAAGTATCACCTTGTCAAATATCCACACCCTGACCATCTTATTTATTTTTGTAGCACCTACTTTCACAACTCTGAATCTTACTTCCCATGCTTTTTTCCCCCCTCCATTGTATTTACTACCTTCTAACATAACATTTACCCATCAATTACATGTCCTACTTGTTTGTTAACAATAGAATGTAAGCTAATGAGGGTAAGAATGTCTGTCTGTTGTTCACTGATATATTCCCAGTGCCTGGAACAGTTCCTGGCACATAGTAGGTTCTCAATACCTATTTGTGAAATGAATGAATGGCTCTACTCACCATCTGCACATGGAGTGTTTTCCCCTCCCTCTTTGTCTCTTTCTCTCCCTCTCTTTCTCTCCTCCTACCAGATGTCTCTTAACAGTTCAGACCAGTATGTATGTCTGCCTTCTTAACGATCCACCCAGGCATCCTGCTGGAATGTTCAAAGTTTAATTCATTATCTTCCTACTAAAGCCACGCCTCCTCCAGTGCACTCTTTCCCAGTGAATGATCATATTTTATATCTGATTATGAAAGTTAGACACTTAAAAGTTATCTATGGCTCCCCTTCCTCTGTAATCTACCATATCTAAAATCCTGTCACTTCTGAGTAAGTGGAACCACCTGCCCTATCAACATCCATACCCACACTTCTATCATTTCTCAGCTGGCCGATGTCCTTAATGGACCTTTTTTATTTTATCTTCTCTCCTCTCTTATTCTCCATTCTGCAGCCAAGGTGAAACCCAAAATATCATTATATATAAAATGTAATAGAATAGTATTATATTTTACATAATACATTACATGTAATAAAATATATATTTTATAGAATATAAATATGATAATATAATAATACAATATACGAAATATAATTGTCATCTCATGAATACGCACACACCACCATCACTGTGCTAAAACATTTACTCATTAGTATTACTCATTAGTATTTACTCATCAGTATTAAAAAAATAATTTTTATTGTCTTTAGAATAAATACTAACTCATCTAAAAGATTTAAATACTTTGTATTGTCTTTAGAATAAATGCTAACTCATCAGCATGGCCTCCGAGGCCAGGCTTGGTTGGGCCCTCCTCCTTCTCCGGCGTCACCTGGTACTAATATCCTCCCCCCTCCCCGCTCTCCTCATGCTAGCCATGGAAGTCAACTTCAGTTCCTTAGAAGCTTTTTTCCTTTCTGGCTCAGGCTTTCCTGTGTGCTTTCATCCTGCTGGAAGGGCTCCCCCTTTCCAGCTTTTCCTGATTATCATCTGCTTCAGAGCTCAGTTTAAACACTGATCTCTCTAGAAAACCTTTTATGACCTTCCAAACCCAGTCAGTGTCACTGGGTAGACATTCATTAAAGCATGCATTTCTCTTCACAGTCCTTTTAAAAAGTAATTTAAATAATTAGGTGATTAATTTTTAGATGTCTGTCTCCATCTCTAAAATATCAGCTATCTGAGGGAAAAGACTGTTCTTTTTTTTTTTTTTCACTGCCATTTCTCAAGCATTTAAACAGTCTGTCTTAGTCTGTTTGGGCTGCTGTAACAAAACACCACAGACCAGGTAGCTTGTAAGTAACAAGACTTACTTATCAGTGTCTGGGGCTGGAAGTCCACGATCAGAGGGCCAGCATGGTTGAGTTCTGGCAGAGTCCCTCTCCCGGGCTACAGACTACCAAGTTCTAGTTGTGTCTTCACATGGCGGAGGGGCCAATGAGATCTCCAGATTACTTTTTATAAGAGCACTAATCCCATTCATGAGGGCTCCCCACCATGACCTAAGCACCTCCCAAAGGTCCCGTCTCCTAACACTGTCACGTTGGGCATTAGGATTTCAACATATGAGTTTGGAGGGAAATACAAACATTGAGACTACAGCACAGTTCTTGGCACACTTTGGACGTTCTCTAATATTTATGAATGAATAAATGAATGGATGGATGATGAGTGAGTGAATGAGTGAAGATTCAATTCTGGTTGACCCCTCCCTGATCTTGTCCGTCCTCTCTCTTCTTTCTCCTTATGGTATGTTGATGGAAGTCCTCCAAACTGTGTGACAGTTCTATTTTGAGCATCACCTCTTGGCAGCCTCTTTTCAGTACTGATAAAGAATTGCTTTCCTTTCCATAGCAAACAGAGCTGCCAGTTAATCACTAATTCATTTTCAATTGTTCATATATATGTGTCAAATAATAAACCTCTGTGTGCCATTCATCTCTCAATGCAATGTGCAGATACAAAGCCAGAGATCAGGAAACTAAAAGCCTGGGGAGAGCCTCTTACCTGAGAGGCTTTAGATGAGGGTAAATGTCATAGGGTAAAATTAGGGTGGTTATAGAGTGTTTGAACCGAAGACACTAGTGCTGATTGGGATAGTTCTCAGAATTACATTTACAGATAAAAGCAAATATTAGTAAGGTGAATTACACAACAGAAAATTTCTACTCAGAGAGGAAACACTAAGCAAATTGGTTAAATTCTCTTGGCCAGAACCTTGCAGACTATCATGAAAAAGCTTCAGTCATCTGCGTATTTATCTTGCCAGCCATATTAAGATAAACGCCTTATTTCTGGTTATTCCCACCCTTCAATTTGTATTCTTAATAGACATGTATAAAGCTGATTATATGAAATTTCTAAAAATATCGTGGAAACACATAAACAAAACGCATACTGGTTTCTGAAATGCGAAAGTGTGAGCAGCATGGCAGGTTTAAGGGTAGCTCTTTTAACAGAGAATCAAACTAATGATGGCTTAAACCACAAAACAATTGTTTAAAATAATGTAACAATATGTGCATAAATGGTTCAGAGCTACATGAATTTTTTCACAGTGCTGAGACCCAGACCCAGCTCCTGCTCTTGCATTTCTAGGGTACTGCTGTCAATCAAGACTATGTACAATCCGTATTACAGAGAATGAGAAGGTGAAGGGAAGGGTGTGCCGTACAAGTGCACACATCACCATATTACTTCTGCTCTCATCCCTTTGGTTGGAACTTAGTATATCCATAGCTGGATCTAAGGGAAGTTGAGAAACATGCTCATTATCATAAAAGGTCATGTGCCTGCTTAAAACTGGGGATGCTATTGCTATGGGAGACAAGGAAGAACATATTTTTATGGGAAAAACTAACAATCTCTATTGTAGTAAGGATACCTAATCTGATCCATTTTTAAACTTCTCACTCAAACTTTTTTCTGGAGTTGATTTTCAGAGAAAATATTTTTAGAATACTTTCTGCCTTTGGTTAAAGAAACTAGTTGAAAGTAAAAATATTAGTAACTAAAGTCGACATGAGAATCAATGCAAATTCTGCAATGGAAAAAAATAATTAGCTAGAAATGAGTCACAGAAATCAACTAAGCGTGCTATTCTTAATGCAAACATAATTTTGTGAACACAGACTTACATGTGCTTGAAGCTCTGTATCTTTTTTGTGTTTTCTATGCATCCTGGAGTAGAGAAAGTGAGTGACTTGTGTTTTTCCTATTTAATTCTGGCTCTGATCTGTGACACCCACTGAATTTGGGGAAGACCTTTCCTATCCCACGTATGGCACCTCGTTTATACATTACTGAAGACTAGATGCAGAACACAGTCAATATTTGGTTTCTTCCAAAGATAACACTCACACAAAGCATTAATGTATATAGTAGACTTTCCTAGGAAAAAAAATTCAGTTATGCTGGATGTGTGTGTTCATGTTATAAATCCATATTAAAGACAAAATATATTCGTTGTTAGTTTGGGTGTTTCTTAAAATGTCCATTTGGAATTTCTGTTGACTTCATCTCGAGCCTCCTCCCTGTATTTTATCTTTCTTCTCTTCTCTGTTCTGTATTCCTACTTCCTATCTAGAAATTTTATTATTTTATTTCTTATTTTTCTCTCATCTCTACTCATATGAAAGTATTACTTTAAGCATAGATAGTTTTTAACTAGTTTCTGGTACCAGAAGGTAAGTATTGGTATGTTCTTTTATGTTGCTATATATGTGTTCTAACCATATGCATTCCCTAGGTCTAAATCATCCCATAGAAAAATACTGTGAGCCATGTATTTACTTTACCATTTTCTGATACCCACATTAAGAGAGTAAAAATAAACATGTATAATTAATATTAATAGTATATTTTATTTAACCCAATAAATCTAAAATATTATAATTTCAAAATTACAGAGGTATTTATTTTTTGTACAAAGTCTTTAAAATCTGATATGTATTTTAAACCTCCTGCACATCTCAGTTCAGATACTGAATTTTTATTGGATATACTTGATCTCTATTTATGTTTCATAACATTTGTAGTTGAAAGATTAGATATACATACTCAAGTCATCCCCAGCATAAATAAAAGTTCTCCAACAGTTGACGTGAATACCAAGAAGTAATTTTCTTTTAATATTTAAATCTATATTGATAAAACACGTTCATCTTTTATAAGAATGTCAGTTTGACTCTGAAGCAAAAGCATATCCATTTTAAAACTTTATCTGTCCAAGTTAAGTAAATTCATGACACTTGTGTCAATATGAGATTATTAGCATTGAATTCAAAGAGGCACTCCAAAAATTGAAGGGCAGTTCTGAATTTGACAATATGAACAAAGCCTTTTAAAACCATTCTTATAGTTTTACAGCTGATTTACATAGCACAGTTCATTGTGCACATTGATTTATGTTAGAAAAGTTTATAAAATTAATATCACTGATTTATATTTTTGAAAGTCTTAATTTCAAAAAATATTCTGGTACCTCTAGCCTGCCCACAAATAAACTCTTCCTGTCTTTGAAGCTTTAAATTTAGTTTGTTCATATGCAATGCAAAAATCCTAAATTATATTGCCATATTTGCCTTTGATTATTGAATATTTGGCAAGTACTTTTATGCTTCAAGAAAAATTGAAATTTGAGTTAACAGTACAGTAAATCTTTTAAAAACTCATTCATGGCTCAACCAATGAGCACTGGCAAAGAACTGAAGACCCTTAAATATATTGTCTTATTTTTTTCAGAAGTTCCAAACACTGGCTATGATTCATATGTTTATGGCTTTTTTCATAGTCTGCTTCAAAAACCTAAGCATAAATATTTCCACCGTGTATCATACAGTGCAATGAAGCAATAAGAGAACTATCAATCTCTTGCTTTAAAATTTCAATAAATCCAGGCTGTTGACCTAATATAGAACATCCTTCATAGTAATAAAAAAAAGAATTTTTTTCCTCTTTTTTTCTTTTTTGGAAGGAAGGTTTTTTTTGAGAGAGGGGAGGTAGTTTATTTACTTATGGATTGAATGCAGGACTTCATGCATGCTAAGCACTCACTCTATCACTCAATTATACTCTCCCCACCAAGAAGTTTTTGTTTTTTTATATCTAGCTGAAATCATTGTTTGGAAGATGTAAGATATTCAAAAGGATGTACGCCCAGAGGTCGATATTTTAGACTGAAAATTGACAGCATTGCCTCATAAATTTGATAGTCCATTGAGACAAAACATGCCCAAATATTTAATTGGGTAGTGTGTTTTATATTCCATGACTCCTCTGAGGCAAAAAAATAAAAAGTTCTTGTAATCTTTTAAATTTTGAATCAACTGATCTTTAATATTATTGGAAAGTTGTACTATGGGCAATTATTTGATGCTAACTGAAGATATTTCAATTTTTAAAAGTTGAAATCTTTTCCTTATGATTCACTAAGTTTTCATAACTGAAATAATGATTTATTTTACCATCTCTTGATCTAAAAATGAATTTTTGTGTGTGTGCACAAAAATCCAAGCTGTTTTATGGGTAGCCAATGTAATAATCTTAGATTCTGTTAACAATAAATCTATAAAATTTGGGGACATTTAATTTTTATTTTAGATAATGAACTTTTTCAATTCTTTTTTTGGCTATTAAGATAAAATTTCTTATAAAATGTATTATCTCTAAGATTGTTTTTGTGAATCAAGCAACTTTTTCATTTTGCTCTGCTGCAGCTAATTTTAACTGCCATATTTATTTTTAATTAAAATAATTGAACTGCAATTGTAAGTATAATAAACATTTCAATTTAATCGCCAGTTACAGCTTACACGGGTACTGCTGCAACTCTCTCTGCCAAAAATATTCAAATAAACACACTGCAGTGTTACATTGGTGTATAGAAATATAAGTCATTCAGATCGAGTCAATCGATAGACAGCAACTGGATTGATGACAGGTTTATGTGTAATACTAGAAATGATGAATGTTTTCAACATGTGCACCATAAAATAGCAATAATGTCTTACACGATCCAACAGTTTAAGTGAAATGCTGTTCTACCAAACTAATAAAGTTGCATAATCCCAGAATATTTTACATTGCTGAAATATTTTTAAATGTAAATAAACTAAAATTGATTTGAATTAAAAGTTAAGTTCTCAGTCTTCTAGCCACATTCACATGTTCAGTATCCACATGTGGCTCTGTGGTTACCATATTGGATAGGACAGCTCTGGATGCTACACTGACAGCTCTTTGACACTCAGTGATTTCTCACATTTCTGAATTGCAATAACTTCTAAAGGAACATTCTTCTCTGGATTGTGTACTTTGTCATAAATTCAGCTTTTTATGTATATTCTTCTTACCTAACACATTGCCTAGGCTTCAGTAAATATTATATAAATGAATGAATAAGCAAATCTACACTTTGACACTGTTGTATATTCCTTTCAATGATAAACTTCTCCAGCGTATTTAGAGTTAACTCATTTAATTCCTCATTATTGCTCATTTTTTATTTGTATGTTTTAGATCATTTTGCTTGACTCTTTCTTAAATCCTCCTGCTGTAAATATTTCAAGCAATCACAACAGAGAAAAGTTTCAAATTACGAGATTTAACAAATATCAACACATAGTCCACTTATATCCCTCCAACTCCTGCCCTTTCCCAATCCCACCACCACATTAAACTCACTCATGTTTCATTCAGAAATCCCTCAGCATGTTACTCTAAAAGATCAGTCCTATTGAGAACATAGACACAGTACAAATTTCACATATACAAAATAAAAAATAACTTCATAAAATACCGAGTTGATGTTCAACTGTTCTAAATTGTCTTCTAAGAAACTTTTAAACCTATTTAAAAATTTTTTTTTATTTTACTTTTTGGGGGATCATTAGGTCCATTCATTTATTTACTATCATTTTTTAATGGAGGTACATGGGGATTGAACACAGGACCTCCTGCATGCTAACCATGTGCACTACAGTTTGAGCTATACCTTCCCCCAATAGATATTTTGTTTAAATCTGTATCTAGACAAATCCCACACATGGCAGTTCTCTTTTAATCTGTAACAGTTTCTTCTCATCCACTTTATTTGTTGATATTTGTCTGTTGAAAAAACAGAATAAATTTTCTTGCAGAATTTTTCACAATCTGTATTTTGGTGAGAGTATTCCCATGGTGTCATTTAACATACCTATCCATCTCTTGCATTTTCTGTAAACAGGTGGTCACATCTAGAGACCGGATCAGATTTTTGGCCTTCTCTGCAACCATGCACTTTGGTTTCAAGTCTCTTCATTATCTCAATTATTATTAATCATTTAAATGCTTTTCAGCCACAAAGATGTTGGTGTTACTATTTTCCCATATTCTCCCAGTCCTGGGTGCTTTATGCTTTTTTAAATATCAATTCAGGAAGGTATAGAAATAAATGCTTGTATCCAGTTAACATGTTTCCCCTTTCTTTTTCAACACAATATAATTTGCTCATGGCCTCCTCTTTATTACAAATACTCTCTCTAAAGATACCAATAACCACCACTTTAACAAATCCCACTGACTGTTTTCATTACCACAATGTTTTATGAAAGACTTTAATCTCTTCATATTTTGGAAACAATTTTCTTCTGATTCTTCTTCTACTTCCTGTATTTTTACTTTTTCTTTAATTCTCCATTCTTCCCTCCTCTTCTGTTTGTCTTTTAAAAGCCTCTATTTTCTTGTCTAGTCTTTTTCTATTTTCGTATAATCCTTTTAATTTTTTCATTCAATTTAAGACTATCTAAACTTGAACTCATTTTCCTGCAGACACATTCTTTCTTTTATGCAAACCCTTTACAAGCGGGAAATATGTTTTCCTTGTGCATAATTTTCTTCCCAGTTCTAGCAAGTGCCTGGCATGTGGTAAGCACACAGTAACTGGTGTAGAATGACTCAATGAATGAAAGCTCATTTTAAAGGGAAATTTCGTGTTCCTACATTCCTAACTAGATATTTTCAGTTTCCTCCTTTGGGTTTTCTTTCACTGTCACCAGTTTAATGTTGCTCTCCAGGTCTCATCCAAGACCTTTTATTCATCTCATTCCAAACTCTTTTCCTATGTTTTCTCTTAGACAGCCATGACTGTGGCTACTGTATTTATATTGACAACTACTCATGTTTGACTCTCTTGTTAAACATTGTATGCAAAGCTCCAGACTCACACTTTCAATTTCCTACTGTGCCCCATCAGAGTCCCCTTCTAAAACAGAACGTGCCCAACTGTCTGTTCTCAATCATCCATCACAATTTACTCTTTATCTTTTACTCACTGTCCTGGATCATGCAATCACCATCCATCAACTTATCCAAGAGAGACTCTCCCTTCATTTCCCCATATAATTGAATCAGTCACCTATGTTGCCCAATTCACAGAATTTCAAATCCAGTTGCTTTTTTACATTAAATGTTACTATATGATCAATATCCCTATTTCCACTTTCCTCATTGCAACACTCTCCTAGCTGACCTTCCTGTCAACATTCCTTCCCATTTTAGTCCATCTTCCATATTTGCAGACTGTCTAGGTAATTATCTTCCTAAAAAACAAACATGACTGCATGTCTTCCTTGAATACAACCTTTATTTTTTTGCTCTCATTATGCACAGGAAGACCTCACAATCTGTCTTTCCAGACTTAGCTCACAACTTCTCTCCTCCACCTTTAAATCTTTCTTATCCTCCTACAGTAAGCAATGATAGGTTCTCTTTTAATAAACCTAGTGAAATTATTTTATTTATTCCTAAACCTGCTACCTCCTTTAATGCCCTTCTGTATATTTTAGAGAACTATATATACTTATATATTTTTTGCACATGTATATTTTTGCATATATATATTTTAGAGAAATATATAGTTATATATATTTATATTTCCCTCTGCGTGAAATGACTTTCTGCCTCATCTCCACCTGAGGAATCATTCAGTAGCTTTTCCAAATGAATATTCAGAGCACATCCATCAGTTCTAATATCGAAACACAGGTATAATTCTGTTGTTACTTGAAAAACAATCTTCCTTTATTTGAGAAAGTTATTTTCTTCTGTGAAGTCTCTAGCTTCCAGAAGGTCGGAGGGTGAGGGGAAGGGGACAATGCCAAACCACACATGATCAAAAAAATCAACCCTATTAGTTAGGAGCATGGCAGAATGTGGAGTCCCACCAAGCTCACACCTAACTTAGAAGCAGCTCAAATTGTATTTCTGCTCTGATTTTTTTTTTGCAGGCAGGCAGTCAGCCACTTTCTGTGTGTCCTTAACATTCTGTTCATAGTTCCATTAAAGTCTTCTAGCCACTTATTGACATGTCTCCTGAAATATGAACTTCTTATGGACAAATCCCACTTGTCTTTGTATTCTTGGATATATAGTTCACTCTAGACTCATTTATTATGAGTAAATAAATCTGGAAGAGAAAAAGTGAGAGTCATGTTAAAGACCTATGAATGAGAAGCCTATTCTTTTTTTTTCAACTGAAGTGTAATCAGTTTACTATGTTGTTTCAATTTCTGGTGTACAGCATAGTGATTCAGGCATATATATACACATACATATACTCTTTTCAGATTCTTGGTCATTGAAGGTTACTACAAGATATTGAACATAGTTCCCCATGCTCTACAGAACAAACTTGTTGCTTATCTGTTTTATATATTTTAGTGAGTAGAAGCCTGTTCTTGATAGTGCTCATAGTTCTCGGATCATGTATTTCTACAGGGAAGACTCTACTTGCCAAAGTAAGAATTTTTAATAAAGGGTTCTTTTCAAAGGAAGTCTTTTAAAAATATCAGCATTCCTTGGGTTCTGCCAGTTGAGATGTTAGTTTATCTGGATCAGAACTTCTTATTTAAGAGCCTTTTAATAGGCTCGTGTATGGATATTTGGCTCTTGTCAGACTCTTTCGTGGCATGAACAAGGCCACAGCTCCTGTGACCCCTGGTATATCAAGTGTTAAATGTGAAGGGGAAGGAGGACTTTGCCCAAGAATCCCAGGGTCTACTTGGAAGCACATGAATAATACTTTCTGCTTCTCTCATTTAACATAAAATCATCATTTTATTTAAAATTCTTGCTTTGGCAGGCACTATGTAAACACTTAAATCACCCGATCATTTCCTAAAAAGTATGATATTGGTAACTCAACATCAAAAAAAAAACCCCAAAGAACCCCAGTTAAGAAATGGGCAGAGGAACTGAATAGACATCTTCCAAAGAGGAAGTGCATACGGCCAACAGGCATATGAAAAGATGCTCAACATCTTAATGATCAGGGAAATGCAAATCAAAGCCACAATGAAATGTCACCTCACTCCTGTCAAAATGGATATCATCAAAAAGAACACAAATAACAAATGTTGGTGAGAATGTGGAGTAAAGGGGACCCTTGTACACTATTCATGGGAATATAAATTGGTGCAGCCACTGTGGAGAACAGTATGGAGGTTCCTCAAAAAACTAAAAATAAAGTTGCCATATGATCCAGCAATCCCACTTCTGGGTATATATCCATAAAAATACAAAAACACTAATTTGAAAAAAAAATATGTGCACCTTGATGTTCATAGCAGCATTATTTACAATTACCAAGAGAAGATATGGAAGCAAACTAAGTGTCCATCAACAGATGAATAAAGAAGATAATACACACACAACACACACACACACACACACACACACACACACACACACACTGGAATACTACTCAGCCATAAAAAAGAATGAAATTTTGTTATTTGCAGTAACATGGAGGGATATGGAGGGCATTATGCTAAGTAAAATAAGTCAGACAGGGAAAGACAAATACTGTATGATATCATTTATATGTAAAATCTCAATAATACAACAAACTAGTGAATATAAGAAAAAAGAAGCAGACTCACAAATTTTTTTACCAAGTATTTGGGAATATTGGCTATATATGTGAATGTTAACTAAATGAGATCAACCTAGTGGTTACTAGGAGAGGGAAGAGGGAGGGACAATATAGGGGTAGGGGAGTAAGAGATACAAATTATTATGTAAAAAATAAGCTACAAGGACATATTGTCCAACATGGGGAACACAGCCAATATTTTATAATAGCTATAGAGTATAACATTTAAAAATTATAAATCAAAATATTGTACATCTATCCTATATAATGTACAATAACTGTATTTCATTTAAAAATAAAAATATAAAGTTTAATATTGGCCCAAGTGCTAGCCTCTACCCTTTAGAAATATATAATCCAAGAACCTGAGAGCTACCAGGAATAGGTTTTTTAATTCAGTGTTAGGGAGATTACTTTAGTGAACTACAGAGCTCCAACCAAGATTGGTAGCAGGCTAAATGTTTAGCACATTTTCTGGAATAACATCACCTTAGGGAAGCAGGAAATCCGTGCTTGAGTTCCTAAGGGCAAGTGTAGGTTTAAGTGTGGCTAATTCTGACAGTTCCTATAAATCCAAATGCTTGAGAAGAAGTTTTCTTTGCAAATATTGGCTGCATATGTGAGTGTTAACTAAAAGAGCTATAATTTGAAGTCCATGAGTGGCACCATGTTAGAGCTGTGTAGACATGTGGACCTGGTATTTTCTTGTGTACAAATTTCCAAAGGACTGTGCGGCAACTGCTCCAACAATGACAGCAATAGTGCTTTCATTAGCCTTCAAGTCCTTCCACTGCTTGATGTCAGGAGAAAGGTGACTTACCTTTGGACTGGGTAAGCCTCTGGGATACCTGGATAAATTAAAGGTCTGGAGAAAATATGCCTCAGTGGAAACTGGTGAGATTCCTGCTCATAAGTCAAGCAGAATTTGAATGATTAATTAAAGATTAAAAAGATGAAATATTTGCCCTCTGCAGTTATGGTGAGGATCATAGTAACCAGAGTACCTTGTAGAAGTACTTTTGTATACTTTGTAGATGTCCAATGGTGTGACATCTTCTAGTGAGATCATGTAGTTATAAGTACTTAGTAAGTGGAAAATACTATACACATGAAGCAAACTTCAATACATTTCTAGTAGGAATTTGGAATTTACATAATAATAATATCAATGAAAATATTATATTGGCAGTTACTCTGAGAGAAATTATTTAAAATCATTTCAATGAAGTAACCTTACCAACATTACTTCTCTGGTCTTGTACGAGGAACTAACCCAGGTGTCCCTTCCTCCAAGTCTGTAATGCATGTTTTTTATGTCTAAAATGCAAATGATACATAGTTAGAGGCAAAATATATTCCAACTAGGAGGAAAAAGTAAGACTTTTATTGTCTTTCATGACTCATTTAATCCTATTGCTCTATTTTCATTATGAATGCCTCTGAATAGTGCCAAACAGGTGAAAAGTAGAAGATTAAATTATTTTCAATCAACCACTTGTTTGCCCACACTGTGCCAAAAAAAAAATGCCAATAAAATTTTTTTTCCCCAAGTTCATTGATATTTTCACATTGTCATCTTTGCTATTTTTCTCTTTCTTGCTTTGGATTTAGTTTGCTCTTCTTTTTCTGGTTTCTTAAGGTAGAAGGTTATTTATTTGAAGTCTTTTCAAATGCAGGTGTTTAAAATTATAGATTTCCCCTAGCATGACTTTCACACTGAATTCCATAATTTCAACAGCATACAAAAATGTTTCTATATCAGTTTATTTTCCTCCCTCTTTTTACTGTTATTGTTACAAATTATATCGCTGTATAAATTATGTGGCCATCAACTTAGATTGATAAGCATTGCATGTTGTCCTTTAAATCAGATAATGAAAAAACAACAGACGTTACAAACCAAAAAGTGAATTTATACTGTATTTTATATCTACTATGTAGTGATCTTTACTGATGCTTTTATTTCTTCATATGGATTCAGGTTTCTGTCTAACACCATTTATTTCAACTTGAAGGACTTCCTCTTAGAATGTCTTACAAGGCAATTCTGTTACTGACAAAGACTATGAGTTTTTGTTTATCTGGGAATTTCTTAATTTCTCCTTTATTTTTTTTAAGAATAGTTTCACCAGATATAAAATCCTCGGCCGACAGTTTCAGCACTTGGAATATGTTATCCGATCTTTCTGGCTTTCACAGTTTTTTAATGTGAAATCAGCTGTTATTCTTATTGAGGATGCCTTGTATGTAATGAGTCACTTTTTTCTTATTGCTTTCAACAGTCTATCTTTGTCTTTGACTTTAACAACTTGGCTATAGTGTAATTCAGTGTGGATCTTTGAGTTTATTCTACTTAAAGTCACTGTGTTCCTTGGATGTGTACATTCATATCTTTCATCAAAGTTGGGAAAGTTTTGACTATTATTTCTTCAAATATTCTTTCCCTTTTTTCTTTTCTCTCTTTCTAAGACTTCCAAATGTATATTTTATGTTTTATGATATTCCACCTGACTCTGAGGCTTGTTCAGTTTTTACTTTTCTTTTCTTGTTCCTCAATTTACCTGTATTCAAGTTCACGGATTCTTTCCTCTGCCTACTCAAATCTGCTGTTGAAATGATCTAGTGAATGTTTTATTTCCACTTCATATTTCTGAATAATACCTTTCAGGTGCATAATTTCTATTTTCTTTCCTTTTTTAATTTCTATCTTTTACTTTATATTCTAATATTTTCTTTAGTCCCATAGACATGATTTCCTTTAGCTCTTTGAACATACTTTAAA
This sequence comes from Camelus ferus, assembly GCF_009834535.1. Taxonomy (NCBI): domain Eukaryota; kingdom Metazoa; phylum Chordata; class Mammalia; order Artiodactyla; family Camelidae; genus Camelus; species Camelus ferus. The sequence goes on along the minus strand of NC_045696.1, from coordinate 115,692,872 downwards.
TAGCTGATTTAAAGACTCTAAATCTAGTGTTAGTGCTTTCTCAGGGACAATTTCTATGATTTTTTTTTTTCTGGGAATAAACCATACTTTCTTATTTTTTTTTTTTGCATACCTCATAATTTTTTAATTGAAAACTATACATTTCAAATATAACATGACGCCTCTGTAAAAAAAGATCCTCCTCCTTCCTCAGGGTTGTTGTGGTTGTTTCTGTTGTAGGTTTTCTTATTTGTTTAGTGACTTTTCTAAACATATTCTGTCAAATCTGTATCATTGTCTTATGTGGTTACTAAAGCCTTCACTCAGTGTGCTTAGTGTTCAGCTAATGATTTAACAGAGATTCTTTAAATGCTTGGGACCAATAATTCTCACAGTCTTTGAGGCAGGGCTTTGTGTGTGAGACATGCCTTTAACATTGAGGCAGGGAGTTTACAACTCTGCCTGAGCCTTTGCTCCTTTTCTCAACACTTCAAGGAGGGGAGAGGTGAGCACTTAGGGCCTTCTTAGGTCTTTCCTGAGCAAATATTCAGCTGTCCAGAGCCCTGAGCACCCATGTGGCTCTCCAGACTCTAGACTATGAAAGAGCTTTTGTAAGCCCCTATGGATATCTCATTCCTCAACTTTTTCTTTTAAGCCTTTGATCAGTCTATTTTTTGCCTCAACTGTTATCCATCACTTCAGGTAGCTCTGATGTTAAAACAGTTGACCAAGTTCTCCTCACCCTTCACTCCACCCTCCAGGGAAAGGTGTTTAGCATAAGTCAGTTTTAATGAGGTCAAATAAAGACATCATTTGAGTGGGGCCTTTCAGTTAACCACTAGACAGATCAAATATTGGTAGTTCTTGGGTAATGAGATCCATTCGTCTCTCTACAGTACTGGCAACACAAGTTGTTATTTTTCAATCTACCACTAATTTGGGTCATAGGGGATGGACTAGAGCAAATTAAAACACAACAAAACTTGCTGTTCTTGCCTATAGTCAGCTGTTTTTCTTGGCTAAATGCTCCCCAGTTTGCTACAATCCTTTGATTAATTTCCAGGGTTTTGAAAAAGTTGATTCTGACAATTTTTTTCCAGTTTTATTTTTGTTGATTTTTATGGAGGGACAGACTTTCAGAAGTACTTAGGTCACAATTAAAAAAAAATTATAGTGATGTAGAGCTCAGGTAGACATATAAAATGAGATTTCAATAACTTGATCTCTAACTTAAAATAATTATATCTTATTTGAACATTTATGGGATTAGCAATGGGCTAGAGGATTTGATTGGATTTAATCTTTTTAACACCTGAAAGGGCTTGGTACATGATTCACTCTCATTTTTATAGGTAAATAAATTGAGAGAGAAAAAGAAAGAGACAATGAATTAATTCACCTAGGAGCCAAATCTACTGGCTAACTCAAGATTCATTGCCTTTCTTAAGTATGATAGGTTACCTTTCAAAAATTAAAGCCTGAGGTAACAAAAGGTCCTCAACTGGGTGAACAACTAACTCCTTGTTATGGTTGTTGTAGAGAACAGTTTTGCATCACATGACCAGTAGGTTGAGATGATCTTGAGCATTTACTGTGTAAAACACTTTACCTATAATGTCATGTTAGACTTCAAAACAATTTTGAGATGCTTCCATTTATACTTTTATAATGGGAAAAGTGATACTTAGAAAGTGTACTTGCCCAAAATCAGTAGCATTGATGAAATTTAATCCTGATTAACTAAAAAAACTCATCCTCTTCATCTCAAACTATCATCTTTAGTGATGCATCTGGAAACCACAAACATATCAGATGATTTTCTCACATGGTAACCTATTACTTTTCTGGAAACAATTGAGGAAATTTAATGTATGGAAATTATAATCTTATATTAACAGTAACTATTATTCATTTGGCATCTACTACATGCTACTTTCTTGCCACGAATTATCTCAAATCCTCATATCAACCTAGTAAGGTGGGTATCTTGATTCCTTTTTAATATAAAATCTAAAGATCAGTAAATGAAAGTATTGCCTAAAGTCACACAGTTAATAAATGGCTGTGCTGAAAAATCAATTACAATCTTATCTGATCCCAGTGTTCAAGCTTTTTCCATTGTGCACAATTGCTTAGTACTTTGTAGACAAAGCACTTGGGAGATACTGTGAGTGAAAAATTGGCATCAGTGGCATGCAATGGCAAGGAACCACACTCATGCTAAGACTTAACTGAATAATCATCAGATTTCTTTTGAGAATAATTGTTCTCTATTTCGAAGGCTCAACATGGAGAATTTCAAGCTTAACACAGATGGAAACTTATATCCCATTAAGAATACATCTTCTCAGATGCCAGAATTCCACAGATATGATCCAAAATGTGCTAATCAGTTCTTCTCTTTTTAGAACCTAAAGAAAAGCAGAATTAAAACAAACAAGAAACCCCTATATTTCCTTCACAGACCCACTGGTGCAATTCTCAAAAGTGGGTTCTGTTATAATGACTCCCCCCTAATATTCGGCTAGGTTCTTGGGATGCAGAGGAGAAAACCCAATCCCCAAACTCAAGGCATTCCCTTTTTTTAATCAACAAGCATAGAATATTGCATCTTTTCTGTAAAATAGTCACATATGTCAGATATGGACAAAAGGACAGGATGGCACTCTCCCTTTGTTTTGCATCAATGAGTCACAGCTCATGACTTTAAATCTCAGCTACATCCATGCAGCTGAACAAACAGATGAAAAAGGATCCATGGGTTCATGAGAATTCAGTGTATTATCATAATGATAGCTGTTATTCAATGTGTGATTATGCTGTGTAAGACAAAACCTTAATTTTACCCATATTACCTTCTATTATGGAGGGTTCAGCATTGTATTTGCTTTTAGGATTAGGAAATTAAAGCCAGAATTATTTAAGCAGCATACATCAGATGATATAGCAAATGGACATTAAGGATGGGATTGGAACTCAAGGATTTTAACACCAGAGCTCTCTTGGGACCACTGCGTCATGGAGTTTGACATACAAAACCAACGGGAGGCGAGGTGGAGGGCGGGCACTGTTTACTATTCAATGAAATGATGAGGTGTTGAGCATCAGCAAAGTATAACTCCAATGTGATTAAGGGCATAATGAAAATAAGTTACAAAATGGGATATTTGGAAGACTATTAGACACCTGTGTGATGAAAAATAGTTGATATCTTTAAAATAAAATGTATTTAAAATCAATAATAAAATCATGGACCTTACATATTAGACTAAGGCAAGAAACAAAAGAAGTGGCCCTTTAGTTTAAGACAATAGGTTTAGATCCTCAGGAAACTAAAAGAATGCAACTCAAAGTCTCAATGAAATGCCAGTCTAGCCTATACAATTAGCAAAGTTTAAAAAAAAAATTAAATGATTTGCAGTTTTGGAGAGTGCATGGAAAAATGACACATCCATACGTATGTCATAGTTCTATTAAACTTCTGCAAAAATGTAAGGTACACAGAAATTGTCTACCTTAAATGTCTACATTAAATGAAAATTTGTAATGTCAACATGACTAGTGGTATAATTAAAACAGGTTATAAAAGTAGACATTTGGTTGAAACCAAGAGTCCGCGATAAGTCTTGAAATTACAGAGATTTAAAAAAAAAAAAAAAAAACACTGTTCTTCCCCCCAAAAAACTTGTGGAATATATTCCCTAAGATCTTAGATATGCTTTTAATGCCCGCATATTTTCAAAATTTATGTATATAAAAATTTTTCATAGAATATGGTACTATGTTCTATAAGCTTTAAAATATAGGTTTTCACCAAGTATAAGTGACCTGGCTCCTGAGACTGGAGCTGTTCTACACTGTTTAGTTTTATAGAGTTAAGTATGAAGGCACATAGAACAAATTTGAGTTGAGTAGTGTATGTTGTCCCATTTTTTTCAAATGTTGTTTTATGGTAAAAGCAGTAATTACATTACTATTGTGAGATGAAAGTCTAATTGAACCCTCAATATGACTTAGAATTAAAAAAAAAAAAAACTTCTTAAATGTCCATTAAATCATTCAAATGTACTACATGTAGGTTCAAACATTATTTAGAAGAGGCTGTGTTATTCTCTCTGTTCAGATATTAAATCCCTTAATTTGCATGTATTCCCTTTCTTACAATAGCAGAACACTTAGACACTTTCTAAAGTGCTTTAATGCATGTTTTCCCATTTGACTGTCACATTATGTAAAAAAAAAAAAAAAGGTACTATAATCGCTCCTTTTTTAAATGCTAGGAGACTGAGACACGGTGACTTTGTATGCTGTATGTTAAGTCTTGCAGAATATCGGTGACAGGGCCTCACAAAGTGCTGTGTAGGTATTTTTGCTTTTATCTGATGTTTTTTCCCTTTCTTCCAGGGTCATTGAAGTGTAGGTTTAGAAAGGTACTCTTTATTCATTTGTACATTCATTTCATAAATAACGTGTTAAAAATTCTATGAAACCAGTCAACTTCTCCTTTTCTTTCATTCTTGACAAAGTTGCTCCTCTGGCTAAGTGTCTGTCATCGCATGTCTTACCCTCAACCCTGAATCTGGAGGAAAAATAGAACACACTATACACCTCTTAGCATAGCATCATTCAAAAGGAATGTAATGTTATATAATTTAAATCTTAAAAAAAATAAATACATAGGTAAAACTTGTATTTATTTATCCCAATTTATCCAAAAGATAATTGGAACTTATAATCAATATAGAAATTATTCATGAGTTGTTTTACATTTTTTTGTACTGTCTTTGATATTACACATGCATTTTAGACTTTTAACACATCTCAGTTTGAACTTGCCACATTTCAAGTGCTCAGTTGCTAAATGATTATACGGTACATTGAGAGCAACTGGGACTTCTGATTGTCTATTTTGACTCTTAAATAAATAAAATTTGAAATATTTCCAGACTTTAAATGGACTCTGGGGAATGTGTCTGCTTGCAGAGTTACCATCGAAGCTCTGCTGGTTAACCTTTATTCTCATGATCTGTGCATAATTCATGAACTGAAATATAAACTTCTTTTAACGGACTTTTTGTGATTTCTTAGGTCTTCACTTTATTCTGACTTTCTTTGTCCTTTTTTTCCAATAAGATCTTTGCCATTTCCACAAGGATCAGCCTTAGGACAGGAGAGTAAATCACATCTCTTGAGTGCAAAGAAAATTTCCTCTTCCAAAAGTATCCCATTTCCCGATTAACACAGAAATCTAGTTTCTTTTATTTATATTATTTGATTCAGCTAGTGGCATCTATTATAGACAAACTCCAAAATTTCAGTTGTTAAACCCAAAACCTACTTTTCTCTCAGATAATAAGCTAAATACTGGTTACTTTTCAGCAAGGGCCCTGGGGAAGGGGTGGTGTCACTTCCATTCCACAAAGTCATCCAGATAAAAGCAGACAAAGGTCCTGCCTTCTTGAACAGATAATTTCCAAGATACAGGCATACCTCTTGTTATTGTGTTTTGCTTGGTGATGCTTCACAGATATTTGTGTATTTTGCCAGTTGAAAGTTTGTGGCCCCCTGTGTTGAGCAAATCCCTGGGCGCCATTGTCCCAACAGCATTTGCTCATTTTGGGTCTCTGTGTCACATTTTGGCATTTATCACAATATTTCAAACATTTTCATTAGCATTATATTTGGTATGGTGATCTGTGATGTTACTCTTGTAATACTGGGGGGCACCATGACTGTGCCCAGATAAGAGGGTGAACTTCATCGTAAATCCTGTGTGTGTTCTGACTGCTCCACTGACCTACCATGTCTCCTTCTCTTTCTCTGTCCTCAAGCCTCCCTATTCACAAAGACACAGCAATACTGAAATTAGACAAAATAATAACCCTACAAGACAATGAAAGGATGCTTACACGTGTCAAGGTATCGCTAGTATTCTCCAGTTTTGTGTAGTGTTTTCCAATTTTGTGATATGTGTGAAGTCTAAAAAATCTTCTTTGAGAAGCTTTAAATACTTATTAATAAGTAGTTTTTATTTGAAAATACATTGGGTGAAATTATTCATCCACTTTACCACCAATTCTGTTTTAGTTAACTAAATAGGATCCTCTAATAAAGTCCTCTTTTCAAAGCTGTCCCCAACTCTCTGTTTTGTGAAAGCCACTAGTTAAGAGTGACATCTTGCCAAGTAGACTGATGTTAAGTCAAACACCATTGTAAAAGCAAAAGGAAACTATGCTTTAGGCACATCTGGCAACATGTCCATTTGTCCATGAGAAAGGCGTGAATAAGATTATGTCTCAAATAAATTATCCACTGATTATGACAATTAACTAGCTGTCAGGGGTATTTAAATTATCTAATTATCTGCAAAAATTGTGGACCAGGTGTTCCCTACGTCCAAATTTCCTTAATGTTACATTTTATTAACAAATTGCTTCATTTTGAAGAACATTCTACCTTAAGGTACCCAGACTCGATCAAACTATTTTCTTTCTTTTTTTCATAATTAAGAAGCCCAATTTACAAATGAAGCCATCTGCATAATGCATAAAGAATGTGTGTGGCTTCAAACTCATTTGTCCACATCACAGCCATTGTTTGTCCTGGCCCCACTGCTTTCTATGCATGCAGATGTTACATTGTGCACCCTTGATCATCTGTTTATAATGCAAAATGACAGGCCGACTCGATTTTATCTAGCAGAAGTAACTCAGGCAGCCACAGTGGCAAATTTGACCCAGAAGGTTTTGAGAGATGTTTTGAAGCGAAACCTGTGGACGAATTTGTATGCATTTTCTCATTTCTCTGTATGAGCGTGTATGTATGTGTTCATTGCACAGCGGTTTTCAAAAACTGGAGATTTTCCTTCTTAAGCTCCAAAGAGAAGTAATTTTCCCCATAAGTCAGAAGAGTGTAACTAACGCCGCTTTCCCTTTTGGTGTTGCCTCCCACTGTAAAATAGCTGTGAGCGTCGTGCTCAGAACTTCGGGTACCCGATTTCGCAAGCGTAAAGAAGTAAGTACTTTGAAACTGCATTTTTATTTATATAGAATTCAAGTAGGATTTTACAAGGACTTGTTGGTCGCCACCCTTTCTGAGGTAGTAGATGTAACTCCCACTGAGCCCAGGAAAAATCTTTGTGCTACAAAATCGAGTGACTTCAAAGTCTTTTGATTTTATTGTCCAATGTTATTATCAAAAGCACTTGTATACTTCCAGCCATTGATGAACACAAAAACAAAATATCTAAATATAAAAGCAAGAATCGTAGGGAAATAAATCATAAAAAGAGACTTTTATAAATATATGGTTCTGATTTTTGATAGAGCCAGATTTTTCTGCAATTATTTTCCCATTGTCTCTTTCTACTTCAAATTCTTACTAAATTTCTTAGACATTTTTAAAACTTAGTAGGGCTTTCTGCTACCTGTGCTATGTTCCCATGCCTCAACCAACTCTTCCTTAAAATCTAAAGACAGCCTCAAGAGAACGTCTTTAATATCCTGATTTTACCATCTGTTATGCTGTTTTCTTGTGGGATTTCTTGGGGTTTGAGGTTAGGAGGATTGTTTGTAAGGCTCAGATGGAGAACCAAGCTCATTTGGCACCTTGAGATTCTCTGCTATGTAGCTAACTGGTTTTCTGTCCTTACTCCTTGCTGCATTCCTTTCTCTTCCTTTTCCCTGTCCATTTCCAATACCTCAGTACCACTCATTTGAATATTTTTCTCCCAAATAATATATATTGCTTTACTTGAGAGTCCTTGTTCAAATATATATATATATATATATATATTTTTTTTTTTTTCTAGAATGTCCTTCCCATCAATATCCACTGTCAAATACTGAGTTAATTTTGTAGATCTGCCAGTTCCACCACAAAACCAACCTTGCCCACCCAAGCTGGATTTTTTTTTTCCCCACACCCACATCCAGAGCATTTTATTCAGTTTTTGCTCCATTTATATATCTATGGTTCCTCTTTTGAGGTATTTCTACCTAGCTTCACTATTAAATTATAAACCATGACTCTACATAGTGGAAACTGTATATTTTCCTTTATACTGCTTTCACGACTATAAAGATACTGAACCCAAAAGAGGTGGATGGGTAAAAAATTGAATTTAGACCATTTATTCCACAAGCTATTACCAACCACTTTTTACTTGCTTAGTGTGAGGCTAAGAGATTGGAATGCACATATGAATGAGGCATAGAAATATAGAATAGGTAATTATTTATGGCATGATATCCACAAGATGGTGTAATAGGAAATCCCAGCCCTTATCATCCCATAGAAACACCGATTTAGTAACCATATACAGACCATAATACCTTTATTAGAGCCCTAAAATCTGGTTAAGACATTGTAGCAGAGCAGCACAGGGCCAGGAACAATAACACTGAAATAAGTAAAAAGAGCAGTTTCACTTTATCCACATCTTTCCTCCTTCAAATCCGCACAGCTCAGCACAGAGGAAGCTGGTTTTGGTGATTTCTCCCATGAAGAAAAGAGAGAATGAAGGGTGTGTCCAATGTCCCCAGGCTTTCTGGGCACTGCCTAAGAGACCCACTTCTTCATCCAGAGTGCTGAGGGACCGGCATAGCTGGAATGCCTTGGAGCAGCTAAAACAATAGGAGGGACAGCTGACTCTCAGTTGATGGCGAGTATCTCAGCAGCCAGCTCGGGTCTGTAAGATAAAGAGATGACACACAGGAGGGAGGAGAGAGGGAGAGAAGTAAAACCTACACCCAGCACCCCAGCATCTCAGTGCACCTCCCTAGGGAAAACAGGGGGGCAGTTTTCGGTACCTGGCACATCTTAGTGGGACTGGGAGAAGGTGCACAGTACTGATTTTTTTCCTCTTCAAGTGGAAGGCAGGGAGGAAAGTGGAGCCCCAGCATTTTGTCCCAGATGATTCTCAGCACCTGTCATGGTTCTGTGGGATTAGGAAAAGGTACATAATTCTGAGACTTTCACCCTGGGAGGAAGAGCACATGCATATCCATAAAAAAAATTTTGAGATACTCTCAGAATGTCTGCCTGGGCTGAATGGGGAAGGCTGTTCCTTGCCAAGGGCACTCTTTAAAGACTAGGAAAAATAGCTGCTTCTTCAAATGTACAGACATGAATGACAAGCCATAGGAGGCACAAAAATTAGAAAAAATATAATACCATCAAAGAAACAAAAAGTAACCAATCTGAAAGAAATCTATGAACTGCCTGACAAAGAATTTAAAATAATTGTCTTAAAGAAGCTCAGTGAGCCACACCGGAACACAGAGAGAAAACTAAGTGAAATCAGGAAAATGACATATGTACCAAATGAGAACATTAACAAAGAGATAGAAACCATAAAGAAAAAGAAATTCTGGGGTGAAGAATAAAATAACTGAACTGAAAAGTTCATTAGAGAGCTTCAGTATCACAGTCAATCAAACAGAAGAAAAATTCAGAGAACTCAAAGACAAATCATTTGAAATTATTCAGTCAGAGGAATGAAAAGAGAAAAGAATGAAAAAAGTGAAGAAAGTGTAAGTGATTTAGGAGGTGTTAAGATAAGTGATATATGCATTATGGGAGTCCCAGAAGGAGAAGAAAGAGAAAGGGGCAGGAAGATTATTTAGAGAAATTATAGCCCCCAAACTACGCACATCTATGGAGGGAAAAAGACAGCTTGATTGATGAAGCCCAAGAAATTCCAAACAGGTTAGATCCAAAAGAGTTTATACTGAGACACATAAAATTTGTAGAATCAAAGACAAAGAGAATGTTTAAAGCAGCAAGAATAAGTGACAAATCTTGTAGCCCCTATAAGTCTATCAACAGATTTCTCAGCAGAAACCTTGCAGGCCAGAAGGAGGTGGGATGATATATATTCAAAGAGCTGAAAGAAAAGAAAAATGCTATCCAAAAATTCTATACCTCGTGAAACTATCTTTTAAAAGTGAAGAGGAGATAAAGATGCTCTAGGCAAACAAAAGCTGAGGGAATTCATCACCACCAGAACTGCCTTACAAGAAATGTTAAAGGGATCCCTTCAAGTTGGAACAAAAGGACTGTAAACAACAAAATAAAGCATGTGAAAGTAGAAAATTCATTTGATAAAGGTAAATATAAAACAAGTACAGAATATTATATCACTGTAATGGTTGTATGTAAATCATTCTTACTTTTAGCATAAAGGTCAAAGTGAAAGAGTATTAAGTATAACTATAACTACAAAAAATTTTAATGGAAACACACTATAAAATGCTGTAAATTGTGACATCAAAAACATAAAGTGTGTGGGAGAAGAAGTAAAAGTGTAGATGTGATTAAAGTTAAAATTTTAACCTTAAAATAGGCTGTTACAATTATATGATGTTTTATGTAACTCTAATAATAATCACACACACACGCAAGATACCTATAGAAGATAACACAAAAGAAAAAGAAATTAAAAAACACTATAAACAGTGAAACACAAAGAAGCAAGCAAGATTGTAAAAGAGGAACAAGTGTTACAAGACAGACAGAAAATTATTAACAAAGTGGAAATAGTAAGTCCGTCCTTTCCTATCAATAATTACTTTAAATTAAATGGCTTATATTCTCCAGTGACAAGACATAGAGTGGATAAATTGATTAAAAAACAAGCAACTCATTTTAGATTTGAGGACACACACTGGCTGAAAGTGAAGGGATGAAAAAAGATATTCTATGCAAATGGTAAACAAAGGAGAGTATGAGGGATTGTACTTATATCAGACAACATAGACTTTAAATCAAAAATAGTCACAAGAGGAGGTGAGGGTATAGCTCAGTGGTAGAGTGCATGCTTAGAATGAACAAGGTCTGGGGTTCAATCCCCAGCACCTCGATTAAAAAATAAATAAATAAAGCTAATTATCTCCCTGCCAAAAAAATTTTTTAATTAAAAAAATTGTCACAAGAGACAAAGAAGGACAATACAATCATAAAAGGATAAATTAATCAGGAAGACACAACAATTATAAATATATATGCACTCAGCAAAACAATCCTAAAATTCATATGAAATAACAAAAGACCCAATTATGAGAAGGAGAAACAAAGTTAGAAATGTCACACATTCAAGTGTTTAAATATATTGTGAAACTACAGTAATTAAAACAGTAAGTTACTCACATAAAAGACATACAGATCAACGGAACAGAATAGAGAGCTCAGAAATAAACCCACGCATATACAGTCAACACATGTTCAACAAGGGACCCAAGAATACACAATAAGGAAAGGATGGCCTCTTTAACAATGGTGCTGGGAAAACTGGATATCTACTGGGTAGTGGGGAAAGAAAGCAAGTAAAAAAGAAAGAAGGAAATTGGACCCCTCTCTAACACCATACAAAAAAAGTCAACTCAAAACGGTGAAAAGACTCAATGTAAGACTGAAAGTTGTACAACTCCTAGAAGTAAATATAAGGGGGAAACTTCAGATATTGGTCCTGGCAATGATTTTATAAATCTAACACCAAAAGTCCAGGCAACAGAAGCAAAAGTAGACAAGCTGAGCTACATCACACTAAAAGGCTTCTGCACAGTAAGGGAAGCAGTCAACAGAGAGAAAAGGCAAACTATGGGATGAAAGGAAATATTTACAAACCCTATATCTGAAAAGGATTCATTTCAAAATATATAAGAAACTCCTACAAATCAGCAGCAATAAATAAGTAAATAAATACTCCTAATAAAATATGTTAAAGGACCTAAATAGACATTTTCCCAAAGAGGACATGCAAATGGCCAGCAGACATACTAAACACGCTCACCATCCCTGATCACTCTGGGAATTCAAATCAAAACCGCAGCGAGATAACCCCTTACACCTGTTAGAATGGCTTTTACAAAAACAAACTAACAAAAAAAGGGGAAAAATCAGGGAATACTCTTGTCTCTGATGTTGATTGTCGCTGTGTAGGAGTGTGATACCTGGAGCAATGAACCCTGCGCCTACGACTTTTCTTTCCTATATCCTTGCAAAACCACGCAAAACAGAAAGTTGGAAACATGTATGGATCCTTCATAGTACTCTTGTTTCGTTGATTTAACCAGCCTTGAAACTCTCTACCTTTGAACTTGTTATGTGATAAAATACTTATCTCTATTGCTTGAACTACTGCTACTTGAAATTCTGTTACTTGCAGCGAAATTTTCTTAATCATTAACATCCTGTGAATATTGTGAAGATATAGAATGGTGAAAAGCAGAAAAGTAACGGAATCAGATTTGTCTTTTACAAATACCACTCTCAGTGTAGTGAAAAGACACAGAGCTGAGGAGAAGAACAGACCTGAGATTAGGTTGAAAGTTTTTCTATCAAGATGGGTAAATTGTGATGGGAAAATAAAGTAAGCAGCAGGAGATGTTAGAGCACCATTGCTTAGGTTCACTTCACAGAACGTCGGCTCTGAAGGATTTTAGGATGTACTAAATAGAAAAGTTTGGAGAGCAAGTCATAACTTGGTAAAAATACTAGGTTAAGCCAATTTAAATAAACTCTGATTTGCTAAAATGCACTGTAAACTCTTGACTGGGGAGACTGAGTGACCGTATTTCCTATATGTAAAAGAATTTTCACTGAAGCATTTTCTGGAATTAATATGTGACAGAATGCATTGCAGGAAATCCTAGACTTGGATTATATTCATTTGATAGAATCCCCCAAGCCTGAGGATTAAAAATGAGATAAAATGCCTCAGTTTCTACTTTGAGTGTTGGGGTGAATAATGGTATTATTTATTGTGACAGAAACTTTTGTGGGAAGATAATCAATTCATTCTTGGACATGCTGAATTTTGAATTGCCTGTAAAATAACAAAGTGGGAAAATCTCTGGTAGTTATTTGAATATGCGTCTAAAGTTCAACAAAATTTTTCCTAGATATGTGGGTAGCGATTAAAGTCTTATGAGTAGGATAAATTGTTTTGATTAATTCTTTAGTAGGGGCTTGGATTGAGCTTCCTGTCTGTCTAATTGAGGGCTAATTTGAGGCTTGGAGAGCATCCCTGGTAAATAGAATTGGACAGCCATTGCCAGTGAAATGTCTAAGATGGAGAAATGTAGGGTTGGTGCAAGGTGCACCTTTTGTAGCTGTTCATCCTCCTTCTCTATTGAAAAAGGCAACTTTGAAAGGCACAGATTCACCCCGTAGAGGTTAGAGGTGGATAACGAGTGTTAGCCTCCAGCAACACCTGTGATGTGTGAACTTTGGGCAATACCAGAGAATCTCTAAGGTCTCTCTCAGTCTTGAGTGCAAGCGTTTCTGTTACTAACTTCAGCTGAAGCTGGAGATGGACAAACCTGAGTAGCCATTAAGACCTTTATGAGCCATAAAGCCATATAAACCCAATTAAGGTTATACTTTTAAGAGGCCCCAAACTTAAACTGTTGGTATTTTTGGATGGAGCACATGAGCATCATTTTCATGAACTCTGGAACAAAGCGATTCACAAAGACCACTCATTAAACACTCTCTCTCCTTCCTGAAGACAGTATGAGTGCTTATACCACTAGCATTCCATGTCAAAATGCATATCTGAACTCTCTCCTTTCTTAACAAGCTCTAGAAGTGACATGCCATGGAGAAACTGCACGGCAAAATTGCCAAGATGGTCATCATCTCAGTCTGACTCATTGGGCCCAGCTCTAAGCAAGGAGATCATGACTGCTCCCACCTTTTCTTGCCATGTATTCAGGGAATGACCATTGGAGCTGCTTAGAGCCTTGACACAAAACAAAAACAAGTAGACGGTGATGAAACAGAGGCCAGAAAACAGGGACATAGAGAGAGAGAACATACATAGATGATTATATACAGCAGACTCACCAAGAGGAAATACATTGTCTAATTTTCCATCCCCAAATTTACTTGTTTAATTTCATTTTGGGCAGTTATACTGAATGCCTAGCATTGTTCAGCGTGGCAGAAGAGAAACTCAGTAAGAAGAGATTCTGACCGCAACTTCAGAATTTTTAAGTCAGATAGAATTAAGAGAAAGAAAATAGATGAGGAAGAGAGCAGAGCCAGGGGAAAATGGACAAATAAGAACTTTTTCTGAGAGAAGACTCAGGACCTAATCAAAGCACTCCTTCCCCAGCTCCCAGAGTAGGGATTCCTTATCATGTCTACCTAGTGGGATTTAGACTCGTTATGTTCTAGCAACTGCTGTATGTCTCTCATTTTTCCCCTTCCACAAAAAAGAGTGTTGCATTGTAGTTATCCTAGTTAGGCGTCGGTGTGGAGGGTAAGATAATTAGCCGTGCTGTTCGTCAGACTCAAGAAGGTGATGCTCTACATCCAGTCTGATGGAGATGCTGCCGCCTCACTCTCAGAGACTCCGGATTTTGAGGATGCAGGGTTCATGTGGGGCTTTTGTTGTCCCCTTGCGGGAGAGTCTGAGTGTATGCACTGCATGTGAAGAAAGGAACAAAAGGATGTATGAATTCTAGAGAAATTTTAATCTTTTTTTAATTAAAAAAATTTTATTGAAGTGTCATTGATTTACAATGTTAGTTTCAGATGTCCAGTAAAGTGATTCAGTTACACATATACAGACACATATATTTTTTTTCTTTTCAGATTCTTTTCCATTATATGTTATTACAAGAAATTGAACATAGTTCCCTGTGCTGGATAGTAGGTCCTTGTTGTTTATCTATTTTACACATAGTAATGTGCGTCTGTTAATCCCCAGCTTCTAATTTATCCCTCCCCACCCTTTCCCCTTTGGTGACCATAGCTTGTTTTCTATGTCTGTGAGTCTGTTTTTGGTTTGTAAATACAATCTGTATCCTTTTTTATTAGATTCCACAAATAAGTGATATCATATGATAGTTGCCCTTCTCTGTCTGACTTACTTCCTATGTTCACCCAATATTTGTATGCTCTCTACTCATTTCCCAGACATGTTTGCAGTTAGGTTGGGGCCCTGTGTAGATACGGCAGTAGACCACAAGCAAAGCTGGTATGTGTTACTTGGCGGATGACACAGTCAGAATCTAGGATGACACTTCTATTCTTGTCTTCTGCTGCCATGGCAGGTTTTTTTTTTTTTTTTCTTATTGAAGTACAGTCAGTGACAATGTATCAATTTCTGGTGCACAGCACAGTGTCCCAGTCATGCATATACATACCTGTATTCATTTTCATATTCTCCTTCATTGAAGGTTATTACAAGATACTGACCATAGTCCCCTGTGCTATACAGAAGAAACTTCTTTAAGATCTATTTTTATATATAGTGGCTAATATTTGTAAATCTGAAACTCCCAAATTTATCCCTTCCCACCCCATTTCTCCCGGTAACCATAAGACTGATTACTACGTCTGTGAGTCTACTTCTGTTTTGCCGATGAGGTCATAGTGTCCTTTTTTTTTTTCCTTTTTTCTTTTTTTTAAGATTGCATATGTGAGTGACATCATATGGTATTTTTCTTTCTCTTTCTGGCTTAGTTCACTTAGAAGGATGAACTCTATATCCATCCATGTTGCTGCAAATGGAATTATTTTATTCTTTTTTGTGGCTGATGCCATGGCAGGGTGAAGTGCATCTGGTTTATCTGGTACGGCCAAAAGAGGGAGGAAGATTATCTTAACCTGAACTGGACCGTGTTCAAAAGCTGAGATCTGGAAGTTTGTTTATTGCAAGTGCTAATGTTTATCACCTTGCTGGATGGATTCCTGGGAGGAAGGGCCTAGGACGTGTTCTCACAGGGCAAGGCTTAATGACTAGCACCCCTCGTTTCTTCTCCAATATCACACGCACCCTTGTGAGAGATAGTTACAACTCTTATGTCTTTCAGTCCTCCATTTCCACAATTGGTTCAACGAAAAGTTTACTAAATTGGCCTTCCCCTTTGTGTGCCTTTTGAAGTGAAGTAACTTATCTCTGGCTGTGGCCTTTTCCCCAAACATTAGTGAATTTATTATCCTACCATCCGGCCAGAAATTACTTTTCCTTCTCTGCTTTGCAACCCCAGTCTACTGGGTTTGCTTCTCCTAATTTACATCAGAACACTTCCTTTCTTATTGCACATTTCTTCAAAGAAGGCAATATTCCATTATTTAATACGGAACTTACAGAGTTCAAGGGCTCATTCACATGTGGCAATGCATTTGATTCTCGAAATAACTGTGGATTCTGGCATGAATGGTATTATTTATACCTTATCCCCATCTTCCAGATGAGGAAACTGAGTCTCAAGGGACTTCCCCAAATCACCCGGCTGTGACCGTGCACCCATGACTTCTCCTGAGTCTCGGTTTACCACTCTACCTTTATTACCTTTTGCCAATTCTCCCCTTTGTTCCTGATCCTGTATCTTGTATGTCCATCCATCATTCAAATGAAATCTGACATATCTTGAAATCTGCATTACTGTGTCTAAAATCATGTTACGGTAACCATGCGATGAGTTTTAAGAAAGAAAAAGTTGGAAACCTAAACCAGAAACAGCAGCGCTAACTATACTTCCGCTAAAAAGAAAAAGAAAAAAAGAAACAGCAAAGCTAAAAAGATAGGCGAGAAACAGACATTTGAGTTGCTTTTGGTGGCTTTTTGTTTGTTTTCTGTTTTGAGTCTTGTGAATTCACACATTTTGATTTTTGCTATTGAAACGATTCCTGAATGTTCTTGTTCAATTCTTGATCCTCATGAACGAGCTTTTCTCCAGGTCTAAGCAACTGAGCTAGAATTGAGGATTGAAAAGGTTAGGAAAGTTTGAGTGAAAAAAATCAATTCAAACAAATATATATATAAATCTCATACTGTATGTATATATATGTATGTACATATATACATATGTACTCTATGTACATATATAGTTTGATACATTTTTTGTAAAGCTTAAAAATAAGCAAACATAAATAGCACATATGGGGTAAAACTCTATAAATAAAAATGGAAGGACAAATATAAAACTAAGACACAGTTATCTCTGGGGGAATATAGGAGGCTAGTATTAGATGAGAGAAACACACTGGAATTTCACTGGTATTTGGTAATAGTTTAGTTGTCAACTGGGTGGTGGGTTCATGACTGTTCAATTCATTCATAATTTATAGATTAACTACAAAAAGTTTTGAAAATAGGAATTTTTTAAAACAACTCAGAGGTGAGCAAATACCTCTACTTTCAATAGCTAACAAGCCTTAATGGGCTACAACTCTATCCACTGACTGAAGAAATATTTATATTGTCTAGGTGTGTTCATTTCATTTGAATTCCGATGTCCCTCCAATCAAAAAGGAAACTCTCTGTGGCAGAGAGACCTGGAGATGATGCCCAGGGATCCCCATCTCCTGGTGGTCGTGCTTTGTGTATTTCCCTCCACTGGAATGTGGCTGTGGCCTGTGACTTGTTTTAAACCAACTGAATAAAGGATGTCACCCTTATAATTAATTTAGGTTATGTAGCAAAGGTGGTAGGATGTCACTCCCATGATGACATCATGTCATAAGATTCTGCCTTGCTAGCAAATCAGAGCTACAGATTGTCCTTGCAGGCTTGACGAAATAAGCAGTCCTGTTAGGGAGACCGTGTGACAAAGAACTGTGGGCTGACAAAGAGCTGTAGGACCTAGAGGAACCTCCAGCTGACAGCCAGCAAAAAGCCGGAGCCCTCTGTGAGGTAACTAAGGAGGAAATGAATCCTGCCAATAAACTGCATGGGCTTGGAAATAGAGTCTTCCCCACTCAAGTCTCCAGATGAGAATTCAGCCCGTCCAATACCTTGATTGCAGACCTGTGAGATTCAGCTAAACTGTGCCAAGAGTCTTGACTCATGAAAACTGTGAGCTAATAAATAACAAATGTGGATTGTTTTGAGTTGCTAAGTTTGTGGTCATTTGTTATGCAACAATAGATAACTAATGCACATCCTTTAAACATAAGCATATGTTTAAAGATAACCATAAACATAACTATGTGATTCATTTCTGTACACAGTCACAAACTTTGCTTTTGGAGGTCATTATAATGTTATTTCTAATGTCATTCATATGATCATTTTTATAAAGCTATCAAACCTACAGAAGACATTTTCTTTTTGGCTCAAGTTATTGACAGCTCACTTCTTGAGATATAAAAATTGATAAGCCTTATTATTTCTACTTTAAGTGGCATAATACTAGTTGCCTTTCCCAATAGACATTTAATTATCATTTTAGTTTCATGTGGCAGTGAGTACTAAATTTAAACATGGTTACAGAACAGTTTTTTGGGTTTTTTTTTTTTAGTTTAGTTTATAATTTCAAACTAAACTTGAGGCTTTGGCTTTGTATTAAGAGAATATTAAAGAAATTGAAATTTCTCCTAGGCTGACTATTTTGATTGATTTAAAACTGAAGGTGATCATAAGAAAAAAAATTGGAGATGTAACTAGTCAGTTTTATCAAATAGATTAAAAAATCATAAAAGAATAATTCTTGTAGTGAGAAGATAAAACTTACTGAATACTACTTAAAAACTGTCCTGTGATTCAATATAAATAAAATTTTCTATTTTGAGGCTGTCTGTTTTATACTCAACCCTCCCTCCTTACCTCAGGCTATAGGGTTTGAATGAGTCTTGAAGTGAATGGCGAAGCCTCAAACCAACATGGGGAATAAAAGAACTTAGAGAGATATGGGGGAAAAGTAAATAATGTCACCATGTCCTGATGATATTGTTCAAGAGTCCTGAGTCACATGGTCAGAACCCAAGTGTATTCCTGAAATAAAATGGCAGCCTCAGCTGGTTCATGACAGATAACTATCTCTCTCTGGTGCAAACTGTGTTAGAAGGTGATCTCAGAAAACAATGGTATCAGTTCATTAAGACAGCATTTGGAGGATTGCATTAAATGAAATACATTACAGTAAGTGAAATCAGGTGGACATAGAGCTCTATTAGAAAGCTGTCAAGTATCCAAAAGAAAAAGGTTAAAAAATTTATTCCTGGGTCACTATTACAGCCATGAAGGTGAGCTGTTCACATGTCCTTTCCAAAGAGGGTAGGTTGTGAGAAGTTTAGGCAGCTGAATCCCCAGCACCAAGGTCTGTCTCAGATTTCCCGTCAAGGCAGCCTCCAGCGGTGACTGAGCACGGTGTGGACCCAAGGGCTCACCCTTTCTGGTCATCCTGGCTTCTCCACTACGGGCGAGCTTTGCATTGAGATTCCCTGGTGGGCTAGCTGGGATTTTTCCAGAGCTGCACTGGGGTCTCAGGGTCTTCCTACCCTGTCCTTCTTCCATCCCCCTCCATTTATAGGTGTGAGGCCAGAATCATGGTCAGAAGTCTTTCCCTGGTAACTTTTGCCTTGTTTCATTTTTTTTTCCCTCAGAGGCATCACCTCCAAAAACATTCCTGCACATCCATTTTCCTTTTGGCACCAGTTTCTCAGAGACCCAGAGCTGTCACTTGGGAGATGGTAACTGACCTTTATGAAATAAAGGACTTGAAACTTTTTCCCCTTTTTGGTGGAGAGGGCAGAGAGAGACAGAGCATGCACATATGAAAGCCTCTTTAGAATCAGCTCAAAGAAGAGACTGAAAAGTGTCAATAACTAATAATTTCCCTAATCAGTACGAAACACAGTTACTGCAACAGAAGTCGTTTCCTTGCTTGCAAAAAGCTACTTGCAGAAAGTTAGCTGGCATCAAAAACTGTTCCCTCTGATTGGGCAGAGAGATTACAAGTCCCTGTAGCTACTTGGCTAAAGAAAATGGCTTTCCAGGTATTTGTGACATTCCCGTACACTGTACAGTGTAACAAAACTAGCTGCCTCCTCTTTATTATTGTTATGAATTTAGATGATATGCCACTGGCTCAGGTCAGAAAATTCTCCACTTTTTGCTTTGGGAATTAACCAACTTCCTATGGATTATTTACTTGTTTAATAGACCCTCAGAAGTTAACTAACTGTTCAGAGACTAATTACCGATGCATGGTTGCCATAGGTTTCCTGAAAAAGATAAGGTCTGTAATATTATGAGTCTGTGATTAAACGATAAATAGGAGGAAAAAAGACTGCATCTCCTGTGTGGACTGTGTGGTATTTGAGGGTAGGGACTGATCCTATTTATGTCCAGCTTTTGAGGGTACTTAGGACTGGTAGGCAATTGTGAAATGCTTCCTAAATTCAACTGAAATCAAATTTTCCGTTATTCTGTGCCAGTGAATTCAGGCACAAAATTACGCCATTGCACTAAATGTCACTGACATTGATGGCCAATATTGCGACGGGAATTGGACGGGAACGTTTAGAGCTGAAAGTCAACGTGTATTATTTGAAAGATCTCTCGTTTTCACGTTGTCAGGACCTTCCAGGAGTGTATGGAGTTGTGTGTAACTAAAATAGGAGACAGCCTTCACTGTTCCGGCCCGGACTGCAGCTGTTTGGGATTACACCTAAATTGCTTTGCGGCTGCTATTTTTATCAGCCTGCTGAAAGGATTTTTGTAAATGCTGGCAGAGAGCCTAACTTAAAGGGGTTAAGCTTCTAAGCTGCTGTGATCTACAGTCGGTTAGAAGTGACAAATTGTAAGCAAAAGATAATCTTCTCCACTTACAGAAATGCCAGCCCAAATATCATCTGTGGAAAGACTTCAGCAGCTTTAATATATTCATGGTAGAGAAGCAGAATTTAAAAATAGGCATTCGTGGATCTTTTAAGTCCCTGCTGCTTCATAGATTTTAACTCTGCTGCTTAGCAAGTCTTTTCGGCTGTGGCCTGATGGTTTACGTGGAGACTCTGCTTTGACAGAGATTTACAGAAAGCTTGTACACAGAGAAAGCTAATACCCAGTCTCTCAACTCCACGCAGCTTCCACATGAGGAAACCACAGCTTGTGGGGCAAGGGACCTTGAATCCATTAGGAAAGTTTTAAGCTGCATGTAACAGAACACTCTACAAAAAGTGGCTTTCAAAGAGAAAAATTTTAAGTTACATACAAAGTATGGAGGATGCTTTTTATTTTGAGAACAACATCTAAATTATATCAGGGATGTGGGTCTTTTTAGTTCGTCTCTAATTCTACCCTCATGGGCACAAAATGGCAGCTGCAGCTCCGAGCAAGCAGGATATCACCACATCACATCCCAAACAGGAAGGGAGAAAGGCAAGTAGAAAAGAGGTTCTCCTTTTGTCAAGAAGTGAAATCCTTTTTAGATTTCCCAAGTAGCCTCTCTCTTTATGATGTCCAAGTAGTTAAATCAAACAATGTGGCCATCTCTGTGTACAAGAGCAGCTGGGAAAGTTAGGAGATGACTACGAGGAATGAGATACATCGTTATAACTGGCTTGCGTAAAGCGTGTTTAATTCCATGGGATTGGATGCACTTTTTATTTTGAAGAAATTTGAGGATCGGTTGCAAGGAAAACAGAGAAAAAGCTATAGGATAGCCTTGAAAAATGTTTGCAGACTCCTAGTCAGTCCTATGATGGTCCTCATTGGAAGGATAGCCAGGTGAATTTCTTCACCTCTCTTTAAATATCCCCATGCTCATTCTTGTTCAATATAAAAGGACCAACAAAAGCAAAATTAAAACTAGTAAAAGTTAGCAGCAAACACACTTAAACATTTTCCATGATCTTATCACTGAAAAAAGAATGTGTTCAGATTGCAAATTACTCTTAACTTGCTCATATTATCTTTACACAATTATAATCTTAAAGTCTTGTATTCTTTTGCATTTTGCTGTTTTCATTTGTCATAAATGTTTTCCCTTTTTCCCAATTTCTGTCCCAATTAATAATCTTTACTCCCTAGCTCCCTAGTTTTTCATCTACTGTTGGCCCCAAGTCTATGTAACAACTTTCCTATTATTGGAAGTCAGTGCAGCGTAGAAAGCAAGCCACCCACCTGATCAGGAGCTAAAGTGTAATCCCACCTGGTCTGAAATTCCACATACACCGCTCACAATTGGGTGACCTTTGAAAGTTACGTAACTTTCCTGAACTACAGCTTTCACATCCGAAGAATAAAGTTAATAGTCAGATTGTAAAGTTAATAATACTTAACTATTTTTTATAGTTAATATTAAGTATATATTTATTAATTTAATTAAGTGATGTTAATAATAACTAAACAAGATACTTCCTGTAAACTGCTTAGCACGGATCTTACTATGAAATCCAACATGGTAGTCACACATGGCTACTTAAATTTAACTTTAAATTAATCAAAATGAAATAAAATTAAATCAGAAGTGGCTAGTGGTTACCATATTTAACAGTGCAGGTAAAGGGCATTTACATTGTCACGGACCATTTTATTGGACAGCACTGGTGAGAATACACTAAGAGCTCAGTAAGTACCTGTGCATTTACGTTTTCCTTCTTCTGAAAGTCCTTGGGAAAATATCTCAAGAGGTGTGGTTTCTGAGTCAAAGAATATGGGCTTACTTCTGGCCAACCTCAGAACGTGTAAAATCATCATATTTATATTTATAAAGTAGAACTGAAAACCTGTCAAAATGCCTTCACAAGTATTTCCACCCTCTGCAAGCAGTCTTTTATACTTTTTTTGCTTTAATTTTTAAAAAATTTTTACTGAAGTACCGTCAGTTACAATGGGTCAATTTCTGGGGTACAGGACAGTGTCCCAGTCATGCAGATACATACATATGTTCATTTTCATATTCTGTTTCATTAAAGAGCCTCATACTTTTAATTACTGAACCACTAGTTTAGCATAATGATGTCACATAGCACACACTCAATAAACACAGTTGTTGAGTGAATAAATGACTGAATGAATGATACGACAACCCAATGAAGTATCTAAGAAAGAGCCTTTCCACTTTACAGGTAGTGTTGAATTATTCAATGAGTGATCAACAAATTTCAAACCAGAGCTCAGTTGTCTAGGCTTCTTTTTTATTCCATAATGTCATTAACAGACATTCCAAAGCAGAATTATGGAGAAAACAGTATTGTTTCTAAAGATACAGAAACTTCCATCTCTATTCTGTGACAAATGACTGAAATTAGTGCTTAGAGCAGTATATGTGTATACATATATATATACACACACATACATATATAACATAATGTATCTATGAGCTCTTTATATTTAGTCTTGTATCTAAAATAATACTCAATGATATTAATATTCTATCTTGGTCAGGAGACCTGAGATGCTAAATACTGCTCAAAGCATATCCACACCTTTGAAGATCATGGGGGTAATTGGCAAACAAAAAACAATCACAGTGGAAATTAAGCGCTGATTTTATTGTTGACTGTGCTAATGCCTGTAATTGTAATGCACAGCTTTCTGTAAAAGTGAGCTGGAATTTGTGATCTCAAAGCCTATAAGGGTATCTCCCCCTTCGTGTGTCTAAATTTTGCCATAAGTCAGCTTTCAGAGGCTGACTGATTACCAAGTGACAATACATTTCCAGATGGACAGCCTCAGCTCTCTTAACTGATCTTGTAGCACAAATGGAAGATCCCGAAAGTGGTCTGCAGGGTGATCCCTGGCCTCCCTCAGAGAAGGCCCTGGAATGGCTTCCTGCATCAGCATCAGGGGACAAGAGGAAGGAAAGAGAACACAGGAGGATTACATCCACGTCTACGTGCAAGACCTTTTAAGGCACGGTCATGCTTCCCATCAGTGAAATGGACTAATTAGAGGTCCAAAGTATGACTCGGTGCAGTGAGCTGCTTCTTTATTGCGAAGAAACTGACAGTGGCAGGTAACGTGGAGAAGTGAGTCCTCCCTCTTCCACACCACCATCCAGGGACCAGCTGCCCCTTTTTTGAGGGGAGGGGAGAGGCAGGTAATTAGGTTTATTTACTTATTTATTTATTTATTTTCAGAGGAGGTGCTGGGGATTGAACCCAGGACCTTGTGCATGCTAAGCACATGCTCTACCACTGAGCTGTACCCTCTCCCTTTGTTTGGTCTTTTTTTTTTTTTAAGTGGCGGTACTAGGTTTTGAACCTAGGACCTTGCCAGCCGCCTCTTCTTGATCTCCTCGTGAGATTTTATATTTAATTCTATTACAGAGTGTGCTTAACTTTGCTTAAACAACAATATGCATCTAAAAGTATCTTTCTGAAGTGTTTTTCAGTGATCAGGGGAAAAAGTGTTTTTGTTTTTTTTTTAATGTCAATATTATACGGATTCAGCTGTAGATTGGATATTTGTGTCTTCTCCAAAGTCATATGTTGAAACCTAACCTCCAATGTGATGGTATTTGGAGGCGACGGCTTTAGGAGGTGATTCAGTCATGAGGGCACAGGACCCCCATGAATGGAATTAGTGTCCTTTATAAAAGAAACTCAGAGGGTTCCCTTGCCCATCTGCCCTATAAGGGACACAGTGAGCAGGGAGCTGTGTGCATTCTGGAAGAGGTCTCTCATCAGAACCCAGCTGTGTTTGTACCCTGATCTCGAATTCAAGCCCCCAAAACTGTGTGAAATACATTTCTGTTGTTCATAAGCCTACCCTATCCATGGTTGTTATAGCAGTGTGAACTGATGAAGACAGACTAGGACTAAAGTTAAGTAGAAATTGACAGAAACTATGTAAGCAGATGGTTAAGTCCCATATGTACTGAATGGCGGTAGCCTTGTGACATATAAGAGACCCAGAGAAAGAAGAATCATGACACATCACTCAGTAAAATCGTGTGGATGTTGGGTGATCTGTGTATTTGTGTCATATGTCATCCCAAGAGAAATAATTCATTTTCTGGTTCCTATGCTATTTCTGGATGTGGCAAAACAAAGCCACCTTCTTTCTGAAGGGGTCTTCAAAGACTAAAAATAGCTCTTCTATTCTACAATTGGAAGATGGTTTTTATTTTATCTTCAACCCATTGCTCATTGATGTATGGGCAAATTTAAACATACACTGTGAGCTAACTGTTCTGTGTTGATGTATGTTAACATTTATATCATATATTTAATGCTTTTAAATCAGACAAAACAGTGAGGATCAATTTGATCTTGGTCACTTTCCTCTCAAAATTGTAGAAATAGAATACCAATTAAAAAATGATAAAAATTGACCAAAATTTTCTAAAGAACCAAGAAGCTGTTGGGGATCATGATCACAAAAAATTGCAGTAAATCCCAATTCTTCTGTTCATAGAATTCTGTACACGAGCCTAAATTAGGAAATATATCCAGGCTTTTAATTTAAAATTATAGAGTTGGGTGACCATTATCTATTATAGATTATTTTTGTCTAGCCCCATAGTTTTTTATAAAAATGATGCTGGCATAGCATTGATTTTGTTAATCATTGGATGACATCTATCAAATTATGAGACATAACACTTCTGTTTGTAAATGACTGTATCAAGCACAAAATAAAACAGTTCTGTGCAGTTAATAGTCAAGGGTTATGAAAACCTTGAAAATCAAGGACACGTGCGTGGAGGCGTACATTGTGCAGCAGTGTAACGTGCAGTGAGGGTGGAGAGAGAAAGCTGCTATCGATCGGAAACCTACCGTGTCCTAGGATGGTGCTGGGTACTCCACACTTACTCTTTTATTCTCTGAATACTCCTCATTCATTATATTTGAGGGGCTAATCCATCCAAATACAGCAGTATTTTGTCATGAGAAACACTCTGATTCAGCCCTCTTGGTGGCGTTAAGAGCGACGCACACTTCATCTTTTGGCAACGCCTTCCGTTTTCGAAGTTAGTATAGATGAATATAAATGCTGCTTAACTGCACACAAATCTTTTAGTCCCAGGGGGAGACTGAAATTAGCATATCTAGTAAGCATCCTTCATTTAAGAAAAACAATTTTTGTGTGCGGTTTCTGGATAAAAGCGTGTCTGTTTGCATTCATGCAAATGCATTGTCACAGTATATTAAAATTAATACCTTATGTGATTTCAAATGTAGTGTGTACGGAGGTGCATTAATCTGCTAGGGTTGCCGTGACAAGATACCACAGACTGGGTGGCTTTGCAACAGAAATGTATCTTCTCACTCTTCTAGAGGCTGGAAGTTCTAGATCAAGGTAGCAGCTGATTCAGTTTCCGATGAGACCTCTCTTCTGTCTTGCTAATGGTTGCTCTCTTGCTGGTCCTCACATGTCGTCATCTCTCTTCTGTAAAGAGAAAGATCTCTGGAGAGAAGGACACAGCTCAGTGGTAGAGTGTGAGCTTAGCATGCACAAGTTCCTGGGTTCAATCCCCAGTGCCTCCATTAAAACAAATAAATTAAATAAAAACCTAATTACCTCACTGACACCCTCCCCCACCAAAAGACTGATTAAATAAAATTTAAAAAAGAATTTTTATTTAAGAAGCGTGAATCTGTTTTTCAGGATATCAAAATGCTGTGTGTAGAAATTAGGCAGAAGCCCATGTTTGGGCAGACAGGTGTAAGCAGGTAGAAAAACGGAAGCTAGATTACCTGGGCTCAAAGGCAAAACGTGGAATCAGGACTGAGGGGCCTGAGACAGACACTGGCAAAGGCAATATTCATACTAGAAACTAAAGACACAGAGCTGTCGTATGAGGCTAGGGGGTGATTTTTCACAGAATGATAATAATGCCATATATTTAGCACTTTCATGGGTCAGACATCCCGGCCCATGCATTTTATTTTATTGTATTATTTTTTCTTTTTATTGAAGTATAGGCAATTTACAATGTTGTGTCAGTTTCTGGTGCACAGCATCATGTTTCAGTCATACATATACACGCATATATTCCTTTTCATAATCTTTATCATTATAGGTTACTACAGGATATTGGATATAGTTCCCGGTGCTATAGAGTAGGACCTTTTTGTTTATCTATTTTATATATAGTAGTTAGTATTTTGAGAAACAGAGAAGCTGATGTTTTCATCAGAAGTTTTGCAAAACAGCCAGTAAGACTCAAAGTGGCTAATGTGCCCAAAGTCACAAAGTGTTTCAGCTGGAATTCAATCCAAGTCTGTTCCAAAGACAGCTTCTATTCCTTATATTATCAATAATAAACTGAAGGTGATTATATATACACACATACACACACACACACATACATATGTGTATGTGACAATAATAAATATACTTAACCACAACAGCTGTGACACAAACTATAAAGAATCAACAACTCAAATCAGAGATGATTTGACGGAGAAGCCATTCAGTTCTGAGGCCATTCTGCTGAGACAGTGCATATATTTTGGCTTCCTTTTCCTCTTTTTAATCAGCCGAGGAATTTACTTGGAAGCAAAAACCTTGGTTTCTTAATGACTCTAACCCACCTGAAGCCATCGTTTCTGTTTATTACATCATAATCATCTCTCCTTGCCACCAACTGTACATTCCCAAGGAGGAAATTATGATTTCAAGCGAAGACAGTGGAGCCGGAACAGATGCGCCGCTAAAAGAAAGACATCCTATTATCCTGAAAATGTTCGCCGTAATGAAGAACAAGGGAAAAGAGATCAGAAGGTATTGTCATATTTCAAAATAGTGTCTGCTCTAGCAGTGGGGTTCTATTTAAACAGAAGGATCTGCCAAGCTTTCCGTGCGCCCTTCATAGCACTTTACTCTTGGCACTTCATATTCTAGAGGAAATGCAAAAAATTAGAGGAGAAAAACAAACTCCCTCTGCAGCATTTCTGGGATATCTTTCACTGTAGCCTTTGCAACATTTTTCTCTATTCTGATTTTCTTTAGTCACGGCACAGAGGTTGACTCTACTTCCACTATGACATCTCTGTTTGGTTCTGGCTCCCTGATTCCCAAGACTGCTGCTGGATTTGCACCACCTGGTTCTTTAGAGGTCTTCATGAAATATCGGTGTCTTTTAACCCCAGGGAAGGAGACATTGACAGAAGGGAAGACTGGAATGACTCACACTATTTTTGAAAATAGATGTTTGGTCCCACCCACTCATTCATTAAAGCGGATCCCATTCACTTAATATCGTCACTTAATATCAGACGTTGGATAGGCTAAAACTACAGAGATTATAGACCTGTTACAGAAACTCCAAGTGGCCATAGGAGAGTGAGGGAGACAGATAAGGTGACAGACAATCTTGGAACAGTGTGACCAATGCTAGGACAGAGGTATTCACCATGTTCGATGGAAGCTCCTTGTAAACACAGACTAAGGGGCAGATCAGGCCAACATGGGAAGACGGAAAATGAGCTAAAACAGTGTCGCAGAGCTCAGAGGTGACACCAAGCATGGGAGGTTAGGGGCAGAGCCAAGTACTAGGATCAACACGCTGAGGCTGTTACCTATGGGAGAGGCAGGTGAGGATGGCCCGTGGGGCACGTCGGGACCGCAGGACCAAAGGAACTTCTTAATCAGTGTTCAAGTACACGGATGCTTTTCTTATCTCTACAATCACCCTCAGAACATTCCTGAACTAAGCCTGCTGCTGATGTTTCCAGAACCTCTTGGAAGCCCAAAGAAAACCCACTTGTTTCCGTCTCCAGGAGCTGCCCTCTTATCTCCCTTTGAACTTCCTAAGTTTGGGATACCTGGTGCTACTTCAATGACAATAGAAAATTCCTGTTATTTACTTTTTCCATTTCCCCCTGTGCACTTAATCCTTTCTCATTGGCTTAGTGAGTTAACTTGGTTTAACTCAAAGTCAAACTCCTCAGTAACGTTATTATACCTGCAAAATCCCTGGACTGATGTACCA
The DNA here is from genome assembly GCF_009834535.1 of Camelus ferus. Taxonomy (NCBI): domain Eukaryota; kingdom Metazoa; phylum Chordata; class Mammalia; order Artiodactyla; family Camelidae; genus Camelus; species Camelus ferus. Next base: position 115,664,268 of record NC_045696.1, on the reverse strand, counting down.
TCTACATACTCTGCCCACATTTGGGAAAAAGGATTCTATGGGGTGTGAACCCCCAGGAGGCAGGGATCTCAGGGCTGTCTTAGAATTCTGCCCACCACGTCGGCCATCACACTGTCTCAACACATATTTGTCCACTGAATGAAGATACTTTGTACTTTATAACCAAATTGTATAAATAATACTTCAAAATTTTGTCTCCTCCCTGAGCAAAAGCTCATTTGGTCCTCCAGCTCCCTGTAGGTCTCTCTCCCTTTACTGCTTATAAATTATAACGACTATAGTTATTTGAGCTTTTTCAGCAGTGTCTCCAGCTCCTGTCACATGTGGAACTTTTCAAGGATCTGAACAGTCTTGGGTCCTGGAGGTGATACAGAGCACACTTGTTGAGGTGTGTGATTTCTTTCGTTGTGATGTTTCTCAGAACTTAGAGCTGATCTGTTGTAGGAATAATCTCATGACTATTCTAAGAAGAAGAAAACAGTCTACTCTCTTTAAATATTTCCCTTGGGGAAGCAATTAAGGACCTATCTCTGGTTGCAAACATTTCTTGCTTTTCCCTGGACACCGATGGACAAGTGTTTTTCTTTTCTTTTCTTTCCTTTTTTATTTTTGGTAGAAACATACATATGAAAAAAGCAAGCATAAGTGAATTCTCAAGTGTGTGTGGACTTTTCAGGTCCAGCTCCTGATTGAAAACCTACAAATACTAACCTGCAAAACTTGTCTTGTCTTACAAACATGAAATAAAGGTCATGAACTATTTATTATCCACAGTGTTTCAAATATGAAAAAATATATTGATACTTAGTAGCACCAGGGAGTTTCAGATACTGTGTAGGAGTTTCTCTAATGCTTTCTCATAATAAACACATAAAATAAAAGCATAATATTTACAAAGATTAAATTTTATTAAAATCTACACAAAGGGAGACAAGAAAAGACAACAAAGTTAACTGTGCTTCTGTTATATATGTCTTTAGAAATGTGAATGTAAGTAAAAGAAAAAAACACAGTTACTCTAACACCAGTTTCCCCAAATTTGGAGTACAGAGCAGTTTCACGTGCCCATCTAGCTCAGAGAGTGATGATTACATAAAGGGACAGAGACAAGGTGTGAAATTATAGCATGGTTCTAGTCAACTACCTGACTACTTCAAAATGAAATAAATGATGTTGGTTACATCTCCATTAATATTTATTACTTAAAATTGATAACAAATGTTAACCTAAATTGCTTAGAATAGAAATGGCAATGTTTGGTATAACTTATTTTTAATTATAAATTAAATATTAGGGGAAACTTCTAATTCTGTGAATGCTGCAGAAATCTTCTGAGTAGCTACTTCATAATAAAGAGTCATGAATGAAGAGGTGCTTGGGTATATAAAGAACAAGTAAACCAACCTGATTTAGTTGCTTCTGTTGATGGAATAAACACATAATGGGAGGAAAGAGTATGTTATGTAGTTTGAATTTGGATTCTGTGAAATTTCTTAATACCAGGTTCAAGACTTTTTGACTTAAAAGAATGGATGCAATTTGGGCTCAATTTTTTTTTTTTCCATACTACACTTGGGCAAACAACTCAACATCAAGACTGCTTTGTGATTCAAATGGGGTTGTGTTTAACACGGGTAGCATTCTATTACAATGACCGGGAAGGGAAAAGAAAAGAGATGCCCAAGGAATGATAATACATTGAAAGATGCTCTGCGTTAGAGATAAAAACATACCAGAGGCATGAGCAAGGACGGGCAAATCAAGAGTCACCTCAGAGAGAGTATTTCGTTCTGACAGTGGGAACTAGGTGGAATGAGGTATGGGAGTCTCAGAGAAGCAGTGCTCTGAGATAATCACAAATACAGCTCTCCCTACTGGTTTGACCGCCTTCTCCACAATTCTCTTTCTTTCTACAAGACTCCCTCATCATTTTTAAATTGATTTCTGCATAAGACCACGAAACCCTAAGTACACTCCAAATTAGGAAGCCCTTTCTCAGTAAAAGTATCGGCTACTTAAATACAGGAAGTATAATAGTTGCTTTTTGCTAACGTTTTCTTCCAGTTAATTATAGTCTTGGGATAAAACAACGATACATTCAGACACACACTCATAAATACACAAACACATTCACAACACAATCCCAAACATTCTTGTAGATGGAAAAAAGCCATCATTTTTTGGTTCGTGGTATTTTTTCTTATTTTAAATTTCTCTTAAGATTATCGTTATTTTTCTGTCATGTAGACAGAAACCAAACACCATTTTTTGACCCAAACTGTAAAAAATAAGTAGAAACAAAGAAGGCGATATTTTGTGATGTCCTTGGGCTTTCCCTGTGCAACATAAATACATTATGGGAGGGAGTCACAGAGGACTGATTAACAAAGAAATACTTGCAGTGCTGGATCTGCATAGTATCAGATGACTTAATGGTGAACTGTGGAGCCACACATGGAAAGAATACAACAAGCTGAAATAAATAAACCTTAAGGAGAGGAAGGAATCACTTTCTTTCTGGGAAACAAAGCAAGGAATAATAAGCTAAAGTTAAGCAAAAGAAGAATGTACTTTGAAAAATCACAGAAATTGATCTGGCCACAGTGATGACTTGCCAAGGGAAGAAACTGCAAATTTCTTCAATGGTTTCATCCCCAGTGGATTTTTTTTTAAACCAGAGGCGATAACATACAGCAAAGTATATTAACATGAACAACGAGCTGGCAGAAAGATAGAGTCAGAAAACTCTTAGGTCATTTTCATTATTATTCATCAGTTTTCAAAAATGCATTTGATATCTTAAAAGGTCTTGGAGTTTATGAACACATTTTTTCTGCCGTATTCTAAGCCAAAAAATATAAAGTAAAAGAGATCTTTAAAAAAAAAAAAAAAAAAAAACCTGTCCCCTGAAAGCAATTTCAACCATTTTCTCAGCAAGTTGAACCTTTAGAAATGTCTTGGGGGGAAATTAATAAAGTATCGTTAAGATTTGTGTGATACTGAGACATTCTTGGCTCCAAAATTAGAGCTTAGAGCCCTGAAAAGCTCAATTTCCAAATTACCTTCTGTGAGCATTTTTAACCTCTATCTTTCATGTAGCGTATCCTGTCACCAAAAAACAACAATCAACAAAAACCCTATTCTCTCCTTTCTTGCTCACACACCACGTGTTTTCTGGACCCCATGCCTTTACTCATGTAAGTTTCAGTCTATTTCTACACACCCAGCCACACCCTACTCTCACCCCGAGCATTCTCCAACACCCCATTGATTTCTCTCCTGATAAAGTCCCAGAGACCTTTGTTCAAACCTCTTTTCTCGTATGCTCAATCTTGTGTTTTAATTATTTGTGTGCTTAACTTATTTCGACCATAAGTGTGGTTTCCCAAACCTAAATCTTTAGCCCCTTAGGACAAGTGGAATTACTGAAGGGGGCCCATAAATTGTGCATGTGTATTTTTTTCAATTCATAGGATAGTAAAAACATAGCCATGGTTGTGGGAGGAAGTGTAAAATATTTAGTCTAAGAGGAGGCAGCGAATTACAGCTTGTGGACCAAATCCCAGCCTGCGGGCTCTATTTATAAATAAAATTTTATTAGAACACAGTCACACATATTCATTTACGTATTGTTTATAGTTGCTTTCATGTGACAACAGCAAAACTGAGTGATTGCAACAGAGACCATATGGCTTACAGAGGCTGAAATATTTATTATTTGACTGTTTACAGGATAATTTGGTCTAGAATATAAAATTTTTTTTTTTGAGGACAATGGTAATATCTTAGAAATATTTATAGCACCCCCTATTCACAGCTTAGAGAAACTACTCAAACTCTGGAGATAAAAACCAGGAATTATTATTTGTATATATAAGTATTCTTAATACAGAGCACTATTTGGAATATTTTAAGAATTTACATATATGGTGTCATTTTGGACCTACATTTCATACTGCAAATCTTTTTTTTTTTTTTCCTTTTCACTCAACATTCTATTTTTGTGATTCACTCATTTGGTGTTTCATCAGATGACTAGATGGTTTAACTATTTTCCTATCGATGGACATCCTGTTGTCCCCAGTATTCCTGTTACAGATGGTACCTGAATGTGAATATCTTGGTCCCATTCATGAGATTTTCTTTAAAGTCTAGAAATTGAAAAGAGAAATATCGGACAATACACTAACTTCCTACTGTTGCCACAGCAAGTTAACCACAAACGGTAGGTTTAAACAACACAAATGTATTATCTTAGGGTTCTGGAGATCAGGGTCTGAAATGTCACCACCCAAAATCAAGGTGTCGGCAGGACCATATCTCATCCAGAAGCTCTAGGGGAGAATCCAACTGCTTTTGCCTTTTCCAGCTTCTGGAGGTGGCCTCCATCCCTTGACTCGTGGCCCCCTCCTTGATCTTCAAAGCCAGCAATGCGACATCTTCACATCTCTCTGTGGCTTTACTCTCCTGCCTCCCTCCTAAGAGGACCCTTGTGATTATGTTGGGCCCCACACAGATAATCCAGGGTTATCTCCCCATCTCAAGATCTTTAACTTAATCACATCGCAAAGTCCCTTTTACCAGTAAAGGAAGATATTCCAGAAATTAGAATGTGGACAGCTTTGTGGGGGCGTTCGGCCTTCCCCAAGTATAAATATCATCACAGCTGTTAGATACTGTCAATGTCTTCTCCAGTGAGGTTACAGCAATTTAAATACTGCTTCCAGTGTTTCCATGTCTTCACCAGTGCCTGGCACTGTCAGCCTCTCTGGAAAGCATAAATTGTATATTTATTGTGCTTGCTTATATCTTTAAATTCTGACAATTTCAAACACACAGAACAGTTGCAAGGATACTAAAAGGGGCTCTTATATGTCACTTACCAAATTTACCAATTCTATCTTTTCTATGTTTCTAGTTTCTATTTTTCTATATTAATCTCTCTCTATATTCTGTATTTTTGCCCCACTGGATACTAAGTGGGAAATGTACTGCTAAACATTTCAGTTTAGGAACAATGATATTCTATTATTTAGCAATGATACAATTATATTAAGTCCAGAAATTTAGTATTGATTCATTTTTCTCCTCTGATTCCGAGTCACTATATAAATTCCATCAATTGCTCCAATAATATCCTTCATAGCTATTTTCCCTTAGCTCAAGATCCAATTGAGAATCACATAATGTATTCATCTACCATCTTTTGCTCTACTTTGTCATCTAGAAAATTTTCTCAGTCTGGTACTGTGAACTAGTACATACCCGCTATTACACAGAATGCTCTTCCATTTGGGTTTGTCTGGCGTTCCCTCGCTATTTCACTCAGGTTAGACGCATTTTGTCAAGAATTGTATTCTAGTGGGGGAGGAAGTCAACAAACATAGAAATACGTCATAAGGTTTCAAGAATAGATAAATACTTGACTAGAGCAGGGTAAGTGAAAGAGATTGATGGACTTTGGGAGTTATGAAAAGTTGACCATTTTCGCTCCATTTTGTAAATGAGAATTAAGACTGAGAAGTTAATACTTTCCCCCTTCTTTCTCCAAATCTCATGCCTCCTCCATGACCCAGCTCTGATGTGCCATCTACCCAATTCTCAGGTTAAAAGGGAAATGAATCTAAGTACATTACTCACAGTCTTACCCCCAATGCCTGAAACATAACAAAGCCTCAGTAATTATACATTGCCAGTGTTGTTATTTTTCTAAGCCATCCTCTTCTCCTATTATTCACTGCTGGGCTGAGCCAAGAGAATAAGAGAATTATTTTTCACATACATACTCCGAATTTTCCTTTGCAAAAATTCCTACAAGAGACAACCCGATAGAAATATTTCGTGTATTTATTCACAGGTTTTTCGAATGGTTTCTGCAGGTGGGACAGGGTCATGGAGGAAATATTCATAAGCGAAGGATGTACCCTCTAAAGAAAACCAAACAAGGCGGAAGTACTTTAAAATTGTGAACAAATGATCCAAATAATCATAACAGGTCATTTTTAATAACATGACGTTTCTTTCGAGCAGAGAATAGCGCTCAAGAGTCAGACTGGTTAATGGGAGGGGATATTTCCACTTTCTTGACATTGCTGTTTGAGTCATCACACTGCTATAAAGTAAAGTCCACTATCCCTAGTTACCTAAAATCATCCTGAATCCCTGTCATCACTTTCCAAGCCCTTCACCATCCAGACGGAAGCTTCCATTCCTGCTCACCTTCTTCCATGCTGTATTGCGTTGTAAACTTCATCACGTCGCATCACAGATGTTTCCACCTTCCAAGGAAGTTCCTCGCATCCCACACGTCCCTAAGAGCATGAATTCCATAAAAGCAGGGACAAGGAAACTGATTTTTGCAACACTGGTGCTTAACACAGAGTCAGGGGTTCAACAGATCAACTATAACTTCCAAGCTGCGTGAGTAAATGACTGAATGAATGTCCCTGTCAGGAGATCTTGACTGCTTAATACTTCTGTTCTTGTTTCTTAGCTCCGTTATTATCTTTACTGGAAATATGGACGCTGTCCCTCATCGTAATGCTGAATTGGCTCAGGTTTTTCCTATTTGGGGGGTTCACGGCATTGGCTTGACTGTCTCACGGTGGATGACGCTAAGGAAACTCTGAGCGGTAGGTGCCCATCTCCTGATCATCCACTCACCTTTGCTTTGGTACATTAGGACTTTAACAGCAACTGCCTGATGTGCAGGTAAAGTCAGCAAGAAATGAAATATAGGTCATTACACCGTGGTGTCAATGGAGCAGAGCAGCAAAATATAAATCACTGAAAAATGGGACAGATTCATGCCATTTTGCACTTTGAAGTCAGTCTGAGGACTTCGTGTGGCTGAGAGGTCCCGGGGTCCACGTTAGGGAGGTGCGGAGAAAACCGTGCTCCTGTAAGGCTCAACCTGACACCAGCAGCTCTAAACTCTCGCAGAGGGAAGTGAAGATTGCGTGTTTTCCCCCTCTGCTTTGCAATTGTCTCTCTTTCATGTGCGTACATTATAGTTTGTGACCTTAAGTCTGGGACCTGGGTTCTCCAAACCTCAGCTGCTTAATTGAAAAAAAATGAAAATAACATCTATTCTACCTCTTTGGCATGATTTATTTTTTAATCATTAAATAAAATATGCAGAAGGGTTTGGGTAATGGGCTTCGTCAGTGCCCCACCCTTAACTCTTCCAGTGTTTGCTGACCAAGACTCTACTTCCAGTAGCTTGAGCTCTGCAGATACTGGATTTGTTTGTTTGTTTGTTTTTTGTTTTTGCTGGAGTGTGGAAACCCCTCTCCACACAGAACAGGTGGAGTGCTGAGGAATTAACACCTCCAGAAGCGACTCTCCACCATGGGTTCTCCAGAATTAGTACATAAATATTCTGGTTGCATAATGCTTCATGCTGGAGAATTATGATGTGTGTGTTTTGTATTAATTTCCAGAGTCCACACAGGATTTAGCTCAAGTTACACCATGACAGCTGGTTTAATTGCACATCTTCCATTGGCTGCTTTCCATTCCTTTTATCCTGTCTCTACCTGTGTTGTCTGAACTTCCCAAATACACCACTTACAAATGAATCCGATCCTGGGATTGGTACCAAGGAGAACCCAAATAACAACCTGGATGTGGTGAAGGGCCACCTGAGTGGGAAATGATGTAACTATGTTGATAAATGAGAAACCTAAAGCTAAAAGAACCTTTTGTGCTTGGAGCTTTTCAGGGCATTTAAGGACAGGATCTTTGAACGGATCTGGGAGATAGATAGCCTGAGGGAGGTTTAGAAGCAGAGCATGGTGAGTGTCTAGCTGAGCCCAAGGGTTTGGCCTAAGGGCTGATCTTCAGACTTCAGCTCAGGAAAAAAGAAAAAAAAAAAAATCAAACCCAGTAATGAAGATGGTCTCCAGGTTCATGAATATATCTCAGACACAGAAGGAGTGGGAGCAAACTGCACCCCAGGCATAGTCCAATGTGTGGGGACATCCATAGCACCCTTCAGCCCTAAGGGGACATTAACTAGCTCACGCTGACTTAACTTCATAGACCATTTTTCTGCCACTTCTAGTGATTAATTTTCAAAATTGTCCCCCAAAAGAATTCTGAGAAGAAAATCAGTAATGGTAGTTGGGGATTATTACCATAGGGTAAAGTAAGAAGCCATGAGTTTATACTAACTAAAAACATGGAAACATTGAATATATAGTGGGGTAGGATTGATTCTTCCTCAAAGCAGGATTCCAAGTAATAAATTCAGAAGGAAAGAAAGAAATGTAAGCATTGTTTCAGTTAGGAATGTTGACTGAAATAAATGCACAGCCTAAAAGTTGAGAATTGTGTTTTATTTGACGGGAGGACTCGAGCCAGGATGACAGCCTCTCAGATGGCTCTGAGGGATTTCTCCGAAGAGGTAGGGGAGGAGCTGGGATATATAGGAGCTTTACAACAAAGATCAGGTAGCTGGAACATTAAAAGATGATTTATTAAGTAAAGAAAACCAGGCATCTCAAGTTAAAGAATTTAGCACTTTTCTATGTATGGGAGGAAGCAAACATTTGGGCTCATTGAATTCATTCCTTTGACAAGCACCTGGCCATCTAGGGCCAGGATCCTATCCTTTCTTAATTCTGAGTCTCCTCAGGGTGCACCACTGTGAGAGGCTGCAGAGGCTGGGCTGCAGGCCTGTCCTCACTGTGGGGTGGCGGCAGCCCCTGATGACTTGATGGCTTCAGCATTCTTTGTTTACTGATATGGTTTGCAGTATTTTTCATTCACAGGAATCATCTATGGATGGTAGACAAAATATGATGAGGAAAAAGACATTTGCATAGTTTCAGAGTATCTCCCCATAAGATACTAATTACAAAGAGGGAAACAGGAAGTTTACAGTGGAGGAATCTGGCAGATACCATACCGACTTCACCCACAATGAGACACACAGGCATCGTGAGACGGGGATAACCAAGACACACTGCGAAGACACAGCCTCACTTCCATGGCCTTCTCACCAAAAACAGCTAATCATCAGAAAACATTAGACTAAGTTAAACTGAGAAACAGTCTGCAAATGAACTCTCCAGTACACCTGAACCGTATCAGGATTATGAAAGAACTCTTCCAGATTGGGGGATAATAAAGGCCATGGCAACAAGTTTCACCCTCGTCCCACACTGGATCCTGGATCAGTACAAGAATGGTGGTGGGGCCACTGGCAAACTGGTCTGTAGATTTAAGTAATATATTGGGGTCTTTTTCCTTTTTTTTTTTAGAATTTTGTTTTGTTATTTATTTGTTTTGGAGGGGGAGGTAATTAGGTTTTGAAGCAGGATGGAAGGGGGCAGGGCACAGCCATTCAAGGAAGGCCACAGCAATTAACATCAAAATGGTGGAAGATTCAACCCCCAGGAGGCCTTGAGGCTCAGGATGGTGGGAGATTTAACTTCTAGCAGACCTTGAGCTTCATTGTACGCCCATTGTAATGTATTAACATGGTGAATAACACGCCCACAGGCACCATGGCAGTCCCAAGGCTAGCCACAGAAGGTCAAAGGGTGGGAAATGGCCAACTTCCTGGGAATCCCAGCCCCTTGCCCTTAGGCTGGTCCTTCCACTTATAGCATAAAAAGCCACCAAGCCCATAAAAACCAACAACACGGTGCCTCGAGGCCGCTCCTCTCTGTCCCTCTTCAGAGATGGCCCGCATTCTGTCTATGGAATGTGTACCTACTTTTAATCTGAGCACCCAACCCCCACACCTCATGGCCTTTCTCTTGCCTTTCAATGTATCTCTCTGAATAAATCTATTCAACTGTGGCTCACTCTTGAATTCTTTCCTGCAAGAAGCCAAGGACCCACACCTGGCGGGGCACATCGCAGGGGCTCAACCGAGACCTGGGACACAGCCCTCCTCACGCCCCACATCTGTTTTCCTGCATCAGTTTATTGATTATTTTTAGAGGAGGTACAGGGGCTTGAACCCGGGACTTTGTACATGCTACGCATGCACTCTACCACTCGAGCTATCCCTCCCCACTAAGTAATATATTGTATCAAGGTTCATTTTCTGATTTCGATCACTTCAACTGTAGTTATGTAAGATGTTACCATTTAGAGAACATGGGTAAAGGGTATAAGGAATTCTTCATACTAATTTTACAGTTCTTTTGAAGTCTAAACTATTTCAAAGCTACAACTGAAAAAAAAAAGTTATAAGATATGTGAATGAAAAATAGTGCAAAACATTTCTGTAAACAAAGAATGCTGAAGCCATCAAGTCAGCAGCGGCTGCTGCCACCCCCCAGTGAGGACAAGCCTGCAGCCCGGCCTCTGCAGCCTCTCACAGCGGTGCCCTCTGAGGGGACTCAGAATGAGAAAGGACAAGACACTGGCCCTAGATAGCTGCGTGCTTGTCGAAGGAATGAATTCAATGAGCCCAAATGTTTTCTTCCTCCCATACAGAGAAAAGCGCTAAATTCTTTAATTTGAGATGCCTGGTTTCCTTTACTTAACAAGTCATCTTTTAATGTTCCAGCTACCTGGTCTTTGTTGTAAAGCTCCTATATATCCCAGCTCCTCCTCTACCTCTTTGGAGCAGTCCCTCAGAGTGATCTAAGAGGCTGTCATCCCGGGCTCAAAGGGGTTCAAGTCCTCAGAAATGTCCACTAAATAAAGCATAACTCTCAACTTTTAGGCTGTGCATTTATTTCGGTCAACGGATATTACAGATACACTCACTCAAGGAGATTCAGACATTAATCAGAAACATGCCAACCCCAAAACTCAAAACTAAGGACCAAAGTTTAGAAACCATACACTTTAAATTAAACTTTGCTATTAAATCATGAGCTGTTTCATGAAAATACTGTGATGTTGTCATGCGCTTCTTTAAAAATCGCGCTTTATAGAAACTTCTGCTTTTCAAGGTGTTGTGTATACCTTGCCCAGGTCTCAGTCTGTCAATGACCAGTCTTGTGGCTGGACCAGCCCTTGTGGTTGTCATCATGATTGTAAGATGCCCTTCAGCAACAACAATTAGGAATCTTAAAAAAAAAAAAAAAAAAAAAAAAAAAAGGTTATTCCTTACAGGACCTGGAAATGACATGACACACAGCCAGGTTGAAAGTAGAGAAAGAGGGCACGTGGGCCTGGGGTTCTGCTTTTACTGGGGTCAAGGATGGCATTGTAGGTTTTGTGGGTTCACTCTTTATTGGTGAGTTCAAAGTAAGGGTGGGAATTTATAGAAGGGAAAGAGAGAGAGAAAAAAAAAAAAAAAAAGTAGCCCAAACCCAAATTGTCAGTTATCGAAAACAATAGACATCTCTAAAACAAAAGAGCCTCCTTGCGGGCAGGGGGCTGGATTCTTTTTGTAGTCCTGAGTCTGGCAATGTGTTCATTCTAATAGCCTTCTTTGAAGTGGGTGCTTCAGCCTTCAAACCTTAAGGCAGGCATTTGCATGGTAAAAAGATAAACCCAACTGTCAAGGCTTACACAGCACAAAGACTCAAAGCTTTTCTATCATCTCCACCACTTGGGTACCTATCACTGAATGTGTCTGTTGTCCATTTCCTTGTCTGAAAACAATGGCGACCACAATCACCTGGCCCTGAGATCTTGCAGGTAATTGTTACAAAGACAATCAGAACAATTACAGTGAAAATCCTCCTTGGAGCAGCCCGTCTCCCCTCTGTAGATCAGGCTGAATATAGCGGTCTGAATTGGATGTGAAGAAAAAAAAAAAAAAAAAAAAAAAAAGAAGACTAGTATTTTTCTCCTAAAAGTAAATTGTTTCAAAACATGGTTACCTTTTCAATAGGTTTCCCTTGGCTTGAAATTGGAATTTTTTTTTAACCTCAAACGTTCTCAGGTCTCAAGACGCTGCCTTTTAATTATATCAATTCTTGGTCTGGAGCCTTTCTTATTATTTGCTTAAATGTTATTGTTGGGACTTAAATTGATCTCTCTTGTTCAGTTTCAGGGTTAGCATTTACTGCAACAAAGGATGATTTTTTTGCTCCTGTTGCCTTGAGGACATGCACTGGAAACATGATGTTGTTCTCAGTGGGGATTCTCCTGATGAGAAGGTTTCCAACAAAGAACAAATTAATACTTGGCAGCAATCAATGGCGCTAGCCAACGCGTTTTCCTATCTCCTTCACTTTTCCATTCTCTTTCCCATTGTCCCTAGTTTCGCGATTCTTTCCATGTAGAAAAAGGACTGTAATTTATTTTGAAAGAATTCCTATGTCTGTGTCTCGGTCTTAATTAAAACAAGGTCCGTAGTTTATCTGGAATCCTAATTTGGCTATGAATGTTCAACAAAGAGGCTCAGAATTACAGATCAAGCTAAGGGGGAAAAAATGGAAAAAAAGTATAGACTCAAGGGGCATCTATCTGTTCTTTTGCTAAAAAGAAATGGACCCTCCTGGCTGGTAGGAGACAAATTACTACTCCAGTCAATTTCCTTCTCTCTCTCTCTCTATATATATATACTTACTTGACATTTGTTTTGTCTCCTTGTGTTATTTCCATACTAAAGGGAGTATTTATGAATCTGCTTGGAATGGCTAAATTATTTGTGAATTTATTGTACACAGACTTTTTCACTGTTATTAATCTAGTTTAGCACCTAGGAGACTTCCTTTATAGCACGTGGGGATGGTAGAAATATAATGCTGTGTTATAACGGCATTGTTCCATATTCCATAACCCATCAAGGGTGGCCAAGCAGACCTAAAATGGCCAATTTACCCAGCTCAGCTTTTCAGAGTGGTTTTTGCATGTTGAAAATTATCTATTCAACTCAGAAAGAGTATTTGCTCTCACAAAGACGTATTTGGTATCCCTATGCATTATTAACTGTGTGCAAAGTATGATTCTCCCTAAATTGTTGTAAGAAAATCAAGTGACCTATGTGTCTGAAAAGTCTTGGATAGAGGAAAGCAACTATGAATTAAGAACATCAAATTTAGCCTCTTAACTGTAGCCAAGGGATTGGGTCTCTTTCTCCAGTGCGCTCAGGCGGGTCTCATAACTGCAACACTCAAAAGGAATCATCACTGTTCTGCAAGCACTCACCAGCGCCTGCCTAACAGAGTGGATCTGCTTGAAAGGCACAACAGAGGTGGCACTTGTTGCCCAGAAATTCAGCTTATGATTAAAAAGTTTCTTGTTTGTTTGTTTTTCCCAAGGATCAAATACTATCTTCAAAATACAGGAAAGACCCCTGCAAAATACAAATAATCAGAAAATGCTCCTGTGTCTGGATGGACCCTGTCATGGAAATATCCTAGTTGAAATAGAAGAACTAGGGAAGAGGAATCACAAGAAAAGAGTGGGGAATGAACACAGAATTCTAAAAATATGTCCAATAGACTTATCGGCGGCTTCTCCAGTTTACCTTGGGCCAAAGTTTTCTGTCTTTCTTTCATTTCTTAAACGGGGAAATAGAATTTTTCTTTTACTTATAAATATTCTGAGACTATAGGTCATCTGTGTAATGGTTTCCATTAAGATTCTTTCAATATTTCACATGAGTGTGCTAACATTACCGGAGAAAGCCCCACTAAATTAAAATACTGTTATAGCTAAATGTTACACGTGGTACATTATAATCCAGGATAAAAGGTTATTCATTAGTTCCAGGTTCTATTAGCACAATCTTTTTGCCTTCATGACTAAAGAAGTAACAACATGTTTTGGTTCTGTAATAGTGAGCTAATTGTTCAGTTTCCTAACGGTAGCTGTTAAGAAAATGTGAAGAATATGGAGACAGTATTTCTCCTTGCCTAGTTAAATAGAAAAAGGACAAAACAGTGTACTTGAAAGAACTACAAACACAAACTTAGAAAAACTGGGTTTGTGATCTATCTTCTGTGTCTGTATACTGTATTTGTGTTTAAGAAAGTAATTTCTTCTTTATTATTTTTTTGTTGGGGGAGGTAATTAGGTTTATTTTATTATTATTATTATTATTATTATTATTATTATTATTATTATTATTATTATTATTTATTATTAATGGAGATACTGGGGATTGAACCCAGGACCTCATGCATGCTAAGCATGCACTCTACCCCTTGAGTTATACCCTCCCCCCAATTTCTTCTTTTTTCTTGTTTCTGAGCTGTAAGGTGGGGTTAACAGCAATTGAATCTCTTCTGAAAGGATGTTGTGAGCCTCAAATGTGAGAATAAATGTGATCATGCACAGATGCATTTAAAGTGTAAGATATTATTACCATTATCTTTTTCAGTTTTAAGCACTTTCCTGTGAATATATATGACCAGTTTCCCCCTCTCCAAATACATCAAAGATTCTAAGGTTTTATATTGTTCTTTGGATATTTGCACACAATCATAATATAAGCATAAATCTGTAAATAATCACAAATATATGTTAATATTAAAAACCATTTGAAAGAAGGAAAATATGGTAACATAGAAATATTTAGTGTTATTGGATATTGAAACTTTAGGAACTCACAAGAGGTACTTTGATGGATCCTACGAAGTCTGTCTCCTCCTCACGCATCCTTTCATGGTGGGAGTTTCTGGTGCCTAAAAATCCTAAAGTTCGTAATTTTGTAAGGTGTCTGAGGGGATGAAATTCCTTTTCCCTGGGAGAGCAGTGTGTTTTGGTAGGGAACATCTAAAGATGCAGAACTGGGGAATTTAAAAGAGAGGGCTGCAGGGAGAAAAATGGGGGCGAGTGGGCTTGAGATCTGGAGAGAGGAAGCAGTTAGAAGAACCCTCATTTCAACAGCTGAGTCTGGAAGAGACACTGCATAATCTAAGGGACCAAGTAATTTGGATGGAACTTCCACCCCCTTCTCCACACTGCACTTTTCTGACATCTTCCTGACCATCCAGTAGAAGCCCTCCTGTTCCCCTCTCAGACCTGATTCTTGGGTTGGGGAGGAGAGAGGTCCAGGGTGGTGGGGAGAAGGGACAGACCTTAGCCATCTCCAGTCTTCTCCGGAGAGGCAGTGACCAGGGATGTGTCCCCATGCACTCCTTCTGAGTGTCACCAGGCAGAGGCATCACCGCTGGCAACAGCTACAGTGATCTGGCCCCGCCCATCTTTTACATTTCCTCCTGAACCTTGACTTGGTGTACTCTAGACAGTCCAACATCTTGTTCATTCTTAAAAAAAAAAAAAAAAAGAAGAGATCTATGAGATCTTTCCCACCTTAGGACTTGTAAATTTTCTGTTTTCTTAGCCAAGAACACTCTCCTCTATGGTCTTCCAACGGTTGACTTCTCACCCATGAATTATAAACAGACTGGTCCACTAGAGTGAGGTCAATAGTAGGTCCATGGTTATAAAAGCAAAGCATGGTGGAAAGCAAAGCTGGCACTAACACCTTGAGCAGAAAGGATGGACTGCTTAAAAAATGGTATTAGAATATTTAGACATAACATTTGGAAAATGTCTAAAAGTAAGTTCAGATGAATCAAAGGCCAGTGTACCAAAAAGAAAAACAAAATCATTGGGAAAAATGTTTTTTAACTTAAAAGTAGGGAGGGACTTCCTAACACAAATCACAAAAAAACTTTAATTAAAATATAAATAAAATTCTTCTGTAGGAAAAGCACATAAATACAGCTTAAATGTAAGCAGCAGATCTGGGGAAAATATTTGTAATATGTAGTTCAAGGGGCCTTCCTTAACATTTTTCTAAGCTTCTTCCTGACTCCTAGGCCCTGATTCAACTTTTCTTAAAGCACTTTCTTTGTAGTGTTAAAAAAAAAATTGCCCCTTGGAGATATATGCAAACATTTTCCCCATTTTTTTAATGCGGTAAAATACACGTTACATAAAATGTACCATCTTAACCACTACAACTGTATAGTTCAGTGGAATTAAATACATTTATAATGTTGTGCAACCATCACCATCACCCATCTCTATAACTCTTCTCATCTTGAAAAAATGAAACTCTTTCCCCATTAAACAGTAATTCCCCATTTCCTGCTCCCCCTCGCCCCTGGCAGCTATCATTCTATGTTCTGTCTCTATGGTTTTGACTACTCTTAAGTGATACAGGAAAAATAGATGTGGGGAGAGAGGATGGCCATGTCCCAGGTCTTGGCTGAATCCCTGGGATGTGCCCCGCCAAGTGTGGGTCCTCGGCTTTACATAGGAAAGAGTTCAAGAGCGAGCCACAGCTGAGTAAAAATATATTTATTTAGAGAATAACGTACTCCATAGACAGAGTGCAGGCTGTTTCAGAAGGCAAGAGGAAGGTCAGGAGGTGTGCGGGTTGGGTGCTCTGTAGATAGACGCTCCATAGACAGAGTGCGGGCTGGCTCACTCAGAAGGAAGATCAGCCATGGGGTGTGGGGGGTTGTTAGGTATTATGGGCTCGGTGACTTCCTATGCTAACAGGTGAAAGGATTATTCCAACTACTTTGGGGAAGGGGCTGGGGTTCCCAGGAAGTGGGCCACCACCCGCTCTTTGACCTTTTATGGTCAGCCTCAGAGCTGTCCTGGCGCTCATGGGAGTGCCAGTTACCATGCTGATACATCACAATGAGTGTATAATGAAACTCCAGGTCCACTGGAAGTCAGATCTCCTGCCATCTGGGGCCTCAAGTGCTACTGGGAGTTGACTCTTCCACCATTTTGGTGTTAACTGCTGTGTCATTCCTTGCATGGCCGTGCCCTGCCCCCTTCCCTCCTGTCTCATAAATATCTCTGCTGAGTAGAATCATGGAGTCCTTGTCTTTTTTCTGACTGGTTTGTTTCATTCCGTGTAATGTCCTCAAGGTCCATCCATGTTACAGCATATGTCAGAATGTCCTTTCTCTTGAAGGCTGAATAATATCCCCCTGTTTGCATAGACCGCATTTTGCTTAACCACTCAGCTGTTGATGGACACTTGGGTTGCTTCCCCATTTTAACTGTGGTGAATAATCCTGCTATGAACAGGGGTTTACAAATATCTCTTTGAGACCCCGCTTTCTATTCTATTGGTTATATACCTAGAAGTGAGGTTGTTAAATGTGTTGGAGGATTGCTCACAATTGTATTTTTAGTTTTTTGATGAACCACCATACTGCTTCTCCTTGGGCGTGCATGGTCACTTCCTAATTTCCCCCATACATGGAGTTGTTTTTGAATATTCTATTTTTGAATATCTAGCTTTTAAAAGGGGGAAAAGAGAAAAAAGAAGAGTGGAAAAGGACACCGGCTCTTTAAATCCCCTGGAAGTTGCTGCAGTCAGATGGGGAGAGATTTGCAACAATGGGAGGAGGTACAACACCAGGTTATTGCTTTTTTTGTCTGCACCTCTACGATCAGAAGCAGCAGTCAACAATTAAAGCGCAGATCCCAGTATTTAGAGGACAGGGTACTTTTTGCCCATTCTGGTTCTCACCAGCACTGTACACAGAGCACATGCAGAGCTGTCTGCCATGGCCGGGGGTGAGGGATGGGTGGCTGTAACCATGAGAAGAGATGAAACTGAACAAAACTAACCACAATTCCCCAGTGAAGTCTTCCCCTGGAAACTGACTTACTACCCTGGAAAGCTGTTCCGTGTACTCTACCCAGTGCCCCGTGAATCGTGAACTGGTCTACTTTTTAGACTCTATATTTCCAAAATAGTTACAACAGAAAGATCCTGCCAGTGCATCTGTCTAGGTGGTGAGATGGGTTTCTGATTCTCCCTACTCTGCCATCTTCCCAGAATCTCTCTGTACGTCTTTTAAAAAGCCTCTTGCCAGGAATGGCTTTTTTTTTTTTTTTTTTTTTAATAACCCAGGAATGGCTTTCTCTAGGACCTGGGCGCTATCTCACTGAAATGCAGTTTTCAAGGGAGGTAGCACCCCTACCTGAGGAAAGGTGGGAACTTGCCTCCAAGGTGTAAAATTACACCTCTTGTCATGAATCTGTGAGAAAGTTTACTTTTCCTTTGGGTAAAGCTACTGAGCAAACAGATGGCTTGTGTTCCCCCTCTTACCCCAGTACTTAGAACTTCCGTGCCCTTTGATTCAGCAGAGTTGAGTTCCTGCTGACCTGGGGCCTCTCCACCCTGTTGCAATAGCCTTGAATCCAGTCTTTCTTGTGTGTTTAGTTTTGCCTGTGCAGTTCTTGCTTGGACACTGGAAAGCATAAAGAGCTAGCAGAAATAAGAGGAAAGAAAAGCCAAATATTAAGTGATGAAATAAACAGTATATTCACACACTAAAAATCTAAAATGGCCAAGAAACATAGGAAAGAATGCTTAAACTAACCAAATGTTATCAAATGCAAATCATAACAACAATAAAACCTCAAACAGCAACCAGTATCCGGGCTTCACTAGGGCATAAACATGGAAATTCTCATGTATTACTTGTGGGAGTGGAGTGTGTGTGTGTGTGTGTGTGTGTGTGTGTGTGTGTGTTTTAAGAATTGGTTGGTGTCCATCAATATTTTAAATGGGTGTGCCTTTTGTCCCAGGAATATACTTTCTAGTTATCTATCATAAAGAATTTTTTTAATTAATTAGCTATTAAAAAGAATAATGGCAGGGAGGGTATAGCTGAAGTGGTAGAGCACATGCTTAGCATACACAAGGTCCTGGGTTCAATCCCCAGGGCCTCCTCTAAACATAAATAAATAAATAAACCTAATTGCACCCCCCCCAAATAAATAAATAAATTAATTAATAAATAAATAAAATACAATAGAAATCATTTGTTAAAATATTTAATGAGAAAATACTTACCTTTTAATGAGAAAAAGAAAGTTAAACATTTCAGAAGGAAAGTCTTATCCTAAATTGAAAAACGACTGAACAGAAATGAAGTACGCAAAATGTTAAGCATGCTGGATTCAAGGAATTAACTTTGATTATATTCTTTATGTATTTTTAATATTCTCTGTTATTTCCCCTATTAGTTTTACAATCAAAAACATTAATAAATTGTGGGAGCAGAAGTATAAAATCAAATAAATTCTCTTGGAGTACTGATTCACATCCAAATATCTTTGCTTCAGTATGGACTGTTTACTGTTACTTTCCGGTCACTGCCCAGAAATGAGTGAGCTCTCAGATGTAACATCTTAAGTGTGGCACTTGAAATACAAGACTTTCCATCAGCCGTCCTCATTTCACCTCTAGAGAAAAAAAGAAAGAAAGAGAGAAAAAGAGCATACCCTCAAAATAGCTTTCACCTTACCTTGATATCAGCATCGTTGCCTAAAGAAGATTCTCAAATCTCGCCTTTTCTTCTCCTTTTAAAGGCCACTCATTGCAGGATGGGATGTTTCCCACCAGTGTGTACAATCTCAAGACTCAGAAATAAGGAGCATCTTTCTAAATATTACATGTACGTCTGATGGAGCCCGGGGGTTTGTTTCATCCTTGGTGTGCGCCGACTTTCATCGCCTTCCCTCTCCTGAGGCGTGGTGACGCCTGCAGCCTGTAAAGCACAAGGCGCGTTGTGGACACCCTGATAAATATTAAATGACGATGGCTGTAATAACAGAGCAGAGCCCTGTCTTTGCAGCTGTATAATTTCTCCCTTGCATTGTGTGCCTCCTCAGACAGCTGTCACATCCTTGCTTTCAGAGGCAGAGATTCCTTGGCAAATTAAGGCTTGAGAGGAGCACATGACATCCTCATGTCACTGTGGGAGTGTGAGATGTGAATGCCTACAGCCACACACGTCACTCAGAAACACATTGACTACTTGGCCAATTCAATCACTTGTACGGATATGCCATCCAGAGAGGTTATGTGATGCCCCAACTGCTGGCCAGATCCAGGGGGGACAAAAGCCCAGCCCACGTGAGAACTTTCAGTCAGCACATTTTAGCGAAACTATATTAATTTAATAATCATGTGGTTTTAGATAAATACTTTTTTGTGTTTTTATTTTGGGGGGGAGGTAATTAAGTTTCTTTATGTATTTTTAAATTAATTTTTTATTTCTTTATTTTTTACTGGAAGTACTGGGGTTTGAACCCAAGACCTTATGCATGCTAAGCACACATTCTACCGCTGATCTACACCCACCCCCTTTAAATACTTCTAAACACGCAATTCAATGAATTTATTTATTGAAGAACTGAGTAGATGTTATTAACATCAGCATCAGATTTTAAGGAATTGATAATGCTATCAAGACTTCCATTTTCCTGGTATGGCACTAAGTACTTTCCACGAATTTTCTTGTTTAATGTTCCAGCAAAACCTTCAAAAGGTAGACCTAATGCTGTACGCTACTACACTTGGAAAAATCTAGGCCAGGAAAATGGAAGCAGTTTGCCACATGTAATGAACAAGAGGAGGAGTCCAATTCGGTTTCCTGGGACTGCCAGAGTTTTCCTGAGGTTTGGGGGGAATACTTTTAGAAGAGAAAGAAGACTTTAACAATAATATTAATCTTTCACTTATTTTTTTTTTAAATGTGTACTAAGTATCTCTTATTCAAGGCCTAGCAGGAAATAAGCATAACCAAAAACTAAAAAAAAAAAAAAAAAAAAAAAAAAAAAAATTCAAATTCTTGTGCTTCAAAATCCATTTCTTAGAACCATTTTTCAAGTGATAATTCTATTCAAATTACAACAAAACCTACAGATGAGAAAGTGCCCCTGCCCAATAATAAAGAAATGGTTTAAAGCCACAGAATGGAATATTTGTCAACCATTAAAATTGAGTGTCACAAAGGCTAATAAACTCAAAATGCTGACTATCTGACAGAAAATAAGAAAAGCATTTGTGTATAAACTGACTGACTGCATGATGCTGAAAAAAAGCTGAATTGGAAATAAAATTGAAAAAAATACAAATTGTATGTTAGATTGTTAAGATTATGAGTGTTTCTCTTTGATGTTTCAATAATTTCTAAAAATTTGTTATGGTAATTTTATGATAGAAAGCATTTTAAAGAGTGATCCATTATCAATCAAGTCGATCAGCTTCTTTGTTCTAAATGACGGTCACATTAAACTATGATAACTAAAGTTTAAATTAATCATATATTTTATTTCTCAAATAGCAAATTGATGTCAGCAAAAAGAACAGTCATGATTACTGTATTTTGCTGTATCATTGGCTACATTCATTTGCAGAGTATATTTTCTTGGATGACACATTTCTAACTGTGTGCTGCCTCAAAAATTATTTTGCTAAAAGGGAGAGAATTTTAGGAATTTTCATGATGATTTATACAGTTTCTGATTTACAGTTTACTGGCGCTTTATGTTTTAATTAACTGGCCATTGAAACTGTATTTTAGTACACTAATTGAAAAAAAAGTCATCAATTTCCACACTTAGCCATGCAGTTATGAATTTCATTGTCTCTTTCATGAGATTCAGGAGTTTCCAATTAAGACAATGATTTTAATCCGTGAATTTATGAGGCATTTCCTAAGCTTTCCTTGGTTTCTACTACACTGCATAATAAACTAGATTGTAAAGGCAAACCACATCATGAAGAAAAATAATTATCACCTTGTCTTAAGAATGGAAACATATTCATATAGAAGCTCCTCATAGTAGGGTTAGGAGGACGTGTTGTGAATCCTTGGGGTTCAGAGACAGGCCCACAGACAAATCCCCTGGAAGTTAAGGGGGCAGACAATGGTGGGCAGGAAGGGCTTTGGGAGGAAAAAGGGATGTCAAAATTCCATCTTTGGTGGGGAGGATGTAGCTCAGTGGTAGAGCACATGCTTAGGGATGCATGAGGTCCTGGGTTCAATCCCCAGTGCCTCCTCCAAACACAAACATATAAATAAAACCAATTACCTCCCCTTCATAAAACAAACAAACAAAAAAGGCAAAACTCCATGTTTGTAGTGCATAAGTCATTTTTTAAAGTATTTAATCTAATGCTGGCAACATGATATTAAGTCATCGCTAAAACAACATCTATAATAAAACTTGTAAACTAGAAATGCTTGTTTAAATTAAGCACTTAGACTGGGCAAGAATGTCTTTTATTACTGAAACTGGAGAACTAAGTACTGTTCTTGATTTCTCAGGTTTGGGTGAGCACCAACTATTTATCTACCTATCCATCTGTCTTTCTGTCTGTCCATCCATCCATCCATCGACCACCCCTTAATCGATATCTATATTCCTACAAATCATCTTTCTTTCCAGTTACTATTTTCTTCTGTCATTCTCTCATTTACATATTGAAAATAAATGTATTCCTCCTTTAAGTCCCAAGCAGTTATAATAGTTTGTGAGAGAAATTATTTATCTTTTCTTCAACCTTCAAGTTAATAATTTCTTTAAAACATTCACTTTGAAAATGTCTACATTAATTCCTTTGCTCAACTGCTAATACCGAAACAATGGTTCCAATTTCTTTCAATTGTTTCCCTTCATAATCCTTAGACTACCTACAGAAGGAGATACTGCCTTTTAAAAGTAGTTTTGTGAGATAACTAATCTTACTTTGCCATTCTTAGGTTTGACTATTAGCATAAATCTTACTATGAAGAAATTAATAGAGGCTGATGAATACTTTATAAACATAGAGGACAGATTTATCATTCTGTTCAGAGAGGAGAGTGCATGACTATCCCACTGCTGATTTAAAATGCAATGGTTGAGATGTCGACAGAGACAGAATTGAGTTATATCAAGGTGCTGTGTGTCACTGTGCTAGCCAGGGTATCTAATGTAATTTGTTTGTTATAGTGTTTATGAAATATTCCATCTGGCACAATATGCCTCTAAGACAGAAGGTGCTGGCATATTAAAGATGCAAGCATCTCCCATGTGATACTCACCCATTTTTTATTTCAGCAGAAAGGAAGGCACCTTTGGAAAACAGGGAAGAGATTAGCAAACTCAGACATGTGACTCAGGTGTAAGTTTGAGGACTACTGCATTGACAACACATCGAGATATTTTAATAGGAATTAGGATTTTTTGTTTTGAAGCTGAAAGCAAATAAACCGAAGAGACTTTTTTTCTTTCTATTCATGGAAAGGGTATCTTTTACATTGCCTGGCTGATTTTCATTTTAAGTAAAAAGGATGTGTAAAGCAAAAATTGCAATGTCAGAAAAAGATATATTAACTGTGTAAATTTTCAGGAAGAGTCTGAGAAAGAAAAATAATCCATTATAGGCCCAAATTTCTGGAAAAAAAACAAAAGAATTACTAGACGGTCATTGATTGCATTTCATGGATCTTTTAGCAATTTGCAGTGAATGCTATCTTAAGACACTCACACCGTTGTTTAACTTGATACAATTTATTTTTTTAACTGTAAGTTGCAGGGTGATGCGATATAGAATTGAAAGGAGGAAATGGCATCATTCTGTTGAAGGAGAGAAGAGTTAAACGTTCTATTTTACATGCTAGGGCTTGTCGAAACTAAAAGGACTTTCCCGTTCTCAATGAGAATGATTCTGAAATTATCACTATTTGACATGATACTGTGTGGGAGGAGTCTGGCATCTCAAACACATCATCTCATTTCATCCTCAAAACAAATCTTAAGAGGATGTAATTATTACCCCAGTGTGACCCAGGCGGAAATTGAGGTTAAAAGAGGTTAAGCAATTATTCAAGCTTGGCTTCACCACATGGAACGTCTGACTCCAAATTCTATGTCCTTTCCATTGAGAATCTCTGAGATGGAATATTCCAGGAAGAAGTCATACAATGGAAGCATTTGGGGAACATAGGAATAAAAATATTCTAAACCCATTAGAAGCTCAGGGGTTTCCCTGACAAAATTATTCAGTCTTACTTCCCTGAGTTGAAATCTGAAGACTTCATCAAACACAAATCCAGTGACTTTGCCTCTAAAACGCAATCCCAACAGATGGGCACCTCTGGCAAGGCTCCGCATCTGAGACTCACACGTCCTTGACTTTGTAACACCTAAAACGAACCCTGTTTTCTGTTGACTTCATTTTCCTCTTTGCCAAAGTGTTATTCCATTTAAACATTTCCGTTGTTGGCAAGATCCCCTTATGATAATAAACTTGGCATTCTCCCTCCTTTCTGGTATTTCGTGTCTTTTTTTTTTTTTTCTCTACCAACTCTGGCCATGTCTCATGTACTACATTTCACAGAAAGACGACTTCTTTTTCAGACCTATGGTGAAAAAGAGAAATTTTTCATTTCAAATAGTTTTCTGAACCCCTTCTACTCCTCATAGGTCTTTCTTGACGTCAGTCACCTGCTGTCTATAAGGCACGGGGTCTCCCCTGGTCAGGATAATATTAAAATTTTCTTACACAATCAGAACCATACTCCTTATGCACTGCAGCCTTCATCAACCTCTCTGACATAATCATTTCAACTGCTTGTCAAATCAAATGAAGATTCCCTCTTGGCCTTTCAATTTCTCACACATTTAACAATTTGACCCCCATCCCTTGTGTAACGGCTGCCTTAATATCTCAGCACATCGGTTCTCTGATCTTCTGCAAGATAAACTCTATCTGCCTCTTCTCTTTTTTATGCACTTTATAAGTCCCAATTGCTAGCAACCTCAATGGTAATCCTAGCTAGTAATTATTAGTACACATTTTATTAGGTGTTTTATAGACGTTATATCACATAATCATTAAAACAACTCTGTGAGGAAGAATGAAAGCATAACGGTGTATGAATAATAATGAAACAATTAAAGGTGTGACCTGTAACATAGTAAGAAGGGGGGCAGGTCCTTGATCTGTTGTTTTCTATTATTTAAAAAAAAATAGGTTCAAGAAAATCTGCAAATAAATTCAAATTCAAAAGCAAACTTGCCAGTCCCTAACAAGCATAACCACACTTTTTTTTTTTGAGGTAAAACTTACATGCAGTGAAATGTACAAATCTTAAGTGAATTTTAGTAAATGCATATACACAGTAAACTATAACCCTTATCAAGACGAAAATATTTCTATCACCCCACAAAATTCCCACATGCTCCTTCCAGCCAATCCCCACCAACATAAATGGATAAATGGTCAGTGTTCTAATTTCCAGTTTTACCTCGTCCTGAATTTTATGTGGATTGAATCATACAATGTGCAATGGCTTCTTTCTCTTAACAGTGCCTTTGAGATTCATCCATGTTTCACCTGTATTATTTGCTGGGTATTAAAATGCGGGCTTTATGGTGCACGGACCAGCCTATAAAGCAGTTGTGAGGAAAGAGGGTAAAGCTCAGCCAGCACGTTGGGATGGGTGGACATCTGTCAATACTGGGAAGACATCATAAGCTTTGCTACACTCTGGGAAGCTGGTCGGCAAATGTGTGAATGGAGCTGGAAGAAACTAACCCTGGCATAAGGTCATGACTTTGGAGTCTTAAAGAGAATGAAAGATAACTTGAAAAACTAATCCTGAGAGCACAGCTCCGCTCTGCCTGGATTATAGTGATATTACACAGCAGTGATTCAGGTGGAGCTCCCATTTTTAGAAATGCATCTTCCAAACTGGAGAGTCAGAGGTGGATTCTCTTTCCTTTCGTCAACTGCCTGCTGCCAAGAGGTCACAAGTGGAAAAGATAGTCACAAACCGGTACTCTTATCCTGAGAATCCGAATGCCATTAAAATTTTGAATCTGAGTCAATGCAGACAGAGCCATGAAAAATAATGAAAGTATCTGGCTATGAAATTTGCATGACCACCTGCCCTCGCCTTGCGGGGAACCAAGCTATCTTTCTTGTAATCTTGGGCGTTGCTCATACATCTTGTGCTGAGACTATTTGTTTCAATTAAGGCATAGCCTGTAACTTATTCATATGTTTTCTGCAGCAAGTCGCATCCTGCCTGGTACAGAAAATCCTCAAGAAATATTTCTTCTTAACATTGACTCAGAAAGATAAGCTATAGGAATTGAGATCTTTTTTTCCTGACTCAAAGAAGAAAGTGATATTAAAACAGATTATTTCATCTGTCACAACTTGACAGCATATAGAAGTACTACGGCTATTAATACCAAATAGAACTTTATACCAAATAGAAATATTTTAACTATTAATACTAAAGGATTATTCTCCCATTCTAGTATGTCAGGATAAAAGGGTTTACCATTATACCAAAAAGGATTTTCATAAATTATGTAAGCACTTCCTGACCAAACATGTGAGTTAATAGAACACATCCACGAAAGAGATTGGAGAAACTGTTTTAGAGTTAAAAAAAAATAATACATACATATGTACATATCTATACATGGGCACAGACATATATAAGGATGGTTTAGGCAGAGTGTCATATTTTCTGGACGAAAATAATGGGACTAAGTGATTTTATTTTATTTTATTTTATTTTATTTTATTCACATATTTATTTTTATTGAAGAACAGTCAGTTACAATGTTGTGTCAATTTCTGGTGCACAGCACAATGTCGCAATCATGCATATACATGCATATATTTGTATTCATTTTTTTTCATTAAAAATTATCACAGGATATTGAACATAGTTCCCTGTGCTATACAGAAGAAACTTTTTAAAATCTATTTTTATATATAGTGGCTAACACTGATTTTGTTTTAAATAGTATAACATACATGCTTCAATTATTGGGAAGATAAGATATGAAATAAAGTTATATGTATCCCTCATAGTTACACCACCAAACACAACCACTGGGCCAACTTCTATTGTCATGTTCTGTTGCATACTGTGAAATTCCAAATTCTATTCATGACCCAATTCCTTTTTTTCTTTGTTACTATCTTTTCTTACTCATAGCAAGAACTCTGTCACTGTGTGTGATATATGGATGATATCATTTCATCTTAAATTTGAAAATCCTTGGGCCATTTTCAAATTACATATGTATTCTGTTGGGATGCAAAATATTTTAAACATCAGTAAGTAGTTTTAAATTTTACCCCAAAATCTTGTCTATCTTTAATCTCATTTCCAGTGCCTAGTAATATTTGACAACATATTAAGGCACACAAAAGATCTTCAGTGGTGAAAATGTTTTAACTTTTTTAACTCAGCACTTCCTATGTAATAATTTAATTCATTCCTTCATCTGAAAATATTTATTTACTGCTTACCATCTGAAAAATACTGTGTGAGGCAGTAGAAATACAACATAAAAAAACAAACTTAGGGGAAGGGACAGCTCAGTGGTAGAGCACATGCTTAACAAGCATGAGATCCCGGGTTCAATTCCCAGTACCTCCTCTAAAATAAATAAATAGACCTAATTACTTCCCCTCCACCAAAAGAAAGAAAGAAAGAAAGAGAGAAACAAAGCAAGCAAGCAAATGTAGACGCTATCCTCCTGGAGCTTATATCTTAAAAAGGTACACAGTAATTAATAGAGTACTCAGTTTCTTATAGTATTTGTAATAACTGCAAGGAGAAAAGACAGAGAATAATGAAGTCATGTAGCAGTGACCTAGTCTTGTTTTGAGTTAGGGTTGGGAGAGACATCAAGGGAGCTCTTTGAAGCAATGTTCAATTGGACTCTGAAGGGTAAGTAGAGGATACTCAGATTAATAAGGAAGAGAAGTACCCCATTGAAGAACATCATATGCAAAGGCCCTGAGGCAGAAAAAAGCAAGTCACAATCAAGGAACTGAGAAAGGCCAGGATACCTGAAACAGAAAGTATGTAAGATCCATGGTCAAAGGAGGGAAGGAAAACTCAGATTATGTGTGAGCAAGGAGGACGTGAACAATGTAAAGCCACTGAGGGATTTTGAGCAGGGGACTCACATGCTATAACAGATGTAACATGTTTCATCTTCATGGCTTACTCTAGCTGCTTTGAGTAGGGGTTTCATGTCTACTTATATAATAAGCTAGTGATCCATACAAAGTCCCTCCTGGTCCAGGCAAACAAATTTCTTGATAACTTATTTAAATTTTGTCAATGAAAGTTTAAGTAAGAAAAAAAAAATGTTGTAGAGCATGATTCCATGATCCTATTTATATAATTTTTTTAGAAATTTCAATTAAGCACTTTGTTGTTCAAAGATGCATATATATATATATGCATATATATATATTTTAATGGTTTTATATATATATATATATATTTAAAAATTTATTTAAAAAATTATTAACTCAGCATTCAGAAAAGTGGTTCCTTCTGGCCTGGCAAAGGCAATTGTATGGAAGAGGACAAGGCTGGGAGGGTTACAGTGGTGTTGGTAATGGTCTAATGCATAGAGAATACATTAATGTCTATTTTACTATTCTTTGAGGTATATACATACTTTATATGCACTCTTTGTAAGACATATTTCACAATTTTTAAATGCCTTTTAAAAAAAATGCACCAAAGCAGGATGATTAAAAAATCAGATAAAAAGCTACTGGAATTTTCTAGGAACGAGGTGAGGGTATCTTGTCTTGGGGAGACAGAAGAATGCATAGCTAAAGACATATGCAAAGCATGAATTTTTTTCAACAGTGTTTGTTGCTTTACTATTGTGATTGAGTGAGACTAATTTTCTAGAATGATTCCCTATTTATGACCTTGTCAACTTAATGGATGCTGGAACCAATTATAGAAAAAAGAAATACTGAAGTTGGTTTAAAATAATTTTTACTGACATGGCTCAGATAACTTAGACCAAATATATATTTAGCTCCGTGAACATTTGCTAAAGAAATGAGATTTTTGCGCATGTATAATGTTACTCATCCATGATTAGAATCGCTAATCCTAGTAATTTTGCTAGGTTGCAAATTTTGGTATGGAGTCCATAGCGTACATTAGTTTTCATGTGTATACAAGCAAACATGCAAATATAATCTCCCTCCCTTTCCTTTCCTTCTTTCCTTTCCTTCTTTCCTTTCTT
This sequence comes from Camelus ferus, assembly GCF_009834535.1. NCBI lineage: Eukaryota > Metazoa > Chordata > Mammalia > Artiodactyla > Camelidae > Camelus > Camelus ferus. The sequence continues at coordinate 115,635,540 of NC_045696.1, read as the reverse complement.
TCTTTCCTTCTTTCCTTCTTTCCTTTCTTTCTTCCTTCCTCCTCCTTCCCTTTCTTTCTTTCTTTCTTTCCTTCTTTCTTCTTTCTTTCTTTCTTTCTTTCTTTCTTTCTTTCTTTCTTTCTTTCTTTCTTTCTTTCTTTCTTTCTTTCTTTCTTTCTTTCTTTCTTTCTTTCTTTCTTTCTTTCTTTCTTTCTTACCTTCCTTCCTTCCTTTCCCTTTCTTTCTTTCTTCCTTTCTTTCTCTTTCTTTTTTATTGAAGTTTAGTTGATTTACAATGTTAGTTTCAGTTGTGCAGTGAAGCAATTCAGTTATACATATACATATATATATATTTTTTTCTTTTCAGATTCTTTTCCATTATGGGTTTTTACAAAAAAATTGAATATATTTCCGTGTACTATACAGTAGGACCTTGTTGTTTACCTGTTTTATAAATAGTAATGTGTATCTGTTAATCCCAAACTCCTAATTTATCCCTCCTCTGCCCTTTCCCCTTTGGTAACCATATGTCTGTGATATTCTCTACGTCTGTGAGTCTGCTTTTGGTTTGTTAAGTAGAATTTGTGTCATTTTTGTATCATTTTTTAATTCCATATGTTCTTATACTTGAAGTTTGTTTTAGTTATCAGATTATTTCCTCTCAACTCCAAATTCACTCTTTTTTTTTTTTTTCTGCTTTTGTGATACTGTAACTGGACCCTGGAAACATTTCTTTGCAGCTTCCCCTTTGCAGGAACAATGTGCATGGATGGACACTACAGGAGAAGTGCCTTCTTTTCCTGGTTCTGGTGTGCTTTTTTCCTACTCCTTCTGCACGTACCTGATGGACAAGAAACTCATTGGCTCTCACCTGCAGTGACTCCCAGTGGTTCCCCAGAGGCTGACTTCCCAGGGAGTTTTAACAGTGCTCCTAACAGCAGCTTTTCGGTGGCTCTCACCAGCACCCTACCTGGCAGTTTCCTGCCTTTCAACTCCGTCCTGCAGACACCTCTGCAAATTTCTCTGCCATTCAGTGCACAAAAGCCACCTTTTTTACCAACAGTCTGACTCTCAACTTTGGTTAGGGATGGGGAACATCTCCCAAATGTGTAAGTTCTGTAAGAACTCTCTTTCACCCCTGGAGGTAGTGACAGCTTCCCATATCCCCTGTTCTTGAGTTCTCAGAGTTCTCTTTATTCCTTCGTAGTTAACCTCCTATTGTTATTTAATCATTCTTCGCATTTAAGCTTTCCCTGTTCAGTTTACTGTGTGATTTCTAGCTCCTGACTGGACCCTCACTGACACAAAGATTAAATCCTTTTATGTAATGAGTGCCCTATAATTTTGCAATAGTTACCTGAACTATCTCCACTTCTGTATCCATCTTTAATGAAATCCCCTCCAATCAAAGGCTAACCTAGAATTTTGTTTGAATGGTATTTGTTTGCCTGTAAGTGATCAGGCTTTGCACCTTTCACGCAATGACTCTGATGGTTTCCCCTCACCTTTCGTGGCAAGCAAATTAGCTCTGCAGGGTCCCCTCCAGGGGCGGGATATCCACAATTTCTATTGAATATGCTTGTAGGTTAGTTTCATGTTCTCTTTCAACAGAGAAAATAAATAGTAAAAGATCATTTTTAAAAGCCAATATATTTCGACAAATGATATATTTGTGTGCCACAGAGAATAAATGACTTCAATAATCGTAAATGAATGCTGGTGGAATCACAATATTTTTTTCCCCAAATCAGACTTAATTCTAGGAGATAAGTAAGCTCCTCGTCATCCCTTCGTTTTGACTTCATTTTCGACTGTGTTCCTGCTCATTGAAAATGAAAGGCCCCTTTTCTTTTACCTAAATGATTAATGGCATATGCTAATCAAGTCTCTTTTTCTGCATAGTTCACTGCAAGTGTGGGAAATATTGTCAGACACTAAATGAACCTTTTGGAACTGACTGATTTCTCTCACTTAAAAAAAATTTTACTCAGCAACTAAATAACAATATATATATATTTTTAAATAAAGTAAAAACAGAACCTGCATCTGGATTTTGACTTCTGATTCACATTTCCAAGGCAGAAAAGACACAATTTAAAAGAGTTGTTTCCAGAATTTACCTGAGAAAGATCTCTTGCTTTTTCAAGGCTTTATCAAAATGCGTTAAGAAAAAGCAAATTTACGTTTCTCTTTTATTATTGTTGCTCCACTTTCTGATTGGGCCAAATGGGAGTAAGCTATATTTTATCCAACCTACTTCTCTTCTAAATGTGTACCATTCAAACAACAGGAGACATTTGCTGACAAATATAAAATTTTAACTTTAATGCGTGCTACTTGTAAACAAAGAGAGAAGGAGACGATGGGGATGTTATTCAATTTTGTGAATATGGCTAATTTGGAAGGTTAAACACAGTTTGAAGAAATTCACAGAACGCTTGTTTGTTGACTGATAATTATGACTATTTCATTTGTCTAATACTTACAACACACATATATATATATAATTTGGGTTTGCATAAAAACAGAGGGAAGTACACACTACGTATCTGCATGTATTTATTATGGATTATTAAAAATGGTAAAAATTAAAAAGCCAAATCCATGGAATTCACATATGTTAAACAAAGATATCACTCATTTATGGAATCTAAAAGGAAAAAAATTAAAAAGAGGACACTAATGAACTCATCTACAAAACAGAAACAGACTTGTAGACATAGTAAACAATCATAGTAAACAATCTTACCAGCAGAAAGAGGGAGGGAAGGGATAAATTTGGGAGTCTGAGATTTGCAAATATTAACTATCATATATAAAAACAGATAAAAAACAAATTTCTTCTGTATAGCACAGGGAACTATATTCAATATCTTATAAAAACCTTTAATGAAAAAGACTATGAAAATGAATATATGTGTGTATCTGCATGACTGGGACAGTGTGCTGTACACCAGAAATTGACACATTGTAACTGACTGTACTTCAATTTAAAAAAAAAAGTAAATCAAAATCTTAGGACCGTGGTGTTTTTGGTCATCCAATTTGTGATGAACTGTGCATTTTTTTCTTCATTTATTTTATTTTGCTTTTCTGTTTGTTTGTTTTCATCTAAGACAGTGATGCCTCTCACTACAGGAGAGTTGATTCCGTGACAGCACAGCATCAGCCAGCGTCTCTAAGACTAGAGAGTCTGAGTTGAAACCTCACCCTTGCCCTTTGACTTTGGACCAATAAATTTAGTCCTTTGTGCCTCAGTATTTTCATTTGTAAAACAGAGATAACAGTATTCAACTCAAAACAATTGGATGGGCTAAATTAAGTGGTGCAGGTAAAACCAAAAATTTGAATTACAGTAGAGGTAACTTCCCTTCTCTAGTCTATAGTCCAAGCATTCAGGGAACCATAATTTGCAATACTCTTCCAAATAGGATGGAAAAACCCAAGCCAAGGCAATGATTATATCTTTGCATTTCGAGGTTCATCTAGGGATGGCTTACCCAAATGAGGTTTTAGCCATGTTCTACTTTCTCTCCATCAATGCTTGCTGATAAATTCCTGAGCTCTACATATCTATGAGCCCTGACATTTTCAGAGTGGTGCAATGAAAAGGATGAAAACTTAGGTTACTTTTGGATAGCACATATATATTCCCTGAATATTATTGAAGTACAATAAACGTATGGAAAAATGCACAGGTTGATGAATTTTCACACATAGAGCACACTCAGGTAACCAACACATAGAACAGGGAACAAATATTTTATGAACTCCAGAAGGCTCCACGTGCTCCCTTCTGCTCCTACTCCTTACCCCCACCCCAAGGACAACCACCGTCCTGAATTTTAATGGTTGAGATTAGTTTTGAGAATATATTCAGTTTTTAAGTGACTTCTGAGTTGTTAAATCATTCAAGATTTTATTCAACAAATATTGATTCAGTCGCCCTTAACAGCCCAGGAATTATCCTGGTTATATGGTAGTGAATGAAATAAAACTTAGCCCCTGCCTGCATAAAGCATATAATCCAGGAAGAGTTAAAAAATGATGAAATTTTTAAAATCTAATCTAATGCTAAACATCTGGTGACCCAAAATCCAAATTTAGTTCCTAAGGGACAGATGCCTGCAACAAGTTCCCAGGACAAGCAATTGATCATCTTTCCCATAAAAGACTTTACAGTAAGGCATCATCTTGCTAAACTCTATTCAGGATTCCATGGTGAACTTAAAAGCCTTCAGTGAACAAGCAAGAAGGAATTTTAGCAAAATCATCAGTGTATTAAGAGAAGGGAAGGAAATGTAGGGCGAGGTCATTTTTCCCTAATTCACAACATCCAGTCATGTTCTACAGAAACCTGGCTCCATCAGAAGCTGATGACATTCTTCAATGAATATTCCGAGGTCCTGTAACTTTAGGAAATGGTGAGTTATACAAAGGCGTTCTATTTTTAATAAATTATGGGATTTCTCATAGCCTTAATATGTCAGTGTTATTTCTAATTAGTCAAGGTCATAGGGATGGTAATATGTGTCACTTTCCAAACTAATTAAATCACACAGTAACTTTTCTTCAGGACTCTTCTTACTAAACAATTTGCTAGGAGGAAGACAATGTAGCAATGCTGATTAAGACAGGGTTTTGGTGTTTGACAGTTCTGTAATTTTATATTTCTTTTTGTATCGAAGTATAGTCCATTTACAATGTTGTGTTAACTTCTGGTGTGCAGCAGAGTGATTCATTTATATATATATATATATATATATATATATATATATATATATATATTCCAAATACATACAAGTGTGTGTGTGTATATATATATATATATTCTTTTTTCATTATAGACTATTGCAAGGTATTAAATATAGTTCCCTGTGCTGTACAGTAGGACCTTGTTGTTTATTTGTTTGACAACTCTGTATGCAAATATCTCACATAAGGCAAGAAACCCAACCTCTCTGAGCCATAACTATCTCTTCCGTAACATGGAATTAACTATATGTACCACCTGGAATGGTTAGCAAAATCAAGAGATACCGTGTATAATATGTATGTATATATAAATTGTGTATGTATGTATATATAAAATATATATGTAAATTCCTTAACTCACAGAAACCACGTGTGTGTGTGTGTGTGTGTGTGTGTGTATAAAAACAGACAACAGACAATTATGAATATATGATCTCCATTATGTGCAAAGGAAGCCAATTTAATCCAGAAATCAACAAATTTGCTTGCACGATGTGATTCAAGAAACATAAAACCAAACTGTGTGTTCCTCTCCCATATTTTAATTACCTTCATTCAGACCGCTCCACTCCCTCGGTGCACTAATCTCCACCCCAAGGTTAGCCCTCTGTCACCCTGTTACCCTCACTAAACAGCTGCCAGTGACGCCCTGATCTTCTATTCTTAACTGGAAATTAATGTGCTTATTATCAATAAAATATTTACTGGTAATTTTTTTGAAGAATGGCCCTAATTCAAGGATATACTTAATTTAAAAGAAAATTTACAAAGATAGAATCTTCAAGATTCAACATAATGAAACTCTAGTGAGGAAAGAAGCTATCATTTTGAGGACTGAGCGATCTTTCTGTATTCCCCATAGATCTACTGGCTAGGATTATTAACTCAGATTTCTCCATACACGTAATTTTTATTTACTTTTTTAAACTAAGCCCTTGGCATAGTCCAAGGATCCAAGTTGAAGCAGAACCCCTCCTTGTAGCCAGCACCCTCTTTTTCCTAGCAGACCCCGGAGTTGCCTCGACCATCCTTGCTCTCACTGCCCCGCCCACCGTTGAGATCCCCAGGCTCTCAATAGAATGAGTACTTCTAGTTTCAGCAACGCATCTCTGACAGATGGGTCCCACCTCATCTAAATGTTAACTTTCTTTTCTCTTTTGAACAGGGTATGTATTTAAAATGTGACACCCTCATAAAATACCTCATTTTTATGAGAAACAATGTTTGCTCCAAAATGACAGAGTATTCTTAAATAAGCTCAAATTATACCAATCTTGTAGACTTTATGAATTTTAAATTATATGATATGATAGAATACAATCTACAGACATTTCTACGACTTTTTTCCAAGTTTATTATTCCTCTATTATGATTACATGATAACATCAAATGTTAAAAATGTTACTGGGAATGGCAGATAATCACAAGGAAAGCTGTGAGAGTTGGCAAAATTTCTGAATATGAATAATAATGCTTGCTATTTATAAAGCCCTTTTTTTCCTCAAAAATTCAAATTGCTTTAATGGTGTTATATATATATATATGAATACATATTGGAATTAAGCTATAGAAAGGAGAACATTGCAGTGCCCTGGAATTCAAGGGTGAGCAACATACTTGGTGAATAGAATTCAGGTATCTAAACTGACCCTCACTCTAGGTTTGAACTAGAATTAGGTTGAATAGGCCTTATTTCATTCACTGACGGTTAAATTTTATCTCTAGTATAGCATCTAGAGATGGCATATTAACCCAACAGAGTGGTATTATTTTAATGCCAGGCATAATAATAACAAACCACGATTTTGCTTTCCAGTGTAAGCCTTCAGACGAGAAAGAAATAAAACACTGACATAAAAACACCATGTGTTCCTTAAAAAGAAAAAAGACCCCCCCCTCACCAAAAAAGGGAAGAGTAGCCTCTTTGATGGTAAAAATAAATGAGTGGAATTTACCATTTCAGAAGAAGCCATATGGAATTATTTTTATGAAGTGGAAATTCAGTAAGACTGAAAAGGGAAGGATCAGCGGTTTTGGTTCTACCACACTGTGACATATTTATACAGATTTTATTAGTGGGGTGCCAGTACGTGTTTAACTACAGGCTCTTGGGGGGGAATGCTGTGATTTGTAGCATTTGTCAGTTTCAGTGTTGCAAATATTTCCATCATAACCAATTTCATGCGGCCAAAAAGCAGTCACTGAACAAGAAGTTGAAAGCCACCACGAATCAACACTTGTCCATCCTTGGATGTTGTGCTCCACGCCATATTTCTGTTACCATGTGTGGTGGCCATCAGAATGCATTTTGAAGACTTTCAGCTGTAAAGATGGTAATGAACTAGAGCTGTGCTCTGGAGTCATCACATTTGTGCAGAGAACACACCTCCCAGGATGGCTCCCAGCCACCAACAAGATGGCAGGGACACTAAGGCAGGTCCATTCCTGGAAGGCTTGGAACTCCCCTGACAATGTATTTTGGCTCAAGGACTTCCTAGCGGCTTTGCCAAACCCTTCTTAGATGGCTTGGCAGTCTGTAACCCTTGCAGCCAAGCCTTGTTCCTCATTCAAGATCAGATCTGCATGGAGGTCTCCTGGCTCTCCCAGCCTTCCATTTTCTCTCATAAGTATTTCCTCTAATAAAATCTTTGTATGCTTAATCTTATCTCATTGTCTGGCTCTCAAGGACTTGGACCGACATTCCATTTAAGGAGTACCATTTTGTAGCAGAAACTGCTATTGGCTCATGCATTGCACTTGGCCCAATGGGAGGCTATCTGCAGCTGCAGTGGAACCTTCTCACAAGCATTTACAACTTCCCGACCAAGCAGCTCAGGCACAGGAAGAAGACTGGAAATGTAAGAGAGTGACTAGCTCCCAGGGATGGTTCTCAACCAATAAAGGAGAAGAAATGATGGATAAGTGTTCTTTTCTTGCCCATCCTTGAGATCTTCAATTATGTTTTATAAGGCCCCATAGAAGATTCCAAGTGGCTCCGTGCAGTAAGTTATCAATTTACCCAAACTTTCTGGGGAATCTTCCTTTCCCTGTCTCCACTCCCCTACAATTGCTTCCTGGGGTCACCTCTCAAGGAACATCTTGGACCCAAACTCACGTATTTGGTCCTGTACTTGGGGAAACACAAAATAAGGTACATCATCAAAACTGAGTGAGTGACATTTTTAAAGTGCTTTGTGTATTTAAGAATTCATGAATTCTAAGTCTTTTGAGGTCAGGAACGTAGACCAGGTAGAAGGACACAGAGGGAGATGGGGAGGTGATAAACGCCAAGCTCAGGCTCTGCATAAAGAGGGTGGTGGCTCCTTACTCCCTGCCCTTTTGTGATGCCTAAATGTGGACCTAGAAAGCCAGGTCTTCTGATTTTTACAGAGAAGCAATGAATTCATGTAGTACATATGGGTAAAATTCCAAGACTTTAAAAAATCTACTTGGACCAAACAAGAATAGCGTATATCTATCTCCTGCATACAGAAGTGAGCCTGGGGTTTGTGATCAGTGATTAGAGATTCGGGACCAGGATCCCAGTGGATTTAAACATGTACAATTGCAGGAATAAACACCACTCCTTTGATGCCATCAGTGCACCAATATATTCTTGATCTCTCCCTGTTCTGCTTTTTCATACTCTTGAGAGAATTCTAGGGCTCGTGACCTATCAAATCCAATAAGAAAGCAGGTGAGTCAACGTGGCATCAGGTGCCTTGTGCAGACCACGCATGTGAAGGAATCAAGAGACAAAAACAGTTTCCTTCTTTCCTCTGAGGCATCGCGCCTCTGAAGTTTTAAGAACAGAGGCAATTTGATGGAATTCTTGTTCTTAAATGAAATGTTGCTAACTTACAAAGGAACCCTTGAAGACTAAACATTCTTATGATAACTTGAAACGCATCAAACTTTACTTTCAAATTGTATTTGGTGTGTCTGTTTTCTTTTTTTTTTTTTCCCAGTAGGTCCTTACTATTGGTAAAATAGCAAGTAACTATTGCAAATCTTTTTTTTTTTTAATTGAAGTACCATCAATTACAATGTGTCAATTTCTGGTGTACAGCAGAGCAAATCTTTGATGCTACAAACTGCCCTCCTCATCTTTCCTGCAGCCAGTATCCCCTATCCCTCTTTCCTTAACTCCTGCTCATCCTTTATAAGACAGCTTGAGAATGACCATGTCAGGGAGATTTTCCTTTCCTCAGCATCTGAGCAGTTAAGAGTGCTAGGTATTCAGAGACACTTCCTTAATTCTCTCTGATAATACTCACATCGTGTCAGTGTTACTTGCTTCATTGTCTAGACGTCTATACAAGAGTCCTGTGGAGGACCAGACCACATACACATTTTTATTCCAATGCCTAGAATAGAGCCTGGCATTTACTGATTAACACATAGTCTGTGAATGGATGAAATTTCCTGTCTTAACCTCCATCCCTCTTTTCACCCATGCCCTCCCCATCCTCTTCTGCTCCCAGGACAGCGGGGTTTATGATGAAAAACCAAAACTGGCATTGCAAGCCCTATTTCATGCATTCATTTTTCTACCCCATGGATTCCAGAATTTCTTTGCCTCTTTGCTTTCTTCTTTGTGCCCTGAATGGACGTGTAAGGGGGAGAAAGATGGGAAAGCAGAGAGGACAGAGAGGAGGCATGGACTGAGGCAAATTTGGCAACTGTAAGGATTCTACTCAGATTTGGAGGAGTAGACACAGTACCTCATTTCAGCCCCACAAACCCCCTTCGAGGTGAGGAAGGTAAACATGATGCCAATGCAGAGTGCTGAAGAAAGAGGATGCCAAGGTGGGGAGTGTGTGTACGACCGAGTATGATCTGTGCATGCCTTCCCCACCCTTACCGATCCCGACTGGGAACTTCTTCCCATTTAAAGGCCAGGGGACCATTATTTTCTTTCCCTCAAGTCCTCTCTGAATGACAGACTCCAGGCCCCCTCCTGGTGTCTTTACCTCCTTGTTATTGTCTCTATTAGCTGGCGTCACTAAAAATCAAACCCAGTGACAACTCAGCCAGAATAAATGAGCAACCTGCTAAGTCATGCTACACGGCTTCCTTTGTAAAGGAATCCGGGGCTGGCTTGACGTCCGTCCATCAAGTCTGGTTAGTGGTAATAAAATCAGGCCTCCCACAGGGCAGGTGGATGGGCTGGCTGACCCTGCATCTCCAATAAGTCATGCTCATTTGTGGTTCCTCATGGGAATGAGAGGTCCTGCAGGAGGAGGAAGCCACATAACCCCCTTCAGGGGATGGAGGCCGTCAGGAAGCAGGACTTCTAGACCTGTGTCTCTTCTTGTTCCTCTTTTTGCTCTGGAGCAGCTCACTTTGGAAGATGGTGTGTAGTTTCAAAATGGCAGAGTGGGTCGGAGAGAGGGAAGATAGGCAGAGACTAGGGAGGCCTTGAATTCCACATCTCCCCTTGATTCTGCAGGTGGGAGCATCCACCTTTGTTCAGAAGCAGAGCTTAGGGCAAGACATACCATCTTCCAGCTGCCCCTGCTTGCCCTGCTGGGCTGGGTGTGGCCGAGTAACAGAATTCTTAGGTAAGGATTTCTGCTTCTGAGAACAGACATAATTTTCCCAATTTCTCCCACTAAATACAAGCAAAAATCTTGGGTATTATAGATATGATAAACGTAGACAAACTCTGAAAAGTAGAGAGAAGATAGATTGGCTAGGGGTCTTGAGACCGAAGGAATGGTAAGGTACTGACTTCTCTGGGTTTTCTTTCTGCCTGGAAACTAAAGAAGCTGACCATCCAGAAATGCCCACAAATAAAAACAGCCCCAACAAGTCAGAACTCACTGCTTAAAGGACCAGAAGAGGGTGACCTGAGAAGAGAGAACACCTTAGACAACACGTCTCTATTTAAACCAAACACCATGGAAAAAATATTGTCACCCCACCAACCGCAGTGGGCAGCCTAGCCTCCCACTGTCAGCGCGGTCTCAGGGAGGTCAGGGTAGAGAGCCAGCAATCTCACCCCCACCGCTGATTCCCTTCCTCATGGGGAGTCAGTAGACACCGTGGGTTTCCACATACATCAAGCACAGCTCCCAGTCCCCCATGGGGCGGTGTCACAGGGGGTCTAAGGCAGAGTCACCGTCCAGTGACAGTTGCATCTGCCTCCCATGTCAGTGGAGGCCTCATAAGATGAGTAATAAGACATTCCTGCCTTTTCCAACCAGAAAGTTCTCAGTGTAAACTTTTAGTGGGGAGGAGCAGCATTTGCTCAGTAATGAGTAAGCCCCTCACCTACAAGTGGCAGCGGAGGCAGAGCTGGCCACCTGAGCTTCGGCGCCCCCTCCCTCCCTGCCCCACTCCACACAGTGTCAGAGGAACCAAGCTGAAGAAGGAGCTTAGTACCCAAAGTGGCCAGGTTTTAATAAAGAAAAAAATCACACATCATACCGGGAACAGGAAGATCACAAACTGATTGAAAACAAGACAATCAATAGACACCAACCTCAAGATACTAGAAATGTTCGAATTAGCTGACAAAATTTAAAGGGAGTCATTATAAAAATGCTTCAATGAGACATTTCAAACACTGGTAACAAATTTTTAAAAAAAAACAGAAAGTTTCAGCAAAGTTGTAAAAAAAAAACTCTCAGCAAAGAAATAGAAGATATAAAGAAGAAGTAAATGAAAGTTTTAAAACTGGAAAATGCAATTAACCAAAATAAAAATGTTAATGGACGGCTCAAAAGCAGACTGGGGGTGGGGACAGAGAGAGGAATTAGAGCAACAGAAGCAGGAGCCTCTGGACTGATAAGAAACCGTGCATTTTGGGTTGACAAGTGTCCTGGAGGCAAAGACGGATGGGGCGAGGAATCTCCACCATCCAAATGTAGCCTTTCACTCATTATTCCCTCATTTGATTGTAACCTTTTGCTCGTGATGACCTCATCCCACTTCCTGAGCAAGACTAAATAAGGACAAAAAAAATCCCTCCTTCCCTTGGGGAGGTGGAGCTGGGATGAAGATCAGGAAAGAGGACCCAAAGTTCCCCCCTCCTATTCATTTTTAAACCCATCTAACCAGCCTGCCAAGAAACTTGGGGCAGCTACTCACCCGGGTCTGTCCACTCTTCCCTTGAGAGCCTCCTACCTGTCCCTTAATAAATCCTTGCTTTGCTTTCTCACCTTCTGTGTCTCGTTTCTGAATTCTGTCTGCGACAAGAGCCTGCCCTCTGATAACAGAAAGAATCCAGCGAACAGAAATACTGATAAGTACAATCAACTTTTTTTCTGCCCTTGTTTTCTAATCACATTTGCCTTAGAAGTAAAAATAATAATGAAGAATTAATAATATCACTGTACAGGGTGGTTCTGAATGTGGGCAGAGGAAGTATTTAAGAAAATTACAAAAAAGAATATGAAAATGAGTGTATGTATGTATACGTATGACTGAAACATCATCCTGTATGCAAGAAATTGACACAACATTGTGAACTGATTCTACTTCAATTAAAAAAAAGAAAATTATATTATAAACAGGGAGGGTAAAATGACATAAAGGGAGGTAAGAGTTTTACACAACACATGAACTTATGGGCATCCAAAGTAATAATAATAATAATAATGAAGGTCTACTACAGACAGCACTATGCAGGTGGAGTTAACAACTTAGATGAGATGGACCAGTTCCTTGGAAAAGCACAGCTAGCAGACTCACTCAATATACAATAGGTTACCCGAGTAGACTTATAACTATTAAGGAAATTGAATCCATAACTTAAAAATTCCAAAAGAGAAATCTCCAGGCCCAGATGGTTCCACTGGAGAATTCTACCAAACCTTTCAAACATTAGCATCAATTCCACACAAGCTCTTCTGGAAAATAGAAAAGAAGAGAACATTTCTCTATACAAATTTTTAAATGACTATTATCCTGACACCAAAACTCTACAAAAACAATATAGAATGGGAAAACTTCATAAATGATGATGCAAAACATTTTTTAATGTTAGACATAGAATTCAAAAATACATTCAAAGAATTATTTACACTTTATGACCAAGTGGGGCTTATTCCAGTGATGCAAGGTTGGGTCAACATTCAAAAATCAAACAATGTAATCCTCCCTGTTAGCAGATTAAAGAAAAATTACATGATCCAATCAACTCCAGCAGTAAAGAACGTGACAAAATGTAACAGTCATGAGGAAGTCTTCCAGGAACATAGGAAAGGAGAAAAACATCCTCACCCTGAAAAAAGCGTCTATGAAAACCCTAGAGCTCACGTTTTCTCAATGATTAAAGACTTAATAAGCTCAGGAGCAAGGCAGATAAATCCATGTCACCACACTTAGCGCTGGAAGTTCTAGCCAGGGAAGGAAGGAGGGGAGGGAGGGAGGGAGGGAGGGAGGGAGGAAGAGCACACAGCTTAGAAATAAATACTTAAAACTGTCCCTATTTGCAGGGGACATAATGTTCTGTGCAGAATGTATGTAGGAAGCAGCCAAAAAAATAGAACTAAGTGAATTCAGCTGGGTTACAGGATGCACGATAAGCTATCAAATTTTGATGTATGAAAAGTCAATTGTATTTCTACACACTAGAAATACGGTGGGGGAAACACAGGAGTAGGGGAGTGGGAGGTACCAACTGTTAGGCATAAAATAAGCTACAAGGATATATTGTACAACACGGGGCATATAACCAATGTTTTATAATAACTATAAATGGCATGTATCCTTTAAAAATTGCAAATCACTATATTCTACACCTGGAACTTACATGATTTTGTTCATCAACTACACTTCAATTAAAAAATAAAGAAATAAAACAAGCAAAAAAAATTTTTTTTTAAAAAAAAAGAAATAAAAAAGAAACACAATGATCACATAGAAACTAAAAATTATTTGTAAATAATTTTTAACCATTTCAAACTTACAACCATTTAAAAGAAAATGAAATAGAGGGAAGTCCAAAAAACCATGTGTGTTGAAACTACACAAATCTGATGGAAAAAAATCAAAGAAAATCTTAATTAATGGAGAAATAATTAATTCATGAATGGGGAAACTACATAGTAAAGATGCGAATTCCTATAAAAAAGTGTAAGTTTACAATGATGCCTCTCAAAATCTCAGCAACAATTTTTGCAGATATAGGTAAGCTTATTCTAAAATTTGTGGGTAAAGGCAAAGACTAGACTAAAGCAATTTTGGAAAAAAGGGTAAAATGAGACGAATCTCTTTTTCCCAATTTCAAGATTTGCTATATACCTATATAGTAGGTATGGAAGGCTGTGTGGACCTTAAATAGAGAACTCAATTCTAGACTCAAGTGATGTGTGACAAGTTACAAAGGCAGGCGCAAACAAAGGAGTGGTGAAGGAATGAAGGTCTTGTCAAAAAACGAACACCCACAGGCCACACACATAAAAGATGAATCTTGATCAAAGTCTTATAACTTATCCAAAAAATTAACCAAAATGAATCATGTACATAAGGGTGAAACAGAAAACTACCTACAGAACAATGGAGAGAAAAATAAACATGTTAATGGCATTTTCAGTCCTGGGTTAGAGGATTTCGCACACTTATCTAAAAGTAGTAACTTTATAAAGAATAATTACCTCAAGTAACAAATATTATACAACACATAAAACACTTAGAATGATTAAGTTACACAATGTTATACAGCACTGATTTAAGGTTTATTTAGAATTTGGAAATTTGTGGTTCAGACAATTCAGAATTCTTTTTTTTTTTTTTTTTGGATTTTACATAACAATAGTTTAACTGACCAGTAATTTTTACTATTTTATTTAAATGTCAGTGATCAATAAATTAAAAGTAAAACAAGATGACATTTTGCTAAGTCTGAGGCAGGAGGCTTTAGTTAGAACTGAGGCGCACATATTAATGTATTCTCTCTGGTGTATGGAAATGTGTTCCATTGTTGTTAGGGACTGATTATCTGCTTTAAAAAAGAGGGAAGAAGGTGCATCCTTAAAACTACATCATTCGTTTCCTCCTCTCCCTTCCCGGGAACAGATTCTTTTCCTTCACTTCAAAGTCATGCAAACTTTTAGACAGGAGACGCAGGGGAAAAGAGAAAATGCGTGAACTTTTATCCTTCTCATTTTATACCTTAGAGAAGAGATGTTTGGTAGAAATATAACGCGAGCCACAATTATAAACCACGTATGTAACTTTGAATGTTCTAGTAGCTATATTAAAAAAAATAAAAGAAATAGATTAAATTAATATTAACAGTGTCTTTTATTTAATCTCATATATTCAAAGTATTATCATTTCAACACATACTCAACATAAAATATTAGTGAGCTATGTTATGCTCGTTTCTTGTACTGTCTTTTGAAATCTGCTGTGTATTTTACACCTTTAATGCATTCAACTCAAACTAGCCACATTTCAAGTGCTCGGTAGCCACTGCCTGGTAGCTTCCATGATGGACAGCACAGCTTAGAAAATAATCAGCAAATGTTTTCTTTATTCACAAAGATTTCATGTACTGACTACAGCCACAATGTTTCCTTGGCGTGCTGCCAATCTTCATCTATTCACGCTGCTATATTAATCTATACAACAGACGTTTTAATAGTACCACACAACTGCATATTCAAGGTGAGTTTTTTCTTCATCAGGTCCTTATTTCTTTCAGTGAACTAAAACTTGCCTATAATTGGGTGGAGAATCAAGAACAAACCATAACATTTTGCAACAGTTCTATGGTGGGGATAATATTCATCAAGAAGGAAAAAGTATGCTTTTGAATTTTTTTTCTTTTAGTTCTCCTGAAAGACATATAAAAGTAGGCAAGGTCTATAACTGAAATAAAAAATCATGAATTATCATTCTGTTGAAAAATAAACTTTAATTCAGTAGGAATTCCAGGGCAGTGGAGTCTTTGGGGAGGTCCCCAAAGACCCAGAAATGCGATCATTTCATCTATACAAAGGAAAACTAGACTCAATGGCTAAATAGAACACCATTGAACTTGCTATTCTTCCTCTGGGTTTTTTTTGTTTTTGTTTTTGACTTTGCTTTTATTTTTGTTATCTCTTGACATACTGCAGAGAGAGACACAGGATCCAGGTACCGCCTCCCACTTCCATGGCCACTCCCACTTCCATGGCCACTCCCACTTCCATGGCCACTCCCCTCTTCTGAGCGTCTATCGTTTCCCGTCTGGGGCACCAAAATGTCGCCAGAAGTCTCCCCTCCTTCCACCTGTGCCCCTCTCTCTATTCAATCTATTCTCAGCACAGCAGCCAGAGGTAATACATCAAATGGTGTAATTTCTCTAAGAAAACTTGGCAGGGTTTTCATTTTCCCTTACACATAGGAGTGTCCCACCAAGCCAAGCAGACCTTGGCCCCCTGGTCTCTTAGTCTCTGGATGCTACTCTCCTTCTGGATTCTTGTTCTACCCCCGAACACCCTGGTCTCCCAGCTGCTCTCTGAGCAAACTGGCAAACTCCAGCCCTGGATTCTTTGTACTGGCCATTCCCACAAGGCTGTCTCTAAATATCTACATGATTTCTCTCTCACCTCCCTCAACTCTTTGCTTATGTTCACCTTTTCAGTGAAGTCAACCCTGACCACCATGTTTTAATTTGCAACGCAATTCTATCTCTATCCTCGGCATTCCCAACCCTCCTTTCTTCTCTCTTTCTCTCTCAACGTTTACCATCTTCTAATACACTACATAATTTATAATTTTCTTATTGATCAGGTTAATTTTACTTTCTGCTGTAAGACATTAGAACAGATACTCCACCAGGGTAGGGATTTTTGCTTTTTCTTACTATTGCCTCTGAGTTAATGAGTGAGTTTTAACATTTATGCTTCTGCTTGGTAGAAATGTTACCTTTTAGCCTTCATCCTTCACATTTCCTTTTTCTTTACCCTGCTTCATACTTACCATTTATGTATCATTTATAACCCTCTGCAACAGGCTGTACACTTTAGTTAGCCATTTTGTTTAATGTCCCTCCCTCCCCATTGAATGTATATTATGTAAGAGGGGGATGTGTGTCTGTTTTTTTTCTAGTTGCATCCTCATATCTAACAGGATGCCTGAGCATCATGGTAGATATTCAGTGAATACACATTGAATATATGAATGAATTGGAGGTCAGCGATTTTCCCCGTCAGTGAGCTATCTCATGCATCTGGACTGGGGATTAATACCAAGAGAACACCTTTGAGAAATCCAGAAGATTGGCACTTCCTCATGGTCCATTCTATTTCTTTCACTATGTTCTTGCAAATGAGTAATATCTGACCTTTCATCATGACTCTGCAAACACAAACTTAACAATGAAGAGTAAGAAAAAACACCCCAGTTTGTCATCTTTGATCAACAAACTGAAGATGCTTTTTTTCATTCAGGCCCATTTCACCAGGCAACATGAAACCAGAGTCACTTTGCTAAATTTTTAAAATAGTCCACAAAATAGAAGCCATACAAATCGGGTCAAGTAAGGACTAACAAAGGAGAAAGTCATCACGTATATACAGAAAGAATGCTTTCCTGAGAGCATCCTTGGATTCTGGCTCATCAACACGCACTGTATCGTTCAGTTAGTTAGGTAACTACCTGGCAGGAGTTCTCATGTACTTGATGCCAAAGCTTTTCAGCATGACTGACTCGTGAGGAAAAACAGGCAACTCCAGCTTGTACATGCTGAGAGGATGCTGTATTTCTTACAATTCTTTGAGTCTTTTTAGAGAAATAGCAGATCTGAAGAAGTAAACTGGAAACCAGTGTGTGGAGTCCCCTTTGGGACTTCTGCTTCAAGCTAGTTGTTTGGGATTTTCCATTTTTACTTAAAACTGGAAAACTCTGTCCTATACATTACAGATTGACTGGGAGCACGTGATTACAAACGTCTGACTGCCTTATTTTAGATGTCGACAACCACCTGCTGTATGTTGAATAAATAATTAGCCAGGAGAGATTAAGAGGATGTAGGTTTGCTGAAAACCTCAGGATGCTTTCAAAATTAAATATATATAATGCTTAATTTGTTACTAAATATGTCATTTTAAAAACTTTATCAAAAATAAATATGCTATAATGCTACCCAAGAAATTTCCATTTCTCTCCACAATGAAATCCTGCTTGCAAAAACTATTTAGACACAGTAATGAGGCTAAACCAATTATCTGATCAACATCAGTAACATTTTTCAAGATCTCAAATTTTTTTAAAGAGTTGGCTAAAAAACAATGAGTGCTTGGCTTGAGTGTTTAGAATTATTACCTTTTTTTTTTTCCAGTTCACATTTGGTGTGGATTCAAAGTTGAAGTAACCCAGTGTAATAGGTGGAGAATTTGATGTTTTGTGACTTGAGGGATTCAATATGGTAAGTCAGGTGACCGGAATGACCTCCTGGAAATGAAAATACGTCAGTGCCAGTATTTTATTGATCAGTGTATTTGCCATCACGTATCCACTGTGCGTGTGAAATACATGTGCTCCAAATTCGTTCAGTAAGTCTGAGTACAATACAAAGATAAGAGGTAATGTCAGTCATTTCTAGTGTCTACATCTCACCTGTGACCTGGTTGTGCCACGTGGCTTAGAGACCATATATCAAAGATGCAGAAGTAAGCCATGCAAAATAGAGGTCTAAATAGTGTAAACTAAACAACAGCCCATCAAAAATTTAGATACTACAGATAGGACAAATGATTACTAGTGTATGAATGAGCACAACAGATGAACAGAGTCCAGTTTGGGATTCCTCTTCTTTTGTTTGCTTTTGCCTAAGTTAGTCATTAAATCATTGGAACTTGTCACCGAAAGAAAATGGGATCGAGTGAAAAAAAAAGTTTAAATTTCACACATCCTGGATTTCACAGCAGGAGCCTATACTCAGGACATAACCCCCCAACATTAGAGTACACACTAATCTTCTAACCATTTGTTTAAACTTTCGTGTAAACTAAATCCTATTGTGGTGGTTGGTGGTTTGTTTGTTTGTTTTGTTTTGTTTTTGCAGAGACTTAGACTCAGAAATCTATAAACTAAACATTGTTGCAAAACATTTGTCTTTCTTTTTTTTTTTTAACTTAACAACATCACAGGAAACTAATAGGCACCAGAATAACATGTACTTAACCCCAGTGCGTTAGTTCTCATTTTTTCTTTTCGAAACGTTGGAAAAGTCAGTTTCTCTCCTAAACTTACCATTGGCTTTTTTCTTTTTAGTTCTCTATGAAAAAGCTATTTTCTAATAAATGTAATCATCGTCATGATGTCCATCACCAGTAGGAAAGCAGGATTTCATATTCTACAAGTTACATAGAAAGTATAATATAATGCACCCTGGGTGTCTTCCACAAAGACTTCCGAAAAGAATTTGGAGAAAAAGTTTATTGCTCTACAGCTTTAAATGTCCTGGAATTTCTAAGCTTATCTCTGTTTTAGATAAGAAGCTCAAACCACAGTTAACCTGCAATTAATTATTCAGTGGGTGCTTATCCATGTTATGGATTATTCAAGTTCTTTGCTTCTCTTGTCATTAATTCAAGGCTCGTTACTTCCTCTTTCTTTCAATAGTTGGGGAAAGAATGAGGACCCAGAGCTCCAAGTAGCTATGGATGCACTTTGGTGTGGGAGTAAGTCAAAACCATTAGCCAAGAGGAAGCATGAAGTGATTTAGAGTCAAGGTCAGTCATACACCAAGGTATTTAGGCAGCTATTTATATGGAATAAATAAAAACCTGCCTCCAAATGACTCCAGCAACCCAATGTATTCCTTTTCTATTGCTGCCTTAGCAAATCTCCACAAACACGGTGACTCAAATGCAAATTTTTTATCTTATAGTTCTGTAAGTCAGAAGTGGGGCGTGGGTCTCACTGAGCTAAAATCAAGACGTTAGCTGGTCTGCATTCCTTTCTGGACCTCCTAGGGGAGAATCCATCTCCTCACCTTTTCCAGTTACTGGAGACCACCCACATTCCTTGGTTCTTGGCTTCCTCCCTCCATCCTCATGAATGTAACATCTCTCTGATGGTTATTTGTCTTTAGAGCTTGTTTTGACCACAGCCTGGAGAGGTGCTTCACCTTTAAACACCCATGTATAAAACTTGGCCCACTCACATGATCTAGAATAATCTCTCCATCTCAAAATCTGTAACCCAAATTGCATCTTTTGCCATGGAAAGTAACATATTCATGGATTTCAGAGGATTAGGGCATCGATGTCTTTGAAGGGTCTTTATTCTGCCTGCCACACTCAGTGAATGTCAAACTTTCATATTGCTCTTCTTGTCCTAGCTAAAACAATAATTAATGCTACCCAAATACCTAAGTAACCCATGAGTAATAGCGTAATATGGAAAAACAAATCTGACTCCATATTGGATCTGTTTCTTTCACGTGAACCTTTGTATTCTGTTGCTTTTGCTACAAGTTAATCACTGAAAGGATGTTGCCTGAGGCTTAAAGTACACATAATGGCCCATCTCTGGATCCCAGCCTCCTATGCCTGAGCATTAAGCTGAAATACCTTTGTTTAGCTCACAGGAAACATCCTGACCAGTTCTACCTGTGAGTAGCTACAGGGAAGAAGAAATCAGAACATCCCCTCCAGAGTCTGGCGGAACCAGAATTATTGGCTGCAATTTATCACCTTTTTTACTTTACCTCCTCACCCCCCCCTCTTTGTTCTAGAAAAGGAACTAGCATCCAAACCTCAGCGAGATGGTTCTTTGGGACACTGGTCTGCCATCTTCTCCGTCTGCTGGCTTTCTGAATACAGTTGCTATTTCTTGCTCTGAAAATTCATCCCTAAATGTATCGGTCTGTTGTGCTTGTCAAGCAAGTATGAGCTTGGACTCAGTAACAATAGTTTCCGGGACTCAGGACTCGGTAACAATGATAGTTCCCATATACTGAGTGCTTATTATTTTTCAGATACAAATAGCGTCACAGAATTCTCACAATGGCCCCATGAAGTGGGCATTACTTGTGCTACCAGCAATCGCAGATGAGAGAGAGGATGAAGGTCAAGTCACACAGCTGTGGCCAAGCTCAGCGGCAGAACCAACATCCCAGTCCAGGTTCTCCTGGCTCCAGATTCCATACCATGCTTTTCAAAAGTCTGCTTTACACCATTTTGCTTTTATGAAAGACCTATCTTAATACCGGTTTTCACTAACCAAAAGAAATCTGAAGAAGAATCTCACTTGGACAAAAAAAAGGGGGGGGGGCGGGAAGCAAAAAGTGCTCAGCGTTTGTTCTGCAGCAACTCCTAGAGAGGTACCATTCCCACCCCGGCAGCAACAGCTGCACTGCCTCTGGGCTCCTTCCCGGGGAGCTACCCTCAGCTTCTCAGCTGGAAGCCTCCATAGCTTTAAGCTGTGTCTGCGAGCACTTGTCTTTGCCTTGATTTATTCCGTGCATTCATTAGCAAGACGACGTCCTAAGGTAATTGCTTCTTTGCTTTATACTATTTCAGCTGATGAAAGGTTTCATAGGGAATGTTCCACATTGAGATAGTCGGGGAAACCTGTAATTTATTCTCAGCAATTTAAAAGCTCTCAAAGAGCTTTACTAAATAAAGGCTACCAGGGAGATGGAAGGATGTGGTCTAAAGCCGGGGCTCTCAAACTTTAGTGTGTATCGAAGCCACCTGAGAGGGCTTGATAAAATGCGGAGTGTGGGGCCTCACCCTTGAACTTCTGATGCAGCAGGTCTGGGATGGGACCTGAGACCCTGAATTTCTCCAAGCACCCAGCTGATTCTGAGGCTGGGGGACTCTACCTTGAGAACCATTGGCGTAGAGAATGGAAACCTGAGTCAGGTTGAGACTCTGCTCCAAATGTTTTTGGCAGAGTGTGAATTTGAAGGAAAAAGAGCTAAAAAAAAAAAAAAAGTTACTGGATACTATAGAGTGGAGGGCGTCAGAGAGAGACACTGATAAGCTAGACTTATCTCTATGAAATAGAAAAACTTACCCAGGGCCATTCGTTCAGGTAGTGACAGAGCTGGGATGAAAACCCCAGTCTGCACAGGTGCAGAAAAGCCATTGAAAACAAACATTGCTTATTTTTAGCCTTTCCTGCTTTTGACCCTGTAAATGGATTCAATTATCTCCACTCTCTCCATTCTCATGTCAGTAGACAAATGGGAGGCTGGCATCCTAAGTCTGTTTGACCTTGACCAATTGCTTTGAAAAACATTCTGGAACACTTGGGGTATAAATAAAGAGTAAAATCTGGTTGGAGTCCCATCATTGTGTTAATTTAGGCTGTGTATAAAACACACGCTATTTGAACATTGGGAGGATTTTGCTAATTCCTCCCCCTTCCCCCAAAGAACGTCATTTTGGAACAAGGTCTTGATGTACTGTTTCTCATGTTTCTCTCTAAAATTCCCTGGCAAGGTCCGTGCTAACAGCCTGGCTCCGCTGAGCATCTGGCTGAGAGAGACAGAAGGACCTGCTCTTCATCAACTTTTCAGAAAGAATTTCAACTCTCTGGAGCTTGGCGGGAAGTCACATCTTTGCTTCATCCTTTTCTAACGTTGGCCTTCCTTTTGAAAGCCTATTTATTGAGGTTTCTGAAATGCCTTCTCTGACACCAAGTATGGTCATCATCTGACCGTAAGATAATCAAAAGAACCTGGGACACGTTTGGAGTGAAATGGATGGCATGCCTCAGAACTGAGGTGAAGGGGGAGTGTGAGATGAGGCAGACATAAGGGCTACAGCCTGTGCACCACATTTCTAGATGTCAGCGATGCTGAAATATGTCACTTAAAGCAAATGTAGATCAGCAAAGCCCTGGAATAGAAATCACACTCTATTTCCCGGATGATTCATTTGAAGAGACTATTTATTGCGGACTTCATTTCAAGATCACGTGCCCATTTTCTTCTATAATTGCTCACACATAAATATATCTCACTGGCCCTAAAATTAGCCTGACATTCCCTCAAAAAAAAAAAAAAAAAAAAGGCAGGGGAGGAGAGTTCATCTCTTGAGTATGCACTGTCAAGTTTTAAGCATGAAAGATCATCGTCGTGATGACTGATGTCTCTAACATGAGGTCACCGAGGATGATATTTGGTCCTTAATGGTTGATTTGAGTCTGAGATCAAGTGGAACACAGCTCTCCAGGCCACAGCATCACTGGAAAGGATAAACGTGTTAGGCATGTCTTTCAACCCCACGGAGAGTTAAGCTCAGCACCTTTGGCTCCACCACTGGAAAGATTCCCTTTGCATACTCTGGCAGAAACATGCCTAGGAATTCCCTGGGCTCTGTCTGTGGGGGCATGTGTGGGATACACCCAGGGTTCAACTTCACTTCTGTGGCCTCGAGTCAGAATTTGAGCCAATTTACAGCTCCTTCGTTTGAAGGCAAAGCCCCTGAAAGGGAGTAGACAGAAACCATCCCGTCAGATGCAGACTAGTGCTTAAGAGATTGCATCTCTCCAGCTTGTAGATCCAGCCCTCATTAAAGAATTAAATCATCTCTTCCTGGTAACTTTCAAACATGCTCTTCATTTGCTTGGCCAATTCTACCATTTTTCTTCCTCTGCCAGTCATGTCTCCTCCTTCCATCTGCGAATAGTTCCAGCAATCTACTTAGGTTGTTTTGGAAGCCTGTACCACAAACGTATCCTGTCCTCTGGTTCTCCCCTGCTTTCAGGTAATTTCTCTCCCCCATTGTGTTTCTACAGCTTCTCATTGCCAACAGTAGTACATTCCAATGGCTCCCTGGATCCACAGTGTTTTGAAACTCAACTCCAAATGGAGGAACTCCATACGAGGGGGAAGACATAGAAATAAGGATTACCTAGGTAAAAATAAATTTAACATACGATTCTATTTTATTAGCTATAGTTTCCAGAGAGAAATTCATAGAGTACTAAAGAAAATGACTCTAACAATGAAAATGCTTCGCTGAGATCATAGAAGTCAGAGACTCTTTAAGATCTGCTAAGAGCTCCTGAGGTTGGCAGAGTGGGATGATGGTGATGGTGATGGTGATGGTGTTTCTTATGTTTTTCTATTTCAGATCATGTAACATGATCTGAGTAATCATTTAAGTTTCAAGTGTACACATGTTGTGGATTGAACTTTGGAGTTTCCAAACATTTTTTTTTGGTACACTGTCAAATGTGGTCTTCAAAATAACTCTGTGACTTAGGGTCATTATACCCCGCTTTCACAATGAGGAGTTGGAGGTACAAGGAGTGATGGGACCTGCTGAGGATCAGACAGTTGGTAACAGAGTTGCCCTAAATCCAACGCTCTTTTCACTACACCATCCACACACTGCCTCCAAGAGATTTCTGTTACAAGCACGTGGGGAGTTTTGAAGCAAGTATTGATGGTCAGGTCCCAACCCAGAAAAATTAAAGCAGAATATCTAAGTGTAGGGTCCAAGAATCACTATATTTTCTTTTTTAAGAAATTCCCTGGGAGATTCTGACGTGCAGTCAAGGGTGGAATATATAGCACTCATCTGAATGGCTCCCTTTATCATGGCTAATATTCAAGCTCAGGTCATTTAATCAACTCCACATGCTGTAGCATTGGCAGGCAGGCTAAAAGCAGAACAGCCAGCACGCCATTTTTCATCTCCCATTCTCCTTCAGCGGATTTTTTAGGGTATGTCTTTAGCAGTGCAGACATGTTGAAAACATGGAGATATTTAATACTGATAACTAGTAGACCCTGGGAGCCACAGGAACAGCAAAGTAAGCAAAGAGAAAGTCCTAACTAGTGGGCTGTATTGTGTATTCCAGTTTTACAATTCCCATTACCACGTGAACCACCCCATCTTCTCACTGAACCAATCACTGGCACATAGCCTTGGGCATGTACTCAAGAGAGAGGTGAATTGACCAGTGGAAGTGTAGTCCCTGATCATGTTTAATCAATTACTTCTGTAACTGACCTAGGAAAATTTCCATTCAGCGTAGCCCTGGCCTGTATTTATTGTTCTTTCTAAATGAAATGCTCCTAGTGAAACAGAAAGAATAGCTTGCAAATATCAAGTCTGTGCATTCACTCTGCCCTCACACCTCTTTTGAATCAGACTTCTTTCTCTGAGTCTGAGCCCAGAGGCTTACCTCCTAAAACAAGATAGATGAAATGATCTGCTATTGGTCTCTTTAGCCTGAAGCTAGTTTTAGAAAACAGGAAGTGGGGAAAGAGGGAATTCATTAAATTCTGTGATGCCTTTTTTTTTTTTTTTTTTTTTTTTTAGTTGATGGGGAGCTCTACTTGGTAGGTGGGGTAACAAAATGTTATTCATAAAAGATGACCCAGGCAGGAAGAGAAAGTTTGAGGAAGACCTCTTCTGGTTGCTAAGAATGGAGAGAGGGCAGACAAAAATGGTAGCAGGAGGGGGGGGTCTCTGATGATGCTCACCTGCTTCAATGCTTTGGTAGATTCTGACTAGGGGAAGATAATTTCAAGCACTCTTGCCCTAGGCGGGGCTTTTGGAGGAGAAACCTGTGTATTCAACAACTCATGCAACATAGTTGTTGAGTGCCTACTCTCTGCTGATAACTGTTCCAAGTGACAGGCATAGAACAGTAAGCAAAACAGACAGAAACCCCTGCAACAGGGAGACCCTCAGAGCTCGGTGAGGCATGTCCACCTTACACTCTTCGTACTGACTCAGTCCTCATGTAGTGCTGGTGATGGACATGAGGAACTTTGATAGAGGGTTGACTTAAATCTGAAGGAAACATACAGCTATTGAAACTTCCAAACAGAGGCTGAGTTATTCAGAGCCTAATCCTTAAATTGATCTGAGATGACTACACTAAACTGATAGAGAAGTTTTAGTCCCCTTCTCCCAGAGGCAAATGGTATTCTTGGAACTCACTGATATTGCATCAACGAGTTCCAATAAAACAAAGCTATGTTTCTCGGCACATATAATGGTAATTTTGCAACTCTGCTCTCTTAAGAAACAGTATGACAACAGAACACCTGGGAATAGGAAATGCTCGGGATAAAGTGTGGTCAAGGATCATTGTCAACACTGCTACACCTTGGAGGACTCAGAGAAACAAGATCATCAAGAAATGATGGTTTGAAGAAATAATATACTTCTATTGTTTATTCATACCAATATGTTTTTCTAGGACTAGAACTGGGCCCATGGTTACAAAGATCAACATCCCAGGAGATAGAACAGGACAGGTAAGCATGCTTGCTCATTGAAATTAGGTAACGCCAAGCTTGAAGGAATTTGTGTTTATTTACCTACATTCTAAGTTGCTGGAACAGCTGTTATGAGCTGCCATAGGCTTCAAAAAACTTTCCTGTGGAATCCTCCTATGAACTGTGGAAACCAAATATTTAGGTCCTCTGCCCAAGTATCATGAGCCACGTCTCAGTTTTTACTCTTTGTTAGCCAATTAGTGTTTGGCATTGTCTTACTTAATTTTCACTCTCCCTGGATTGCCACCTTGTTTGTCTGTAGTGTCTTTAAATACACCATTAACACTTCTATGATCAAGGGGTTTTATAAGCCTCATCTAAAGCTCTAAGAGCTTTGGCAAAACTGGGTTACTGCTAAAAAGCTCCTGGCATGGCAAGAAGACCAGTTTTAGACTCTGCTTTTCCCCATTCAGTGTCAGTTACATATCTGCAGTGTTTGGCATGTTTCCAAAGTATAGATGACACGCAATGAGATACTCAGTAGCGTCCAACCACGGCTACTTAATTTTCCACTTACAGATTCAGGAAAGAGCCCGAAGTGTGAGGAAATGGGTACAATGAATGCAATTCAGTGGTAATGATGATGAAAGTAAGCAATTCTCCTCCAAGGAAAGATCATCTTTCCTTGGTTCATTAATTGGTTAAAGACCTTAGATGAGCAGAAAACGCCTTTAGCTGGTAATTAGCATGCAAATAAGTATTGGCCCACAGGCCTGGGATTTAAAAGAAATGAGCCTGGGCTTAAAAGGAATGCTGGAGGCAAGCATATTTTAATAAAAATAAAAAATAATTCCCAAAGCACTGGAAATATTTGCTTTATGATGTTTTCCTTTTGAATCCTCTGACAATAGACTTGACTCTGGTAAGATTCACCATTGAGGTCACTGGGATACATTCTTTAAGAAATAACTGTTTAGAAGAGAACACATTGCTTCTGGGGAAGACCTGTGGGTTTTCCATTAGGAAATTTATGAAACATTTATACCTGGTGCACAACACTAGGGCTTTTGCAAAGGCTGGAAAGTCACTGTGGGGATTAATACATTTGGAACCCCCAAATCAACTCCACATCTCACAACTAGCAATCACCTTTGTATTTTTCAGGATAGGCTAGACTATGAGACTGTAAGAAATTAACCCCAGAATTTCAGTATCTGAACACAAGCAGAGCTGACATCTCACTCAGGCTCCACTTCCAATGCAGATGGGCAGGGGCACTTCTGCAACTTGTCCCACAGGAACCCAGGCTGTTGGAGGGTCTGCCAATTTATAGCTGCACCATCTGGAACTCATGCCCCTGGCTCTATTTTTTTAAATTTTATTTTGATTTAAGTTGATTTACAATGTTACTTTCAGGTGTACAGAAAAGCAATTCAATTATACATATGCATATATATATATAGTTTTCAGATTCTTTTCTGTTATATGTCATTACCAGAAATTGAATATAGTTCCCTGTGCTACACAGTAGGTCCTTGTTGTTTATTGAATATAGTTCCCTGTGCTACACAGTGGGTCTTTATTGTTTATCTATTTTATATACAGTAGTGTGTCTCTGTTAATCCCAGACTCCTAATCTATCCCACCTCCCCTGCCCTTTCCCCTTTGGTAGCCATAGTCAGTGCACCACCTCCCTTCTCCCGTAGTCATTTTTGTTACACCACTCTTGAGAAAATGTCCACGCTTTCTTCTCATTCTTATTTCAATCAAGTGTTTTGGTGACCCTAAGCTTGACCGAATTCATTACAGCAAAGCAGGACATGAAGGTTTCGGTAAACTCATTGCATGGTATTTGCTGTGTGCCCCACTATGTTTCTCAGCCCCTTCCCAGTTAGAGGGGTCCAGATGACCCTTGCTGGTCAACAGGCTCACAGCAGAAGTAACAAGTCTCACTTCTGGAGTGAAACATTCTGCTGCTTGTTACTTCTGCTTCTGTAGGACCTTCATATCCTGCTTTGCTGCAACAAATTTGGTCAAGGGTCACTAAAATGCTTTTCTGAAATAAGAATAAGAGGAAAATGTGGTCGTTTCTCAAGAGTGGTGTAATGATAGCAACTATGGGGGAAGGGAGGTGGTGCAGGGATGGCATTTAAGATGTAGTCTTCTTTGAATTCTACCAAAGTGCTTCTAGTCTTAATTTTTTAATTGTTATCTGGATTAATCCATAAATGGATCCTAGAAGAACCTATGTTGTAGCATTATTTGGATAGTGGATGTCAATGCTTTTGCATACTGCCTACAACATAGTTCATGGTAAATATTTTTATCACTTTTGTTGAAGCTCTTATGCTTTTGTGGACCTATTTCATAGCCCCCAAATCCCAGAATTTCTTAGTCAGAAGGTAAGAAGCTGAAGCTAAAACTTCTCTGTCATGTAACTTGATCCTGTGTCACCATTGGCCTTGATCCTTATGTTCTGGGTGGCAGTGCCACTTTCCGGATTTCAGACCCCAGAGTCACCCAGGCCTGTGAGCATTAGGTTCTGAACAAGGAACCACAGAAACCCCTTTGATTTTGGAAGGGCTCAGATTTGTGCCGTAGACCAAATTTTCTTTTTTTATATTGTTGGCCTTAATGTCTCAAAGGCATTAAGACTGAGGTTTAGAACACTCACAATGATTCTAAAGAGACAGCCTCCCAGCAGAAGTGATCTCTGAAGGAGAAAAGAATGATGATGTCTGCTTTTGCTGTGGTTTCTCTAAATTTGTATGCAAGACCCATTTCTGAGGGAGACTGGAAAGAACACTTACTGAAGTTCAAAGTTCTGAGTTCAAATCTGAGGAGCATCCTTTACTAGCCAGGGAATCTTGGGAAAATCACTTTATCCCATCAAGCTTTGGTTTCTTCATCTGCAAAATGGGGCTTAGAATGTCTATTTCATTGAAAGGTTTTGCTGAGCTCAAATGAGTTAGCAGTGATGTATTGATGAGAATCTGAAGAATAGACTAAGGTTCTGTGTAATATAAAAATTACCAGCATCTCCACCTACTTTCCCCCAGCTTTGGTCCATAAACTTTTCTACTTACTGCGGGAAAGGAGGAAGGATTTCTGATTATGAATATTCCATCTATCTATCCCATATCACAACCACATTCAATTAGAAAAGGTAGTGCTATTGGATTTTAACATGACTACTCTCATTCAGAAGTCTGATGTTAACCTTAAAAATGTCTGAGATTCCCAAAAAAGTACTAAATCTGCCATTTCCCCCTAATAGCTGCCAAATATATTCAAGACTAGATGGCTTTGAATGGCCAGAAACCTACACCTGCAGTCTGTTTTCTTTTCCTTCTTAGTTAAGTGCAAATCTGTTAAAAAGATCATATCTCCACACCTTGAACTATTTCCAACTGTCTCTGTAAATAATGGTATAGAATGGAATATAAATTGACGACTTTTGAAGTTTGGCATGAAGCACTAGCATGGCTCCTTTGGGCGGATGCTAGAAATCATAAAATGCCAGGAGTTGACACACACAAGGTGGAATCGGAAGCCTCTCAGGATAAAGGGCAAACGTGCAGATCAATTCACCTGTAAAGTTTCCTTCTGCCCTCCTTCCCTCATCTCCCTTATCTCTACATGTAAGTGGATGGGGAAATATTGATCACGGGGCTTGAGAAGTTTTTGCAATCTTCCGGAATTCGCTCACAATTGGATATGCGAGCGATATTGGTCAATCCTATGATGTGTGATCTCCCACAAGGAAAATAACAAGCCCCTGAGTTTGTCAGCCAGTTCCCTTAGGAACCAGGTGATGAAAGTATAGGGAACTGGAATGCACCTCTGTTTAGCTAACAAAAGTGCACTAGATTTCCCACTTCTCTGGTACCCAATACTTCCCTGAATGAGTAAGACGATTCGAAATGTTGTGCATGCATATTAAAAAAATGAATGCAACTCAGCAAATCATTAGTATTTTTTTAATAGACAATGCCAAGGTTTTGCAAGTAATATACTATTTGATCCATGACATGTAAGTTAACCTTGGAACCTTGTCCTTGCTCTGGCTTCTCTCTCTTCCGCCAGTCTCCTTCTGTCTTTTCCATGTCGGTCTGTTTATCACCGGCAGATGCTGAGGTCATGGGAACTGTGACTCCACCTGGTGTTTATTTCACTTAGTACGAAATCTGTGAAAGGGCCAGAGCAGCATGGGTGCAGAGTGGCAGAAAATTGGGGCATTGGACATTAAGCACAGATACATTTAATAATTTACACAGAATTAATAAGGCACTGGATTGTGGATTAAGACCCATAATCAAGTGACGATTTACAGATACTATTTACAAAATTGATACTTTGTTGGGAGACAAACCAAGTTTAGTAATACAATTAAATAGAAATTAAATCAGAAAAAAAATACATAATCATATTCTTATTAATGTGTTAACTTTGTAAAGATTATTTGCGTATTGTAGGCAGGGAGCAAGATAACTAAAGCAAGTTAATTAGATTTCAAGTGAATTGCCACCATGTTAATTCATATTTTATAAGAATAGTAATTAAAATCCAACATGTTCTAGCTACAGCATGGTATTTTATTATATCCCATACTAACACTTTCTTCTAAATAATTTTAAAACATCAGCTTAATGGACTAGTAAAAATTCAATAATGTAACTGGGCACTTATTGTTAATAGAATATAGATTATAAAGTGAATTTTTATTGTTCTTGAAGTCATCCACAGCACAGTTTTAATTATATAATACTTACATTCCATCGGGGGTTCATTCATAGCCATTTTGCCCTGCAGGTGACTTTCCACATGTACGTTAAAATAAACATTGGTTTGGCACCTATTTCTCTAGTCTTATTTCTTTAAGAAAACATACTTATCATAGTCTTTGGGTGTGAGTGTCAAGCTCATTATAGGGTCGTGTAATACGCCACGACTTTTGTGCACTGGGATTTTATTTGGTCAAACACACGATACCGGCTGGCCAAACACCCCCCACATCTGCACAAGGGTAAGTGTGTAAGGGGTGATTCTGCTTTTGTGAAAAAGTAATCAGAAGAAGGATGATGAGATGATAAATAATGAAGTGTGTGAAGTAAGAGCAGGTCTTCCGTCTGGCAGAGGAAGTGCCCTCCTGATCTTTTGCCGTTTGGAGAAGAGGCCCTCCCCGGCCCCGCTGATCGCGGGCCTCGGCAGGGCCCCAGCCGGCGATGAGGCTGGTGTGCGCCCACGGGACGCGCTGCCTGGAAACCAGTGAGCAGTCACGTCCACGCGTTTTAAACAAATCGGCTCGCGATGGCGACTACCCGGCTGAGGGTCTTCCGCAAAGAGTCCCTGCGCTGTTGGTTGGGAGGATTGCCTCCTCTTTGCCCTCAGGGCTTGAGATCAGTGAGGAAATACGGCGCATTTGGCCAAGAGAAGGGTCTTAAACATAATGTCTGCAAGACCACTGGGAGGAATGTATTCATGGGTCAACGTTGCAAATGAGGACACAGACGTGCAGTTGTGCAACGTGCCGCGTCTAATCGTTGCCGAAGTTTCCCGGTCAGCGGTTGCGTCTTCCTTGTGATGGCCTGAGGTCAACGACTCTGAATGACTGCTCTTAACCCAAATTTCGACCGCTTCTTCGCATCTTACCGTCTGTGGTGTTGAGGCTCTCTGCTCTCCTTTACCCGCGTGTAGGTGCAGCCTACTGTAGGTGCTGCCCAAAGCATCCTTCAGGAATGATGGGCTCTTCCAGTTGCTGGAGCCCCAGTTTTCAGCCCCCTCCAGATGCTGCCTTGGGTACACGTCTGCCTCACTCAGTCACATCCACTTCCCGGGACAGCCTGCAGTCAGTGACTCTTCAAAGGTGGAAAGTTCCCGCCATCTAACCCCGAAGTGGGGAAGGATTTGAAGGAGAATTCCATCTTCCATCTTTGCACCTCAGTACTGCCGAGATCACACTGCAGTTCCACTCCTCACGTTGTCCAACCCTGCTTTTCTGCTTTCCTTTCCATAGAGGAGACGCACAGCCCACTTCCTGGTAAATCTGCATGCTGAACTCCACCGCAAAGTCAACTTCTCAGAGAATTCAATTGCATCCACCCTGTGCTGCTTCAAGACCTCGAATTCGCCATTATTTTGTGGAGATCATTGAGTTAATTCTACATCAGTGGTATTTTTAATTTCCATTTTGAATATACACTTCATGAATGGCTTCAATAAATGAAAACAACAGTGGAATCTAGATGATAGGGTTAATAAAAGAGGTTGAATTTCTAGGATTTAAAAGGGCCCTAATCTTAGAGGGCATTCGATAAAAAGAGGAAATACTACAATGGGAGAGAGTTAGATTTGGATCTTGAATACATTCATTAGATATGAGGGATATAAATTTAAGTGATTGTCTCAAGAAAAGAAGGAGCATTTCCCTTTGCCATCTTCAGTGTTTAAAAATTGGATAAAGGCCCCAGAGGAAAGCATGCTTTCCCTTTGCACCGCCAATCACTGGATGATTATTAGAGCAAAGACATCAAGTTTTCTACAGGGAAAGGGGTTTGAGCAAATGAGGAAATTTCTCTTGTAGATGCTCCTACACTTAAGCTCATTATCCTCTATACGTAATGAAGTCATTCACCGAACTTCTTAAGTGCTCATTGGCTGAACACATCCCTGGACAACCAGCAAGGAGCCAAGAAAGAAAACCCCAAATTTTTCATACTAATAACACTGCTGGAGATATTTCATGGAATCTTTCCAAATATTTGAAAAAAAACTTCACAGATTTTTATAAGGAGTTTTATTTTAGCATTCAAGAACTTTCTAGACAGTTCTGCAACTGTGAGTTGTCTGTGAGCTCTTAGCTCTCCCAGTGAATTCAAGATGGTATCTATGTTTTTTAAACTGTGGCTATAAAAGTTTTCTCTTTCCTCTGAGTATTTTTGGTCTGAGATTCAGAACATGTCTACGTTTCAACTTTTCTTTGTTGTTATCTTCCTGGTGTCATTAAATCGTAGCATTCCCTGATCTATCCCCCCCACCCCATAATATTTACTGAGATTTAGGAGTTGAACATTAGTTACGGTTATATGTAAATTAGAAGTCTCTTTAATAACCTGAATTAAGGAGAGTCATTTCCTTCTCTGTTCATGGAGAAGTCTCTGACTAGGATGTGAACATATTTGCTTATTCACTTAGTTTACTTAAATAATAGTATTAATTATGACTTCAAACCTAAAATTATTAAAGATGACCTTTGCAATAAGGGATGTGAGGCTGCAGAACCCAGTAAATTTCCCTCACCTCCATCTTTTCCTTTCCATCCTACTTTCCACTTTCTTTTTTGCATGTCTGTAAAGTCTGTTGTCAACAATGATAGATACTAATCATGCAAAGGTGTGTGTATTCATTTATTCAACAAGTTTTTTTTCATTTTTAAAAAATGTGTCAGTTACAATGTATCAGTTTCTGGTCAACAGCACAGTGTCCCGGTCATGCATATTCATACATATATATTTGAACATAGCTCCCTGTGCTATACGAAAGAAACTTCTTTTTAAAATGTATTTATATATCTATAGTGGCTAACATTTGTAAATCTCAAACTCCAAAATTTATCCCCTCCCACCTCCTTTCCCCAATAACCATAAGATTATTTACTATGTCTGCAACTCTGTCCCTGTTTTGTAGATGAGTTCATAGTGTCTTTTTTTTTTTTTTTTAAGATTCCACATATGAGTAATATCATATGGTATTTTCCTTTCTTTTTCTGGCTTATTTCACTTAGAATGACAATCACTGTGTCCATCCACGTTGCTGCAAATGACATTATTTTATTCTTTTTTATGGCAGAGTAGTATTCCATTGTATAAATATACCACAACGATAGTACATAAAAAAAATCATACACCATCATCAAGTTGGATTCATCCCAGGGACACAAGGATGGTTCAATATATGCAAATCAATCAATGTGATACACCACAGCCACAAAAGAAAGGTCAAAAACCACATAATCATCTCAATAGATGCAGAAAAGTTTTGAACATCTATTAGGTCCCTAGATATGTGTTAGAAACCTGGGATACACTTTTAGCCAAGCAGGCATTTCTCTTCCTTAAAGGAACTTAACATAGAAGAGAAAAAACTTCCTTCTATCCTCCTACATTCTATGGCTGAGTCTAAAAATTAAACTGACATAAGACAGATTAACAAGGAAAAAGCATACAGATTGTATTTAATATTTTTTACATGTACATGAGAGCCTTCAAAAGGAAAATAAAGACCAGAAGAAGCTATAAGGCCCCAAAGCTCATATATTTTAAAGCAAAGAATGATAAATTGTGGAGCTGTGACAAGATAATTTGGCTTGGGCCAGGGGTCATAAATTGTAGAACGGGGACTAGGAAATACATGCTGGAAACTAGTGGAAGATAAGGGCTATTTGAGTAGGTTTGTTTGTACAGATCTATTTCAGCATTGACTCCCAGTCAGGTGATAAAATGGCTTTCTCATACAAGGAGGTCACTTTTCTCATGGGAGAGTTTATGACCTGCTTTTAGGTGGGAAAGGGAACGTCTCTCTGACCTTCTGCATTTGCTGTTTCTCAAGAGCCTTCGGCTCAAAATAATCAACATGCCAAAGCAGCAGATTTGCAGGTGGCATATTCTAAACCTCTTCAGGAACATTCAGTGATGCTTGATTTCTAAGAGTTCACTACGGACTAGGAGACACGTCTCAAATCTGTTTTACGTATTCATTGCCACACAAAAATAAGTTTGAGAACTTCGCAATTATACTTTTGGAATTCAGAAAACCCTCAGTAAGAGAAAGAGGAATCCAAGAAAGGAAACAGCTCATGCCGAGATTGTAGGCTTAATGGTGAGACCCTGGAACAGCACACACGGGGGCACCGAGCTGTGTATCTGCACAGGGGAACCATGGGGAAAGAGGCTGGCACGTTAGCAAAGGGCTAAATCAGATCTTCACCTTGAGTTTCCTACTGAGAAGCCTGGTGATGGAACTGATGTCCAAGAAACCATATTGACCACCAGATCTGGGATCCCCTCCTGTGATGCAGAATGACGGCTGAGAAGTGGCTTCCCAGCCCAGGACTACCAGTCCAGTCTCTGATGAATCTGGTGGTGGCTAGTGCTCACTAACTGAATGTGTCGCTCCCAGGTCACGGTGATATAAAGCAATCATTAATCTTTTCCGTGCCTCTTATCTCTTGTTTGGCTAATGGCTTGCAGGGCACCCTTGGAAACGACGTGTAGAGAGTGGCACTGCTACCAGCACCCTAGGTTCTTGAATGACTGGATGAATCCTAGCCCCACCCTCTAATCGAGGACACCAACACTGGAGTGACAGACAGTGGAAAAAATCAGCTTTTCTTTTGATATGCCACTGGCATTGTCCATTTTGTCACTGCAGAAATTGTACCCTAAATAATTCAAGGAGCCATTAGAGGATTTTTTTCTTATAGGTACGATATGATCAGATGTATATTTTTGTAAAGGAAGAGTTATTGCTGTGGGCAGGAGGATTACATACTGGGAGGCTGCAATAAGCTACTGGAAAGTTAGGACCTGCATCAGGACTTTTAGAGCAAAAAGAGAGGATAGTTTGGGTGACACTTGGCTGGTTCATCCTACAAAATTCCTCCTAGCCTTAGTAAGGCGTAAGTCCAGATGGCTCCCAGGTTAATTTAAAGTATGAGCGGCAAGTTAAAAAAAAATTCATACAAAAATATCCAGGTAGTAATGAAATTTATGGTTCAGGAAACATGCATATTAGATTTGAAACACCCAAAGTCTAATAGTTAGGAGTGACTATAAATAATAGTGACTATTTCAAAAATTAAAGTATTTGAAATGAAGAATTCTTTTTTATTAGTGGTTATTGGAGGTCAGCAATTAGGTTTATTTATTTACTTATTTATTTTTTGATGGAGATACTGGGGATTGAACCCAGGACCTCTTGCATGCTAAGCACGTGCTCTACCACTGAGTTACACCCTCCCCGCAAAGATTCTATTTTTAATGAGAAATCTACATCTCATCATAAAAAAGAATATCTTCCGTTTAACTCTTCTTCATAGAAAATGGTTCTTCCTATGGATGCTAGCCACCTCGGAACGACAGGGCGGCTATGATGTATTCCAGGGAGGAGCGCCCAGAGACTTATAAATGCACGCAGAGTGGAGCTTGAAGAGAGAAATTTCCTCTGCCCGGGTGTAGAATGCCAGATAATGAATCCTTACAGAGGGGACATTATAAATTGGAGTCTGGAAGGAGAGATGAAGTCAAGGAAATAAGAGCCATTATAGAATGAATGATTGTGGTAATTAAGGTTATGGGTAAAGAAGGGGTTTAGTTATTGCAGTGCAAATAAATCAGAAGCATGTTTTAAACAATGAAAGAGTGTGCCTCTTGGAATTTGTCAAGGCCTCCCCTGTTTGGTTTCCATGTAGCCTAATGCTCTACTCAGAAAGGGTCTTACTCTTGTAAGAGACAAAGAAAGAAAAAATTAATTGTTAAAATATGAAAAGAGGTTTGTATATACTCCTAGCTGTCTTGAACCAGTTTTGAATGAAAACAACACAAAAGACATCAATCATATTTCTCAATCAGTATTTAGCATCTCATTACCAACCTTGGCAGGGATAAATGACATGTTTTTAGGTGATGCTAACGAAGATGACATTTTAAATTCAGACTGACAAAACTTGAAGCTTCTATTTGGAAAATAATCCCCAAATGTGACACTGGATCTCTGAGGGGGATGTCTAAATCACTAAAGCCAGAATATTGTTCTGTTAAAGGATTTATATATAAGTTGATTAACCTATTTTTTCAAATCACACTACAATATGATAAAGTCTTTGTTGCTGTTTTTTCTTTCATGTTGTTGATTCACTGTCGACGGTGAAGCTGGTGATAGAAAATATAATGTAGCATTCAGGGAACTGTTTCAAAATTTGAGTTTTCAAATTCCTTTAGATGATTCCAGACAAATTTGCACTTATTCTAAAAAGAGTATTTGTTTTTCTGATTATAAAATTATTATGTGCTCTGCCTGTAACATTTAAATTTCAGGAAAGTATAAAAACATTAAAATATTTTAAAATACGGTTCTTCTTGTTTTTCTTCTTGTTTTCTTTTTATGCACAGATAAATTTGGTGTGCTTTTTCCTGCAATGAATGCTTTATTATACTGTTCTAAGTGAAAAATGTTCTTTGACAACATGATTTTAATAGCTGCACAATGATCCAGTATATAGATGTTTCATATATTTTTTAATAATTCTTTTTTTCTGAATATATGCAATGTTTCCAAAATGTTGTTATTCTGCAACACACACACACACACACACACACACACACACACACACACACACAGTGGAGGAAAACCTTCACCTGGATAAGTCCTATAATATATGATGTATTTTGTTTCTAGGAGATGTGTATATATACGGTATTTCCTAACCAAAGATTCCTAGGCATGAAATTTCTACACCAAAGTGCACAAACTCTTTGGAAAGCTCCTGACAAATATGCAAAATTGTGCTCCAGGTCACCTGTAGCCATTCACACTCCTGGGAGTGGCCACTGCTATCTTGGTCTTGCTAGCTTAGATTGTTATTACTGTTTCTAACCTGTGTCAATTTGAGAAGTGATAAATAGGATCTTACTGTGTTTTTCATGTAATTTTCATTTCTCTGTCTACAAAGGGGAATGAATTTTTGTTCACTTGCTAATTAGCCATTTAGAGTCTTCCTTTTTTGAACTGACTTTCTAAACCTTTGCATCTCATTGTTTTCAAGATACTGATTTATATTAGCATATTTTTAGATAAATAGTCCAACATCTTTTCTTTTCAATCATTTTTTTTTTACTTTTCTCTATATATTTTTTCAGTAGTCTGCAGACAAATAAAAATTCTTGAGCTTACTACATCCTCACAAATCTTTACCCACGATATAATCATTAAAAGTTTACCTCCAGTCAAGGGGGGAGGCTCAGTGGTAGAGTGCATGCCTAACTTGCACGAGGTCCTGGGTTCAATCCCCAGTACCTCCACTAAAAAAAGAAATAAGTAAACCTCATTACTTCTTTCACCAAAAATAAAAAACAAAACATTTTTTAAAGTTTATCTCCATATTCTTCTAGTTTTTTCATTTATTTTTATAGTTAATTCTGTAGTTTCTGAATTTACTTTGGTGTATTTTATTAGCTCAATTTAAGTTTTGTGTGACTGTGTGTGTTTACTTTCCAAAGCTATTGGGGAGAGAGAGTATATAAAAGGACTTTTTAGTCTGTAAACTAGTAGCTACATTACACATGCTCTAATAAATTAACACTTTACTAGCTTCTCAATAAGATATTTACAATACCTTAAGCATTAAGACCCTCTTTTCTTTATTGAAGTGTAGTTGATTTAATAGTATATTAGCTTCAGATAAACAACAGAGAGTCAATGTTTTTATAGATTATTCTCTAAAGTTCTTAACAAAGTATTGGCTATGTACTCTGTGCTGTACAATATATTCCTATAGCTTATTTATTTGCTGCATGGTAGTTTGTGTCTCTTAATCCCATGTTTTGCCCCTCTTCCCTTTCCTCTCCCCACTGGTAACCACTAGTTTGTTCACTTTATCTGTGATCTGTTTCTGTGTGGTTATTTACATTTGTTTGTTTTGCTTTTCAGATTCCACATGTAAGTGATAACATAAAGTATTTGTCTTTCTCTGATTTATTTTACTAAACATAATATCACCCTGAACATGCCTAATCTCATCTGATCTGGAAAGCTCAGCAGGGTTGGCCCGGTTGATACTTGGATGGGAGAACCCTCTTTTATATGTAGAAGTTATAACATACACTAGTATGTAAGTATCTATCTGCTGGTCAGAATTCACAGGCAAACACAAATTCTAGCTTTTATTGGAATATCGCTCTCCCTTCACTAGGTTGATTAATGCGTCTTGTGTCATATCACACATCATATCATATATGTCATATATCACATTCTCACATATCTGCTGGTCTATTTCAGAGCTACTCATGTTAGCTCACAGATCTGTCTTTCCCACGTTATACCAACACATCACTCATTTAACTGTTTCACTGTTATATTATTTTATATCTATCTGAAGATGGAAGTATCTTATTTTCCTTTTTCAGAGTAATCTATCCAAACGTTTCCAAATAACTTAAAATTATTTTGCTGAATTCCAAATAATTTTCCCACTGAGATTTTTAATAAGATTTCAACCAAAGTAAGATGCATTTTAAACATAAATAATAACTTTTCCCTACTCAGTCTGTCCATCCAAAGAAATGCTACTTTTTTTTTTAATGTTTCATAGTTCCTAGAAAGTGTTATAGCTTTGTTTATATGAATTGTAGCCATTTCTCATTAGAATTGATTAATCGTATAGTTTATATATTTCCATTGTTTCATTAAAGAAAACTTCGCTACATTATGTATTCTAACTGGCCTTACTAATATGTGTCTACTGCTGTTTTATTTAGTTGCTTTATTGGATTTTGTTATTAACTCTGTCATAGTTAATCTTCTGGCTGCTTTCAAAACATGGATATAATGACATCAGTGTAGTCCTCTTGTTTCATCCTTTCCACTGGGTTTAATTCTTGTTATTTGTTCTTTCCTCTTCTGTTTCTTTTTGGCTTTGACTAGAACCTCCAGAAAAGAATTAAATAGTAATGGTGTTAACAAATTTTAGGGTTTTTTTTCCCATTCTTTAATTGAAGTACAGTCAGTTTACAATGTTGTGTCAGTTTCTGGTGTACAGCATCATGTTTCAGTCATACATGAATATTGTATATTCCTTTTCATATTTTTTTCATTATAGGTTATTACAAGTTACTGAATATAGTTCTTTATGCAATGCAATATAATCTTGTTGTTATTAATTTTATATGTAGTAGTTAGTATCTACAAATCTCAAAACTCCCAATTTATCCCTTCCCACCCCCTTTCCCCTTTTATAACCATGAGTTTGTTTTCTGTGTCTGTGAGTCTGTTTCTGTTTTGTTCATTTGTGTCTTTTTTTTAGATTTCGTATATAAGTGATACCGTCAGGTATTTTTCTTTCTCTTTCTGGCTTACTTCACTTAGAATGACAATCTCCAGGTCCATCCATGCTGCGAATGGCATTATTTCATTCTGTTTTATGGCTGAGTGATATTCTATTATATATATATATATATATATATATATATATATATATATATATATATACACACACACATACACACCACATCTTCTTTATCCAGTCATCTGTTGATGGACATTTAGGTTGCTTCCACGACTTGGCTATTGTAAATAGTGCTGCTATGAATATTGGGGTGCATGTATCTTTTCAAAATTAGAGTTTTCTCTGGATATATGCCCAGGAGTGGGACTGCTGGATCAAATGGTAAGTTTATTTTTAGTTTTCTAAGGAATTACCATACTGTTTGATACTGTTAAACACTAATGGCATTAACAAACTTTATTGCATTATTTAAAAACTGGATGGAATTCCACTATAGCTGTATTTTTTAAACCATTCCCCCCTAAACATTAGCCTCTCCAGATGCTTTCAGAGAAAAGAATTCCATGTTAAAAATAAAAATCTGTGAAACTTCTTGTAAAAACATGTAAAGGAAACAATTCAAAATTGGAGTCGGGGAGCCATGAAGTGGGGTGCTTCCATGCACACAGACACTCAGGGCATCTTGCTTAGTGCAACAAGAAGAAGGCTGATTTCCTCTCTGCGGACATTAGCAAGCTGCCCACACCAGCAACCAATGAGAAGCCGCCACCACTTCAAACTCTCACTCTCCTCCAATGAACTTTTGTTCAGAACAACTCCTCCCAACTTCCTCCTTTCCTCTAGAAAAGAACGTTCTTGTGTGTTCTCAGGATTTGCTTATGGTTCATCATATTTTTTTATCCCGAGTTGGAATTCTTCTGCCATTCCCAAAGAAACTCACTTCTTTTCTTAAATAAA
Organism: Camelus ferus; assembly: GCF_009834535.1. Classification (NCBI taxonomy): domain Eukaryota; kingdom Metazoa; phylum Chordata; class Mammalia; order Artiodactyla; family Camelidae; genus Camelus; species Camelus ferus. The sequence continues at coordinate 115,594,651 of NC_045696.1, read as the reverse complement.
ATTGCTCTTTGCTCTGTTTAAGCTTGACTTTCTCATTACAGAATTATAGTGTATTTTTGCATGTTTAAGATCAGAGAAATCCTGCAGTTAAAAAAAAAAAAAGCTTAATTTTGTTTTAGTCCATTATCTAACAGATCACAGAACTTTTCATAGCATTTTAATTAAAACCCATTAGAATTTATGTTTCATTGAACAAAATGAGCCATTAAGTAAAGAAAACTGTTGGGTGGGGGAAGTGGTCTGCTCTGGGTGCAGTCAAGGGATGCGTTGTCTGAAAAGAATTGAAAGCAATCAGTCCAACTAAAGAGCAGGGTGAAAACTTTCAGTTTGTCTGAGTTCTAAATTTAGATCATTGTTTCAGTATCTGTTGAGTCTTTGTAACATATATGCTTCAAATTTACACATTTTTATTAACTATCTTTTAATAAGTGTTATATTCTGCATGGAAGTTCATTCAAAGATCTTCTGTTTATACAGTTGCTCCCAACACGTGCACGTGCTCATTTTGGGAGCTAATTGGTAAAGGACAGAATCGTTGATACTCATTTTGGGCAAAGTTCGCATCACTGTGGGGCTACCTAGTCTTGCCTTTAAGTAGTCAGTTGAAATAAAGAATAACAGCACCGTGCTAGTAAAGACAAAGAAATAGCATTTTTCTGATTTGTTTGCATTGAGTTATTGCAATTACATAATTTATCGTGACCATCGGAGTTTTTATTTGTGTTTAAAATTCCAATCAGTGAAAAGGACTGGGCTATAATATTGTCATTTTCTAGGTGCAGATTTTGTTCCTATATGAAACTTCTTGCTAAATTAGAGTAATATATTTAACTTGACATTTTAAATTATGCTCACCGGGGCAGGAGAGCTGGCTGTTTGTATGCCTGAGTCAGTCAGTCATTGGCTGCAGGCTGGGAGTGAAGCATCTCCCTTTAGCAGATAATTCTTCTTCAGAGAAGGAGGCAGCTGTGATTAGTCAGCACCCAACTCTTGTAGCGGCTGGGATGGTTCACTGGCCTGGCTAAGGACTCTGAGTCTGGGGCCAACAGAATATACTGCAGGTTCAAAGTTGTCTTTCCATTTATTCTGTCAAAGATTTCTTCAAATATATGTCAAAAAGACCCTTGTGGTGGACTGAAAAATACCCCTCTCTCCCCAGCCAAAAAAAAAAAAAAAAAAAAAAGCCCATATTCTGATCCCTGGAGTTTGGGCTTAGAATACACCTTTTATGGCAAACAAAAAAACAAACCCAAAAGGAATCTTTGCAGGTGTGATTAAGAAATCTGAGATGGGGAAAGAGTCTCGAGTATCCAATTGGGCCCTTTATGCCATCACATGCATCCTTAAAAGACGAGGGGCAGAGGGGGAATTTTACACAAAAGGCACCGAAGAAAAGTGACATGATCACGGAGGTAGAAACTGACATGGTTCAGTTCCCAGTCCAGGAACGCAGCTGGAAGCTTGGGCGGGGCAAGGAGTGGCTTCCCCCGTAGAACCCTGGGAGGGAGCCTGGTCCTGCCAACACCCTGATTCTGGCCCTCAGGGCTGTGAAAAAATACATTTCTATTGTTGTAAGAGTCCCATTTACTGTAATTTGTAAGCGCAGCCACAGAAAACTAACGCAGCCCTGCAGTCAGATTCCCAGGTGAGCAGCTCTGAATGAGGCAGACTTGTTCATTTAAAGTAAGCTCTCATTGGCGAGGCCCAAACCTTTTCCTTATGTTTGTGGATTTATTTTTCCTTAGCAATTTTCTTGAATAGATTGTTGGTGCCATATGAATGAATCTTGCTGTGTATTATTTTTCATGGACTGCTTTATGTGTATTTAGTCTCCTTTTATCATTAGCTTATAGGGTCCCGTTGAGCAGAGCTGACTTTGATAAAAGTGGAAAGAAAAGAAGTCTTGAAGCCAGCTGGTCCTGGTTCTGAATCCCAGAACTCAGGCAAGGTACTTAATATTCTGAAGCCTCAGTTTCCTTACCTGTAACCCAGGGATGATGATACCCTATGGTGTAAGTGCAAATTTCATGGATTAAATGAGGTAAATGCAAGTGCCTGGCTCAAAGGAGGAATCCAATAAAGTAAAGATCCTTGTGTCTTCCTTACCTTGAATAACCAGTACATTCCTTGGCATCCCAGCAACTGAGTAAGAGGAGTTGCTTGCTGAATTGGACACACTTACAATTCAAATTAAATTGCAAATATTTTTTAACGATTAATATTTACAGAAAAGTACATCTGTTATTTATATACAAACATTATACATTAGAGTAAATAGCGATCTTGGAACGTATTTATGACTGTGAAAGCCAGTTGCTAATATTGTTTTTGAGTCTAGTACTTTGCAATCTGAACACAAAAAGCCATCAGCAGTAACCCAGCTTTAGATATACCTAGATGTGTGACATTTATTTGGTGTCACCCAACTGTGGTCATCTGTTTTCTATATGTTAACAGGCCGAACTAATTGTTTGAGAATTAATAACTGCTAGAAATACAAATGCCGTTCTCAGGAAAGAAGACTGTTTCTGGGCCATAGACTGAGCCACTTCGGTAGGAAAGAGACCAAGGGAAAAAAAAAGAAAGCAAATCAGCTCAGAAGAAAGCTGGCCTCAAAAATAAATTGAAACTATTAGAGGAGATAGAGTGATAGCTGAGAGATGTTTTGGTGACCTAGTGAGTCCAGGACATGCTGCAGAGATAGAAAAGCCAAAGGACCTTAAAAGATGACACTAGTACATTTTTTTCCCCTTGAAAACTGAATAGCAAGTGTCTTAGGGTGTGTCTGTGCTACAGGACCAAACTGACTCTTGGGTTTTATTCGTCTAATTTGCTGCTAGGTCCACTATGACTGTGTATCCTAGTCCTAAAAGTGAGGCTCCCATGCTGTCTTTGTTTTCCTGTGTGAAAGAAAAGAATAGATATTATTTTTTTCTGTCTTTATTATATATATTATATTAATATATATTATTTTTTCTCTCATATATATATAATATATATATAATATATACAATCTGGCCCCAGTTCCTGGCACAAAGTTCGTAACACCCTATAATTTCCTCAATGATAAGAGTACTGGGAGCATCTTTGGTTCTAATATTTGGTCTTTGACCCTTATTTTTGAAAGAATTCCTAAGTGCCTTGGAATTTCCTGGGTGATAGCAGTGTCTTTCCTTCTAATGAGGTGACTCTTAGTGAGCTCCTGGTTGGTATCTGGTCACCAATAAACTCAAGCCATGATTAGAAGCTGAGCTTTTCAGCCTCAGGCCCCATTCTCCAGAGAGAGGAGAGGGGCCGGAAATTGACTTAATAATCAGTTATGCCTCCATGATGAAGCCACCGTAAATATCCCCAAAGTATGAGATTTTTGGGTTGGTGTACATATCTATATGCACCAGGAGTGCAGCGTGTCCCACCTCCCTGGGACAGAAACTCCTGTACTGGGCACTCCTGGACCTCATCCTATGTATCTCTTCATCTGGCTATTCATCTGTATCCTTTATCATTATCCTTTATTATGTTATAAACTGGTAAACGTGTTTTCTGGAGACCTGTAAGCCATTCTAGCAAATGATCAAACCCAAGGAGAGAGTCATGGGAGCCCCAGTGTATAAGTGGTCAATCAAACATATGTATGGTGACCCGGGACTTGTGATTGGCATCTGAAGTGGGGCAGGGGCAGCCTTGTGGGGCTGAGCCCTTAACTTGTGGGCTCTGATGCTATCTCCCAGTCAACAGTGTCTGAATTGAGTTAAATTGTAGGATTTCCGCTGGTGCAGAGAATTGCTTAATATGCCAAAAATCCACACCTCTAGTTTCAGAAGTATCGTGAGTGTGTGAGTAGAGAAAAAATGCAGGAGTGTGTTCTTCTCCACAGCTTGCAAATTCTGATCAGCAGCAAACTTGTCTGTGTATATAATATTTACAGTATATTTATATAAGGATGCAATTGTAGCTTCTAGAAATGAACACTGGCCTGTATCAGGAATGCCAAGAATTTACTGAGAATTTGGTAAGGGAAAATATTAATTTTTTAAAGATTATCTATCAATTTACAGATTAAAAATTCTTATATACTATTATTGTGTTCTTCCCAACAAATCAAGAAAGCAGATTTACTCCTGAATCACTCTAAATCTCAAATGTTATGACTTCTTCTGATGTCACAAAACCAGTAAATGCAGAGAGAACCAGAATTCTCATCCATCCCTCATATTCTTCTCAAGAAGAAACTCTAGGAACTTATATGACAAGAAAGTCAGAAAGCCATCAGGAACAGCTTCATAGAGCACTGGAGTATCGACATTGAGAATGCAGCATTGGGGCAAATCTTGTTGGGGTTTCTCATACTCTTGGCACCCGTTTAGTATTCCCAGCAGGTTCTGGAAAGACTCACAGACACAACACAGGGGAAGCTCTATGCAGAGGACAGAACACTGCTGAACAGGGCTTTTACCTCAAGGAACAGCCCAAATCCCCAGAAGCCCAAAAGATCTACTGAAGTCAAATTTCTTTCTGTCCTCATACCAAACCCCATACCACTCTGTGAGTTATAAAACTTCTGCTTCTTTTTCATCTTATCACGCCACTGTTTCCCGCACACTCAACTACCCTTCAAATCCCCCTAGGGTTGCACAATTTTGAAAGAGAAGATATCGTTCTCTCTGAAGATGCATCCTTCTGTCTCTCTCCATCCATCCTTTTCTGATTTCTACTGAATTTCACTCCTTTCCTATTGGTTGGCATTTTGGAAAAATTTTATGTTTGCAATGTTGTTCTTCCCACTTGTGTCTCGGTCCAAGGTGGGCACTTGGATGCCTTCTAAAACTTCCTCTTTTAAAAGATGGAGAGAACCAGGAAGAGATAGGGAACAGATAGTCCCAGTCTTCACAAACCAGCTGAGAGTCAGCTCGTGTGGCCAACTTGCCTTCTGATCCCTTGTTTGTGATTTAACTGACACTTGTAGTAAAGATGGGTTACGAAAGAGACCATTGTGTTTGATATCATGTATAAAAGGCCTGTGGGACCTTAAAGTGATCAGTGTGCAGATGTGAAACTATACACAGTTGTTCAGTGAATATTATAGCCCTATAATTTATATGGAACCACAAAAGACCCAGAATCTTGATTAAAAAGAACAGAGCTGAAGTTACCACACTTCCTGACTTCAGGATACACTATAAAGCTAAAGTACTCAAAACAGTATGGTACCGGCACAAACACAGGCACATGGATCACTGGAACAGACTAGAGATCCCAGAAATAAACCCACACACTTAGGGTCAATTAATCAATGAGAATGGAGACAAGAATGTATAATGGAGCAAAGGCAGCCTCTTTAATAAGTGGTGTTGGGAAAATTGGACATGTAAAAGAATGAAATTTAAACATTTACTCACAATATATACAAAAATAAACTCAAAATGGATTAAAAAACCTAAATGTAAGACAGGACACCATGAAAATCCTACAAGAAAACATAGGCAGAATATTCTTTGACATAATTAGTAGCAATATATTTTGAGATTGTTCCTCAAGTAAAGGAAACAAAAGCAAAAATGAACAAATCAGACCTAATTAAACTTAAAAACTTCTGCACAGCAAGGAAACCATTGAGAAAATGAAAAGATAACTTCCTGAATGGGAGAAGATATTTGCCAATGATATCTCCAATAAGGGGTTAACATAAAAAAAATACACAAACAGTTGATAAAACTCAATACCATAAAATAAATAAAATAAATAAAATAAAATAAAATAAGCCAAAATACAAAATAGCAGAAGACCTGAATAGACATTTTTCCAGAGAAGAAATACAGATGGTCAACAGGCAAATAAAAAGATGCACAGCATCACTAATCAGCAGGGAAATGCAAATCAAAGTCACAATAACACATCACCTCACACCTGTCAGAATGGTTATCAAAAAGAACATAAATAACCAGTATTGGTGAGGATGCGGAGAAAAGGGAACCCTCATACACTGCTGGTGGGAATGTAAATTGGTGGTGTCACTGTGAAAAACAGTATGGGGATTCCTCAAAAAAACCAGAAGTAGAACTACCATATGGACCTGAGATTCCACTCCTGGGTAAATAGCCAAAGAAAACAAAAACACTAACTCAAAAAGATACATGCCCACAAATATTCATAGCAGCATTATATACATTAGCCAAGATACGGAAGCAGCCTGAGTGTCCATCAACAGACGGATGCTTAAATGGATAAAGAAGTTGTGCTGTAACATAACTCGGGGTGGAGTCAGGTTCAGGGACTGGGTTAGCATCTACTCAAGGGACTCATGCATTCCCCCTTGTCCCTTCTGGCCCCCTCCACCCGCTGGGCAGAGATTCTCTAGAGGCTCACAGCGTCCATATTTCCTTCTCCCAAAGGGAGGAAACAGTTTTACATCTTGATGGAGACTGTGAGCCTCACAATTCTGCAGGAGACCTAATTATTGCCATTCCAGTTTCCTCAGTCTCTAACGCTGATTTTAGCCCTCTTTTCGACACCATCCCTGATAAACTTCAGTCTGAGCGCTCTTAACATGGGTATCACTCATTCTGCACCACCCATAAACGTTCAGGTGGGCGAAAGAAAGCCTCTGCCTCATATGCACCAATACCCACTAAATGCAAAGGCTACTGAAGGAATCAAACCCACAAGTGAAGCACACATTAAACAAGGTTTGATTGTTCCCATCCAAGTCCGTGTAGTGCTCCCATCTTCCCTGTGCAAAAACCACATGAAAGAGGATGGACGTTTGCCCAGGACTCAGGGGCCATTAACAACAGAGTTATATCTTCACACCCCATTGTGCCAAATCCCCATACCCTGCTTTGAGCCGTACCTCCAAGGACACAAGCTTTACTGTGATTACACCTCTGCAGTGCCTTCTTTGGCTCCCTTGTTCACCCTGAGAGTCAATATTTATTCACCTTCACCTGGGAAAATCAACAATTGACTTGGACTGATATGCCCCAAAGCTACATGGAAAGCCCAAATTATTTTTTCACAAATTTTAAAGGTTGATAAATGTTGATGCTATCTTCCCTAAGAATTCTTCTCTTTCACAATATGTAGCTGATCTCTACTCTCCTTCAGAGTTAGCATCCTTGCAAGACAGCCTCCGTCTCCTCTGAGAACTAGCAAAAAAGGAGACGTAAGATTTCAAAGGGAAAACTTAAATTCTGTAAACCCAAAGTTAGACATTTTGGTTATTTAATTACTGAGCATGGCCTCCACTTAGATCTAGATAGAATTCAGAGTATTTTAATTTTTCCTCGCCCCCAAAACAAAATGACAACTCAGGTTTTTTAGGACTGACAAGGTGTTATATAAAATGGGTTCCAAATTTTTCGGCCATGGCACATCCCTTATAGTTCCTCCTTAAGGCTGACCACACTAAGCCTTTTATTTGGACAAAAGAAACTTAAAAGGCTTAAGAGTAAAACCCTTACTAAAGCCAGACTTCATGACTCATCTGCCTTAGGTCTACCTGTTTTCCCTTTTTCTTCATGAAAGAGGTGGAAATGCCCTCTGTGTACTGACTCAGTGCCATGGTTACCAACACAGACCTATAGGATATGACAGTCAGCTAGACCCGGTAGCCAGAGGTCTTCCGCCTTGCATGAGAGCCATCGTGGCCACTGCCAATTCATTACAACATGTAAAAGAACTAGTAATGGGCTCCCCACTGACCATTTATGTACCCCTTTCCACAGAAGTCTTGCTTAATTCTCACCATCCTTAGCATCTTTCAACCAGTAGACTAATCTCCTATGAAATTCTTCTACTGTCTCCTTCTAATGTGACTATTTCCCATTGCAACGTCCTGAATCCTACAATCCTCTTCCCTTGGCCAAACAGTGAAGCCCCCCATGACTGTCTGATGCTCGCTGACCAACTCCTAACCACTCAAAACAACTTACAGGCGACTCCTCTTAAAAATGCTGAGCTGATTTGTTTACTGATGGATCTTACTTAAAAGATGAATCTGGCCGCTACTGAGTTGGTTTGGTCTTTGAACCAAAGTCACTGAGGCTGACACCCTACCAGAAGCTACTTCTGTTCAATGGACAGAACTCTTTGCCTTAATTAGAGCCTGCCTTTCAGCAAAAGATAAAACCATAAATATATCCACTAGAATCAGGCACACTTCAGTGTTGCTCATGATTTTGGCCTGCTTTGGAAGCAGAGAGGGTTTCTGACCTCCTCAAGTGGAGAATCAAAAATAGTTCTTATGTACAGAGGCTCTCAGATGTCATGCCACTGCCTAAACCCTTCGTGATAATTAAAACTCATGGGACCTCAACAACAGACTCAGAAGAAAGTAAGGGAAACCATTTGGCTTCTGCCGCTGCTAAGACAACAGCCCTCCAAAAGTCCATGATCATGTTGGAAAGACCCCGTCTACACGTACATTCAAAATCTGAACTAATTACTAAAATAAGTGAAGCACAAGAGCTCTCCATTTGGAGAGACTGAGAAAATTGTGGTAAGATTGTGTACCTGACCCCAAGAGAAATCTTTGATTAGGATCAAATGGCAAACCTGTTCTCCCTAATTGTTAACAAAAAAATTTGTCCTAGAGTATGTATGTAATCTGACTCCCGGAAACACTGATAAGAGGGTTCAGTGGGAAAAAACAATATTATTGGAAACCACCTCCTAAAATGACTATGTATATCAAAATTGTCCTGATATGTCCTAAGCATAACCCAAGAAAATCTCTCCATCATTCCATCATACAGCTTCCCTTACCCTTGGGACCTTGTCAGGTATGGCAAATAAATGGATGGATTTATCCAGGTACCACCACCTAAAGTTTACAAATATATATTGGTAATGATTTGTGTGTTCTCTCACTGCCTGGAAGCTTTTCCTTGTGCAGGGCTATGACCACAGCAGCAGTAAAGTTTTGTTGGAAAAAGTTATTTCCACCTGGGGAGTACCCTCTGAACTCCACTGTAACAGAAGCTCCCTTTTTGCTGAACAAGTGATCCGATCTGTTTGTAAAATCTGGCCTCTTTCACAGCACTTCTATTGTGTCTAGCATCCCCAGTCATCAGGGTTGGTGGAAAACATTAACTGAATTATAAAAATTCAGTTAGCTAAAGGTGTTGTCATGTAAGCTGCCTTGGCCCAAAGAGCAGCCTTTTAGCCTTACCTGAGATGTACTCCCTTTGTGAAAAGCAGGTTATCATTATTTGAAATTGTTACTGGCAGAGCCATGAGATTAGATAAAGACGTGTATGAACCGACTCTGTTAAAAGGAAACATCTTGACCTGTGGTAAGGAACTTACCAAGCCCTTAAAACTGATTCACAGCTCATGGAGCAGTCTTTCCACGGGGTGCTCCTTGGAGACAAAAACACTCAGCATCGTGGCCTCCAACCTGGAGATGACGTTTATTGGAAACACTAACTTCACAAAGATGCCTTTTACCCCTGGCGGGAGGGACCATTTCAGGCTCTGTTAACTAACCCTTGTGCTGCCAAATGAAGAGCACTGACTCAGATTTATGTTTCTCATTTTAAAAAGGTTCTTACATCCTACCTGGACTTCACAGTTTGGTGGAAAATCTCAAACTAAAACTATTCAGACAGCCCCTAAAGATTGACAACAACTTTCTTGGATGAGAAACAGAAGACCTCTAAGTAAACAGCTTTCCCAAGAATCCAGACCAGGCTAGTCTATCCAAATATATATTAGACTCTTTTTACTCTTCCTGTGATAAACCCCCAACCTTCAGAAGTTTTTGGACTGCTATTCCTTGTGGTTGGAATCCTTTTATAATTATTTGTATATAATAATAATTTTAAAATTCTTATAAGCTTATTACTCTATCCTCTACAAAATAGGACTCTTTCTTTGGTGGTTCTAACCTTCCTGTTTCTGATCTCCTTTTGTCCTTGTTAAATCCATGATGCTCTGCATTTCTAGCTGCTGCTCAGCTACTCAGATATGAGTGCTATGGTTGCTCAAAGTCTTGAATTACTCGATACATCCTACAATTTATACTACAGATAAAAAACGGACTAAGTAAATCATTATAGCAGATGTGGACAATGCCTACGTTCTTGGTTTTTTTTTTTTTTTTTAACATTTTTTCTTATTGAGTTATAGTCATTTTACAATGTTGTGTCAAATTCCAGTAATGCCTAAGTTCTAAGTCATGAAAATCTTCCTGTTGCTGGACTGTGACTATCCCCTTGTGATTATGACTCTCAGTTCCTTTCCCTCCTCTGTGGGACAGTGACAGGCAAGCAACGAGCCTTCCTGATGCCAGGGGACTTTTGTTCAGTGATATTAACAAACGATTGCTAATACATAAGACGATTTATCACCAACTGCTTTCCAAGGGAAATGCGGACCATGAACAACAAAATGGAGTCACTTATGTCAAAGAAATCTAAAACACAGCCAGAAGGACATTAAGGGAGCAGAGCTTACACAGGTTGTAAACTTTTGACCCGGCCATCCTAAAACCACCTGAAACTGGTTTTCTTTACTCCCCAGAGACCACAGCTAAGCAACCAATCTGCTGCTGTCAAGTGACTGAATGCCTACTGGCACCAATCGTAGTTCTATAAAGATAACCTCTACAACTTCTCTGGAATGTCTTTGTCTCTTGCCTTTACAAACATTTGGAGCACATTTGAGTTGCTACTTGAATCAGTGCTTCCTGAATTGTAATTCTTAAGACCCCAAATAAACTCTTTTTCTCATTTGCAGCCTTCTGCATTTCTTGGTCAACACATCCATCTTCACCACTAGTTTGGATACCAAGGTGAACGAGTTGCTGAGTTTTCTTGAGTCTCAATTATCTCCTCTGCAAAATGGGTATGATAATATCAACCTCACAAAGGTTTTGTGATTAATTTAAGTATACAGTATTTTACACACCAGTTTTTGGAAGGGAAAAGAGATCAATTTTATATCATCATTACAATAAAATTCTGTATTCTGATTCAATATGTCCTAAAACTCACAAGCTTATCTCTGGATTCTGTTTTTAGGCAAGTCACATTTTCTTTATCGTTTTTCAATCTGATGCATCTGCCTTCATAAATCATATATAAAGTTGATAAAAGCAGAGAGCACAGCCTTAAGAAAATCCAACAGGTCGGCAACTATTTATAATGTGACAATTTATGAGAAAAACTATCTCCATTACATAAATAATTCCCTTGCATTTCATTTGCTTACACACCATTATTTCTACAAGTTTGTCACAAAAAAGAATAAAGGTTGACTTATCTTTTTAAGGTGGCACTGTGGGTAAATGTGTGTACAATACATTGCTTCAGTCTTTCTTGCTAAGATGGTAATACCATCTTTTGTTTATTATAAAGATAGACCTGAATTTCAGCCAAAGGCTAATCATCCACAGAGACACAGAAAGCCCTGTGAATAATTTCGCCTGGAGCAGTTTTCTGTGCACTCCAGGGATCTTCCGCTGGTTCCACCTGAGTCTCCGTCTTGGCATGGAAATGTGAGCTGTCCTCAGACAGTTACTTATTTAGACCTTTATCCTCTCTCATCAGCATAAGAGTAAGAGCAATAGCATTGCTTCAGGGCATGTTCTCCAGCCTGTGTACTGGCAGAAAGAGCCTGCTACATACTGAGGACCAAGGACGCCTGTGTTTTCATCATGACCTCCTATCAGACATCCTTGTGCCGATCATAGAGCATTCGGAAAATCATTTTATAAAATAAGGATAGATTCAATGTGTCTATTTCTAAAACCATGCATAAATGATTTTTAAAACATTATCGTTTATAAATAATCAAATCAAAATCATCTCTGAAATAAGGACCATGTGCTTGAATGTGTTTTATAAACCTAGCTAACACTATAGGAGTTTTTGCTGCAAAAAAAAATGCAGTCCAATATCAAAATTACTGATCAAAAAAAAAAAAAAGCAGACATCTCAAGTTGAAGATTTTTAATGCCTTTCTCTGTGTGGGAAGATAAGAGTCTGGGCTCATGAAAAGTATTCCTTTGATCAGCCTTGCTAACAGTCTAGGACCTGTATCCGAGATTTCTTCATCCTGAATTCCCCTCAGGGTATTCCGTCAGGGTCAGTGCAGCTGCTGTGGTCCTCGTCTTGATGGCAGGCAACATTTTTTTTTTGTCCACACCAGAATACCTTTCCCTGTGTGGTTTTGTTAGAGCAGGCAGATAGCTAGATATGAGCAGAGAAAGGGGGACACAGGCCAAATGGCAGGAATAGGGCAAAAGAGGAGGGGCACCAGCCAAATGCAGGAAAACATACATCATGTAAACAACAGGGGTCCCTGGGCAGAGAAAGAAAAGCAGGAACCTCTGGGCTGATAAGAAATCGCATACTTTGGGGTGACAAGTGTCCTGGAGGCAGGACAAACAAAGGTGAGAAAAGGCAGGAATCTCCAGTGTCCAAATGTAACCTTTTGCTCATTATGCCCTCATTACAATAAAATTAGCCTTGCAGATGAGAAGTACCCAGCATGCACCGAGGCCATGACACTTCCGATCCAGACTAAATAAGGACAAAAATCCCTTCTCCCTTCAGGAAGGTGGAGTTGGGATGAAAATCAGGGAATATAACCCCAAACCCTTCCCTCCCCAGTGAATATTCTGCCCATTCATTTTTACACTCTATGTAACCAACTTGCTAAAGAAACTCAGGGCAGCCACTCACCTGAGCCTGCCTGCTCTCCCCTTGAGAGTGTCCCATCCATCCCTTAATAAATCCTCACTTGACTTTCTTAACATCCGTGTCTCATCTCTGAATTCTTTCTGCAACGAGACTAGAACCTATTCACCAGCAACAGTTTCAGAATAGAGTTGACCAAGAAAGGAACTTGTGTAAGACTGGAAGGTAGAAATGAAGCCAGGGCCAGCACTCTTTGAAGGAACTTGGCCATCAGACAATAGGACAGCAGACCAGAAGTGTCCAGTGAACTCCAGTTTGGCTTCTCCTCACAGTCTGAGTCCATCTTGTCTCCCCAGTTGCTGGTCCTGTCAGCCACTCGTGACCCCATGCTTACCACTGGGCACAAGCCCAGGGAGACACCAGCTTCTTCAAAAGAGGCAATTACTGTAGTTACTATAGTTCTCCCTTCATGGCCCGATTAGATGTCCAGGGGTACTTTGCTTCTAGAATTTTCCTGCAAGCTCTGACTTGTCCAGGTACCCCAGGGCAAAGACGGCTCAAGCTAAGACAGTTAGTAGCTATTCTTCAGATCTTCCCTCTCCTCCTTTCTAGACCTTCCTTTCTTCATCTCCTCTCATATGTATGTAATGTCTAATTCCTGTCTTATACACCCTGTTCCCAGAATACTTACATGACTCCATTCTCCTGACAGAGCTTGAAAAGATACAAGCCTAGATTCATAAAGTCCCTTCTAGTTAGGACATTAAATGGTTCTATAATTTCTCTCAGTAGACTCAACCATTAACCCAAGAGTGATGATAAATGTTTTCATTTAATCCTCACAACAAGTCTGTGAAGCAGGTATTATTAATAGGCTCATTTTCCAAGATGAAGGAACGCATTTTAAGAACATTATCTAATTTGATTCCCACAACTTGTTGTGACCATAATTCAAACCCTGTGTGTCTCACTCCAGAATATTAAGTCCTCAGGGTGCACAAACACCTACAGATCCATCGGTGTGACTCAGATGATCTGGGACCACGTGGAAAGTGTGTTTGTGTTAAACATTTTTCTAGGTAGGAGTCTATATAGTTTTCAACACATTTACAAAGAATTCTATAAACTCAAACATTGTAATTAATGCTAGAAACTGTGCTGTTCAATATGGTCTCTACTGGCCATATTACTTAAATTTCGATGAATTCAAATTTAATAAAATTTAACAGTTTCTTAATTACACTCATCACATTTCAGGTGCCCAGTAGCCACATGTGGCTAGTGGCTACCATATTGAGCAGTACAGATAGAACTTTCTGTGATGATGGAAATGTTTTCCATCAGGGAGTACTACTTTAGAGGATAGTCAATATTTTAAAGAAATGCAAAAGGAGCATTACCCTTTATTAAGGGAGTGACCTCTTGTTCACCATTCCCCTACTCTCTCTCACCTTTTCCCAAGACACAAAACCCCCATTTGAGTAGAACATTAAATTCACAAACAGCTTAGGAGAAGCTCTCTGTTTTGCTTTATAAAGGTCAGTGCTTTTTGTACAGCATGATTGCATACAGAGTTGAAAAACAGACCCAATTCACCTACAGAGCCACATAAATATTTTAAGACTGGGTTTTATAAACTTTAAACTTTACGATAGGCTTTGGTTCCACAGCAGGTGGAGTCTATACATCACCAAGTCCCACCACTCGTGGCTATTGTTTTAGTAGCCTGCTTCCGCTTGGCCATACACTACTCCAGTGGGTCGGATTAACAGCTCTCCGGGGCCCCCTTCTACCTTCCAGGAGAAAGACTGATTGAACCAGAAGCAAATTCCTCCTTCTTTGACTTATGAGCATAAAATAAAAACCTAGGATTTACCAACAGCGCAATAGACTAACCAACAGGAAACCAATCACCCTCTTCGGGGGAAAGTGCGAAAGAGTTTATCATCCTTTCAGGCCAGAAAGGTTTTGAATGGTGAACACAGATCTTTTACAGCTGCAACAGACTTCTTTGCATTTTAAGGAGAAACATAATAGCATCCCCAGTTAGGAAGTAATTAGAAAAATAAGTAGCAGTTCTAGAATTTGACAGCTAGCCTACCCTCTCACAATCTGAAAGCAATCAGAACACTTCCAATTCACCTGCGTAAAGAAGGACTGTGGGGAAATACAGTCAGTTGCCTTAAAGTATGCTTGTCTTTTTTTTATATAGCCTTCTTATAGGGGTATATTCTCTGATTCTCTATGATAATCACTCCAAAAAAATGTAGGTGCAATTTGGGGATTGCTGACAATGTTTTCTAGCTATTTTTTTATATATATATATGGATGTATATATACACACACACACACATATATATATAATATTTCTTATAAATAAATAAATAAATACTTATTTATTTATTTATATTTCTAACTAATTTTTTAAACAGAAGAGTATGTAGAACCAGGGTCTGGAAAATACTTGGACAGTTTTCAAATTTTGTATTTTAATTTAATTAAAATATAAATTCATCTTAACTTATGAGGAGTATCATATTCTTTAGAAATATCTTACCACTTAGAAAGATACATTTTCTTTGCAGTTATGATTTGCAACTGAAAGACACGTTCATAGAATTAGACATTCTCTGTTCAAGTCAAATATCCCTCAAGCTATGGTTAGTGGGTCCTTTAGGATATGTTTTTAAAGGTCCTTGAGAACTTCTCTCCTTAAAAGAGTTCCTTCTATCCTTAGGTCTGAGAAAAATTTACTTAGCCTGGGAATTCAGTTAAAATGTATTCTGATCTAAAGTCTAATTTGGGGTGACTTGAAAAGGGCTATTTGTTGGCAACTTGCCTCAATGTCTTAACTTGGCAAATAAGGACAATAAAACCTTTATTATTAATCACAGAACTTATGAAGTCTCCTGAAACGATAAAATAAGGCAAATTTAGACTTAGCTAACCAGTAGTGAGGAGAGATGCTGCTTGGAGTTCATCTAGTATCGTACCTTTTTATAATGGACATTCAAATAAACGATAGAGCTCCTAGTTCGTCTTTTCCCCATCTGGAGGCATGTAACTCTAGCTGGCACATCCCCAGGAGAAGAGTCCATCTTTCAGTCTGCAACTTGCTCTGTGTCTATGTCCACATGCTGAGAACTAAATGTAATTTGACCTTGAGATGAGGGTTTGAGACTTCTTTCTTGCCTCATAGATTAATTGGATGTGTTCTGTGTTCTGTTTTGTTTTTTAATTCCCATGTGGCTATAATTCTTCTAGTCTTTCTCTTACTGATTTCTGATTAAATGCTCTTTTGGTCAGAAAACACACTCTGTATGATTTCAATTAATTTAAATTTGAGGACTACTTTCTGGCTCAGAACATAGTTTACCTTGTTGAATAGCCCGTAGTCACTTAATATATGCACTATATTCTGCTGTTGAGGGATGGGTTATTCGACTATATGTCAATGTCAATTAGATTCTACTGTTTGAACCTGTAGGTTTATGTCTTCTGCCAAATTTAAGGAATTTACTGCCATTATTTCTTTGACAACATTATACAGACTCTCACCTCTCCTGGGAACATTCAATGATAAGAAAACGTAATGCTTTTGTTGTCTCAGGATCCTTGAGGTTCCATTCATTTATTTTTTCAGTCACTCCGTTGTTCAGATTGGTTAAGTTCTGTGATCTGTCCTCAAGTTCACTGATTCTATCATCTATCATCTTCATCTAATGAGTTTTTATTTGTGTGATTGCATGTTTTAGCTTTATAATTTCTATTTGGTTTTTTTTTTTATGATTTCTTTCTTTGAGATTTTCTGTTTTTCATTTGTTTCAAGATAATTTGTAATTGATTGTTAAAGCAATTTATGACTTTTTAAAAATCCTTGTCAGATAATTCTAACAGCTGATTTGCATTAATGTTAACATCTATTGATTGCATTTTCTCATTCATATAGTGATATTCCTGGTTCTTCGATCTAAAGTGAATCTCTTGTAGATAGCATATAGATAGGTCTTGTTATTTTATCTAGTCAGCCAATCTATGTCTTTTAATTGGGGAACTTAATCCACTTATATTTAAAGTAATTGTTGATAGGAAAGGAATTTCTATTGCCATTTTGTTATAATCATTTTCTCTGTCTTTAATTATAGCTATTTTGTCCTTTTCTTCTCTTACTAGTTTCTTTAAAAAAATTTTTTTTTTGTAATGGTATGTTTTAACTTCTTTCTTATTTTCTTTTGTGTATCTTCAACAGGGCTTTTCTTTGTGGCTTCCATAAAATATTTTAAAGTTATAGCAATCTATTTTAAACTGTTCACAACTTAACTACGATTGCATACACACACTCTACACTTTTACATTTCTGCTAGATGTTATTGATGTCAGAAGTTACATCTTTTTATATTGTGGATTAATTAATATAGTTTTATTGTTATTTTTATCCTTTTCTTTAAAATTCTATTGAAGAATTAAGCATGATTACACACCAACATTACAATGTTACAGGATTCTCTATTTGTCTATATATTTATCCTTCATCAGGTAACTTTATATTTTATGTGTGTTTATGTTCCTGGCTAGTATCCTTTCTTTTCAACTTGAAGGACTTCCTTTAGTATTTTTGGTAGAACAAGTCCAGTGAAGATGAAATCCCTCAGCTTTTGTTTATCTGAGAAAGTCTTAATTTCTTGCTCATTTTTGAAGAAGAGTTTGCTTGTTGTAGTAGTCTTGGTTGGTAAAGTATTTGTTTGTTTGTTTGTTTGTTTTTTCTTCCAGTGCTTTGAATATATCTTTCAACTCCCTTTTAACCTACATGGTTTCTGTTGAAAATCACTGATAGTCTTATGGAGTTTCCATATACATGAGAAGTCATTTTTCTCTTGCTATTTTCTAGATTGTCTTTTTGTCTGTGACTGTTGACAGTTTGATTATGTCTCAGAATGGGCCTCTATGAAGTTTTTTGAGTTTCTTGAATTTGTACTTCCATTCTCTCCTTCATTTTGGGGAAATTTTTAGCCATTTTTTTTTTTTTTTTTTTTTTTTTTTAATGTACTCTCTGGCCCTTTATCTCTCTCTTCCCCTTCCGGCACTCCCTTAATGAGTATATCTATCTGTTTCGGTGTGTCTCATAAGTCCCTTAGGCTCTTTTCACTTTAATTTATTCTTTTCTATCTTTTGATTCAATAATTTTAAATGACCTGCTTTTAAATTCTTTCATCAACTTAATTAAATGTTCTGTTGAACTTCTCTAGTGAATTTTTCAACTCTATTTTTATATTCTTCAACTCCAGAATTTCTGCTTAGCTCTTCTTTTTTATAGTTTCTATCTATTTTTGATATTATTTTGTTCATGTATAGTTGTCTTGATTTTGTTTAGTTGGCTATCTCTGTTCTTTTTGTTCATTGACTGTCTTTAAGACAGTTATTTTGAATTCTTTGCCAGGTAATTCATAGATCTTCATCTCCTTAAGGTCAGTTTCTGGAGATTTAGTTTGTTCCCTTGATTGGACCATGTGCCTGTGTTTCTTCGTATGCCTTGTGATCTTTAAGTGAGATTTGGACGTTTGAATAAATAGCCATTTCTCCCAATCTTTAGGGTCTGACTTCATACAGAAGATCTTTACCAATCAGTCCAGCTAGAGATTCTTGGGACCTTTCAAATCTTTTCTGGAGATTTATCTTCTCTTGCCCTGTATATATACTTTCTGTGTTAAAGCAATTTGCCTCTGTTTCATCTTAAGAGCCTGTAATCTCATCTTCCACCCCATGTCTGTCAATGGTATTGCAGTCTCTCTGGTTGTCTAAAAAGCCACAATGTTTGCGTTTGTTCTCAGAGGCTCACAACCTGGCATCCAGAATATAGCATCATTCCCTTTAGTGCTCCAGATTAGGTGAGATGGAAACCAGTCCCTTGAAAAGTCAGAATGTTAGGTGCATATACCATTCTTTTCTTTCCCTTCCAAGGGAGAAGCTAGAAGTTAGGAGTTTTATCTAATCACCCATGATGTGCCAGAGAAGGGGAGAGACTAGGGTAGGCAAGTGCAATAAACTTTCCTGCCGACTTTGATGCCATTCTTCTTGGCTTTGTGCTCACCTGGGGTGCTACAACCTCTTAACTGGTTTCTAGATTTCTCATAAAAGGAATTTGGTCTGTATTTTACTGTTAACTTGGTGCCTCTTTGGGGAAATGAGGGCTTATTCTGCCATCTTGCTGATGTCACTCAAAAGAAGGTAACTGTTAAGCTAGAATAGAAATTGAAAACCAAGAAGGACTGCTGTCTAAGGAGATTCATATAGTTGCACAAAGATTTCTTAGTTGAATTCAAAGTGCAAAAAAAAAAAGGAAAAGAGGGCAAGTGCCTCTATTAAAGTGTCAGGATATATTTTGAGTGGCCATCTGTCCTTCTGGGCTATATGCTCTGTTGGAACAGGCATGGGACCTTATACACCTTTGTGGTTTTGGTGGCATTCATTCTTTTATGCATCCAGCAATAAATACTCTCATTTGAATAAATGTTAGTGACTATATTTGTTGCTAGGTATTACTGGTAAGCAAGCAAAACTCAGCCCCTCTCCTCATGGAGTTTCTAGTCTAGTGAAAGATACAAACATAAATGAACAGACACTCAAAATCCAGTAGGATAAATAATCAGGGTTAATTTCAGGGTATTAGGGCAAAATAATGGACTTACGTTCCTGGTTTCTGCTGGCTTCAGCTTATTGATAGAGATGCTATTGGCCAGAAATGCCTGGGGTCACTCACATGGGTCTGCAGCTGGCCTACCACGGGCATCTCCCCTTTCAGAACC
The DNA here is from genome assembly GCF_009834535.1 of Camelus ferus. Taxonomy (NCBI): domain Eukaryota; kingdom Metazoa; phylum Chordata; class Mammalia; order Artiodactyla; family Camelidae; genus Camelus; species Camelus ferus. Next base: position 115,575,207 of record NC_045696.1, on the reverse strand, counting down.
AATGTTGTAGTTTGACTGGCCTTTGTGGTTCTTACTGTAATCACAAGACATCCTCAGCAATAACCATCAGGAAACTTTGAAAAAAAGATTTATTCCTCACAAGTCCTGGAGAATACATGGCACATCTGGGGCCACACAGCAAGGTGATGGGTAAACAGAGTGTAGACCTGAGGTTCTGCTTTTATTGCAATCAAGGGTAGGAACCTAGAGTTTCATGAGTTCACTCTGTTGGTAAATTTAAAACATAAGAGCAGGAATTAAATCATGGGAAGGGGAAAATGAGCAGACAAATGGTCAGTTATCTAAGTCCACCAGAGACCTCTAAAACAAAGGAAACGTCAGCAGAGGGGAGCATGGCCTGGTTCTTTATCTAGTCCTATGCCTGGTAATATGTTTATCAGAGATAGCCATCTTTGAAGAGGATGCTTTAACAATCAAAAGCTCAAGTCAGGCCCTTGCATTACAATGAAAAAACCCAGCTGTCAGGTGCTTACACCACAAGTCCCAAATAACGCGAACTCACATAACCTATGCTTGAAATTTTTGACGAACAGAATGGAAGAAGTACTCGTATTAGTTTTCCGAAGGTGGTAAGCATTCATGTAAAGTAACCTAGTGTCGCTAGACTATTCCATGAATGTTCCAAGCCTCAAGAAAAATAACGATCAAAAATTGACACTTCTTCCAAAATCCTCATTAGAGGGAAGTCTCTATTGAAATCCCCTTAGTGCCCCCAATTTTCATCCTTTTCGAGTGAGCTCTCCGTTAACCAGCTAGACATTTTGACATCCGGACAGAAGCAGGAGAACTTGATCAATAGCGTGGCAACTGCAGGACATTTGCAATGGATGGCTCTAGGGGACAAGAGGTGGCTTGCACTCCATTCATCATATGCCTCCGGTTTCATATTCAAAAGCTCTCTTGCTTTACTTCTGACATTTCAGGTGTGAAGACCAAAGTCAGCAGTTCCCTTAGTGAATATTTTTAAAAAATTATGCCAGCAGACTCTAGGGAGGAGATGTGGAAGCAAAAGGCAGGTAGTGACAGGAAAATGGATATGAGAAGTCTCGGTCCAGGAAAAAGAAGAGTACCCTGCATTCTGATATGGAGAGCCACTGTCTGGGGACACCTAGGCTTCTGTCCAGTGCAGGAAGGAATCAGTTCTTTGTTTCTCAGTCTTTTCCCAAATGTTTTAAAAACAAATGGAATGATAGAAGTATATTCTTCCTAAAATATCACACGGACATTATATGGATAGTCCTGTGGTGTTCTTTACAGAGATTTCTTCTCTGATTGTGAGAGAATGTGTTTATAAAACTCAGGAAAGAGCAGGAAGTTTATCCCAGAGTCAAATGTGGCTTGCAAGTTCTTTTGCCATCTCTTCCATCATCGTTCTCAATTTGGGGAGCCCCACTTATTTATCTTATGTTGGAGATTTTAAAACCATCAACCCATGTCCCTTAAAGCATTAGAACCAAATGCATGAGAATGTAGACTTTGCATGGAAAACAAATGAGCTGTCTGGACTTCAAGGAATGGTCCTTCAATGGTGGCCTTTCTTGCAATGAGGCTGGTGATAGAAGTCATCCGAATAGTTCTTTGAGAGCAAGGGTGATGTTCCCATGGCTTCTTAAATCCTGGCTTGTTAGCAGTCATCTGCTTCACTGTTGCATCATTAGAATTTCCTTCTACACAAGTTGAGATGGAGAGTTGGTGGACTCTAAGTTCCAATTGCGTAAACCCAAGAGAGTCCCCATTTCAATGGTTTTCGTACATGATAAATTCAAGTGTTTATCCAACATTTAAAGCCTTGCTCAATAAAGTTCAATCATTTGGTTCAAATTGATATCTTTACTGGCTAAGTTTATAAAAAAAGTGATAGGTTACACGTTATCATGCAACTCACCATCAATCTTCTGAATCCTACCTACCTTCCAAGGCTCAGTCCTGGATATTTGCCTCCTTGACACTTTCCCTGACCACCCCAACCTTCAGATATCTAAAGAGTATCTCATACCCTCTAAGTCTTTTATCTATGCATGTTTTGGAACATAGTATATGCTTTCTTAAATTTTAGTGTTCAAGAACGTATTATGAGCCTCCTCTAAAGTTTGTGCCCCTGGAAAGAAGAAGACATACTTTGTGTTATCTTTGTTCAGTCCATACATTTATTGATGTATTGGTCTAGTGGTTCACTGCTTGGACTGGTTATGTTCAGCCCAACTTATCAAAAATATAATGAGCACCTACCACATGTTAAAGAATGGAATTTTGGAGATGGAGAAAATAATATCCCTGCCCTCGTGAAGATAACTGACTAGCCAAGAAAGAAAGAAGAGCTCTGTTTCCAGCAGCCAAAATCGTTTCCAACAAAGCACATTAGATGGTGGGGTACCTGGGATAAGAGATTGTGCTAATTCATGTTTGTTACTTCAGTGTTAGGTACCAGATTTATTATATACACGACAACAGCCTGCACGACATTTCTAATATAATAGGCGTCTCATGCTACGATGATCCTACTGCAGAGAACTGTTGGTCTCCTCCACTCCCCAGGAAGGCAGCTCCTCCTGTTATCAAATGACAACAGCTTCTGGCTAACTGCTAAAAACCTGGAAGCTACCTTTACACGCACGTTATCAACGAGTCACATGGATGACAGATCTGAAAATTATGCTCAAATCTCACCATCTCTCCTGCCTTCGTTGAAGACAGCAAATGTTTCTCTAATATCTGCAGCTGCCTCCTAATTGATTTCCCTGCTTCCACGCCCTCTTCCGTTCTGTTTTGTTTTGTTCCACATCCAGCATCTTATTCCTAACTTTGGCTTTGTTGATCCCCTTGCTTGGAATTCTCTTCTTCTTGAATAGGAATGTTGTCTTTTTTTTTTTTTAACCCACAAAATCCCAAAGATATAGGAGATTTCCTAGTACAAAATAAGAAATCAATATTTATTAAAGGAAGGGGCAGATTTTGGTGGTGGTTGTGAAGACACAGTCATGAGTGAGTGACTTGAGAACCCATTGTTTGTGTGGCCAGGAACTGAATAGTCTCTGACCTCAAGAAGATGCCGGCTTAAGTATATTTGATTATATGGGCTATCTGTATAAATAAATGAATGAGTAATCCTCTACTGCTAAGCGTTAGATGGATGATTGACATAGTATGTCCTGGGTGAGCCCAGGAAAGCGGTGGCAGGCAACCACAATGGTTAAGCAATGGTTTTCTTCTTCAATACTTGTTTTTATGTCAATCAAAGCTTACCTTTAGCCAGAGGGGATTTCTGTTAGCCCTTTAGGGCTGGAAAACTCCCCAAGTGAGCAAGTATCAATCTCATGATGTATGTTTACTGACTAAATAAATCAGTAATTTTCTGGAAACTGTAAGAGATTGAAAAGAGGGCTGGATGTGCTCCCCCACCTCCACGTCTCATTGTCTTTGTGTCCTTTTCTGGGGCTCAAATTTTTAATTTTCATCTGAAAATTGGGAATATAATAGTAGTAACGATTGAAGGGGTGGTTGTGTGGCTTCAGGGAAGTAATGTGCGTAAATAATTAGGACCTGGTCCGGTACATGCTAAGTATTCACACACGACAATATGACGATGAGGATGTACTGAAACATTTCTTAAGCTGCGGAATTCTTTGTGAATATAAAGAAGAAGAAATCAAGGGCTTGGAAAATAGAATGTCTTGTTCCTGGAATAGAGTTTAGACAATTGTATTTTAAACAGTTTTCACTATTTTAACTAAGCATATACTAGGTACTCAATAACATTTTGTGAAAAATCATGTTCAGGGTCAGAAGAGAGGAGGGCCAGAGACATTCAAGAAAATTTTCTTTTTTCTTGAAAAAATAATTCACATCATATATTTAAATTGTCCAGATTGTAACTGACTTCTGGGGGGTGGGGTGGATGTCTGAACATTCCTTGGAGTAATTGAAGCAATGGTGACATTTTCTGCAAAAAGACATAATCCAAAGTCTGAAATTTGGCTGAGTTTAAATTTTATCCACAGTTCAAGAGTAAACTGAAGGCATAGACCGGGATTCTCAGTGGAACATCAGGAAAAAGTTTTTTGTGTCTGAATTTGACCTTGACGACTCTGTATGGTTCATAGCTTTCATTAGTTGAACCAGGCTCACTGTAAGAGCCCAGTAAATACCTTTTGAATAAATGTGTTCAGGGACGGTCTATGTAAACTTCACGTGACCGCAGAGATGTGTGTGGATGGTTTCCAAGTCCTTTAGTCCCTTGGGACGGAGGTCATTTGTCATGACTGATCATGTCTGTGGCGTGGCCTCTTCACCTCCTTTCTGAAGCCCCCTCACTTCCAAAGAACTTTCCCATCTCCAGGAGTTGCACCCTGGGATGCTCAGCATGAAGCTGCAGTTTTTCAAGCCCCAGCGGGCTTCCCACTGATGAAAAAGGCATTTCTTATGTCCCTTGAGCCTGTGACCTTACTCTCTGTGACCCCACTCACCCCCACACTCCAGTCATAGGAGGCCTGGTTTCCGAGGCTCACCTGACAGAGAAAGCTGAGCCACCTGCAAGGCCGTGAGAATAGCTGGCTGCGTGCTTGGGTACCACTCCAGCAACCGCCAGGCCTGGGGGGGCCTCTGGCTGGCCCTGTGATGCTGTCAGTTCCTCTGACTCACGCAGACAGCTTTCCTGAAAACGGTGTTCTTTCTGTAGAGAGCACCCTTCATCATAAGCATCTTTCCTCCTTCTCCCTCTCAACTTCCTGGAATCCCCTGTGAGACTCTCCAACGAAGTTCTCAAAGTTTGTTTTTTCAGAGTAGGTCTCTTAAAACCAGTGATAAAAACTGACAGTGCTTGACCAAAAACCTAGGCAGAAGGATTAAAATGTTTCTCCTTGGATTTCTGCTCAGCAGAATGTAAAACTGGGATTTGTCAGAAGAGCAAATGAAGACATGTTTGGGCTCTGAAACAGGTCTCCTGCTCCAAATGTAACTACCAGCCTTAAAACTAGGGATTGATAATCTAGTCCTTGGCCCGTGTTTTCATTATAATCTTCTGGAAGAATTAATCTAGGTGTCTGTGTCTGTCTCTTCTTGTCTGCACTGCCTATTGGCTCATTTCGCCACCTTAGGTCCAGGGGATAACAAGGTAACTAGTGCAACCTCCCTGCCCTGGACTGGGAGTTTGAGAGTCTGTTGTCTCCACACGTTGTGCGTCAAGGAAGTGAATCTGGCCCTGAGTGTAAGATAAACACCAGGTGCACAACTCCTTATTGAAACGTCACTCGGTGTGGGTAGCCAGTGTCTGCTCTGGTTTCCAGTGGCCCCTCCAGTTTCCCACCAGGACTGTATCTGAGCTTAAGCATGGCCCCACAAGATCTCCTCTCCCTTGCCTTTTTTTTTCCCCCCTAACTGCCAGTTCTCTTCCCCTGCTCTGGACCTAGACCAAGCAGGCTTTGGTGTCTCTTGCATCAATACAGATAAATACCTCTTCCGTTAAACCTTGTCCCTCAACCTATTTATGAAAACGCTACAACCCATATATTTAACGCTGCTAAAACCATGACCCTGAACTGCACCCCAATTGGTTAGGTCATCTCTTCTGTGGCTCTTTTGGCTCCTGGCCCCTCCATCTGCTCTGCCCCAACCTCTAAGAGAGAGATCCCAACATTTTGCCTGGCTTAGGACACAGTGTAAAACAGAGCGAAACCGGGAATCCGATTCCATTGCTGAGAACACAGGTTCTTGGTCTGAGGGGCCCCAGAAGTGATGAGCATAATTCTGAGTCATCCTAAAGTAATGCAATTCTCCTGACTTCAGGGAAGGAGGAGGGTTTCGTTTCCTTTAAATTTGGCCGACATGAGTCATTTATGAAAAACCAAGCTTTTTAAAGAAAGGGAATGTGGCCAAAGAAAGTCCTTGGCATCTCATCCTGCCTCGGGGCCTCCACCTCGTTCAGGACAAACCTACTCATGACGACACGGCTGCTTCCTCCCCAGGGGCCAGCTGGAACCCCAGACAGTAAAGCAGAGAAATGCCTCTTCCTCCGTAAGTGTCCCGTCACGGGGAAAGGTGCAGTTTGACTTCATAGTTTTCCGGGTTTCTGATCATGGGATCCATCTGGTTAGAATAAAATTGGAGGAAAAGGGAAAGAATGAAAAAGGAACGTTCCTCTCCCCCCTCTTTAGGTCACGTGAAGAATTTTTAGCCAGCCTGAGTCCAGTGGTCTCCAAGCTGTGTTGAATGAAAACCAGCCTTCCAGCTAAGTCTTATGGGTGCAATGTCGGTCAAGTAAAAGAAGTCATGAAACGGTTGGTTGGAGGCTGAGTGAAAGGAAGGTGACAAGTTTCCCACAGATTCCTTCTCCAGTGGATAATGGGCGTGAGTGCTCTGCACGGCAGCGGGACATTTAAAGGGACCCTCACATAGTGCCTCCCACGGAGTTCACAACTGTCCGCCTCCAGCCAGGGCTCCCTGATGAGCGCCCAAAAGGCTTCAGATCGTATCATTTCAACTGGTCCCACAAAACATGCCCCAAAGAGAAAGAGAAGTCTACCTCCCGAATGCTGGTGGTCATCTGTTTTCTTTTTCTTTTTCTCTCCTCCCTACTCGCTCCCTCCCTCCCTTCCTCCCTCCCTCCTTCCTCCCTCCCTTCCTTCCTTCCTTCCTTCTTCCCCTTCCTCTCTCCCTCCCTCCTTCCTTCCTTCTATTGCTGGTAAATGTAACCAGTGTCCAGGTTCTTGTCCTGTCCCAGAAAGAATTCAAAGACAAGATGCAGAGGTTAGGAAAGTATAGTAAGGATTTATTAAAGGATGGATAGGACACTCTGAAAGGGAGAGCAGGCAGGTTCAGGTGAGTGGCTGCTCTGAGTTTCTTTGGCAAGTTGTGACCAATGTTACACAGGGTGCGAAAATGAATGGGTGGGACATCCACTGGGGAGGGAAGAGTTTGAGGTTGTATTTCCTGATTTCCATCCCTTCACCACCTTCCCAAAGGGAGAAGGGATTTTTGTCCTTATTTAGTCTGGATCGGAAGTGTCATGGCATCGGTGCACGATGGGCACTTCTCATCTGCAAGGCTAATTTTATGGAAATGAGGGCATAATGAGCAAAAGGTTACATTTGGGCACTGGAGATTTCTGCCTTTTCCCACCTTTCTTTGTCAGTCTCCAGGCTACTTGTCACCCCAAAAGATGTGATTGCTTATCAGCCCAGAGGTTTCTGCTTTTCTTTCTCTGCCCAGGGACCCCTGGTGCTTACATGATGTGTGGTTTCCTGCCATTTGGCCTGCGTCCACCTTTCTCTGCTCATATCTAGCTATCTGCCTGCTCTAACACTTCCAGTAGAGATGTCTCCTGAAGCTTTATTCCTGCTCTCACCGAAGTGTCTTCTGCATCATGGCGGGATACAAAACAACAGCTGAAGAAAAAAAGAAATGAAAAATGATAATGCATTGCCTTGAAGGAAGTCACACTCTCAAGTGACCTATTATTTCTGTACTCAGATCTGCACATTCTGATTCATCTGTTCCAGGCTGCGTCTTCTAGGAGGGCTATGTTAGTTGCCTGGCCATCGGAGTGAGCTGAACAGGAGAAACTACATTGCCAAATCACAGAAATACTTTGTCTGGCCGCTAATGAGGAAGAGGCAAGCCCGAGCTCTGGTGCTTCCTGCAAGCTTGAATTGTCAGCTATTTTCTGTCTAACAGAGAAGAAGTTGAATTGTTCTCTCTGTCTAAGCAAATGGTGATTTGTGGTTCTGAATAAATTTAATTTCTAGCAACTGGTGAGCCTTATACTCAGAGAAAAATTAAAGCAATTTGGGGTTGAGAGATAATGTTTTAAAAAATAACCATCATCATCATTGCAAAGAAATGCTTTCCTCATCTAAGTAGGAATGGATAGATTCTCGGTTTTGAACATGTAGAATCTAGAATGGAAAACAGTGATTCTGTTCCCACATTTTTCTGATTTCATTCTCTCTTTGCCAAATTTGGTCCCCATTGCAAATGTTTAACCTTGGGAAAGTTACATCACCTTCTTTATCTCAGTGTCCTCATTTTTCAAAGAGGCTAATAAGGGTACCTACCTCATTGGGTTGTTACTGGTATTAAATGAGATACTGTGGCAGGTACATGGAAAGCTCCAGTTGCTTTAGCCTGGAGATTTATGAATTTAAAATAAATTCAGAAGATATTACCTTTCCATATGCCAGGCACTATTCTAAACGCTTCATCTAGATTAGTTCATGCAATCATTCTAACAAACCTGTATATATTTGTCCATTTTTCAAGAAGTAAAAGAAACACAAGAGAGGCCAAGTAAACCGCATGAGTTCACACAGTAAAACCAGTGCCAGGGTTCAAACCTAGGTAGACTGACTTCAAATCCAGAGTAGCATTCTGCTAGTTTACCTGCCTCCACTCTCGCTCTCTTATTCATTTACTTTTTAATTCACATTACTACTAGCATGAGCTTTTTTTTTTTTTTTTTTTTAAAGAAAACATGATCCCATTGGTCATTTACTTGGAACCCTTCAAAGATTCTCCATCACTTGAATGTAGCTGACGAGATTCTTCACTATTCATCCATGTCTTCCTACCCGCTCACATTTGCCACAGCTCTGGCCTTTTATTTTATAATCTTGTGCAAGTATATGTCTGTATACTCTCCCCAACACTCAGCATGAGATTTAGCCCTCTACGCATTTGGACAACATGTCTTACTATGTCTGGACTATGCTTCACCTAAGATTTATTCTTCACAATGTAGCTCAGGTTTTGCCATTTTCAGGATGTCTCTTCTCAAAACAGTTAACTCTTCCATTTCCTGTCCTGTTTGTGGCAGGCTGCATTTTCTGAAGATGACTGTAACACTATCTGCCAGCATATGCAATTTTGCATTTGGATGTTACCACTGTTACTCCTCCATCAAGAGGTAGGGTCTGTTCTTCTGCTCCCTTGAACCTGGGCAGGCCCTGTGACTTCTTTGACCAATAGGACACAACAGAAATGGTGCAAATTCCCATAGGCACAACCCTAACTGGCCTGGCAGTTCAACTCCCTGCCTCTCACACCTTTGAACCACCTTGTAAAGTCTATGCTACTCTGGTGGACAGGTATACAACCAAGAAGTTGAGATGCCAGACCTGGGATGAAAAAGCCATCTTTGACATCTGGCCTCGTTGAGTCAACAGATGATTCCAGCTACAGCCATAATCTGACTGCAACCAAACAGAAGACTCCAAGAAAGAGCTACTGAGCCCAGCTGAGCCCAGCCCAACCGTTAGGTAGTTAGATAAGTGGGGCACTGGGCAGACAGGTGGAGGAGAGGCAGGATGGTCCGGAAGATAGTGTTATGCCCACTTCCAGTATAAAGGGACTTTACTTCTTCTAAATGAGTGTCAGCAAAACAAACAAACAAACAAACAAACAAAAAAACTGATTAACCCCGACAGCTATGACTTCGTGATAGTAGAAAGGACTTAACCAGACACGATCAATGTTCATTGTATTATAATTAACACTGCACTACCCCCGACCCTGCCATGGGTTGCTCTGCTTACATCATGGATTAGGACATGCGCAAATGGCCCAAACATGACTCAGCACCCCAGGGACAAGAGCCGTCAATCAATCAAAAGACCACCTCTTAGTGACGGTATAAGAGGAAGGGGAGACAAAAACTGCACTCTTTTCTCCCTTGGATCAGCCCACCTCCCATTCTTGGGGGTGTCCTTTTCCTTTCCTTTTAAATAAATCTTTTAAAATCTTTCACTACACAACACACGGTCTCCCGACTGCAAACTTGTCTTTCGGATATGACAAGAACTGGGGTCTTTGCCTTTTGAAGTCACACAACCACAAAACTATAAGAGATAATGGTGAATTGTTTAAAGCCACTGAGTTCTGAGCTGGCTTGTGATGGTGCAGTAGAAACTAGAATACTGTTTATCTGAGTTCAGAGGGGCTTTATTCTCTCATTGTGCATATGCCATCGGTTGTAATCCTTTCTTTGTATGCTTGTCTCCCTTACTAGACTGTGTACATCTTAAAGACGGGGACTGACTTTACAGGTATTGTAACATCAGTGCTTGAATGGTAGGCTTTCAATAGGTTTTTGTTGAATTTAAGTGAGTGTACAGGGTGGATTCATTTGTTTACATTTATTAAACTTGGTGAGAAGAAAAAAGACAAATTTTGTTAAAAGATTTAAGCTACCACATAGGCCGTCTTTTCCGAGTATCCTGTTTTCTCCTCCAACTCCTCTAGCCATACCCAAGGGAATGTGAAGATGCAAATTCAGGGTCTGACTGAGGTATCAAGATGAATTCAAAGCAGGGTAAATCCTTAAGGAAGCAAAGATTGCCTTCAGCACTGAAGAAGGTATGGAAAGTTACACTTGAAACTGATCTTACCAGTTGCCTCCAGGGAGAGAAGATGACTGGGGGTGGAGCACAGCGCTGAACAGAATGTTTGCCTTGTGCTGTGTTTTTTGTTTTGTTTTATTTTGTTTTGTTTTTAATGAGTATATTTTACTTTTAAATGTAAGCAAAGATTTAAAAATAAAGGAAACCTGAAGATAAGAATAAGGAATGACTGCGCACCCCACGTTACACAGGGTGTTGGATTGATGATGAGTCCTCAGTCATGCCTTTGGGCTCCAGTGTCAGGCAGACCTGGACGGGAATCCTGGCTCCGCCCTGGGGGACTTGGGCCAGGCACTTCTCTCTAAGCTTCAGTTTACCCAACTAAAGCACAGGCATAAACATAACCAGCCAAATTGATTGCAAATCAAGAGGTAATAGTTGCAAAGGGTTTAACACAGCATCTGGTGTGTACTGAATGCTCAGTTACTGGAGTGAAGAAAGAAAAGGAGAAGAGCGAGGAGCAGCAGAGGAGGAAGGAGGGAAAAAAGATGGCAGTGATGATGACCATGCTTCCCAGTGCGAAGGATGGGCTTTTCTGACTCCGTTCATTCTTAGTCCAAGCACTCAGCACCACACTCCTGAATGACTAATATTTGCCCTACTTTGTCTTCCTGTCTTTAGTCTTTTTCTTGCCTTTAATAATTTTTTTTCAGTTATATAGAGACAGACAGACATCGCTGTATAAGTTTAAGGTGTACAGAATAATGATTTGCTTACAAATATTGTGAAATGATTACTATAATAGATTTAGTTAACATCCATCGTCCCATATAGATATAATAAAAAGAGAAAGCAAAAAAAAGAAAATTTCCTTGTGATGAGAGCCCTGAGGATTTACTCTTAACAACTTAACATATACGTTATCCAGCAGTTCTAACTAGCGTCATCATGCTGCACATTACATCGGTGGTACTAATGTACCTTGTAACTGGAAGTCTGTACCTTTCAGCCACCTTCCTCCAATCCACCCACCCTTCCCCCCACCCCCCACTTCCGTTAACCACAAATATGATTTCTTTTTCTATGAGTCTTTTTTTTTTTTCCAGATTCCACATGTGAAATCATACAGGGTATGTCTTTCTCCATCTGATTTATCTCACATTAGCTTTCAAGGTCCATCCATGTTGTCATATATATGTACATGTAACAACTTTATCCACACATCTGTTGATGAACACTTAGGTAGCTTGTATTTCTTGGCTACTGTGAAGAATGCTGCAGTGGGAGTACTTGTATCTTTTCAAGTTAGTGCTTTTATTTCTTTGGGTATTTCACCAGAAGTGGAATTGCTGGATCCTATGGTAGTTCTATTTTTAATTTTTTGAGGAACCTCCATACTGCTTTCCATAGTGACTGCATCAATTTACAGTCCCACCAGCAGTGCACTAGAGTTCCCTTTTCTCCACATCCTCCCCAGTATTTGTCATCTCTTGCTGTTTTGATGATAGCAGTCTGACTAGTTTATCTCTGTTATCATTGTCTCATCATGGATTAATTTGAAAATCCTGAATGACTAGTGATATTGAGCATTTTTTCATGCACCTGTTCATATCTTGTATACTTTCTTTGGAAGAATGTTTATTCAAATATTTTGCCTATTTTTAAATTAAATCATTTGGGGTTTTTTGCTATCGAGTTTAATGAGTCCTTTACATATTTTGGATATTAACCCCTTATCATGAGGATTTGAAAATACACTCTCCCGTTCTGTAGTTGTCTTTTCACTTGGTTGGTGATTTCTTTTGCTGTGCAGAAGCTTAAAGTTTCATGTAGTCCCAATTGTTTATTTAGATTTTGTTGCATGTACTTTCCATGTCATATCAAGAACATAGTTGCCAAGACCCACGTCAAGGAGCTTTTTTTGGTACATTTTCTTCCAGCAGTATCATGATTTTCAGTCATAAGTTTAAATCTTTAATCCATTTCAAGTTAACTTTTGTAAGTGCTGTAAGAAAGGGTCTAATTTCTCTTCTTAACAAGTGAATATCTAGTTTTCTCAGCACCATTTGTTGAAGAGACTCTTGTCTCCATTGAATATTCTTGGCACCCTCATCAAACATTAGTTAACCGCATATGGTTGGGTTTATCTCTGGTCTCTCAATTCTATCCCATGAATCTATTTGCCAGTCTTTATGACAGAATATACTGTACTGATTACTATAGCTTTATAGTATGGTTTGAAATTAGAACGTGTGTTACCTTCTGCTTTGTTCTTTCTCAGGATTTCTTTGGCTATTTAGGGTTCTATGTCTTTTGATTGAAGAATTTAATCTGTTTATATTTAAAGTAATTATTGAGAAGTATAGACTTACTGTTGACATTTTTGACGTTTCTGGATGTTTGTAGATTTATTTTTGTTTGTTTCTTATCCTGCTGCCTTTTTTTTTACTTTGATATCTTCTATCAGGAATGTTTTGCCTTGTCATGTACTTTACTGTAATCATTACAAGTTTTTTTTCTCATGGTTGTGATGATGCTTACCTAAAATATTTTAAAAATAAAACACTATTTTAAACAATGACAATTTAAATTCAATAAAATTTCTATATTTTACACTTTTACTTTACCTCCCCCTCACATTTTAGGTTATTGATGTCACAGTTTACATATTGTTTTATATCATGTACATGGTAACAGATAATTTTAGTTATGGTTTTTTAATGTATTTGTTTTTTAATTTTTAAACTAGAGTTGTAAATGAAGTAGCATCACCATTACTGCAGACTCCAGTTTCCACTACATGTTTACCATTACCAGTGAGTTTTTCACTGCCTTCTCACCTTTTTATGATGTTAATTAGCATTCTTTCACTCCTACTCAAAAAACTCCCTCTAGTATTTCATGTAAGGCAGGTCTAGTGGTGATAAATTCCTTCAGCTTTTGTTTGTTTGGAAAAGTCTTTATTCCTCCTTCATTCCTGAAGGACAGTTTTGTCAGTTATAAAAATCTTCATTTACAAAAGTGTTGACAGTTTTTTCTTTCAATATTTCCATTTGTCATCCCATTCTCTTCTGGCCTGAAAAGTTTCTGTTGAGAAATCACCAGTAGCCTTATGGAAGTTCCCTTGTATGTAATTTAATTTCTCTCTTTTTTCTTGCCAATTAAAAAATTTTGTCTACATCTTTGACTTTCAGCAATCTAATTTTTCTCCATATAGCTATATTTGGATTCAACCTATTTGGGAGTCTTTTGGGCTTCTTGGATCTGGATGTCTTTTTCTCTCCCCAGGTTTGGGATGTTTTCAGCCATTACTGGTTTTTTTCTGTTCCCTTCTCTCTCCTCTCCCCCTGGAATTCCCATAATAAAAATGCAAATATTGTTTCTTTTTGTTGTGTCCTAGAAATCCTATAAGGCTTTCTTCACTCTTCATTCTTTTTTATTCTTTCTCTTTTTTCTTTTTCTTTTTTCTTTTTCCTTTCTCTCTTTCTCTCTCTTTCTCTATTTTTTTTTTTTCCTCTTCTGACTGAAAAATTTTTCAAAGGTCCTGTCTTCCTGGTTGCTGACTCTTCTTTATGGTCAAGTCTGCTTTTTAAGCTCTCTTTTGAATTCTTCAGTTCAGTTACTGTATTTTTCAGCTCTAGGATATCTTTTTAGTTCTTTTGATGATTTCTATTTCTTTGTTGAGCTTCTCCTTTTATTCATGAATTGGTTTCCTAACTCTGTTTTGTTGTCTGTCTCTGTGTTCCTGTAGTTTGCTAAACTTCTTTAAAAGAATTATTCTGAATTCTTCATCTATAGTTTATAGATCTCCATTTTTTTAGAGTTTGTTAGTGGAGTTTTATTAGTTTCCTTCGGTGATGCCATATTTACTTGATTTTTCATGATCCTTGATTCCCTAATTGGTATCTGCCCATTGAGTAAGCGGTGTCTTTTTCCAGACTTAGAGGTAGTTCTTTACCAGTCAGCTCATCTTGGGTTTCTGGACATCTCTGCTGGTGATGTTCTTGGCAGGTGGGGCCAGCTAGGAGGGTCCATTTTAGAGTGAGGCACCTGTTTGAGCTCTGAGGTGAAGGGTGTGCCATTGGTAGAGAATAGCTCAAGAGGACTGCTGGCTTGGTTTCTGCTCAAGTGAAGGTTTAGGATGGGCTTTGTGGTTGCTGGATTTTCTGGTCAGGCCAGGGACTGGGTATACACTGGGTAGTAGACGGAGCTGTGAATTGGCTTCCCTGTCCTGGCAGGGAAGTAGGAGAGGAGTGAGGGCCTACACAGCTCATTGGGGACCCAAATCAGGCAAGAGTAGAGTGCGCACTGACTATGCTAGTCAAGTAAGGCCACCAGTTTTGCTCTGCAGGTGGGGAAAGCCACAGGCTGTGCTCTTTGTCCCGATGCCACCGTACGCAGGGCTGCTGGATGGGCTGTGCGGCTTCCTGTGTGCCCTATTATGGTTCACCGTTCAGATGGGCTGAAGGCTGTACTCGGCAAGCAGCGGGTTACAAATTAGTTTCCTGCCCAGGAGCAGCAGGAGAAGCAGCTCCAAGGCCAATAGGGTTACTCACTGTGATCGTGACTCAAGCCAACCTGTGCCCCCAGTTCCCTGGCTGGACGGGGAACTGTCTTTGCTCTGGTGGTGATCAACTCAGCCTGCCCACTTCTTGGATCGAGAGTCCCTGGGTTATGCAGCTTGCAAGTGTTCTTGCCAGCCCTTCCTGACAGATGGGATTGGGAGCCATGTTCCACAGCAGGTGAGGCTGTGACTCAGCTCTTCTGTCTAACTGGGGAAAGAGCAGGCTCCAGCAGGGGCAAAACCCCCATCTGGGGATCTGAATTAGGAAGACCTACACCCCACCAAGTTGCCTGGTCAGACTATTCCACTGAGTTCTGTGCATGAGCAAAGCCACTGGCTGGGACTACACCTTGGGCTTTGCAGTTAGGAACTCCATCGGCCAAGATCCAAGCTGGTTGTTGGAAACCCCTCCCCTCTTCTCTGTCATAGTCGGTTTCCTAGGGATTCATTTCAGCCCTGCAGAGTTCCCTGTTATACCTATGGAGACAAACCAGAGTAGGCAGTCCCACGAAGCATTCCACGGTGCTAGGGGAACTGGATATAACCTTCTGGTTTCTCTTTTTCCACTGGAGGAACCAGAGGCTAAGGAAGGGCCTGTAGGCATGATGCTGGGGCAGACTGGGGGAGGGGCAATGCAGTCAGCAAGCAGCCATTCCTCTTTCCCTTCTAATGCAGTCTATCTTGGTCTCTATGGTGCAGGGCAGGCTTCAGCCTCACTCCCATGTTCTAAGATTCCCTCAGTGGTGTCATCATGAATAGTGTTAGTCGTTCTTCTTGTAAGGGGGTGCTAAGGCAGGAACAATCTATGTTGCCATCTTGATGACATCATTCTCTGCCTTTAATCTTCATTGAACACTACCCCAGGTTAATCTCGTCTTCTTTCCACTGGCCCCCTGATGAAGAACCAACATGGCCCTCCAATGTTTACCCATCAATTTTTATCACTTCAACTTATCACTTATATTCCTTAGGAGCAGGTCTTTAGATAACTCAGGCAAATTCCTCTCCAAAAGCTTCTGCCCTGGTAAAAGCAGCCTCCCTTGCAATTGGCCCAAACACTGATTCCAACCTTCACACATTGGTTTGTGATGTGAATTTCAACTGGAATGCCTTACCCTGCTCTTTGGAAGTTCTTAGCTTGCCTGTGGCTTGTACAAGCTTAGTCATATTTCTTCATTGTATGTCCCTTATAACATCCTTGAACTCCTCAATTATTCCAGGATTCAGTCTGACAGTGGTGGATGGTAGAATCTACTAGTTTTCACTGAATAATATAAAACTTTGTATTCAGATATAATAGTGGCTTGTTAATTGTTTTATGTGTAAATTTTCTTGACTCTCCAATTGCTGAGTTGCTACTGGGATCTTTTATTGTTTTAAAAAACATTCTACCAATAATAAATGCTGGAGAGGGTATAGAGAAAAGGGAACCCTCCTATACTGCTGGTGGGAATGAAATTTGGTGCACCCTTTATGGAAAACAGTATGGAAATTCCTCAAAAAACTAAAAATAAACTTACCATATGATCCAGCAATTCCACTTCTGGGCATATATCTTGAGGGAAGTCTAATTTGAAAAGATACATACACCTCATTGTTCACAGCTGCACTGTTTACAATAGCCAAGACATGCAAACAACCTAAACGCCCATCAGCAAATGACTAGATAAAGAAGTTGTGGTGTATTTATACAATGGAATACTACTCAGCTATAAAAAAGAATAAAATAATGCCATTTGCAGCAACATGGATGGACTTGTAAGTCATCATTCTAAGTGAAGTAAGACAGAAAGAGAAAGAAAAATCCCACATGATATCACTCATATGTGGAATCTTAAAAAAAAATAAAGACAAATGAACTTATTTATAAAACAGAAACAGACTCACAGACATAGAAAACAATCCTGTGGTTACCAGGAAGGAAAGGGGATGGGAAGGGATAAATTGGGAGCTTGAGGTTTGTAGATGCTAACTTCTGTAGATAAAATAGATAAACAAGTTTCTTCTGTATAGCACAGGGAACTATATTCAGTATCTTGTAGTAACCTATAATAAAAAGAATATTAAATTGAATATATATAAGTATATGTATGATTGAAACATTACGCTGGACACCAGAAACTGACACAACATTGCAAACTTACTATACTTCAATTAAAAAAAAATAACAACATTGTACCAAGTATTGTGCTTGTTGGGCTGCTTAAAACAAACAAACAAAGAAATGACTTCATCAGTTATGTTTCCAAGAAAGAGTCCCAGTGTATCAGATTGCTGTGGGGTTATCTGAGGACAAATGGGTGTCATAGGGGCAAAACATTCACAAACAAATTATACATGTAGACATCCAACACACTATTTCCATTACTGTCTTAGGAATGGCTAGGGTAATAGACATTCATAAAATTAGTGTCCCAGGTATAGGTATTTGTGTATTTCTCCTACTTAGAGTCATATTCAAAGAACCCTGAATACAAATGAGCCAAACGCTCAGCCAATGAGATGCCCACGTGTAGTTCAGCTATTGTTTTAGATGTGAATCACAGTCGTGTGGTGCAAGATGGAATATCATATGTCAAAGCATATGCCTGCCACTGAAGCCAAATGCAGGCAACATATGCTTGGGAGTAAAATATTTGTAAGTCTTACTGCTTATCAAAAATTAATGAAAACAACTCTGTGTGTTTATGCTATTTTGGGTATATAAGCAGATCAGCAGGGTTAATTGTAGAAACTGATTTGCAAAACAGTCAAGTGTAGCTTTTTCAAGCAGTGATGCTTCCTTTCTACACCTCTACTCTGAAACACACACCTACTCACCCTCGCCTCAGAAACACACTCACACCAACACACATTTATTACGGGGGATGAGGTGAGTTTTGGAAACTCTATAGAGTCTTTAGCTCAGAATTATTTTTTTCTCCCACAGTGTAGGAAGTTAATCATTTAAAGTTCCCTTCTGGAAATGTTCATATTTTCCCCAAATAAAACCCTTGTGTAAATTTGAAATAGAAGCCATGAAAAAAAAAATATATATGTAAAGCTTCCATGTTTATAAAGTATGTTCATTTATATGGACTTGTATAATTTTAAAGCAGTCTGGTGGTAGATATTTCCATCTTTATTTTATAGGTGAAGGAGTTGAGATTCCACTAGGTAATGTCTCTTCCATAGTTGGTTTTGTTTGTTTGTTTGTATCATAATTGGTTTTGATGAAGCCAGGTCTTGAACCCTTATCTGCTGCTTCCGCTCCCAGGGTAGTTTCAGACTGTAGCTGTTCAGCACCATTTGAGTGATATCATATTAGAAACCAGCAGATGTTCAGATTAAACACTGGATTGTGGATAAAAGCTGGAATAGTTGCATCTGACTTCATCACCACCAGACCAAACATTTGTGGGTTTCAGGAGAATGTTTGGTACAAGGAGATTGGGCTATTCCATTAGGAAACTCAATGTTGTCTCTGGTTCTTGGCCAACAAGCAATATAAGCAAACTTTTTTCAAAGGTGATGATACATCCTCTCTGAAACCTGAGTGTTCAATCTAACTCCATGGTCTTCTTCACCTCTGATAGGTGGTGTGGCTTCTCTCTAAACCCCTACATCCTATCATTATTCAAACCTTGACAATTCTATTCCCATCATGTCCATTTTACCCTCCTCTCCTCTCTATGCCACCCACACTGCCTTAATTCAGGTCTCCGTCAACCTCTCTCCAGGACTCTTGCTGAAGTCCTTTAACTGGTCTTGCTTTCATTCTCTTTCTCAATTTTACATTGAGCACTTCCACAATAGTTATTTTCTTAGTGTGAATCCAATCATATCTCCTACATCCCATTTGTTCTTAAGAGTCTTCTGAGCATAGAATATTTTAATATATTAATATATTTTTAATAATTATGGGTACAGGAATAATCTGCATTTTTTTGACTTATCTATGCTAGTTTTTATGTGAGATTGCCTCATATCCATATTGCATTTTTTAGGTCCTGTCTAACTCTTTAAACCAGGTATCATGTAGGCTATGACATGTAAAGAGGGCTTATGATGCTGTTGGCTATTTCAGTCTTAGTCTAGAATAGCGCTGTCCAGGCCACATATGTAATTTTTAAATGTTCTATGAACTACATTAGACAAAATTTAAAATAAATAGGTTAAATGAATTTTAATAATACTTCAATTAAACCTACTCTATTTCTATTTTAACATATAATCAACACAAAAACATTGAGATATTGTCTTTGTTAAGACTAAGCATATGAAATCCAGTAAGTTCGTTTCATTCTTACAGCACATCTCAATTCAAACTAACCACAATTCAAGTGCTCAGTAACTCCATGTGGTGTAGGGTACTGTACATGACAGCACAAAGCCAAGAACTCCGTGTCCCACTTGCCCTCGCTCCCCTCTCATTCATGGCCAAACTTCTAGAAAATCCTTGCTTTCTGGAATTGATCACCATTCAGTATCTTCAACCCTAGCAGTCGGACTTTTGTCCCGCTTTCATACCAGAATGACTTCCGCCAGAGTCTCCAGCAAGTTTCTTGTTGCCACATACAATGCCAGCCTTCTCGCTTCAGCAGTGGCTCTGAATAAATTAAGGGCCAACTGGAAACACAAGAACCATGCCAGGTGTTTCAAATGAAAGCGATTTAATACAAGATAACCACTGGAAAAAAAATCCACAATAATCATTGAAAAAATACAAGAATTAAAATAACCTCAATCTGCTTGGAGTATTAATTTTAAAAGGGGGAACAGAATGGCACAAGGTGAAGCTAGAAGATTATTACACAGAGTCGTGTAAGAAGTGTTTAGGAATTTGAGTGCTGAAGGGCTAAGGGAGCAAGAACAGGAGGCATGTTAGGGTAGGAAGTAACTCCAGTGAACTTGAACCATCCCCGGACAGGGGGAAGTTCAGGGCCACACTTGCAGCCAACACTGGTGCGAGTGACTGCTGCTGGTGCTAAAATCACTGCCTGGATTGACACAACGTTGTAAACTGACTATACTTCAATTATATATATATATAGTGTGTGTATAGTGTATATACACACACTATATATACATACACACACTATATATACACACAAACATATAATATATTGTATATATATATTTACATATATTTTATTTTATTGTATATATATGTGCAATATATTGTATATAGTATATATTGTGTATATATAGAATATATTGTGTATATATATATATAGTGTGTGTATATATATACTATATATATATATAGTATATATAAATTTAAAATCACTGCATGGGAATCTTTGGCATCAGGGGAGCCCACATGCAGCAGACATGGTTGCTACTGCTGGAGACATCATCAGGAAGTAACAGAAAAAGATCAGTAGCTTCTTCCTCTTCACATCTCCCAGTTTCCGCAAGGTCTCTCTCACTACTCAAACCAAAGCAGAATCCAGCTAGCAAGGAAGTCTGGGGAACGTAGTTTTGAGTAGTCCGCCTCCCCAAGGTGCACAGCTGAACATTGATGAAATCCAGTCATTTTCTGGTAGTATCTTTAGGATTTCCTAGGTATAGTATCATGTCATCAGCAAACACTTAATTTTTTACTTCTTTATTTCCAATTTAAATTCCTTTCTGTTCGGCTGCCATAGCTGAGACCTCCAAAGCTAGGTTGAATAAAAGTGGTGAGAGTGGGCATCCTTGTCTTGTTCCTGATCTTAGAGGAAATGCTTTCAGCTTTTCTCCACTGAGTATGATGTTAGCTGTGGGGTTTGTCATCTAAGGGCTTCATTATGTTGAGGTATGTTCCCTCTATGCCCACTTTTTGAAGATTTTTTTTTATCAGAAATGGATGTTGAATTCTATCAGAAAGTCTCTAGTCAAAAGACTTTTTTTGCATCTATTGAGAAGTTCATATAGCTTTGATTCTTCACTTTGTTAACGTGGTGTATCACATTGATTTGCAGAAATGGAAAATTCCTTGTATTCTTGGAGTAAATCCCACTTGATCATGATATATGATCCTTTAAATGTATTTTTGGAGTCCATTTGCTAGTATTTCATTATTGTTCAAATATATTTATTGAACATAAGGAATTATTTTCCTTATAATGATTCTCAAATCTCAATTTCTCTGTCTTCCCTAAACTTCGGAAACAAACCAAACAAACCACCCACTGGAGAACCCTGGTTGGATTTATCATGTGCATATGGAATTTAGAATGTTGTTGAAAATTAGAAGTCATCCTAGCCTCTTCAGTAACTCTCTTCATCCTTGATCACATTTATTCCATCTTGGCCAGTGAACGGCATCATAACCCAGGCAGAAACTCACCAGAGCTCCCTTTCATCACAGCATCCAGTCAGCAAGTCATGTTCACTCTGCTTACTGAGGATTTCTCAAAATTTCCTCTTTCCAGAAACCACGGATGTTTTCCTAGGGCGATTGATCATCATGTCTTGTTTGGGTTCTTGCATCAGTTTCCTAGTTAGTCTCACTGCATTCATTCTCTTTTCTATACTGCAGTTTGAGTGATTTCTTTCATACGCAGATCCAAATGCATCATTTTTCTTCCTACAACCCCTACTAGACTCTGTAAGATTTTCTCTTGTTACATTTCTAGCCCCATTTCCTGTCTTTTCCTTCCCCCTTTGGAGGTCGCCAGTCTCAACGGAACTGATTCCATTTCCAACTTTCTCTTTTCTCTTGACCTTGGTGTTTGTTGTTTCTTTTGCGGGTGGCACACACTCATCCTCCTCTCCTTCGCTTCACTACTCACTCTGCTCCTCACCTGAACACTCCAACTCATATACCAGATCTCAGAAGATATGTTCCTTCATCCAAGAAGACATCCTTGGCTCCTGGCCCCGACACATCTCAATCTGTCATAAGAGAAAGCATTCTCTATCTTAAGTACCTGCTCTCATCACCCCACTCTAAAATGTAAGTTCTTGCCAGTTTTCTTCCTTAGCACAATATTTGGCACATAATACATGTTCAATAAATATTTTTGAACAAATAAGTGGATAAAGAGTTGAATGGAGACATGGGGCTAGATGGAAATATGGATGACTTCCCTAACATCCTTTAATATCTTTGCTCTTTTCACTTCAATGTATTGCATCAACACAGATGGCTCATTATATTTCAGTCCATCCTATCTTCTTGGGAAGATACACATGGATTGTAAAAAGTCACGTCCAGTTCAAGCTACTTTCTCCGCATTCCTTTACTGAGTCATCAATCAAGAGAATAAAGGGCCCATGGGGCAGTTATAACTTTCTTGATAATTGTGCCTCCCAGTGTGCAGTTCTTGGCTTCATTAACATTACAGAGAATTGGGAGGAGATTGTGTTCACTTCTGCAGTTCCCCCAGCGTCTGGGAATGGGCTCTTTTCCCACAACTCTCTGGCAAATAAAATAATAAGTTGATGCATAATGAATGAACATTTGTGCTCTAAGAAATAGCATTTTGTGTAAATTGTGCTCAAAAGTCACTTTCTTAAAGGAAAGGAGATCCCTATCAACTTGGGAAAGCAGATCATTGGATCTGGGAGTTGTGGCAACTGCTTCACATAAGTGAACTCAGCAAACTATTCACTTCTTGCGGCTTGGATGCTCAAACCAAACAATTAAGTGAACAAAGGAAAAGACATTCTCTGTAAGAGTTTTAGTTCTAATATCGATTCCATTTTTTAAAAACTTGATTTTAAGGATTAAGACACAAACAAGCATTCCTTAAAACGGCTCTCCTCCCACAAGAGTGTAAAATGTGAAATTGAAAAAGGTCCTTGAAAATTCTCTTGTTCAACCCATCCTCTAATACCATGACTTTGTATTATAGATAAGCAAATAGATGCCCAGAAAAGAAGGTAAATTTCCCAAAGCAACACAGTTCTAGTGACTCTACTGGGATTACAACTTAAGTTTCTATGAAAAAAATACACTGATACTACTACTTGCTATGTATTTGGAAGTAACTAAGCATTTGGGTCTCCTTCCAACAAAGGTAATTACTTATACAAAACCAGACTTTAACTTAAATTTCTGCCAAGATATACTGGCATACACAAGGGAGATGATGAGTGTTACTTTTAGTTATGAGATGGAAAGGAACAGGGTAAACTAAAAATAGTGTGTAAAACAAACTGCCAGAGCTATTTTGTCTCCTTATCCTAGACCTCCAGATTATAGCGACACATTTCAAGATAATTCTATTTAACCTTTTCCTTGAGTGCCTGCTGCGAGGGGGAAAAAGTGGGTGGCAGGGGAGTGGAATCAATGGGAACCTTGAAATCAGGCAGTTGCTTTGGAAGAAAATTTGAAGCAATGGGAAAAGGTGACCTGAGATGGTAAATCTGCGGGCAGGTGTCCAGCAAAATAGTGCCTAATGGAGCAGTTATATGTATTCCAGTGTATTCCAGCTACTTTTATTTCTATCCAAATTTTCTGTAAGGACTGGTGGCCGGATTCTGCAAGTGGACCCCCACGGTGCTCCACCAGGTGCTAAGCTGTCAGCCACCCGGGCAGCCACAGATCTTCAGTGAAGTCAGGAACAAGACAGGATGTGCTTATTAGCATCTCCATTTGGTGCCATCTAAAACATTCATATGAAAACACCCATCTTGCTGCCTGCCCACCACTCCATCAGCACACTGCTGACAAAGGAAAAAGTCATGCTGAAAACTTCCTTTGAGGCCCCTCCATCCATCCAGCTCTCCTGGGAAGGACATCTAGTTTCCAGGGAAGGGTTAAGAGAGGCTGGGTGGGAAGCCAGGCCTCTGTGGCAGAGCCAGGCAGCCTGAACTCTCCTAGGAAGGTGAGTGCTTCCCCAATGAAGTGTGGCTGATGGGGCGAAGGCAGCAAGGCAGCTGCCCTGAGCCGTTCCAAGCCTGCAGTCACAGGGTGCTCAAATGCAGTGTTTTCAACTGACCCGTTCTAATTATGATGGATTGGAAGAAGATGCGACACACACTCCTTTATCCAGAAAAGTCTTGGAGGCCATCAAGGGTTCCAACCATTTCAAGAAAATAGTAAACTTGGGCAAATCCTCCTGAGGACAAGTAGGGGAGTTTATCCTTGGCAGAGGAGCGAGGACATTTGTATAAAATACTCAGCTCTCAAACACTCCTCATTTTCTGATAAAAAGAAAGAGATCATAGGTCAGATACCTTTTATTAGCCAACATGTGAGTAATCAATTACGGAGGATAACAGTAAAAATGATATATGTGCTGTTCACTTGAAAGAGATCGTATCTTCTAGGAAAAACAGGCCAGTATGTAATATTTGGCCATATTGATCAAATAATTAGGCATACTTTGATTTGTTCACACAAGACCTCTCAAGGGATTTCTGCCTGTTCAGAATATATAAATTTCCCCTCAGCAGTAAAGACTTGAGTAAATCAGCTCGGCTCAGCAGTAAACTACACAAACTTGAAACTGGAAAACTCTTCTTTTCTTTTCTTTTCTTTTCTTTTCTTTTCTTTTCTTTTCTTTTCTTTTCTTGGTCCATATTTGTCCTCTGAGGCCCCTGGAATCTCAGAAAAAGATCTGCACAAGTCCAAAGGCAGAGACATATAAAAGAAAGAGAGTCCTCTGCCCTGCTCCTCAAATGACTCTAATCCATGGGCTTTGTGATGATTTTGACTGGCTATGAGACTTGCAAGTTGAAATGATCAATTTGATACTACCCAATTCAGGAAGTATTTATTAAGCACTCATTATGTTCCTTTGCTATGATAGTATTTAAGACAGGAATCTCACCCTCGAAAAATTTCTCAACTTGATGGTTTAGAATGCATTCTAAATAGTTACAAAATAATAGGAAATAGTCATTAGTGGTGAAGACAGGAAGGGCACCAAGACAGGAGGCGAAAAACATAAGAGAAGGCCAGAGCCCTTAGAAGGACTTTGTTCAAAACTAGAATAGCTCAGGGATCTTGAAGGAAGAATGAACTCTCAATAAATGGAGAAAAGGAAGGAGAGATTAAGCTATGAAGTGGAGTATTGTCAAATAAAAAAATATATATATACACACATATATATAGTATAACTGAATCACTTTGCTCTACACCAGAAACTAACACAACACTCTGAACCAACTATATGTCAATAAAAATTTTAATAAATAAATGAATTAATGGGCCTAGAAGAGTAAAGAACAGTGATCTGTGGAGAACATTACTTTGTTAATAGTTCACAACATAGAGTTGGGTAGGTAACGTGGGCCCGTTCACAGGGAGGCAAAAATGGATTCTTATGGGGCTGAATGCTTAAAAATGATTATTTGGGGAAGAATTACTTCAGAATTTCTTTGAAATTATTTTTAACCTATAAAAACATATTTGTCTTATGGGTTCTCTCTGTACTTTTTGAGGTTGAAATGTGTGGAAAGTTCTCCAAATTTGTCCTGAAAAGTCACCCAAATTCTGATCTTCTTGGACTAATTCTGCTGTCCTTTCTTTATCTTTCTCCACCCCTACTTTCATTCCGGGGATGGTTTCCTCTCACGGAGGCTGTAGCCCATGGAGATAAAATTTGGCTGGATCCTGCCCCTGGACTGAAAATTCACTGTTTCTCTTCCATTTCCAGTGCTTGAGGCTGCCTCAAGCACAAGCAAGATGAGAAGTCATATTTGAATTAAAGCCAGATGTAAATCTCAAGAAAAATGCGTTATTCCCTGTGATTAAAGCTCTGTTTCCAGAGGACCTCAGTGTGAATGCAGCCCTGTTCCTTCATTCAGTGAACATTTATGGAATGGTTCTCTGAGCCTCGCGCTATCCTGGAAGAGCTAAAGCACAAACCCACTGGCAACTAACAGTGCCAAACACCTAGTTTTTTCCCCTGAGCGTATCCATCACAGCAGCACACAGTCAAGCACTGGCTTCAGAGAACAGCACTTGAGATCTGTAGGTGTGATTTATGAATGGTCGATAGAGGTCTTCTGCCGAGATGCGGTAAGCCAGGAAGGAAAGAGCGGATTGGTGGATATGGTCTTCCAGGATGGAACTCAGGGTATTTGGGGCAGTAGAAAAGTGACGACTAAAGAAAATTATTCCTAGTTGTGTGTTTGACCTCGGGCTGAATCTCTTCCCTGGACCATAAGGGAATGTGGTACATTCTTTTGCACATCTCGGTTAGGCCCTGCTGCAGAGGGTGCACACATGCATCCTGAACATCCCAGAAGACTTTATCTGCCAGAAGAACCTGTGAATGTTACATTTTTAGAGATTAAGGGGTCCTCAAATTACATGCAGCTGGCAGGAAGTTGGGAGGACGGTTTCTGCACACGGTCAGGACAGTCTACCCTTGCCTGGGAGAACAAAACACGCAAGGGAGAGGATGGGAAGAGGGAGAGGAAAAACTTTCCTTCCTTCTAGATTTTCATTGCCAAAAGGGGAATATCAAAATAATTTCAGCAGGCTGATGAAGGATGAAATATTCCAGACAGGGAGCTGCACAGCTCAAAGAGAGCTGATTTTGTAGTTTTCTGCCAATTTTTTGTCTTGCACACCTCTCCCCCACGGAAATGCTTAAGTCTTAGTCACATACTGGATGAATAAAAAAAATACATAGTCTGCTGTTCAGAGCTAGGATTGTGGTCATCTTCTGCTTTGGGAGACAGTCAAAGACTAATTAAGCATTTATTTCTCCCTACCAAGTTTGACAATCTTGGAAATTTGATTTGGTGGCAGCAAAAAGGGAGATCTGCCAATGGTGGCTCTTGGATAGAAGGGGCTGTTTTCAAGGCTAGAACCTTACGAAGTTAGGCATCTGGTGTTATTTGTCCTAGCACTGCTTCCTGTATCTCCGACATCAGTGCTGTTAAAATCTGGCTAATGATCAGATTCACGGGGGGATCATTTTTCTTAAAATGTGTGTGTGTGTGTTCTCAACCTCAACTGTACATTTTGTAAATAAAAGCTTCTCAGGGTGGCTATCAATAACCTACATTAAAAAAATATTACCCAAATATTTCTAATGATCATCCAAGTTTTGCATCCATAATCTGAGACAATAATGAGACTTTAACTGGAGGGGTCATCTACTCAAGGGTAGAGCCGTGGGAATGGAAACGCTTTCATGTTGTTCTATGCATACCAGGAAGGTTCTAGAGTAGATGAGAAAGTCCTCTATTATTTTCTTTCTTTTTTTATTGACCTTTTTATTTTTCAATGTATTTATATACATATTTTTTATTGAAATATAGTCAATTTACAATGCTGTATCAATTTCTGGTGCACGGCACAATACGTTAGTCATATAGGAACATACATATATTCATTTTCATATTCTTTTTTGCCATAAGTTACTACAAGATATTGAATATAGTTCCCTGTGCTCTACAGTATAAACTTGTTGTTTATTTATTTTATGTATATTAGTTAGTATCTGCAAATCTCTACCTCCCAATTTATCCCTTCCCACCCCATTCCCCCACTGGTAACCGTAAGTTTGTTTTCTATGTCTGTGAGTCTGTTTCTCCTCTGTTATTTTCTTAAGAGTGCCAATAATCCAACCATGCCTCTCTTGAAAGAACCACTGGTCATTGCTTTGGTGATACCTCGTACTCTCGTGAAACCATCTTCCACCAGAAACACTGCAATTGGCTGAGCGTTGTATACACAGATGAAAATGTCCCTTGATTACTATTCTTAACATATTTTTGCAGTTTTATTGAGAAATAATTGCCGTCTATTATTGTATAGTTTAAGGTGTAATATATAATGGTTCAATTTACATATGTTGTGAAATGATGACCACAATAGGTTTTAGGTAACATTCATCATCTCATATAGATACTATATTAATGGTTTTCCTATATGTCACACAGCAGTGGTAACTATATTCAACATCGTCTATTATATATCCCCAGTACTTATCTTATAATGGGAAGTTTGTACCTTTTAACCAATTTCCTTCAAGTCCCTCTTGCCCCAAACCCTGCCTCAAATCTGATCTCTTTTTCTATGAGTTTGATGTGGCGCTTTTGTTTGTTATTTTAGATTCCATGTATAGGAGAGATCACACAGTATTTGTCTTTCCCTGTGACCAGTTTCACTTGGCATGTTGCCTTCAAGGTCCATCCATGTTGTCACAAATGGTAGAATTTCTTTATTTTTTATGGCTGAATAATATCCCATTGTATATATGTGGATATGTGTGTATATGTGTGTGTGTGTGTGTGTGTGTGTGTATATGTGTAAGTATATATGTATGTGTGTATATTTGTATGTATGTGTAAGCATATATGATGTGTGCGTGTATATATATATATCACAACTTCTTTATCCATGCATTCATCAGCGGACACTTAGGTTGTTTCTCTGTCTTGCTTAGTGTAAATAAAGCTATTACAAACATGAGGGTGCATATCTTTTTAAGACAGTATTTTTGTTCCATTTGGACATATTCTTAGAAGAGAAATTGTGAAATCATATGGTCATTCTATTTTTAATTTTTTAAGGAACCCCATACTATTTTCCACAGCGGCTGCACCAACTTACCTTCCCACCAACAGCATACGAGTGCTCCCCTTTCTCTACTTCTGTGCCAGTATTTGTCCTCTCTTGCCATTTTGATGATGGTCTGTCCAACATGTCTGAGGGGCTCCCTTACTGTGGGTTAAATCTGCATTCCCTAATAACAGTGACATCGAGCATCTTTTCATCTACCTTTTTATCTTTTGTGTATCTTCTTTGGAAAAATATATATTCAGGTCCTCTGTCCATTTTGTAATTGGATTATTTGGGTTTTTTTTTTTTTTTTTTTTTGCTATTGAGTTGTATGAGCTTTTTATTTATATATTTACATGTCTTTATTTATATATAAATTTTATACATTTATTTAAATATTTATATATTTATTTATGTATTTCGGATACAAACCCTTTATCTGATAGAGGGTTTGCAAATATTTTTTTTCCAGTCCATAGGCTTTCTTTTCACTTTGTTGATGGTTTCTTTTGATGTACAGAAGCTTTTTAATTTGACGCCATCCCACTATTTTATTTTTGAACTTCTTGCTTGTGCTTTAGGTGTGATTTCCATAAAATCATTACCAAGACCCATGTCAAGGAGTTTTTTTCCCTAAGTTTTTAATCTAGGAGTTTCCTACATTTAAGTCTTTAACCCACTTTGAGTTAATTTTTGCGAGTGCTATACAATAGAGGTCAAGATTCATTCTTTACACATGAGTATCTTCAGGAGAAAGGGCAGTTTTTGTTCTTAGTGATTCCAAGTCAAAGTGGTGGGAGAAAATAGGAAAGGTTACTTTGGAGATCAGAGCCAGATATTTAAGGAAACTAGAATTCAAGGTCCAGCCCAGTTCACAGGTAGAAAACAAAACTTCCAAGATAGTTAATAGTACTAGAACCTGATATCCACAAAGGTGCACACGTAATTTTTCTCTCAAAAAGAAACTCCCCATTTCTACCAAAGGTAATCACAGTAAAACTAGTTTGCAAATTATGTCTGGTTTCAATAAACTTGACCTGACTATTTACATAAGTCCAACAAAAATAGCGACCAACCATACAGGCTCTTTTAAATCTGCTTTGCTGGAACTTTTTATAAAGAATCTCAGATCGAACTTTTAAAAGTGCTCAAAGCTAGGAAGACAAGCCAAGGCTCACCATCTGATTTTGCCTACAATACCTATGGATTTGGGTGAATTCCTCTTTTCTTGAGGTCCACAAAATGTCCCAAGGTTCCTGGGCCTGCCAGCAAGTGACCTTCCTTATTCAACTGGTAAGTTTTCTGGGAACCCTGTAAGCGAGATAGGCTGTTTTCCAAGGGGCTTTATTTCTCCATAAAGTCAACCTAAGCTCCTTAGAGCTCTGGGCATACCTGAGTCCACGCACATCATTCTCAAATACAACGTTCCAGTCAAAGCCTTGCAAATATAACCAGTGGTTCCAGTTCTGTCCTGTTACAAGAAGACAGATTCTTATTGGACTAATGCAAATAACTATATTGTCATAAAAATAAGAATGCTCACTAAGAGTTTCTAAATTGTGGAGGGATCAGGTAGGGAGAAGA
The DNA here is from genome assembly GCF_009834535.1 of Camelus ferus. Taxonomy (NCBI): domain Eukaryota; kingdom Metazoa; phylum Chordata; class Mammalia; order Artiodactyla; family Camelidae; genus Camelus; species Camelus ferus. The sequence continues at coordinate 115,545,272 of NC_045696.1, read as the reverse complement.
ACTAAATGTTTTATCTTAGTTCACAGAGGTAAACTTTACCAAACTGCTGTAAGTTATAGCTTAACAGAAAGTTCCCTTAAATCTGGAAAAACAAAATATTAAAGAGCAACCAATAGATTAACGTCATAAGCATTACAGTCATCCTCGTCAGTTCGTTCAATCTGATGTAATTAATTCTTGTTGATTTTGGTCTTTTGTTAGCAGTTTTATGAATCCAGGTTTTTTCATTACAGCCCTATGAATTTCTTACCCAGCTCAATTTAACGATCTTATTTTCAGAAGCCTTTACTTGAGTACTTGTCAGAGTCCTTTCATGAATGTCTCTGAAGATGAAAACTTTTTACCAAAGGATCTGAATAAAACAAAAACTGCCTATAAATGACAAGAAACACTTAAAATGCACATAGTTAAAATCTGATTAGTTAATTACAATGTAATTGACAAAGAAATTTGCTTATTTCTGTGACACACATTTCAAGATAATAAACAGAATTATGACTGATAACATTATACCAGGACATATCTGTATTTTAGGTATTCCATACAATTTCTGGAACATGTAATACATACCAATAAAAACACAACATAATGAAGGCTTAGTGTTACTTCTCATCTGATAATGATTTCTGTATAATTTAATGTAGTAAATAAGCCTAATTAGTTAATATCTCTTTTTCAATAAGGAGAGAGAACAACTCTTTTGAGATGTTCTAGGCGTCCTCTGGAAAAATCCCCAAATTGATTCAATTCAATAAGACTTTATTTAAAATTATATTTTGGAAATTTGTCAAAAATATCAACAATTTTGGGCACGTGATTAAAAAGGATCACAGATCATTATAAAATACTATTTAATGACAATAAGTTTTCAAAGGAATATACAGAACGTTACACAGTAGTGAGCAAAATCCAGCTCTTAGTATTGACTCAGTTTCCTTAAGTAATCAAAGCTCTGATAGTAAAGACGACACAAGGCACAGGAAATAATTTTGATAAAACAAAAATTTTTTGCTTTCTAGATAGATCAATGAAAAGGTAAAGAAAAACCTTTTACAAGCTCTTTTCAAGAGCAGAGCAATAGTCCAAGAAAACTTTGTTACTTTGGCATAAAAAGATCCAGTTTTAGTTTTACAGTAAGTATGATATTGATATCAAAGCTTATTCTAAAAGCTTATAGTAAATTCATTCATGTTTAGCCAACTTGGTCACACAGGTAAGACTCTTTCTCTCTCTCTCTCCACCTACATTTCTATTTAGTTTGTCGTTTGTTCCCCTCTTTCTCATTCTGAAATAACTAGTTTTTTTATAGGACAAAATTACTTTCTTTTCTCTTAATGAAAATACGTTTCTGGATCTCATATGTTTTATTTCCCGAAAACATATCTTACTCTCCTTGCGTACAGGGATGCTTCACTCATTATTGCTAGCAGTTTTAATTACATATATTAATTAAAATTACTAGCCCTTAAGCGAAATAGATGAAGGAGATTAAGAGGTACAAACTACAAGTTATAAAGTAAGTAAGTCACAAGGATGTAATGTACACTGCAGGGAACATAATAAATAATAATATAATCATTTTTATTGTATGTAATCTATAAAAATATCAAATCACTACATAGTACACCTGAAACTGATATAATATTTTAAGTAAACTATACTTCAATAATAAAAAATATTAACCCTTAAAACCTTGATTTTTAGTGAAAGCTAAGAAACAATTATATACTTTTTTTTAATTGCGTTTTTTTTAAATTGAAGTATAGTCCATTTACAATGTTGTGTTAATTTCTGGTGCATTCATTTCATGGTGATTCATTTATATCTCTTTTCATATTATTTTCCATTATAGGCCATTGCTAGATATTAAATGTTGTTCCCTGTGCTATGCAGTATAAACTTGTTTATCTATTTCATATATAGTAGTTATTATCTACAAATCCCCAAATCCCAATTTATCCCTCCCACACCCTTTCCTTCCTGGTAACCACAAGTTTGTTTACACCAGCATTTTTTTTATTAACATACTTATAAATACATTTCACGATTTCTAGAAACACATGCTTCTTCCCAGTACAATCTTTCAGTGTGGCACAGGATATGTTTAGTAACAAACCCAAATGTTCTTAGTTACTCTGTAATAAAAAGCCAAAAGTAGATAAACCTATATTCAGTAATGAATGTTTTATTATTTTATCTTACTTGGAAATGATCTGGATAACCAATGAATTTCTGTCACTTAGCAAAACTCTGAAGTTTCAAGTTCTCACAGCTATTTGGAAACCTGTTTTTAAGTAGATGTACCATAAAACATAATCCTTGCTGCAAAGTTCACATACAAAATCTTATTCTGCATACATCTATCTAAATCACCTGCTTCCAACAAGTATATTTAAACTACTCATAAAAACTTTATCAGATATGAGACAAAGTCAGCAGCATCCTAAGCTATTTTTCTCGCTGACAAATTTTATAACAGAGATAACATGAATTTATCTGACTGTAAAACCAGACCGAACAGAAGTTATGTGTCAGTGTTATATTTAATGTGGATAATGCTGAAGATATGCCTGCTGTAATTAAACTAACAAATTTAAGCTTTATTTATCAAAGATCATCTCAGATCACATTAACTTGACAAATATTTGGGTAATTTTCTCTATTTCTGAGCTTGGAAATAATTTGATAAGCACTTATTCTTCAGCCAATTAAATAGTGCTATGTTACAAATTAATTTTGGCAACACCATCCAGAAATAAAAAAAAAGGTCATATGTACATAACATACAAATATAGACACACACAATCATGCAGATGGATGCAAATAAAGACCTTATAGCTATCATCCCAATGTTCTAGCCATGAATCGGGTACAATAATACAAAAATATCAAGTTTATAAACAATACAGCCAAATAGTTTTTCTGGCATTTTACCCACGCAGATGGCCAAAGTTTTTTCTTAATGATTGTTGAGAAAACACAGGGGTTTTTTTTATTAGCCCAATTTCCAAAAACCTCTTTTATTCTTCCCTCATGAGAATCATTTCCCTTAAGTTTACATTTTTTAAAAAAGTGGCTCTGAGGTCCAAGTGAAGATGGGGTAGAAAATCTACATCACACAGTCACAAGAAAAGTATCCACATTTTCTCCTAGCAATATTTGGGGTATATTTGACAATCATCAAAAGTCTAGAGTAATTACTATTTAAATGTTTCCTTCCCTTTCTTCTGTACAAAATAATCCTGTTTCCAATGTCCTGATAATTGGCAATATCTACCAGCATTGAGAGGGACAGGAACGGGTTTGGGTCGGTAAAATTATAGGTGGGTTTGAATCACTTCTGCAGCCACATTTCTGATTTTGTAAAGATTTGTAAGAAAGCACAGTTGCTTTTAATTCCTCAGATAATTGGATGGCAGCCTGAGTGATATCAAGGGACCGACTTGCCCTTCCAACTAAATGAAGATAATGGTCTTCAACTTGTTTCTTTATATCAAGGAGAAGACTTTCAACTAAAATGGATATCAGAAGATTCCTATGTTGTAGAGCGTCAGGGTTTAATGAGGCGTGACTTTATAACGTCTGTATGAAGCATTTAACAGAGACCTTTGAATGGCCTCCTCTTTCTGAATGTGCAATTCAACCTGGGACCAACTCATCTTAGGGGGAAGAGCCTCCACTAGTCCTTCGATCAGCCTGAACATTGGCCGTCAGGTGACTCATTTTCTGACCATTTGTAGGAGAGCCTGGGAAAGACTAGAGTCATCTGTTTCCTCTTTGAGGGAGGTCCCCTGGGGGACTTTGTCTGATAACTATAGTACAGTTATGGGTGGGAACACCACGCCTTCGCAGCCAGCCCAGGGCCCTATAAGTGGGGGCCCCTGTGAATTGTGAACAGACACTGGTGTTCTAATTCTTCTCTACATTTAGCGAATATCCTGGAGGCAAAGAAAGCCTTTCTGGTTTCATCTTGTTAAGTCCCTAAGGCTAGCTGCCACAGTCCTTTGCGTCTTTTCAATTTAATCTTTCCATAGGTACCAATAAGATAGTTGTTCAGGATGAGCGTTCTCTAATTTTTTTTTTCAAATATAGAATTATTTCCAATTCAAAAGATCCATCATCTGGCCATAGATGGGTAGGATCTTATAGGAACCTTAGTAGTGACTGAAGCCAATAAGACTTTTTTATGGCTTAACCATGGATGCAATTGGCATCCCAAAAGATGCAGCCCTCACAAGACTCAGAAAGTTCAGAATTTCAAATACTAAAAAAAAAAAAAAAAAAAAAATCAGTCCATAGAAGGAACCTCATCACTGAAAAAGATATGACTAAGGAGCAAGTATATAAAGGAAAAAGAGGTTGACTGTTCATAAGAACCATATCTGTACATCTATTTGTTTTCATATTCTTTTTTATTAAAGGTCATTACATTTGTACTGAACACCAGAAACTGACACATCGTAACTGACTGTACTTTAATAAAAAAAAATACAAATTAAAAAAATTCATAGATACCTTCAAATTCTTAAAAGTTGAAAGTGTTGACTGAAATAAATGCACAGCCTAAAAGTTGAGAGTTATGTTTTATTGGGGGACATTTCTGAGGACTCGAGCTGAGATGACAGCCTGTCAGATCACTCTGAGGGACTGCTCCAAAGAGGTAGGGGAGGAGCTAGGATATACAGGAGCTTTACGACAAAGACCAGGTAGTTGGAATATTAAAAGATTATTTGTTAACTGAAGAAGAACAGGCATCTCAAGTTAAAGAATTTAGTGCTTTTCTATGTATGGGAGGAAGCAAACATTTGGGCTCATTGAATTCATTCCTCTGACAAGCACCTAGCTATCTAGGGCCAGTATCCTGTCCTTTCTTATTCTGAGTCCCCTCAGGGTGCACCACTGTGAGTGGCTGCAGAGGCCTGATTTCAGGCCTGTCCTCACTTGGGGGTGGCGGCAGCCGCTGCTGACTTGATGGCTTCAGCATTCTTTGTTTACTGATATGGTTTGCAGTATTTTTCATTCACAAAACCATCTGTAATTTCTTTAATCTCCCCCACAAATAAATAAAAAGCCAAAATCTCATTGAAACATAATTACTGTAAATATGAAAACAGAAGATGCTATTTTATTATGGTAAAATATTTATTATTATGCTATTTATCTCAACCAATGAAAGAACACGAACAGATAAGTGTTTAAGTACTAGTAACATTGTAGAAAAAATGGAAAATTGGATGATAAAGGAACAGATCAAACAACTAAACATTTTTATCTGTTAATTAAATAAAGATTCAGGTAACAATGATAATATCGTTAACATTAGCTTGTAGGTGGTAATAGGAATTATGCATTAAAAATTGGAATGACCTTTTTCTTATGATACATACAGCATACAGCTCTTTTTTCTTAAGCAATCTGACAATAGCAAGTATTATAAAAATGTTTCTATCTTCTAGTCCTGTAGTAAAACTTCTGGACTCCCTTCTAAGACGATAATTCATAATATAGAAAAATATCAATACACAAAAACTTGATTACAGTGTTGTAACAGTAAAATTGAAAACAATATAAATGTTTAATTATGGGGGAATAATTAATTAATTATGGTGCCATCATCTATTGGGACATAATATAGAGATTAATATCATGACAACATAGATATGTAATTCAGGAATATCAAACATTTAGACTAGAAGTAAAAAAGAGGGAAACTTTAACATGTGATCTTATTGCCATTTATATTAAGCATTTCCATGTGACAAAATATTGGGGAAAATCATTTTAAACTGGTATCTTTTTGGTGGGGAGACATTCAGATGAGCTTGGATATTTTTGTTTCTGTCACTGTGTTATACATTTTCTGTACAGTGATTATACTCATGTTATCTTTCTTTTTAAAATCATAATTCAGACACAAACATAAATAATTTTACTTCAACATGTATTTCTTTAACAGTTCATTAATGTCCAGCTGTTTTAATTGAGTGCCATATTTGTGAAAATTATGTACAAATAATTATCTCATTTTCAGTGAAAAACATTTCTATGATATATGTCTACCTTTTAGTACACAGGACCATAATCAAGCTACTTAAAAAGAAGCAAAAAATAAGTTGAAAAGTCTAACTGCAGATAAAGTATAAATGGAAAACCGGTAGAGTGTTTCAAACAATTAAATCATGCATTCAAAAAGTTAATGAAAAATATACTGGATGATCAACTGCATAGATAGCAAAGGTAATTTCCCTCATGCCTGCAAACCTGAATTTATTTCAATCTATTTTTTGGAAAGTTTGTGTTGTAAGCATAACTAACCCACCTCACTTGGGGTGATGGCGGTCCCTGTGTGGGCAACATTTGTAGGCAATTAATGCAAAAGAGATAAAGTCTGGGCCAAGGTCAGAAATACATGAATCTTTAGAGTGCAACTTAGCTGTAAGCAGCTGAGGAATTAATTATACCTGAGTTTGAGAAAGCGAAGGTCAATCACTATTTCAGTTACTTAACCTCAGAGAATTATCTCTGCCTCAGATAATTCTGGAAACTCATTAAAAGACCTGGTGGATTAGTCTCTTCTCTGAAACTTAGGCTGGAAATTATGGGCTAACAAGCAGGAGCTATGACACGGCAAACCCTAATTAAAGGAATTGTTTCTATGATGGGAACTAGAGAACTGATTTTGAAGCTGCTTGGTCTTGTTGGACACAAGGATGTGAAGGGTTTTTTCCCCTCTCCTAACTGGGGAACTAGCAGATCATATTCTGGGAAGCTTTCAACGTATCTAACAGGAGTGGATGCCAGGATCAAAACTGTCCTTTTGTGAAATCAATGAGCTTAAAAGGAAATGAAATATATAGAGCTTCTTATTATGGGCACTATATTAAATGGAAACCTCAATATAATTTTATGCACACATGTATATTTGGTTAAACAGGGGTTCTTAATAATCCCCACTCAAGAGTAGACCAATGATCCATGAAATCTAGGATTAAACTCATTTCTTCACACAGAAATACAACCAAGGTCCACAAAGAATCACTGGTCTAGGCCGACTAGAAAAATCGGGCATCTCCTGTAAAACACAGTTCAGTTCTGAATTAGAGTGACCACAGTGGAAAGGTTTTAAAAGGATGAATATAAGGCATATTAAAAAAGTTAGATGTCTTCTCCAAAATTTATATTATTTGGAGGTCAACTGCAGAAAAAGTCTCCTGATGACAGATATTCTGAGCCTAGTTGACATTGGATGTTACCTCTTTCGGTCTCAATGACTGCTCAGTGTCTTTTCACTTTACAGTTTCAGAAACTCATTTTCCTGTCTCCAGTCTTCTCTCTTGGCTTCCAACTATGTAGACACTGATATTAGATTAATCGTCTTTAGGAACTACAGCGACATGTCATGTTGGGTGCATTCCATACTTGTTCAAGATTTCATTGTTTATTGTCAGAAACGACCAAATATATCTTGTCGGCCATATTCTCCTATGACTTTCTTACCTCTTTTACCTGCACCTTATACCTAGCAAGGGGAACATGGAGAAATACTCACCTCTGCAGGAGATTTGAGAAACCCCAGGCGCCGATGCTTTCTGCCAGAAATTGAGAGGCATCTGCCACCTATTCTTGAAGCAATGCAGACCTGGAAGACTCTAGCTTCTGCCAAATAGGCGTGGATTCCTCAACATGTGAGTGTCCGTCCCCCTTGACACCTGACTGTGCACCAGTTTTCCATCACTCATTATAATCACAGTGCTCTACGTTGCCAACTCCTTGGATTGGAAGGTTGGACGTGGTGAGCTGTGAGGAGGGTTAATGGAGAAATGACTCAGGATCCAATCTTAACGCTGGGAGGAATGCAATCTTGCTTTTCAAGCAGAGCAGCTCCAGCTTTGAGGAAAGTCATCTCTCAGTAAATGGCAGGTGGCCCTCTAAGGCAGCGTCCCCTTGCCTGCTGGTGCTCCCTTTCACGTGTGTGGAGACCCTAGAGACAGACCCTGTCTCTAGATCTCAGCTCTACAGATTGTGGAGGGCAGGTGCCTCCCCTGTAGAAGGCTGAACATCATTCACAGACACGGATTAGACCTCACTCAAAGAGTAGGTGAGCTTCTTCCCCTGTGAAGAAAAACTCCAGAATTCCCCATAAACTGTCTTCACCAAAATTATTCCAGCGGGAGCTTCCGGATTGGTGAACATGTGGAAATCAGGGGAGGCTGGCCTTCTTGGAGAGGGCACAGAGGCTCTGTGTCTTTCCCACATCCCTTGCCCTGTGCATCTCCTCCATAGATGGAACTAAATAAACTGGAGGTCTAGCTGCTAAATAAAAATGTTATGTAAGAATGATGTCACCAAGATGTCAGCATAAGTTGTTCCCATCTTATCCTCCCCTCACAAGAACAACTGCCAACAGCCAGGCATGAACAAGACAGCACTGAGAAAATCCCAGGAAATGCTGGTGAGGCTGACGCATCCCTGCGCTACAGAACCAACACGCTGAATTAGCAGGTAAACAGAAGCAGCTGCATACTGGCTCCATAGTGTCCCCGCTCCCCAGGCCAGGGCAGCTCCATGCAGAGGGGTCCCTGAGCCTCCAGTTCCTCTGGTGCGAACAGACAACCCAGAAGGGACAAGCAACCCACCCCAGGATTGTGAGTTGTTCTGTGGGAGCCCCTCCTCTTAGCTTCACCCAACGATAAACCCTGGACAATCTGCGAGGCGCAACCACTGGGAATCTGACTGTGACACAGAACGGCGAGGGGCTCACAACCACCAGCATGTAGATCTCAGCAGACTGAATTTATACCTGGATAGATCGCAACACCCAAGGACTACTCCCCAGCAGGGGCTTCGCTCAGTGGCAGAACCAAGCTGGTGGTGCTCTCTGACCAGCGAACTGTTTGGGCTGCAGATCTGCCTGATTCAGATCATCAAACAAGGAGTTTCCCTGGCCCGAGAGCCTGGTTTGTCCACACCCAGGCAGGGGGCTGAGTCACAGGTGCACCCTCCGTGGAGAGTATCTTCTGGCCCCTCCTGGCCAGACCGGCTGGAGAGAGCACCTGCCATGCTGTAAACAGCAACACTGGAGATGCAGGCAGGTGGGTGGAGCTAAGCCCGCCCAGAACAAAGCCAGTACGGGGCCTGAAGGGTTCCCCTGCCAGGACCGGGCCAGGGGCTTAATTCATAGGCAAGACTGAGGGTAGCTCTTGGCCCCTCTCAATCAGGAAGCCTGCTTGAAAACAATCAGGAATTGCTTGGAGTGACCCCTCTCACCCCTCCCAGGCAAGGGAGCTGCTACACAGCCCCACACACTGTGACTCCCTGGCCCCCCCGGGCCAGAGGGCTGGTGAGGACACCCAGGAGCTGTGGCGTCAGCAAAGCTTAAGGCTGCAGTCAGGTGAGCAGAGTTGACTGGGCCCAGAGCAAGCTCAGTACCAGGCAGGGAGTTTCCACTGTGACACTCAGGCAGGGGGAAGAAATTCCTACCTGAGGACGGGGGTAGCTAGCGCCTGACCCATTCCTGCTGAAACACGTATTTGGGAACTATTAGGTGAGGCCAGAGTGGACTTTCCTCCTCCATGCGGCCAAGGGAACTGAGAAATAGCGCCACCTGCATGGAAGAGTGTCTCCCAGCCGGCCCCGTCTGGCCAGGAAGCTGTATAAGATGGCGATGTTCAAACCAAGACACGGGCAGACACAGCTGACAGTCTTCGGCCAGGGAAACTGAGGTGCAGGTCAGCTTGAGTTCAGACAATAGAGGGCTTTATTGGCTTAAAAGCTGCTGCTTCTGCTACGTCTGGAAAGGGAAACATTCACATCCCTGTTCATTACTGAATGCAGCCTTCAGCTGCTCAAGTCAGGAACTAACCAAACCTTGTGGCACGTGCTCTCGCCAGCCTGTCTGGCCAGGGGAGGCAGGAAGATACTCCCCACAGCTTGTGGGAAGCTGCACAGCACATCCAACACCCTGTGACAGCGACACTTGGAGCGAGAGCACAGCCCCCTGGCTTTCCCCATTTGCAGAGCAGGTGGGATTGCCATGAGGTGCAGCCCCTATGGAAAACGGCATGGAGGTTCCTCAAAAAATTATACATAGAACTACCATGTGACTCAGCAGTTCCACTTCTGGGAATATATTCAAAGGAAATAAAAGCATTAATTTAAAAGGCTATCTGCTCCTCTGTGTTCATAGAAGCATCATTAAACAGTCGACTAAGACATGGAAATCACTGAAGGAACTACGGATGGATGCATGGATAAAGAAGTTGTGGTAAATATGTGTATATAATGGAATGTTGTTCAGCCATAAAAAATGAGGGAATCTTACCATTTGTGACAACATGGATGGACCTTTGGACCTTGAAGGCATTATGCTAAGTCAAAAAAGTCAGACAGAGAAAGACAAATACTGTATGATCTCACCTATGTGAAATCAAAAAACAAAAAACAAAAACAAAGCACACTAGACTTATAGAAAAAGGGATCAGATTTATGGTTCCCCAATACGGGGGAGAGGAGAGAAGAACTGGAGACAGTTAGTCAAAAGTTACAAACGTCCAGTTAGAAGATGAAAAAGTACTAGGGATGTGACGTACAACATGAAGACAACGGTCATCACTGCTGTGTGATGCACTGGAAAGTTGTTAAGAGAGTAGACCCTAAGTGTTGTCATCTCAAGGAGAATTTTTTTTATTTTCTTTATTGTCTATATGAGATGAGGGGTAGACCAACTGTGGTCATCATTTCACAATATATTAAATCAAATGCATCATGCTGCACACCTTAAACTCATGGTGATATATGTCAATTAATTCTCAATTAACAAAATGTTAATTGCATCTAAAAATACCTTCATAGCAGCATCTAGGCACCATTTGACCAGTCAGCTGTTCACCTAGCCTAGACAAGTGGACACAGAATGAAGCCATCAACCACGATCATGTCTTTTGATTTTAAGTGAGAGGTAAAGTTTACCATTTTTCAAAATGCATAAGCATTTTCCAACTATTTAGATAGAAGTACTTTACTCTGCAAATTTGGAGAAACTTCTTTGTCCATTTTTCTATATATTCAGTGATTTTAAAGCTATTTATTCCCAGCCATTGTTCTACTACTATGCCAATATCAAATCATTATTTTTAACATGGGATAGGAAAGAGAACTGACACCTACCGAGAATAATCCATTAAAAATACATTGTGTTCAATCCTCCTAAGAACGCACTGAAGAAACGTTATGAGTATTACTTTACAGATGAGGAAACTGTAAAAGCCGAGAATTTTGCAATAATTTGCATCTGATAAATCAGCCCGGGCTTAGATAAGCGTCCGTCTGAACCCACGCCTGTTGGATTCCAAAATCCTTTTCTCTCTAGACGTTTCTCAATTCATACTCTTTCAGAACTATCTTTGCGAGTCTTCCCTGTTTAATTTTGCAGAAATATGGTTGCAGCTTACTTATATAGTAAGAGTTTTTCCGAAATTATTTTCCATAAGACTAAAACTTCTATTATATTTCTAGCAACAAACATAAGACTGAAACTCAATCCATGCAAAAAGAGGGATGACAGAAGAATACCCATAAACTTCATTTCAGTGAAACTCGGAGCGGATACGAGGTGTGGAGGCTTCCAACGGCAGCTGAGAAAGTAGTCAGTTACCCAGGAATGGGTGGAGAGACAAAGCACAGTATGAGCAGAAGGATCCAGCAAGAGTACATCTCGGAAAGTACCAAAGAAACACATTTCCTTTGGGGGAAATGTTGTTTTGAAACGCAAATGACGTATTTTTTAATTTACCGAAAGGATTCAACGAATCGCGCAGAGAAGCCATCTATGCGGGAAGCAGTCTGAGTCAGTGGTGTCGCCAGGATGGCTATCCTGGGAACCTCCCTGCCGTCTCCCCACACGCCCGGAAATCCGACAAATAATGACTCCATGAAAATCAACCGCATTCAGCAACTAGTAGGAGGGCTGGCACCGTACAAAGATGCTCTTTAAAAATGTAGAAAAGACTACCATGCTAACATAGATAAAGAATATTAACCAGAACAGCAGCATCATGGATCCATTAAAAATTGAAACCATATATGACAGAAAAGTCTGAAAAAAAATTAGTTTGGAAAAATCTAATTAATTGCCATGATTAGTAATAAAAAAGAGGTTCTGCTGTAGCATCACATAAAATTTCTCGAAAAGCAAAAATAAGTAGCAATGCTTACACAAAACAAAGAAGACCCACCACTACAATATCACCATTGATCATTTTTAAAGCAATCGTGTTTTTGAAAAAGGTAAAATATCTCTAATTCACACCATAAAAAAGCAATCAATCTATTATATAGAAATTCCTGAAAATCTGGAAGAAAAAGACCAATAAAACTATGGAGAATTAAGATTGGCTAAAGATGTATTAGACATTTAGTGGACAAGGGGAAAATGCTGTTAAACATGTGAAAAGATGTTCAAACTCATTTGTAATAAGAGAAATGCACATCTAAACCACATTAAATTTGGTAGACTGACCACAACTGCCCCTGAAATGAATCACGCCTCCAGATGGTAATGATCTTGCGAGGTTCCCTCATTGGGGACCCTGGGCTGGGTCATGTGAGTCACCTTGCCATTAGGACATCAGGAAATGTGAGGCACGTTTGGAATGACCTCCTGGAATGTTGCTGCCACCCTGTGAGAATGCCCAGTGTGGCTTTCTTGGGAATGAAGGACCACAGGGAGAGACACGGCCAGCTCTCCGGGCTGTCCCAGCAGATCCAGTCCCAGCAGCCTTCCAGCTGAATGTAGCCCAATAAGGAAACCCAGAAAAAACCAGAAGAACTGCCCAGCCAACCCACAGAATGATAAGCTGTAAGAAATTGTGGTTATTTCAAGTCAGCATTTTTGGGGGGGCAGCACATAGAAATAGATGATCGATACACTGATACCATTTTCACTTATGGAATTGGTAGAAATCCAAAAGTTTCACAGTTCACTTTGGTGGTAAGCTGCGGGAAAAAGGACTCTCGGACACACCTAGTGGGGGAGTAAATTCATACCACCCCTTGTAGAAGGCAATCTGACATTTCAGAAGCTTATTCCCTCTGCCCAAAGATCACATACCTAGAGAATTATTCTACAGATATATTGACGTAGGTGCAAAATTGTGTGTGTAATATATGTACAAGTATACTTACGCAGTACTTTGTGTAACAGCAAGGGGTAAAAATAACCTAAATGTTCTATTAATTGGAGTCAGATTAAATACACAATGGAATTATGATCCGTGAATTAATAAAAAGTGAGGAATCCGTCCATGTCGTTTTATGGAAAGAACTTAAAGGTATAACATTAAGTGATAAAAGTACGGGGTAAGTGGATGAAAATGGCAAGCCACACATCATGTATGAAATGAAGAAAAATAGAAATTTATGCCTCTATGGTTGAATGGGCATTTTAAAAAACTCTGGAAGATAAACAAGTGTATCTGTGGTGCCGTGTGGGTGGGGCACTCGGGATTTGAGACAAGAATTTAATTTGTTCTGGTTATAAGAGGTGCAAAGGCAGTGCACATAGCATGCAAGACTATGCCTCTGCCCACTCCCTCCCACCGAGTTAGCTATCAGATTCAGGATTTTGCCTCCCTATCCCAAGCAGGCAGTGCAGTCCTCTGCCAGGATTCACCGTGATCCCTTTGAGGTTTTAGTACGCACCAGCCCCAGGACTGCTTCCTCTCCCCAGAGCCAACGCCAGCACCTCTTTTTTGACAGGCTGCCTTTGTGCTGCTGGAACTGCGTTGGCTCAAACTGAGAGAGACCCAGAAATTCCTTCATTTAACCTGGGGCAGCCCCAAAACGATGATGACTAGTGGGTGCAAAAGTGTACATACCCTGGCTCCCTTGTTATTTAATTAGAACTTGAAAGGTATGACTTCCACCACTATCCCATCTCCAGGGTCCCCTGGGCAGCTGAGACAATGACATCCTCCCCTGGCATTGCTTGCCATCCTTAACATCCTGTCCCACTTCCCTACTCCTTTATCGGTTTTCCTTGATCACACTTACTAATGAATCATTGTTGCATGAGCACTTGTCTGAGGCTCTACTTCTCCATAATCCAATGAAAGACGCCATCCATTATTTCAGTAGGATGCCACTGATTCTCCAGTAAGTTGAAAAGGATGGAGATGGGCAGACTATTGAGGCTAGGACATAAAGGAGCAAATTATCAAGTATAAAAATATATATATATACTTACATGATACCTTTGGACGTGCTCCTGGCACGTAGGATTGACCAAAAGCAAATAGGCTAGAAGCTTACCAGGTTACTGAAGGTATTTAAGAAGCCACAAGCCTGACCTTCAAAGCCTGCGGCTGTTTGACATCCACAGCAACCCTGGGGCTGCGTAAGTGTCAAGAAGGGAATCCTCGCCAGTGCCCATTTCAGAGCTGGCCACGGAGTGCAAAATACAAGAAAAACTTCCAAGAGGAAGAACCTAGAATCATAGAAGAAAATGGTCCCCAAAATAAACCAGCAAGGACTAAACGTGCTAGACCAGGAACTTCATCTACTGGCAGGACTGAGAATGCTCCCAGTCCCTGCCCAGCAAGATGTCATAATTGCTATGAAGAGCAACCTGCTCTGTGTCCCCCATTCCAAACCTTCGCGAGAGGAAAGTTTTTATTAGAGACAGCCTCTGCCCACTTCATTCTCCATCAATCTCTATCGGGTAGAGTAGGGATTAAGATTGAAGTAAAACACTTACATTTTAGTTTTTAGGTTGCAAGGCAATGAAGGGACACGCTCAGAATGAAAGGGAAGTACATCGTACAGCCCAAAGGTCTTAAACCTTGAGCTGCAGGTACATAACTAGATGGACTCCGGGGAGGAATGGATCATTCTATTCCTGAAGAAGCCGTAATGCATATAAGAAGGGTGAACTGCGGAAGATGGTACTAGTTGTCCATTCGTATCTAGTCTTCTTCCATTCTCCCACTCTTCTACCTTTAGTAACAGAACCCTCATACTTGAAGGGGGATGTGGGTTTAATATGACCTCCCATCTAAGACATCTCCCAGCCTCCTTTGCTGAAAGGTGTGGCCATGTGAGTTCTGACTAAAAATTCTGACCAAAAGCATTTGAATAGAAACAATGAGCTTGACCTTCGGTTTATGCCCTCAAGGAAAATAGCAGTGCCTCCGTTTGTCCTTGTCTCTTCTTTTGGCAGCTAGAATGTGCTTGTGGTAGTGAGAGCACGGCCATACCAGACCTGGACTACTTAGGATCAGGTTACAGGAGAGAGAAATGCATCGACTTTTGGTAAACCATTTTTATCCGGGCCTTTGATTTGGCTACTTCGGTTGTATCCTAAGGAATAATGAGAAGAATCGATTTGCAGGCACTCCTGAGTTTGACCTTGTAGTAACACCTGATTCACCTTCTTGTATTTAGCCAGGTAAGTATTAGTTGTAAATGGACTTCAAGTTCTCTGACCTCCCAGACCCAACACTAGCAGGGATCTGCATCCTTTTAGCCTCTGTGATCCTAGGAAGACAAAAAAGACTTGCATCAGCCACTTTAGGCTGTTGGACAAGGCTGCCTGGGACAGACTTCCCACTTACCATAATAAACCACCATCGTGAGTTTCATAATGATAAAGTATTTAATGTTTCTAAGTTCTTTCTTTATATTTTCTTTTTCAATCCTAATAACATCCTATGAGGTATGTGCTATTATTATTTCTATTTTCAGATGGGAAAATTAAGCAGAGAGGTAAGTAACAGCTGGGATTAGAATCCAAGCAATCTAACTCAATATTCTGGCCTTGTAAACAACCGTTCTCTACCCCTAGCAAATGTTCTATCAAATATATTCCAACAACTTGTAAGAAAGGCTTATTTTCCAAACTTATGTGTCCAGATTAAATAATAGACACTAAGGAGGATCATTAGCGATATTTCAAAACCCATGCTTAGGACCCAGGGATTTAAATATCTACATTTGTTTGGAAAGCCACATGTTTACAGATGAATTACAGGGAGTGAGTATGGATATACATAAGTTTTGGGGTTTGTTTATTTGGGCTTGAGTTGTAGGGTCCTTTAACCTGGATTCTGTTCCAAAGAGGTGGTAAACAGAGTCGGACTTCAATAAAAAATAGTGCTAAGTTTGGTTCCATCCTTCCTCAGAAAGTACATTATCCCTGCAATCTGATTTTCTCTTAAAGTTCAGATCTCCAGCCTCCTATGAGGGACGACTCCTGCTCCGTGGCTCCCCTGACCATCCCCAGCACAGAAGGCCAGCTGCCCCTACTCAGGGGAAAGTAAAAAGGTGTATTAAATTGAATGGACCATTGGGCCTTAAAGTGATGGTCCAGTTTAGAATCAATGAGAGAGTCAGGAAAAGAGACAAAGAATCATGAAACCAGATAAGCAAAGCACATGGAATTCGATTTCTCCTGGGAGAGGAAACATAACGATAATTCCAAAAAGGTTCTAAAGAGTAGCTGAAAAAAACCCCAAGCAAAGTTGAGAATAGGAGTATACATTAAAAGTAAATATCTTTCGAGAGAGGGTATAGCTCAGTGTTAGAGCACATGCTTAGCACCCCAAGGTCCTGGGTTCAATCCCCAGTACCTCCATTAAAAATAAATAAATAAACCTAATGACCTCCTCCTGCAAATAAATAAATAAATAAATAAATAAATAAATAAATAAATAAATAAATAAATAATAAAAAGTTTTTTAAAGAAAGCAAATGTCTTTTAATGCGTAAACTCACTGAAATGTCAAATGTACATTAATTATCTAGGCCTTACTCTGATGAGGTCCTATTTTTAATTCTTTTGTCAGACAGCAAAAGTTAGCAGCCCCAGCAGGAAGCCATCAGATGTGTAGCAGACAGGGAGACTTGGCAGGCAGGCAGGGAGACTTTGGCCAAGCCAATACTCAACCACTTAAGGAAATGTAAAACTTAAGACTGTCCAGAGTAAGTTCCGGAACTCAAGGCCTGGCAGATTCAGGCCCCAAGGACAAATTTTCCCTTACACATGCATGGATATGACTCTTTGGAAGCTGAGCTAATTTAATGCAGGTTTATATGCTTGATAGTTTGCTTTCCTCCCATAAAACCTTTAACTTAATAATAGGAAGTACTTTCTTTGGTTCTGGCAATATATATCACAAAGAATTCTGCAACTATCTATTTTTCTTTCTTATTCAACACACTATTTCAGCTACAAAGACTCTTACCTGAACAAAATGCACCTGCAAGAGATGGCTTAATTTCCCAAGTTGCTTGAGAAAGTGTAGAGAGACTTGCAAACTTCAGGGGATAACATTTAGACAGTTCAGGGTCAGCCTTGGGTATATGACTCTGGGGAACTGACTGCCTAAGGAAACCTAGCTACATCTGGCTCTAATGTTTACATGTAAATAACTGCCCATTTCACAGGAGACAGGGAACGCTGAGTCCTGGAAAGCTCTGCTTTGAATGTTTTTAGGTAAGATAATGCCCCAGAAATGATTCTTAAGTAGATGTCCTGAATATACCTTGTCCATCAGACAATAGCTGTTTGGATTGGGACTCCAGGAGACGTGTTTCGTTGCTGGAGGTAATGGAGCTGTGTGACCCAGAAAGCGACATGTGCTCTCTGGACACCCCTCTTAGCTCTGAAATGAGTGAGAATGACTTGAGAGTCACTAATGATACTAGGAAACCAATACTTGATAATTTGAAAATTCAATGTCCTAAAAAGAGGGGGGCTTTGGAAAAGGCTCTCCTAATCCCCGAAGGAAAAATTGAGCTATAGATTGATACCTCGAGAGGGAACCCTAATTTGAAACAATATGTGCACCCCAATGTTCATAGCAGCACTACATGCAACAGCCAAGACATGGAAACAACCTAAATGTCCATCGACAGATGACTGAATAAAGAAGTTGTGGTATATTTATACAATGGAATGCTACTTGGCCATAAAAAAGAATAAAATAATGCCATTTGCAGCAACATAGATGGACCTAGAGATCATCATATTAAGTGAACTCAGCCAGAAAGAGAAAGAAAAATACCATATGATATCATTCATATGTGGAATCTTAGAAAAAAAGAAAACAAAAAAGAGGACACTAAATGAACTCATCTAG
This sequence comes from Camelus ferus, assembly GCF_009834535.1. Taxonomy (NCBI): domain Eukaryota; kingdom Metazoa; phylum Chordata; class Mammalia; order Artiodactyla; family Camelidae; genus Camelus; species Camelus ferus. The sequence continues at coordinate 115,527,138 of NC_045696.1, read as the reverse complement.
AAAACAGAAACAGACTTGCAGATATGGTAAACAATCTTATGGAAAGCGGGTGGGAAGGGATAAATTTGGGAGTTTGAGATTTGCAAATGATAACCACTCTATATAAAACTAAAAAACAAATTTCTTCTGTATAGCACAGGGAACTATATTCAATATCTTATAATAGCCTTTAATGAAAAAGAATATGAAAACAAATATATGTATATATATATATATATGCATGACTGAAACATTATGCTGTACACCAGAAGTTGATACATTGTACCCAAATATACTTCAAAAAAAAGGCACCTAGTGACTTTTAATGTAATTTTATAAATTTTAAAAAAAGATACCGATTGTTTATCTCCACATGTACGCTTTCTCAAAACATTAAAACTACTGCTCCACATTTTTAAGCTTTGTTTTATTCTTGTGCAAGACACATTTAATGTCCTGTTTTCAAATGATGTCCTTTCCTACTGTACACTTCATTTTGCTTTTACTCAGTAACCTTCAATAGGAAGTATCTCAATCTGTAATGGATATTTTAAATAAATATTCTGGGAAGTCCTTAGACCAGTGCTGCCCATAGAGCTTTTTGAGATGATGAAAACGCTCTGATTCTGTGCCGTCCAGTACAGTATCCACAACTGGGATTATGCTTCTAATGTTAAATACTGTGATTGTACAGAAACGTTTCATGGTTAACCTTGACTCCTTGCAAAGTCAAGTTGCTGAGTCAAGCTGATTCTTTGACTCATAGAAAGTGAACAGGAAGGAGGAGAGACACCTGGAGCAGACACAATGCCATTGCCCACTTCCATTATAAGAGGAAGAGTAACCTCAGAGCTGTCTCAGGATGTACTGAGATTTTTTTTATTGGGAGACACATAAACTAAATGACCTTACACAAGGCAACATTCGAACCAAGTAAATATGCAAGAGCAAGTGTGATGTTTCTCCTAGCAATTTACTGGAAAAAAAAATTTAATATGGCCATCAAAGTTGAGATTGACAACTGACCAGTGCTTTGAAGGAAAAGACAGTTTACTTGCAACTAGCGCAGGATTTACTGAACTAATAAAAGGACCACGTTATTATTCATTCTATTTGGTTGTTGTTGCTCTTTGTGTTCTTTGCTTGTTGGAATTTCCCAGTACAGATCTTCTTAATGCTAAATTTCACAAATTCTTTTTATCATTTGAAATAGGAACACTGACATTTGAAAGACCAATAAGTAATTTCAAAGTGTGTCTCTTTGTCTTCATGAATTTCCTTCCTTCAGGCTGTCAATGCATAAACTCCTCTGTGTTATACCAGTTAGTGGGGAGCATCATTAGTTGATGTTGATCCTAAGTAATAAAAAAATTTAGAAAGAGCTTCACAGTTTGTTTGAAGCATCGATGATAGAGATACACAGAGAAAATCAATGGGTCACAACTCCACCTCTTATGTGAAGCTCTAAGCCGAGGGAGAGCAAGAACAAGACAGAAAAGGGGAATGAAAAGGAAACTGAGCTAAAGTCTCAACAGTCAGACAGATGTACCACCCGCCCCACATGCGGTCCTCCCTGTCTTCTAGAGCAAAGGCCCCCCAAGGTACTGAGTTGGGGAGAGGCTACGCCGATCACAGGGAGAGATGCTCGCCCTCATTTACTCACATGGGGCATTTTGAGGCTCTAGCTGCTCCCGCAGGGATGTGTACCCGTGGTTATATGAGTCATTTAAAAACGTTCCTGACAGCAAGTTCAAGGTCAAGTGGTCTGGGGATCTCTCCTTCTCCGACAAGGCGTGGCTGAAGGGGAGGCAAGAGAATTTCAATAAATAATTTACATGAATTCATGCACATGACTCACTCTGGCACAACCACATTGAAGTCAGCAGGGGGAGATCAGCGTTTATTGCCAAGACTGCATCTTTGCTGCGGTTCTGTGATTTAAAACATTTTCTCTCATTTTGATTTTTTTCTACGACAGTATCTTAGACCCTCTTTTCAGAGAACAGCCCCAGTCATCATCCAAGCCACTTCCTCACATACAGTTCTGTCTTTCTATGCATCATTGCCCCTCAAAACCCATCAGTAAAAACCCACGATTTTTGATGTGTCATGTCTGTTCTTCCTTGCTTCTCTGCCATCCCACTAGCAACTGGGTCACATAGTTTTTTGAGTTGGGGGTTCTTAATGGATTTATCTCTAGCCCCAAAGGAAGGCCACTTACCTATTCACCGGTGCCCATAAAAGTCCTTATTCAGATCTGCCCCTTTTATCTCAATAAGACAGCCAATCTGTTCATTTCACACGACAAGAAATGAAACCCAAACACAAGCTTTGGTGCTCAACTTAATGGACCATTTTAAAATTCTACCCTTGCCAAACCTTGTTCCAGATCTGAGGTCATGCAGCCTAGGGAGAGTTTTGTTTCCTTTCTCCCCCTCTCTCTGTCTTTCTCCCCACCCTCCTCTCTCTTTTCTTTTTGTACTTCTTGTAGGACTGCAATTGAGCAAACAGCCTCAATGAAGCCAAGGCAGCCAGGAGGAAGGGCGTGGGGCAGCCTGGGGGAAGTCCTAAGAAGAGAGGCTATCTGAAAATCTGAAACTACCAAAGCAAGGAAACCATTAGCCCCCACACACATCCACGGACACCAAATATCTGCAGAGTAATAGGTAAAGTAGGAATCAGATGGAGTAGCTTTCTGGTATATTTGGACCGACTAGGCTTGGTGTAAATTTTTGAAATTGTCTTGTTAATCTGTTTCTAAAATATAGAAGTATTTGCAATCAGTTAAAAAAAAAAAAGAGCAAGAATGTTCCCCCAGTTCAGATTTTTATAAACCTCCTCTCAGCAGCATGAACACCTCTTCCAGACTCTCAACAACTTCAGTTCCTTCTAACCAGACAACCAGGCAGATTCGTCCTCCAATCTCAGATATACCCACTGTGTGGGAAGTCTGCAAAGTGTTTACCTTTGTGAGACATTTAAGAATTTCCAAGACAAGAACACCGTCTAGGCTGAAATCAGCAAGTCCACCCTCATATTCAATTTGTATGTTTAATATTTATTGAGTTTGATGTCATAGTTAACGCATTAATACATTTCCTCGTCCCCTTGTTCATGAAACTTAAAATCAGATAATCCAAACCTCAGTGAGTCTCAGCTGCAACCTTCAGTGAGGTCGATAGATTTTGGAAATTTTAAGCTGCAGTTTCACCCCTTGGTATCTCCTCACCAAAATAAAACACTTCTCCCACCCTGCTTGTCTGATCAAATTTTAGGAATTCCCACTCTGAATACTCTGACTTTTCTGTATTCCTGCTGGGCTTTTCAGCAACAGGGAAGGGGAAAGAATATTTCCATGGTCTAGAAGATTCAGAAACGTCATTTGCTCTGAAGGTGTGCTCTATAGGCCGGTGATGATAAATGCCATCTGGTCTCCAGTGTGCTCCTTCTGAATGTATCATTGTGTCTAATCAGAGCCCGTGTGAACTCCAAGTGATTCTGCTCTGTTTGTTGGGAATAATTTATGGAGTTGCCCACTTGGAGATTCAGAGGGAGATTGTTGCCTGTGCACAAAAGAAGAGTAGCCAGGAGTGCCGCTCAATGTGGAAGATTTTTCTTATCCCTCTATCTCAGAAAAAAGAAAGTGTGTGGTCTTGGGGGTCAGAGGAAACACTGGTTCTGTTTAATCATGGAAGGGAAATGTGCTCACACAACTCTCCTCAGAACAAAACCACTGCCTTGGAAAATCCAAACACACCAAATTGCTCCCTGGTCCCCATAACTGTAGTGTGGATGGGGGGATGAAGAGGAGAAGGGAAGGAGAGGAAAACCAACATCAAATTTTAAAAAGACATTCAACTTTAATACGTGCAGTTCTAGAATTACTGTGTGGAGAAATAGCTTTTCCTTTTAGGAGAAGTGATTGGATTTCTAGGTTTGTCTTTAATCCTCAGACCCAAGATAAGGTCATTAAGAAGAAGCAGAGCTATTGGATTCCACTCTGATGGAGGTAGCTTAGAAAGGTCAAGCTGCAGCAAGTGGTCCACTCATTCAGTCTCCTCCAAATATCTTCAAGTGCTATAGAAAATGCTGTCTGATCTTCCTTTTCTCTAATTTGTAGATCCCTACAGCCTGGTAAGACAGTGAAAGACACTTCAATAAAGAAAGTGAGTTGAGTTCTAATAATATCTAAATTCATAACACCTTTTGTGCAGTCTGCTCATTGGGCAACTGGTCATGTACTACTATATATCTTTACACATTCTTCTGTCGATCTATGAACTTTAAAGTTCATTTAATATCTTTTTTCTTTCTCACTTGTCTTTCATATACGATGCATGCATGTAATTATTAAATATGCAGTCTTCTTTTATTGAGTATTTCATATGTACTGACTGTCTTCTAACCTTCCCCTTTCATCTCTTCTGAACCTCCAGAAATCTGAATTCTTTCTTTGCCACACCATTCAAACAGCTCTTACAAAGGTAACTGCTGATCCCCTAACTCAGCCATCAGACTTACTCGTGGGAGGGTATTATTTTGAGGTTTACACCTTCTAGAATGTTTCTCCTCCTGTTTGAAACAATGATAACACTTGCAGCTGGTTTTCCTCTGAAATTTTTATTTAAACTTTGTGATTTTGTTCTCTGCTGATTTCTAGATTCTTCCCTTTGCTTTCAGATTTTCGCATATCTGTACACTCTGAGGAATCACATGCATGCCATTCTTGAGTTCTAGATGCACACTGGAAACTGCTTGTGGGTTTCACACGGACTGTGCACTTAACATGTCCAGAATTTAACTCTCCATAGTCCCTGTCAACTTGCTTCTGCTCATGCATTTCCTTCCACAGTTAAAGGCAAAACTCTTTAGTCAGTTTTCTCAGATACAATTCTTAGAATCATGTGTAAATCCTTCTCTTGCTTTATCTTTGCACAATGCCTCACTGAATGTCTGTGTGTTAGTAACATCCATCACCTCCACGATTTATCATGTCTTTCCCAGATCTGGATTATTAAAAAAAAAGTAAAGTTTCCTAACTTACTTCAGCGTTAGCTCTTCTGCTCACAGCTGTCAATGTGACACTGCTTCCAGAGACATCAGTGCCATACATAATTCATAGGAAAAAAAGCCACCCCTACAAGGGCCATTTACATGGCAGACGTCATAGATTTTTTACATTTTATTATGACAACTTTTCAGCAGATGATAAAGTGCTCTGTTGTAACAAAACCCATGTAATTGATAACGTTTCCAGTGTATGGAAGGAGCATGATCCAAGAAAGGAATGTCTTTTACAACATGTGCACAGCTGTCACGGGAACTAGCTGGCACTGACGAGGGTTAACTTTCTGGAACATAGATTGAATTGCAGCATTTCTCTGGCGACGCCTTCAACTCCTGTTGCTTGTGGGTTAAAGCCTAAACTCCTTAGCAAGTTGTTCAAAGCTCTGGACACCCTGGCCCAAGTTGACCCAAGTACATCTTTCCTATTCGCTTTGTGTTTCAGCCTCACGGGCAGCGGGAGCAGGGCGCTGGTGTCAGAACTCTGTTATCTACTTGGATTCTCTCCATCTCCTCCCCTCTCTTCTCTGTCTGCTTACCAAAATGTAAGTCAAAATTCACATTTCTGGTGAGATACTCCCAGGTAGCTTCGATCCATTGCCTCTCCTATGCATTTACATTTGACATTGTAACTTAATATAGGTTGGACTTACATCAGCTGGATCACATGAAATTGAATTTAATTGCACAGTAGGTTGGACTTACATAGGTTGGATCATATGATATTGCCATTGACAAATGGCTAACAATTAGTAATTTCTTATGGCCCAAACTATGGTTTTTCCATGTGTGAAACTATCCTTTTTGTATTATTTATCACTCTATTAAACCAGGGATCTATTTTTTTTTTTTTGCATGCTCCATGATCCTAGCACGGATTTTACATTTAAATGCCTGTAAAACGATAAGAAAGAAGAACATGTGGCAGAGACTGTATGTGGCCCACAAAGCCTACAATTTTGACATCTTGACCATATATAGAAAAGTTTGCAGGCTCTTGAGTTGAACCATTACCTCTTGGAGGTAGATCTGTGTGTTACCAACACACAGCGTAATGCTTAGGGCTGTCCTAAGTACTCAACCAATGCTTTCCAAGCTGAACTCAATCACTGGTGAATTTCCTAAGAAAAAACAGGATGAAAATGGTCATAATTTTCTCTTGTCAGTGAAGCCTGTTTGAAAAATAGGACACACACATATTGCAATTTTGAGCACACTTTGCAGCTCACCCAAACTCAAGAATCTATGACCAAAGACGTTGCAGTCAAATGATCTACAGCAAGCTTTGTCCTATGCTGCCAGCTACAAGGCCACGGGGCCAGAGTTATCTGTCAGGAATCCAAATAAATCATGGGACAAACTAGGGGCGGTGGTGGGAAAGGGTGTGTGTGACATAGGGCTGCTATTAGCCTTAAACTTTGTTGACCTTGAAAGTCTTAAAAAAAAAAAAAAAAAGCTCTTCCCGAACTGCATCATTGCAGAGTGCTTAAGAACCCCGTCCAAGAGCCCAGCACTGCATCCCTGGCCACAATCCCACTGAAGAAATGATCTAGAGAAGATTACTCCTAAATCAAAAACTATGAAATTGTACTTGGCAGCCACAATGCAGGGAAGAAAAATTCTGCTTGGAACCACAGCCTTTTCCCCTATTTTGTCCACTCACATCTTTTTTCTTCTTTTTCTTCACTTTTTATTTTGATGTTGGTTGTGTCCTGGCAGCTTAGAGAAAAGGGATCGCTTTCAGAATCTTTTTGAAAATGGGGGTCTTCTGAAATAGTTCGGTGAGTTAGAGCCAGCCCTTCGCGTTTAATCTCAAAAGGCATTGTTGTTAGTATTTCCCCCACGACATTTAAGAAGCGCTTTGGAAAATGGAGGATTATCGAAACACTCATTTCCTGTTGTAGGTCAATGCCATATCACAGCTGTGCTCAATTAAGGCTTTTTGCAAAGCAGCAGACAGGAAGGAAAACAATGCCTTTCTCCCTCGATTCTTTGTAATTCTTTCAAATAAATAAATAAAACCCAACCCTTTCCATTGGAACCCCTCCCCCCCAATGCTTTTAGAATCACAGACATATCAAAGTATGGTTTCTAAGCCATAGAGAAAAAAACTTTGCACATTTCTAACTAAACAGCATAGTCGAGGGAAGCCCTTGATTTCCAACCATGTCTCAGACCATTGAACTTCATAGCTGCCAAACCGAGTCATTGAAAACTCACCGTGAAATGTTTTTTCGTATTGCAAATACTCCAGTGTTTCGGGGACTAGGTCTACATGGTAGAATCTGCCTCAAGAAAGTGAAAAGTATGAGAAATTCAAAGAGTAGTTACAACAATCAGCCCAGGTTTCGGTGCTTACCCAAAATATGGGACTATCTTGGTCTCTTCTTTGCTGTTGTTTGGCCCCTATTCCTCCCCCATGCTGGTACAGAGTCATCAAAGAAATCTTTCTAGAACACGGATGTATCAAGTCACTGCCCCCACGTGGTCAGTGAGCCCCCAGTGAGTAAAAGTGCTGCTGATGAACTTTGGATGGGCATCAAAATCTCCTGCGGGGCTTTAAGTGTGTGTGTGTGTGTGTGTGCTCCTCTCAACCTCAAAAGTTTCCAGGTCTTTGGGTCTGGGTTGGGGATACAGGCATCTGCATCTCAAAATGATGCAAATAATTCTGAGGCACAAAACCCAGGCGGACAATCACTAGATCCCAGAGCAAGAGCGACCCCTTCAGCACAATGTGGCGAAGGAGGCAGTTCCACTTGTGCTCATTATGTTTCAAGTCCAGTGAGCACATTTTAGGGCTAACCTTCACAGACTTCTGAGCAGAATGTGACGGCACTGACTGCTCCTCATGACTTTTCCTTCTACGTTATGATAATACAATCTTGCCCTTCCTCTATCGCCTTCTTTCTAAATGTCTTTTGCATATTTTTCTTTTCTTCCGGTCTCTGAAATATTGATGATACTGAAGAACCCCAAGTCCTCTCTGAGGTTGCTTCTGTTGTCACTCTACATATTTCCCTTGGGTCATCCATCCACCCTCCAGTGGCTTCAATTACCTTGGTGCTGAGGGGTGTGGACTCTCGGGCCAGCTGTCTGGATTCTGTCCTAGCTCCATCACTCTCCATGCCTTTGTCTTCTCATCTGTTCAATGGGAATAACAATAGTATCTACATCAAAGGGTTATTTGATTTATATAAGGTTTTAATTAATATAAATTATTATACTTATATTAATATAAATATTTAAAATATTTAAATAGTTATTAAAGTGATTGGGTATAGTAAGTTCTAAATAAGCATGTATTATCCTTATTATTGTGTTTATGTTGGTGACTTACTACTTTATTCCTTCATCTCCAGCCTTTCTCCTGAGTTCTAAAACTACCACATCCAACCGCCTACTGGACATTTCCACTCAGAGGTCACATGAACTCCAAAGAGACAGTGCTTCTAAAATGGACCCCTCTTCTCCTCTGTCAGTCCCCATTTGCTCCTTTTTCTGGGATCCATAGCTCATCCAACTACCACCAACACAGGTACTTAAGATAAGAAACTGGGCGTCAAACCTGGTAACTTTCTATTTCTTTCCACGTCAAATCCATCATCAAGACCTGTTGACTTATAACTCCAATTCTTTCACTTGTCTTGAGTGCCACCCTCTATTTTCTACCACCTCAATTTGTTATATGCCATCCTTTCTAAGTATGTTGCCTGTGACTTTCCAGTAATGTTCCATTTCCATTCTACACTTCAGCCATAGTAAATGTTCTAAATCATGTCAGTGACCATCTCAGTATGTCCAGTGGCTTGTCATTGCCTTTAGAATACTGTCAGATGCCTTTCTCATGGCTAATTGTATCCTTCGGGGTCTCCCTTGCTGACACCTGCAGCCGAATTTTGAATCCCTTTACACCCCTTTCCACACTATACTCTACATTCCGGTTAGGCTGAAATCTATCCACTTCCTTAGCATCATCTCCTCAGTCTTTGAACTGTTAGGATCTCCCCTCTGCCTGGGACATTCCATCACCCACAATTTGTCTCAACTAGCATGTAGCTTCTCCAAGAAGCTCTCTCAACATACCATGTCCCAACCATGTTCTCTCTCTAAGTGCCCCATAATACCTGCTATATGTATGACATTATTTTGCAAATGCTATACCTTCTCCTAAAATGTTAATACTGTGAAGGCAGATACTTAATTATCTCTCTATTCATTGCAATTATCACATTACCTGGATCACAGTAAACATTCAAAAATTGGGATGAATAAAGGAATGTATGTGAATACATCAATCACACACCTTGTGCTCCATCCATGTCAAAACTTGGTTCTACCCATGCCTATATCAAAATCTCTTGTTCTTCTTCCTAAATATGTGAATATAAATAAGATAAATTTTAAACTTCTAAAACAAGTAACACTGTAAAGTACTACAGATGACAAGAGGCAGACGGTTACCATTCTTTAATGCAACAAATTTATTATGGAAAATTTATTTAGAATTATAGCAGAAATTCCAAATCCTGTATGTATTGGTCCCTTGGGTAATTCATCCAAAACCTTCCCTGACTGTGGGTAACCACAGCATCTTTAGTATAAATCTGAGCATCTTATGAGATTTTCAGTCCTTCCTGATTTCTGGTTTCTGGCTCCATTAGCCTGTGAAATCTGGATTTTGTTGATTCTAATCCCAACAAGACAAGTACCCTATTTTAGAAGGAAAATGAATCAAAGTACATGAAATGAACATATGGGGAAGATATTACTTAAGTTTCCAAGGAGTGTCAATGCTTATAAAAGATATAATATAAGAGCTGGAAGAGATTTAAAATATCAAGTCCAGTGCATTTATTCTGTGGATAAAGAGAGGCTTGGTAACTGTCCACAAATCACCAAGCTTCTTAGAAGCAGAGCTGGGTTTGAATTTGTTAAATCCTGAGTACTTTCCGCTCGCTCATATGACTTAAGAGAAATTTTACAAAAAGCTTTACAAGACTATACATTTCTTTTCACCTAGACTAGTGCTTGATTACTAAGGAAGATTCACAGATAACACCGGCTGTGAACGTGTTGAAGAAAATAGCATTGTGACCATTCCTCACACCTTCTGTCTTCTTTAAGAGTTTCTCAGACTTGAGATCAAGTATGTACTCTCTCAGCTCAGGTGGGGGTGAGGAGGACTATGGAGAGGGACAGAAAGGCAGCAAACGTGCAACAAGGTAACAAACAGACTATAAGCAAAGCTCATAGTATTTTGGAAAAATTTTAAGGTTCCTTATGCAAAATATATTGTTCAATTTTATCCAACTCTCTTTGGAATCCTGATCCCCTTCTAAAGGATAGAGAAGGGGAGAGACTTGATCATTATGGGTCTAAAAAATATACTCCTATTATTGCCTTCCTCATCTCATTAGATTTTCTGAGGACTGTAGATGTCAGTCCAGATTTAGAATTTTTATGCAGATTCCTGTCTATGCCACTTGTCTTTTCATTGTTCTTGCATTCTCAGGTCTCTCTCTCTTTCTGATCTCTCCTTCCCATCACCAGATTTCTTTCCAAACCAGAGGACTGGTCACAGGGTAGACTTGGATGGTCTCAGTGCATCACATCTCCCAGGATTTATGATTGTTGTTTAAAGCCAATACACTTTAACGCTGTTGTTATCCAGCAGTAGATGACTGAAACATTGGTTGTATCATCTCTCAGCATAATCTTCCTTGGAAAAGTCCCTTATTGTCCATAGTGCTTTGCCTGAAAGGCAAGTACATTTATTCTCTGGCCCCAGTGTACCTTTCCAGCCCTGACTCCTCCTTCCCCATCCCACCTCAGTATAATTAAACTCTCAAAATCTTTCCCCGAGTCATGCCAGCACACCCTGAACATGTCTCAAACTGTCCATCAACTCCTTCTGTCTGAAAAACATTGCCTCCCGGTCTAGCTCTTCAAGAAAATCATCCCAGAGACTTCAAAGAATAGCTTTACTTCAGTGAATTTTTATGAAAATTTCTTTAGACTTTGAGAAATTAGAAGTCCCATTTCTTGGCATTTCAAGACCATCTTAAGAGCAGATTCACATTAAACAACTCATAAGACTAATAAATAAATTTTGAATGCCAAAATCTTTTTTTTTTCCTTTGAAGGAAACTTCTTATTCAATTCAGCACATGTTATTCCTGTAGCAGGATACCTGGGGAGCCAGCTTATAATCAGAAGGTGGTCTACGCAGTGTGAGATTGGAACCCGGTGTGAGCACATTCATGAGTTTAATGGCACCTATGAATGTCACCATGTCAACTCAGCCGGAGTCATCCTTCTCACAACAGGAAGTCACAGTCCACGTGTTCAATGGCTCTCCTTGGGTGGGGTTTTCAGGGGCTCTGCCAATGACCTCTCTGAATTGTCATGTTCCTCATTTCCATAGGTGATCAACACCGTCTCTCCCCAGCCGTGTTTACACCTTCCTCTGCATTGCTTTTAGGGTCACTGACCTGGGAGCCAGTCTCTTTAAGGTGATTTTAAAAGCCTATGCATTAATATATAAAATGTTTATTTTCAAGTTCAAAGAGGACAGTTTTGTTTTCTTGTGGTTCAATATCTCTGTGAAAATTTCTCTGTCCTATACACTAACCTCATTGCTTTAGTATACATTTATAAAGCTATATTATAGTCATTTCTGCATGTTTTCAAAGCAATAAAGTGATCTTATTTTGAGAATGAATATTATATTTTTATATAAAAGATACTCAGATCTATCTGAGTGAACTTGTCAATGAATGATGAGAAATGAAATATCTTAAAAATAACTTCTCCACAAAGTTGCCACAAAATCGAAAATTTTCATCATTACACTTCTGGTGGATTAAATTTAGCCATTTTAAAATAGAGGGTTTGAGATTTGCAAATGTTAGCCACTATATATATAAATAGATTAAAATTTTTTTCTTCTGTATAGCACAGGGAACTATAATATCGCGTAATAACCTTTAATGAAAGAGAATATGAAAACAAATATATGTGTGTATCTGCATGACTGGGACATTGTGCTGTACACCAGAAACTGACACATTGTAACTGACTGTACTTCAAAAAAAAAAAAAAAAAAAAAACCAGGGGGAAAAACTAACATTTATTGAAAGCCTGCTATGTACCAGATATTTCACATCAGTTTCGTCTTTAGTATTCAAAACTAGCAATAGGTGAAAAGAGAATAAGGCAAAAAGAGAATTAGCATCCTCTAGGAAACGGAAGGTCAGAAAGAATAAATAACCCCAGTTTAAAATTTGTGTAAAAATATTTAAAATTAAGAGATGCTTTATTAAATATTGGATAGCTTACTCATAGCAAAAGCACAATTTTTAGTATATAGCTCAAAAGATGCCTTTAAATCACCTAAAACATATCAGTTGCTATGTTAATCAAGGTGCATTCAGCAACTTATTATAGCTTTAATAAAAGTTCTTAGTTGGCAACAAAATTGATCAAAATTGTTTTTCTGAGCTTCTTGAATTAGCTAGCAATAAGAGTTAGTTTATTTAGAGTAAATAAAACTTGAAAAAATGTTAAAGGTCTGCAATTACAGGCAACAAAGGCAAAAAATAGTCAACTCAGACTACATCAAATCTAAAAACTTCTATGCAGCAAAGGAAATAATCAAGAGTGAAGTCAATCTACATATGAATGGGAGAAAATGTTTGCAAATCGTATATCCAACAAGGGTTTACCATCCAAACTACATGAATAACTCCTACAGCTTAACAACAGTAAAACAACTCAATGTAAAATGGGCAAAGGACTTGAATAGAAATTTCTCCAAAGAAATTATTACAAATGGCCAACAAATGAAAAGATGCTCAACATCACTAATCATCAGGGAAATGCAAATCAAAGTCACATGATCCATCACCTCACACCCAGTAAATGGCCACTATCAAAACAAACAGAAAGTAACAAATGCTGACAAGGATGTGCAAAAATTGGAATCTTTGTGCACTGTAAGTAGGAATGTAAAATGGTGCATCCATTATGGAAAACAATATGAAATTTCCTCAAAAAAAAAAAAGAATCATCATGTGATCCAGCAATCTCACTTCTTGGTAAGTGTCCAAAAAATTGGAAGCAGGATCTCAAAGAGACAACTACACACCCATGTGCATTGCAGCATTACTCACAATAGCCAAGAGTTGGAAACAGCCTAAGTGTCCATCGATGAATGAATAAATAAAGAAAAAAATATATAGGCAATGGAATATAAATACTACATGATTGCACATATAGGAAATACCTAAAATAGTCAAATTCATAGAAACAAAGCAGAACACGGTTATCAGGGCTGGAAGGAAGAGAGAAATGGGGAGTTCTTCAATGGGTATAGCGTTTCAATTTTGCCAGATTAGAAAAAAAAATCTCTAGAGATTTGTTGTACAACAATGTGCATCTCATTAACACTATTGTACTATGCACTTAAAAATGGTTAAGAGGTTAATTTTTTTTTCTTTTTTTACTGCAATAGAAATTCCATAAATGTGAGCATTTTTCCATATGCTCATGCTTAATTACACTTAGAAAGTTCAAACCCATATCTTGGCTCAGTTTGATAACTACAGCTTTAATAAGTAGAGTTGAAATGTAACAATTAAAAATGTGATTTCTGCCTGCAAAAATAAATAAATAAATAAATAAATAAATAAATAAATAAATAAATAAATAAATAAGTAAATAAATCTATCTATTCTAAAGAATACGTTTTATTTAAAACGATGATAACAAAAATCAAAACAACTAGTGGCTAGCTGGAACAATTTTAGCCAAAAAAAAATGATAGTATTACAATATAATCCTAAGAATAAAATAAATATCCTTGAGTCCGTACTGATGAAAACAAATAAATAAATGTAGAAGCAATGGTGAAACAGAAAGTTCCCATTAGAACACCCAGTAAAAGTTGCTGTGGGCAGGAACCACTGATAGACCCTGAAATTGGTGTACAGAGTTTGAGAAGAACAAGGTATTTGCATAGTCTCAAAGCATCTACTCCAAACTAATTATTTATAAACTGCAAAGGGAAAAGTAACTTTACAGTGGAGAAACGGGAAGACATCACTTTAAGGATAAAGGTTAATGTTATCCACAACGAAACATTTCGACCTAGTGTACGCTTGATACAATACACTGAGAAAAGCACGTCACCCCTGTGGTTTTCTTCTCAATAATACATAAATGCAGTGCAGTCATGAGAAAACACCAGACAAATCTACAACAGACATTGTGCAGAATGACCATTCCATACTCTTCCAAAGTCTCAAAGTCATGAAAGACAAGGGAAAAGTGAAGAAGTGTCATGATTGGAGGAGACTAAGGTGACATGAAAACTCAATGCAGTGTGAGACACTGGGTTAGATCCTGAGACAGGATGCAATAGGAAGAAAAGGTCTGTGGTTGAGTTAACAATGGCAGTGCAACAAATGCTAATTTCCTAGTCGGGATAAATATAGTAGGTTGCATAAAACGTTAACATTAGGAGAGCCAGGATGAAAGGGCTTCTCTTCAGCAATTCTGAAAATATCACAAAATAAAAAGGTTTTTAAATGTTGAAATACAACTTTACACCATTCTTTACAACAGTGAGGATTTTCCCATTTTGTTTGAGACAGTTATTTTGGGGCAGAGTCTTTTCAGCTCAGTGGTGGCGTTTAGCTAAGAACCAACAAAGGATAAATAATCTCAGCTCTTAATTAAGTGATAAGGCAATATTTTCCTCCTTCAAGAACATAAGGACTCTTCCAAAATATGTCTTGTTCCATCATTTTAAAAATAACAGATTTCTTGTTCTTTATAATGTGTTCTAAAAATACCTTCAGTTTGGGAAGGAGATTAGGTTCAAGGTCAGATGGATTTCAATTATTTGAGAAATGGTATTTAACTATGACTCAAAGCCAGGTGCCTAGTAGATGCCCAGGGAAGAAATAACTCATCTGGCCAGTTTAGACTTCCAATGACTCTCTTTAGCCCAATAAGCTATTACCTTAGGTCCCCAGTTGGTCAACAGCTAAATCTCTATAAACACAGTGTGACTTAGGGCATTTCATAAATTCATGCATTCTAGCAGTAATTTTATTGACAAAGTACCTTATCAATATAATCTTATTTAGGTTTAAAAGTTAAATACAAATTCTAGAGGAGTAGAAAAACAGAGGTTTTAACGTGATAGTCCAGGAACACGGAGGTAAGATTAGATTTAAAACTCATGTTCTTTGATACTCTCCTCAAAGTTTTGATCCTATTTTGAGGGCCAGCTTTAAGTGAACCATCTTTTAGGCACTGAGAAGACAATGTTCTCCTTCATGGAACACCCCACCCCCAGGCCTTTTGCACCAACCTAAGTATTTCTTTTTCTGTTTTTTTTTCTTTTTCCAAACTGAGTTATAATTACCATATAATATTATATTAGTGAATATAGTGAATAGGTGTGAAACGTGGTGATTCAATATTTTTATACATTATGAAATAATCACGGCAGTAAGGCCAGCTCCACAGTCTGATACAGTTAAGTAAGGCCCCTTTGCAGGGGTCATTTTTTCAGGTCAGTCTTTTAAGGTTTATTCTGACCCTTCAAAGTTTACTTTTAGGTATCTCTTCCCCTGATTCTCTCTGGTCAACCACCTGACATACAATTTAGTTTCTTGCCTTTATAGAGCTATCAGTGTTTTGCTTAATTGCTCACACCACAATCTCCATTGTTTTTGAGGTGTTCCTGGGCTTGACTTCCCTATATTTTGTTTCAAATATGGTCAATTCCTTTCAAGAGAGTCTTTAAGCTCTCTGTTCTTAATGTTTTGTCCTTCCTCTGTCCAAGAATTCTGAGCCGCTGCTTCAGAGCCGGGGGTGGAAGTGACACCGTGGAGCAGGGTGTGGGTATTGGCCTCTTGTCTCCTTAGGCTGCTTCTTCTGACGTGGAATCTCTGTTCTACCAGCAAACTAGAGTGAGAGCATTTAGGGCCTCAGCATCTTCATCCTGCCATGATTCAGGTAGAGCCTCCACCCTATGAACCATGTTTGGGTGCAGGAAGTGAACTCCAAACCTCTTGTCTGCACTCGCCAGGAATTTAGCCTGTGCACCTGAGCTAAAGGGCATGAGAAATGTTGGCCCGCCCCTCCCAGTGAGATGCCAAACTCCTTGTCTTGGAGCTGACAGGAAAGGAAGTTCTGTTTTCGGTCACAGTGCTCAGAACAGAACTTCCATTACACTAATCTGGGAAAGAAAGGAATTTTATTGTGGCTTAAGTGCCACAGACTCATTGTTATTCCTGAGATTTAGTAGATTTTCTTGAATCAGTATTTCCTCATTTGTTGTATGCCTTTAGGACAATTTCAAGAGACTTGAAATATTTAAAAAATAATTTTCATCAGTGATGAGTATTTTACTGGGTAGCAGATCTGTAGAGCTGCTTACACCTCCATTCCAGAAGTAAATCTCTCCAAGTTAATTTTTAAATGGATCTTTAGTAAAAATGTATGCGATATTTTTCTAGCTTCTTTTGTGATTATTTTTTCTTAATAATAAACATTTTATGGCTATAAAATCACTTCTAATAAGTATCTTTATAATTCTCAAAATCGATATTTAATATTCTTACTGTTAAGGACTTAAGAGCCTGTGTGCAGCCCTCCAGCTTTTTAAATGTGGGATTCATGTTGAGACGGTGGGGTTTCTGTCATATAGGTAACATGTGGTCATTGCGTGACTACGTGGTTTGAGACTCCTAGTAACATATGTTGGACATGATGTCGTGTGAACGACATACATCTTTGTTATTTGCACCATTACACTTTCAGGACAAATTTGTTACTGTGGCATATATCATAATGGATTATTTTGATTACTGTCTTGAGACATGTTTTTTAATTATCCTGTGATGAAAAGAAATTGCTAACATGAAAATCACACTTCCAATTTGTACAGGGGAGAAGATACATTTCCACTACAGGTCCCTCCATGATTGTGTTTCCTCATGTATAGCAGGTCATGTCCCCATAAAACTTCCATGGAAGAGTGAATTTGATCCTATTTGAGCATATGTAATGGTAGCCCCCGTGTGTTGTTCTGCTATGGGTCACTGAACGATACCTTGACTCATTAGGTACTTATGATTTTCCAAGTAGCTTTGTTACTCAGTTTTTGGTAGAGCTGATTTTAAAATGAGGAAGGTATATATCTATACAATAAGACAAGGCTATGAAGGGATATGTTTGGCTTCCTTCACATCCATCAAATTTATTTGCTTGAGTGATAAAATCCAGAAATGTCCCCTTTTCAAGTAACAATCACACTCAATATGCAAAGCATATCAAAATATTTACTTTCATTTAAAGAGAAACCTTTCCTTAAATTTTGGATTTAAATGTTGCCAAACTTAATAAAAGCCTTACTAGATTATTGTTACAAATTATTCCTGCTCTGTTCTAACAAAACTTAGAGAAATGTTATGTATTTGTCTATTATAAGTCCCCACAGTATGAGAGTTACTAATAAGGCATGTTTTACTTACTGATGTTATCTTTCATTTGTAATTCCTCTAAGACCATAAATTGACTTGAACATTCTATGCCCTTTAGAAAACTTTAAATGATATTCCTGCGTCTAGAAAGTTAAGTGGGTGTAAATACCTAGAATGGTAATGTGAGGTGGAAGAAAGGAAATTAATCTTCTTAACAGTGTTAGGGTTGTTCCGATAATTCTATAATGTGTGTTTCAATGTGTGGGTTAGTGTCTGCATGTTTAAAAAGAAGAGAAAAATCTGAAATATTATTCATTTTAATATGTCTCCATAGAATGCTTAGATAAAATATAAAAATAAAACTGAAACAGAGCAAATCTTCCCTAGAGACTGATAAGTAATAACTATTTGGAAAAATATCTAAACGTCATCTTCTCAGTCTCTCAAGGCTGGGAACCAGGAGACAATTGAGGGCACGTTCCTTCTCACTTCCACCACCCCACCTCCTGCCACCCCAGTCACATACCAAATTGATGTCCAAGCCCGAGTCTTTACCACATTCAGAAAAACTTGACACTTTCATTAATGTATTTTTCTTTTCATATGTCGCTTCAGGGCAAGCCACCATTATCTCAAACTGAAATTTATGCAATGCTTTCTAACAGCTCCTCACTTCTCATCAGTTTTAACCTTGCCCTTCACCAAACTGTCCTCCTCCCAAAAGACAGCGGAAAATCTTTGAATCACAAATCTGATTATGAGAACCGTTTGATTCAATTCTGCAAGGGCATTTTATTTGGGATAAAATATCTCATCTTCATCCTGATCTACAAAGATCTGCATGATCTGGTCCCTGTGTTTCTCCAGCTTTATCTTGCCTCCTTCTCTCCCCAGGATACTTACCACCTCAAGCCTCTTATCCACAGTGGGCTGGATGCCAGTAAGGCTCTTTTCTTCATTCTTTACCTAATTAGCTCCTTCCCCTAATTCAATTTACTTTACATGCTCCTTCCTCAAAGAAACTTCCCTGACTCTCTTAATCTAAATCTGACACTCCCCTTTGAAAATCACATTGTACATCTTATATTAAAAACACTTGCCACAATTTATAATAGCATATGTAAATGATTAGAACATTATAATATTCTACACTACAGCTCATATTATAACTCCCTTCCCCAACCCCAAACCTTCCAAAACATACCCACAACCATTCTAGGTGTAGATTTCCACATGTGGTTTATGGACCTCCTAACATTACTAGGAAAAGATATCCACACGTGATCGGTGGAAAGTGACAGAGGGAAGTCTTGTGGTCTAATTGGCCATTTCCCTTGGGCTGGATAGTTAACCTCAAAGGATGGAGTCAAGTTTCCTCCTTCTTATGGAAGAGACTGAAGGATCATCTTATGATATCTTTCAGCACCGGTGATAGGAGAGACTCACTTGCAGTGAAAGCTACTAAGGGCTTGATCCAGTTAGAATCCAGGTCCAATCTCTTGGCAGTTCTTGGTGTTTTTCTCATCTTGGACATCCGTTCCATTCCTAAGATCAGACATCCAGAGGGAAAAGGCTTCTCATCTTCATCTTGCTCTACAAGGGTCTGTATGAGTGAGGTCACCGGTGGTGGCAGCATAAGGCACTCCTGACTTTGCTCCCTGCCACAAGAAGAATGATTAACAGCTACTGATGAATAAGACATCCCTGAGAGAATCCTAGAACATGGAGATGAGGCTGAAGCACCGCCTCTGCACCACAGAGACCAAGACAGACTACATGAGAAAGTCAAAGAAGTGGCCAAACACTGACCACATTGCCCTCCCCCAGGCCAGTGCTGCACCACCCAGGGAGGTCTTCCCTGAGTCTCAGGTTCCTCCGGTGGGAAAACAGAGCCCAGGGAGGTCGACCAGCTGCCCTAGCATGGTGGGTCACCTTGTGGGAGCCCCTAATCTGGTCTTGCCCCATGGGGACTGCAGAGGAATCTGCAAGGCTCAACCACTGGGAATCTGACTGTGACAGAGAAGGGGGAGGGGCTTGTAACAGCCAGAACGTGGCTCTGGGCCATTCCTGCAGCGCTCAGGCAGTAATCCCAATGGGCAGGTTTGCTTACCTGTAGCATGAGATTGGTGGTGCACTGTGACCAGACAACTTGGGGTGCAGATCTACCTGATTTGAGTTGCAGGGAAGCAAAATTTGCTACCCTAATGTGTTTCTTTGGCATGAGAAAGAAACAGAATACTCAGAAAGATTTTCTTCTTTTGACTTTCCTCTTAACTGCCTAAAAGACTTTAGATGGAGACCATATTCTAGGAAAGAAAACAGTCACCAGAGATATGTACATACCAAGCACTTGCTCTTTTCTTCATCTTCTTGTGAACTACTTCCATCACTTTGAAATCACAGACACATATCCCCTTCTCCTTAGTCCAGAATGACATATATACCTCACTTTGCATGACTGTCTTCAGAATCTTCCATGTTTATGCAGATTCCCTGTACACACATATTTAAATTTTTTCTCCTGTTAATATGTTTTATATCATTTTAGTTATTTGACCAGCCAAATGTCTAGGAGGGGAAGAGCAGAAGTTTCCCTCTCTTCAGTAATGTCCTTATATGAGGAGTTTTGCCAGCCTTAGCTCCTTGTTTAAATCACACCCAAACCCACACCCACACCCACACCCAAACAAGGAGCTGAGTCATAGCCCCACCTGCTGGGGAGAGTGTCTCACAGCCCATCTGATCAGAGGGGCTGGTGACAGTACCTGGAAGCCGTATTTCCCAGCAACAGCAGAACTGAGAGGTGGACACACAGAGCTGAATTCCTCCAGAGCAAGGCCAGTACTGGGCATGGAAATCATCCTGGCTATGCCCAGGCAAGGGGATCTAGTCAAACCACAGCTGTGGGTAGCTCCCAGCTCTTTCCAACTGGAAAGTTGGCTTGGAAAAAATGGAATCATATGGATTGGCCCATCCCTGTCCCACACAGGCAAGTGAACTTTTAAACATAGCCCCACCCACTGTGGCTTCTGGGCTCCATCAGGCCATAGGGCTGGCGAGAACACCTGGAAACTGGATAACCAGCAACTCTTGAGACAAGTGCAGGAAAAGCTGATCTGATCACTCCCAGAGTAAAGCAGGTCCTGGGCATAAGGGTGTTCCCCTGCTATTCCCAGACAGAGGATGAATTCATAATGCAGGCTGACAGATATTCAATATCTTGTAGTAACCTATAACGAAAAACAGTATGAAAATGAATATATGTGTGTATGTGCATGACTGAAACATGATGCTGTGCACCAGAAATTGACACAACATTGTAAACTGACTATACTTCAATAAATAAACAAACAAAATAACAGGCTGACAGTAGGTGCCAGCCCCTCTAGAACAGAAACACTGGGAGAAGCCTGGAGTAACCAGCCAAGACAAGGGAACAGAGACACAGCTCCACCTGCTGCGTCTCCCAGCACCATCTGGCCATAAGGGTTGGTGACAATACCTGGAAGCTCTGGAAGCCAGCAATGCTCAGGCCAAGAGAAGAGCAGGCATAGCCGATACCTACAGTGCAAAGCCAGGGGTTCTGTTTGGCAGGGAAACCGGGGCACGGCTTGGCTTGAGTTAAGACAATAAAGAACTTTACCATCTTCAGAGCTGCATCTTCTATTGCACCTGGGCAGGGAGGCTAATTTGTAGCCCTGCTAATTGCTGAACACAACCTCAAGCCTGCCTGACCAGGGACCCTAACCAGAGCACATACAAAGCTGTACAGCTCATCCAAAAGCCCTGCTTCCAGAGGCAGTTGAACACAGACCACAGCATGTGGCTTTTCCCGGCTGCACAGAAAAATGGGTGGACTCACCAGACCATGGAGCTTAGCACACACTCTTGCCTGATGCAAGTGGTCAAATAACAAGCTGTACAGGTTCTGAGTCCCATCATGCTGCCTGCCAGGGCAGGGCAGCTAACTTACAGCCCCATCTACTACTGCATATGGTACCTAGTCCCGAACATCTGCTAAACCTGACCAGAGGATCCAGGCAACTGTCAAGCCCATTCTACAGCCTCACTTGTGTAGGTAACAAGCCATCATTCCTCTCCAGCTATTCTCCATTAGTGGCACAGCCCCCATCTCTGACCTCAGGGCTCGAGCAGTTGCCTTGCCCAAAAAATAGAAGATAATAGCAGGTCCCACCTGCTCAAGGGCATTACCAGCAGACACATAAAGAATCCCGAGCTGAGCCAACTGGTGAAGATCTGTCTCTGTCAAAGCAAACCTGTGAATTCTGGAAGAGGAGCTCAAGTGCTCAAATGTGCAGGTACCAGGCATAGGAGTCATGAGTCAAGAAAAATCAGGTAAATAGGACACCACCAAAGGAAACAAATGAAGTTCCAGTAACTAATCTTGAAGAAATGGAGGTGTTTGAACTGTCAGAAAAAAATTCAGAATAGTACTTTTAGGAAAGTTTAGTGAACTATAAAAACACACAAGCAACAAAATGAAATTAGGAGAATAATAAATGAACAAAATGAGAATTTCCACAGATAAACAGAAATATTATTTTAAATAACAAACAGAAGTCCTAGAGTTGAAAAATACAAAAATTGAGCTTTAAAATAGAGATTTTTCAAAAGTAGTCTCAACAATGCAGTAAAACGTTATCAGTGACCTGGATGACAGGACATTCAAAATTATTCAGTCAGAGAAGCAAAAAGAATAAAGAATAAAAAAGAATGAAGAAAGTCTATGGGACTTATGGGACTTGGTGTAAAGAAAAAAAAATCCACATTATGTAAAAAGAGCAAAGGACAGAAAGTATATTTAAGTCAATAATGGCTTCTCAAACCTGGGAAGAAAACTGACATCCAGTTTCTGATGCCTTAAGGACCCCAAACAGTTTGACTCCAAATAGATCTACAATGAGACCTATTATAATTACATTATCAAATGTCAAAAAAAAAAAAAAATTTAAAAACAGAAAGAGAAAGGAGAGAAGTTATATACAAGAAACCCATATAAGATCATTGGTGGATTTCTCAACAGAAACTTTGCAAGCCAGGAGAGAATGAGAGGACATACACAGATATTGAAAGAAAAAAATTGTCAATCAAGAATTCTATACCCAGTGAAGTGGTCCTTCAGAAATAAAGGAAGGATAAAGACTTTTCTGAAAAACAAAATCTGAGGAAGTTCATTATCACTAGACCTGCCTTACAGAAAATGTTAAAGGGAGTTCTTTGAGTGGAAATAAAAGACACTAATTAAAATCATAAAACAATTAAAAGGTAGCATACAACTCACTGGGTATGGTAACTATATAGGCAAAGTTAGATTCGGTAAATCGTAGTGGTAATGCATAATTCACTTACTACTATAGTTTAAAAGTTGAATAAATGAATGTAGTATATGATAATAATAATAATAATAATAATAATAATAATAATAATAATAATAAATACAATAATCTCTTATTAATTGCATGATATTAAAAACATGTAAATTATAGCAACAATAACCTAAAATGTGAAGAATGGATAGAAATAAAAGTGTAAAGTTTGGGGGAGGGTATAGCTCAGTGGTAGAGTGCATGCTTAGCATGCACAAGGTCCTGGGTTCAATCCCCAGTACCTCCATTAAAAAAATGAATAAGTAAATAAATCTAATTACCTCCCCCCTGAAAAAAAACTTTAAAAAAAGGGTATTGAGCCAAGATGGTGGAGTAGAGAGACTCACAGCTCAAACTCTCCCACAAATACACCAAGAATTACATCTACAAACCCACTGAATCACACAGAACACCTACTGAACTCTGGCAGAGTGTCTCTCATTTCAAAATACAGGAGGATTCTCACAAAATCTGATAAACAACAAGTTTATACTGTATAGCACACAGAACTATATTCAATATCTTGTAGTAACTTATGGTGAAAAAGAATATGAAAATGAATACATGTATGCTCCTATATGACTGAAGCACTGTGTTGTACACCAGAAATTGACACAAGATTGTAAGCTGACCATACTTCAATAAAAATATTTTTTAAAAGTGTAATGCTTAGGAATTCTGTTAAAGTTAAGTTTTATCAGCTTAAAATAGGGTGTCATCATTTTAAGATATTTTATGTAGGCCTCATGGTAACCACAAGGGAACTGTAGCAATTACATGAAAATGCATGATAAAGAACTTAAAGAATACTGATGTCAAAAAACATCAAAAAAAGAAAAAAAAAAAAGACAGTAGAATAAGAAATAAGAAACAATGAAAATACCAAAAAAACAGAAAGCAATAAACAAAATATCAACAGTAATTCTCTACCTTACAACAATTACTTTGTAATAAACACATATTTAATTTTCTAATCAAAAGCATAAAATGACTGAATGGATTAAAAACAACAACTAGAACAAGATCCAAGTATATGCTGCCTACAGGAGATTCACTTTAGCCTTAAAGAAATACATAAACTGAGAGTGAACACTGGAAAAAGACATTTTAAGTAAATGGTAACAAACCAACCAACAAAGAAACCCAGGAGTGGCTATACTTACATTAGACAAACTAGACTTTAAACTAAAAATAGTAATAGAGACAAAGAAAATCTTTGTATAATAATAAAGGGGTCAATCCATCAAGAAGATATAGCAATTTTAAATACTTACAACTAAATATATAAAGTAAAAATTAACAGAGCTAAAAGGAGAAATAAACAGCAATACCTTAATAGTTAGGGTCTTTAGTACCTCACTCTCAACAATGGACAGATCATCCAGACAGGGAATCAAATCAAGAAACTGCAAATTTGAACAATGCAATAGACCAAATTGATCTAACAGACATATACAGAACATTCTACCTGACAATTGCAAACACACATTCTTGTCAAGCACACATGGGACATTTTCTAGCATAGACCATATGTTAGGTCACAAAACAAGTCTTAGGAAATTCAAGAAAGCTGAAATCACACCCAGTATCTTCTCTGACCATATGGCATGAAACTAGAAACCAGTAACAAGAAGAAAACTGAAAAGTTTATGAATGCATGGAAAGCAAACAACTCTCCTGAACAATCAATGGGTTAAAAAAGAAATCAAAGAGAAATAAAAACATCTCAACGTAATAAAGGTTATATATAACAAGACAACAATTAATAGCATACTCAGTGGTGAAAGGTTGAAAGCTTTTCCTCTAAGATGAGGAATAGGACAAGGGTGTCCACTCTTATTAGTCCTATTCAACATGAAATACTGAAAGTCTTAGCTAGAGTAATCAAGCAAGAAAAAGAAATAAAACACATCAGAATTGGAAAGAAGAAATAAAACTGCCTGTAAAATTTTCAGGTGACATGATTTTGTACATAGGAAATCCTAAACACTTACCTGAAAAACTGTTAGATCTAATCAATGAAGTCAGCAAAGTTGCAGGATGCAAAATTAACCTTTGAAAATCAGTAGTGTTTCTATACACTAACAATAAATTTTCTGAAAAAAAATCCATCTCATTTACAACAGCATCAAAAATATAATACTTAGTAATAAATTTAAGCAGGTGAGAGATCTCTACTCTGAAAACTACAAGGCACTGATGAAGGAAACTGAGAAGGCACAAATAAATGGAAAGTTATCCCACATCCGTGGATTAGAAGAATTAGTATTACTAAAATGTCAATACTACCAAAATTCAATGCAAGATTCAATGCAATCCCTATTAAGGTTACAATGGAATTTTTTACAGAAGTAGAAAAAACAATCCTAAAACTTACATGGAACCACAAAAGACCCCAAATAGCCAAAGAAATTCTGAGGAAGAAGAACAAAGCAGGAGGCATCTCAATTCCTGATTTCAAGTTATGCACTGATGCTATAGACATAAAAAAAGTATGGACCTGGGTTAAATACAGCCAAAGGAACAGAATCAAGAGTGCAGAAATAAACCCAAGCGTATATGTTCAACTAATATTTGCCAAGTGAATTAAGAGTACTCAATGGAGAAAAGACAGTCTCTTCAATAAATGGTGCTGAGAACATTAGATATTCATATATAAAGGAATAAAATTTGACCCCTATCTTACTCCACTCATAAAAACTAACCGAAAATTGATTAAAGACTTAAGCGTGAAACCCCAAACCATAAAACTCCTAGAAGAAGTCATAGGAAAATAATTCCCTGACATGGTGCTTGGTAATGATCTGTGGAAATTATGCCTAAAATACAAACAACAAAATAAAAAAATAAATAGATGGGAAAGGTGGGAAGAAATCAGACTAAAAAATCTGCATTGCAAAACAAACCATAAAATGGAGAGAGAAGATAAATGAAATGAAATGAATAAAATGAAACAAAATAAAAACAAAACGAAATGAAAAGAGAATCAATGGTACAGGAAAATATTTTCATACCCTGTATCTGATAAGGGGATAATATCCAAAATATGTAAAGAACTCATACAACTCCATAGCAAAAAATAAACAACAAACAAATAATCCAATTTTAAAATAATTAAGAATCTAAATAGATAATTTTTCCAAAGAAGATATAGGAATGATCACAGATACATGGGAAGATGCTCAACATCACTAGTGATTAGGGGATGCAAATTAACACCACAGTGAAAAATCAACTCACGCCTGTTAGAATGGCCTTCAACAAAAAGGCAACAGAGAAAGAATGCTGGCATGGGTGTGGAGAAAAGGGAATCCTTGTGCACTCTTGCTGGGATTGTAAACTGGTACAGTCACTATGGAAAACAGTATAAAGCTTCCTCAAGAAATTGAAAATAAAACTCTCATATGTTCCAGTGATTTCACTCCTGGATTATATCCAAAGGAAATGAAAGCACCAAATCAAAAAGAACCCCTATGTTCACAGCAGCATGTTTACAACAGGCAAGATGCAGAAATAAATCTAAGTATCTACTGATGGATGAGTGAATAAATAAGTTGTGGTATATATACATATACAATGGAATATTACTCAGCCATAAAATTGAGGACACTCTACCATTTGCAACAACATGGATGGACCTTGAAGGCATTATGCTATATGAAATAAGTCAGACAGAGAAAGACAAATACTGTATGATCTCACTTATATGGAATCAAAGAAACAAAAACAAAAAAGCACCAAATTTATAGAAAAAGAAGTCATATTTGTGGTTACCAGAGGTAGGGATGGTCAAAGTGGTCAAAAGGTACAAACTTCCTGTTATAAGTAAGTACTAGGATGTAAAGCACAACATGATGGCTATAGTTAACACTACTGTACAATGTATAGGAATGTTGTTAAGAGACTAGATCCTTTTTGTTGTATCTATATGGTTTGGTGGACAGTAGCTAAACCTATTGTGGTAATCATTTTATAATATATGTAAATCAAACCATCATGCTGTACACTTTAAACCTATACAGTGATGTATATCAATTACTTCTCAAAATGAGAAGAGGAGAGAATCAGATACCTAGCTTCCAGAACGTTGCCCATTGCTCCTCCTTCCTTCCTTTTCTCTGAGTTAGTGATCAATTTTGAACTACTTTATGTCTAAATCCATCTGTATGTATATACAAAGCTTTATTTCATATATATATTTTATATATGTATACATACACACATTTATCTATTCAAAATTGTGTTTGTGAGTAACTTGCACAATTCTCCTTTAGAATATTTTCTCAAGTTGAACTGTTCTTTTTTTTTTTTATTAAATGAATATCATTCTTATTCTTGTCTTTGAACTAGTTACACCTATTGTTTATCATGTTTCTCTTTTCTCTCTACTTTTATGAACACAACCGCTCTCCCACAGCTTAGCTCGAGTCCTTTGGAGGACTTTCTTCTGTTCTTTCTCTTTCTATGCTTTCTTCCTACCCAACCCATCATGAAATCTTGCATTGCATTTTGTAGTATTTACTTGGCACCCATGCTTTCTTGTTTGGGTCATCTTTTTTATATATACGTCTTTCCTACCCAAGAGAAAGCTCCATTTTTCCACCACCGAGGGCTGGGGTAGTTTTCCTTCTCCATGGTGTATATATGGAAGGTGAGTAAATGAATGGAAAAATATATTAATGCCAATTTTGGTTATTTTCAAGTTATGCATATTCTTTGGGATTAACTTGTTCATACACCTATTCTCTGAATTTTTTTTTTTATTCTCTGAATCTTTTTTAAGTTTTATCCAGCTGGTTTTGTATCACCAAGATCTCCAAGCCACCTTCTTTTCTTGCAGAAGGCAATACAGGAGACGAATTGATTCTGTTATGCAGTGTACTTCCCAGAACTAACATTCTGCCCTGCAAATCATGACAGCTGCGTAAGTGTGTGCAGTTATTCTTGATCATGGTATTTTTTTTTCACTATTGCAGTTCTCATTCAATGTCTTTCCCTTATTCAAATACCTGATCATATTTTAAAATATCCATGTTCAAATATTTTACATTCATAATGGTACCTACAGTAAAATGGGAATGATAGTGATACACATTGCCAGGATATCATCCAAAAAGCGTATAGAAAATAATAACTTTGAAGCAATTTGCCCTTTAATTACATGATCATCATTACTTTTGAATATAATTGACAAAAATCCAGGCAACCATTCAAACTTACACACAGAGACCAGAGAACAACTATATTCCCAAATATCAAGTTAAGGTTACAGAATTAACCTCTTTAATCAACATATTTGTATCATCGTCCTTTATTAAAACATGATTTAGTGATTCAAAGATTTCCCCACCACCTTTGCCCACTTTTCCTAGATAATAGTCTGTGATTCGGCAAGTAAGCTAGAAGTCTGGTTAATAACGTAAAGGTCTCTGATAAGATACTACGTTTCAGCTATCTCATTATAGCTCAAATATTTTAGTCATGATGATCCAAAGTTGAAGCCAAACACATAAATCACTGAAGGATTCTGTTTGCAAGATGACAACTTGTTTTCCTTGGCTTCTTCTCACAACTCACATCAATTCCAAATTTGCATTCACAAAGCGAATCTCAGGAAACACTTCATGTTAACGTACGAAAACTCAACATTTGGTAAGACATGAAAAGGGACTTATGCATGAAATGTCCTACAGCATCAGAAAACTATTTACTCAAAAATCAAACTTAGCTAAATTTTATATTTTGGGAGGAAAGTAACTAGCATGATCCGTCTCTGGGCTGTACTGTGATTTTTTTTTTTACAGAATGCCTCTGATTAGTCGTCAAAAAAATTAGTCTGAAAGAACTGTGGATCACGCCCTCGTTCCATGGAGCTGAGAATTTGGTGGGACGGGGGTGCAGGGGGTGCATGGGTGGAGGGTGGGCGGGTGATAGAGCCGCCATAAATTGAGTTCAGGGTTCAGGTAAGAAGTTTCCCCTCTGGTAATTGACATGCAATGAAAGAAAATTCTTTCCCGGAAGTTTGGCTAGGGAGAGCCAGCACAGAAACCTGGTGACTAATAATTGAATGAGGTTTGTTCGTTCGTTCATTTTACCAAGATTTACTAAACAATGTCCCCTTTGAAAAGGCGAAAATAATTAAGACAAAATCCTTGCCCAGGTTGAGCTAGAATAAAAATAATAATTTAAAACTTTGAGATTCAGGCCTAGGAATGCACAGTTTTAACAAATTCTTTGGGTGCAGTTTATGCATTCTAAATTTTGAGAACCGCTTATCCAGCCCCACTCTCTCATTTGAGAAAGAAAATAAGAGCTAGAGAGGTTAAATGACTTTCCTAAGAACACAGAGTTACATACACCATTTCCAGCCTCTCTTAAGGAGTGTGTTACTGTTGAATTGTAGGCACACGTTGGAGATAAATGCGGGTTTGTTTCCAGATCATGGCAGTAAAGTAAGTATCATAATAAAGTGAGTCACATGAATTTTTTGTCTTCCTAGCACACGGAAAGATATGTTTACATCATGCTGTAGTCTATTAAGTGTGAGATTATCATTGCATCTGACAAAACAACATCCACCCCTTAATTCAAAAATATGTCATTGCTAAAAATGCTAACCTGGCAGGGTTGCCACAAATCTTCAATTTGTTTAAAAAAACCACAGTATCATCAAAGCACAACCAAATGAGGTATGCCTATGTCTGCATGGAGAACAAGGTTCTTTGTAATTCCTATCATAGAGATACTAAAGAGTCAGCTCAGGGAAGACTTGCAAGAATTGCAAACTCAAGTATCTACAGGGGCAAAGAGGTGGTATTATGAGGGTGGTAGATCTGGTGGTAGATCCGGATCCAGAATGCTTGGCCTGGGGAATAAGGCCGAGGCCATGGTCACTAGAATAAACAGGTCACACAATGATGGAGAAATAGAAGATCCCATGGAAGTCATAAAGTGGTCCAGAGATCTTGGTCCAAAGATGTGCTGGAGGGCAGGAATATTTGTTGAACATTTACTGCTTAAAAGGCAAGACTGGGCAAAAGAAGTCAGATGCCAGGATCTCCAGGAAGCAGCGAAAACTGGGCAAATGACACACACTGACTTGTTTTCTCTAGATTTTCAGGTGGACAAACATTCAGGTTTTTCCCTGTCTCTTCGAGTATCTATACCCACACCTATATCCACACGCACGGACATATAAATAATCAAACATACATGCTTATACTAATAAGAGCCTTCATAACCATGAATATGCAGACACAATTTCTTTAGAATTTATCATTCTCTGAACAGTCTTTGTCATTTCTGTAGATAATGAAGTCCATCAAGGGCTGATTGTTCTTCCCAACTGATGTTAAGTTCTCCAAAAATGGTTCCCAGAATCCCTGCCAACTCTTGTTCATGAACTTTCCAATAAACAGCCTGCCCTTTGAAGAAATTTTTAATTTCCATTTTTCAGTGGCCCCTTATGATAGGAATAAACAACCTGCCCTGTCAAGTCCTGCAGGATCAGAAGCCAATTCTCAGCTCCTACTCATTTCTATGCAAGAGAAGGCAAAATAGTTTTGAATTCTGATGAAGAGCCTCCCCTTGACTTATCTGAGTACTTTTAAATGCAGCAGAAACAACCATCCCTTTAAAAAAAAAAGAAAGTTCCAAGGTAAATAGCCAGAGGCACAGAGGCAAAAATAAGACCTGCTTTGTCATTTCTGGGATATTGAATAAAGTGCATTTAAAAAGGATCCAAACCAGCTAAAAAGAGATACTGCGGCTGCTATTGACATCTCTGCTGTCGTGAGCCCCTCACTGGCCTCTGCCTGTCAGGGGCGCTGAGATGCGTCCACATGCCCCTTTTTGTCTCTCTGCCGTTGCTGATTGCTAATTTCCTGGGTATTAATTACAAAGCTCAGTCCTTCCCCTACTGCGTCTGAAATAGAGAGTGAGTGCTAACTTTAGAACAAAGGCTGTCAAATTCCGCCATCCACTCAGTACATTTAAGGCCAAGGACATGCACAGCGAACAGACACATTCCTCCCCTTTCAGGAAAATTTCTGTGAAATTAGAATGACTCAAACATTCCCTGTAGGTCCTTAAAATAAAAGGTGACTGTTTAAGGCATTCCATTTTTGAATGGCCCTAATTTTTTTTTCTGGGAGATCTAGAAAGAGGGGTAAAATTATCTCAGCTCCTTGAGAACAAATAAATGTCCTGACCATCTTTGTCTACGTGATTACACCATTGTCTAAGTCATATTCTGGCCTCTGATGCCCAACTATATGCATTGCCTTGGAGTTATTTTCCAAGAAGAGAGAAGAAGAAAAAGAATTTTGAGATAACAACCTTTTTCACTTTTGATCTCAGAGACAAACTGCACACTCTGGGGGTGGCCAGCACGTTTCAGCCACAAGAGTCACATTGCAGTCCACCCTGATACTTCCTTAACAAGAGTTTGTTTCATGGTTAGCAATTCCCATGTGGAACAGAAAGGAGAGGCAAAGGAAGACAGACGCAGTCCACTATCCTAGCTGATGTGGCAGGTGGCAGGGGTACAGAGTCCACACTAACCACAAACATGGTTTGACTCAGGCATCCTGTCAGGGGCTTCCTTTAAAGCAACCAAATCTTCCATTTGAAACATGTCCCAGGCAATTACGGTAAAG
The DNA here is from genome assembly GCF_009834535.1 of Camelus ferus. Lineage (NCBI taxonomy): Eukaryota > Metazoa > Chordata > Mammalia > Artiodactyla > Camelidae > Camelus > Camelus ferus. The sequence goes on along the minus strand of NC_045696.1, from coordinate 115,495,554 downwards.
TCAATGGTGGTGGGGTGGGGCTGGGAACAAGTCAAAACTGAAACTTAGGTGCCTGCATCCACTTCTCAGGAACTGAAACTTCCCTTAGGGAAGAGTATTAAAACTCTGTGAAGTTTAAAAAAAAAAATTCAAGACCTTACAAAACCAGACTAAAACTTGAAAATCAATCTCAGTATCGTTCAGTGACTGTGACTCAGTCTGAACAGACAGTAACCCTCTCTTAGAGCCTCCACTTCCTCATCAGTAAGATGAAAGACACCAGTGGGGCGGGTACAGCTCAGTGGTAGAGCGCATGCTCAGCATGCGTGAGGTCCTGGGTTCAATCCCCAGTATCTCCATTAAAAATAAATGAATAAATAAACCTAACTACCTCCCCACACACACAAAAAATTTTCTTTTAATAAAATAAATTAAAAAGAAAAATGATGAGAGGCCTGGACTGGACCAATAGTTCCCAATCTCTCTAAATTTCTAGGGATACGTCATGTTTCAAAAGCCTAATGTAAATTGTCTTTACATCTGAATAAAAACACCTCTCTAGCTAATCATCCTTTCTTGCTTTTAGCTGGATTTAAATCTATTCTGAAAGATAAGTGTGATAATTCTTTGTTGGTCAGAAGGCAAAGATCAGCTTGAATCCCCCTGACTTACTGAGACCTGCGGGAAATGTCTCCATCTCTGCATGCCCGCCCACACCGGGCAAGGTCCCACACCTCTGTCAGCGTCCCACCATTTGAGCATGACTTGACACTCTGTCCATTAAGTCCTCCATACCAAATGGTTTACGAATGATGATGACATATGATGACATGTTGGCCAATCTTCTACCATCTCCTGGCAGCCGTCTTCTCTCTTCTCCTCCCTCTCTCTGATTCCCTCCTGAACCAAAATATGTGATATTTAAAGCCATTTAGCTATTACTTTTTGAAAGCATATGATGTCCTTGAGTTCTCATTTTCTACTCTACATAACTTGTTTGTTTTCCCTTTTCACACTAATATAAGAGTTGTTAAAATACCATCTCTCCACCTCCTAACATGTATATCTTTGATGAACAAGAATTCTTTATGTCATTTGATAAACAAAAATAATAAAACAAATGTATTAGTCAGGGCTCTCCAGACTAGTTTGACCACATGTCTGGTTACCGTGGCCCAGCCAAGCTAGCACATAGATTTAACCATCATGATGAACTATTACTCATGGTTGAATGCAATTTGACCCATCAATTCTTTCAAAAATATGAATTCTAGATGATGAACAGTTTGAAGATTATGGATGAAGAAGTTTTCTCAGGTCTTCCCGAAATCCAAGGGAAGAGAGAAATCCTGACTCAGCTGACTTTGTCTGTTGAGTGGTTTGATGGTATTAAGATTTTCTCTTAACCTTTTAAGTATCTTTTGAAAAGACTATTTCAAAGTCTTCTACTTCTATCCCCTGGACTTACAGTGATAATGATCTGTTTTATCTGATACTCTCTGAGAGCTACTTTTCCCTCGCTTCTCTCACCTTTTTATCTATTTTCGTTTTTATTGGTTTATTTTTGCTGAGATATTCTTAGAACCAAAAAAAAAAAAAAAAAGGGAGAGAAATGCTAATTGCCCCAAAGCTTATCTCTGAGGATACTTTAAGGACAGGCAAATATGAAAAAAAAAACTTTTAAGCATCAAGGAATGAAAAACAAGTTGAAATAGAAATATTATGCAGTAATTGTTTATGGATTTTGCTTGAAGGGACCTAAGGAAGTTTTAAAGTCACTTTGTATTTTTTTTTATTGAAGTATAGTTGGTTTACAGTGTTGTGTTAGTTGCTGGTGTACAGCATAGTGATTCAGTTATACATGTGTGTGTGTGTGTGTATTTTGTATATATATAAATATATATACACATTCCTTCTTATGTTCTTTTTCAGTAGAAGCTATCACAAGTTATTGAATATAGCTCCTTGTGCTATACAGCGGGACCTTGTTGTCTAGCTACAATATAAATAGTAGTTAGGATCTGCAAATCTTGAACTCCCAAATTATCCCTCCACCCCACCCCCGGCCCCTTTCCCCCCTGGTAACCATAAGCTTGTTCTCTATGTCTATGAGTCTGTTTCTGTTTTGTAAATAAGTCATTTTTTTCTAGATTCCACATATAGGTGATATCCTATGGTATGTTTCTTTCTCTTCCTGGCTTACTTCACTTAATGACAATCTCCAGGCCCATCCACATTGCTGAAAAGGCATTATTTTATTTTTTATGGCTGAGTAATATTCCACTGTATATATATGTACATACTACAACTTCTATATCCAGTCATCTGTTGATGGACATTTAGGTTGCTCTTCCATGACTTGACTATTGTAAATAGTGCTGCTGTGAACATTGGGGTGTATGTATCTTTTTGAATTAGAATCTCCTCTAGATTTCTTAAAAACTAAAAATAGCCTTACCATATGATCCAGCCATTCCACTTCTTGGCATATATGCAGAGGAGTTTTAAAGTCACTTTGGGGTAAGTTCTCAGGCAGTCAACATTTTCTCCTCTTTCTCCTGCAAAAGTTTGCTTCCCAAACCCAGAAGATCAGGAACAAGTGGAGTGACTTCTTCCCATATCCTTCCTGGATCACGGTTCTCTCCCACCTCTCATCACATCTCTATCTCTGAAAAGTTTGCCACACAGAAGAATTTGTCTTGAAATGGATAAGTGGTTGTAAGTGTTTTATTTTGTCATATTATATTTGTTTTTTAGATATAGATAGAATTTAATGGAGATACACCTAGATATACATTTAAATTAGATAAAAGCATGAACCTCTGTCTCCCACAACACAACAGCCGCCTCTAAGATACGTTCTTGAGAAAAGAAAAAGCCCATGCATATTCCGGAGCCCCATTTGAAAATCAGTGTTCATCTTTTAAAATAATTTTTAGAATTAATGTGATTTAATGGGGATAAAAATGGAAAAATAATTAAACACTCTCCTTATTTGCATTCTTCAGACCCATCCCTGATTAAATCAAACTAGTAGGGTGTTTTTTTTTTTTTTTTCTTTCCATTGATGGCACTTTTTTGTGAAGTGGTAATTAAGTCTCAGTCGTGATGAGTGACCCACCAGGGTCATAGGAAAGCCATTTCCCAAGAAACAGCTCTCATCCAGACTAATAGGCAGTTGTTTGTGAAATGAGGATTTTCCTGCAAAGGCACAAAGATTGTGTAATATCAGAACATACACTCATGAGCTCCAAAAGGTAAAATTGAGCCTGAATTTCCCTCTGGAAACTGCTGAAATCCAGCCTTTACTTCCCTGGTGTGTGTGTGTGCATGGGTGTGTGTGTGTGCATGGGTGTGTGTGTGTGTGTGTGTGTGTGTGTTGGGACTGAAAGGGAAAGAATCCAAAAACTCTGTAAACTTGCAGATACACAATGTGCAAATCACTGAACTCAGTGACAAAGTGTTGGATGGAGTTGGCAACAAGCCGGAGCTGAAAGTAATGGTGTGGACAGCCTCACCCCATTAGTTTCAAAGCAATTGATTCTGTTGTAGCCATCATACCACTCTCCATTTAAAAAGGGAAAAAAATGGTGGTGGTTTATCATCTCTCCCTTCTGATAGATAGAGACAGTGAGGGAGAAGTGAACTAAATACAAGGTGTTGGTCTTGTCAGTCTTTGCGTCTGACCCAGTGATAGGATGACGTCAGATCAGCTCAGCTCCGCTGCCGACGTTCACACGTGCTTCCTGTGGGAGGGAGTTACTGGTCTGTGCTTGTCCAAAATAGCTTCCAAGCCTTAGACCAGGTTGAAGGAAGAAGAGGTACTTCCCGAAGTCCATCATTCCTCAATGCTTGAATATCATGTATCACGTGATCGTAAGATACCAGGATGATTCTTTTAGGGTCTGGCACCATTACCACTGCCTTAAGGTATGTGATTTTTGCTGTTATTGTATATCAGCTAGAAAGAGATAGTACTGATTAACTTATATTGTCCTATAGAACAGATGCTTAAAAAAAAAAAAGCTGAAGAAAGTTCAAGAAAATTCTGTACTTAACGCCAAATATAGTTACTCAAACATACCAGACAAGTTTTTTGTTCAATGTTGTTTTGCCAACACTGGTTTAAAACCATAGAAACAAAAAAGTCCACCCCAGAAGACAGTATATCAGAAGGGAAAGTTAAAAGGGAGAATTAAAAACAAGGAGGGTCATTAACAACAAATGAACCAATTACATGGAGACTATTAAAGAACTTTTTTTTAAAAAAAAGAACAAGGAGGGTCAGATATCTTGTGCAAGATTATAGTTCCATGGTATTTGTTTAAGCTATTTTCTCTGTGCTGGTTGGTTTGGTTGCTGGACAAGAAAGGAAAAGCTAGACATGGTTAGAAAGGACCTTGGGGCAGTGTTTCCAGCTGGCTAGGTAATCACCAGTTTATGTCTCTGGTTTAACACAGTGGTTCTCAAACTTCACTGCACACTGGAATCTTTGTGTGAAAATTTAAACCTTGGAGCTTTAAAACATTCTGGTGGCTGTGTCCCACTGTCAGAGATTTGGGCTTAAATCTTCTGGGTTTAGGGCCGGGTGATCAGGACTTTTTAAAGTTCCAAAATGATTCCAGTGGGGAACCAGAATTCAGAACCCTGATTCTCAGAAATGAGATGTCCTGTCATGTCTTACTATTCCATCAATGCAGACATTTGAGCTCAAATTGGCCTGGGTTTTAGGCAACTCCTGTTACCATTAACGTATGAACAGGACCCATAGCTTGTCTTTCTATGTCACGGTGTTAATACCTTCAAACACCACCAAAGTCATATTTTTAGAGACAAAAGCTCAAGTAGGAATTACTAGACATAGTTAATGGCTCATTCCATTGCTAAAATTAAGTAAGTTCTGAATATCAGTAACAAACTACATTTTAGCTTGTACTCTACCTCTCAAAGAAATTCAATTGACGTAAGAAAATTCAAACCAAGGATGTTAAAGGGTAAAGGAGTTATCAGAGTCATAAGAGGAATAAGTCCTCGAGATCTAATACAGCCTGGTGAATGTAGTTAACAATGTCTGTATTGTATATCTGGAAGTTGCTCAGAGAATAGATCTTAAATGTTCTCACCCTAACAACAACTTAAAAAATGGTAATTCTGTGACATGAAGGATGTGTTAACGTTCTATTGTGGTAAACATTTCACAATACGTACATGTTCAAAACACCCCGTGGTACACCTTAAACTTACACAATGTCACGTATCAATCATAGCTCAATAAAGCCGGAAAAACCCAAGAAGAACCTTTGGTTACACTTAAGAGTTGAGCTTTACTGTTTCTTTTTAAAAAAACATTTATTTATGTAAGCAGTTATCTAAGTCAATAGAAGTAAGTTTATTGAAATGACTCTAGCACTTTTTTTATTTGAAACATTTATATAGACATTTAATGCATAATGTATATTATACATAAATATATGTTCCACATATATAAGTATGCATGTACTTTTGTTATATTCATAATAACTCCACAGAATAGAAAGGAAAACCACTTCCATTTTACAAATGAAGAAAGTAAGTTTTCTGATGTGAAATGAGTCGCTCAAGTCTTATCCACAGTGCAGTGGAACCAGAATCAGAACATTTGTTTCCTCATTTCAAACTAATCCAGCCTCTCTCTGGGAGACTGGTATACCATGAGGATTCTGAGAGCCTTAGCTTTTCTGAGGAGTAGCTAATTAAAATTTGAAAGTTGTCCTTTACTTAAAATCAGAGCCAGCAGCAAAGTGGAAGGAGGAAACACATCTACATACAATTGAGCCGGAGGAAATATCCCTGTACAATGAGAACACTTATTGCTGAGTATCATTGTTAGGGAAGGAATTTTTTAAAAATACGAAAACGAATATATGTATGTATCTGCATGGCTGGGACAGTGTGCTGTACACCAGAAACTGACACATTGTAACTGACTGTACTTAGATTAAAAAAAAAAAAGGAATTTTGAAATACAGTGACTGCCTTACATAGGAGTTAATTAGAGATATGTCAAAGGAGAAATAGAACAAAAAGTTCTTTCTCTTTTGTTGGTGACATATTCAGTTGCAAAAATACCTTTGTAAGTAATAATTCAGTGATTTTTTAGAGGTCATGTTTGAAGCCCACTTCTGAAAGCATGAAAAGTACTTTGATAAATGTGTTTTGTCACAAGAAGGTTAGGATTCTGAGACGTATACTTTGCCATTTTTGTTATTTCTAAGATTGTAATTCAGAAACTAGGATCACAGAGTTAAGTACTTACCTCTATATAATGATTCTTAAATATTTTTACCTCATAGACCTCCTTGGGAAACTAATAAAAACTATGGAAGTTCTCTCTAGAAAAATTATACCTCATCACAACATTTTGAGTATAATTCTGGGAAGGTCATAGACTCTCAGATCCCAGATTAAGAGCTGTGCTCAATTAAATGGGTATACGAATTCAACTAATGAAAAGTAATCCGTTTAAATATAGAAGCCTTTTCAGACAAGGTGACTTTAAGTGAAATCTTTGTGTAATGCAGAACTTTCTTGTTTATTTATTTTTTTACGATGATCCTTTATTTGTTTCTTTTCTTTTAATCTTTTTTTTTTTTTTTTTTTTTGGAGGTACTGGGGATTGAATCCAGGACCTTCTGCATGCTAAGCATGTGCTCTACCACTGAGCTATACTCAAACCTCTTTATTATTTAAATATAAACACTGCTGGCTAAGTGTTTATCACTCTGCATATCCAGGATTATAATCTAAGGTTTATGAATTGCTTATTTCCTCTTTGGACATATATATATATATATATATATATATATATATATATATTATACAAAACTAGAACCAATGGACCAATGTTGTCTGGTAAGAGGGTAAACTAACAGCTGGGTTTGATAAAATTACCAATAAAGAGAACAAATACATACATTTTACTCAATTATCCTAAAAAAATGAACAAATCAAAGACTCTTCTCACAAGAGCTAAAGTTCAATGAGTTATTGAGAGAATTCTCCAAATCAGTTTTAATAGACATTTTGGTTCAATTTAATTTCTTTCTTACTGATCTCTAACTAATATCACTTACTGAATTTAATTTAACATTATTCTTAAACCCACTTGAAGATGTACTCTCAAATCACCATAAGCTGTCACAATTCTTAGTGTTTGATCATCCCCAGAATTTGCTGGGGAAGGTTTAACATTTCAGAACTCAGTATCAAAAACTAGCGCCTGGGTAACTTTCAGTTTCAGCTCTGCCCTGCAAAGAGCTTGAAATTTTGTCACTTGAATCCTTATAACAAGAAAAAGTTTGACAAGTTGAAACTCAGTGATTATTTTTGGACCCACCAGAGAACTCAAGCTGCAGGGCACAGCATCACCCCAAACCTGGAAGACAGGCCTGTCAGAGACAGAACACGTGCAATCTGCTTACCTGGACCAGAAGCTACTGGAGACTCAAACTGGTAAGAGTGCTTAAATGGTCATTTTGATGAATTGCTGGCGATGGAGTGTGGCCTAGCATAAGAGTGAAGTGAGAAATTCCTGGGACCACAGCCTTAGGGGATCTGCCACCCTAGCATCCCACAGTAAAAATCAAAGAAAGATTCTTGTGGCCCTGCCAAGGGCAAGGGTCAGGCTTTAAGGAAACAGATTAAGGAGTACTACAGACAGAGAGGGATGGAGGGGCCCTGGGGCAATTCGAGCAAAAATAAACAGAGACATAAAGTCGTACTGGATCATACCCCAAAGTATAAAGTAAATATCCAGGAGTCCATTCTAATGTAAATGACTGATTGAATAAATCATGAATAATGGACTAATCTCTCTCACAAAAGGATTCCAAGTAATGCCTGTAGATAACTCACTCACAAGGCATTGGCACATGTCACTCACCTCCCTCTTCTTAGTGTGAGCTGCATGCAGGGGCTTCCTTCTAGGAAGCATGGGGTGGAGAACAGGAAAGAAGAGTAACTTACAGCGGAGAAGCCCCGTGAACGGTTCCTCAGTCAGGTGATCGCGGTTGACATCAGTGATGACAAGTCATGTAAACTGTAGGTACTCTTCACGTGATGTGATTGGAATAGACAGCCTTTGTGGTCTTTCTTCCAAGAACCCATCATTCAAGTCTAAACATGAGAAGACACCAGACAAACCCCAACTGAGGGACATTCTACAAAACACTAGACCGGCACTCCTCAAAACTTTCAAGATCATCAAAAAACATGTAAGTCTGAGAAGCTGTCACTCTCTAGAGAAGCCTAAGGAGACATGACAACTAAATATAACGTGATGTCCTAGTTAGAATCTGGGACAAAAAAAAAAAATGACATTATGCAAAAACTACGAAAATCTGGGTAGAATACACATTTTAGTTCATGATATTATATCAAATGGTTCATTAGTTGTGACAAATAGATTGTGCTATTATAAGATGTTAATAGTGGGAGAAACTGGGTGTAGGGTGTATGAGAATTCTGTACTTTTTTTTTGCAGTTTTTCTATAAATCTAAAACTATTCTAAAATAAAAAGTTGATTTTAAAAACTTGCAGTGTTTATCATTTGTCAAATCCTATGTTTCAAAGGTATCGATTGCCTATACCTTGCTAGAATGTTCTATCTACAAAAAGATTTACTTTCCACTTACTCCTTTGCACCCCATTTTTCTCTTTATCAGTCTCTGTTTATATGTGTCTATTATATATAATTTACTTTATTTACAACAATATATTTATAGCGCCCTCTGACTATCATCATATAAATTGGTAATTTCTCAGTTTGCTTTGCTCTCTGACGCGTCTTTAGACAGAGATATACCATTTTAATTATTTCTCACTCTTTTGGGAGAAAAACTACATTTTTGTTCTGACAACTGTGGATTAGACTCAGACTGCTTTTTCTTAAAGAGAGCTAGTTTAAATCCACCAGATTAACTTTTAACAACACATGGACAAATAAGTAAAACTGAGCTATAAGTAGTTTTAATATACAGATGCATCATGTTTGATCTGTAAATAATCAACAGAAGTAAATTTGATACTAGAGATGCATCAGCCTTGCTGGTTTCCCGTACTCTCTGAATTTGAGTCTGCAGTCTAGTGGGTTGTGAAGACAGGATGAGATTCAGAGCGCCTGCCTCTTAGAGCACATTTACCACTGCACCTGAACGCAAACACAGCAGAATCATAAATTGGCAAATTGCATGTTCAGACGCCAAACAGCAAGTCCAGACTGATATTTACACCTGCAATTACAAACCAAAGCACACAGTATATTGCATGTTCCAAAGAGATATGAGACCACATTTTGCAGGCACAGCCTGGCTGCTGGAAATCATGGCCTTCACTGATACAATGAGTTTTCTTGCCTATAATCATGAGTGCAGGGACGTGACCATTTTAGAGTTATGATTTGGAGGAAAGCCTTCCATTACATGTTTCAGCTTCAAGGCTACTTCTGCAAAGGAGATGGATTAATCACTGTAACTGGAATAACTAAGAGGATAATTTGTATTCACTGGTGATAGAAATTTTGCCATTTTGGATCTCTGAAAGTCTCAGAGCAATTTTTTACAGTTTATTTCAATATGGACAAGAGAAGAAAAAAGGAGAGAACTGAGTAAAACATTTACTGGGTGAAATTCTATCTCATGATGGGAATTACATGGACTCTTAAATCACACAGACTTTCTGGCTGCAGAAATATGGAAGGAGAAAATAAAGGAAAAGGGGGGAAAGGAAAAGGAGGAAAACAAGATATAAATAAGAACTACACCCCTCAAGAAGACTTAGCTAGGGAAAAGAGGAGACATTGAAGTAAATGTTTCCTCATTTCTCAAAAATATTTCTGAAAAATATAGTATTTCTAGACAAATGACTCAAGAAAAAGATGGAAATATTTAAAGAGGATATTTCAAGACCACAAGATATAAAACTGAAAAAATCTAAACAGAGCTGCAAGTTACAATATGGATGACAAAATAAATACAAATTAAAATATAATCAGCGATATATTGGGCACATCAGGGAAAAGTAATACAAAACAAAATGGTAATGGGCTAAAATGTAAAAGTGATTATCATTAAAATGATACATATATAGGACAAAAGAGAGTTAAATTCCTGAAGATTAGAACTAAGTAAAACAGAAAATATTAGAAATATAGTAAAAGAAAACTATTGAATTTGCAGATCAAAAGAACTTAGTATATCCTGGGATTTACTAATAGAGAACAAAATTATAACCAAGTGGTGAAAACACCAAGGTCAGTTTTGGAGAGCATCAGTGTCGAAGGGGGAGATACTTTTAGGCTGAAACACACTGAGTTTGTGGTTCCTTATGATATCCTAATGAGATAGTGTGTAAATAGTTGCATATGTAGGTCTTGACCTCAAAGAAATATATATATATTTTCTAATATTTTAATACATATTAATATATTTCATATAAATACAAAATATTACATAACATAAAATATTTATATTAAACATATATATCTTATATGGAATCTTTCTGGATTTAGTAAGCAAATAAACTACACATTTATAATAATATGATATATAGTGTCATATACAATAAGTGTGTCAGAATCCATAGACTATTAAGACAAAGGTCAAACTATATTGATAGAAGAGGCCGTTTCTCTGCTGATCTCTTGACACGGTTGGCTTCCCCGATGGGACTGTGAAGGGCAGAAAGCATGAGGCAGACACCCCATAGGAGTTCCTTTCTGAGATGTTCTAAAAGTTTATGTTTCAGTTTCTGATTGATTCTAAAAATATGCTGAAAATGGGAGAAGGGAGTACCTCGCCTGAGTAAAAGCAATTAACCTAGCATGATAGAGTGTTTTTCTTCAGGTCATTTTCAGCTCCTATTAAGATAAGAACAGCATTTATCAGAGAAAAATCTGCAAGATACAGGTCTATGATGGTTAATTTTACCTGTCTGCTGGACTGTTCCACGGGGTACCCAGACATTTGGTCAGACATTATTCTGAGTGTATCTGTGAGGGTGTTTTGGATGAGATTAACACTTGAAAGACTAGACTAAGTAAAGCAGATTGCCCTCTCTTTAATATGGGTGGCCCTCGTCCAATCAACTGAAGACCTTATTAGAACAAAAAGCTAGGCCAGAGGCAACTTCTCTCTGACTGACTGTTTTGAGTTGGGACATTTACCTTCTCCTACCTTCAGACTCAGATTCAGACTGGAAACTTTCCTGGGTCTCCAGTTTGCTGACTTCAGATCAGATCTTGGGATTTCTCAACCTCCATAATCACGTGAGCCAATATCCTTTCTTATATTCAAATACATATTCTTTATCTATATCTGCACCCTTTCTCTTGCTCTCTAGGTCGATCTATCATCTATCTGTCTATCTATCTATCTATCTATCCATCCATATACATATATATCCTATTGGCTCTCTTTCTCTGGAGAGCCTCAAGTCATACAGGGTCAGCACAGAATGTGATTAAGAACCAATATTAAAAGTATAAAATCAACAAGTTCACAGATGTCTTGAGATCAAGATGAAGAAGTGGACAGCGGCAGGCAGATATTCCACCACATGCTGTTAGTCAGTAACTATCGAATCAAGAACCAGGGTAATAGTCTCAAACTAAACACAGGTACTAAAAGCACTTTTTTGAAACATAATTTATTTCTTATTTATTCAAGGATTTGTTTTTTTCTAGGATGCGAGCCAATCAAAATGCATAGCTATTCCAGGTAGAAGTAGGTAGGACACACTTGGGATTTAATCACTTAATCACTGGATTGAAAGAAAGTGTCTAAATATAAGAATGTCTTTTGAAGGCAGTATTTCATGTAAAAAGGGATAATAGAGGTTTTTCTTTTAAATCAAAAATGGAAAACTAACAAAGAAAAGCCATATAAATGTCATGACACTTGGTTACCTAGCTATGAATATTTATGGAAATATTTCTCAAGATTGGACTTGGCTTAGTTATATGTTGTGGACCCTGTGCTGCACCACCCACATGACCTATGAAGGACAGAAGGTCATATTCTGTCAGCTTCTTTGAGTGCTGCCAGCTGCCAGCCCTCAGCTGTCAGCTCTCTCCAAGAACGGCTCTCATCTGAAGAGAGGCAGTTTGCCCAAGACCACACTCCCGTCTCTGAAGCAGCCTACATCCACGGACTGGTTGATGTGTGGATATAAAGCCCCAGCGTCTTTGCCCCTCTTTAAATCAACACTGAAAGGCTGTTTCTGTTTGGAACCTCCCTATGGCATCTTCTGATGACTTTGTTAAGACTTTTTTGTGATGATAGTGCAGCTAATCTCCTCCTCCTTTACAATTTTGCTTCTTTACTTTTCCCCAGAACTGCCTTCTTTTCCAACCCGACACTGAAGACACAGTTAAGGCAACATCTTAAAGACAATACCCTGTTTGGATGAAATTTTATGCGGAATAAACTCTAAATCAATATGCATTGTATCATGCTTTGCTCCCATGAGTAGAATGGAGGGTCCATAAACCAAAGGGTGAAAATAAGAGTAGGCTGACTAAACCATCACTTTGAGGAAACTCCTTGGGAAATTTCTGCTTCTCACCATCACAAATCTAGGCTCTGGTGTCTTACAGTTCCTGGTTTCCAAGTGGTTATTCTTCCACCAGGGACCATAGAAAGAGCCCCACAGAAATTTAAGGTGTGGCTGCCACCAGGTACTTCAGACTCAAAGTACAAAGGGACCAAGGGGAAGTAACAAGGGTAACTGACCATCATCAACAGGAGGAAACAGAGCTGCTCTTACACAAGGTGGGTGTGGCTGGATACGCTCAGCAGCCAGATGATCCCCTCGGGCAACTCTTGGCTCTCCCTTGCCCAGTTTTGATAGTAAATGGACAAGCCCAACAACCAAGGATTGAAATGGGTATGGTGACAAGAGATCTAGATACTTTAAGAAGGAGGATCTGAGTCCAACCAGCGGAGAGGGTAGGTAAGGGTGAGAAGCAACAGGAATGGTTAGTAGAGAAGGGAAATAACAAATATCAGTGTTGGAGACCTGCTTCAATGGCAGAAACTATCATTTATTCCATGGATCTTTCTCTTCAAGTTCACTCCAGGAAGATACAGCCATCATAGTCCCGAAAGAATGGCTTCCAGAATTTAAACAAAGAAGGGTATTTGAGCAAAGAGAGAGGTGGACTTAGAAGTTGCGGTGTGTCGGTGGGATACCCCTTACTTCACTGGCTGATAAGAGTGCTGCTAGTTGGCCGACTGGGTCTGGGCTATGGCAGAACATCTGATCAAAGTGCATTCACTGTCTCGACACTGTAACGTGAGCTTTCTAAAGTTGGCTATAACAGAGGCTATCTAATTGCCCTTAACTGAAGAGAGTTGCTTCATCCAAGATCTCACTAACTTTTGGGGTAGCCTGCATCTGGTGAAATTGGTCTGAAGGCCTGGCCCCTTTGGCTAACTTTGGACCAACTGTGAAGGTTCAATTACAACTTCACAGTACACCGTGGGGTCATCTGTAGCCTTTGCGGATGGCCCCAGGGACCAACTTCTTGCTCTGCCCAATCCTGCCCCATGTCCCCCCCACACTAGTGCAGAATAAGGGAGCAATCCTCGACTAACTAATGCTAATCTAGCCTCAAACTTAGTTTCCTGGGGAGTTGAATCTTCATTGTTGTCCAAAGATGAGAGAGAATTAATTGAGTGGTTTCCATCCTTCAAGACAGAATGACTCCTTTACAACCACATACTTCCGTGATTTTGAAGAATGCTTTGTAAAGTATATGAAAGTTCATAATATAATGTTGAGTGAAAAAGAAGCAAGGTGTAGAATATGATAATGAAGACCTGTGACGGGGAGGGTACAGCTCGGTGGTAAGAGAACATGCTTAGCATGCAGGAGGTTCTGGGTTCAGTCCCCAATACCTCCATTAAATAAATAAAATAAATAAATAAACCTAATTTTATTTATTTAAAAAAATAAGAGACTCCCCCTAAAGAAAAGACTTGTGCGAGAGGCAAAGAGAAAGAGAGAGATCTGAAAAAAAAAAAATGCCCCAAGATGTTTAAATGGGTTTTCTAGACTTAAGGAAAATCGTGATTTTTTTCCTTTGTGCTTTTCTGTGTTTCTGAACGCTTCACAATTCATATGTATTGATTTTCATTTGGAAAGTAATACAACTGACCCTCAGTACCTGTGGGGGGATTAGTTCCAGGTTCCACCCGACTACCAAAATCCATGAGTGTTCAAGCCCCAAAGTCAGTCCTCCTCATACCCCCAGATTCCAGCCCCTCTGACTCTGTGTTGGTGAGATTCAACCAGCCGCCCATCCTCCGATGTGGAACCCGCAATTACGAGGGCTGACTGTACATTTATTGCAAAAAATCCTTCAGTAAGGGGACCCACACAGTTCAAACCCCTGTGTTGCAGGGGCCAACTGTATTTTAACTGGCATCCCATCGCTTGCTCTGATAACATGGTGCATTTTAGGAAAGTTTGGTGTCAGCGTGATTTTCAGGAGGAGTTTTTCACCTTTATCACTTTAAGGGAGCTATGATCTTCCTCATTTTCGCCGATAAGTTCATTTCAGTTGATTAAGCTACATTATACGTCTTCTCTTGAGATGAAGTACTGAATAATTATTATTTTCAAATTCACGCCCCTGCAGTGAGAGTTTCTGACTCGTCTCCCTCCCAGGGGGGCACACTGCACTTTTCAGGGTGCTCAGCTGCCCAGAGTGGGAGTGGGCGCAGGCTGCCGTTCTTGGGCTGGGACAAGGCAGCTAATCCAGAGCCATCAATTCTCTGGTCATTAGGACCCAAGCTTTCTAGCTTCGGTCATCAGAGATGCTGTCAATTTCCAACCACACCCCTTCACCCCTTCATGCTACGGGCAGCCTCCTCAGGAGTCACTTCCCATCTGATGGGCTTAGCATCTTCTCACTCCTCCAACACTGCAACTTAACCTTGGGCCCAAGGGCAATAGAGGCAGCTGAAAAGGAGGGGTGTGTGCGTGTGTGTGTGTGTGTGTGTGTATAAGGGGCAAGGTGCTGTCGATTTTAACAACCAATTTCCTCCAGCGCTGATTTCCTCTAAATTGGAAAGATCCTTTCTTTTGAATGACTGGCTGATGTGATGTCTGGTTAAGAGACTGCCTTCTGAGTGCTGGCCCCAGTAACGGATCGGGGTTGACAGGTCCAGGTAACTGAAGTGGGCATCCCCTGCCAACTATTGTTAAATGAAGCAAGGAAAGAAGAAGATTACAATATCCTGCAACCGTGGTCCCCAGTATAAGCGTACAGCAACACCGCCGTACTGGGAGTGGTGAGATAGAGGAGTTAACTAGCTGCCTATTCTTGTTACCATTTTAAGATGAGACGGCTCTGCACTTTGGAGGCAAATCTCACTCCCGTTATATATTTCCTAAAACTCGTATGATTCCTGCCAGTGGTCCTGCTACCCAGAATCAGCTACATGTCTTCTGTTACTTCCGTGCATTTCCCTTTTTTTATATTCTCTCCCAGCAAAATCAATTTTTTCCCAGCAAATAGAAAATGAAGCAGGTGACGTTTGTTATCAGAAAGGAAAATACTCTTGCCTGGCTTTTGGTAATTCATTTCTACCTTTGTTTTCCCACATTTAGTTTTGGTCATTATTTTGAAACAGCCTGAACCTTTAAAACTGGCCTACTAACTGGCATGGCATGCATATTAAAGAAACCTGAATCTTTGGATGAAGCTTACCAACAAATTCAGGAGGCAGATTATTATCCAACAAATGTCACTATAACCTGAGGCCCCACATTATAAAATTCTTTCCCAGGCCTCATCAGCAACTCATCTATTTTAAGCAACATTTGACACAGCAGAATGTTACTGCATCGGAGGCACGTGGGCAGTCTGATGGCAATCCTGACCGTGATGGATTTAATTAAGGGGAGAAGGTTTGGGTTTATTCTGGAATCTCTGCTTTAAGTGCAAGCAATTTGGAGCTGAGCAGGCTGGAAATAGTCTATTGCTGTCTCCCCTGTGTGCCAAATTTAGGTGTAATGTCACGCATAAGCAATTTGCCCCCCAAAAGAAGTAGCAGATTCACCACACATCTAATTATTACTTGCCAAAGAGGCCGAATTCCACAACTTCAGTAAGAGTCATTGAGCTCACTAGATAATGGAAATTTCATAAAATAATCAGGTTAGGTGAACTACATGGCTGTGTGTGTGTGTGTGTTTTCGTGTGTGTGTTTAACTTAAAAAGAGAATACAGAATAATCAAGAGCTGAATGGTTGATTTAGCTTCATTGACAAACAATGCTTGAAATGGAGATCAAAACAGCTGCCCTGATAATTGCTTTTACAGCAAATGGAACAAAATGTTCCTGAAGTATTAAATAATTGTTTTACTTATCCAACGCGCTTTTCACTTCAGACTAGAGATTCTGAGAGCTCGGCTATCAAAACTTTATAAAATACAGTCATTCAAAAAAGAAATCGATTTCTGCATATAAATGAAATAAATGTTTAGAAAAGAAATGAATAAATAAAAGAATGAATATGAGTGGCTGGAGCTGGTAGTTATTTACTGCCTTTGAAGTTTCAAAGATTTTTACAACGTGCTTTAACTGCTGATTGTTAACAATAAGACGTACACAACATTCAAATTTGAGACTTCAGTTTGCTTCCTTGATTTCTGACCACCAACACCAATCCATCCTAAGCTCTACCTCAACTATTTAGAAAATAAAGCAGTAGTATATAGGAATATGCACCACCTCACCTACCGGTAGCTGTCACTCCATTCATCCGTTCTTCTCTCTTTTCTTGCCCTCATGCATTCATTCATTCATCTGTTAGGCAGTTAGAGAAGTGGGGCACCGGGCAGATGAGGTGGAAGAAAGGGAGGATGGTCCAGAAGATGGTTGTATGTCCATTTTCAGCATAAAGGAGCTTTACTTCCTCTAAATGAGCACCAGCAAGAAACTGGTTGGGACCGGACTGGACGGCTGGGACTGTGCAGTATCAACAAGGACCTAACTGGTCCTAACTGGACATGATCCAATGCTCATTGTAATATAATTAGCATTGCAGTTTAGTACCGCCCCCCATGGGTTTTTCTGTGTGCATCATGGATAAGGATATGCGCTAAAGGAGACGAGCATGACTCAGCACTCCAGGGGCAAGAGCCGTCAGTCAATCAAGAGACGGCCTCTAAGCGAGGGTATAAGATGGAGGACTAAGGAAGACCCAGGCTGCCACCTGCTCTCGGATCAGCCCACCTCCTGCTCTTGGAGGTGTACTTCCGCTTTGCTAATAAAAATTTTTATATCTTAACTACACAACACTTTTGTTTCCCATTTGAAATCTTCTCTTTCAAGCAAAACAAGAACTGAGGCCTTCCCCTTTTGGGGTAACACATGCACTTAACAAACATGTATCACTCCCCATATTATGCTGAGACTGTGATACATATAAAAAGAAACAGAAGTGAAGGTTTGTTTCTTAACTCTGGGTTCTTATACCATGTGATAGGCTACATGATTGAGGAATGGGAAATAAGGGAGACCTGGGTTGAGATCTTGACTCTGCCACTTCCTAGTCCTGCATGGTAGAGATTACTAGTTGTTTGCCCCAAATCCATCCTTGATTTTGCCTTGGAAACAGAAATGTTTTCTTCTTCCCCACTCCCCGATCAGTAGCATTGTTGTTGCATGTGGAGGGTTTCCAAGAGAAGTCCTTAAGAGTGGGACACACAGCTGTAAGGGACATGATCTATCTTCACCATAGTTTCTTCTGTGAAATACAGATGTGATTTTCATATGTTTAGCAGCCATTTTGGGTAATGAGGCCAACTTGAGGATGCATGTTAAGTACATACGTTGACAGTGAGTCCATGAAGACATACAAATCATGGACTGTCTACTTCTGAATATGTTTAACCTGTGAGTGAAATTCATTTCTATTATGCTTAACAATTAACAAAAAAAATTAAAAAGTGATCAATTGTGTCATCTTGATGAGTCTCCTATTCTCTCTGAGCCCTCTTCTCTAACGCTGTAAAATAACATCAGCTTTGTAGAGTCAGCTAAAAATTGTCACTCGCCATCTGCTTATACAAGAATGAAGTCACAAGCCACTGACCTTCAACACACCCTTAAAGGCATTCAGGGTAGAGATCAGGAATGAGGCACCCTGTGCTCTAGGAAAAATTGACAGAACAGACTTCAGATAATTAGATATTTTCAGGAAATTTTATGCACCTGTTCTCTTGTATCTCCTCATATCTAGAAAAGCACTAAAATCATTAATGGAGACTAACTCCTCGTGAGTAGCAGTAACCTTCCAGAGACTAATGGCAACCCTCTGCCAAAATGTGTGCTTGATTGCACATTTATCTCTTTCACTAAACCTACATGTATACTGACCTCCCTCCTATTTCTTTGGAGCAGTTCCTCAGAGCTACCTGAGAAGCTGCCCCCCCAGATAATAGTCCTCACTTAGCCCCAAATAAAACTTAACTCACAACTCTCACATTGTGCTTTTATTTTATTTTTTCAGTTGACAGTAGAGTTTTCAACTAAAAGGTTTAATGTCTATAGAACAGCCAGCACATAATAGAGGGGTGCACAGGAGATACTCCATGGCCCTGGAACATTCTGACACAGTTTTTATTACTTACTGATTAATTACAGTGATCTCTATTTTAATTGGTCAGAATCAATGTCTTACCAAGGAATGATTGGGTTTTGAATACCATGCCACAATACATTACATAAATTAACTTCTAATCTTAAGACAATTTTTACCTTTATAAAAGCTGAAATCATAATAGGATTTAAATAAGAGAGAAAGCCAATAGAAATGTCAGAAATTAATATCAGTGAAGGGTCAACTATTTGGTACTAAACATAAGGGCTTTTGCCTTTTGAGCTCTTTGATTTGATAGAGTTGCTGGAAGAGGAAAATACCAATGAGGGAGATGGATCTCATATTCCTGGCATGCTGACATTTACAGAAGATGAGACCATTAAAAAATTATCAACAAAATATAAGATGTACATCCTGCTACCATGAGAATGGGGAAGTAGAAACACCCTATCTGGAAAAGCCAAAACTTTGTAAACAATGAAATATTGTCCAAATTGCTTTGTCGAGACCAAATGCAGGTTCTGTCCATGTTTTTAAATTTTAATTTTATTTAATCATTTCAAGAACTCCTCAAGTGTGTGTTTTTCTTTTAAACTGCTTCAGATACTTTTTGGAAATAAGTGGGTATACACTAAACAGTGTTTTTTCTTAAATAAATAAATTTACAAATAAACATAGAAAAATGGAAGGGAAATTGGTAATGATTAGTTTTGTCTTTGACTTTAGGCATCGAGGATTTATTATTTCAACCTGATCACGAAATACAGAACATTTTCAAAATAATGTTTGTGTCTGTTTTAAGCCCTGATGTTTAACCTAATTAACACAAATAAAGGAAATGATAATTTATACACACCAACCTCTGCATGACGTTTATGGCCCTCAGTGTGATGAATGAGGGTAAACGCCCAGCATTTTGAATGATGCGATAATTAAACAGGGAAAGGAGAAGGGTCCATTGTCAGCATCATAACGAAAGCTGTGAAGATTTTCGAAGTACACAGACTTCTCAGGGCTTGCGCTAACCCTGCTCTAGACCAGAGAAGGAATAGCTGGATGTCTTCATGGTCACTCATCATAGGAAAGTTGAGAGTTACTTATGACCCTTCAAAATACTTCCCTTAAACTGCTTTACTGTAGAATAAACACAATTTTAAAAGCGTACAGCCTTTCACTCCATAGTTAGGAAGAGAGAGAACGTATCAGTCACAGCACCGCAGAAGAAGTGGGAGAATCCCAGAGGTCAAACTTCCACTTTGTAGGTGAGGAAACCAGAGCCAAGAAGAGCAACAGTAATTTTTTCAGAATTTTTTGGAAATAAGAAAATGTGGCGTGGGGTTTATTGGGTCAAAATATGAGGGACGTCCAAAAAGAAAAGTATCAACAAATTGTTGTTGTGTTCAAAGTAGTTTGAGAGGAATTTCTGTCATTTGCAAGTGAAAGAACATTATCTAGTTCAATTTTCAAAAATTCTCTGTTTTGAAATTAATGACTAGTAATATTAATGATATAATAAAAAATGATGTTTGGACCAAAATTGATTTATGCTTAGATGATAGGCTGGGAGGCTAATATATTTTGATGATGAAACAAAATGTACTGTTGCCATGCCCTTTGCTAAGGTGAGAGGTAATTGTGTGTTTGTGGTGCGGAGGAGGGAGTGGGTACAGGAGGAGATCCAGAGTGAATAAATGGATCTGTCCCAAAAAGTCAGAAAAGGCATTTTAAATTACTTATATTTATCCGATAAGTTTCCTGTACTTTGAAAACTTTCAATAAACTCAGTTATATGCAGAATGGCCTAGTGTGAGTTGTGTGTATGTGTGTGAGAATGGTGTGTGTGTGTCTAAACAAAAAAGGGCTGAGTCCCTTTGGGCCAATGTTGTGTGACAGTACGATGGACATACAGAAAACAAATATTTAGTGGATGCAGGACATCAGAGACAGAAATTACCATGACATTCGACAGGAAAATAGGGATGGTATTAGACTTCCCGCAAGACATGGCAAGATGATTTAAGCCTTTTTATGAATCTCGGTTCAACAAAGCAATTATTGGCAAGCATAATATCCTATAATAAAGAGTACATGGATGTAAGTACAAAAACTCAGTTCATGTTGAATAATTCAGTGAAGACGTGTATGTAACGGAAATATTTTTGTTGAAGCAAAGGACCTCAGAGTGCTCACAAAACTGCTATCAGTGTTACATCAATGTGTCAATCTAGGCATAACGAACTAAATAACCAGGGGGACTTAGGGATATAAAACATGAAAAACATTATTGTTCTCCAAGACTGACTCCAGCCATGTTGTCTTGCACTTCCCTTTTCTGATTCTAGATCTTTCCAATCACTCCAGGTAAATCTTTTCTACCCTCTGGGCCAAGCCTGTACCCTCTTCTGCCACTTGTGGTGCATAGTATAGCTCCTCGACGCAGGCATGCTCTGCCTCCTGGTCACAGCAAGACATGGCTACATCCCAAGATACTCACTGACCCCATTAAAAACCCATGTACTCTTACTATACCCAGAAGTGAAAGTACAAACTGTCCCCTTGTAAAGAGGAGAGAAAACCACGGTGCCCTTGTCTAAACAAACAACTCAGGACTCTACCAATATCTTTAAACACCACCCCCCTCTTTCTTTCAGTTATAGACTTGCACAGAACTTTGAGGGGGGGTTGGTCAGACTGACAGAAGAAGTCGGCCATCTTGCATCACTCTTGAGGAGATACATGTCCCCAGTAATGCTCAGCTCCATTCATCTTTTTATCATTCTCAATAGTGAAGAAAATGAGCTAGAAAACACAGACCTAATAAAGAGATGATGTGACACTAAAATAACAAATGGATTTAGTAAATAATTCAAGTAAAATAGCTCTTGATTTGACATCCTGGCAATACCGTGAAAGATGGCCAACTGTTCAGATGGCTGGCCTGCTACCATGCAGTCACATTTTGTCCTCTGGTGAAGTGAAAACTCATAGACGAACCTACCTTCTAATGGGAGTATGCATATTTTAAGATGCCATGGATTATTTTTAGTCCTACAGCAGGAATTGTGCTTTAGCTAAAAGGAGAGAGATTGAGGCTCAGCATAATGAAGGATTCTTGCCCGAGTGTGATTAAACACAGAAAGAGGAGGTTCAGAAAATATTTATATAATTTCAAAGGAAAAGATCTTTTGAATCCCTTCAAGAAATGAGTCCTGTCTACCTGTGCTGGACCTCGCCTCTGTTGGAAGCAACAACCTGGATCTGACAAACTTTTAACTTGATAAGTAGCTCTCAGTGGAGTGGTATTGCCCTCTATAGGGAAATTGGACCTTTTTTTTTTTTTTTACATTTTTTTATTGAGTCATAGTCATCTTACAATATTGTGTCAAATTCCAATGAGGACTTTTTTTTTAACTGATGTGTTGATTGATGGATGTGAACAGGCATTTATTGGGCAGAAGCCTAGGATGATGGACATCTTGCAATTCTTGAGACCATCTGGCATGATACAGAAATGTTCTTTATTATGCACAGCTTTCAAAGAATTGCTCGCTAGACAGTCAAATGGCTGAAAAGCCTAATGTTTGTATTTACCTGAGCCCCAAAACAGCAACTTTTCATAGTAAACTCAAAGTATTTTTTTAACACTTTTTAACTGTATGCGAAATGCTCCAGAAATATAACTACTGTGTTTATAGAGTGAAGATCTTGCTTTGTTTTGTAAGGAATTTTAAGTAGAGTTGTTAGTTAGTGACTTCAGAAAATTACATGCCAACAGCAATGCTTTTCATGATATTTGGGACTTCAGCACATATTCTTATTTTAATCTGTATTTGAAGCTGTCACATTTCAGGAATTCTGCAGTTAAGTGGAAACACCTGGCTACTTAATTTATCATCTAGTCCAGTAGTGTCATAGGATTTGTGTATCCAAATTCTATTATTTTATTATAAATTACATTTCTTTTATATTATGCTTACATTAGAATTTGAGAATTATATTAATATTTAATGTGTATAGATAGTTCAGTAAGTATGATTGTCATTTCAGGATAGTAAGGAAGCCTTCTGAAGTACTTGTTGTCAAAAGAAGGGAGTGGGGGCTTACAGTCTGTGCTGCTGGTTAACTAGATTATATGAAAGCTTCAGGTCTTGGACACTGGGTGTAGAGAGCTTTCTCATTCAATTCTAAAGGCACTGCTATTGATAGAAATGGTTGAAAATCAATACCATGAAAACTAGAAGACTCAAAGTTACTCTTAAATAAATTATCAAAGATTCTTTGGATATTTATATTAAGTCCCCTAGAATGATGTAAAATTGGATGCACATTGTCTAAACTCTAGCTTGGCTGAAGGGCCTACCAGGCCCCAAAAGGTGGGAGTTTCTTTGATCAGGGAGGAGGAGGGCAGATTCTGCTAAAGTTAGGATAGAATAAGAATCTTCTCTGAGAATTCAGAGACAATGCCCAAAGCCAAAGATTTTTTTTTTTAAATTGTTAATGGAAGACAAAATACTTTCCTGGTACTCTAAAGAATTCCAATATCATTAGGCAAAAGGCAAAGTATAAAAGTTCAGACATGAAGATAAATATGGGGCCCTTTAAGGAGAAGACAGCAATCAAAAGTCAGGGGTAAATGATTTATATATTGAGGTATGTTTAAGTAATTTACATTGTCCAAACTAGGAATCATCTGGCTCTGTTCCCCAGCCCTGGGGGACATCAGGGTAATATACTTATCAAGGTACCATAGGAAGGAAAGGGGACCTACAGGCCCCCTCAACTCCTGCTTCTCTTCATCTGTAACAGCAGTTCTGCAGTGCCCAGCTTTATATATTTGGGCGAACGAGTAGACCATCATTAAAAAAAAAAAATTCTCTGGCTTTTGCAGATCAAAAGACACTGTTCTAACCCAAAGCCAGAGTGAACTTCTTCTGTAAAGTCTGTTTGGGTTGCTATAAGAAAATACCACAGATGGGGAGGCTTGTAGATAACACAAATTTCTTTCTCACAATTTTGGAGGCTGGAAGTCCAAGATCAGGGTTCCAAGCAGAGTCAGGGGCAGGTGAAGGCCCTTTTCTGGGCTGCAGACTGCTGCCTTCTGGTGGTGTCCTCACATGGTGGAAGGAGCTAAGAAGCTCTGCGGGGTCTCTTTTATAGGAGCACTGATCCCACTGGTGAGGGCTCCACTCAGGACCTAAGCACCACCTTCTAATATCATCTAGTACCATCCCACTGGGCATTAGGATCAACATATGAATATTGGACAGGAAGGTGGGCCTGAACCTTCAGACCACAGGTGATGGAGTTGAGATAGACTGTTGCATTGATAACCCTCAGTGAACTCTACCCCTCATGCTCCCCCCTTGTACACCCCGCTTCCACATGGACTCTGGACTTGACCAAGTGACTTGCTTTGGTCAACGGGACATTAGTAAGTATGACACAAACAGAGGCTTGATAGGTTGTTACACAGTGTGTCTTCCCATCTGGAGCATTCCCACTTGAGATGCGCAAATGATGGGAAAGCTCAGTTTACCACACGGGGGACCAAATGGAAAAGACTGAAGGAAACTGGCCCAGAGGCAGAACTGAGGCCCCAGACACATGGCTCCAATGGAGAGGTCACAGGCAGCTCCGGACTGTTTGGGCTTAATCAGCTGAAGCCCAAACCACCGTGGAAAGACACAATCCACCTTCTTCCCTGTCTCAATTCCCGACTCTCAGAAGGGTGCGCAGCAACAGCAAGAGGGTGGTTGTTTGAAGTCACTAAGTGGCATAAGGGAAACATGGAACCTTTATGGTCCTTAGCTAAGCATTCAAGGCTGCTGTACATGTGGAAGCAAAGGTCATATGTTTCAACTATTTTTCGACAGAAATTCTGATAGAAGTCCCTGATCCTGGTGACTGGGTCAAAATTCAAAGTATCTCTGGATATAAGAAATAGTATTTTCCAAGACAAAATAATATAGAGTTTTGGGCATGATGTGAATTAAATTATTTCCTATTGGTTTGTTTTAAATATCAGTGTCATGCCATTTCCATGCTGTCAGTGTAAATTCTCAATAGAAAATGATGTGGAAAATTGTAAGTTTGGCTCTTTTTTAAAAATGAAAAGTCACCAAATGAAAAATTTGTTTTTCTATTTAGAGTGGAGGATTCACAGTCCACAGCTCAGTGCCTTCGTACAGAAATATCATTAATATTCATTTACGGGTATATAGCTCACTATGTAAATGGACCTTAACATCCATGTACTGCAAGACAGTTAGAAATCTTTAAATATTTGTGCCTTTTCAATTCTTAAATTTAGCTCCACATCCCATTGACTGTGTTTTTGCCTGCAGTGGAACATAAGAGCCATTACATTTTAATTCCTCCATCTACTATCTGAGCAAAATTAGCACATCTGCTGTGTAAGATCTGTAAGCTCTCCACTAATGCCATGAAATGGCATTTCTACCCTGGCCGTGATCACACCAGCCTCTCCTCCACCCTTAGTGAGCAATTGTCTCAACTGAAAAAAGAAGGTAAGCCCTCAGCTGGCATAGATGTGTAGCTGTGTGGAAAATCTTTCTTTATCCTGCTGCCAGCGAGAAAAGACATGCTGTCTCTAAGTGTACACCTTTTGGTAAACACAAGCAGGGACTTCCAAAACACCCTCAATGAGACCAGTAGCCCAACAGCTAAGTCTCAGTGATTTTCTTCCTTCTCTGTCCTAATATGAGACTTTGGGCAGGTCACAAAACTTCTGAGTCTCCGTTCACCCAGAAATACACCAGATGAGAAGATAAACTTATATGCAAATCTGTTTTGATATTAATTCCTGGGGGAGGGAGGAGAGTTATGTGCTAATACATATGACTGGACAAATCGAAGAGAGGATATTTATAAACATTATTATCTAAGGTTTGACACAAACAAATACAATTCCACAACAACCATCGGGATGGCTGGTTTTAGGTGTCAATTTGACTGGGCTACAACATGCACAGATAGCTTGTTAAACATTATTTATGGGTGTGTCCAAGAGGGTGTTTCCAGACGAGATTAGCATTTGAATTGGTGGGCTGAGTAGAGCAGAGGTCCCCTCCCCCATGTCGTTGGGCATCATTCAATGCTTCGAGGGCCTGAATAGAACTAAAAGGCAAAGGAAAAGTTAATTCATTCTCTGTCTGACTGCAGGAGCTAGAACATCAATCTGCCCTTGGTCTTCCCAATTCTCAGGCCTTCAAACTCAGATTAGAATCTCCACTATCATCTTTCTAGCTCATAGGTGTCTGAACTACACCACCAGCTTTCCTGGGGCCGCCTGTACTGGGTGGTATTCCTCAACTGCCTTGACAAGGAAAAGTTTATATTGAAATATTTTTGAGTTGCTTTATTTTCTTGCAATGAAATCTGAAGATAAAACTTTAAGGAAGGAGGAGCTGTTTCCTATGGATGAACAAAGAGAGTGGTTTCTTGAGATTGATCTACTTCTGGTGAGGATGCTGTGAAGATGATTGAAATGACAACAAAGGATTTAGGATATTACATAAACCTATTTGATAAAGCAATGGCATGGTTTGAGAGGACTGACTCCACATGTGAAGGAAGTTTTACTGTAGGTAAAATGCTATCAAACAGCATTGCATGCTAAGGAGAAACTGTTCATGAAAGGAAGAGTCAATTGATGTGGTAAACTTCATTGCTGTCTTATTTTAAGAAATTCCCACAGTCACCCCAAACTTTAGTACCTTAATCAGTTAGCAGCCATTAACATTGAGGCAAGACACTCCACGAGCAAAAAGATTACAATTCACCGAAGGCTCAGATGCTGGTTTAAATTTTTTAGCTATAAAATACTGCTATCACACACTTAATAGATTATACTATAGGGTAAATGTAACTTTTGTATGCTCTGGGAAAACAAGAAAAAATATATGTGCCTACCTTTATTGCAATATTTGCTTTTACTGCAGGAGTCTGGAACCAAATCCACAGTATCTCTGAGGTGTGCCTAGAATGTTTTTGCAGAATAAGTTTAAAAGAGAATTTTTTCTGTTTTATTTTCAACTACACACTAGTTGTGCAAACACGTTTCCCTGAACTTCAACCATGACCTATTCCAATAGGAGGTTATCAGACCTCAGATATTTCTGGGGTAGTGGAGAAGAGGAAAACGTAGATGGAGGAACATAGCCATACTTGCAGGCTACCATGGAGAATCGTAAAATGAGAAGCTAGAAACCACCATGCCACTTCAGTTTAAATGAGCATCCAGGACAGTGTTAGACGAAAGAGGAGGAGGCTTTGAGTGCAGGAGGAGAATGAGGAAGAGAACGAAGGGACGTGTTGATGATGAGGTAGGATGAGACAGGAAGTAACTAAGGAATTTCCTGTCATGCTTATGTCTACTTAATTTCACTCATTTTATTCTGCAATCACCTGATAGTTTTACCCACCTCCCCAGCCTACTGCTCTGCATTATTTCTACTTGTCTTTGTGACTGTGCATAGTAACCTTATACCCCACCAGTCTTTGTTGTTTGTTTTTCTTTTTTTAATTGAAGTATAGTCAGTTACAATGCATCAGTTTCTGGTGTACAACATAATGTTTCAATCATACATATACATACATATATTCATTTTCATGAGTCTTTTGATACAACTGTCCCATGCTAGGAAAGTCCCTAATTAGAAGAACCTTCAAAGCTCCTGAAGGGACAAGGTGAACTCTAGCTGTGACTCTCACTACTCAATGGAAAATGCACCGGACTAAGTCCCAGAAGACACAGGATCTCTCTCACTCCCACCGGGAGCATTAGTGCAAGTCACTTAACCTTTCTGAGCCCCTTTCCTGTTTTGTGTCACAGGGGAATGACAATGCCTTCATCCCAAGGTTGTTGTGAATTCTGAAATGAAAGCAAAATGCTTTCCTCTGAAGTCCTGGAGCATTTCTTCACAAGGGAGTTATCCATCAGATGTTACTGCAATAATGAAAAGGGGTACCAGCTCCTAATTCTCATCGTCAAAACCCAAACACTTTGACAACATGCAATTGGTCTACATCATATGCTTTCTCTGGGGTTTATACTCTATATTTTTATTTTATGGAAAGGCTGAATGCTTTCCTTTAAACTGGATCTTCAGTTTCATGTTGTAAAGTCACAAGAATAAAAAGATGAAATGGGTGAGATAGTAAACATTTCTGTGCCATAAATTAAAAAAATATATTTTTAATCATTCTCTTTTCATTTGGAATATCATTCATGGGGAGAATTCTTCACTATCAGTAGGTTCCTTGTTTAGTTTATGAAGAACAGTGGTCATTTGTACCCATGGTAACAACTAAACTCAGTTATGGACCAAATTTTAAAATTGGATGGTGCTCAAGTTGTGCCTGGACAATGTTTTGCACAAGATGGACTATAAGTCATATGGAATCAGAAATCAGTGTGGCAAGCACTCTTCTAAGGGCTTTATCTATATTATCTCACTTAATTATCACAAAATCTCCAGAGAGATTACTTCCATTTCATACTTAAGTGCTTTATTAGCATTATTATATTGAATTCTTACAACAAGCCTCATGAATACTATTATCCCCTTTTTTGGAAGTGAGAAATTGACATTGAGAGAGGTTGAAGCAGTTGAGCAGGACTCCTTAACGTGACAAATATTGAAGATCAAATTCAAACTCCGATCTGTCTGATTTGGCCATGACACCAAATCCCACGGTTTGGGCAGAAATAAGTATGCAGACATTGTAGAAGAGATGGCATCAGCTAAAGTGCCAAATTAGAGCATTTGCTATATTTAGAGGAGAAATCGCCCAATAACATCTCAGTGAAACCAGTTTACAGCTGTCCAGTAACAGCTTTTCATTTACTGCCTTGTGAAAGTTCATGCTCTGTAAGCACCATCAAAATACTACATGGTGAGAAAAAGAAATGAACTTGTGGAAATGATGAAAGAAGAAGAAATTGAAGTAGGGGGAGAAATGTGGGAGCAACAGGAGCAAAAAGAGGAGAAAGAGACATAAATAATAAAACCATGTTCTGAATGACATTCCGGCAGGATTGCAGAATGATAGCTGCGGCTTATGAAACCCATGACAGGGTAACAGCGTCTTCTTACTGAAGGAGATACTAAGTACATATAATTAAAGTCCCTGAAAGAATGAAAACCATCAAAATTAATATTTAAATACTAAAAAATTCCAGGTTAAATACTAAATTCTGTTCACTAAATGATTAGTAATAGAAAAAAAGAAAAAGGCTGCTTCTATACAGAGCAGCTTTAAGAATTAAACATTTTAGGAAATGAAAATGAACCATTTTGAATAATGAACATTTTCTTCTCAAAATCAACCAAAAGAGTTAAAGAAACCAATACATCACTGTATTAATTTGATATGGTTTCCATAACAAATTGCCACAAACTTAGTGACTTAGCACAATTTTATTGTCTTACTGATCTGCAGGCCAGAAATCCAAAATGCCTTCGCTGAGTTAAGATGTTGGTAGAGTGGGTTCTTGCTAGAGACTCGAGCAAAGAACCCATTTCCCTTGCCTGTTCTAAGAGCTTCTAGAACCTGCCTACCTGCCTTGGCTTGTGACCCTTTCCCCTTATTACTCTAATCTCTTGTTTCCATTGTCACATCTCTGACCTCCTCTTTTACAGTCAAATCTTCCTCTGCTTCCATTTCATAAGCTGACCTGTAATTACAAGAGGGTCAATCCAGGATAATCTCCCCATCTCAAGATCCAAGATGTAATCACGGCTGCAAGGCTCTTCTTGTGATATAAAGTAACACTCTCAGGTTCCTGGGATTAGGGCATGTATATCTTTGGAGACAATTATTCACCTTACCACAGTCGCTCTCTAAACTGTATTAAATTTCTGAACACACACCTGTGAGACACACAAAGCAATGTGAATCTGTTATTTGAAACTGAAGCTCAGAAACGGACCCAGGCAGGAAGCAATCAAATATGTTGATTGGATTTAAAAAGAGAAGAAAATTACAAAATCATATCCAAAAAGAAGATAAAATTATATGATACCCAAGGAAGAATAAATGTAAAAGAAAATTAAATAAGACTCATTATACAACAGACAAGAGAATGAAAATGAGATGCAAATGTTAAAAAAAAAAATCAGAGAGAAAATGGTTGGAATGGAAAAAAGGAAGAAGCACCATGATATATGCTAAAAAAAAAAAAAAAAAAAAAAAAAGAAAGAAAACATTGGAACAGATCAGATGTGTAAAACTGTGACCTGAGAAAAAGTTCTAGACGTAATAGAAAACCTGAAAGTGTCCACCAATGTACTGCAAATATGGACGGGCAAGAATCAATTTTGAAGCATATGTTAGTAAAATGATTGGAATTCAAAGACTGTATCTTCAGTGTTTCTAGACAAAACAAAATAACTTAGAAGGACAAGATAATTACACTGGCATCAGAGTCTTCAAAGCTACGTGCAATTAAGGCACAAAGGAGTGGCATGTTCTAAAAACTTAAAGAAAAGATGAATAAAGATTTCTCTATTAAGTTCCAGGGCTTTTGGAAAACGGTTTGAAACATGTGCTCCTCCAGTGCTCAGAGAATGCTGTTCACATACGTTCTTCCTATAGAGTCTACTAGAGGTGACTTTAATCAACCAAGAGATGGCTGGGGAGACTTTGGCAAACAGACCAATAGTGAGTGTTTCATATATTTAATTATAGAACTGAGTCTAAAAGCACAAGTGGAAGAATGATATGTGTACATTATATGCTCTGATAAAATAAAGAGAATGAAACTAAAACTGGGAGGATATGAGAGAGAGAATAAAAGTAGAATAAATCATGGATTATTGTGTAGGAATACTAACTAAGCCTGGCCAGACAGTAATAGGTAAGAAGTACAAGAAAGCAGGTTTAAGGGCACTTTAAAAGGTGTAAAAATAAAGTTATCTCTAGAACAATCAACAACAAAAGCAAAAACTCCAAACTTTATTAAAAAAGAAAGTTTTAAAGCAGAGAAGACACGCCAAATGCAGAAAGAAACACAGTGCATGTAAGGCACATAGTAATTTTAAATAATAAGACACAGTTGAGACCAAACATATGTCACAACAGAAGTCTATAGACCTAACTCATCTTTGAAAGGAAAGACATTTCCACGTTGGCACATAAAGGAAATCTACCTCGATGTGTATACAAGAAAAATATCTAAAACATAGTGATTCCAAAAGGCTGAACACAAAAAGAAGGACAAAGGCAAAGGAGAAACTGGTGATTGCAATGTTGATAAAGTCAAATTCAGACAAAGAATAAAAATAAAACATTAAATGAGACCAAAAGGACATATAATGCTAAGAGTGCATGCTTGAGAGAAAATGGCATTGAGTTCTGCTTCTAGTTCTTTCCATAACATTGAGATCTTAAGCAAGTTCACTACCCTGAGCCCCAATTTTCCCGCAGAATAAATGGGAATAATAACTTGACCACACAGACCATATAAATGCAAACCACCTTCAAATGGTGGGGAAGCAGTTCTCCGCATCAACCAAATGTTTTCATGCTGAGTGGAATATTCATCCTCTGTTGGCTGCAGGGTCCAGGATATCTTTAAGTGCTCCTCCAGATGAATTTTTTAAGTGTGTAATTTAAACCTAAGAACTTCCTGGCCCTTTTGGATTGCCAAGATGACTGAACTATATTCTGGCTGTAGGTCCCCAGAGGAAGGATCCTATAGTCTCCTGTGGTAACAGGCAGAGAAACAATGGGCAAAAGCTCAGGCAGCTTTTAGCAAAACTCATTGCTTTTTCCTCCTTTGGTGTCAACATACATTTATTGAATCCTACTCTGTACCTTGTACTTACGATCTTTTTTTTTTTCCTTGAACTAGAGTTGATTTTCATCCTTGTGTTAGTTCCCAGTGTACAGCACAGTGGTTCAGTTATACATACAGATATGTTCTTTTTCAGATTCTTTTCCATTGTAAGTTATTCCAAGATATTGAATATAGTTCCCTGTGCTACACAGTAGGGCCTTGTTGTTTATCTCTTTTATATATAGTAGTTATTATGTGCTAATCTCATACTTCTAATTTATCCCTTCCTCCCCCTTTTTTCTTGTATTGTGACTTAATTAAAACAAGTTATTATTGGGGGAAATGCTGTGCCCTGCACTAAACACTGTCAGGGTTGCAGGTTTAAACAACAGAAACACACAGTTCTCAAGGACCTCATGAGGAGGACTGAGTTTCGCATCTTCCTATTCTAAGAGATTCTCATACTCTTGCCTTATAGATTCTGGAAATTATTACTTGGCTGCAAACCAGTCTGGAGGACTTTTAAAGCTTGACATGTGGACATAGTTGAAGGATGCACATGACAGCCTATATACCGTCCAATGGGGATCAGGAAAGGAAACCCAACTTGGTTTTTCACACATTGGATTGGGTTTCCAAAGATGTTGAGTGAAAAAAATCAGAGAGCTTTTCCACGCTGCCACATGAACAGAAATTTTTCATCCGAGCACTAAAAGAAGGAAGGATGAAAGGGAGGAGGAATGTGAGAGATAAATGATGAAAGGAAAGAAGGAAGGATGCAAAGAGAGAAGTTGCCTTATATACATTTACAGATTTTCAAATGCCACATAATTTGGCCTTTGAATATCACTAGAAGGTACCTGTCTTTGATTTCAGCTTTTGCATTATGTATTTATGTAAAACACACTTAGCCAGGAGGAGCCTTTGAAATTCTCATTATTATCCATGGGGGAAACTTATAAATTTGTTCCTGCTCATACAAACTCAGAGAGAGTTGTCTGAGCTCCTCTGTAATTTAATTATTTAATCTGAACTTAACTGTAATATGTCTCTTTTCTTTACTTCTGTCTGTTTGATTGACATGAAATTATCCCACAGTTATTACATTTCATTAATACCTTTGGGTCCTGTATTCCCATTTTGTTTTGCCATCATTTGATTATAAATGCATTAGCTAGGATCACTCTAATCCCAGCTATCCTGTCTCTGATAGTTTGCCACCTACAGAATTTCCAGGTGTATTTTCAGTTTGCAGAGTAAATAGAGAACTGGGAACCTCAGCCCTGAATGGAAATTAGAACTGCTCATTGCAGAAGTAGAAACTGAAAACACTGGCATTCAACAGTGTGAGCTGTTTTCATTCTGCAGGAGTTGAAGATTTGAAACAACTTTGGGCAAACAGTTTATCAGATATTGCAAAACGACCTGACTTAACCATTTATTTGTGCAAGCATAAGGCAGAGGCCATAACAGCAATGCAAATAGTGGGGAAATTTGTGGCGGTGAAATCTAAACAATGCAACAGTCTAAAAACACAACTTAAGTGTATTATAATCATGAATTTTAACAGTTGGCTATGACTTTGTCTGTGGATTAACTGCTGCGCTTTTTTTATCAAGATAATGCAAATTTAATTCCTAATAATATAAATATTATGCTCATGTTTTCTAAGAGTTTTGATCATGGAAATGAACGATTCCGATCCCAAGGGTAGCATGACCCAGATAACAGTGAACAAGAAGGCTAAGTGTCTGTGTTATTTTAATAACAGATGGAAGTACAGCTGGAGGAGGGAGGTAAATGTTCAAAACCGAGCCCATTAAATCATGTGCTGGGAAGAATTGGAAATGAGCAGGGTGGAGAAGGAGACGGAATCTCACAAGTTTAGGATGAGATATGCAAGTCCTTCTAAATCAATGAAAAGTTTTATCATCTCCCAAAAGATATCGATGCTCAATAGAAAGCCACCACTGAAATCAGCTTGGCCTTCCTCACAAATGAACCCACCCATCTGTTGTGACTTTGTCAAATGAACACTCAGTAAGGAGAGCCCCAGGTCTGCTGTGGGAGGGTGAGCCTCAGGTCAACAAAAGATCGCAAGGGAAAGTGAAACAGAGAAGCCAAAAAAACCTCACAGGTCCCGGAAGAAGGACGAGGCACACCTTGAAGGGCCACGTGGCGACGTCACGGCAGAGAGAAAGCTGCAGGACCTGGGCGGGTCAGTGGGTGGGATGCTTGGGGTACCGAGGCGAAGGCTGATGGGTCAGTTCAAACCAAGAGGAGTGGGGTTTTAATAAGCTCCTTGGGGGCCTTCTCTACGGAGGACCCAAGGGAGGGCCCTGGGAAGAGAGGGAGACTTTGTCACAAGGGCCATTGGGAAAGTCACATCAGAAACTTAGATCTGCTTATGACTCTGCAGGCTGATCTCTAGGGTGGGAAAGGATTTTACCCTAGAATGGAACCAGAGGACATGAGATGGAGAATCTCACACACGTGCCCAGAGGAGGGGAGAATTCTAAGAACTGGGAGACTTACTTCCCTTAAATGCCTGATGTACAGAACACTGGATTTTTATCTCCAAACCAACGAATCTCTGCCAAGAATCTCGCCACATCTTCAAGTTAGTTAACTCACTGCCTGGACTCTGGCTGGACTCCCTCCCCATTTCCCCCTCACCTGCCCCATAAATACAGCTGCCCCAAACCCTCATCAAACTCATTGCTTGCTATAATTTCCATTTCCTGAATTACAATCCCTCTGCTATTCCCAAATAAACTCGATTTCTGGTGATTTGAGCTTGCCCCAGTTTACCTCCTTACTTAGGGTGACAAGGTGTGCACTTGCAGGACAGGCTAACGTCAGGTTAAGACCCCTACTTGGCTGCACAAAACGGATGCCAAGACAGTACCAGGCGGTAACTTAGCTAAATTCTGGGTCATGTCATGTTGTTCCTTTTATTTTTCTATGAAAATGAGTTAAGTTACATTTCCTGGTTCAGAGACTGGGACTAAAATATCTCATGGGGAAACAAAAGGAGAAACTTTGGAACTATCTTGGCCCCTTCCAGGTAGCGTACAGCTTTTTATGTCAGATGTTATCAACGATCATACTTTCTGTAGTATATCGAGTGATGAGCTGGATCATAGAAAAAACAAACAGCAAGGATGCTATCCTTATTAGGTACTTCGACTTTCCTTCCATCTGCTTGATTGATGTGAAATTATCCCGTGGTTATTACATTTCATTAATACCTTTGGGTCTTGTATTCCCATTCCCATGGAAAAGGTATTTTGAAATCATTTTCTGAATTTCTATGGAGATTTTAATGAAACACGAGTACACATAAGATAAAAGTTTGTTGCCATCTCATCCAAACACACTCTAAACTCTGTTCATCAATTTGCAGATTTGGCCAACAGAGCAAATGTAAATTTTGGAAAATTCCATTCAGCTTATAAGCGTCATGCAAAAAAAAAAAAAAAAAAAAGAAAGAAAGAAAAAGAAAAAAATTTTACCTGTTAAATTTTCTGCAAACCTTTACACAGCAGTGTTAAAAAGGAATCTGATTTGCTTATCTGTGATAGTGAAGATTTTGTAATGACGTTTTTCTTATCACTTTTGTGTTTCCTCAAAATGTGCCGAAGCACTTAATGGTATTTTAGACTTTATTGAAATAAAAGGTGCCTACAGATGGCTCTCACTGATGTCAGCCACGCGAAAGATATTAAAATGTTGGTCTATTGTAAAATCACATATTCAAAATTTGGGGGAAGAAGAATGTTCTCCAATTTAGAAATACACTGAGGATGGAGAATGGGAAAAGGTTTACAGTAAAACAGAAACTTACACGGTGTTTCTCTGAAATTGTGTGATGCTCTTCAAAGAACCATAATGGGTCAAAAAAGGATAAACTGACTGCACCTATATTATTTGACGGTGTGTGTAGGTTGTGACAAAAACCTGTACAATGAAAAACATGACTCATTTTTTTTGGAAATAAGACTGTTCTGATTTTTGGTTTGTTTGTTTGTTTGTTTGTTTTTGGCACGGGGGGTAATTGGGTTTATTTATTTTTGGAGGAGGGATTGGGAACTGAACCCAGGACCTCACGCATGCTAAGCATTCAATCTACCACTTGAACTATCCCCTCCCCCAGAGCTATCCCCTCTCGCAAAGCGGTTCTGAATCCAAGAATATGTCTACAGAAAAGAGAAGCCAAGTTTAATAGCATTTTTCATATCTTTACTAAACCTGTAATTTATCTGGAATCCAATTTTGATTTCATAAGTTCAGATTATCTCTGTGTTTTAAAATCACTTTCCTGAAGCAATTTAAATGGTGATGAAATGCAATGAACATTCAAATGCTTAAAAATGATGGCTATCTTAGACAGGGATGTTCTGTATGATGATTTTATAGATGCAAAAGGCCTGATTGACAAGCAGCTCGTCTACCAAAACAAGCAGATAGATACAAAATGGGTGACATTACTGCCAGTGTTTTTTACTTCAGCCATCATAATAGGTATGTCGTCGTATCTCATTGTTGTTCTAATTTGCAGTTTCTTAATGACATACGATGTTGAGCATCTTTTCATATGCTTATTTCCCATCTGTATATCTTCTTTGTTGAGGTTCAGGTCTTTTGTACACTTGATAATTGGGTTGTTTGTTTCTTTTTTTATTGAAACATAATAGACGTAACAGTATTATATTAGTTTCAGGTGTACAACACAATGAGTTTATATTTTTGTACATTACGAGGCAATCACCAGGACAAGTCTAGATACCATCTGTCACCATACAAACTTATTGTGCTATTATTGGCTATATTCCCCATGCTGTACATTACATCCTCACAACTTATTTATTCTATAATTGGAGGTTTGTACCACTTAATCCCCTTCACCTATTCACCCAGCCTCTCACCCCTGCCCCTTTGGCAACCACTAGTTAGTGCTCTGTTATCTGTGAGTGTTTCTGTTTTGATTTTCTCTGAGTTTTTCTGTTTTTTTGGTTTTGGTTTTGGTTTTTTTAGTATTGAAGTTTTTTTTGGTTTGTTTTTTGCTTTTTTTTTTTTTTTAATTGATGTATAGGCAGTTTACAATGTTGTGTCAATTTCTGGTGTACAGCATAATAGTTCAGTCATGCATACACATATATATATTCATTTCCATATCCTTTTTCATTATAGGTTACCACAAAATATTGAATATAGTTCCCTGTGTTATACAGTATAAACTTGTTGTTTATCTATTTTATATGTGGTAGTTATTATCTGCAAATCTCGAGCTCCAAATTTATCTGTTCCCACTCTCATATCCCTTTGTTAACCATAAGTTTGTTTTCTAAGTCTGTGAGTCTGTTTCTGTTTTGTAAATAAGTTCATTTGTCCTTTTTTAGATTCCACATGTAAGTGATATTATATGGTATTTTCCTTTCTCTCTCAGGCTTACTTCACTTAGAATGACAATCTCCAGGTCCATCCATGTTGCTGCAAATGCCATTATTTTATCATTTTTTGTGACTGAGTAGTATTCCATTGTATAAATATACCACAGCTTCTTTATCCAGTCATCTGATGGACATTTAGATTGTTTCCATGTCTTGGCTATTGTAAATAGTGCTGCTATGAACATTGGGGTGCATGTATGTTTTTGGATTAACATTCCCTCTGGATATATACCCAGGAGTGGGATTGCTGGATCATATGGTAGGTCTATTTTTAGTTTTTTGAGTAGTCTCCATACTGTTTTCCACAATGGCTGCACCAAACTACATTCCCACCCAGTGTAGGAGGGTTTCCTTTTCTCCACATCTTCTCAAGCATTTATCGCTCATGGACTTTTCAATGGTGGCCATTCTGACTGGTATGAGGTGACACCTCCTTGGAGTTTTGATTTGCATTTCTCTGATAATGAGTCATATTGAGCCTTTTTTCATGTGCCTATTGGCCATTTGCTGTAATTATATATCCTAACATACAGTAATCAATGGATATATTCCTCATTCTTTTTACATCTGCAAAATTCTCCATTTTTTTAATATATTATGATTTAACTGGTACATATTAATGTTTTGGGGTTGTTTTCAGTTTTTCATAATTAGTAAAATAATACTATTAATAGCTGTGCAATGGGTTATCTTGATTATTCTTTTCATACTTTTGATAGTATATTTTCGGAATATATTCTTACAGGTGATCCTTCTGCATGAAAGGGAAAATGCAGTGGAAGTTTGCTCGAGATTACCAAATTCTCCTTCATGGGGCTGTGCCATTTAATGTCCCCACTATTAATGTATGAAGTACCTGTATTCCAACAGAGTATTTTGTCCTGAAAATACAGCCCGAGTAACAGAGAATATTGAATCTTTGCCTATACCTGAAAGATGAAAACTTTTGCCTTAGCTCTTTGACTAAATGATTAGACCCTAATGTTAATAACTGGGCAATTTGGGAAAAATCGAGCACCCGCTATATTACTGCTGACATACATCAAAAACTTAACACTTCAAAAAAAAAAAAACTTAACACTTCATAATAGCCTTAAAATAGCACATTTGTGGGCTGAACTATGTCTTTTCAAAATTCACATACTGAAGTCCCAATACCTCGTACCTCAGAATGTAACCATATTTGGAGATAGAGCCTTTGAAGAGATGAATGAGTTGAAATCAGTTCCTATGGGTGAGCTCTAATCCATGCAACTCTATTTGGAAATAAGGCTTTCAAAGAGGTATTTAAATTAAAATGAGGCCCATAGGGTGGGGCCCTAGTCCAGTGGGACTGGTGTTCTTACAAAGAGACAACGAAATACCAGGGTACACACGCACATTAAAAGTCATATGAGGACACGGTTAGAAGGTGGCCATCTGCAGGCCAAGGAGAGAGTTCAGAAGAAACCAAATCTCTCAGCACCCTGATCTTGGACGTTTGGCCTCTGGAACTGGGGGAATATAAATTTCTATTGTGTAAGCTATGTGGCTGTGCTGTTTTGTTATGACAACACTAGCCAACTGACACCGTATTTACCGGCTAGTGATTTCTTGAGTCTATTCTTCCAATTGGTAACAACTGTCAATCAAAAGAGGTCTCACAGACATTTTGTAATTCAGAAAATGGAATAAAAATGGTGACATTTTAACAATGGGGAAGGGCCTATGATACTATGTAACTAACTATTTATTAATTCAAAGTATCAATCAACTACTGCCGACCCAAATAAGCATATCTCCAGTTTACTCTCTTTTAATCCAGAAATTCTCAAAATGTAGGCTCACCCAGCACCTCCTGGGAGCTTGTTAGAAACACACATCTTGGACCTTACTCCAGAACAACTAAACCATAAACCTTGGGGGTACAGCCCAGCTGTTTGTGTATTAATAAACTCCCCAGGTGAGTCCCGGACACATTTAGGTGTGAGAACCACTGTCATGATTCACCTCCACCAACCACCAGTGTGACCTCTAGACCTAAAATTCAGGTTTTCTAGTGAAACTCCCCTCCCATATTCAGCTAGTTTCAATAGGTTGAATCCCTTCTTACGAAATAGAAAAAATGACGTATACCACAAGCATTGCTCTGATAATTTCTTAAAAAGTAGCAGCAAAACTATAGTCAATATGATCTTTTACTAGAAGAAGTGTGCAAATGCTTGTGGGTTAGGGTTTAGAGTTCATAGCCTACGTTTGAATCTCAGGTTTATCACTTATTCATTCTATATTCATGGACAAATTATTTACCTTCCTCACTCATGTCATGGGAGTAATGATGCCTACCTTATGGGATATCTGAGGATCAAATTAGTTGTGCATGTAAAATGTTTAGAACAGAGCTTGGTGTATAAGAAGTGGTCAATAGATATTAGTTGTTGTTGTTGTTATTATTATTATTATTATTATTATTATCATCATCATTATTATTATTATTATTATTATTATCATCATTATTCCACCTCTTCCACATTACCTCTCACACTCCACCTCACATTTTGCTCCAGTAACACTGAACTGCTCATCATATCCTGAATATACTGTTTATTCTATTATTTTACTTATTCTAAGCCTTTACGTACATTGTTTCCACTGCCTCAAACCCTCATCTCATGGCCTTTGTTGCCTAAATAACGCTTACTTATTTTTTCAACAGAACTCATTGATCATTTCTTCCAAGAAGTGGAAGCGATCCAGATGCTCATAAGCCACTTTGCTCGTCCTGGGCTGAAAGCTAGCTGGCATTTCCCAGTTCCCCTTGTCGTTTCCATGTGGCTTTGCAATTGATTTCTAGCCAATGGAATTCAAGTGGAAGTGA
This sequence comes from Camelus ferus, assembly GCF_009834535.1. Classification (NCBI taxonomy): domain Eukaryota; kingdom Metazoa; phylum Chordata; class Mammalia; order Artiodactyla; family Camelidae; genus Camelus; species Camelus ferus. Next base: position 115,455,811 of record NC_045696.1, on the reverse strand, counting down.
CAGGAGACTCGCCCATGTCTGGCCTCGGAGAACCTCTCCAGGATAATCCTCTATCCTCTCTGTCTGCTACGCTGAAGATTAAGCAAATGCTTCCAGGAAAGGACAGAATCATCAGATGAAAGGATCCTGGGTACTAAGTGAGCATCGGAATCCCATCATCCTAACCATTAGGAACACATCTGTTGTAATCATTAATAAAAAGTGCTAAGCTGGTGACATTTAGAGATTCACATCACAGCAATGAGCATGACCCCAACAAACACACTTTACAATCATACTGAAAGCATATTATTCACATTATGTTTTCATGTATCTGGATGACTTACTAGACGGCTGCAACAATTCTGAGTTTGGAGACCGTGCAGTGTCTTACTCGTATTTGTGTCCCCAAGTAAACGCAGTTATTCAATAAAGGCTTGAATTCAATGAATAATGACTTGAAGTATTGGGAGGCACATGGAAATGACCTATTTTAGGTGATTAAAACATGTTATTGAATGGGCACAGCAATGCTTGCGGTATATGTAATTTTCTCTATTTTGTAAGCAAGGGAAGGAACACAAGAAGACAAGCAATTTGGGCAAAGTCAACAGCCACCATATTGCGAAAGCATACCCACATTTGCCCAACTTTAAAGCCTGTGTAACTTTCTTGAAACGAGTGTCACAGAGTCTAAGGAAATCTATAATTCATATTCATAACCTTTTTGGAAATACTTGGGCCATATTTTGGCTCCATGGTTCTCTGATGGAGAAGAAAACTTCCAAAAATCCCAGAAATAAGTTTTCTTTCTAGGGAAGCTTATTAGAAATTATCATTTTGCAAAATATTTTTGTTCTATCATGGTCATCTATTTTGTTTTTTAAAAAGTCTTCAGACGTACCATTCGAGTAAGTATGCTGGGTTTTTTGTTTTTTTTTTTAATGGGAGAAAGGAGGTGATTTTTTTTCTTCGAACAATGAGGTGGTTTACAATTTAATCAAAAATAAAATACCAGCAACTTGTTATCTTCCAACAAGAACTCTGCAGTCCTTTGCTTGCACACTCCTTATTAGTCTCCTTGGCAACGGGTAATCACTTGTTTCCCATAAAGAGATGAAATGCCAACAAATATGTAATAGTGGCTCGATACATCAGCAAAGTGTTATAATGACAGCATAATAAATCTGAACATGAAAAGTTAATAGCCACATTAGTGACAGCCTAACTATAGTGTGAGAAGTACACGGAGCCTGCATTTTCTGCTTCCGTTTCATTCTCTTTGTGATACTCAGTTAGCTCTCCCTAGAACGCCCTCCTCCCACCCTCCCTCCTTCTGCATCGCCTGAAACCTGTGAAGGGAAAGAAACTCTTCAAAAATGAAAATGGACCTATTAATAATCTCTTCTTTTCTCCCCCCCACACACAAAAAAAGGATGTTAAATTGGCTGGATCCAGGTCAATATTTCTATTAAAAAAATATGAGTTTGGGGTCATCCTTAAAGCGTTCAAATGTGTACTTTGAGCCCCGTATGTTTACGTAAATATGTTACATTTTGGGGTCTTCACCTTGATTAGGTCCCATCAGGGTCATTTATCTCTGTTGGGATATGATCTTTGTCCTCTGATTAAGTGCCACAGCTCCGTCATAAAGGCCAACGCGGAACTCGCCGTGTTTCCTTCACTGCGGAGGCCGGGGAGTCTGGGGCGGGCTTAGAGTCATTGCCCCTGGAGATGAAACTAGGTACGTTGAGTCTACTTGACCCAAGTGGGGCCGTCGCCTTTTCTCCTTGTTGCTGGGAGTACACGGGCTTTTGCAGTGGTCAGTGAAAGCCACTGCTTCAATTCATCCTCAGAATTAACAGTGCTTAGCAGTGGCCCCAGATTTAGGCCAAAATGAGAAGCTGGCCACACAGGCCTCCTATATCTCCTCTCTTCTTTGTTTTTAACCCCAATTCTTTCATTTCCAATGTTTCCTTCTAGTCTTTTCCATCTTCCTTTAACCTTGGGTACCTTATTCTGTCTTTTCCTTGGAGAGAGTACAGAGCCATCTGAAAAATGTGTCTCCTCTATGATGTTAAGTGGTCCAATATAAAAAGATGAGACTAGAGAATAAAACAGACTTAAGAAGTATAAAACTAATAATATAAATATTACGATAATATTGGAAATTGTTGCTATCACCTGACAAGTACTTAGCATGTATCAAGCAGTGTGCCCAATTCTATGCACATTATTTCCATTAAATCCTTATAATATGGATGTTACTATCTTGATTTTACAGGCAACTGAGGTTTTCATTGATGTTAAACACCATGTCCAGGGTCTCATAACTAAAAAGTGGCAGAGTCAAGATTTTTGACCCACATCAGCCTGTTTTCAAAGCCACTGCAGAGTTGAAAGGGTCATTTAAGGCTTATTAATATTTTTTTTTACAAACTGGAGTCATCCTTCATCCAGAATTCTTTGAGGGTGATTAACCAAACTCTGAATAGCTGCAGGTCCCTGCCTTCCAAGACATCTACTTCATCATTAATAATAAGGAAAAGAAGAGCTGCTATTCCTGTAATGTCTGCAACGTCCCAGGAACAGCCCTAAGCCCAGGGCATGATCAGTGCTTTTAACCGTGGACTCTGGAGTCACTGCCTGAGTCTGAGTCCTAATTTTACCCTTGTGAGACCTCGGGACACTGCACCTGACTTAACACTTTAGTTTCCTCATTTCTAAGATGGACAATAATAAGATTCCTTATCAGGTAGGGTTATTATGAGAACAGAATGAGGTCATTCACATATAACTCTTGGGATAGTGTTACTGAGTCCAAACTCGTTCTGCTCGCTGCATGACAGGTCCACAAATCGGGAGACGAGGTGTCGGGGCAAGGAATAATGACTTTATTCGGAAAGCCGGCAGACTAATCTTCTGGAGAACCATCTTCCCCGAGTCAGAATTCAGGCTCCTTTTATACTAAAAATGGGAGGGGGTGTGGTTGGTTAGTGCAAACTTCTTGGTGTAGGAATTCTTTGTTCTTTGAATCCTTTGTTCTTGCAGCTGTCCATGCAGATCAGGTCATGGTGTCCCTGTAAACCTCCAACAAAATAAATGTTGCAACTTTTTATTTTCATATGAATGTTAAAGTGTTAATATCCTTAAAGGTCAGAGCCTTGAGAGTGGGCTCTCCTGCATATTTCAGGCCCTAGGCAACATTCTGTTACAAAAGGTGCAGAGCCAGCATGACTGAGCCCAGGAGAAAGAGCACAGGTTGTAGCTAAAGGAACAGAGCTAATATGGAGTCAGAATTGTTCTTCCCTATGACACTGCGACGGCACATACAAGGCATGGGCATTTGCTAAACATTAACGAGGTTGTAAGTTGCTTTCACTGCTCTTGAATGCAGGACAACGCGCTAAGCAAGTTACATACATTATTTCACTGATCCTTCCAGTAATTCTGTGAGTTATGCACTATGGTTAGCCTTATTTTGCCAATAAGGATGAGGCACAGAGGGGTTATGTAGTTTTCCTGAGGATACAGAGTGAGTTGTGTCCGAGCCCGGATTCTAACCCGGGCATTACATATCCAAAGCATGCCTTCTCGGCAGCCGGCGCACTGACTTTTTATTGTTAGGTAACGTTATCAGTTAGATGACATATTTTGTGGTGAAGGCAATTTGTGTCCGTGACACTGACTCCTTGATCTTAGTGTTTGTGATTCATAGTTTACACACCTCACTGAACCATGAGCACGTTCTCTTTCTTTACATCAGATGCTCCCCATCACTCTTACCCGCCCCACCCCAACAGCCCTGCTTCTCTAACTTTACTCCACAAAGCATTTGTCTGGGAAACTCTGGGGAAAATTCACAAGACAAGCAAGAAAACAGAGATTTCATAAGGTATTTTGACCAAAAGCCTGTCTTAAATTGAACACAGGCAGACTGACATAGGAATAAGTCTTTTCTTATGATGGAAAATTGTAATAAATACACAATCCCATTGAATCCGGGAATTTGTCAACCAGTCCTCTGAGATGAGTCAGTACCTTATCCTTCTTTGCCACAAGGAGAGGGGCATGACGTCCAGGTTTCACTCTACCCGGAGGGGACGGAGGAGTCTGGCTTGGCAACCTGGGTTACCATACACCCACCATGCAGTGCCCTCCAGGGATCCGCAACGTTAGCAAAGTTATTTGCCTGTTGCAAATGTGTATCATAGCAACATGCACATTTTTAATAAATAAATGGCTCTCCAAATAACTTTATTCACTGAGGAGAGATTTCAGATTCTTGCCTCTCCATCTGAACAGCCCTCGATGTTCTGTTCTTCCTGTGTTGAATCTGAAAACCACCCTTTCTTCCCTCTCCGTAAATTATTATCACAAGTAGAAAATGCTTTGGTTTTCAAGGGCTGGTTAATGTTTTTTTCAGAATTCTCTGGAGTTATTGGAGAAACAGTGTCCAGGATGAGAGTTTGATTTAAAAGGATGGATCTCTGTTGGACGTCATTTCTGAATCTGCCGCTAGGAAGCTGACTTGGCTGAGGAATTGCCCTGATTCCATTTCCAATCAATTCATACCTGGAAGGCAGAAGTAAGAGTCTTGCAGTTTACAAGGAATAGGGGATGATGGAGTAAAAGAAAGAATACAAGATAGATCATTAAATAATTGTTACACACATAATTACTTGAGGAATTAGGCAGTTGAACCGATGAAATCAAGCCAAGTTCCAAGTAACCTCTGTTGAAATGCCAAACAGCTGCGAATTCACTCACCCCACAGCCTACCCCACCTCTCTCCTCCGTGGTCGTCAGTGAGTGGATTTAACATCAGCTGAAGGCTCCTCTTACTGAATGTCTCGCTGTCTGAAAAATACTTGCCCAGCCTCTGTAGACCAGAACTTCATTGTTTAGAAAGACCACAGCGTCCCTTCCTGTGTGACTCTAGACAAATTTCAGACCCTCCTCCAACTTTCTGAAATGCTCTCTCATCCAGAAACCTGCCCTCACCTCCTGTCTCTCCTCGTCCACCTAGAAGTTAGGCACCTCTTTTTTGGTTCTCATAGCATGCTGCACACTTCCCTAGCATAATCTGCATTTATTCATCTGCATGCCCATTTACTGCCTAAAGCATGAAATTCTCAAGGCAGATGCTAGATTTTACGCATTTTTTTAAACCCCAATTGCTTAGTAAATTGTTTTTTAAAGAAATGTTTGTTGGATGGCCGGCTGGGTGGATGGCTGAACTTAATGATAAGACCTAATAGAAATCTAGGCATCACTACCTTTAAAGCTCACTAATTAAAAATTCATTAATTCAGGAGATGATTAAATAAAAGAGCAACTGGTTTTAAAGAAAAAAGACTTGGGTGTAAATATCTATGGTAGTCCTTACTTGCTATTTGGTCTTGTTCTGATTGCTTAACTTCTGAGACCATGAACTGTCTCTTTTATAAATTGGGCCTCATAATACTGAGCGCAAAGGATTTTTACAAAAAATAAACAAGATAATGTATAGAAAGGGTCTAGTCAATTATAAGTGCCTCCAAAACGGTAACTATTGCTATTTCTAAACCCAAGAACCTCCCTACAAGTTAAAACGTATTTTTTTTTCTAAATAAAAATAATTGAAGTCATCCAAGCACACAGAAATACAGGCACAGACATTTTTCTCCTTAACACTAATGTTCAAACCAATAGAAATATGAATGTGCACACACACAAAATCAGGAGTTTAAAAATGTCTGTTCTCTGAAAATACCAGTTTTGGCTAAAGAACTCTTGCTTGTCTGTACAAGGCATACTGAGAAATAAGAATAAGAAGAAGAATGTAATATTTCTATAATGCTTATTATGTGCCAGGTGCGGTTTTGAGCACTTTACCTGTGTTAAGTTAAACAGGTAATGATGTGAATGAAATATTAGTATCCCCATGTCACAGGTAGGGAAACTTAGCACAGAATAATTTGATAACTGGCTCAAGCTCATGCAGAGAGTAAATAGCATAATTGTTGGGCGAGTTTATTAAGGCAGCAATGACGTGAAGTTACCTCACTATGAAACAGATGGTTGGCAGCAACTAGTCGATGTTTCCAGACCCAAATATAACTGACTTTATCAAGCTGAACATCGTGGAAAGGGAGGATGACTTAGGGAAACGCACTTTCTAGTCCAAAATATGTGTGTGGTTGGATCGGAAGGCTTCAGATTGTCACCCCAGAACCGTGTCCTCTGATTATCTGCTGGCACCTCGAGTTACAAGACTCTCGGGCATGGTGGGTGGCAGGCAGGGATATGCAGTGTAGGGGTCCAGGGCGCCCTTTAGATTTGGAGCTGGAAATACTTTGTGTGTGCTTTGTCCTTGAAGTGGAATTCAGTGTCAGCTGGGACATGTGAACTCTTTAGAAATTGCCTCAGCAATATAATCATAGACGTTGGCGTCTAACCCCTCCTATTTGGATTGTGGTTGATCTGCATAGTGCTTATATCTATGAAACACAATTTACCTGTCCTTTATTATGGAGAATTATGGAGTCATCACAGAAAAGGAGAAGTACATACACATATTCCAAGGTGTTTATTTTCTCTATGGAGGAGGCGTGGGATCCACGAATGCCAAATTCCAAACGAATGCATCTTTCACTGGAATAATGTGCTATCCGTTACAGAAGATTGCCGCCAAAGTGGAAAAACCCCTTTGTGCAGAAAAAGCCCTGTCACAGTGGTGATGGGACTCCAGGGTTGTGTATTCTGCCAAAGGTACGAAGGAAGACGACTAAAAGATGCTGGAACAAGTGGCTCTTTTAGACACTGGGTTAGTGTACACGAGAATCATCAAGAGAGTTGGAGCCAGCAAGGGCACTGCCTTCTGACTCTTTCTGTGAGGTGCATTATGAGCTTTCCTGGGGATTCTGATGGGAGTGGTCTATGTACCATATTTGGACAAACACCTCTCAAGGGACTCTTTAGTTGTTGAACAGTTGATACTATTTGTTTTAAATGCTTCAAAACTGTAAAGAATGAATTATCTCTTGGCCTTTATGTCATTAGCCCAGATCCTAAGATAAGCTGGTATTCTTGTGCCAGAAAGTGGAAGGCAAATTTGGCCTTGTAAATTTTTCTACCATATTTAAGATGTCTGTTTCGTGTCATACGTTTCACCTGCATTGGCTGGAGCCCTTGTTCCTGGGGGCAGGGAAATCCCTCATCCAGCAGCCGGGATTTCCTGGTTTCTGACAGCTGTCAAAGAACTCACTAGTCCATCATGGCGTCTCCGTAGTGCTGAGTAATCGATGACGCTTCTAACATCAATCTCATCACTGCATTAAAGCAAATACACTGAAGACCAAATGAAAGGAATCTGTGATCTGAATACAACAGGTATTGCCAAGAGCAGAGGAGGGGTTGATGGCTGGGCATACTTTGCACTTTGGTCTGAACATCTCAAGTCCTGCCGAAGGAAAGGTGGCGGACAGTGAAATGCTCTGAATCTGAAATAAGCTCAGAATCGTCATCTCATCATCACTGTGATCATTGTCAACGTTATTATTCCTCAACAGTGAAAAACTGTGCCCTTCACCTGTACTACAAACAACTTCCAATCATCTATTCTTTAGCTAGATTCTTGGACATTTTGCTATTCTCCCTGTGAAAGACCCTGATTAAAATTCTTGCATTATGTGTTGGAAAAAAAAATTGGCATTGAATTCTTGATCTAAGTAATGACTCCAAAGCTTACTTACCAGTTATCTTGGGGCAACTGCTCTATCTCTCTGGTTCCATTTATTTTATATTAGTCATACGTGGATTTACTATTTTACCCCCTGATCATTGATAAGATGAAAAAAAGAATTAAAGCATAGGATTTGGCATAGTGACTCATGCTGAATACATTTTTATTACCTTCCCCTCACTTATCTGCTACACTTTAGGGCACATTAAAACTGCACACTATTAAGGAATGCATGGATGGATGGATGGAGAATGGAAGAATGAATAGGAGATGGAAGAATGGAAAAATAAGAACACGGAATAACTTTCTTTATAAGGTAAAATAACAACTATCTTCTTGAAGGAAACTTTGTTTCTTTCCCAAGTAGATTCCCTCAAAAGCAACATGTTTTATTAAACAGAAAGTACCATGCAGAAAATTTTACTCTTGGAAGGCTCATTGTATGTCATCTATTTCAACTGGCTCATTTTGTAAATTGGGAAAAGGAGAGTCAAAAACAAAACAAAACAAAACTATCCAAACAATTTATCAACCAAACTAGGACATTTTTGAGCTTCAAATGGAGCTCTATTGATGGTTACATCAGCGCAACAGGTGTTCGTTGGAAGTGTTCCAGGCAAACTAGGATTGCTCATCAGTTTACCCAAAGATGGCCCATGACTTGCCAATGGTCCTAAGAACTGATGGTAGCCATCTTTTTTTTTCTCAGTTCAGCATTTTTCCTGACCACATCTGTCTCTCTTAATACCTTACCTTTGGATTATATTAAAGATCAAATACTATTTGAAAGAGCTATTGAAAATATTCAGAGCTTCCCATGAAAACAGTCTGCAGCTGGTCCTCAGCTTTCTTCCCTGGCCCTGTCCTGCTTCCCTCATTCCTCTTCTCCAGGGAGCACATCCTCTGTTAAAAACAACTTTCATGACAGTCCCACTTCAGACTCCACATCTGGGGGCCCCAACCTAAAACAACAGGATTGAATGTGGGCTGCAAGGGGTAGAATGTTTGAGAAATAGAAAAGTTGGGGCAAAGATGTGGAGTCTGAAATGGTTGTCTGCCACCTCAAACTTCAGCAATCAAGGTGGAGCCTTTGGTGGTGCTGGTTGGGCTCAAGAATTAGGGAAGTCCTAAGTTTGTAAATAACGCATTCAAGGTCAGGGTACAGTATGGATGTGTAAGTTCCCTGGGAAAGATGAGGTAAGCCTTCAGTGGGTTGATCTCTCTCCCCAAAACAGATGTGTTGCATCCTACCTCGAGAACCTGAGAATGTGGTCCTACTTGGAAACAGGATCTTTGCAGATGTCATTAGTGAAGATGAGGGTGGGTCCTAAATCCAGTGTGACTGGTGTCCTTATTAGAAAAGGAGAAGAGACACAGTCCTGTGGAGGAAGGCGGTGTGAAGACACAGGGGGAGATCCCCAGTGTGAAAACAAAGGCAGAGGTGGGAATGGACAAGCCAAGGACCGCAGGCAACCCCAGAAAGCTAGAAGGCATGGAACAGATTCTCCCTTTAAGCCCCTAAGGAGGGACCAATCCTGCTGACACATTGACTTTGGACTTCTAGCCTCCAGAATTGGGAGAGGATGAATTTCTGTTGTTCTAAGCCATCAGAGTTTATGATAGTTTATTTCAGCAGCCCTAGGAAACTGACATAGCTAGTATGCGATGGCAACAATTCGGCATAACCTGTGCTTTTCTTAATGAATCTGGAAAAAAATCACATCTGCAGCAGGTGTTGTCAGCAGTTGTGCCCCTGCCTCTCCCACTTCTCACCTAGACAGAATCGAGAGAGTAGAAAACAGTGGGTGGAAGAGGGTTTGCTTCCTCCTACCCTGTAAAGCATTTTGCTTCCATTGAGAACCACATCTTTAGCTAAATGCATCACAAACTTGCAGAGGGGATGTTCGTGTGGTCTTTCTCATCATAACCCAACCCACCTGAAATGCTCTGACACGCTTGAAAATAATTCCGATTAATGAATAAAACACGATAAACTAATAATTAGCACTGGAAGGTGAAGTCTTTAACAGGAAGGTAATTCAGTACTGATCTGATTGTTTTCCCCGGCATCAGACCTTAGCTGACATTTGATTTTAGCTCCAGCATAACAATTCCCAGGCTATGTTTAGGAAGACTATGAACAATTTCCTAGGACTTGGCCAGAAGTTATTCACAATGCCTGGATTACACACTTTGAAAAATGTGAAGTTGTATGTTAGTCAAGATTCCAAATCCAGCTTTGGCTTGGCCTCCTGACTTGGAATACTCAACAGAAACTTATGATCAGCCATGGTGCTCTGTTTCTAAGCAAAACAGCATGAAAGAGATCTTTGCTGTTAGATAATTAGCAATTTAAAAATCACGGATGTTGATCAATGTCGATGAGTCAGTTCATTGGCCAGGCAGACAATAATGATAGAAACTTTGCACGGTACGGTTAATTCTATATTTTGAATGCTGTTCTTAAATACAGGAAGGAATTATTTCACAAGTCAATAATAAAAATATTTTTGTACAGCTTTTATTCAAACTAGTAATCTGGCAGCTTCCAGGTATTCGGAGGAAAGTTGTATGTGACTCCAAAAAAAAAAAAAAAAGAACCAAAATGGAGCAAAGTTCTGTTCAGAAACATTATTATTTCTGAATTTTTCTTCATGTTCAAGAAAAGAACATATTATTTCTTCTATTCTTGAAGAAAGAATAGAAAAGATACGAGCTTGTTTTCATATGAAATATGTTTGATGTTTCTTCCTGAAATCCAATTTCTGTTATTAACTGAAGCCGAACCCTCCGGAAGGAAAATGCAGAGAGAATGACAGAATCTCCTCTCCAATATAGTCACCCACTGCCTGAATCAAATCTTTCCTGGGCATCAACTCCAAGAAATCCCACACACATTCTCATTATTAATTTGCCACTGGTCATATTCTGGTGAAGGGAACCTTTACTGACAATGATGTTTGCAAAATATTGCTCCCTTATGAAACTGCTTATCCAAAATGAAAAGCCAAAGCGTTACAAGATGAACCTGGCAACAAGGAACTGGGGGAGAGGATACAGGGATGGAGAGGACCCTAAAGATTAGCTGCCAAAAGAGTTCATGGTAGGTGAGAGCCAATAACCCAATGATTGCTGGGGACTGGCAGGAAGCAGTTCCTGGGGCCTCTAGAGTGTAGATCACAATAAATTGCACTTCCCTGCTTTGTCCACAGGGGGAAGTCAGCTCAATGTAGCCAACAGTCACCCTGTATGCAGTACCAGGGCTCTTAGATTTTTCTGATTTTTCATGAGAAATCAGAATTTTGAACTTAAAAAAAAATCCTCTTTCTCTTTGAAAAGACACATTTGGGAGCTAATTAAAATTTGTTAAAAAGCTTTGTTCAGGCAAACAGAACAAAACAAACCCAAAACCCCCCACCAAAGCCCAAAACATCCTTTTTCAGTCCTGTAGAAACATGGACTATTATCCTGCAAACTCTTGTCTGCACTGGGATTTTATTTCAGCAAGGGATAACCACTGGGTTTCAAAGTTACAAATAAAATAATGATTCTGTCTTACACGGAATTGAAATGTACCAAGCAGTTAGTTTAAAGATGAGAACTCTTGTCTTTCTAACAAGGGAGGACAGAGGGGCGACGGAGGAGCGTCATTTAGAGACGAACAAACACACAGTATTTTACATTTTTTTTCCCCTGTCAAACAACACATTTCTTTTGAGAAACAGTCATGAGACACATGTTCTGTGAGTCACTAAATGTCTTGGTTGGCACTCGGAACAATTGTGTTATGCAGTTTTTCTGCACTTCTTGGAATGGCAAAAGGTTCCAAACAAGCAGAGAAGAATATGCAGATTACAAGCTTAATTTGTTCTAATGATCCTCTTCCCAAGAGCCTTAAAACTTAAGAAAAATATTTCCCAAACTGGATACATTGCCTGTGGGCTATTTACGGATGAGAGGAAACTGAGCAACCGTCTTCATCTCATGAACTAAGTGAATAATAAAGATGTAAATGAACCAATTTCCTGGAACCACCAGTAATTTTGAAATCGTCAGAGAGACAGGAAAGAATGGCTCTGCATGTTTCCAGGACTGCTGAAGGAACTAGGGAGCTTGCATCCCATAAAAATACCGCTAGTGTCTTTCTTTTATTGAAACTGAAAACTTCTTAAAGAATTCCTGATTTTTTTAAAAAAAAGAGAGAGAGATTAGCTTGTTCACAGCTGCAAGTTTAACTTAGTATAGGTATATGTTTGACATCTTACATTTCCGAGTCAATAAAATTGATAGCAGCTTCATTCCATATCTTGGAAATTTTTTGCAGATGAGGGGATTTGATTACGGGACTTAGAAGAACAGTGTGGTACCAGTTATGTGGATTGTCCTGATTATTATTATGATTTTGAATTTAGGGCTTTAGTGGCACACAAGGGGCCACTCTTTGGGTCTGCAATGAAAATAAGTAATAACAACAACACAAATAATCATAATTCAGTGCTCAAAATGTAAAACACCTGCAAAGAAATGCTAACTCGACTGTCCGAGTCCACCTGGGGACTTTGATGAAAGGTTGTTCAGCGTGATCTGGCAAGGTGAAAAGAGCCAGGTCATTTACTGAACACATAGGCTGAGAAGGCGGCACAAATTTGCAACCTGAGCATGTTTGGCTTCTGCAGCCCAAGCCACGTCCCCACATGAGCGGATAAAGATGAAGCTGTGGATTCTACCCCAACGAAGCATCACTGTAGCTGACTGATGAATCGGGGACTCCTCTCAGCGTGACTCGTAAGTCAGTTTTTTAAATCCTTGAATTCATTCTATTTTTTTCCTTTTTTTTGGATAAAATCAAGATAGCCATGTCTTCTGTACCTCTTCAATATTTGTGGTAATGCTCTTTGGACTATGAGGTTTTACTGTTGCCAGGTACAACCTTATGAAACGTTTTGCCAAGCGGCTGATACTGGACAAAGCCCTACTTGTGTTGTCTAAGTTATGAGAACATAAGGGAAGAAAAAAATCACATCAATCATTTTACCTTAAGCTGTCTTCTTTTTCCTGTAGGGTTACAAAATGTGGACAAATCATAGTGTATTTTCTTAAAATTTGAAAATACTACTCAGTCTTTAAAAATGTTAATGACAAAGCTTCCAATCCAAAGCCTGGTTGTCAAAAACAAATATAGCCTTCAATATGTGGTCACTAAATGCATGTGGATAAGGCTGTCTTTAGATCTTGAGACTAAGGCTTAAATTGGCTCACGTCAGTAAACAGCCTCAGTAAATACGACTCAATTCATTTGCTAGAGTCTGTTTGTAGTTCTATTGTTAAGAATAATCATTTAGGGTGGGAAGGGATAGACGGGATTTTAAAATTGTAGAATAGATAAACAAGATTATACTGTACGGCACAGGGAAATATACACAAGATCTCATGGTAGCTCACAGAGAAAAAAATGTGACAATGAATATATATATGTTCAAGTATAAGTGAAAAATTGTGCTCTACACTGGAATTTGACACAACATTGTAAAATGATTATAAATCAATAAAAAATGTTAAAAAAAATCATTTAAAAAATAGCCAAACCTCCCGTTTTGTGGAAGTTGAATATTATATCATACATTGGCTAATACTAAATTTTCTGTTGAGTGACCACTCTAAGGAAACAACTGAAAATTAATTGTAAAATTCCAGTAAATTAAACGTCACTATCAGAAATGCTAAATTACCATTAAGCAAGGAAATCTTAGTTGAACTGACATAAGATTTAAATTGATAAAAAAGAAATGGAAAAAATGTGATTAGTAAATTTCCCAAGAAAGACAATGTTCTCTGCGTGTAACTCCATTTGTGTTTAAGGCAATGTCTCTTAAAACAATCCATCAAGTTTTTTTCAGGACAAAATTCAATGTCTACTATAGGTACATATAAAGGCGCTCTGGCAGCAGATCAGTTCCATTTTAAATAGTATGTAGGAACATGAACACTAAGTATAAAAAGCCTCTTAGAACAATTTTATTGAAATGTATAGAAATTAGCCTTAGATTTTGGAACCAATTTTGAGAGGCAAATGACTTGCCTTTACTAAATTCAGCCTTTTTAAAAAAAAATTTCACCTTTATTTCATTATTATTTTTTATTTTTTTTCAGAAGGGAATCCTCCAAATATTGAGTTGGCCCAGTTTCCTCACAGATAATTTGTGCTGAACCTAGAAACCATGATCATTGTTTTGTGATGTTCAGTTCTGACCAATCCCTTGGTCACAAGGCTTTCCCCCAATATCCAGCACCTCCACACATTTTTCCCCATAATCCCTTTACAAAGAAGATGACATCCCATGAAATCCTTCATGATGATTTCATGAAAGCTAAACTTAGTAGAATTTTGAGGACTTTATTTCTTTTCTCTCTCTAATCATATTAGCACAGTCAACACACACAAAACATCTAACGGAGGGTCTTTACCCAGTATTCGCCCCTTCTGGCCCCAGTGTCCTACACTGAAATTATACGATACTGTATTTTAAACTGAGTTGACAAATATCCAATAATTCTCACATTTTTATTTGTGGTTAATAAAATTCCACACACTCTCACCGTGGCTTAAACACTCCGTAACGGTTTCTCAAAGGATTCATGGCTCATTAGATTTGGACAATCAAATAGAGTGGCTTAAAACAAAGTGTTTCTTGGGGAAAAAAAAAAATGTAATCTGGGCCCCCAGTAGAGGAATCTCCTTTTTGCTAATTTTCTTTAGCTTTTTTTTTTTTTTTTTTTTTTTTTTTTAACCACATCCTACACACGACCTGGATTTGAAGAAGATTTGACAGGGGTTTGGCTGCTGTAGTCAAAGTCAGTAGCTTGTATGAAATGATACAGTTGCATTACCCAAATCAAACTACTAGCAGAAGAACTTTACTGGAGAGCATAGTACCTTGGTATTAGATCTGGCAACCCCTCCAGTGTCCTACGATGATTAGGGTTCCCACGTGTGTAACCAGAGTTCCTTCTCTTAAAGTAAAACCAACCTAACCATTAAGAGAAACAAAGATTTTGAAAAATGATAACAGGGAAAAATGACTTTGAATCTCCTATTGTGAAAAATGCCTATTACCTCCATCCTCATTCATACTCATATAGACATAGACGTAGTGATCTTCGACCTGGTCACAAGTGCTTATGTTTATACAAGTGCTTATGTTTATACTTTTTTTGTTCCCAAATCATTGTAGCTCTACTCTTTGGAAATTGCTTTTAGAGCTGACTTGTGAATCATGAAGAGAGTATGACCCAAGTTTCTACTGACCCCGTTCTCACCTCGGTCATATATATTCATCGTCAGATCTGACTCCACGTTTTGGCAGTTTCTGGAGTCAACCATCTAGGAAGGTGGCTTTCCAGCCCTAAGAAGAGGGAGGAGAAGATGCTCAGATTGAAGGCAATTCTTGGTCCTTTCACACCTGAGCACTGATGTGATACAGCTAGGGAATCCTTTAAACTCTGCGACCCTTTGTAACCTGCATGGACTTTCTAATCACGTTGCGCCTGTGAGGTTTTCCCAGTGTAGAACCCGGCGTCCATCACCATTCGTAACTCTGCTAAGCAGTAAGTCTATTTCTGGAAGTAACGACCTCGTAGGCCACTCGAGGAGGATGTATCAGCGCATCCATCTTTCATGGAAGCTCGGATACCCCTCTCAGCACAAGGTAAGTAGGCGATGGAGACTTGCCGCATCCATGATCCATTTCACTGCCTGATGGTCCTCACTGCCGCTACTGAGGACACCACAGAAAGACCAGAAGAGATGCTCCAGAAATAAATCTGCCCTTTTAATGAGAACCAACAGCAATCAGTTTGTAAAACACTCACTGTCAGGACTCAGCCTCCCAAGTTCTTGCTGTAACAATAACAAGAGGGTGTAACTGATATCCTTTGGTTGTGCTGGAAGTGGTCTTAATAAGGTGGCCGTTAGCTAAAACACACGCAAACCCACGACAAGATCAGTCCTGCCTCAGATGGGGTCCCTTCCCGCTGCAGGGAGACAGCACTGCAGAAAGAATGAGGAGGAAACACATCTGTTTTCCCCTTCACACCCACACTGTCAACTTTCCATTGCTTTTACTGGGGTGGGTATTTATTATTTCAGAATGTATTATGTTTTAGGACTAGAAAATCAATGCAGTCTATCCTAAGTGACTTTGTTGTAAACCCAGCGTGAATTAGGAACTCCTCCGATAATCACTGGTGAGGTCTACGTTCTGACAGATGAAGTGCATGACCTCCCGTGAGATGCATACTCAGGAGGGAAAGGAATACAGAACGCTTTTCTGAGCAAATGCAAGTATTTGAGCAGCCATCTGGGGCTCACTATAAAAAAGCGGTTTTGTTCCAAGGGATGAGAGACAGTTAGCAGAAACAGTTAACCAGCCCAGCCTGTATGCACTCTCACCCACATTACTGATAAAGAAATTAAGGGCAAGGCAGATGTTGACTATTTAAATGTTACCCTGCTGGGCAGAGACAAAGTCCACAATAAACTGGCTGTTTCCAGGCTCACTGCTCTTGTCGCCACTCTATGCTGCTTTCCTGTGTACGAGTTATCAATGCAATGCCATTTGTGCTAACGAACAGACAGGTAATTCTGCAGGTCAATTCAGACTCCAAGGAAGAGGTCTCTAGACCACTCTAGTCATTGTTGCGTTTTGTGATTTGATTTCTTCAGGGAAGCTGAAACATGACGTGGGTGTGGAGACAAAGATATCAATTTAAAATTTAATCGTAAGTGAAATTTAATGCTCACATCTGTCTACTGTGTAGTGTAGTTCTGGGCCTTAGATGTGTCCATGAGCACGTCCACAATAAACTTTGAATAATCCTGTTTTTATATACCTTTGCATTTTTACTCCTTTGTTTTATGATTTCCTGCTCTTTTCATTTCCAAATGAGTACATTCTGTTGGCTAAATAGTTTCGTGGCAGCAAAATACGTAGCACCTTTCAGAAAACCAAATTAGATCTCTGATGGTAACGGCAACGAATTACTGCAATAGATGGATGGAAACCCAACCGCACCTAAAGACTGCAAGCCTTTGAGAGGAGGCAGTGATGAGATAAATCGCCCAAAGCCAGTCGTGTTTGCTTATGGGAGCAGATCCCCCACTCTTCAAAGTTCAGGACCAGGGAGAGGAGCGATTTGTCACTTGGAATCACCTGTTTTCCCAGAAGAGAAACACAGTACCTTCCCAACGACGGTTTGTTTCCACTTGTCCAGATAATCTGGATGAGGTGCAACAATGCTTTTTCCAGTGGCACTGGACTCTTGCAATGCATTTAGATTTGTTTCCAATGAACACTTCCCTGCCATGGGTGTGACGCGTGGGAAGGGATATATAACCATCAAATCAGACCACCCTTGGGGATTTTCCGAGCATCACTGTGGACCAATCTGAATCATTGCTTTTTATTCATGAAAAGAAGTTCCCCAAGGGAAAGGCTAGAGCTTTATAGCAGTCTGAACAGTAACAGATGTGGGTCTGGTGCTGAGAGATACACGGAATGGGGCGGAAACAATTCACAGAGAATCCACTCTGAGTTCTGTGGTTAGGCTTCATCCTTTATTAGGTAGTGAGTAAGAGACAACTGATGGTTACAACTCCAATGTTAGCGACCATTTAAACAAAAATGGTTCCATAGTGAAGTGAGGCAGAAGGGATTCAGGTACTTCTGAGGTTTCTCATATGGCTGATGGAGAAAATATGGCTGATTTGTTTGTTCCCAGCAAATCATGAAAGTTAATAACACCTTGTGATCCAGGACTCTCGTAGCCCACAGGCCCTGACCGCTGGTGGCCTGGCTCATTCACTTTGGTGAAAATGGGGAAGAACAGTGGAAGTACATTGTAGTAAGACTGCATCCATTAACATTAAGTCCTCCAGCAGAAAGAGAGGTTTTAGAGCTGTCAAGTTTGTTGGACAGGGATTCAGGCTGACTTAAGAGTGAACAGATGAAAATATTTTATGTGGCAGAAAAAGAAAATGGAAGTTCAGAATGGTCAGAAGCTGGTCACGTGGGGTACAGAGACACAGCCCCAGACAACAAACTTGTGGACTCTCTACCTGGCTGAACCGGCAGGGTCTGAGAGTGGGAAAAGGAAGTGCTTGCTAAGACCAGAGGGTAGAGATACTGATAAAGGCAAAATACCCTCAAAAACAAATTTCAATTTTAACCTACGTGTTTAACCTACGTGGTTTGAAATCCCTTTTACAAAAGACTGATGGAGCACTTTTCTTTTCCTTCCTACCTGCCCTCCTCACTCCTTCCTTCCTTCCTTTTCTGTTTTGGTTGCTTGTTTAACAAAAGATACATAAAGTCAACTGCTTTAAAGGTACGTTTATATGACAAACGTCTTTAGCTAGATGACAGAGAAGAACTCCAGAGACCATGTGTAATGTTGAGCACCAAGCACGTTATGGGTGTTTCTTAAATATAAAACGACAAATGCTAAATACCCATCTCTCAAATGGTTTCATCTTGAATCTTGAGACCTCTCCCAAGCTGACTACAATTTAGCTAAGAGCAGGTTTCAGGAAGGCCATACCTAGCCTTTCCCTAGATTTTTAAATAGTCTTTACAAAAACCTTTTCAAAAATATTTTTTTTTTCTCTCTAAACCTAAATCTGATAGAGTGGATTCGTACATGTCTTATCCTTGTTCTAAGTTTGAATGTCATTGTTCTTATTAACGCAACAGGCTGGCTGCATTGAACCCCGCCATAGGGACAGGTACGTGTTAGCTTTCTACGGGAAAAAAAGCAAATAGCCTTTATCACAAATTAAAGGCACAGCTATTTTTATGCCATTTGTTACCAACTTAATGATAACATGTAACATGGGATGGTTATATAATTATTTTATATAGATTTTCTTTTTTATAAGTTATTCTCTTAATCTAACATATATACAATATACATATATTTATATATACCCCTGATAAATCTTGTTTTAAAGGTAAAACATCAACTCCTTTCCAGCCTTATGGTAAATATCGAAGGCTGTCAGGACTTCACAACTCCACTAGAGAAATGATGGTCGAGTGCATCTTACCAGTATATATTTTTTTAATTCTATAGCCTTGGTCTGCAATGAATTCAGGCTCATTTTTCTTGTTTCACTAACATTTAAATATATATTAATTGTTTATATCATGTCAGTAGGAAATCTATAAAAACAACAACAACAACAAAAAAGCCCCACGAGAGATAATGTCTACCATCCTATTCAAAGGAGAAACCTTTGCCTAAGAGACAACCCTACTGGTATGATATAAAGGGGATACTGTAGAGATGCAATGTTCTGTGTTTGTATCGGTTATGTACTAACATGGAAAAACTTTACTTTGCATTCTCATGCTAGGTTAGGAACGCCCCTTTCCTGTGAAACAGAACAGTTGTACGGATTTCCTTCTACACACCCATGATGCCCCAGTTTACCTGTTTTCACGTATAGATTCTTCACAAACACTTCCCTATTTCCAGCAACACTGTTTCAGGGTTGGGGGAAATGTACTTTGTAGGAAACCAACCAGTTTTACTGACCTCTCTCCCACCTCTATGCCTCGCCCTGTTCTTTTGTTCTGAACTTACAGTCATCTCCAAGCTGGGGAGGAGGGGATAACGTGGACCGGGGACCTTCACCACACCATCCGGTGTCGTTCGTCTTTTGACTGCTTACTGGCATGACACAGTTGTTCATCCTAACTTTTGCAATTCTTTAAAACCTAGTGGCATAGGTTGAGACACAGCACTACTGTTTTACAAGACATCTACTGTATCTACTTTTGTTGGGATAAATACCCAGTAACTGCTGTCAGAGCAAGAGGACCTGCACGGGCTCTACTATTCACAGTGTTGCTTTTGTTTTTTCCTTTTTTTTTTCTGTATTATTTTAATCTACAGAGTAAATTATTATATACACATTGGAACCAGTTAATGCCCTTAGACAATGTATAGTTGTCTCATAAAGCAGGAAATACAATGCAGGGGGAACGAGTGCCCAAAAGCACAGTCACAAAGGCTTCAGAAATTTCTAGACACCACTACGAGTCAATGCTGGAGATCACTTCTAACACACTCAAGGAAAGTTCCAGAGGAATGCTTCTTTAATTTGGAGAAAATGCCAGCCTTCCCTCCCGCCCGCCCCCCAAACTCCCTCCTTTTTTTTTTTTTTTTTTTGTTTTAATCATCTTTTCAATTCACTATCAAAAGTCCTGGCTCTTCAGAGATACTTTAAACTATAAATAAACACTGCATAGTTCTCTTTTGTTTGTTCTGTTGTGTGTTTTTTGGGAAAAAAAAAATTATTGCAGTACAAGGACGCCCGCACTCAGTAGGGAGCGAACAGCACGGGGGTGTGGGCGGTCCGAATGGGCCCGGGCGCCGGGCGCAGCAGCGCGGGCGGCAGGGCCGACGTCTGGAAGAGCGTGGCTGCAGGAGCAGTTCGCAGACTGAAGGGGGCGCTCACGGCCACCGCAGCAGCCGCCGCCGCTGCGGCCAGCGGGTTCGGGAGGATTCGCGGAGCCAATGGCTTGGAAGGTTCTTTTGAAAATACTAATTTGACCTGCAAGAGGGGGAGAGAGAGAGGGGGAAAAAAAAAAAGAGTAGAAGAAGAAACGTTTGAAGTCTGCACCGAGCATCGCCAACGAGGGGCAGCGTTTCAGCACGACTACAGTGAGAAACTCGCACCTGTGAACTGACACTGCGAAGAAGGGAGAGGGTAAAACGTTCCCCCTTTCGGAAGAGCTTGGAGAGCCTGGAAAATGGCTCACCTCGGAGATGGAAAAGTCCTCCAGAAAAGGACTCGGCAACCTTAATTCATCTTGTTTCCCTTGATAAATATACTTCGTGGGAAAGTATTAGTCTTGGAAAAAATAGGGAATTTTTGCTCCACTCTTTACATACACTTTAATGATGAGGAAATAGACATTTTAACTTTTTTAAAAAATTAAATAAAATTAATTAATTAATTGAAGTATCGTCGGTTTACACTGCCATGTTAATTTCAGGTGTACAGCATGGTGATTCAGTTGTACATAAATATTCTTTTTCAGGTTCTTTCCCATTATAGGCTATTACAAGGTATTGACTATAGTTCCCTGTGCTAGACAGTAGGACCCTACTGTTTTATCTATTTTCTGTATAGGAGTTAGTCTCTGCAAATCCTGAACTCTCAATTTATCCCTCCAGCACCCCTCTCCCTTTACCCCCTGGAACCGTAAGTTTGTTTTCTATGGGACTAGACATTTCTAAAGAGAGATTTATTAATGCTGTCAACGACTATTAAGAGGCCTCAAGTGTGTAAGGTAGCAGCGTAGCAAGGTGAGAGGGACTGATCAAGAGATGTAGAGATAAAAAAATTCCACTTTCAGTAAAGGAGCAAAGTTCTCTCCCCACAAGTTTTTCATGTTTTGCTTACACTGGTAGCCATGTCCTCTCAGTCCCTCGCTACAAACCCAGTTCATTCTCTGACTAGTTGCATTAGTAAGATGACTAATTCTCAGGGAGGGGATGATCCCATGTCTGGAGACAGGAACAGTGATAGTTAAGCAGGAGGTTTTGGATGCTAACATGAACGCAGTTTGACTTCTCTGTTTCTTAAGGAACCTTTCACTTGTTTGTTGACAGCTGCATCAACAGGGGTCAGAAATAGCACTCAAGGTAATGACTGGTGGTGCTGAAAACCTCAGCTCCGTGCACAATCCATGGCCTCTCCATGCAGCTAAAATGGATTCTGTGCCAAAGACTAGAGTGACTTCATTTGCATAAAAATGGGTGGTACAACGAAATGAATTGGGTCAACTCATTCTGAGGTCTCCTAATAGTTGACTGCAGTTTTCCTTTAACTGTCTTTTCACGTGTCAGCCGCACACGTAGCACTGATTATTAATAAGATCTATTTTGATGAAAACAGATTTCAAAATGCATAATTCAGTATATCCTGTAGATCAATTGTTCTTAAATTTTTTATACACGCAGTGATAGTTTATTACAGCTAAAGAATGCAGAGCCCTGGGTCTCTCTGATGAAAGCTATGATCATTCCAACCAGAGAAAAAAGCACATGCTCATTAATATTAACCTGAAATGTCAGGAGGTTTACAGATTTCCCCTAAACGCCTACAGACTTTCTAGGTCAGGGCATCAGTAGCTGTAGGCTTACTAATCTAAAAGGCATATTTGGGGTAATAGCAAGAGATCATGTCTCAGGAAGTATTTCCCAGGCCTTAGATAGTTTCCTTAGGTAGATAATTAAAAAAAAAAAAATTAGCCATGCCTTTTAAACTGTGTTATTCAAAACCTAGACTTGTGGGCAGAATCAGTAATACCAATGCTTTGTCTCTTGTAGATACTCAAAAGGAGATGCAAGAACTTGTTTTTCCCTCAACTTTCCTAACAGTACCCACTAACCTCAAGTTCGGATTTCATGCCATGACTTAAACGACTCCAAGAGTTTGGTTTTCCCCACCGGCCCACCACCCTGTCCCCATGCTCTGTCGTGAACCTGAGCCCAGGTAAAAAGATGAGATACTGGGTGGTGGCTGGTGGTGACAAGACACCCAGACCACTCATGAAACCAGTAATTCTGTGGGTGAAGTAGGGGGTGGGCTTTCAAATCAATTGTTTGTCTTTACTTAGGTATCTTGTTTATTTCACTTAGTAACTGACAAAAAAATCATAATCCAAGTTCAGCGAGCAGACTGCAGGACATTAACGGCTACTGTCTATTTGGAAGCAAAAAGGACACTCACCCCCAGTGGATGTGCTGCTTTCTGCAGTTTGTTGTAAGGACTGTATTTGGGTTTCGGGGGCTTCCCAGCAGCTCTGTCTTTGTGTCTTCTACTGCTAATGTGCTATTAAAAGCAATGAAAAAAATGACAGCTTAAAAAAAATCATCCCCCTAAAAAAACCCTCATAAATATTGTTTTCACCTGAGGAAGGATATTAATTATTTCATGCAATTTGCAGAAAGACAAAAATTAAAGAGCACGCACTTTTGTCCTTGGATTCCGATGCCTCTGATACTTTGATGCTAGCCATTTTAATCTATTTTTAACAAAGAGACGCCTCTTCCTTTTCCCGGCCTTCCTCCTGATCACCGCTTTTAGGGACATTTACAAAGGAAAGAAATGTCTGAAGGAATTTTATGTGCAAATAAACAAAGATGGCCAGGCAGGCCTGAATTTATTTCCAGACTCATATTTACCCTCACATTTGTACAGCCGAATGTCAGCCCCTTAAATTCTAAAGATAAATAGCCAAGGTGCATAAAATCAGTCCAATAATGTACCTATGCATCTAA
This sequence comes from Camelus ferus, assembly GCF_009834535.1. Lineage (NCBI taxonomy): Eukaryota > Metazoa > Chordata > Mammalia > Artiodactyla > Camelidae > Camelus > Camelus ferus. The sequence continues at coordinate 115,432,755 of NC_045696.1, read as the reverse complement.
AACGTAACCGAAAAGGAAGGCTGGGCCTGCAACTGACAACGTAAAACAGATCTGGTTGGAAGGCTATTCAGAGGAAAAGTGAATGCAACACAATTAGTCATCCCTGTAGCAGGTGGCTGCAGGATTTGCAAATACAGTACACCACCATGTGATGAAGTACGTAAAGTAAAAGAATAGCACAGTATAAAATCAGCGGTAGCATGTAAGTAGCTAAACAAGTAAAAATAGAACATGGCAATTTGACCTTTAAAAAGAATTAATGCTTCTGAGTGGGAAACTTGGTAAAGAAAAGGTCTACTGCCCTTTTCCTCCCACTCTTCATATATAAGAAGAGCACAGGCTCACTTCAGACCATTTCTGAAAGATCTTAGAAGCCATTCCATTTTCAGATTCCCTTAAGCAGCTAAAATATGGATAAATAAATAAGGACAGTGGATAGAAGATACGTGGATGGATGGATGGGTGGATGGATGGATGGATGATCAATAGATGTATGTATGTATGGATGGATGGATGGATAGTTGGATGGATGGATAGATGTATGTGTGTATGGATGGATAGATGGATGCATGGATGGATGGATGGATAGATAGATGGATAGATGGATGGATGGATAGATGTATGTATGGACAGATGGATAGATGGATTCATGGATGTATGGATGGATGCATGGATGCATGGATGGAAGGATGGGAGAGAAAGACAGAAAAGAAAGAGGACAAAGGAAGCACACACTTCTGCTCATCAGCATCCCCCGTCTGTTTCCACTTCTAGGATTCACACCGCCTACCTGTTTAAGTTGTGTTTCCGAGTTGACGTGCACATCACAGATTTCACAGTGAAACGTTTTGTTCTGCAGGCCTGTATTACCCTTACTAACTGGTCCTTTGCCTTTCACACCCGCACGAGGGAAGGCTTTGATCGTCCCGCTTCCGTTCCGGGCTTCTAGCATGGTTTTGTGCTTAGTACCTGCCAGGAATATTTAGGAAAAAAAAAAAGAAAGAAGAGAGGAGAAAACTCTTAGCTAGTAATCGCCTCCAGAAAACGATACCGTAACATGACGTGATGCCTAGTTTGAGTGCAGGTCTTCCAGGGATGGTGGTTGAAATACACTCAAGACATAGAAAACGGTAACAATGCGCTCCGACCACCTTACACAACACTGCTGAGTTGCTCATCTTTGTCTAACGTCCCCCCTCTACCCCCGTTACAAACAAGCACCATACAGTAAGTAAACCCGAGAGAGTCCTGAGATGAAATTAAGTGGGTGTGATTTTGGTTCATTTCCTCTTGATGCTAACAGGACATAAATGACAGCTGATGAGGAAGAGTGATTCAGTTGCTAAAGGTAGAGTTGGAGGTGAGGTATGAAAATGTTAATCAGTTTAAACGTGGTGTGTTTACAGAAGTGGCACTAGTTACATACCCACAGTGTAAACAGAATACAGGCAAGCTTTCCTGGCCGTGTGGCTTAGGTTCAAAGGGGATGAGTAATAGTATAAAGATCTTAATGATGGAAAGAAAAAAAGAAGAAAAAAGCCCTGTTAGTCGAGTAAAGCCCACACTGATTGGCTATATGATTTCAAATGTAAACAAATGACTAAAAAGATGAGAGGGGCAGATTTGTGGGCCAGGCAGGTGCACTGTGAACAAGTGCTTCTTTTTATTAAAATGGTCCCATCTTTGGACTGTCCCACACAACTAACGTAACTCCACTTAGCTCTAATTGTGGGGTTTTTTTTTTCAATCACTAAAGTTCATGATGGAAGTTTTCTCTCAAAAAATTTTGCTCACAATTTCCTTTTTCTTGGCATTGACAAGCATTCATTACTTGTCTCACTTAGCCACATGCTTTTGCTATGTAATTTTCTCTGGAAATCATTTATGTCCTTTCTGCCATTTTTTTTTTTAAATCCTGTTTTACAGGTTTCTCCTTCCTAATTGTATTTATAAGATTGTTATCAGTTCTGGAAGCAAAGGGAAAAAAAAAATCTTGACTTCTGATTCTTGGGCCAGCCTCCTCAAACCACTGAATATTAGTGAAGAAAGACGTTGAGGGCATTCCAGGTGGGTGCCAATCACTGTCGTCTTAAATAAGAAGCAATGAACACATGAAACAGGTTTACAGCCATATGCTTTTCTCTTACAAAATGATTATAACTTTACTGAGTCCAACAGGAAAAAAATGCTTATTTTTATAGCTTTGATTCCACACTTTCAGTATCATATTCTTACCCACAGCAATGAAAATGTTCACATCTCAACATATTAAGGAAAGAGAAAAAAGTCTGTATCTTATGAGAAGACTGGAGGGGCTGAAATATGCAGCTAGAAGGGTGCCCTGGGGTTTGTTTTCACCTGTTTCCCTGTGATTTAGTCACACAGGGCTTTCTACTTTGTATGAAGGTGAGAGCAGGGCAAGCAATGTTCTGGGGAGAAATAGATACATACACACACAAAGGAATGAATGAATGTGTATGTATATGCTTATATATACCCACATATGATTTTGCCCTCTCATATATGCCGTCTTCATACAAAACAGAAGTGTTTGTGTCACTGTGTATGTGTAAGTGTGTGCGCACATGATTGTCCAACCTGCTCTATCCAAACAGGTGATTTTATCAAATATTTGTTTTCCACACAGCCTCCTCAGTCAAACTGCAAAGCATCCCCCGGGGCCAGCGTGGCTTAGAAATGCCCGAGCAGCAGTCAGGAGGAGACAAGTCTCACCCTTGACTTTCTCGAGGGTCTCTGGACTCGCTCTGGTTAATATCTCCTGTGATTGGAGCTGGTGTTTGACAGTTGCACCCTGAACAGATCAGAAAACTGTTTCTACTTATTCAACAATATGTAAGGACTTTATCTCGCCTGGGTGGCTTGCCTCAGGATTGAGTGTCAGATGGGTTAGGGAGAGGAGAGGAAATTCAAAAGATGTGGCCCCAGTAGTAGGGGCGGAGCAATATTAGGTGAAGATCCAGAAAATAAAATGTTCCCCTGATACCTTTGGCAAGCTAAGACCCACCTATGTCCTGTTGCTAGGGGAAGAGAAGAAATGGAAGACTGGTAAACACTGGAGAAATATCGTCTCAGAAAATCATTGCATTTTTTTGCGTTATTATTTGAGTGCAGTCTCTCCACAGAAGCCAGTAAAGTTAGAAAAATTAAATACACCACCTCATGCACGCCTTACACTCACGCACACGCACACACACCAAACACGTATGATTAGAATTGTGTCAAGATTGGGTGAAAAACTTCAGCTAATTGCTCTGACTCCAGGGTGACTGGTCATCATCAGGTAGAGTGGAACTTTTGTACAATTAAACCTCCTGCATTTCATAGCAGATTATCAGTCATAATTAAATAGCGATGATATGGTTTTGTAAGATCTTAAAGCTTGACTCGCCCGTAAGCTGTATTTCTTCCGAGGACGGCTGAAATTCAGGAAAGATGTACCCTTAATTTGAAAACATTTCCATTCTTGAGAGATCAAATGTGCATTAATAATATAAAAATAGAGATTATTAGGAGAACTTAAACTTATTTTATTTTCTAAACATTGTACATAATTGCGCTAAGTCATTGACCTCACAGCTGCTTCTATGAGCTAGGTGCTATTTTTATGCCCGTTTTAGAGATAACAAACTGAGACTCAGGAAGGTTAAGTTACTTGCCTGGCTCACAAAGCAAACACTACTTGAAATTACTGGCTGGTAGGAAGTGGATTTCCCACTAAGCTCCTAGAGCTTCGGAGATTTAGCCAGAAATCCACTAAGTATTTCGGAGCCAGCTGAATTCCGGTTACACAGGAATCTCTCAGAACACCTTTAATTTTCTATTTTGTTAATTCAGTCTTGTCTGAACTCGGATTTTCATCTGAGTCTTTCAAACCCCGTTTCCCCTCCTCCCCCTTTTTTTTCCCTTGTAATGCTCCTTTCTGCTCCGCAGAGAACCACGAACCACGATGCTTTGCAAGGCAGTGGCTCTGTGATGGCCGATTTGATCACGTCCGGTTTCGACATTGTGTAAACATCTTGCAAGGCAGGTGCCCTCCTCGGTGATTGCACAGCAGGGCAGACACAGAGCTGCTTCTGTACTTTATTCCTTCTTCCTCAGAGGAGGGAATCTTCGAGAAGCTAAACGGACTATTTGCTTCCCATCACTTTTAAAAGGCGGACACTGACAGTGACCTTCATTTGCAGCTTTCATGATGCCTGAAATGTAAAACCATTCTCCAGCCACAGGTTAAATCCAGCGAGTCATAATGCTCCTCGAAATACTGATTTTGTTTGCTCTTTTGGCTTGGTTTTGATTACTTTGGGTCAAGATGTTTATTGATCTTACATCTGCAGAAATCAAAGTAATATGTAGTGGGGGATGGCTCTTAGGTGAGGTACTGGCATAAAGGAAAGGTAGGTGAGCAAGAAAACTAACAAACAACTTCTTAAAATTAAATAAATCATTCATTAAGTCATCAGGAAAATTGGGAAAATTTCTTTAAAATGTAAAAACAAAAACCCATAATTCCACCAAGGAGAGGCATATCAAAATATTAAGAGTGGTCATGACGTACCAGTCTTTTATCTTCTGTGTTTTCATGTGTATTTTAAAAAGTTTGGATGACTTGTTAAAGTAACTTTGTGTAGAAATTTCCGTGGAATTCGATATACTTTTAGAAATGCACATGGTTTTTAATGACAACATGGGTTTACAGTACATGAATGTTATATACTTAGCCACTCATCTCATATTAGACATTTGTATTATTTTATTTTTTCCCTCTATAATTATTTTATAGTGAACATCCTACTCAATAATCTTTTAAAATCTATCCTAAGGTTGTTTCCTTAGGACAGCTTTTCAAAGAGGGTATTATAGGGACAAAATATGACTATTTTTAGGTCTCAATTCACGCTGTCAAATTAACTTTCTCAACATTACAAAGGAAGTCTCAGAGGGGTTTGTCTGTAAGATGAATGTGTCCTGGCGGAGTCTGCAAAATTCACCTCTCTATAAAATAAATTTCAATACCTTAAAGTTCAACTTTCCAGAATGCTCATGAGATGATATTTAATAGTATTATATTTATATTTAATAGACCCTTAGCAAACCCATGTGACTGCAGGTGATCACTTGTTTCCCTTCTCATAGACAAGTTCAGAGGATTCGGCTTATAGATATGTGGGCAGGAAAGTGACCACCTTCCATACAGACAGCAAAGTGCAAAGGTGTTTTCTGATGTGGCTATTTACAGCATTCAATATAATGGCATCATGGTCTGGCTCTTGTGTCTCCTAAGGACAAAATTATCTTGCATCTCTACACTTGAACTGTAATAGTGGCATCACAAGACTCTATCTTCTCTCTTTTTTTATCCTCTAAATGTCAAATTAACCTTTTATTACCCTGCCTCCTATATGATATGTATTTTCCACATTAATGTTATTTTCATTTTGTCTCTGAAAACCTTGGTTTAACTTTTATCAGCACATCCACAAAATTAAGTACCCAGAACAGCATCCGCTGTGTCAGGTGACCAAGTAATGCCCCGAATGAGTAAAAAATGGTGTTATTTATGTCGGCTCCCTGGTTGAAAGTAATTTGTTGATTCACCAGTAATGTCCCTAATGTCCAAACTGCAGAGGCGGAAGTAGAGACCCGCAAAACAAGAGTCCAAAAACAGAGGAAAGGACAACCTTGCTTTCAGCATCGGAAAGGGCCTCTGAGGAAGAGCGATGAACAGGGTGGGAGGAAGCCTCCCAGCACCAGCGGGGACGGCCTCGGTGACCGCAGACGGCTCAGGGAAGAGCTCTGCAGCCTCAGGGACCCAGTGGCAGAGCACGGGCTGGGTCTGATGCGAAGATGAATGTGTGGACTCGATGTAGCAGTAACCCTTGACCTCCCACATGTGAGGACGATCATCAAGCATCCAGAAAGCCTCTTTTATCCATAACAGTGGACTACGGGGAACACGAAAGTTTCCCGAGCTGCTTTAGACGTGCATTTAACAATCTTTATGGGCACCCGTCCCATCTCCTTAAAAACAAGGCCGTTAAGGAGGGAGAAATCAGGAGTTTGCGATTCGCAGATCAACTACTACATAAAAAATCAGTAAACAACAAGGACCTACTACACAGTACTGGAAACTAGATTCAATTGTTATATAATGAAAAAAGAATATGAAAAAGAACAGATACGTGTATAACTGAATCACTATGCTCCACACCAGAAACTAATACAGCATTTTAAATCAACTATACTTCAATTAAAAAAAAAAAAAAGACCCTTAAGAACATGGGAAAAAATGCCACATTGCTTTTATATCCATTACCCAAGACAGCCTAGCAAAAATGTTTTCACATAATAAACACTCGATAAATGGACAAATGAGACACTTTCATGGAATAATAGATATAATGTTGTCTTATTTATAAAAAGCTATTTTGGTTTACTTTTTGTGTAACTCGTTTTATTTTTAGTTTTTACATTATTAATTTTTTTAAACATTCAGTTTATTATTATTATTATTATTATTGGCCTTTGGTGTTTTTGGAGGGGAGGGGAGGTAAATAGGTTTATATTTATTTATTTTTACTGGAGGTATTGGGGGTTGAACCCAGGACCTTGTGCTTGCTAAACACATACTCTACCACTGAGCTACACCCTCCACCCCCCTTTACTTTTTTAAATGAAAGTTAACACTTGCTCTTGGTAGAAAATTGCAAGAGCACAGAAAGGTCTAAGGTGAACAAAAGCCCACCCACCTCTCACCTTCAAGCGGCACACCCTCTGCAGGGACACAGTTTCAAGTGCAAACGTCCTGAAATGTTCCAAATATCACTGAGTTTATATTAGACACGAGTAGGAAAAATAACATAGGTTGAACATTCTCCTTGGTTTGCACATGAAACCACTTTGACCAAGAACAGCACATGAAAGTACCCAGTAGGAAAACACATCTTGACGCAACTCTGAAGTCATTCATTCTGGTGGCTAATTGGTAAGATGTCACCAAACGTAAAAACTCAACCCTGAATGCTCACATGTTAGATAAGATATCCCAAATCAGCCATACTGTAATCCCAGAAATAGATTATTTATGAATGGTAGCTCTAGTACACTGTCTGATAGAAACTTCTGGGGTGGAAATGTTCTCCGTCTGCATTCTCCAATATGGCGGCCATTCATCACAGGAGGCTACTGCAACTGCAACTGAATTGGTAATTAACTTAAATTTAAATAGCCACCTAAGACTAGTGGTTCCTGTGTTAGACAGTACAGCTGTCATCCTCACATAGGCCCTTCGTGAACTTGCAGGACACAGAGAAGTACGGGGCTGAACTGGTCTTCCATTCATTTGTAGAAAGTTTAAAGAAGGCACAGTAGCAGAATTGTGAAAGGAGTCTCCATCTGTATTTTCAATCAAATTGAAGTCTTATCATACCACCTTAGAAGATGGCAAATAGGAGTGGCAGGTAATCTTTCGGTCTAGATAATAATTAGGCCATGAACATTGACCGCAGCTGACTGGCTTAAGTATTTTTCACCTGAAACATGAAATGACAGACCTCCTGATGAAACAAGTCTTTACAAATCCTCTCCCTCAACGCACAGACACGTACTAGACGTGGGCTTCTTGAAGGCACCTTCTGGGCTTTGCTCAAATTGGTATTCTCTGTGCCTAATAACAGACGATCAGTGAAGATTAGCTGAAGTATTAGAGATTAATAAAGATCAACAAACAAATATTTGTAAAGAGAGTTGTGAGCTCAGACTCTGGAATGGTCTGACTTCGCCTCCATCAGCTGTGTAATTTAGATTTATTTGTGCCTCAATGTCCTCAGCTGTGGAAAAAGAAAATTATCTGCTCTATTGAAGTGTGATGCATTTTTTTTGTCTTAAGGATTATTTCTGGCACTCCCATGTGCTGGGTAAATTTTAGCCAACCTTCTCTTTATCCATCTTAACATTGCCTTTTTGTTTGGGCAAACATTCAAAAATTTCTAAACATTTTAAAATTTAGTTAAGTGCATCCTTTGATAGTTGTCTTTTCTATACATTAAAACTTAGTGAGGGACAGAGTGACCTCTGTGCAGGGACAGAAAAGCTGGAAAGAGCTTAGTGAAAATGATCAAATGTTACCACTTCAAGTCATTACCAGAAAAAATCTGCCCAAGACAGTAATAAGTCCTAACTCTAAAATATTTCAAAGTTTTTTTTCAGTTATGTAGAGAAAAATCATCAAAGTCAGCTAAGCAAAGCATTACTTAGGAGGATATCTGGGGTGAATTTCTTTAAAGAAAAAAACAAAACACATCAAAACACATCTTTTATAATATCTGTGTCCATAACATTCAAGTAAAAGATTTCCTGATCTCTTGAAAAGATTATGTTCTCTTAAGGTGTTTAAAGCATTCTTAGACTGTTCTGTGAATCATGCTAGCAAGCTAAGGAGAACCACTTCTCCTAAACTGTGAAAAAAAAAAAAAAAAAAAGCAAAGCAGAAGTGCCCCCTTCATATCCTATGTTCCAAGGCTATGCATATAAATCAATTAACTGCAACTTTTAGCGGTTACACATTAGTGAAAAAAAAGAGGGAAAGCAAATGAAATACAATTGTGAGCTACAGCTGTGGTTTTACTAATAATCAGGCAACAATATTTCATCCTCACAAGGTGTCACATGGCCTCTTAACTCCATTAGGGGAAGAGAGACAGACAGACAGACAGAGAGAAGCCCAAAGAGGACAAGTGACTTGTCCAGGTTCACACAGAAAAGTTCTCTGCAGATCTGAGGTAGAAATTTAGTCTGATCACTTCTGGTCCATTCTAGTCCATTCCATTGGACCTTAACAAGAGCAGTGTTTGATGGAAGCTGTATTCCCAACACTTACGATTAAGAATGCATTTTTCAGGATTAAGAGAAGACCATGTTTTGAAGCTGGTTGGCTTCCCATGAGCAGACCATAGTGCATAACCTTGAACTCAGTGCTCCCTCCCTTATTTTATGTCCATTATGCATTTCTAATGGAGCGGGGGGGAAACACCTAGAATTACAATTGAAATGCAAAGGACACATTTCCTTATGCTGCAGCTTGGTTTATTTCTGGTCAAAATTGGCATTCAAACTTAGTGAAACACAGCCCAACCTCAAGGGCGTTTTCCCAGTATCTGGCTTTAAGAAGAAAGAGAAGTCTTTTAAAGTCATGTTGATGGGGTGGGGGTGGGCGCAGGCAGCACCAGAGGACTTGAATAAACTGTAGAAAGGTGGTCTGCTCTCCACCTGCACCTGAACTGGGAACTCCAGATAGTGTCAATGATAGAGACCACTCCCTAAGAAAACATTCCATTGGTCTATATGCTAAACAATTGCGGTGGTGACAGTTGAGATTCAGCCTAAATTAAATTAGCACATCATCGGCCACATGGAAATTTTTTTACTTTTTCCAAACACTAGAGCTCCCCAGGCCCTGGATATGTAATAAATCAGAATCCCTGCACTTAGGAAATATATTCCTCTCTCTATATATAAACACATATTTCTATTTAAATATGTTTAAATAAATACAAATGTATTTCTATATGAATATATGGGTATAGTTTTACATTCATGTGAAATATATGAATATCTGTATTTTTATAGCTCCAAGGGCAACCCTGACACACAAACCAGAGATGACCATATAATTGGGAGTATGAAAAATGCTGACCTGATGTGATATAAACAAATAAGCAATTTCTTCCTTGTGTGTTAATCAGATGTTTCTGTTGAGAATTTGGGAAAGATATTCACATTCTTGATAAATGAACTCGTCTTAAGTGGTATGGTTTGTTTTTTGGTCAAAATTGGGTTTTTCTGTCAAACTGTCAAAACTGCTATATATAAAATAGGTAAACAACAAGGACCTACTGTACAGCACAGGGAACTGTGTTTCTTGTAATAACCCATAATGGAAAAGAATCTAAAAATACATGTAATTGTGTATGTATGTGTATGTATAAGTGAATCACTTTGCTGTATACCTGAAACTAACACTGTAAATCAACTACACATCAATAAAAAATTTTAAAAAATTAAAAGAAAAACAATATGTATCTCTGTTACTATGAGGAATGATCAAGAATACAATGGAATACTACTCAGCCATAAAAAAGACTAAAATAATGCAATTTGCAGCAACATGGAGGGACCTAGAGATTATCATTCTAAGTGAAGTAAGCCAGAAAGAGAAAGAAAAATACCATATGATATCACTCATATGTGGAATCTAAAAAAAAAAGAAAGAAAGAAAAAAAGGACAACATGAACTCATCTACAAAACAGAAACAGACTCACGGACATAGTAAAAAATCATGGTTATCGGGGAAAGGGGGTGAGAAGGGATAAATTTGGAAGTTTGAGATTTACAAATGTTAACCACTATATAGAAAAATAGAATTAAAAAGTTTCTGCTGTATAGCACAGGGAACTATATTCAACATCTTGTAATAACCTTTCCTAAAAAATATGAAAATGAATATATATATATTCATTTTGCATATATATATATGCATATATATATGCATATATATATATATATATATGACTGGGACATTGTGCTGACACAAGAAACAAACACATTGTAATTTCAATTAAAAAAAAAGGAATTCTTGAGAAATAAATGGACTTCCAATGATATCCATGGTCTCCCAATTATCTTGCATCCAGGAAGAATGTATTTGCAGGAGTAAACACGGGTAAAATCTGAATGGTTTTACCAAAACAGATTCTGACATGGGGCCAGATGCTTTTCTGTGTGTCTCAGCCCCTGAACTCCTGACCTCTCCCTGACCACAGCTCATGCTGCCTGCAGGAGGAAGACATGTGCACAAGGAATTGTTCTCCATCTGCAATTACTCCCTTAGAGTCTTGAAGTCAATACTTAAATATTACGAGTGCAGCCCAATGATTGGTCAATGCCTCCATCAACACACAGCTGCACTATTAACTCAGGGTATGATTCACAAATGATTCTTTTTCTGTTGTAATTGCTAAGAGAGTCCTGGCAATGAACCCAGTCTTTCAGAGAAGAGCTGATCTTGGGCCAAAGGGCTGGATAGAATCTCAGGCAGGCTATAAATATACATATATATATATATAATCTATATCTATACAAATTAATATGGGTTATGGACCTACACTCTACATATCTATGTCGATTGGTTTAGATACAGGTATATATCATCTTTATGTATAGATAGAGATAAAAATATAGATATTGAGGGGGAGCAGGTAGACAGAATCAAAATATATCAGGAGAACATTCATCTGGGCTTATCGGTATTGTCTGTTATGCTGTATTAAAATTCAGTGTTTAAGTTAGAGAAACCTGGGTTTAAATAATGGCTCTGTCACCTAATTGGTCATGTGTCATCTCGGAGACTCAATCAAAAAAGAAGAAAAATATATTTAGATTTGTCAGAAGGAGTAAATAAAGTATTACGTGTAGCGATCATAACCTGAGTGGCTGCCTATAATAAGCACTTTCTTAAATTTAATTGTCTGAGTCAAACAGACTTAGCCTGAACAACATTATTTGCCATGAAACCATGATAGGGAGGTTTTAACCAAAAGTACATGGAGTCATGCCACCAAATTTTGCAACGATATTACCGGTACAACTTGAGAAAACTTCATTTAGAAGTAACACAGCAATCCAGAAACCATGTACACGCAAAGCTTATAATTTAGAATATTTGACTGTCTCTCCTAATGTTTAATAAAACACAAACACACATCCATACACACAGACACATACACAGCACGGCACCAGAGCCCTGGAAACCCTGCCTGGCCCCCATATAAATGACACTTTGCTTGTCATTTTCACTTTCTAATGGTTAATGAATTCCATGTAATAACTGCCAGTTTCCCGCCGCCCCTCTGTCCCCTGCTGCAAAAAAGCTAATCTATTCAGAGGCAGATAATTGCAGAGCTGTTGAGACAGAAAAGAAATCGCTGCATCTCACCACTGTTGTGCGCCTCCAGCTGAGACGCGGAGTTGACGGCGACCTTGCATAGCGAACAGTAGAGGAGCCGTTTCGCCTTTTCTTCCTCGGTCTCCGCGGAAGGACACGAGTTATTGCCAGGGGCTGTCGTGGGGCTTTTCTCCACTTTGGAGGTGATCTCAGTTGTCATAACACTGCTTTTGCGAACTTCCACCGTTGTCGTCGATATTGCTGGTGTCCCTGTGGTGCTGTCTGCGTTCAAAATAGCACAGAAGAAAAAGGAAAAAAAAAAAACAAAAAACAAAAAACAGTGGTATTAGCCTTCCCTATTTGGACACGGGTCACTAATATACTCTCTGCTAATAACAATAAACACACCGAGCAATCGACGCTTGTCAACTATACGTCAATCATCTCCCGAGGAACGGAGGTATGGCTGTAGATGACCACATACAGTTTTTATAGTGATATAAAACATTCAGGCAATTCTTAAAATAGATAACAAACATGCTAATTTTTCCAGGGAGTAAATAAACATATTCACAAATTTCTCTTGTTAACATACGGCCTTAGTAAAATAATCTTTACAGCGTATTGAGCTTTGTATATTTCCACAAGGATGGCTTTTAAAGAAATAAAATGGCGGGTTAATGCTTTTAAGATATTTTCTTTTTTTTCATTACCACTTGTCTTTTTATTTTCCTTCTATATCTCCTTCCTTAACTACTAAAAAAAAAAAAAAAAAAAAAAAACCAAAAAACAAAAAACTGATCCTGCTGTGTGTGCTTGTGCAAAATACAGAAAATGAACCCTAATAAGACATTACTTTGTTCAGATAAAAAAAATCACTGCCTTATCTGCAAAGAGCTCTATCTTCAACAAGTACAATAATCATAGATATACAAATACGAGGAATTCTAATCTGGCATATTTATTAAACGCACGTTCTGCACCAGGTTATGTTCAGGAAGTTCGTGACACAAAAGTATCAAACATCAATGGCCACTCTTTATAAGGAATTCACAGACTGGTCACACCATGTTAATGTCACAGCTTTTCAGAGTGTGATGACGAGGAAAGTGTGGATGCACTGTAACTGTACAACCTTCTGGCTCTGAAACCTGATTCTAAATCTAGAGAGGTCAGCCTCCAAAGTGAAACCAGCTTGTCCTTACTTCACTTGGGTATACACAGCTCCCGTCCCAAATGTGCTACTTAACACAATGTTAGCACCGTTTGCCATATCCAAAAATGAACTGCCAAGGAGCCTTATGCCCTAACCTTCCTACTCTTAGATTACTTTTTCCTGCCTCCTGGCTATGCTAGTTCTTAAGTTCCTCTTCAGAATATTCTCCAGCTGCCTCTCCAGCTACAGCTGCTCTTGAAATTGTGTCTTATTCCATATACTGTGATGGTCACCATCCAATGCCACACTGAAAAGTCCACGATGAATAGAGTGGGTGGTGGCTGTTAAGGATGGGAGTCTACCTGCAATGAAGTGTTGTCCTCATAAACGCTTACTTCGTGGTAGTTGATGATCTCAAGAGTTGACTGCGGTTACAAGATGCCTTTCAGCTTGGATTTCCCCTTTGATCCAGAGACAGAGGGGGGGATGTGCATGAGGTGGGTTATGGCTTTTTCCCAAATATGGCATCAGAAACACTAGTCAATCAGAAGAGAAATGAGCTCTTGTTGAGGGCTGTTGTGTAAAACAATTCTTCTGGGTCTTTCCTTTGCCTGACGCTTCATATACTTTTAATCACTTATTTTACTGTAAAATCACTAAGTAAATCCCTTTCAGTGGCATGGAGAATATATCCACCAATCATGTTACCTAAAAAAAAATCATATTGCTATGACTAGTTTATCTCATGGCTAGAGGAAAATAAGTAAAATTACCCTAACATCAAATATTCCCACCAGAACACATTTTATTTCCTTGAAGGCTGAAAAGTCCACCTCCTGATTAGTGTTTACTTGCCTACTAAGGTCCCCATATTAAAATATCAGGTAACAGCCAAAAAGTATTTCTGAGACCTACGGCATAAAACACAATGACCAACTTGAGATGGTCCAGTAGGCATTCATTGCTTCTAGCAAACCAGAAATTATTCTTGGAAAGCATGTGCATGTGTGTCTGTGAATAATTGCCAATGGCTAACCTGCACAAATGAAGAAATGTCAGGAGTTAAGGGAATTTCCAAAGGCTGCACAAGTAGTATCCAGTGAGTCAGGAAAAGTGTTTCATGGAATGAAGAAATCAGGGGTTTGAGGAAAAAATGTTGTGAGTGATGCTCTTGGCCGTGATTGTGAACCTCCACCTTAAGGTCACAAACGGTAGTGGGCTAAAACCACTAAACTGTTTTGATGATCAGTTCTGTGGGGAGTGACAACCATAAATACAGGTATACTGAAACTTAGTGTGGTCACAGGCTGGAACCCGAGTGTAATACTGTGGGCGTTTATTTTCATTTAAATCTAAGGATATCCCTAGTAACACCCTGCTTCCAACAACTTTTCCTTTTGGAAAAGGGTTGACAATATTTATTTTATGGCTTGATCAGAAAATTATACATGGCATAGATTATAGTAACCCTCAACCAACTTCTCTATTTGCGGTGAAATTCGTAACAAAAGTATAGAATAAACAAAACCGTGGCTCATCCAGTCCCTATGACAGCTGCATTAGTGTCTTTCCTAACCCCAGAGGATAATGTACCTTTATACCAAGGACGCCAAAGATTAGAGACTCCAGATTCTCTATGCCCAGGGTTTAGTGAAGTATTAACATTTCTTAGAGCAAGCCCCTTGCATGAGACCAGCTTAGGGGAATTAGTATCAAAATGCTTCACTTATCTTCCCGGCTTCTTACTTTGCTGCATCTTTTAGACCACACAGCTGAGCAAAGATCTGTTATTTTCTCAAGCTTGAGGCTAATTTGAAAGAAATACAGTTATATTTTTCACTTGAAACGTAATATATAGATCTTGGGTCCACAAGGTAGGATTACTATTAATTTATAACAAGACATGAATTTTTCACTTACTTTTCATTTATCAGAAGTTAGGGGGACTTTTTTTTTTTTAAAGTAAGGTAAATATATTTTAAGATTATGCCACAAAAGAATCAATTCTTTTATTCAGTTGGCTTTTGATATCTGGGGTTTTGCATCTGTGGATTCAACCAACCGGAGATTACAAATATTTTTTTAAAAACCCCAGAAAGTTCTAAAAAGCAAAACTTGAATTTACTGTGTGTA
Source organism: Camelus ferus (assembly GCF_009834535.1). Lineage (NCBI taxonomy): Eukaryota > Metazoa > Chordata > Mammalia > Artiodactyla > Camelidae > Camelus > Camelus ferus. Next base: position 115,417,506 of record NC_045696.1, on the reverse strand, counting down.
GGCAACTATTTACATAGCATTTACATTGTATTTGCAACTATTTATGTAACATTTACATTGTATTAGGTAGTATAAGTTATCGGAGATGATGTTTTTAAAGTAAATGGGAGGATGTGTATAGATTATATGCAAATACTATGTCGTTTCATATAAGGCACTCGAGCATCCATGGATTTTGGTATCTGTAGGGGTTCTGGAAACAACTCCCTGTACAGAGTGAGGGATGACTGCACATTGCATATAAAATTACATACAGCGAAGAGATTTTCTTTAATATGGTACATTAAATAACCAATTTTACATTATTCTTATCCACTCATTAAAATATAATTTTGAATCATTGATCATGTTAATAGCATATACTCTTGACATTATGTGATGTCAAGAACTACCTCTGTGATCTTCCTCCCCCAAACTCATAACCCCTGTCTAACCATGAGAAAAGCATACATAAACCTAAATTTAAGGATATTCTACAAAATTCCTGACCAGTAGTCCTCAAAAATGTCAAGGTCACCAAAACAAGAAAAGTCTGAAAAATTGACAAGTCTAAGGAGATAGAATGACTAAATATAATGTGTTGTCCTAGTTGGGATCCTGGGGTCAAAAACAAATTAGGTAAAAACTTAGGAAATCTGAATAAAGTATGGACTTCAGCTAATTAGTAAGGCATTAATATCAGTTCATTACCTTTGACAAACGCTCTGTAGTGATGAGATGTTGACAATAAGGGAAACTGAGAGCATGCAGAGGACCCCCCCTGCCCCGTGATATTCTTGCACCTTTTCTATAGATTTAAAGCTATTCTAAAATTAAAAGTTTATCCAATTTGAGAAAAATCAATTTATAACCAGTCAACATATCATCATTTCAGTTACTTTGCAGAATCATAGAAAGGATCTTAGTGGTTTCATAGTATAGCTATCTTGGATTTTAGATTGGGAAATTTCAGTAAAACTAGGACTTGACATTGCATCTCCCAATTCTAAATCCTTACTGCAATTCCAAATTGTTATTGTAGGTTGCAGTGACTCATGCACTTGAATTTCATCCCATTAACATTCATTGGGCAGTTTGTTTGTGCTAGGTGCTGTGCTAAGCCACCGGGAATGGAAAAGACAATAGATATCCATCCTGCACAAATAAAACAAACAAACAAAAAAATAGATATCCATCCTGTACTGAGTGGTCTGTGAGACATCCCATGAGGACTTGAAATAATAGTAAACTTAATCCTTCAACAGTTTTGGTCATTGCTATACCCTTGCACTTCTACTTGGTATAAAAAAAGGCATTCAATAAATACTGACTGAAAAAAAAAACAATAAATGAACAAATGAGTGAATGTATGAACAACGCAATTATAGTTAATGATGGTAGAAGCACTTTTAAAGCAATCACAGGTATTAATTCATTCAGTCCTCATAAAAAAAATTAAGAGGGAAATTTGGAGTTTGGGATTAACAGATATAAACTACTATATATAAAATAGATAAACAACAAGGTCCTACGGTATAACAGAGAACTATATTCAATATTTTGTAATAGCCTCTAATGGAAAAGAATCTGAAAAAGAATACATAGTATAGTATGTATTAAATATTATATAACAGTACAATATGTATTATAGTATAACTGAACCACTTTGCTGTACACCTGAGACTAACACAACATTGAACAACATTGCAAATCAACTATACTTGAATTAAAAACAAAAAAGCTAAGAGGGGCATATCATTTTTATCCTCATCTTAGAGAAGAAGCTGAGGGATGGAGAGGCTTGGGAACATGCCAAATGCCAGAGCCACCAGCAGCAGTGGAATGGTTTGAACTCAGACTCAGTCTGGGTCAGAAGCACATGCTCTTCATTTATTTTTTTATTGTTAAAATTGTGATTTTTTTTTGCATAAAAGGACCAACTACACCCCTTTCCATTAATTCCAATTGGTCATGATGTCTTATGAATGTTTGAAGATAGCATCTTAAAATTTTGACTTTAAAAGAAACAAGACATGGCCCTAGTTAAAGTCGATCATGCATGTCCAATCATCCATTTATGTTCAAGTATTAAGTTGCTGGAATACACTTAGGAGGAAGGGGAAAAAAAAAAGGAAAACCAACAGCCCTCAAATAAACCCTTTTGCAAAATGGTAAGAGTCATCCACAGGCCTTCCTTATTGTACCCTATTCTTTTCTTTTTTCCCCCAAAGATGAGAAACTAGAATAACAATTCACTTTTCCTAATGTTTCCCAGAGGCAAATTCAGATTTCTTTGCACCATTCAACCAATGACCCTCTAGGAACTGTACATGTGACAGGGAGTGGAAAATCATGGGTGCACTTCAGTGGGAAGAGAGAGGTTTGAGATATTGGGTTTTATATTTCCATGCAATTTTTATGCCAGCTCCCTGTAGCAAATATTCATTTTTGTAACTGTCACTATTTGGTTTTGGCATCAAAACAGATTGCTAATACTTTGTGGAGTAGGGCTTTAGAAGAGAATGAAAGGAAACTTGTCAGTATTCAGAGTGGCCCATTTTGACTCTCATTCTTGAGTGCTTTAAAAGTACTGGAAGTACTTTTTTAAAAAAAAAATTCATAAAGTATAATAAAAGTTTCCAGAAAATAATCAACAACTTGAATTCTAGATAATAAAACAGAACAGCCAAGTGACATGCTCCGGGTAAGACATTTATTCTCCCAGTTACAGACCTCATAACCCAAGCAAGAGAACCAGAGATGAGTTACTTAAGTTTCCTCCCAGGTAAGAGAAATTAATATTACAACCTAGAGATGCTCATCCCATTTTCCTGTGGACTGAAGACTCAGAATTATATACAATTTATTTCCTTCTTCTTTGTGGGAATTTAAGTGTCAACCAGACGTTCCAGCAAGTGAACAGAACAGCTGCTTCCTCTTAAATATGCTGACATTCTGAAGTATAAAAAGGTGTTTCATGACAAAAAAAAAAACACACACAAGTTTTTAGAAATTATTACTGGTGGTTTCTTTCCTTGGTATTTGATCTAATTTAACCAACATCTATTGAGCACAGAACCACCCTCTTAGACATGGACAGGAATGGCCCCTGCATTGGGCTGGGGCTCCCACACATCACAAGCCACTGAAACAAAAGTCTATTTTTGTAAGTTTTGATGTCATAAAAACACTTTTTAGAGAGTTCAATAACAAATTGAGGAAAAAAAAATTGAGGAGATGAGAGTTACAGAAAAGGGAAGTCGAGGACTGAACTGGGTGCCGCAGGGGCTGGAGTGCAGAGCCTGAGCGCTCACAGGTTCATGTGTGCATACATGCTTGTGCCTGTGTGTCCATGTGTGTGCATGCATGCTTATGCCTGTGTGTCCATGTGTGTGCATGCATGCTTATGTGTGTCAAGAGCTGAGAGGAGGTCACAGTCTCCAACTGGAAACCAGAGAAAGAGAAATAATCAAATCACCAAAATATACATCCAGGCAGACAAAGTGACCTCAAAACCTCCCCTCCCTCCCCTCTGCTATAGTGGTCCAGGAAATGCTACCTGGGAATCCTCAGTCCACAAAATGATGGTGGGGAGAAAGCTTGCTTCCCCCACAGGCTGCCTGATTTGGGTGGGTCCAGTCACCAGCCAAAGTCCTGGCTTGGGGCACCACCTTTGCCCTGCCCCTGCAGATCTGGGCTACCACTTGGTAGGGCCGGGGCTGATTTAAATGGGGACAGTCCTTACCCTTCAGGGCACAAGGACAATCTTGGGGGTGCAGCTGTGGGGCTGCTAGTGAAGTCTGAGGTACAACTTGTAAACATTTTTTGGCCTGTGGTCTCCATCTGAAGTCTTGTCTTGGCCCTGGAACTTTTGGGGTGAGCTTGATTGAACCCTCATATGTCCAAGCCTGTGCTGATCACTAGAGGTTAAAAAGTAAACATGATGTCATTTGGGTACCAGAGAACAGGGCTCTGATACCATGAAAGGGGAGGGGACAGTGGATTTGCTGTTTTGGAGGAGGACAAGGAGCAGGAGGAGGTGCCACCAGACCATATTAGAAAAATATTTGTACTTCAAACTCTATCACACCTCCAAGGGTCTGGGACTTGGAAATACCATGCAAAAAACTGATCCACTGTACTTTTAAAATCAAGTCTTACAGTAACCTGATCAAAACTCTTAATGTCTTAAGGGGTCAGGTGAGTAATTCTGTCTACTGTTAAATCATTTGAAGTAGATTTCCCATGTCCTGGGTGCATGAGAAATTATAGAAAGGCAAGCGATTTCTGACTGCAACTTTTGAGATGCTTCCCGAAGCGGCCCAAATTACAATCTAGTTCGAGACAATTGCATCAAGTAGATTCAGACACAGTGAGCTTGGTGATTTATCTGCTGATCTCACTGTGTGCCCCGTACACCAGGTGCAGATTAATTATTCTGATGAAAAGTATTTGAGACAGAGCCTGTTTCAAGAAATGGGTGATTCAACTTTTGGATTTTCCTCCTGAAGCCAGGATCAATGAGTTTCATTGGGATTGGCCATTATTTTTTAGGAGGACCATGTGATTTGAGAGGTCATGTAAGATTACTTTCATTTTATAGGAAAATATATCAGGAAACTAGGCTGTTCCTATCACTGGCTAAAATTTGGGGGTAAGATGGCTGAAGAAATCAGGTTGCCAAGTTAGGTAAAGATTGCGGAAGCCATCAGAAGGAGGTGGTGGTCAGTACCGGATCAAAGAAAGCTTGACTTGGGATAGGCGGCAGAGAATGAGAGGGTGCAGTTAGTGAAAAGGAGGGAGGGCAGGAGGATCAGGCCAAGCAGAAGGGAGATCAGAGGCTCCAGAAGCACAGGGGCTCAGTAAGAATTATCCAGATCCCTGGGGAATCAGGCAGGATCCAACAAGTGGTCAAATGAAGCTCAGATGAACTTTGTGTGTCTTCAGATCTTACATCTCTTAAATGTTCTTGACCTCAGGATGGACCTCTCTGGTTTACACTGGGATTTCATCAAGTAAATGCAGGCATGATAGTAGGCAAGAGTCACACACACACACACACACACACCAGGAAAAGGCAGATGATGTGAAGGAGTGAAGTGGGGAAATTGACAGTGATGGCGGTACTCACTTTGATAAACAGGAGAGCACACAGCTCTGCAAAAATGGGATAGCTCATTTTCCACTCTAGCCAGTTCCTGCCATCTTAGAAATACATGTCCAGTTTTATCAGATGCTTTATTATTTTGGTGAAAGCCAAAAAAAGCCATGTAAAATTTCCAAATTTTAAGGGTTAGTAACTGTGTGTGTGTGTCAATTCCCGTGTGAGACAAAATCTACCCTGTGAGCTGTGGGCTGCCATTTTGAAAGATGCTCTAGGGACACTGGACCCATATCCCAAATGCTGCTCGTCTCCACAGTGGTTCAGAGTCTGGGCAGACGGCTGGACTATGGCTCTCCCTCAGGAGGCAAGGTCTCTGTTCGAAAGAGAGGGAGCTGATTAGAGTTAGTCTTGTGTTTTCCTTCCCCAGATAACTTGCCCTCATTTCTTTCTTTCAAGCCCACAAGGAAGGGCTCCTTCTAGGGCAGAAGACTGGACGTGTCTCGTCAGCTGTGTGTGAGGGCTTATAACTTAATATCCCAGTGATGCTCTTGGTTCCTAACAGTCACCTCAACAATCTTTATCAATATCTTAGCGAGTTGGAGCCTCCCTTTCTAAAAGTCAGTGGGGATCATCTTCCTCAATCCTATAGCATATATTTAATCCATTCCACACAGAGCTATTACGAAGCTTGCTAGGTACTGGGTAATTGATAGATACAGATGCTCCTGTCAACAGATTTAATCTTTTAGGTATTTGCCTTTCTTTCAGAAGTTGAGGTCATATCCCCATCAGGCTCTGGACTGAAAATTGGCAGAGAGACAGACGCAACAGATCTCTGACGGCTGACCTAAGTTTTCACCCTTGATTATTTTCATCTTAAAATTTTCTTTCACTCTTTTGGCTCTCAGAACATCCAATAATGATGGAGCCAAGATGTTGGGAACTTCTGTGAATCAAGAATAATCCTGTGGCTGTAAAGGAGTAATTCCCAAACTCTTCTGTACCACGTGGAAGGCTTAATAAAGCCCAGACTGTTGATTACTGCCCTGAGGGTTTATGATTCCAGGTTCTGGGCTGGGGGCTCAATATTTGCATTTCTAACAAGGACCCAGGTGTTGTTGCTGCTGGCGGGGCTGAGGATGACACTTAAGGAACAACCACTGACAGCTCTGTCAACTAGTTTTTAGTTTAGTTGAATTGGTCTCAGCATTAGAGCTATAATGGCACTTAAATAGAAAGCCATGGATGTAAAACAGGGAACTATGGATTGGATGACCACTGTCCTGTTTTTCTTGTGACTAAAAGACTTTTAGTATTTTCAGGAAAGGTCCCAGGCAAGTCAGGACAAGTTGACAACCCTAAGAGGGAATTTGGAATAAATTAGGGAACAACTCTTAAAAAATGCTGTAGATACTTAAGCAGGCAGTGAGTATTTCTACCGAAGGGTGCATTTTTTTGAGATGTATGTGATTATAAATGAGGGAACATGGAGACATGTTCATATCTTTGAAACAGAGAAAAGTAACTGTGGGGCTTAATTAACCTTCCATGAACCATTAAACCAGGAGTTCTTTTGTAAGATACAGTCTTCTCTTTCTAACAGAATCTGTGTGCTTCCATAGAATTTGTTTCCACAGGATTTGTTTCCTCTATCACAAATGCTTCATCCCTTCCAAGCATAAATTAATCCAAAGTAAATGAATTCAAAACGAAGTTACTCAGAAGGCAGGTCCACTAGGACCTCAGAGAGTTCACTGAGTGGGTCTGGCCATGGTGCCCACAACTGAGAAGCACCAAGAAGAAGGGGCGAGTTTTGTCAGAATCTGTGAACTTTTCGATGAACATCACAAAAGGGAAAGAATGAGGAAGACAAAAAGAAAATCAATTTATTCCAAAGCTATTTTAAGTGATTTGGATGCCTCTAATTTAGGAAGCTGCCTTTTGGGGCTTCTAATAGAGAGATATATTTTTTCCTTAGGAAGGCGGAAGGAAAAAAAAACTTTTTCCACATCTGCGAGTGGTAGTCCCCCCTCTTTGGAGAGATTTCAGCAGGGAAAAAAATGTGCTGTCTGCCACAGTAACACTTCCCATTTCATTAATGAGGAGACCCGTGTATTGGAGAATGTCCAATTTGGCAAAAAGTTAAAGCGTGGTTTTTCAGCAATTGCCTTTGGTAGTTTGTTCTACGTATGTATTATTGCTATATATGGCAATAATCTTCTTCTGGGTATGACCTTTAGGTTAAAAATGAGGGTTTACCTTCTGCAATATCTCACTATTAAGAATTAGGACATGATAAATCATGAATTTTGAGAGCTTCTACTAATTGAAACTGAACACAGTGAGGGAGCGCCTTCTGACAAGCGAATTTAGAATGAGTAAAGGATTGAGGACATGGAGACAGCGACGCCAAGCCAACTAGGATTCAAATCTGTGCCACAGAATTCTGCAAGGCAGCCCATATAATAAAAAGGGAGGAATAATTGTCAGCTCTGCAAGCTTTTTTTGTACCAGAGAGCTGTCTTGAAGATAAGAAAACAAACTCTCACAGTGGATGGCACAATGATAAAATATTTAGTGAGGATATAATTTAGAACATTATCCTATCTGGTCTCGGACATCTTACTATATGTCTAAGACTGACTTAGCGATTTTCATTACCATGTTAGTGTTCCACAGATGGACGACGGAGAAAACGTTTTAATCACCAGAAGGACACCATGATGTAACTCATGCACACTTGCCACACTCAGACATGTAGAATAAAATTGTTTTTCAAATTTCAGAGGACCAGGAAAGGAGTTTTCAGGGAGTAAGTTCTACTGGATAAATTATGGGAAATGGCTCACAAAGATGAGAGAAATATAGAAAAAAGAGAGGACCTTTAAAAAAAATCAAGAGATGAACAACAAGGACCTATATGTAGCACAAGGAACTATATTCAGTATCTTGCAATAACCTATAATGAAAAAGAATATAAAAAAGAATATATATGTATAACTGAATCACTTTGCTGTATACCAGAAACTGGCACATTTTAAATCAACTATGCTTCAATTAAAAATTTTTTAAATTGAGATAACATTATATATACATATATTTTACATATATTAAAACACATATACATATACTTAGATATATTAATAATATATACATATATTTGTAATAACAAATTTTCAATAACTGCTAAGCATTCCATTTCAACTGTAAATTGTGCTGTCTCAAGACTCCAACTATCAGTAATTTCATCCAAAACAGCAATTTAATACGATTTTTTTCCTCTGTAGGCAGGGTAACAGGAAGGGAGGTCATCACACAATACAATCATTTTTCAATAGAATTTCTCCCCTCAAAGTCATTGTCTCCATATAATACTAATATACTTCAGCCAAGAAGATTTTTAAGAGTTGGAGGACACATAGAAATTAGGTAAAATGTGCACATCAAAATGAACAGGAGAAATCAGAATTCTACTAATTATTTACTGAAAGGTTGGTTGCTGAAAAAATTAATAGGACTGCTTAGAAATAATAACATTCTGGAACAAACGCCTCTCTTTACAGCAAAGCCAACGGACCAATTTCCAGTCTTCCTTTTTTTTAGCTACAGAAACCATATAAACCACATTTTTCATGAAATTCCAGATATAAAATGATCTCCTCTATTACAAGCCCATAAATGATCACACTGTTTCAGAAAGTCCAAGCCACAGCAGATTGCCTCTTGCACAAAAACTCAACACACCATGTATTCTTTTTTTTTTTTTTGAGAATATTCATTGTAACTTTATCACCATTTCACCAAAACTCTAGTTGAAACACTAAAAAAAAATGTCAATCTCTCTTTTGTCTAAATGATGTAGAATAACCATTTGATTTTCCTTAGGTCTTATTAAAAAGACTAGTTATTATGGCTTTATTTCAACAGCTTCAAATCCAATTATTTATTTTGAGTACATACTTACGGGAAAAAATCCATTCTGATTCTTGGTTAGCTCTGTCAACCAAGATTTAATTCCATACTTTGAGATAAGTAGATTTTTAAAGTAGAGCTGTGTTAATAAAGAATATAATGTCTGATAATTTAAAAATAAACTTGTATCACCTCTGATGGGTTGGTCTGTATGGCAATTCTAATCCACGGAATGTGAAATATTTTTATAGCTACAAAAGGATAGAAATCTAGTCTCATGCGACCTGACCTCTCAAATGGGGACAGCATTTCTATTTCATTTCATCCTTTGGGATCTCATTGCATGAGTCAAATCAGAACACCATATTAGAGACAATTTGATATTAGACATCCTGAAATTTCATCACTAATTTTGACAAAATAATTTACAAATATAATCTTTAAGCCTTAGAAAAGACTCATTATTTTATGTAGAATATATATTTGTAGAGCTATTTTTCATAATCACTATTTCGATTATGTTTAACTCAAGGCCAACTGTGAACATTAAAATTAAAAGCCAGTACTTTGGGTAAACCACTTTATTTTACAGATTCTTTTTTTTTTTTTTAAATGATCTTTCTTGGGATAGAAGATTTTCTGTTTTCATGGATCCTGTTTTCTGTAAACCTGTTTTAAAGCAACTTGGGGTTCTTTTGAAGAAGTTTCTCTAGAAATGGAGAAGCCTAAATGACTGGCTCTGCTCAAGTCCTTCCTGGCAGATTCCTCTGGCTCTGATGGAAGCCAGGCCAAGAATGCCAGCAGTCTCCGGCTGGATGTGTGGGGTCCAAGGTCTGGATGGACGGGGGCATCCCAGGCAGACACCACATCCATGCCTGGCACTCGGAAGGCTGTGGCCAAGCAGTCAAGATCACAGCCAGGTCCCCACAGCCAATTCACAGGGCTGAGGAGAGAAGTCAGAGCCAGGAGGCAAGCTGATTGAGAAGACACAGCACTGGGCTATTTGAGGACAGAGCTTAAGACCATGGCAGGCAGACAAGGTGGAGACCTTGTCAGGTTATTTTTAGCATAATGGCCTTACCTCTTGGACAGCCCTGCCATGGATTTCTTGGGATGACTCATGGCCACCACCTGCCCCTCCCAGAAAAGAGGAGGGGACGCAGAGGGAAGGATGGGGGCTGTGGGGTCTGGTCTTTGGGCTTCATGGCCCTGGACCACACTAGAGGGAAAGGGGTGAAGAGGCAGGAAGCGTAGGCTGGGCTCAGTCTCCTTTATTTCCTCCTCTTTTGTTCACCTTGCCTCTTCCCAACCTCATGAAAAACAAGATGGCAGGATAAATGATTAAAGTAACACATGTATGTACAGATGTCTCCTTTTGAGATTTCAACTGGCTCCTGTAAGCCTCCTCTTACTGCGGGCACTTCTAGAGAAAACAAAACTTTAAAAACTTTCCAGGTCAGCTGGGAAAAACAAAAAGTGACCAAGGATCGGCCAGGTCGACTCACAGAGTTAAGCTGTCTGATCTGGTTCATCTCTTCCCAGAAGCGCATCCAGAGAACATTACAGCCTGGGCCCAGGTTGGCAAGCATGAAATACATTTTACCAAAATAGAAGCCCCAGATGAATGCACCCAGATATTTTATGTGCACAGATAATTCTAAGTGTTGTGGGAATTCTCAAAGGTGCTTAGACAATGAAAAAAATCATGTATTTTATTTTCACTTCACAAGTGATAAAGGCATTTCGTGCACTGCAATGCCCTAACAGGAGTCATTTGCTTCAGAAAAAAATTCCATTGTAACCTAACCTTTAAAACACAATTCCAAAGCCAGGACAAGTCTCTTCACTGCCTGACGGGTCAATCTGGGTTGATAAATGTGTCCTCAGCCTGGAAGTTTAATTACCTTAAGTTGAATAAATCTGAATGAGATGGAAATTATTTGCTTATTAACTCTGTTTTTTTTTTTTTTTTTTTTTTTTTTGTAAGACAAGAGAGGACTAGAAAGAAAAGAAGAACAAGAGGAAAGTAAGAGAGCGTGTCTTAAGTGCCCTTCTAAAAAATACAGATTATACAGGGAGGAAAGTTTTGTGAGCTTCTCTTCTTAAAGGGTATTTTTATCAGTCAGCACAATGGGTCAACATGATGAACTGACCCATAGGATTTGGATGAAATCCTCTTTTGGATCTTTGAAGGTTCCATCATCACAGATGCTCCTTTTCTACTGAAGGATCTATGCTGTTAAGATTTCTGAGATGCTCACAGAAATGGTGCCACCCGAGATGATGATTTATACATTCTGATGTGAAAATCACTGAAACACGCAATGACTGGTAGATGCCAAAGAAGTCGACAGCCAATTGTGCAAGGTACATGTTACACAGTAACCCCACCTGGCAGATAAGGCATCACTCAAAATGAGACAAAGACTGCTCCTTCAACTACTTTTATGTCTCATTCTTTTTTTCTTTTCTTGCTATTTTACATTTAGCATGACATAGAGTGATCTCTCTAGTTGGTCCAACAACCCAGCTCTCTCGTTTTATAGGTCCTTATTCTAAATGTCATTACTGCTAAAGGAATCAGCTGTTGTACTTTCTCAAGCATAAACCTAAATAATTACAACAATTAAACCAAAGTGCTATTAAGAAAACTTAAAAGATGCAAGGGTAATGCCCTACATTTGTTTGGTCCTTTTTAGTTTTCAAATACATTTTGTAGACACTTATTTCTTTATATCCCCAGGACTGTTAAGATGGACATTAGAATTCCTATTTTATAAAAGAGAAAACTGGTTTATTGATACGTCACTCGCTAGACTCATAGCTATAATTAGAGAAAGCCATTTTGAGTACCAACACTTTTTAGGATTTATTGTTGCCATCTGGTAAAAAAATATATCTTTATCATCAAGAATTAAGTGTAAAAAAATAAGTACTATCAATAGGAGAACTGATACTGCAGAATCATATAGTAGTAATTTTTTATTTCTATAAAAATATTATTGCTAAGACAATGTGTATGGCTAGGACACATTATATAGTTAATTTTGAGCTAATTTTATAGCATTTAGAATAGAGGAATATTTATTAACAATTTTATGTAGTAATATTGCTATACTACTTAAGTTTAATGAACCATGTTAGATTTTAATACCCGCTTAACATATTTACTAAGGTTTCTAACCTTTTAGAAATTATAATCTTTTAAAACATGATACTAACTACTATATATAAAAGGTCCTACTGTAGAGCACAGGGAACCATATTCAATATCCTATAATAACCTATATTGAAAAAGATTATGAAAAGGAATATATATATGTATAACTGAATCACTATGCTGTACACTAGAAATTGACACATTGTAAATCGACTATACTTCAATTTTAAAAAAACATAAAAAGACAAAGATATCCTTTAAATAGCAGTTAGATAACATTATTTTTCTCCTTAAACTACCACAAGGGCTCCCTTTTTCATCCTTAGTAAAAGCCAATGTCCAACTGAAAGCTTAGATCAGGGGCAGGACAAGGATGTCTCTCTTACTATTGCTATTCAATGCTGCACTGAAAGTTCTAGCCAGGACTGTTAAGCAAGAAAGTGAAATAAAATGTATCCGGATTGTAAAGGAAGAAATAAAACTTTTCAGAGGGCATGACCTTATCCATAGAAAACCTCAAAGAATCTATAAAAACAAAAATTAGATCTAAAAAAATGAGTTCAGCAACGTTGCAAAATACAAGATCAATATACAAAAATCAGTCATGTTTTATGCATTAACAATGAACAGTCTGAAAGCAAAATTTAAAAAAATTATTTACCATGATATGAAAAGAATAAAATACTTAGGAATACATATAATCAATGAAGTGCAATACTTGTTCACTGAGAACTCTAAAATGTTGCTGAAAGAAAATTTAAAATACCTAAATATGGGAAGATATTTTTTATTCATGGATTGGAAGACTTAATATTGCTAAGATGATATTATTCCTGGAAGTGATCTACAGCTTAAATGCAAAATCTATCAAATTCCCAATGGCCTTATATTGCAGAAATTAATAAGCTGAACAAAAGTTCATACAGAAATGAAGAGACCCTAACAATATCAATATTGAAAAAAAGAATGCAAAGAAGTACTCACACTTCCTATTTGAAAACTTACTTAAGCTGCAGTAATTAAAACCAAAGGGGAAAGGGCAAGGGAGGGATAAATTAGGAGTTTGGGGTTAACAGATACACATTACTATATATAAAATAGATAAAACAACAAGGGTTTACTGTATAGCTAGGGAACTATATTCAATTACTTGTAATCACATATAATGGAAATGAATCTGAAAAGAAAAAAATATGTATTTATATGTAAAATTGAATTGCTTTGCTGTACAACTGAAACTAACATTGTAAATCAACTACACTTCAATAAAAAATAAAATAAAAAAAACTAGTGTGGCACAAGGATAGACAGACATATAGATCAATGAAATAAAACTGAGAATAAATGCCACGTATAGACAGGTAAATTTGACAAGGGTGGTAAGACCATTCAAAGAGGAAAGAATAGTCTCTTCAACAAATGCTCCTGGGACAAATAGATACCCACATGCAAAAGAATGAAGTTGGATCCCTGCCTCACAGCATATGCTACTCAAAATAGATCAACTTAAACATAGGACTCTTTTAAGGAAACACAGTTGTAAATATTTGTGATCTTGGATTAAGCAATGATTTCTTAAAAATGATATTAAAAGCAGAAGAATCAAACAAAATAGGTAAGTTGGACTTCATCAAAACAAAAAACTTCATGTGTCAAAGACACTATCAAAAAAGTGATAAAAACAATTCACAGAATGGCAAAAAATATTTGCAAATCAATTATATGATAACAGTCTAGTGTTTAGAATATATAAGGAACTTCTACAACTCAACAATGAAAAGACAAACAGTCCAATTATAAGGGGGACAAATGATCTGAATAGACATCTTTCCAAATAAGATGCAAATGGCCACTAAAGGCTTGAAAAGATAGGTCCACACGATTAGTCATTAGAGAAATGCAGATCAAAACCACAATGAGATGTTATTTCACACTCACTAGTATGGCTATAATAATGATGAAAATGGGTTAAAAGAACAGAAAATAACAAGTGTTAGCAAGGATGTGGAGAAATTGGAATACCCATACATTGCTGGTAGGAATATAACATGGTGCAGTGGCTGTGGGAAAGGTTGGTGGTTTCTGAAAAAGTTAAACCTAGCATTAACATATGACTCAGCAAGTTCACTCCTCAGTGTATACCCCAGATAAATGAAAATATATTTTGACGCACAAGCTTGTAAATGAGCACTCACAGCAGCACTTCACAATGACCAAAAGAGGGAAACAACCCAAAGATCCATCAAGTAATGAATGGGCACACAAACGTGCTATGTCCACACAATGGAGTATTACTCAGCCATATAAAGAAACAAAGTAATGACACATGTTACCATATGGATGAATCTTGAAAGTGTTACCCTAAGTGAGAGAAGTTTGTCACAAAGGACCAGGCATTGCATGATTCCATTTACCAGAATAGCCAAATCCACAGAGATAGACAAAGTAGACTAGAGGTTGCCAGGGAATGAGGGAAAGTAAAATTAGGGGGTGCAGGCTTTCTTTTGGTGGCGATGGAAACATTCTGAAATGTGATAGCTGTAATGTTTGCGCAACACTTTAAAGATACTAAACACCCTAGTCTATAACACCTTCTCGGTGAAAGGTTGTCTTACTACCTTGGATAAAACCGCACCCCTCTTCCCACACCTGTGATACCTCTTATTCTCCCCTGCTTTCTTTTTTTCCCCCCATAGAATTGATCACATTCAAATATGCAATGAAATGTATAGCAACCTAAGGGTTGTTGTTTATCATCTGTCTTGCTGCAGTGGAATGTAAACCCTACAAGGGCAAGAATTTTTAGTTTTGTTCTTTGCTGATTCTTAGCACCTAGAATTGTACCTGAAACAGATTCCCAATAAATGTTTCTTGAATGAATGAATGAACAAATGAAACAACTCAGGAAATAAAATGACACTTGAAAAGGAGGAATGAATATAGGATGAGGCAGAGAAAAGCCTAAGGTCAGTATGTGGTTACAGTTATGTGGAACTCATTTTTTTTTTAATCTCTTTAAAACTTCTGGTTTCTTTTGTTCAAGTGTGATTTAATTAGGTAATTTAAGACAAGTGGTTATGATTTTTTTTTAAATGAGGGATCTTGTTCCATGATTTCTGAAGTCCTTTCCAGCTCTAAAATAATACCATGCTTTGAAAAACAGATGTTTCTAAAAACTTAGCTGTAAGACCCACAGTTCCTAAGGGAGTGATTAATCAGTTAATCTAAAAATTGCACACAACTAATTCTTCACTAGCCCTTCCCTTACCAAAGGCCAACAGTCAAATGAGATATGGTATATGGGGAAAATCATTTTCTGCATTTGGCAAATTATGCCGGGAATCATATCAAGACATGATTGCCACACCTTTTTCCCCTCTTCTGCTAGGCCAGGAAGAAAACAGATAAACTTTAAACAGCTGAAAAAAAGATTAAGATAAAAGCTAATAATGCAAGAAAAAAGACTGTAGGAAAATTGGAACTCTCCATCAGCAAGTAGCTGTGTAAAACGGAGATGTCTCAACCTTACGAAACAGACTGAGGTTCTCTTTAAAACTACAGGTAAAAATATGAAAAAAAAGTTTAATTTTACTACATATTATGGTTCTTTTAAATCTTGTTCTAAACCTAAATGCATTTTGTACGTATTATTAGGATGAGTTAATAATCATACTTAATCCATTTCATGTTTTGTCTTCTTTCTTTCTCCCCACAGAAGCACCATCATTGAGTGAAAAGACATGCTGGTTTTTTTGTTTGTTTGTGTTTGTTTTTGTTTTCAGTTAGTTAATTCCACGAGGAGCCTACCCACTAATGAGGATCAACCTAGGGAAACTTCACAAGCAGGTTTTGACCTGGTAGCTGAGGCCAAAGAGTCTCAAACCTAAGTCAACAAGTTGGTGCAGCCATTTTGGAAATTATTTTGATACGGTTCCTCAAAGGGTTAAACACAAAGTTACCATGTGACCCGGATATCCACACCCACACATACCTAAGAGAAAGGAAGATGTGTGGCCACTCAAAAACTTGCACAAAAATGTTCATACCAGCATGATCCCTAATACCCCCAAAGTGGCAAAATCCAAAGGTCCATCAACTGACGAAAGCAAAAAAGAAAATGTGACTTATCCCGGTAATGGATCATTACTCTGCCTTAAAGAGGAGGGAAATCACGACACGTGTCACATCAGGAATGAACATGAGGAAGTCACTGTGCTAGGTCAAACGGATCAGTCACAAAACACCAGGCCTTCTGTGATGCCATTTTTAAGGACTCTTCCGCACGGGCAAACCTACAGAGACAGAAGGTAACTCAGTGGTTGTCAGGGGAGAGGGAGGGAGGGGAAATGGGGTTGATGGGTATGGGGTTTGTTCAGAAGGTTCTAAAATTGATTGTGGTGATGAGTGCACAACTCTGTGAACACACTAAAAACCACCAAATTGTACACTTTAAATGGGGGGCTTGTATGGTATATGAATTATCATTGCCATAGAGTAATAAGCTATGAAAATTCTGACTCTGTTTCTGGTTTGCCAAGAGGATGCATGAGCAGGTGTTGGCTCCTGTCATCTGGGAGGGGGGAGGGGGAGCACAGGTGACGCCAACGCTTATGTAGGTGCCATGGTGGATTTCAGACATCTCAAGAGTGGTGTGGCCCTTGTGCGACTTCTGTCTTCAGGCTGCTCTCTGGGGAGACTGAGCCTTATTAATTAAAATAGGCAAATGAGATGGTAGTAATGATGTACCTCAAGCCAAAAAGATTCCTCCTAAGACAATGATAACCACACCTCTGCTAGAAGTCTTGTAGAACCAAATCTAAGCTCCTCTGTAAAACGTGCCAGTCTGGCCTTTGAACACTTCTGAGCTACAACTCCAGCTCCTCAAACTAGCCTAGCACCCCACGTGCTATGCTCTTGCCCAGCTTGGCGGGCACCCTTTGGCCAAGGCTCAGTACAAATGTTACTGCAGAACTCGGATTCCTTCTCCATATGCTTACAACACCAATTTCCATATTCTCATTTTGGCACTAATCCTGTTACTATAATTATTTTTTAAATGAGCAATCTTTTCCCCAGCCGGTGTCTCCCAAGGGCACATGGTAAGTGCTTAAGTAAGGTACTTGTTTGGCTGGCTGGATGAATGACTGAATCCAGTGTTGCGTTTAACTATCTGTTTGACAGCTCCTCTCTGCAGGGACGGACGGGGAGGGTGGAGTGACACAACACCTGATGAATGAAATGTAAATTTAAATGATCGAAGTGGTGGGGGCAATTGCAAAGTCAATGAGTGGACAGACTGGTGTGGAATCCGCACAAGGTTGGCGTGTTAGGGTACCTTTTACTCTCAGTGAGTTCTCAATCCCCGTCAAGAGAGCATCCCATCGTGCTAAGTGTATTTTATTTTTAAGCAATACAGCCCTTGAACATAAACCAGCTGTCTCATCTAGCACTCAGCCAGTGTACCATAATCTACAGTACTGCTTCATGAAAATGGAACAGGCTGGGCATTCAAGACAGACAGCATGTCTACGCCAACCTGCCACCTTTTGAAGGCATGTCCAAGGGTAAGTAGGAGAACACCCAATGCTGACTGCAGGTGAGGGCCTTGGAAGATGGACTCCATTCTGTAAGTCTGGGGATACAAGACTGCTCCAGGTCTCAGGCTGACCACCTCCAACATCCCTGAGTGATGCTTCACAAGCCAAGCTGCAGCAAGCACCGGGCCACCTCACTAACGGGATTGACTGCTGCTAAATCACCTGTCACGTTTTCTGAATTTCCAGTTGATTTAGTCTGAATGTTAAGCTTACTCCTTGGCGTCCATGTTTCCGTTGATGCTGTTTCATGAGGATTCCCAAGAGACCCAGGCCTGACCTCAAGTTCACACTCAGATGCTTTTGTGGTGACACCATCTTTTTCCTTTCCAGGGCTGGACAAAATAAAATTCAACTGTAGCTTAGTGTCGTATGTCCTAGCGGGCATGAAAGACTGAAGTAGATCTGGAGGCCTTGGTTTACATCTGCCTGAACTCCAGATGCCTCAGCCCTCAGCCTGATGCTGTGTGGAACTATTCCATGGATATCAGGTCATGTGTACAAAACCAGAAAGCTGTTGGTGATATTGAGTATTTATCATTTAACCTGGCTTCTACCAGATTATATTCAGTATAAAGTTTAACAGCAAGCTTTTAAATTGTGGATGTCAGTGGGGACAAAAGAAATAAAGAAATTGATTTTTCTTTAAAATATTACATTGTACGTGGCTTTGAAATTAGATCTTTGTATATTATCTTATAGTGAAGCTACAACAAATGAGTCCTTTAATAAAACACACAAGTGTTTACATCTGTGGCCTTTGTGTTGTGTGTGTAAGAAGCAATATTTTGTATCATTTTCTATCCAGCACAAAACTTTTTCAGGAAAGAAGGTGCAACAAAGGTATTTATTCAGAGCAGCTGTCATCTCTAAAACTGATGGTTTTCTAATTTGATCTAGAGTTGTGATGCTGAACGTCCTAAAGAAAACAGCAATTAATAAGGACAACTGAATTTGTGAGCTAATTCCTGACTCAAGACTCATGCTTCTGCTAGGAAAAAAAATTTATTAAACTGATTGCCTTCATAACATCAAAGATTTGTTTATCACTGGACAATTTGCTAACTGCTTTACATCCATTCATTCTCACAAAATCCTTTTAAATCAGAGCAACACTATTTTTGCTTATTTTAAAATGCTTAAACAAAAGTTTAGAGACTTGCACTGGCTTCACTGAAAGACACAAGCTCTGAACTGCTGCCTGAAGACCACGGTGGACCTCTCCCATCACGTACGGTGTCCTAGGGAACTGAGGTGAGAAAAGGATGGAAAATGGAAAGAGACTCTCTGCTTTTCATCTTTTAAAATCATCGTTAAGTTTTAGTTTTTTTCTCTTTGGTCTTCACATTTTATTTATTCATTTATTTTTATTTTTAATTTTTTTTAAATGAAGGGTAGTTGATTTACAATGTTAGTTTCAGGTATACAGCAAAGCCATTCAGTTATACCTGTACATACATATACATTTTTTTCTTTTCATATTCTTTCCCATTATACATTATCACAAGAAATTGAATATACTTCCCTGTGTTCTACAGTAGGTTCTTGTTGTTTTATCTATTTTATATACAGTAGTGTGTGTCTGTTAATCCCAAACTCCTCATCACATTTTAAATCATACATGATTTTTTAAATTTAAAACTCCTCTTTGAAATTAAGTTTTAATTTTGAAGACGAAAATTCAAGAGAGCAATTCTAGTAAAAATGTTATAAATTCAAATTATCTGTGCTGGGCAAAATATTAAATAGTAACTTAATTGCCTTCAAATTTGCACAGGAACTAATTAGGCCTCTAGCCAATTGAAATCACACACTATCAACTTGTACATTTCAAATATTCATGGAAAGGAATCAGACGCTCTCCCGAGATCAGCTGCAAGTGTTCAGTGGATCACTCACTGGGACAAAAACGCATCTGCAGCCTTGTTAAAGTGTTTTTAATCCCTGAACAGTTAACATTGGGCTTAGGTACTCCCTGCAACTGACTCTCCAGTTAGTAAAATAGGTAACAGTAGGTGTCTGGTGTATAGCAGTTGCTTAATAAATATTTTGTGAGCGAGCTCATTTTTTGGTCCCTAGTTTAACATTTCACAGCTGTAATGTAACAATCCGGGACACTGCCTGCACATACAACAACAACCAATAGCAACCAACAACAACTCCCTAGCCTGGAAATTCCAGAGTCTCCCATGGTGGCTTGGTGGTTGGAATGGTTCTGCTCAATTCTGAACACAACTTTGTACTCTCAAATCTAAACACAACTTTGTGCTCTGAATTTAGTCTCTTGCTTTTCCCCTGGTCTATAATTTTGTGAGCCAAGATTTAGTCTGCAGAGGAAAAGATGCACAATGAGCACCTAGAGCAGAGGTCGTGAAAGTAACTGGGAGAGAGAGATGTCCTTCCAAGCTGATGCTGACCCCTGCTTGCAGTTAAGTCAGTCAAGAGAAGAAACATAGCTTAGAAGTATAGATAGATATTTAGGTAGATAGTAAGTAGATAAATAGCAAAATAAAAGGTAAAAAGGAGACATTAAAATATGTCTAACCTTATGCTAGAAGTAAATAGCAATTTTTAGAGGATAAAGATAAAGACACAATGGAGGCAAGAGACAAAATAAGTTAAAATGAATTTTAAATGCTATAAAGTTCAAATTATATAAGACAACCTTATAATCATATAATAATTATATTCTGTAAGTACATATTAATATAATATATTAAAACTATATATAATGTATTAAGATTATATATAATGTATTATGTATAAATATATGCTATGTATAACTATACATAATTATATTTAATATGCAACTATATGTAATAAGTAATTACATTTAATATGTAACTATATGTAATATGTAATTACATTTAATATGTAACAACATATAATTATATTTAATATGTAACTATATGTAATAATATAATAATAATCACATGGTAAGCTAAAAAGATAGGCAGGCAACACCTAATAATTTAAAAAAATTTGTTTGATGAAAAAATATACAGATTTGAAAGATAAAAATAAGTGGGCTAAGCTATAATGATATTAATAGTAATACATACAATTTTATTAGTCCAGATAATTTAAATAGTAAATATACAAACAATAAAATAAGAGGAAAAGTAGAGCATAAAATATTCAATAACACGTCAGGATTATAAAACATTACATGTAATATGATCCCAGTTTTATAAAAAATACACCCCATATGTTTTTAAAGGGAGACTAGAGGGAAACAAAAATGATTGATTGATAGACTCTCTTTTTCCGTATGGAAATACACATCCACGTTACTACTTTCACAATTAGAAAAAGTAGGAATTAGTTAAAACAGTGATGATTCAGGGAGCACCAGCAGAGCCAGAACGAGGCGCGCAGGCAGCTCGGTCTCGGAGATGCAACAGAGCACAGTGGGAGGAGCTGAGCAGTCCAGAGGGCCCTGGGAGCGGAGCGCCCTGGGACGTGCGCAGCAGCCAAGCCCCTGCAGGCTGGCCCTGCAGGCCCGGCTCTACCCCAGCCGGCTAGTTTTCTCACCACGACTCCAAGCCCGCTCGCCTTCTCCACATACGCTTACGGCGCTGAAAAGACACCCATCTCCAGGGGTTGACCCTACAGCCCAGACGTCTGGGAATCAGGAGAAACCTCTTCAGACCTGAGGTCCCTCACTTTTCAATGACAGGCTCTACTAGATGAAATCCAAGATTACAGATACGGTTAAATGCTTGTGGCTTTCTTCCCAGATTGGTACCCCTCTATGGTGTACTCTTGGGAGAGACACTGAGCTTCCATTGCCTCATGTGCAACAAGAATCCCAGTACATGTCCCAACTATCTTATGTGTAGGCAGCCCCAGCAGACACATAAATGAAACAATAGAAACAAACAATGAACTGGAGTGGGTTCAGCTGAGATAAACACCATAGACAACTCTTGGCTTAACCCAGAGGAAGCAAAGGTAACGGTAAGCCTTAAACTCACTGAAATCTCTTCCTAAAGCGAATGGTTAAGATTACGATATTCTCAGGGTATTTGATGAAGTAATGCTTCAAACACAGAAAGCAGACTTCAGAGAAAATAGTCACAGAGATTTCAAAATAACCTTATAATCACTGATTGGAAGTTCAAGGTAGAATAACACATTATACACATTGACTATTTTTGTTAACTCTGTAATCTTACACTCAAATGGAAAACAAGAAGCCTTCTTGTAAATGGGTCTAGTGATGAAGCAAATAAATCTGAATGCTAATAAACACAGTACATATAAAAAAATAGGGAACAGTTCCCAGAGCTTTCTAAGATGCTCTTCCCAGATTATAATCTTCAATTTGGCTCGAATAAAATTTTCCATTTTCTTTCTTGAAAAAAAAAATATATATATACATATTTTCCCATGCTGTCTCTGTATTGCTGTGTGTTTCTGTCGTACGCAAAAGCGCACACACATACACATGCATGTGAGCCCAGAGAACCTCAAACGCTCAAATGCTCACTGCTGTTTTCTCTCTGGAACATTGCATTCGCTTCAGAAACAAGAGCAGTCAATTCTTCTCCAAACAGAATAGGCTTTAGGATTGCAGTTTTAAAACTACAGCTGTTAGAAGCAGCAGTCCAAAGTTGATGTGTTTATGCCATGTTTTCAGCCCACAGTCTCCAAAACTCCCTGTTTGTGAAAAACATAGACACACGTACTCAATTATTTACAGCCACACATTCACACACCATGTCTGCATGAACACTATTTCTGCAATATTTTCTGGATTAAGAGGAAAAAAAAATCACAGCAGATGAGTAGCATGTTAAAATGTGTGCAGAAATAGAACGCAAGAGAAAACGACACAGCAGCCCTGCTTACCGCACATCACTCGGTTACTCTCTGCTTCCGTGGTGTGCGGACAGAGGGACCCAAGCAAATTTATAAGGCCATCACGTGACCCCACTGCCGGCCAAAGGCCGCTACAAAGTAAGAAGCTATAAATTTCTTTCTTATTAAATACTTAGTCATCTTCACGGAAAGTCTTTTCATCCAAGGACTCTACCTCCTGTGTTTATCAGATTTCCAGCCATCTCTCTTCATAGGGGACATTTTCTATTCAATTTTTTTTGCATGTATGTTTTCACTGTCCCCATGACCACCTGGAAAACCTAGATTTTACTGTCATGTACGCAACTACATTTATATCCAGAGTCTTTCCAATTTCTTTTGCTTTGAGATTATAATTGTACGTAACCCAGCAAGTGTTCAATGAAAAACACACTGATTTTCAAAACTGTTTCTCTTCGCTGAGTATTTTTTATTCAGAACCGTGGTTAGGGAAGGTGCTATGAATTGGGCCACTGACACCATATATAATCTGTTAATTTGAAGTACTTTCTCTTTCTCAGTGGCAAGAGGCATGTATTGAAGTCCTTCACACAGAGTTTGGATCTCACTGGCTTGTCTTTTCCTAGCCACACTTTTGCAAACCCTGCCAAGAGGGCCTGGCAAGGGTAGATAACACGAGACAAAACATCTTACAGTCCAGGAAAAACCGTAAAAGAATGAATGAATCAGAAGCCAAACCTGCCAATTTTCACCAGGGCTTAAGCCTAAGTTCTCAAATAATTCCTCCAAGAATGTGCTGGAGTGACGTATTGTTCTTGGCCCTCTTGGTCTCACATCTGTTTGAGTCTCGGGGTGTCTTGTTTTCTATCCTGACCCTGCTTCTGCCTTTCCTGGGAGAAGTCAGCCATACAGAGTCCACCTGCGTGAATGTTATAATCTGTCTACAATCTGTTTCTCTATCACTTCACATGTGTGGTTCACGGAAGAGCAGCCCTCGGCTAGGTACTGGGGTCAGGATTTGGCATCCATGTTTTCTGATGCATGAACTTGACAGCTTTTTCAAAATATGAAAACTAAGAACTGTTTTGTTTTGCTGTGTGTTGTAGCTGTTGGTATGGTGCTGTTGTTACAGGGTTTACAAACTTTCATGGATATTAAGTTTTTGTTGTTTTTGTATGTGTGTGTGAAAGCAGTGTTCTAAATGCACATTAAGTTGAAAGACTAAATAAATTTCTTTGAGACATTTTATTAATGCATGAAGATTTCACAGTATGGGAGGAAGAAAACTGTTTTCAAAACTAGTTTAAGGAATTTTTTTGGCCATTCTGAAACATCTCCCAGTGAGTCTAACCTGCATACAGGAGAAAGGGCAATGCTAGCGAGCATGCTGGTTTCCGTTCACTTCTACCAAGAGCTTTGCCCAGGCCACAGTGACATCTTTTTATGGGATTTCCCTGGTAATTCATAACCTCCCCGATTTGTCCCAGCAAACCCAAGCTCTCCATCAATGACTCTCTGAGGCTCATTTGGGTACCACATTCTTCAGGACCCAGAAATTCTACTTGTGAAAATATGCATAGTGGTTAAGAGCACATTAGAAATGCTGGTTCTGCTACTTGCGTGTGGTGTGAATTTAAACAAGTCAGCATTTCTAAACTATACTTTCTGCATCTACAGAATGGGAGATATTTTATCAGCCTCCCTTAGAAGAGGCTGACATTTAAAATAACAATTTCATTAGTGGGCAAGATTATGGGGCAGTCATCTATTGTCTGTGGGATGTAAAACGATGTGATCTCTTTGGGAAAAAGTTTGACAGTTGCTTTTAAACAAATACACTCCTATCCTAGAAGATAAAAATTACATTTTAAGTATTTACCAAGGAAAATAAAAATAGGTCCACAAAAAAAGTGCACATAAATGTTTAGAGCAGCTTTGGACCTTAAAAGCACCACTGGGAAGCAACCTAAACAGCCATCATCAGGTGAATGAAGTTTGTGGTATATTCATGAAATGGGATACCAGCCAGTAATAAAAAGAAACAAATTATTTGATATAAAAATACCATGGATGAACCTCCAATCCCTGTGCTGCACAGAAAAAACACTAAGCAGAAAGGAGTGCATATCATGATTCTATCTACATCATACGCTAGAAAAGGCAAGGCTGGTCCACACTGACAGGAAGCGGATCCGTGGTTGCCTCCGAGGGGGGAAAGGATCAACTGGCATGGGGCATAAGTGAATTTACTGGGGTGATGGGAAGGTCCTACACCTTGACGAGGATGATGGTTATTCTGGTAAACAGATTTGCCTGAACTAATTTAAAATCTCTGCATTTGATGATATATAAAGTATGCCTCGATAAAACAGTAAAGCAGTAGAAATTTCTTCACTCATACTGATTCTTATATGGTGAATGAAGTATGGGAGGAGGCCATAGACTTTGGTGCTATGAACCTGGAAAATAATCATGGTGGCACCGTGATTTCCCCCAAAGCATTGCCACCCTAAGCCCTCCCGTAAACAGCCATGTCTGACTTCACCTCCAGTGTCCCCATCTCACAGGACACATTTTAGTACCTGTTGCCTTCTTTTTGGGGACAAAATATAAGCCATTCTACTAGCATTTCTTCTTAAATAGCCTTTTTCAAAGGGAATTTGAGAAATACAGGGAGTGTCAAAATAAGTGGACTTTTTTCCAACTGTAATAAAATGAATCTAAATTGGACATAGAGCAGATCAAAGTTGGTATAGGCTCACATTATGGGAAAAGTTTTTTAGTTTCTTTGCATTATAAGCTATTCCACTGATGTTCACGTTCTATGCTCTCTTTTTAAAATAACTAGCTAGACTGATGGACGTTCAATTACTTAAGAAAGGGTTTTAAATTTTCTTTTCCTTATTTCAGTGGAACAACTAATTTGGCAGAGGCACGGCCACTTAAATGCTCAAGGAAGAATGATTAAAACGGAACTCAAGATATTAAACAACCAGACAAAGAGGACTTCAAAAGTCAGTAATTGTTTTGCGGTCTTGAAGTTTAATCAGGAACACTCTCTCATTTCTTGCAAAAGTACTCCACAAAGCAGGTGCATTAAGGAAAAATTGATGCGTAAGAGGACTAAGAATGTCGCTACTAATGGAATGCGTTGATTTGAAAGTTACATAAAATGGAAGTCACATCAATTTAGTATAACTAATTTCTTTCAGCGCTTTGCTTACTGTGTGTCATATTAGGACTTACAGCACTTTTTATGACCCCCGCCCGCTCCTTGAAAATACAAGTCCATTGCAGAATCATGGTAAGAAATATATCATGTACTTCATTTCTATTTTCCTGCTTTGCCTAGGACAGTACTGTGTAGATAACTTTTCAACAAACAGGTGCTGACAGAACTAAAGAATTAAGAGCACATTTTTAAAGGCTTTTATATTAAAACATGATAGATTCTAAGTAATTATCTTGGTAGCTTGAGGAAAGTAGGCAGCAAGCCAGATTTAGAATTCTTGGCCCCAAGGCACTAGTGTTGTTTTAAAATGTGATGGGAGTGGGTGTATTCTGCCTACATTATCCTCGAATTTCTATAAAACTGGCAGAGTACAAAGAGACTAAGAAAATACAACATGCGTTCCCAAATACATCATTCTCAAATGAGAAAATACTGTTTTCTAGAATTCGTATCAAAAGGCATCATTCAAAATAAATTGATGATATGAACATATATTTTGTAAAAGACCAAATTAAGCAGGATACATAGCTAATGTGGTTTCTATCTTCAATTTTTCTGGGGGAGTGAAAACAAATGGTTTTGCTACCATTGTAGCAGGCGATGTTTTTTATTGTCATATCACAGATCCAAACTGAGCCAGACCTACAATCTGAAAACTGCTCCTGCAGACAGAAGACGTGTCCTTTGGGACTGACTATGGAGGTTAAAAAAAAAAAAATAGGACACAGTGACGTGCTAAGAGCCTGGATTGACTATCCTTGTGTGCATTGTTTTTGCCTGATCATTCCTAACCTGCAGCCGCCATCGGGCCCACGTATGCCTTCGCATACATGGAATCACACTTTTGGAAGGTTTGCAATTAAATTCCAACATAACTCAGCCATCGGAGTCTGACAGTAGACTAAACCATGCAGTGAAACTCCAAATCTGTATTCTACGTCCAGTTCTTAAAGACAATAGAGACTAGTGACCCCAAAAATCATTCAATTTTAGAGCTAGATGGTGGGTCTCCTGTTACAACTCTCTTGCTTCCCTTCTCTGGTCCACTTACACCCTGGCTTGTCTTCTTAACTATTCGTTGCTAGGATCTATTCATAAAAGAACATTATTTTCATGAACAAAGTTCAAAGTCACAGTCTGCTGACATTGCAAAGGTTCTGCTAATATATAACCCTTGACGTGTCTCTGACACACTCACTAAAGAGCCAGGAGCAAATAAGCAAACTTCATTCTCTGCAACGAAATGTCAGCCTCTTACGTTTATGGTGGGAATATTTCTCTGTTAATGAATCTATTATATGAAATCTTCTAATGATCAAAAATTCCCAGAGGATGGAGTACAGTGAAAAATTCTCACCCTCAAGTTAAAACATCAAAATATTTTTATGATAATCTGTTTTGTCTTATCCAAAATAGCCTGCAGTATGGAACATTTCCCATAAGACTTGTTAGTTTTGATACAATTGGAAAAAATGATTTCTTTCCGAGTGTATTTACAGGGTCTTTCTGAATATCTTTGTGCATGAAAATCTCAGAGACAAAAGAAATCAATTACTGTTTGCTGGCTATATATTTCCCCCTCTGTGCTGGAGGGAAACATAATTATTTCTTCCCATTTCATTACATGCATAGGTTCAGAAAACAAAATGCTAAATTCACTAAATTACTCTGCTTAATTTAGGGAGAAATTTTGTGTTTATGGGAGGACTGGTTAGTACTATTTGCATCTTGAAATATGTTCAAAACACTGTGACCTGAGTTTTTAAACATTATCACATGGTACACTCTGATGAATCATCGAGTTGAAAAGTGTTAATTCCTTATTGTTTATAATAAAACCATATTGCCAAAGGTCAGAACATTTAATTCTGTTTTGAACATTTGCTGACGTAGGGAATGTGCTAGGCACTTTAGGGGAATGCAAAAGTAAATTTTTACAAAGTACAACAAGAAATCTCTATTCTTGAAGACTTTACAATTTAAGAAAAAGAAAGCAGACAAGAATTTCTCCCAGTTGCAGTGCAAGGGGAGATATGAGGAGAGACACAGCACAGGAGCAAACAATGTATAACGGAGCCCCAAAGAGCAAGGGATGAGTCCCATTCAGGAAATGTGAGTCTCAGCTGCCAACAGCACCACCCTGCAGCCACCTGCTTATATCTGAACCTGGGTTGCTATTTGCTCTCTCATCTCTGACCTCCACTCCATCAACAGTTCCTCTTTTTTCCTATCCAAAAGGTACTTTAGAACCACCCACCACTTCTGTCCCCACACCCTTCCACGTCACTGTCACTTCTTGCCTAGACTGGTGTAACCACCTTCGACGAGTCTCTCTGATTTCACTCCTCTATTTTCTAACCCATTCCCTGCCTTACAATGAAAGCAAACATTTCTGAAACACAAAGAAAGACTGATTTAAAACCCTCCAATGGCTTCCCATGGCTCTTAAAAGTCCAGCTGCTGGCCACAGCTTACAAAACCTCAGTCTGTCTCGTCTCCTGCCTGACCGTGCATCCTCCTCCCTTCTCCTGCAGAGGCTGCGCGGTCTGACTCAGCACCTGTGCCAGAAGCTAGCGCTATACGTCCTGTGGTCCCAGATTTACTCCCACACAGGTCCTCCCTCCAGGTTAGTTTCTACGAGTTAGTCTGCCTAAGACTGGAAGAAGGGAATTGGACAACAGTTCTGTCTCTTTTTCTCCCCGTTTTCTGGCAAGTAGTGTCAAGGAAGGGTCTGGTTTTTCGGGGGAAGTTTCCTGAGTGCGGTGTCTCCCTGATACTGGACGTGGACCCTTGCTGGCCCAATTTTATGGCTTGGTTCTCAACTGTTTCTTTCTTTAGCTATCCTAACAAACCTGTAATCTATTTTAGCCTTTTTTTCTAAAACAAGCTAAGGTGAATTCCAAATCCTGCTGTTTGACTCAGAATGATATATATTTATTGCTAGTTTCTCTGATATGCCAACCTTTTCCTTGTTTTAACGTCTTTGCACATACTTTCTTCCTTGATCGGGTTGGCCTTCTTTGGAATCCTCGTGTCTGACCTCTTGACATACATTTTAGCTTCTCTGAGATACCTTCTATGGCTAATCAACCCAACATAGATACTCCCTAATATTTACTATTAATCACTCCACTTTTTAATTTAATAGTAGCTAACATAAGCTATGAAATATACACATATAAAATATCAGATATGTTCTATCACGTATGTAAGATATGTCATCTATATAATGTGTTTATCCTAAGTTCAGTCATTAAATTGTACATTCTGCCACTTACTCAGCAATGTTTACCTAGTACCTTGGAGAGTACCTGCCACAAATATTTTAAAAATAAAACTACGTTGCTTCTAGGAGCTGCCTAATTTTTTAACCAGCCCATATTTTTTCTTTCCTTGTTTTTCCTTTGACTGTGGCTTAGTCGGGAAACCTAGAGGGAGGTCTCCAGCCAAAGTGACTGTGGAAGGTGCCCGACCACAGCAATGAGATAAACTGTAGTACAACTGTCACAGAAGGTGAGGATTATAGAGGATGGAGCTGTGTCTTGTGGACTGTCCGACCTCCCCAGCACCTGGCAAGGTATCTGGACTTTGGGTAGGTGCTCCTTCCATCCTTCCATATCATGAGGTCCTGGGAGGTTGAATCACTCTCCCAAGGTCAATTATGTTGTTCGGAGGTGAGTCTAGGTCCAGTAAATCAGATACACAAAACTTAGTCTTTTCCCTTCACCACTCTCTTATATAGTTCAAGCCGCCATACCTCTGAAATTTCCACCATTTAATTTTTGAAGTTAGAAATGTATTTCATTTATTTTAAATCCTGAGAGAGAAAACTGAATAACCTTTTTGGGTACTCAAACTTTAGAAAGCATTGAATATTTTCTAGTCATAGCTCTCACAAGTTATGCTGCTCTCAAAATCCAAAATGATTCGGTGCAGCTTGAGACCCAAATCTAAGTCTTCACTATCAACACTATACCTAAATGACAAATTTCTCACAGGAATGATTACATTCCTCTTGATACATTTTCTTCAATAGCTTAATATTTTAATTTTGACTAAGAGAGATTTGTTGTAAATGATAAGGACCCTTTTCTCTAGCTGTTTATATAGAAAATACACAATGAATTAAGAAAATTTTTGTTTTGTTTTACAGCTTACCTGTTATTAATTTTTCATGCAGTATACAGTGTGATAAAATGCTACTGGGAGAGTTAGAAATTTAAAAGAAGAGGATAAAAAAAAAAACTGGTTGGGGGAGGCAATCATTGTTTTGTGTTATTCCATTTGTCATTGCTAGTAATTTGAATTGATATTTATGTTAGACAATTATATTTGAATTAATACTTAGACTGTGTATTTATGTTAGATACCTATATTAGACTTTTATATTAAAATGTATAGGTATACTAAAACAAAATGTCCCAAGGCATCTATTTCAAATATGAGGAGTCAACTGTTTTTGAGGTTTAGGTAAATAATGTTATGTATAAAATAAGAATATACCTTTGTTTAAAATATCTCATGGCCATTCGGCTCAACTTTTGTCTTCAAGAAATCAGGGATTTGATACACATTTTGAAATCTTTCACAGCTACTAAAACAAAAGGTTTGTCTTTTCTGAAAATCCAGAGTCCTTATTTAGATTGGCCTCTCAGACATTAAAAAGAATCAGGAAGAATTTCCCTCCCAATCCTACGTTCTAAAATTGTGTAAATTTTCAAGACATCTTTATATTTCTTAGGAGCCAAAGAGCTCCATCCTGTTCAAAGTTAAAGATACACACATTGAAAATGTCAGGCCCATTAATTCTTTCAGTCTCCTTAAAAAACGATCTATGCATACCTATATTTATTCGTGCAAATCAAATTTAAGACAGGAAAAAGATTACATTTTATAGACACTTAAATTTTGACTTTAAAGTAGACTCCATTGGCATGCTTAGGAAAATCTATTTATTTTCTCTTGGTTTTTATGGCTGGATATAAAACCATTTGCAGGGTATTATGCATGGAAAAGACCTCATCTTTTAGATACAGCTCGTGTGTATACACAGTCTGCATGCCTAGTAAATCATCAACAGACACATAAGCATCCTTGCTTTCTCGGCAATTGCTGATCATATGGATTAAGAGATAGAGCACAGTTAAATAACCCTGATTATTTGAACATAGCTCTGTAAACATTCCTCCACTCTGAACTGCAGGGTTAGACATTTCAACAACTGAAATCTTTTTGGGCAGAGAAGCTGCAAGCTGTGATAGTGTGCATGTCTGCTTTACTCTGTTGAAACACAGATTTTAAATGCAGAATCAAATGCACGTTAGTTGTGGTCTCAGGCAGGATTTAGACACTGTCTCTCACGAAGGAAGACCATTCCTTATTTAATTGCTCACTCAGCCCCTAAAACAGATGTGACAAAAATAATCAGAAAAGGCGGATGCTTCAATGGGATAATTGTCAAATTTATTATTTATCTAATATACTAAGGGTCTAATTAGACCCTCTGCTCCTGTCACATACAAATTGAAAGATTTTATTTAATGACATTGAACTCAGTGTTCTCTTTCTTACAGTAGAGGATACTCTGCGTATTTGTTAGAATTACTTCTTTAGGAAACTTATGCTCAGGGTGGGTGGGGGTGTGTGCGCACATGTGTGCTAGAAGGAAGCCTATACTCTTTTATTTTGCATTTGTGGCAAAATAAAACTTAACTGTTTTTAGGTGAGAGTGGATCCCCTTTTCAGATTACAGAACCTGAGCTTATGTCAGAATTAAAATAGGACATTTCTCCTCAAGTGAAGAAGAAAAAAATGTGCTTATCCAAAATCGATTTCTTATCTTCTTGAAGCTGTCATTCTTTCTTATTCATGGAAGAGATTCCACGGTGACTGTATTCCTATATGCAGTGTCTCATCCACGTCCACAACCCTCACTCTGTTCCCATCCCTGGAAGAGTCTGGAGTTATCGCTGAATCACTCTGTCACCCGTCACATGTTCATTTTTGTAACCACTCCACAGTTCTCCTAAGACCCTCCAATTCAGTCATGAAGGCACTATTACCTCTTCCTTTACTATGCCTGTAGACCGAATCACCAGACTTCAATGCCACGCCAGCTCACCCCTTCCTTTCCTGTCCTGTTAACACCTGCAAGTTCTGGGTAGAGTTTGCATCATAATTACAATGTAAAATTTAGCAAAGATTTCCCTAGCATGCCTTCGTCTTCAAGTCACTGCCGGCTCCCAAATATCTTACTGATTGTCAGATTGGTCTCTCTAATGTCAAGCCCCGAGTCCTTAATCTACAATGTCTACTTCTTCCTGTTGGAGTTTCACCTTCCGTATTCAACCCCGACATTCTAACTCCCTCTCAACTGATGTTCAGTTTCATTCTGGCATCCCTGTTTTTTTGTTCATGGTTACTTCCACCAGGCATGCTTTTTCTCTGACATCTCAAAAATCTATGCCCAAGCAAATTTCCTTTCCATTTTACAATTTCTCATGGAGCTTCATGCCCAGAAACTAAAACCAGTAAATACAGATGCATGGTGTCCAATGTTCTGCCCCTATAATGCAACGACCCCACATTTTAAGAAGACACAAATCTACAAGCGACAATGACTTTCTCTATTAAGATGGAGTTGGAAGAGGCATCTTCCAGAATTGAAAGATCAGAATCTCCAGGGATGTGTGTGAAACTGTCCTGGGGCTCATTTCCTGCTCCTGGATGAGAATTTATTTCAGTAAGGAGTATCTGAACCTCTAGGAAAGCAGCATAACAACACTTCAGTCAATGCAACATCAGTGAGAGAAGTATGTCTGTGCTGTTCTTTACTCCAGTCTAACCCCCAGCACAGATCTCAGCACATATTAGATGTTCCAAAATATGTGTCATGTTGACAAATATTTACTGGATGGATGACAACAGCATTGTTCAAAATATCCCTCCCAGAGGATTGTATCTGCCTGAGCCCCACTGACATTAGGACTCACCACGTGATTGACTCTGGCCCTCCCTGAAAGCATGAAGGTAAGTGACCCACGCCACCTCCTAGTAGACAATGGAACGGATAATGTATGCCTCCCGTTTCTTTCTTGCTCTCTGTACCATAAGACAAGCCACATCCAGATACACCTGATGCATCAGACTATGTCCAGAAATGAAGGCATATTCAGCAGAGTCATAGCACAGAGCAGATTTTTGTTCTGGAAGCCACTGAGATTTGGGGGGGGCCATCTGGTACCACTGCATAACTTAGCCTAAGCTGATTGATATAGAGGGAATTAAATATTTGATGTAAGATATTCTCTCCTGGTCTTGGCTCTTACTTCTGAAAGTAAGAAAGGGTAATTTATTCCCTCTTATTCAACTTTAGGAATATCTTCAGCACAAAAGCATGGTCCCCAGTAACACAGAAGACAGACCGATTAAAGGGACAGAAAGACACCTTACTTTTTCTCTTTACACTTATTAAAACTTGGCAGCAGGACAAATTTGAGGAAAAGGGGATTATAGAATTTTTTTTACCCTCTAGGTCATAAAATCTTATAAACTGTGTATAATGAGGTTGTATTATGTATAATTAAAATGGTAGTAATAATCAAAAGCACATGATAGGATAAAGTGACAGCCATGAATTTCTTATCAACATTAGGTGAATATTAACTATTTTGGATCAAAACGTAAATTATCAAGTTAATATTTTTACACTTAAACTGGTGGCCTAGAAATATCGGTATGAGTCCCTCTGTGGAACACTTTAGAAGATTCGAGAGCTGTAAATTAATTTAGTTCAATATTCAGGCAGGAAATGTGTATCTCTCTGTATAATTTCATCTAGGAGACCACTTGAGAAATTTATCTTTGCTTTATGTAACTTTTGCGGAAATTTTCCTTCTCAGATCTGATCCATAATTTAGCCTGTGTAATTAACACATGTAATGATGTGCCAATGATCTCTTATTTATATGGCACTGAGCTTCAATGAACACAAAGTACTCTATTTACTTAATTTATTCTCTAAACATGCATCTGGAACTAACTTTGGACTTGAAAGAAATTAACTCCACTAAAGAGTAGATTTCAGTAAAAGAAGATTTACTTAAGGGCAACAGTAAAAAATTAAGGTATGCAAACGTTCTTTTAAGACTTTCGATTTATAATGAAGAGTTCTGGAATAGTATTTCCAAACTCCTATCAGTGTTCAGCAAGTTCCTGATGAAGGCTCTCTAGATAGACCCTTCCATTTTTATGAATATCATAAGAACTTAATTTGTAACAAAAGGCTACTTTGCAAATGCAGCTAATTCTACATTTACCTGCGTCTATAATTTGCTTTCCTTATGGCTGCCTCTTACATTAGCATTCATTACAAAAGCCCCCCTTCTAAGATTATTTGATTTGACGGAAATGCATTAGCTCTGACAGTGTCCATGCAAGTAGAATCTATGGTAATTACTGCTATTTAAACACAGATTATTCCTTCTGGTCTTCTATTTAAAAACAGAAATAAAATCTCCAGCCACCAGAGATTAGAAATACCTGCTTTTAAAATACACCTTGTATTAATTAATATCATTTCCCCAGATGAAAACAGACATGTACCCAGGTAGTGGCATATGACAAACATCGTGGATTCATACATTTATTCAGAAAAAAGAAGAAAATTTAGGAAGGGATAAACTCCTCATTTGTATGGGAAAAAGAGTATTCTCAGACGAATGAGTTACTTGGTATCCGAGTAAGATTAAGGCCTTTTGCTATTCTGAATCAATTCATCCTCCAGAAGTCTCTGTCTTTAGTTACTCATCACAGTCAGGTCACCAGCTCCTTCTGAAAATGTTAACCACTATACATTAAAAAAGACTAAAAAAAAATTTCTTTTGTACAGCACTGGGGACTACACTCAATGTCTTGTAATAACCTACAATGAAAACGAATATACGTGTATACATGCATGACTGGGACATTGTGCTGTACACCAGATATTGACACATTGTAACTGACTGTACTGCAGTTGGAAAAAAAAAAAAAAAAAGAAAGAAAAGATTCAGAAGACGAAGAGGGATTTTTTTTTTTCACTTTAAGGATCACTGAAAAGCATAACACATATGGCCTGATTCACTAGGAAGTTATCTGACTGGTGATATTTGATATTTGTCTCTTAAATTTGTAAGCAAGGCCCACGAACGTGGCTTTGTCCCCACAACCCATTTTAATAAACGGGATAAAGATCATTTCAAAGTAGCAAGTGGTTTAAAGCAACCCTCTGACGCACATATGTTCAGATGGATGTTTGGGTATGGTCCCGTCAATGGTTTTAACCACATGACAGTATCACCAATGCCATTTCATCAGTTACATAAATCACTAAATTTCATTTTCCAAAAGCACATTTTGAGTTTACTGATCACATAAGATCATCCTTAAACATTGATTTTTATCTTCAAGGGTTTCCAGGTGTGTGAGCTGACTAATTGAGGCCTACTCCAGGCCAGGCAGAGGGAGAGATGAGGGGTAACCCACAGCTAAGACGCTGGCTGAGAAATCACTGAGCGACGGAGCTTACCTGCAAGGGTTACACTGACAATTCCTACTGTCATAAAAACAGGGACCTAGACAGAAGTTTGCTGAATTGTAGGAGCAGAAGTAACACACTACATTTCAGAATGTCCAGACTGTAAAAAATTGAACACAAAAGGGATGGGATGCAATAAATGGTATAAAATACAAACCACTTATATAGAAATAAAAAACTAGGTCCAAGGAAAAGTGAAAATAAGACACTATTGAAACTCCAAAAATAGGTATTCTTTCTTATAGGGAATGCCACCTTTCAGATTCCTATAAATTATCTCTTCAAACCTATAGATTTCTGAACGTGTATGATAATTTGGAAGTTCTCCACTAGCTACTGCCTACTTGGATAAAATAACAGAATGTCAAAGTTAGAAGGGGCATAGCTTGCAGGGCATTTGATTGAAATTATTATCTCAGTGGTTTAAAAATATATTTGTCATCACAGGATTCTTTCTTCTGGAGAAGATTTTGCAGAAGTCCAACTGTTAACAGATAACACAGAGGTTGAAGTTGGCCTGAGGAACCCAGAGCTCTGAACTCCATCCCACCGTCCTTTATGGAGCCTAGTGAGAGCCCTGGGGTCCACAGAGCAGATTGCAAACCACGGCCTCACATACAGTCCCCGCTGAAATGCCCCGGGCCAGCTCATTCTATTTGCTAGATTGTTTTTGCATGACTCCAAAGTCTGAGAAATTACCTCCCAAGGCAGCTGGGCCCACTTGCAGACAGCTTTGCATTTTTAAAGAAGCCTTTCTTACAGAAATGAAATCCATCTTTCTGCAACTTCCTTTCACCGCCTAGTTAGCTAGTACAGTAGTTCCCCCTTCTTCACGGTTTTGCTTTCTACAGGAGAAACCATGGTCCAAAATATTAAATGGAAAATTCCAAAAATAAGCAATTGACAAGTTTTAAACCATGCATCATTCTGAGTAGCGTAATAAAACATGTGATCCCTCTCTGTCTCTCCCAGGACGTGAACGACCCCTTCGTCCAGCGTATCCCACCCGTTAACCACTTAGCAGGTTATCAGGTGGACTGGCACGGTCTCACAGTGCTTGTGTTCAAGTAACCCTTATTTTACTTAATAACAGCCCCAAAGCGCGAGAGTAGTGATGCTAGCAGTTCGGATACGCCACAGAGAAGCTGTTAGAGAATTCCTTTAAGTGAAAAGGTGAGAAGTTCTTGACTTAATAAGAGAAGAAAAAGAAACTGAACCCTGAGGTTGCTAAGATAAGAATCAATCTTTTATCTGTGAAACTGCAAAGAAGGAAAAAGAAACTCCTCCTAGTCTTGCCGGTGCAGCTCAGACCACACAAGTTCCGTGCTTAGCTGAGGAGGAAGAGGCCTGATGTTTGTGCAATAAGATGTACCAAGAAAGAGCGAGAGCACGTTCACTCAATATACTTTTATTACAGTATATGATTATAACTGCTCTATTTTATTATTAGTTGCTTTTCATCACTTACTGTGCCTAATTTATAAACTAAACTTTATCACAGGTATGAATGTATAAAAAAAAATACAATACACACAGGGTTCAGTCTTTATCTGTGGTTTCATCCATCCATCCATCCAACCATCCATCCACGGGGTCTTGGACTGTACCCCCCGTGGATAAGAAGGGCTTACCGTGTATCTTCTCTCGGGCCTAAAACAGCACATGAACATAGTCAGTGTTCATATATATAGTTGTCAGGTAAATGAGTAAGCAACCTTCCTTCTATTTTTTTAAGACGTAAACTTCATAATCTCTTTCCCAAACAGCAAGGCGTTCGGACACTGTTATCAGTCTCAACATTTTTCAGGTTCGGGTGCTTCAAGCACTTCTCCCATGGTGTGGCTTCCAGACCCTTCACCACCCCGGGTGGCTCGTTCTGGCCGTGAACAGTTTCACACACCTTCTTTGAAGTGAGGAGACTAGAACCGAGTGCAGTGCACTAAGCTTGATCTGACAAGAGCGACCATGTAGAACCACTGGTTCTTTAAGTCTGGGCTCATTCACTGAGTCCCATGCTTGACTCCTACTGAGCGTGTGGTCCACCCAGTTCTCTAAATCAGCGGTCAGAGAGGTCTAACTCTGGTCTACGGTCTGTTTTTATAAATAAAGTTTTACTGGGACACAGGCACAACCATTCTTTTCTGTATTATCCATGACTGCTTTCATGACAGTGGCAGAAATGACTAGCCACACAGAGACCGTATGGCCTGCAAACCCTAAAATGTTTCCATGCTATCCTTTATAGAAACTGTTTGCTGATCCTTGCCCAGGACCAATTCAAGTTCACTGTATGATAGCATTTATAAGTGGAACCTAAAAAATACAAGAAACTAGTGAATATAACAGAAAAGAAGCAGCTCACAGATCTAGAGAACAAACTGGGGGTTACCAGTGGTGGGGGAGGGCTGGGGGATGGGGTGGGGGGTCAGAGGTACAAACTCTCAGGTATAAAATAAGCCACAAGGATATATGGTGCAACACAGGGAGTATGG
This sequence comes from Camelus ferus, assembly GCF_009834535.1. Classification (NCBI taxonomy): domain Eukaryota; kingdom Metazoa; phylum Chordata; class Mammalia; order Artiodactyla; family Camelidae; genus Camelus; species Camelus ferus. The sequence continues at coordinate 115,379,632 of NC_045696.1, read as the reverse complement.
CCAATATTTTATAATAACTATAAATGGAGTATAACTTGTAAAATTTGTGAATTCCTATATTGTACAATTGTAACATATACTGTTGGACTGCAATTATCGTTCAATTTTAAAAAGCTAAAAAAAAAAGTTCCAACCCACATCAGCGTGCCACCAAATACTACAAACCCAGGGAAACAAGGAAACTGCTCCCTCCCAGCCAAAGCTAACTTTTGCCTCAGAATTCCCTTAAATTGGCATTTCTCCCACCTCTGTAATCCCTAGAATTGTCTGTGAAAATTTTAGACAGTGCCAATTCCTGGGCCTCAGACTAGGTTAACTAACTCAGAAACACGAGGAGCATGGTTTAGAATAAAATAGATTAAAAACCACATTTCTTCTGTAGCGCACAGGGAACTATATTCAATATCTTGTAGAAACCTAGAATGAAAAAGAATTTGAAAAGGAATATATGTATGTGTATGGATGACTGAAACATGACGCTGTGCACCAGAAACTGACACACTGTAACTGACTATCTTTCAATTAAAAAAAATAATAATAATCCTTGGCATCAGCAATCCTGTCTGAGGTCTGTGTTTTTACCATCGTACCCTTCAGCTGATTTCTGGTTTTGCTGTTCTTGGTGTGGTTGTCTGTTTACCTCATTTTTGCTCGGAGATACTTTGAGACCAACAGAGAAGTTGCAAAACTAGTACAGGGAGTTCCCATGCATCCTTCATCCAGGTCCCTCCAATGGTAACATTTTCTATAACCACAGCAAATTTATCACAACCAGAAAATTGACATTGGATTGAACTCTTAACTAAACAACAGGTCTTATTCAGATGTTACCAGTTGTAACACATGACCTGTTTTCAGTGTATATTTCTTGGAAATTTTATCTCATGTATATATTCTGGCAACCACCATCACAATCAGGAAACAGATGATTCTGTCACTCCAGAGAAAGTTCCTCAGGCTACCTCACTGCAGTCACAGACTCCCTCCAACTCCAAATTCTGAGAAACCACTACAGAGTGTAATTTGGAGACTGCTCCATACGCGGAACAAGAAAGTATGGCGTCTCGTGAGGCTTATTTGCTCACTCACCATAATGTCCTTGAGATCCACCCAAGATGCTGCAGGCATCAATCGTCCATTCCTTCTGACTGTTAAGTAGCACTCCATCCATCACATCCATGTATCACAGTTTGTTAATCCATTTGCCCAGGGAAGGGCATTTTGTTGTTTTCATTATTTGGTGGTGAGCAGTAACAGAACTTCTACAAAGACTTGTATCCAGGTTTTTGTGTGAACGGAAAGTTTCAGTGCCGTGTGGTGAAGGCCCAGGAGTAAGACTGCTGAGTCTTGGGACAAGTATATGTTTACCTCTATAAGAAACCACCAAAAAAAAAAAAAAAAAAAGAAAGAAACCACCAACTGGCCTCCACAAGGGCTGTGCCAGTTTGCATCGCCCCAGCAACGTGTTCCATTCACTCTGCATCCTCTAGTCGCTGGGGTCAGTGCTGGTTCTTTATTTCACTGTAGACATTCCAGCAGATGTGCAGTGGCATCCTCCTGTGGCTGTAACCTGCATTTCCCTAAAAGCTAACGATGATGCTGGGTATTTTCTCACGTGCTGATTTACTGCCTGTGCGTTCTTTGGTGAAGTACCTGTTCAAGCCTTTCATCCATTTTCTAATTGGAATGGTTGCCTTCTTGCCGTTGAGTTTAACGTGTTCTTAATACCGGCTGGATGCAAACTTTGTCAAATGTGTGAATTGAAAATATTTTCTTCCAGATGGAGGTCTGTCTGCCACAGAACTAAAATTTTAATTTTGGTGAAATCCAATTGATCTGTTCTTTGGTTAACGGATAATGTGTTTGGTGTCGGTCTTTGTCAGTCAGGGTCCAATCAGGAGAGAGAAAAACTACACAGCGAAGTGAACAGGGAAAGTTTACTAGTAACTGTAACAGGACGTTACTTAGTGACAATTTCCCAGTAAGAAGTAAAGAGATCTCTAAACAACGCAGAACTAGCAAATACAAGGAACAGCCCCCACCCCTGGTGCTGAGGTCCTGTGACTGAGGACAGGCCACCCCACCCGGCTCTGAGCTCCAGACCTTGATTGGAGAGGCTGTGGCTCACTGAACCATTGAGAGGTTGCTCTGGGGCCTCCGTGGTGGAACCTGCTGGAAATCTGCCCTCTTGGCACCAGAGAAAGCTATTCACGGAGAATCTAACTGGAGACACAAACTGACACGACTCTGCTTTGGCATGCTGGGAGAAGTTGCTGTCCTGTGTGTGCTCTGAACGCTGGGTACCGCAGGAGCTGGGTATCAATGGGAGAAGGGTCTACACTGCCGGAGTCTGGCCAGTGAGCACCCAAGACCAGGGAGAAAGACCTTTTCCTCCTGCGATGTCTCTCCAGTGCCCTCTCCTGACAGAGCTTAACATCATGCCCGCTGGTAAAGGAAGACTAGTTAAAGGGTCATCCCAGATCCACCTTCACAGGGCGGGGCTGGCCAGCAGGACACAGATGCACACGCTCACAGTGCCTGGCGGAGAGGGCGCTGCCTCTGATGGCGTCAGCAGTGAGCATGGATTGCCAGCAGGAGTCTTCCCCCCAGTTTCTGAAGGATCCAGTGGGGAGGGGGAGACGAATGGTTCTCTGTCCCACTGGCCTGGAGCAGAGTGTGTATCATCAAAAGGGCTCCATCCTACAGGGCTGCCGTCCCCCAAGTCTACAAGAGGGCTAGAAAGAGCTGTTTTTCAGGTGTTGTGTGTGCACCCATTGGCTGTTCCGGGTTGCAGGCTGCTCCAGCCCCCAGGCTGGCATGTGCAGAAGGAAAACAAAAAGCCAAACATAGAAAACACAAAAATGAAAGAAACTAACAACCCCCACCCCAAAATGGGAACTTCCCATTGGGTCATGCCTCAAGTCCTGAGAGCCCTGGTCAGTTTCAGTTCTCTCCACCTGTCAGAGTCTTCAGATGGTTGTTCTATGTTGTCCAGGGTTTACCACTGTAATTAGCAGGGAGATAGGGTGGAACGCTGCTGACTCAATTTTCTTTGGAACCGGAAGCTCTCTCTGTTTAAATTAATTACTTCCCTGGCGCGCCAAGGCTCTTCCACACAGAGGTGCTTCTGAAGCTGTGGTCTTGCCATGATCAGCTGGCTGATGGAGATTCCTTCTAAAAATATGCTTATCCTGATCTACAAGGCTTCCTAATTTGCTAAAGCAGCACACGGGCCATAACGCAGGCATTCAAGAGATACCCATGTTACCACGAAGGGCCAGTTTTACTAAATATTGGAGCCAACTTGAAAAAAAAGCTTGAATTGTCCTGAAATGCCAGCTGGTGGCGGCAAATTGACCTTCGGCATCACTGATGTGTACTCACCTTTGTGATACAAGCAAAGATCCCAGATGTCTCAGCCCTCTTTTGGCCATTCCGTCATTTCTGATCTTGCTGGCTATCAGCTTCCTCCATGAAGTTTCTTTGCATACCTCTCCCTAATTTTTTTCCATCTGTGAGGATCACAGAGGAATGGGTACTCGAGGATAATAATGACAACGTTAAGCATGTAATAGCAACCCTCCTACCATTTCAGAGTAACCACTATGTGTCAGGCGTTACGGCAGATGTCTTAACTGCATTGCTGATCATCCTCACTACGATTTGTTATTTGATAGATGAAGAAAATTGAATGACACAGCAGAGATTATAAACCTAGAGTCTGAGTCCAAATGTCATCTGCTTTTCCAGCTCCAACCCCCAGCCTTTTCTCCCTCTCTCACCATGTCTGAACCACCCTTTCTGTCTGTCCCTTTAGACATACGTCATAGTCTTCCCATTTTGGTTTTATCTACTCAACAAGGCTGAAGTCCTCCTGATGGCAGTGAATTTTCTTAGGTCCTAAAACCCTTCCCTGACACAGAATCCTGTGCTGGGCGTTGAGTGGTGGCTGATTTTCATAGCTGCCAGTCTCGGGGCTCTGCTCTCTGGAAACTGACTTAGCAGAGAGATTTAAAGACTTGATCTAGAGAGTCACAAATCCAGCCGATGACCGCTGAGTAGAGGGGATGCTCAGTGAATAATGAGGCTAATCTGACCGGTGATCAAAGTTGGGCCACTCAAACTTGAGATGAGGTGCATGAATTGGCGGCTACATATGGAGGCACGGAGCCAAGTGTCATAGACGCAAGCACAGCCTTTCAAACACACGCCTTTCAGAGACACATATTTGACAATGATACGCGATCAAGGCTTCCATCAGTCACGCCACAGCCTCCCGTCCCAATTACAAAGCACCCGCTGTCCGTTTCTCTGAAGATGATGACATGTTATCAAAGGATGATAAATGTCTCCACAAACAAGTTGGGCTAAAAAAAAAAAAAAAGCTTGCGATCTTTCTCTCTGGTTTTGTAATAACAAACATCTTGACTGGATTTCTTATCTGCTGAGGAGTAAAAAACAAAAGGCTCTAACTATCACGAAAGCTCAAAAGTAAAGAGAGAAAAGTCAGAGGATCTGGGCGTTGGAAAGACTACTTCACATCAGCGGAACAACAACCCAGAGCTGGAACTTGCTCCAAGACGTTCCTAAACACTAGTCCCGCTGACCTGAACCAGAATTCCTCCACAGCCAGTAAAATATCTGGAATGCGCTGTTTGATAGAAAGCTCCTTTGTTCACTCATTCCTCCATTCATTCATTTGATGACTTCTTCTAATGAGCCAAGACCATGCAAGGCGCTAGGGAGACAGTCATGAACAAGACAGACTTCCTCCTGCACTTCAGGAGCGTCTGCTCTACGGAGGTGACAGACAGTAAGTGAAACCACGCAAGAAACAGAGTTGTTACAAGTGTGCTGGAGAGCCCATCACGGGGTATGAAAAGTAAGTTCTTTTTGAATTGAACTGAGTGAGTGCCTCTGTATTTTTCGCTCATCAGCCCTGGTTACGCACCTTCACGCCGTGCAGAACAAGGCTGTTCTTCTTCCACATGGTGACAAGCCAGATACTTGAGGGCAGCTACCATCTTACCCGCCCCCCCACCCCCAATTTTCCAGGACCATTTCTTCCAGAAGTTTTTTTTAACTCTTTCACTTGTGACAAAATGTGTGGCCCTTCAAACGCCATTCTGGGCCTTCCTTCGTGCTCTAGGCTTCTTTCTCTGCAAATGCAGGGATTCACCATAGATCATTTTTGTCCACAGTCACATTAGCTACAGTGAATGACATGGCCCCGTTGTAAACACAAGAGGAACTTGAACATTGAGGGGAACACGTGCATATTTAGTGAGCAATGTCTCTGCTGCAAATTTCAAATTTCAGTGAACGTCACAATGGAAGATCTAACGTTACCACTTCCTCATTGTCAATCCTATACCTTTATTGATACTTCCACATGTAACCAGGGACACATATATATATATATATATATGTATGTATATGTGTGTGTGTGTGTGTGTGTATATATACATATATATATATACATATATACACACCACATAATATGCACACACAGAACAATATTAATATAGTAAGAATGTGGAGAAAATTTGACAGAGGGAAGATTATCAAGTAATATGTTTACTGAAACTACAACACATGTAGCTGAATCACAACCTGACATTGCAGGGCCAACAGGACCAGTGCTGAGGACCATGCCGCTGGAGGAGATTTGCCGGATTCCAACCCTGGTTCCATCATGACCAGCTGTGTGACTCTGGGTAAGCACTTAACCTCTCTGATCCTTAGTGTCATCACTCCCAAAATGAGAATAAGATCAGAACCCTCCTTGAGCCATCGTGTGAATTAAATAAGTTGAACTGTGTAAAATATTATTAGAGTTAGTGTTATAGATATATATGCTATTGTTATGGTTACAATTAAATGTGCAGTGAAAATGCAATTTCATTATCTGCTAAAACCAAGCCAGTCTTCTTTGAACACTTCCCCCATGCTATGTTAAAAAGGGGAGGGGAAATGTACTTTAACATTGAATTTATGTATTGACATCATCACAGTCCCTCCAGGCTCCTTGGGTTTTTTTTTTTTTTTAAACTCTCTGGCATTAAGTTAAAATTTTATGTCTCTTTCTCTTCTGGTGCTTGATCTACCTCTTCCAATTCCTTTCCATTAAGTTCAGGAAGATGACAGGTGTTCATAATGTGTTCCAAGCTTCCTAGCAGTCAAGGCAAAAAGGGAAAGATGACTCATTATGAGAAAAGAGGCAGCAGGCCGGTCTCACATGGAGCTAAGATTAATGGAGCTTTCCTCCTGCCTGCATGCATCTGCATAGCCAGAATCGACTCTCCTACTCTGTTACCATCAAGACAAAGCTCCCCCTCTCCTTCTAGTGCTTGTGACTTTCCATAGAAGAATTCAAACATCCTTCCGATTATCCCAATTCTCAGCTTGCTGTCCATCCAGTGTCACAGTCCTGTAGAAACAGGACAGAAATGGCAATAAGGAGACTGCCAGCAGAACAGACTTGGTCCCACTGGGCCATTAGCTTCTTTAAGTCTTGGCTGTTTTCTTAGGCTAGGGTTTTTTAGAGCATGAATAAATCCAGCCAGCTTCAGCTCTCTGGAAGGAATGTTTCACCATTTATTTGTTTAATCTCTCTAAAGCAGTCCAAAAGCATTACCTGGAGGTAGAACTCAGAATTGGATTTCTAGTCCCAGAGGACACCGCTGTTGCTGCGAGAGTCGGCCGAGAGCCCTAGCATGTAACAGACACATTTGCAGTTAGAGTCTATTAATAAACCGACCAGAGCTCACCAGTTAAAAGCTGAAGAATGCTATTTAATGCTCTCTTTTGCTTTTTAATGGACTGAAACCTGTTAAAACACTGCTTAAGAATAAGGCAAATGTTTCTTGCAGGGGATAGAGGGGCAGGAACACACAAACACACACACACACACACACACACACACACACACACACACACACACACACACGAGAGGTTAATGTCAGCAGGCTCTACACCAAGAGCAGCTGGGATGAAGCAAAACCTAGAACCTATAGGGTCCAAGGAACCCCAGAGAAAGGCTGGAGAGGAAACTTGAGACGCTCCACTCAGACAGAACTTCTATGATCACATTCTCAACTTTTCCTGGGGCTATTAAATCAACGGAGCAAAAAATAGGTACATTCGGTCCACAGACAGAGCGAGCGAGGTACATACAGTGGGGGAGGCTTAAAATGGCACCAGAGATGTCCCCGGGCTCTCGTACCAAGGTGCACGCTCCGAGGGGCCCTTCCGGGGGCTCTGACGCAGAGGATGGCTTATTGAGCACGAAAATGAGAGAAGTTAGGGGATGGTGTTTTAAAGACTTGCCTCATTCTTTAACCTCCCAGATGGGCTGTTCTGTCTATTTTTGAAATCGTGATGCAAACCAACCAGCTGATGCAGTCATTTCTGGTGAGAGTCTTGCTCCGGTGACATCTGTCAGGATTCACCTTCACAATCAAAACCTGGTTCTCTCTCCCCACCTAGGAGCCCCGTCTGCCGGCCCCACTCTGGGCCGCGGGCTGTCCTGGGCTGGCAGTGGCACCCAGGCTGGCCACCTGTCTGCGGAGCCCCTGGCTGGGTCAGAGCGTGGCCGCCAGGTCAAGGGCATCGCCTCAGGCTTCTGGTCGTGGAGGCATCTTCCTGACTTCCTGCCCTGTGTGCCTGGACTTGGATTCACAACCTTCCTCTGAAAACATGAGGCCCCCCATCTTTTACACACATTCGGAAAATTCTCTTCCTTCAACACCTGGCTCTGGGGTTTGGAGTCGTACACTCACTTGGATTTAGCACACGCCTGCTTCCCACCAGCAAACACGTGTTCTTCCCAGGACCGTCCCGGCTTCTCCCTGGACCTCCAAAGCTCGTGGTCCGGCCTTTTCCACTGCTGGTGCTCAGACAGCCCAGAGAGGAAGACTGGAGAGGACAACACCACTGTGGCAGGTTCACCTGACACTGACGGCCACGGCAGTGACTCCCCTCCCACGCGGCCTGCTTACGTTGGGACTGAGCCACTCGGCCGTCACTGGGTGTGGCCTCAGCCCTCTCCTCTGAGGCCCACCTCAACCAGAAGAGCAGGTGCACTGCAAAGGTGCTGTGACTTTACAGGGGAGGCCACACAAGGAGAGAGAGCTTCAGCCGGGCTGTCTTTCTGGAACCCAGATGCCATGCAGTGAGGAGCCCAGGACGCATGGAAAGGCCACCAGCAGATGCTCTGGCAGACAGCCCTGGCTGAAGTTCTAGCCAAAAGGTGGCATTTTTGTTTTTTTTAGTCATTACCATTTAATTAAAATTGCTAGTTCAGATGAAGAACAGGACTAGAAGAGTGTTTACAATCAACTTCTGAAAAATTGCATTTATCTAAAGGAAATGAAACAGGCCAGCAGCAGTCCGAAAAAGGCACCGCTGGTATTATTGGACGTGGATGAAATGTGCTGTTCAGGGTAGCATCATACTTAGGCCACACAAGGCCAGGAGGAGGAGACGCACAGAGGACACACCCGCAGGCAGTGTTTATCCTGGATTCTCCAGTGAGCTGGAGAGAACCGAGTATTTCTGAAACATTCGACGAGAGCTCTTTACAAAAATGACTGCATCTCCCACAGGATTTAGTTACAGCCATGTTCTTCATTCCACATCGTGCACCTAACACGTGAGTCAGGCAGGTCTGGAGAGGACGCCAGCACACGCTGCCATTTGACTGTAACCCGACAGGGGACCTCTCCCCACACTCCTCCGCCCGAGCGAACCCTGCCCTCTTAACCTCAGAATCACGAGAGAGATCCATCACATACGGCTAATAATACAGCTCAAGATACTCGTAATCATGAGACACACTGATAATAAACGATGCTTGTTTTTTATCCCACTACCAAGTTTTCAGTGGTTTGTTCTGTATGCACAGATAATTGGAAAAGATATTAAGAAGCTAAACATTTGGAGACATCGAGACCAGGGATTTGCAAAGTATGGCCCATGGACCAGATCCAGCCTGCTGTGGGTTTTAGGAAATAAAATTTTATTGGAACACAGCTCATTGGTTTACATATTGCCAGTGGTTGCTTTCATGTGGCAGTGTCAGAGCTGAGTAGCTGTGACAGAATTTGCGTGACCCACAAAGGCTAAAATACTTAATACTCGACCCCTTATAGAAAAAGTCTGTTGAACTTTGATAGACAAATGGCTGACTCTTTTCTTTTCTTTTTTCTTCTCCTTTTCCTTTCCTTTCTCTTTCCTTTTCCTTTTCTTTTCCTTTTTCACTTTTGGCAGGGAATAGTTACTATTCTGCAACCTAATATACGTATACCCTCTCCTGCCATGTAGAATTTTAGATTCATTTGCACGTTTCAGGAAAGGCTACACATACACATTTAAGCACTTGGGTAGATCTTTCACTAATTTAAAATACACCACAGAGATTCTAAACAGCATATGTATGGTTTTCACAATGTTAACACTGGGTTGATCATGTGTTGAGGTGCCCAAAAGTACATCTGCTCGTTGACCAAACCGGGGAGTGAGAGACATTCTAGTAAATGTTTTATTTTTCTTTCTGGCAGAAGAAGACTGCAACTCCTGACTCTAGAGAAGTTTACACTGGGTGGGGTTTTGATGAAGATAAAACAAGGACTTCCTTAGGTTTTTAAGTAAAAGCAACAGTCTTAAAAACCAACACCTAAACTAAATTAATCCGATGACCAAGTGTCCACAAGTTGAATGGGCCTGCATTATGGATTCTAAATGTGTTCTTCCTGAAAAACTGACTTTGTCAATCAAGTTCCACTTGGTTTCTCTCCTTCATTACACTTTGCATTACAAAAAAAAATTAAATTTCTGCAAGATACAACAAAAAAAACTATCTTACCCTCCCCCATTAACTGCAAGTTGGATAGAAGATGCCACCTTTATCGTTTTGAATAAAGAAAGTAAGAGTGGACAGAAATATTCAGTGAATCTGACAGCCATGACAAGTAAATTATTCCATTGCTGTTCCAACCACAGCTATTAAGATCAGTGGTTTTTAACACAAAGACATATAATCTGGTTAGAATCTTGGATTACTCTGCAGTAAGAAATTGGTTTTTACCTACTGTTTCAAAATCCCTTTTAAGATCCATCCGTCTTTCAGGGTGACAATTACTTCCTCGCTTCCTAGGACGCAAAAGCTAACGCATACAAGTCCCTGGGAATAACTAACAGTCAGATCAACATCACTAATATGTTTTTCCAAAATATTTGGCAAATAAGAATTTATGAAATGTTTCTACTAATGGGGAAATAACTATGATTTCCGTCCCATTTCTGATACTCACAGTCTTCTGCAAAGAAAATTCCTTAAACTGGGGATGTCAATAACCTAGAAATTTATATGATGACACACGGACATTTTAAAAGCTAAATAAACAAAAACTACACTGTTTTTCCTGTTTAGGAAATTGCCAACTTTATAGAGCAAACTATTTACGACCCTGAACTTTAGACTACATTTCCTTTTAAAAAAAAAATTTTTATTGATGTGTATTTGATTTACAATGTTAGTTTCAGTGCACAGCAAAGTGATGCAGTTATACACACACATCTATATTTTTCCTTTTCAGATTCTTTTCCATTATATGTTATTACAAGAAATTGAATATAGATCCCTGTGCCAGACAGTAGGTCCTTGTGGTTTATCTACTTTATATATAGCAACATGTGTCTGTTAATCCCCAACCACTAATTTATTCCTTCCTGCCCTTATTTTTAAATATCACTATATACTGATCTAAAATGTCTTAGTAACGTAGGTTCCTGGACTTTCAGTTAACTAAATTACTGCACTAAATATCACCTTAGTTGCCTGAAAGAATTAAAGCACTTTCCAAAAGTGGAAATTCTTAGAAGACAGTACAAGTCCTGCCTGACCTTAATCCTTCCAATGCAGGCAGTCTTGTGGTATCTTTATTAGATCTTTTTTTTTAAACATTTTTTAATTGGGTTATAGTCATTTTACAATGTTGTGTCAAATTCCAGTGTAGAGCACAATTTCTCAGTTATACATGAACATACATACATTCATTGTCACATTTTCTTTTGCTATACCACCCTGAACGTGCCCGATCTCACCTATTTGATCATTTTGTATGTTTATTTAGAAAAATTCACATTTGATGGCAAAAAAACAACAAAAACAAAATAACAACCTTAAAAAACAAAAATCAGACCTTTTTTTTTTTCCTCTTTTGTATCTCAAGCCTGAGTTTTGTTCTTCCAGAGAATTCTGTACAAAATCAACACGCACAGGAAAACCAAGGTTGAGATGGTTTCACGGGCAGCTTCTAAATGAACTACTATAAAAATTTTGCGTACAAGGATCAAAGAGAGTCCTTCCCAACACACAAAGCTTTTTCCATCTGGGCAAATAATAAAAAATAACAGCATGGTTGTCATTAAAAAGAACAGAGACCAACAAAAAGCTCTGGCCCTTAACTTTATCTTCTCTTAGCAGCCTGCACGCAGGTAAAAAAATCACAGTAAAGAGGTGACGCGCTTCCGTGTGGGCAGACACACACATCAGTGCCTTTTAACAGGTCCAAAGCCTGATACACAGAGGCAAGTATTTCAACAGCATTCTCTGGACGGGTTAGAGGCTTTTGCAAAATAAGAGAAACAACCTTGGGTAAGTTAACAGTCAAGGTGAAACCTAGTAGCAATCTAAACAGGGGTGGGGCTCACAAAGTGATTGGTGCCCAGGAGGAGGCAGCAAGACTGAAGGAATCAGACTGGGTTAAAACCCCAGCTCTGCCTCTTACAAATCTGTTGACCTCAGTCAAGTTATTTCACTCAGAACTCGGTTTCTTTATCTGCAGATTAAGAGTTCGATTCTACCGGAACCCTCCCTGGCCTCTAGCACACAATTACTAAAACGCTTTGTTTTAGCCTCTCATTCTCCCTCCCCCACTCACGTGAGTCACGAGAGGTCAACACAGTACTGAGCACCGGCCCTAAATGTTTAAATGAAACATTTCATCTAAGGAGTTGTTTTAGGGATTCCACGTCTTTGACATTAAGGTCAGCATGTGCGGTTAGTAATGTCTGTGAACCCGCCCCCTCCCACCTGGGGAAGATTCATTCCAATTGCTCTGGACTTCCGTGGTCTTGTATCCGCTGTTTTCTCCTGCCGAATCACTTCCTAGCCTGGATGATAGCTGGGGTTTAGTTCTTGTTTTCCCAAGGACACTGAAGACACCCTGCGGGGAGAACTGCTATTCTGCCCCTGACTTTCCATCCCTGCAGCATCATGTCTCTTGCAAAAGAACTCGTAGGGGAGGGAGTGGGTGTGAATGAATGGGTGGATCAAAGCACAAATAAATAACCCAGTCTCATGAGTCAGACGCTCAAATCTCTGACCATTTCAGGGAAGGACGGGGAAGGTTTTCTTTCTTTTCCTTCCTGGGCAGCATGAAAGAGAGGCATTTTTTGTTTGTTTGTTTGTTTTATTCCTGGTTTTACTTAATTGTACTAGAGAGCTGGCAAGGAAACAGAAAGCTGGACAAAGAACAAAATAAGGTTCAGATCGGTAAGTATCATGATTTGCTACACATTTTGCATCTTGACCTTCACCTTGGACTTGGTAGGGCACCAGCTCTTAGCCTGAGGGGGACTGACTTGAGCAATCATGTAAGTTTAAGATGCTGTCAAGGTTGCCCGCAAACTGAGTCACAGCAAAAGCAAAGCAAAGTAAAGGAGGCACTGGCTGTGCCCTGGCCGCACGGCACAGACTCTACCCCACTGAGATAAATGTGCTCTCTGCCCTCAAATTGAACCCGCTACCCATGGTACAACTTGGGTTAGTCCACTGTCAATCTAACTCCGTAGAGCTTTTTAAAATGTCCTGAACTCTCATTAGAAACTGGAGTAGCAGAGGGAATTTAATGATGAATCTGAACGCACTTCTGATCATTCAGACAGCAGCTTCATTTTATGCTGTCTCTGGGAAATGCTCAACCCCATTGTTGAACATTCAAATTCTGAGTCTCCCTGGTTCATATCTTTGCTTGGTATTATAAAGTGTCATAAAGTTCAATTAGCAAAATTTATCCTCTGTATGCACTGAAATTGTGGCAATATATTTTGGAGTGTGTTTGTGTTAGTGTTAGGTGGTCCGATAAGTGGGGGCAGATACGGTGGAGGAGAGGGAGGATGGTCCGGAGGATGGTGTTATGCCTGCCTCCAGCATAAAGGGCTTTTACTTTTTCTAAATGAGCGCCAGCAAGAAACTGGTCAAAACCCAAGAGCCACGACTGTGCGGTAGCAGAAAGGACTTAACCGGATACGACTCAATGTTCATTGTATCATAATTAACATTTCGGTTTAGCCCCCTCCCCCACTGTGGGTGTTTCTGTGTACACCATGGGTAAGGACATGCACAAAGGCCAAACATGACTCAGCATTCCAGGGACAAGAGCCGTCAATCAATCAAGAGACCACCTCTAAGCGAGGCTATGAGAGAAAGAGGGGGACCAAAATCACCACTTTTCCCACCTTGGACCTGCCCGCTTCCCGTTCTTGGACGAGTACATTTTCTTTTCTAAATAAATCTTTAAAATCTCTCGCTACACAGCACACCGCCTCCCGATTGTAAACTTATCTTTCGGGTATGCAAGAACTGGGGTCTCTCTCTACCTTTCGGTTAGTTAGTTTTTACTGTTAAAAGGATTCTTAGGATGATAGTCCTGAAAGTAAAATGAATACATCACTGTTTATTGATAGTTTTAATGTAAAACTGCTCGTGGTGGGGATAAAGATGTGCGGGATAAAGGCCGATCAAGGAGGTGAAAGTGTGATGTTGACGAGTAGGGAGATAAACAATTTCAACAGGTGCCGGGGCAGAGCTTTCACAGAAGCCTGGAAGTGGTCATCAGCCAGGCAAAGAATGCGGATTTATTTGTACACGTCTGTGTGCAACCACGCACGTGTCACTGGCAGACAACGTGAGCATTTTCTGTGCATCAGTATGTGATGCATGGGGTGGGGTGAAGTATAAGGGAGGATATTTTTTCAAGCAAAAGAAGGTATTCACTTGGCCCTGGATGCTCAGGTGATTTCGTTGGGCTGGGGTTCCTGAGTGACAGAGATGACAGCCGGAAATGGTAGGCCAGGGCCAGATCACAAAAAAAGTTCTGATGCCATATTTGAGTTTGCGATTCACAGAACATAAATGCAAGCACCATTTTTAATTCAAATATATGTTTCAGTTTGCATTTTAGTAAGAATTCAGGAGAAGCTTTATGTCTCCTGACTGCAAGAAATATTTCATAATATGTTTTAATCTCATACTTGTTTCATGTCTATTACTGTTAGATATCAAATATCTAATATTTCACTCTTCCACTTCAGAGACAAAGTTCTGCAATGGTCCATGTGTGTTTTACAGGTGTTCACTTCACCTTCTGCTGTATTTGACCATTGCTGAACTTCTGTGTTAGAGTTAAGTCTAACATTAAGAATTATTGTTTTGCAGTTGAGATATTTTTTCATTATATAAGTTTATGTCTACTCAATTTCTAAGAATATAATAAAAAAGGGAAAAAAAACCCTCCATTAATTAAAAACACACACACACACACGCACACGTAGACACAGATGTTTCCAGACGTGTGACAGCTGTGGACAAAGCCGCTGGGAGTTGTAATTTAATTTTAAAATTCATCCAGATGTCTTGTATTGCATAGATATTGGTTAGGTGTTTAGTTTACATTTTTAAAAAATAGATTTTCTATTTCTGGTAAAGAAAGACAGTCACATACATGGAGTGTATACAGACACACACACACACACACACACACACACACACACACAGAAGACCCTGTCGCTTTGAACCAGAACATAAATTCAATACTAGCTTATCAGTCTAGTCTTCATTCCCCTCCTGTTTGCACATCATACCCCGGCTCCTGACCATGGATAGATAACAGGTCCTTTAGGAAATTTAGGTCCTCCCTGCTTCACTCATTCATTATGTTTAGAAAGACAAGATGTTCTTGTCCAGATGAAGAATTTTCTGTGAAGTTCTTCTGTGACTCAAGGAGTGGGTTTACAGAATGTATCTGGGTCAAAGCTCTTATCAGCAAAATACCTTCCTGCATCTTGATTTCCTCAGGCACAGAAATGAACAGGATAGAAATCACCTCTCACGGATAATCTGTCACGACTGATTCACATACAGAGATTCTGGAAACACAATATTGAAATAAGCATCAAGTGTGTGTGTGTGTGCGCGTGCGCACTTGTGTGTGTGTGTGTGTTTTCCTTTCTGAATTTCCCTTCTCTTGTTTGATCTCTCTACCCATCTGCTACCAGCACACTCTGCTGGCACTTACCACACATCTTGAGAAGGAAACACTTGATAAAAGTCTCTTTCCTTGGCCAATCTGAAGCTTGTCACGAGCCAGTGCTAAGAAAAGAAAAAGCACTTTAGGCATCAATGATCTCACAACGGTGCTTCAACTCTTGTGCCAAGATGCTTGCAATGGGATTCTTTATTGTAGCAGTGGTTGTCCCGGGGAGTCTTTGTTTGGCAGGATGGGTCAGAAAAGAAAGAGCCCAGGAGTCAGCACGATTTCCACTCGGCCAGAGGGGCATCTGCACATCAGTACATCAGATCTGTCAGTGCTGATGGAAGTGTGCCCCTTTTCAAATGACTTCACGTTGCCTTGGAAAGGTCAACAGAGCTATGGATTCATCAGCCACAAAAGTGTTTCTCTTCTTAAAGAAAATGTACAATGCTGATTATGAAGACCTGGTGGGGTGGGTATTTCAGGAACAGGTATGAAGGACAGAATCTTGTGTATGAATAAATATGTGTGTAAAATATTTATATAATGAAATGCCCTATAAATATTCTGTACTAGACTGTATATACAAATGTATGAGACAATATCAAAGATTCATGGCTTTCTGAGGTCCACGCCCAGCTTGTATTTTGTTGTAATTTCCAACATTTGGGACCTTTGCTTGAAGCCTTTGTCAAGAAAAGCAAACTTTTCCCATCTTCCTTATGAAAACAGAAATAAAGCTAATTCCCACTTGCCTTTGGCTGAAAACTGTGTGTCTGTTTTCTAAATGACATTGGATTGGCTTTTTCCTTACAAACTGTTCATCTCCTGCTTTTGTTTCCAGGTCACCATTCTCATGATTTAGCTTCTACCTAAACAGAAAGGAAAAGAAGTGTGTGCTTATCTCTGCCAGGCACAGGGCCTGATGTAAACAGCTGGCTTGAGAAAGTCATGCTCAGGAAAGCAGAGACCCCAGACTCTGTGACCTTATAAAACTGACTGACTTTCCCAAAGAGGCTCCTTTCCTAATGTATTTGTGTATAGTCACTGGCTACCACTTTGCACTGGATATCTTCTTTACCCTTAGAAAACTCTCTGTTGCTCCAAGAACTAATAATTCAAATTCCAATAAACACTTGGAATCCATTATTAATCCAGAGCAAGTAAGTGCTCCTCTGCATTCACAGACTATTTCAACAGTAGATTCAAAAGTATTTCACTCTGGGTTTCTCTGAGTCCGGTGAGTACAACACCCCTGCATTGTGATTTTGAATTTAGAAAAAGAAAAAGAGAGGAGATAATACATACAAAGAAGACTGAATCATAAGAGTGAAAAGTGCAAATTTAAACTGCAACGTGGCTTTATCTAATGAGTATATTTGCAATTCGCTGAGACTTGATCAAGAGAATTACATAATAGAACCAGGGAGAGGTGTTCTCAGATCTAACCAATTAGATGACTAAGGTAACTCCATAATCTCAACAGGCTAATTAACTCCTGATTGACAGTCACTGAAGGGGCATTAGAAATGTGTAGCCTTACCGTGCAACTGGAGAATCTCAAAAAAAAAAGCAAACACACATATTTTTGGGGTTAGACTTTATGAAAACCTGCAACTCTGAAATTGGATGAGCAACATCTCAGAATTCCTTGGATTCATGAGAACCATTCCACCTATTCAAACAAACAAAAAAAAGTCTAAAGCTTTGCTATGCCTTAATTCAAGAACAAAAACGCAAAACTGCTTCAAGTTTTAAAACTACTTATTACCTTTTATGTAAAAAGTACTCCATAAAAAGAAAGAAAGAAAGAAAAGGATTATGCAAGCATGTACTCTACACGGGCATGTCAGCTAGCAGTAGGAAGAGGTAGAGGAGTAAAAATGGTATTTAGACAAGAATATGATAGGGTAGTTAGGAAGGCATAGATGCTTATTGGCAGGAGGAAGAAGAGAAAATCGACACACTTTTAAGGGAGAAATTTACAAGAACAGTATTAGAAACAAAGATGGCGGGGAAAGTGTGTCTCTAGTGGAGAATATTGCAGATGAGCAACAAAAGAAAACTTTGCAAAGGCACGTTGTGGTGAAACCATGGGAGGGCATGAGGTCCAGCATAAGGGTACATGGAGGTTTCTGAGTGGGTTAGTGCTGTCTAGTATAAAGGGACAGAATGAAGGATGTGGCTGGTTGTCAGTGGGCCAGAATGGAGGTGGTTGGACTTGCATGGAGACTAGGGCAATCGTGGTGGGTAAGACAGAGACTTATGAGGCCAGGGTATGGGTAGAAACCGCGTGTGAATGAGTGAAAGATGTTCTGGGAATGTGTCTGGAGCAGATGTCTGGACTGACTCAGGGAGAAGAGGCTAGGACAACTTGAAGGATTCAGGTCTGTGAGCTGCAGGACCAAAAATAAAACTCGGAAAGACAGGATGGAGAGAAAGTCGGGGATGATGGTCAAAGTCAGGCTTTTGTTTTTTTGAACTTGCAGAAGAGAGGTGCTTCAGACCATCCAAATGAGGGACCAACAGGCCAAAGACATCAGGTCAGGTTTTAGGAGGAGAACAAGGAGAGAGGTGTGGAATGCTGAGACATCTAACACAGGGATGGTGGAAGCCATGGTGAGCTGCGATAATTTATTGCTCACTAGTATCTGTTTCCCTTCCACGACGAAGATCATTCTTCCCTGCCCTTGACAATCGGGCTTGACCACGTGCTTCGCCAATGAAAGTGAGAGGAAAATTGCATGTCACTTCCATTAACAGCTTTAAAAGCCTATTGATTCATGACCTTTTTTTCCCTCTTCCCTAGAGTTGGTAATGTCCAGCTGGTGACTGCTTCATTAGCCTGGCATTGGAGTTAAATTAACGTGGGGAAAAAACACAGCTGATAGGTAGTTGTAAGAGATATAACCGGTGGCTGTAAAAGTCACCAGGAGTTAGCAGTTTAACCCGGCCTAACCTAACTGACAGGTCATGAGAGTGAATAAAATTGCCCAGAAAGGGAAGTAACGAAAGACCAGAGAATGACTTTTTGCACGAGACTTAATTGCCAAATTGTGAATTAGTTATTTTGCAGGAAAAAAAAAAAGGTCAATCGAGTTATCTTTGACAAGGTACTTTAAACATAATTTCTTAATTTTTGTCATTACTTTTTCTGTATAAAAAACTTGAATTAAAAAAAAAAAAAACCCAATACCTTGCTAGATCAGACAAAGTTATTCTGGTCACCTCTGGGAATGTTCGCTCTGTAAAATATTCTGTAATGAATAGCAAGCACCCTCATACACCAACAGTTTTGAGAGTTTAATGTATTTTTTAAAATATTACTTTCGCCTGTGAATTGTTCTTGGTATAAATTCAACAACGTAACGCCTAACTTAAAAAGAATTCTCTTTTTATAAGTAGACGTGCAATGAAAATCTGTTCTTTTATTAGTGTTCTATTTCCTATATTCTAGAGAATCTCAGGAAAACCTCCCAATCATTTTTTTTTAATTCAAACGCATACTACTTCTTGCTCTTTTCACTACTGTTGCTCAAACTTCTCGTAGGTTGGCATCTACCGAATCACTGTATACTCAGCACTTTTAAAGGCAATTCTACATACTAATTGCTTTTGCCTTCTCCTCCCATCTTGGCTTCCAGGCAGCAGGCAGGCCTCTTAAAGGTATGAACTCCAATGTCCGGAATCTCCAAGTGCCCATCTGGTTAAAACTAAGACTTCAAAGAATTCTTTAAAAATCTTTGAAACTCTCCATTATTGTCCATATTTCTATTTCCCATAATATTATGCTGACATGGAGTTGACTCTCTCATTTTCATATAATTCTCCATATCTGTTATATGGGTTATAAAGAATGACTTCATTGCCCAACAACGTATATATATATATATATATATATATATTCACATACACACACACACACACACACATATATATATATACTACTAATAAAATTATTAGTATATATATATATTTGGATTAGTCTTTTGAAGAATGATATGGTAAAACTAGTAACAGCGATGTAATGTATTCATATCTTTTACGCATGGATAAGTCCACAAATCACAAAACAACATTATGCCTTACGTAGAAGGGTTACATTTTTTTTTTATTATTTAAAAATACATGGTCTTTGATTTTCAAGCCTTCTCTCTCTCTCTCTCCTTCTGCCTCCAAGTATTTAACTGTTCCAAGAAACTAGCACAGAGACCCATCCTGCTTTCAGAGTTGTACCTAATCAGTCCGAGGACACAGGTAGTAATAAAAAGGACTTGTAATAGTTTTAAGAAAACTCCACTTCGTCGGCATCGGTGCCTCTGATTTATATTATAGTACAAATGGGGTAAGAGTCTATGAAATGCCAGGGGCTTTCCTAGGCTACTTCTCATTGGTAGTTGTGCAGAAATCCCAGCTTAAGGAAAGAATTCAGCTTCAAACATCTGGTGAGGATGCTGGAATGCTCAGTCTTTAACCTGTATGACCTGTTTCTTTGTGGATATCAGTCGCCACGGATTAGGAAGCCAGCGCCCTTCCAGATGTCCATCACTTCCTTCCTTTGGCTTTAGGACATCTGAACTAAGTTTGAAGACTTTATTTTTCCTCTGTCCTTCTGGAATTTTCTCTAGCTCCAGATGGAAAGAGCATGTCACACTTTCAACACCATTCCAACCTCTAGGTGGGTCTGGCTTCTCCATTGGGCATCTATGTTATGAAGGCTCTCTCCCACAGCCCAATCCAAGTTTTTCCATTCATCCTCCAAGACGACAGAGCCTTGATGACTGCCATGCTTTCCATTCTACTCTCTAAATGAGGGATGGAGGTATGTGTTCATAAGCTGTTTAGGTAACAGAGATGATACACGTGGGAGCCCTTAAACCCTGTTAGCAGCTCTACCCTGTCTGGACATATATATTTTTAAATGATGTACATTCTCAGGGACTTTTTGCATTTTAAAGAGAAGTCAAGGTAACCCAAATAGCCATTATTGATAAAAATGTCTAGGAACAGAAAAGTTTGGGAACAAGCAAAACTGTACATCCAACTCTTTACATCAAACTCATCTCTTTCGACCAAACCCTTTACGTCAAATTCACTTCTTTATTCTGTCTACCTACTATCTCTTTTCAAATGAAATATATATCTTTATGGCAAGTATGGCTTTAAAGACTCCCAATTTGTGCCCCAATATCTGGGAGCATAAATAACACCCACCTGTTTCATTACCACTCATTCCCCTATAGCACCCCCCTGAAAAAGGCAATGGATTTTCAATTAAGGGAGAAAAGAGTAATGTTCTCCCTACGAGGTTTTAGGTCTAAATTAATAAGATCGTATAATTCAGCTCTGGCTCTGGATACCAAAGAGGTGAATGTGACAAGTCCTATTTTTTTCCTTTATATATTGTGACACAAAATTGGATGAATCAGAGAATCAAAGAGGTGAGGGAAAACACAGCCAACAGACATCTCACTCAGCACCTAGAGCACATCAGACTGAGTGCCAGCGCACAGAGATGCCCGCGGCACTCAGCTTCAGAGAGTACCCGGGGCTCTCGGGGAGGGGGCGTGAGGCACTTGCTTATAAGACTCAGATGAAGGACAGAAAATGTGTTGTGGGAACTCGGAAAGAACATTGTCATCACTTCCAGATTCACACAGAAGCAAGCATCTCTCCAGGTCCTTTGCGGATTATTGTATACATCTAATGGATACACCATGAGTAATCAAGTTGCTTTTATCTGTTGTATTGGTTCACTGTGGATTTTATTTTGTTTTATTTTGTTTTAATTGTATTTTTTAATGGAGGTTCTGGGGATTGAACCCATGACCTTGTGCATGCTAAGCACACATTCTACCACTGAGCTATACCTACTCTCCCCCACCCACCACCAGTTCACTGTTCGTTTTATATGTTCATCAGTCATGGCCAGAAAGTTCTCTTCGAGTTAACACATTACCATCCACGACTAAGTAAATGCCTCCTGACCACTGTTATTTGTAGGGACTGGAAAACAACCGACATGTACCAGCCCTGTGTTCTTAGAAAGTGATTTATTAAAGGTACATCCATGAATTATATGGGATTTCCTTTTATGTATTTTGAGGACTAGTGGCCTTATATTTTTAAATGCCAGCTTAGGGAAACCCCACTGGCTTCCCCTGGCAAGAGTAAACTAGTTCTTTGCAGAAGGTCTCCCAAGGGGCCGTTCAAAGGCCATTACTTCACTGTGAAGACTCTGTTAAAAAGAATAATTGGTATCAATAACACTTACCTGTGTATGCAGAGGGAAGGTTACCCAGCCATAACAAGCCCAGAGTCACACCGCCACTACTTAAAATAATGCAACGTTTGGGATTTATGAGAATAAAGCCTGTCAGTAATGACACCCTTATGGGGGGGTCTTCTCGATTCACTGGGCATACTCTGCCGTGTACTCACAGGTAAATCAAATCTGCTGGGCAGTTAGAGCTCAGGTGCTGCAGACAAGATGCAAACGACACACACTGAAACGGGGTTTAGGTCTCACAAAGAGTTACCGGGGCCACGGCTTCCAGTACCTTTCTGACTTTTCCTCTAAAACAGCCGCAGGGCTGTTTCACATGCAAAACCTGCGGCGTGACCGGTGATTAGCGTCATCTCTCAAGGGGATTGGGGACCATCACACGGAAAGATGGAGGAAGCACGAATCAGTGTGCAGGGACACGGTTGGACCAGGGAGGGAGCCCCCAAATAAAGGATGAGAACAAGAACACAACAAAGATCATCGCTTAACCTGTTTTGTCAGAGCTGGTATTGATGGTATTGGTAGTGATGGAGGTGAAGGCAGTCTTTACGCTGTCCTTGGCAGTGACAGATTTCTGCTTATTTTTCATGGCTTCCAGTGCTTTGAGCTTCTTGGCATGTTTCGTGCCTTTGTAGTGGGCCGCAGCCTGGCTCTACAAAGGAGAACAAAATGAACCATGCAATCAGGCTCATTTCTAAACTGGCATTCTCTGTATTACTGCAAATACAGACTCCCTTTCAATAACAGGTACCATTCAAGCTACTTCTGGCCGTGGCCGAACAGTGGGTGGGGTTCTATTTTCGAATGATGCTAGGAAGTGATGGGAAATTCCAAAACCTTGGGATGGAAGGAAGAAATACTGCATTGCTTCTCTTAAGAGAGATGCAGGTGAACACTAACACGGCAACGACACTTTCTTTGTGGAGGAGGGGGGGGGGAATAAGAATTTACAACTGTATTGCTTTTGTTCTGCTACATAAGATGCTGGGCTCCCCAGGATGAACACGGGCCCCACAAAAGAGGAGCTCTCACCTTCTGGGCTCAGAAAACATGTTTTCTCCTTTGACAATGTGTCTTATTAACACAGGACTCAACAGGTGTCTACCAGGAGAAGGTCCCAGACAGAAGGGAAGTGGACACCCCAGAGACTGGCACTGAAGGGAGAGAGCGCACACATAAATGCACTAAGTCCATTTGGAGTAGACGGAAGATGGGCAGCTGTATGACTTTTTCCTTCTCCTTGCTTCCCACAGAGGGTAGCCTAAGAGGTTCAAGGGAAGGCCGTTCTTTCAACACGTGCGTCTACGTGGCCTGGTCCACTGCCAGGAGAAGCCAGTGTGTTCTGACTACTTAATGGGGCCAATGTGATTCTTTTGCTGGTACTTTCTGAGATTTTCTTTTTAATAAATCCTAATACACATTTTCCTAAGTTTACATTTTCTTAACACCATTTTTTTTTTTAGTACTGGAGAGACACATTAATTGAGATACAAAATCATCTTAGAGAAACATACAGTTACAAATGTTAATTAATGGGGGCAGAAAAATCCTTTGTGGCTTAGGGTGAGGTGGAAGTAGGCAGGGAGATTCTTAGATCAGAAGCTTTTGCAGCTCAAACCCTTTCCAAATGTCACTCATAAAGAAGAAATCTCAGTGGAGGATTAAGTCTGGATAGTATCTATCCATCACATCCCATGACTTATTTAAACTCAGTGTTCCATTTGGCCAGAAAAATAATCATCACAGTGTCTTCTTCATCACAGCCACTGCGGTGGGCAGGGTGTTGAAGCAGAATATCTTTTTTTTTATAAATAGATAAAGAAATAACCCACACTTTCATTTGCATCATTCTGACAAGTTATACCCTCAAAGGACTAGGTACCCTTATTGAAAGAACACTGGACAAGGAAATTATATATTAGAAACAGTTTGAACAGAGAGGACACTCATGCATCAGTTTTCCAACAACACGGAACATCAAAAGACATAGTGTGAGTCAAAATGTGAAGTTAAGACCTCCGAGAGTGAATTGAGGAACCAGCGATAGCTTGGATTGGTTTGATTCTACCTGGAGAATGCGATTTTGGTGGACGGAGCTGTGTCCTTTTTTTTTTTCCTGCCTAGTTTTCTTTTTTAATAAATCAAATCTTTTGGATAGATCTTTTGAGGGCAAGATGCTATATTCAATTAAATCCACAATATCTTCTTTAGGAAGTGGGTTACGCACTTTCCCTCAAAGCAAAGTTCCTCTCCTATTCCTGGTACAGAAGAGAATATTTTCTATATAATATGTATTAAAACATAGGGCTTCAATGAACAGTGCTAGCTCCACGTATACCTTCAAATGCACATTTTAATGTCTATTTTAAGGATCTTAACAAATCTATATTCTCAGTGGTCTTTCAAATCTTTCAAAGGTTTCAAAACCTTTGTTTTAATACACTATAGGACCAAGCGAATGGCACTATTTTGGATATTAAGAAACATTCCCAAAGAATCGTGCAGGTTAAGAGAGTACTGACGTCCTCCACCCCAACCCCGCCCCGACCACAAACACACAAAATACTCTCTGCACAGATACAACTAAGCCAATGCTTCCAACAAGCGAAATGGCTCAGGAAGTTGTGGGGAGAAGGGGGTGATAAATTACCAACAGTTGGTGGGCTTCCAATTGAGACATCTCATATACTAAAAAGCAAAGCAAACAAGACAAAATGCATACTCATTTATTAACTGAATAATAGCCCCAAAGCACCCTGATAAAAATTATCTTCATTAAAAAGACATCTGCTATAAAAAAAGCAACCAAGCTTCCCACAAATTAAAAAAAAAAAACTGAGTGGTATGAAGGTCCAAAATGCTATGGAGAGACTGAGACACGTAGAGTTCCGGGGAAATGATGGAGTATATCGGGGAGATGATGGCACTAGAAGTGATTAGTTTGCTTGTGATGGTGCAGGGTGTGTGTGTGTGTGTGTGTGTGTGTGTGTGTGTGTGTGTGTTGGGGGTGGAAGTGGAGATAACAACTTGGAAACCAAATGTAGACAGATAACCCGTCTGGATACTTTAACTTTTCTTTGTCATGGACCTTTATTTAATGTTTGTAGAAATTACTGGACTGCTCTTGAATTATAAGTCTTCATTTTTCTATCTATGTGTATTGACCCCATTAACTCGTGGTCCACCTTGATACAGGTGTGTTGCATGAAGGTGTGATCCTTGTAGAGAGCGAGAAAGCCCTGCCAGCGCTCCTTACCATTTTGCGAGTCTGGACAGATTGTTCAGCCACATCTAACCCCTTTCTGTGACTGTAGACAAAGCTGTAACCTAAGAAGAAATTCTGCTGGGAGACTTTTAAAAATCAGCAGTTGGCCAGAAATGTCTCTTGGGCCCCCAGTGTTTTTCCTTTGGGCTGGGTGTACGCAGTGCACCATTTTCCCTCTGAGGGGTTAGCCAGTCTCTGAGCCAAGTCATCCCCAGGAACCCAGGAGCCATCCAACAGAAGCAAACAACTGTTTTTCACAGGAATGATTTCAAGGTTAAACAACCGTACTACTTCATGACAGCACCTTTCAGAATTTCATATTTTAAAACTAAAACAGAATTAGGTGATCACAGTACACAGAGAAGCGAGCAGAACAAGAAAAATTGGTTTAAACAAGTTACTTCTAGATAACAAGTGAAATATCTGGGTATTGTGTAATAAAAATCATGACTACCGACCTTGAACTAAGCACATGACACCATGAAATCTAACAAGTGTCATCCCAGAGGCAAGGGCTGACATTAAAGATATGCACACACATTCCTGCAGAAAAGAGTGACGCCACTTTAAATGTCATCACCATATCCTAGTCATCTTTTCAATCTTCAAATTCTGCCTTCAGTATTTCAAACAGTCTCCCAGTTTAAATGCAACTGAAGTTTCAAAGTAGATAAAAATAATCGTTAAGTGGCTAACATTTGGGAGAGGAGTTTCATCATTTTGAAACACACACACGTACACACACATTTATTTTACTTATCTAAGTAAGAAGCTTTGTTATAGATCACGGTTATTCTGTGAAACTCACTGCAAATTTAATATTCATGTATCATTTTATTCCATTAGTGCCAATACTCTGTGCAGTTTTACTCTACATGCCTTTTGCATAAAGTGTCTTAATATGCTTTTCAAAAACGAGGAAATTTATGATAAGCATACATATTTAGTTACTCTAACCAATTTATTTATTTTATATTTTGTATCTTTTTTATTGTACAGTCAGTTACAATGTGTCAATTTCTGGTGTACAGCACAATGTCCCAGTCATGCATATATATACATGTATTCATTTTCATATTCTTTTTCATTAAAGGTTATTATAAGATACTGAACATAGTTCGTTGTGCTATACAGAAGAAACTTGTTTTTTTTTTTAATCTATTTTTATATTTAGTGGCTAACATTAACAAACTTGCAGACATAGTAAACAATCTTAATGGTTACTGGGGACATGGGGTGGGAAGGGATAAATTGGGGAGTCTGAGATCTGCAAATGTTAGCCACCAACTAATTTTCATAAACACATGTGATTTCAAAAAGAACAAGATGGTCTTTGTTAGTTTCTGACATCATTTAATTTTATCACATTAAAATTTTATTAAAATACACTAAACATTATCCTATTAAGATGTAACAGAAAAATAAGGAGTGGTTATGAAAGGAGTCATCCTCCTCATTGGGGAGAGAAGAGATAATACTTGAACAGAAGAACACTTTTTTCTGTTTTTGAAAGAAAATTATCTTTCAAAATTTTAACTTAGTTGTTGTTTTGGAGATAACAAAATGAAATGATAAAACATGATCTAGTACCCTAAAGTCTAAAACACTGACTTTATAGATTTTTATTTTGAAAAGCATTGAAAAATTATTCCTGGAAAAAAGTTTTAAAATTTGTGTTTACCTTTGTACAGTTGTTTCTCTGTTGCATACACTCACTCAAATCTAACATCGCACAGGTTTGGCCATATGGGTTAAGAACAGTATGCATTCTAACTGGCCAATGGCTTCTTAAATATTTTGAATATCGCTTTTGTATACACCAACAGAAGGTTTCTAAGGTTTCCAATTATTCTATCTTAATTTGTTTATTAGCAACTCTCAGTTTCATTTAACACTCATGTAAAGCATTAGCTGTCAAAGTGCAGAACCCAGACCAGCAGCAGCCGCAGCTGCAGCTGGGAATGCAGGAACCTGTACCCAAAATATTGTAATAGCCTATAATGGAGTGTAATCTGAAAACAAAACACATCACTATGCTGTACACCTGAAACTGACACAGAATTGTACATCAACCGTCCTTCAATAAAGAAAAGCCTTAAGATGATATTAAGTGAACTTGAAAAAAAAAAAAGTATGCAAATTCTCAACTTCTATCCCAGACCCACTGAATCAGAAACACTGAAATGCAGCTCAGCAGTCTGTGTTTTACAAGCCCTCCGGCTGCTTCTGAAGCATCGGAAGTTTCAGAACCGCTCACCTCAAATATTAGTGCCTTTTCTCCAAAGATGGCCCCTTCTTGTAGAAGCAGCCAAAGTCTAGGTTTTCTAAAGTTAATGTATAGTCACTTGAAGACTGAACCTTTACATATGTCTAAATGTGAGCAATGTATGCTACCCAAGAAGAAGAATCGAAAGTATCTCTCCTTAAAAGCAGTTATAAATAGAAGTAAAAAATAACTCAGGTAACATACATAACTGAGGAATTTCCATCCAAGAGGGATGAATGCAAAATAGCGGATCAACCTTGGAAATCTTGTAACTCGAAAACCTCACATAACTGCTTTCCAAGACCTTGTGATAGTCCCTCTCTACATTTTACCTTTTCTCTCCAAGCTAATTATTGTTGCAGCATGGCCCTCTGACCCCATTATTTTTACCTCTTTGTTGAATGTTTTGCTATGATTCTTTCTGTGGGGCCTGGGGGAATCGTCAGCTCTACAAAAAAATATATAAGCAAAAGCAAAGCCCTGGGTCATAACTCTTAAAACCTCACCATCACAAGTATCTATTCACTATTTTATTTGCATTAACTGATTAAGTGTTAGCCACGGTTAAGTTCTTTCTTGATATCCTTATGGCTCTTTTATTGAGGGAGACTCCTAGGCCAACAGGGAAATAAAAACCACTCTAGTAAGTGAAGAGAGTGTCTTCTCTGTTACTCCACTTAACAAAACATCTGAAGAAAAAATTTAAAGGTAGAGTATGTAGTTCATTGTTATACATTGTCCTTTCTGCTGTGACGACATGTGCCTTCCAAATTCTCTTATGCAACAGGGAAAATGACATGCTGCAGATATTTTTATTCTTTAATTACATGTCTCAGAAGGAATACTTAATAGTTCATTTTAATTTGTGATTGTGTAGCTAACATGTAGGTAGATGACTACGTTATGAATCAAAATGAAAATTCACTTGCATTAAGTCCCAAAGTGAAAAACATGATTCAATTAAGAATGTTCTCTCTGGAGTTCGGATGACTGATGCGTTACTTTAAATGTGTTCCTGTCTTCCGTACTCTTCAGCACAAAAATAAACAGTAACTGCTGCAGGAAGAGAAAAAGAGGACAAAAAGAGGTAATGCCACAGGAGTAGAGTCATTTTTATACACCAGCACTAGTCTCTGGGAAAAAACATCGAAATAAACATAGAGAAAAAGAAGGGAGACGTCACAATTTCTCAGATACATTAGGTAACTCTTATTTTATATGCAAAGAAAATACCTTGTCACTAAGTACTTATGTGGTTGTGAAAAAATAATCCAGATGGACTCATTTATCTCTTCAAAGTTTCTCAACTCATTTATAGACTTCATGATTTTTAAATATTAAGTATTCGATGTTTTCAAGTATCAAATATGAAAATTAAAATAGTACATATTCGAGCAAGAGAAACTAATGTGTGAGTTTTTGCCTGGTTCCCATTGTGAAATCACCGTTCTTATATAAGTATATCTGGAATACAAACGGATGCCTCACAGACCTCTAATGGCGGAATCCTGACGGGGGGACACTGGCTGACAGTGGGCTTTGGAAATTGGTACTCATGATCTAAAAGAGCCAAAAGGAACATTTGGTTCTGGTGAAGTTTGCTCAACCTTTTGGGGAGCTTTTTTTTTTTGAAGTATTGTTGGTTTACAATGTTGTATTAATTTCTGGTGTACAGAATAGTGATTTAGATATAGATATACATATATATCTATATATTCCTTTTCATACATTTTCATTGCAGGTTATTACAAAGTATTGAATACAATTTCCTGTGCTGTATAGTAGGACCTTGTTGTTTTATCTATTTTATATCTAGTAATAAGAATCTAAAAATCCCAAACTTCCAATTTATCCCTCCTTCCCCCTCTTACCCTCCTGATAAGTTGGTTTTCTATTTTGTGAGACTGTTTTGTAAATAACTTCATTTGTTTTATTTTTTTAAGATTCCACATATGAGTGATATCATATGGTATTTTTCTTTCTCTTTCTGTCTTACTTCACTTAGTATGACAATTTCCAGGTCCATTCATGTTGCTGCAAATGGCATTATTTTATTCTTTTTTATGGATGAGTAGTATTCCTTTGCCTAAATATACCACAGCTGCTTTATCCAGTCATCTGTCGATGGACATTTAGGTTGTTTCCATGTCTTGGCTATTGTAAATAGTGCTGCTATGAACACTGGGGTGCATGTGTCTTTTTGATTAGAGTTTCCTCTGGATATATGACCAGGAGTGGGATTGCTGGATTATATGGTAAATTTATTTTTAGTTTTTAAAAGAATCTCCATACTGTTTTCCATAATTGCTGCACCAAACTACATTTCCACCAACAGTATAGGAGGGCTCCCTTTTCTCCACACCCTTGCCAGCATTTATTACTTGTGGACTTTTTAACGATGGCCATTCTGACTGGTGTGAGGAGATATCTTATTGTATTTTTGATTTGCATTTCTCTAGATGCAAATACAGTAAGTGATATTCAGCATTTTTTCATGTGCCTATTAGCCATCTGTATGTCTTTATGCAAAAATATTTGTTTAGGTCTTCTGCCTATTTTTGATTGGGTTTTCTTTTTTGTTGTTGTTATTGAATTGTATGAGCTGTTTGTATATTCTGGAAATTAAGCCCTTGTCAGTCATGTCATTTGCATATATTTTCTCCCATTCTCCATTAGTCATCTTTTTGTATTACTTAGTTCCCTTTGCTGTGCAAAAGCTTATGCTTAATTAAATTCCATTTGTTTATTTTTGCTTTTATTTCTATTGTCTTGACTGCACTAGGGGAACATTGCTAATATTTATGTCAGAGAATGTTTTGCCTATGTTTTCTTTTAGGAGGTTTATAGTGTTTTATCTTATATTTAAGTCCTTTTGAGTTTATTATTGTGTGTGGTGTGAGGGAGTGTTCTAACTTCATTGATTTATATGTGGGTGTCCTACTTGCCCAACGCCACTTGCTGAAGAGACTGTCTTTCCTCTATTGTATATTCTTGCCTCCTTTGTCAGAGACTAATTGACTGTAGATGTGTGGCTTTATTTATGAGTTCTCTATTCTATTCCATTGATCCATATGTCTGTGTTTGTGCCAGTATCACACTGTTTTGGTTACTGTAGCTCTGCAGTATTGTCTGAAGTCTGGGAGTGTTATTCATCTAGTTTTGTTCTTTTTCTTCAGTATTTGTCTGGCAATTCTGGGTTTTTTGTGATTCCATATAAATTTTGGGATTGTTTGCTCTAGTTCTGTGAAAAACGTCCTGGGTGGTTTGATAGGGATCACATTAAATCTGTAGATTGCCTTGGGCGGTATGGCCATTTTAACAACATTGATTCTTCCAATCCAAGAGCATGGGATATTTTTCCATTTCTTTAAATCACCTTTAATTTCCTAAATCAATGTTGTATAGTTCTCTGCGCATAAATCTTTCACCTCCTCGGTCAGGTTTATCCCTAAGTATTCTATTTTTTTATGTGGTGGGATTTTTTACTTTCTTTTTCTGATATTTCATTGTTAGTATAAAGAAATGTAACAGATTTCTGTATGTTAATCTTGTATCCTACTACCTTGCTGAATACATTAATCAGCTCTAGTAAGTTTTGTGTGGAGTCTTTAGGGTTTTCTCTATATAGTATCATGTTATCTGCATAGAGTGATGATTTTACCTCTTCTGTTCCAATATGAGTCCCTTTTCTTTCTTTTTCTTGTCTGATGGCTAGGACTTCCAAAACTCTACTGAAGTAGTCAGAGTGGGCATCCTTGTCTTGTTCCAAATTTTAGTGGGACAGCTTTCAACTATTCAGCATTGAGTATTATGTTGGCTGTATGTTTGTCATAAATAGCTTTTATTATGTTGAGATATGTTCCCTCTATACCCACTTTGGCAAGAGTTGCTTTTTTTTTAATCATAAATGGATGTTGAATTTTACCAAATGCTTTTTCTGCATCTATGGAGATGTTCATGTGATTTTTGTCCTTTCTCTGGTTGATGTGGTGTATCACATTGATTGATTTGCACATGTTGAACCATCCTTGTGTCCCTGGGATGAATCCAACTTGATCATAGTGTATAATCTTTTTTTTTTTAATGTATTGTTGGATTCAGATTGGTAGTATTTTGTTGAGAATTTTTGCATCTGGGGAGCATTTTGTAAACCAGAGGCCTCAAATGAGTTTTAACTTTAGTGATATAATCACAAAAATGTGTTGTTTGGAACTGGGAGAAATCAGAAAAACCACCACACCCAGCTACTCAACTAGTGCACAGCATCCCCTCACAATGTCCACAGTTGAACACGTCTTTCCGCGTGTGACTGTCACGTACCATCTGAATGTGCAGGGAGAACTAGAAATGTGGACACTAATCACGCCTGAAGGTCAAGCTGTCAAGGGTGTTGGTCTCAGAAGCAGAGAAAAATTTCTTTATTTCCTGATGTGAACTGCACACTTCCTCTAAATAATTTCCAACCTCCTTCTCCAAATAATCTACCTACTCAGCCACCCTAGTCTAGCAAACATAACTGCCCGCAGTGTAGACAAAAGAGGGGTAGGGTAACCCTCCCTTTCATTCCCTTAAGGAAAATACCACAAGAGGAAATCATTTTCAAAGCCTCTTCCCCCTGGCTGGAGCACTTCAACTCGCCTGGCTGACACACGGTCATCACATGTCGCATCCTCCACGTGGACCTGGGTACCCCTCACTGCAGCTCTTACGTCACTGCCCTAACAAGGGTTAAGTGTCTGTTTCTTCCGATAGAAAATTCCTCAGCGGAGAGAGAAAGACTTGATGATCCTCATCGTCCTGTCCCTAGGACCTAGTACAGATCTTTAAATAGGTGCCTATTAAATGCACATGGCATTAATTTCACATTTTGATTTTAAAATGGAAATATACATCTGGTGTCTCGATGGGTTTTGTATGTGAACAGGGTTCGGCTTAATTCTCTGCCATTCTCTGGCACTTCGCCTTATCTGCCGAACACACTTCAGGGAATTTTTATAGCACTTAGTGCTGGAAAAGCATCTGGCACAAACACAAACTATTATTTTTTCTCCGAGAGAAGCTTATCACCAACTGCAAATTGTGCTATTTATGGGAGCTCTCTTTGCATGGGGCATAGCAAGGAATGATCTGGAGATAGTTTCACTTTTTAAAAATTTGTATGAATAACTGATGAGTTTTTTTTTTTTTTTTAATCTGGGAAATGCAATGAATGATTCCAGTGGTGATTTTGCATTTTAAGATTTTTCTAAAGGACCAGATTCTCTTAAATACACATATAGAAATTTTCAGGGCTTAGAGAATGCTATTTCTCTATTAACACTATTATTAAATGTTCCTGTTGGAATATCTCATGGTCTGAAACAATATAGAGAAATTAACCATGACTTCATTAACCCATTTTCCTCCCTACAAATCCAGATAATGATCTATACCGTGTATTTGGTGAAAAACATCACTTTCCACTAGGGAACAATTATTAAATTCTCTACTTCTCTATAAATTAAGGAAGGCTTTCCTTCACTAGTTTTGTACTATTTCTAACCTCTAATTCATACATCTGAGAATTATCCCCATTGTTCCTTTAATGAATTTGTTTCAAAGATCCCCTCTAAAATTTGCAACTGTTAATGAGATTCATCGAGTCCACAAAATAATGGAATATATTTGAGCAGATGTTTTGTTAGCTTTCTGAAGCACTTTGGGTACACTGGGAAGAGATGCAGATTGGGACCATAAACAGCCTTAGGACCCTCGGCTCTGACAGGCAGAGAGCACACTGTATCCTGGGAACAACCTTTCCCTGCTCAGTCACAAAGGACTCACTGAATGGTGGTCAGATGCTACCGCAGTTGTGAGGAAAGAGTGGAGAACGAGTTAGACTGATAAATGAAACTACATTTATAAGTCTTCTCTATCAAAGGGCAAAGGAAAAACAGTAGAAAAAAATATAAAACGTTTTTGCAACTCCTTTTGCAAAGAGGTTAAGCTCTATGTTACATAAAGAATATCCAGCAAATCTGGAAGAACACCAACCGTTGGAAAAATTGGCAAAGCCTTCACCCAACTCAATGGAAGAAATTATGTCAAAGTATCTCAGGCTTCTTGGGAGAGAATAGGGGCTTAATAAGAAGAAATGCTAATTTTTGTCAAAATGAAGAAACACTCGTGTTCATTTGTATACATCAGTTTGGTGCCTGAGTTAAAACTCTGGAAATGGATGCAAACTGTGAATAAGTTGTACTTTTGTGGAAATTGTGATTCTAGGAGAAAAAAAGGGAAAGAAAATGCTTTTAAATGAGAGAAGCACAACCAACCTGAACCCGGCTCAGGACACGCCTTTGACCAAAGAAGGCTGAGGTGAGACATTTTATGGGTAAAATCTGGGGAAATCCACCCAGCTTCTCAAATAAAGAGTTTCTTCCTGGACTTAAGAATATATTCAGTGGGCAGGAAAAAGCATTTGTTGTTATTGTTGTTTTTGACTTCCGTTTAACCAAATTTGCAGAAAGAAATGGCTTTGACCTTGGATTAACTTTGGAAGAAGAGGGAGCCGGAAAGAGGCAGTGGCAAGAACTCTAGAAGACTGACTTCTTTGGACAAGCATAAATGCCTGATTCTCTTATGCCAAAATTTCTTCCCATTGCGTACATAAATATTGTGTTTATGGTTCCAGATTGACCATGGTATAGACCACGGTATAGAGAGTTCTAACCCCAAGGGTTTACTGAGTTTACAGAAAGCATCTCCAAACAGGTGCGGGGAGCACAGTTATCTCCCAGACCGTTCAGTTGTTCTTCAGAGCACTTGGCCAGAGGGTTTTTCCCAGGGTGATGCTTGGAGGAAGAAAGAGTTCAGTGTGTCATAAATGCATGGAGGAGACCCCGCTGTTCCTTTTCCCCGTGGATGTTTGTGTGACGCATTTATGGAGTGCTCTGCCGGATGGTCTGCTGATGGCTGTGTATGAACACTCTCACTGATGCCTGCTGGAGCCCTGCGAGGGCATTACAACCATCATGGTCACTTTATGGATGAGAAGACTGAGATCCTGAAAGTTAGAGCAGCTTAAACACACAGAAGGGCAAAAAGGGCTTGTACTCCAGAGACCACACTTACAACTCCTCTTCTCAATCCAAATGAGAGTGGACAGTGGAAAACCATCCTATTGTGTGACTGCATCGTGGCCCACCTTGCATAGAACATAAGTAAGACTAAATAGATATTCAGGTCATTAATAAAAAAAAATATTGCTTTCTATGGTCCTTAATTTATATAATTCCACTCATAGTCAATCTCAGGTTCATGTTTAGATACTCTTATTAGCATCATTCTATCAGAGAATCTACCTAGTTTCATTCTTTCAATACCAGCCCCAATAAATCAATGCTGATTTACCAAACAAAGTGTAGAAAACTATGTGATATTTGTTTGTGTCCCAAAATGTGCAACCTTCAGGCAGCAGGGAGCATCTTTGGGCACAAGTCAGCTTGGGCACACAGAGACTTGTAGGTACGGTTAAGAATTAGGGTGTTTTTTAACACTCTGTTCAAATGGAAGGCTGCTTACAAGTTTTAAGAAACACAGGCACATGAACATGTTTATATTTTTATGAGATCTCTTTGGCAGAAACAAAGAGGCTGCAGGGGAGGAAGACAGAAAGAGTGGGGGAGGAAGGGCCAGAGGGTCCTGTTGTTACTGTGGTGGCTCTGGCAAGAGAGCGCCACCCCTGAGGATCGGATGAAGACAGTGAAAGAGGAGAGAGAACAGTGCACACGTGTGATCAATACGTAAGTTCAAAACGTCAAGCATTCATGGTGAATTTTGAGGGGGTGCCTCTCAAAGGTGCCTGGTTGGTTTCTGCTTGTCAACGCACGATTAGAGGTTCCATTTCCTAGGACTGTTGATATTGAACGAGGCCCAGATGTTTAGGGGAAGAGCAGGAACTGGGTTGGGATATGTCGAGTCTGAGGAGTCTTTAAAACATCTAAATAAAACGTGGGCTCTGCAGTTCGCTATCCAGGGTAGAGATGAGCAATGAAGTCTGGGCGGTAGCTAAACTGGGGAGTTATCAGCAGCAGATGGCAACTGAAGCCACAGGGAAATGCCATTTGAAAGGCAAATAAAAGATTTTTTTTCCTATTTCACCACCGAAACACAATCCTTAATCAGCTGCAACCTTTGAATGAATGAACCAAAACTCCCAGCGACAGTGTACGCAGTAACAGATTTTCAGATTCTTCACTGAGCTAAAGTGCACTTCATCACTCAGCGCTTAGAAAAAGGCTTTTCTTCAAGTGCTTAAAACCTTCATGTTTCAGCCACAGAGTGAGTCATTCCAAAGTAAGTTAGAACTGGAAAGAAATGTCTCTCAGTGACAGAGACTATCCCAGACCTCAGCATTTGGTTTCTAGGAGCTGGATACTTATGGATCAATATTTTATCAATAGAGCAGCAAAATGAGGATGGGAAAAATCCGACTATTGAAGGCTGCAAACCTGGCAGTAGGTTGTTTTCTCCGACTCAAAATTGCAGTGGATGGAATTAGCCATTTACGGGGTCCTTATTAAAGGGTAGGTCAAAAGCAAGAAGGCAAGACGGGAACCCTAATCAAGAGGTGACTAAGTGCAGAAAAGGACTGTGCTTAATGCATATTATTAACATGTCTGAAGTCAGGCTGTGTGAGTCGAATAGGTTTTACCCTGGCATTTACAAAAGGGGAATTTAAGGATTAACTTCATAGAGATCTTTTTCTGTCTTCTGATAAATCAAAGAAACAAATCTTACTTTCAGAAATGCCATCTGTCTCTATTATGATCAAAAGAGGAAAGGTCTGTTCTATTATCACTTTCATTTATTAAAATTTATTAAGAATTTTACAGACATACTACTTAAAAGTCTCCGTCACTATAAAATATATGAACTCTCTGGTTTCCACACGTGATGAAACAAACAGAAGTCTGTAACACAGGGGAATTACTAAAACCATGTTTTTTAACATTTGCCAATGTTAGTTTTTAAGTTTTAAACAGATTTTCATTTCAATGGCTTGGGGCAGGAGGTCAAAAGAGGAACTCCATGTGACATGTTCTTTTCCAATAGTATTTGTGACTAGTACTAAAGAAAAAAGCACGAAGAAAGTTTTTTTTTTTTTCCTAAATAAGAGTAATTAAAATTTTGACTTTGCAAATATTGAGAAATTTCTAGGCCACTGGGTTTTCTGTGACAGTATCTGGATCTCTAAATCGTTTGAATTTCCAAGGTCAAAGGAAGTTGACAAAACGAAAAAACATCTGCATTTTCCTGACAAGTTGGGACGTTCTGGATCCCATCTTGAACACAGGAGTTGTCTAAGTGCTGCCTGTTGGTATCACTGCTTCCGCTCCTTAAACCAGCAAGTGATTTTCCCCCCTTGGGCATATATTAACAATTCACTTTTTGCAGACAAGTGCACAAATACGATTAGCTTTCGCAAATTGCTCCTTATTCTGTTACTGGTAAGTAATTTTTATATTATTACAGTGTAAACAGATGCCAATTTCCACTACATACTCAGCTGTAATGAGCTAATTTAATGTGTTAAAACAACAAAAGAACTTCAAGAATGATTCAGTGATTCAAGCTGCGCGGAAACCAAGAGAAAAATCAAGCGTGAAGTTTGCCAGAGTATTCCAAATTTCAGCTGTCAACAAGGAATTACGGAGCCCCGGCTCTCTGAGGCTGTTTATTCAAAGAAGGGTTTACAAGTTTGTAGGTGAACCCATTTCCAAGAGAGAGGCTCCTCTGCTTCCTGAAACTTGCACTAGAAGTGTCATGCCTTTGGGTTCAAGATTAGATGTATCAATATGCTTATTTATCTGCTCATTTAAATATTTAGGGCATTCCGATACATAGATAGGCACCGCAGGAAGTGGAGCAAGAAAAGGAGGTGAAGAAGATGTAGCCGTGGAAATAGGATAAAAACCTAAAGAATCCGGCATCACGAAAGCCCAGAGAGATAATAGCTCCTGGAAGGGAATGGTGATCCCTATTGCCCATGGCTGCCACATCAGGGAAAAGGCGAGCACAGAAGCGTCCACTGTACTTTGCAACGTGTATCCCGTTAGTGACTGTGATATAGGACATGATCATGTAATGCTTAATCAATTAACCGCTACAGTGGATTTTGGAAAGGTCTGGAATAAATGATGGCTTTGCATGCTTGGTCACAGAGTTGCCAGTTCAGGTGGCCTCCAGACCCAAATGTCATCCATCTGACACTATCGTTCTGAACTGAGCATTGGTATCTTATTTAATCCTACTAATACCGGTTTCTACATTTTAAGTGGCTATCTGGAAACAGACCTGCATTTTGATTCCATCATTTGTACAAGCACAAAGATGAGTTCATATTTTAATGACATCAGTGAGTTATCTTAAAATACTTTTACTTTTTAAAAACAAATTCCACGGAGTAAAAAAGCTTCAGAGCTTAAATAAAGAGAAGGAATAAAGTAAAATAACACATTATCTTGTGTTACTTCTTTCAGACTCTGAAGTACTTTTATCTGTCAGTAAGTATACAGTATGTGCTCACTATCTACTTGCTGAACGATAATTATATATGACTCTACAAAAAAATGAGACCATGCTCTTTACTATGATATAAAATGCTTTATTCCCTTATGAACGTATCTTCAACATTTCTACACTCAGTCAAGATTTCAGGGTTCACATCCTCACAAGGACTGCCACACTTAGGAGAAGTGATGCAGTTTCGTACAGGAAGCACCAAGCCAGAAAAGTGAAGGCACAGCTCCCAAACAGTTCTCCTAACTTTATTCATCCACCCGATATAAATCATCTCTCCACCAGTATGAAATGTTCCCTACCCCTAAAATAGAGCAATGGTACAAAAGGTTATAACCAGGTTACTGAGTAAAATGATTTATTAGTTACCATGAAAGCAAATTGTCAGATAAAGACTGAATAAGAGTCTGATCTTAAGTATCCGTCGGAATATTTACTTTAGGCTTTCTTCCACAGATTGGTATTTTAAGTGATTATTAAATTAATGGTATTCTGGCATTCAGTACCCTCAGTGTCTGTAATGGTCCATGACCGGCTAAATCACCAAAACCAGGCAGAGCAGAGCTGCTGGCAACCAGAAATGCTCACAGCAGAGATTATATAAAAGAGAAATAAACACCTATGTTTCCTAAATCTCTCTAGCTTACGGTCTATTTGTTATAGCAGCTTAAAGTTAACACAACTGACATACATCCTTTCCATAGATTTTCAGCTGAGGAACAAAGAACCTACAGGTGCCCTAATAATGATGAAAATAGCTACTGAATATTAGCCAACTAATATATTCTCTTAAATTTTTTAAATTGAAGTATAATTGATTTGCAATGTTATATTAGTTTCTGGTGTACAGCATAGTGATTCACTTACACATATATATATAAATTCTTTTTCATATCCTTTTTCATTACAGGTTACTACAAGCCATTGAATATATTTCCCTGTGCTATATAGTAGGACCTTGTTGTTTATCTATTCTGTACATAGTAGTTTGTATCTGCCAATCCCAAACTCCCAATTTATCCTTGCCCCTGCCTTTCCCCACTGGCAACAACAAGTTTGTTTTCTATGTCTGTGAGTCTTTTTCTGTTTTGTAAATAAGTTCATTTGTGCCATCTTTTTAGATTCCACATATAAGTGATATCATATGATATTTGTCTTTGACTACTTCACTTAGTATGATAACCTCTAGGTCCATCCATGTTGCTGCCAATGACATTATTTCTTTTTAATGGCTGAGTAGTATTCCACTATATATATGTGTATATATACACATACCACAGTTTCCTTATTCATTCATCTGCTGATGGGCATTTAATTCAACTAATGTATTCTATGTATGACTGGAGGGATTTTATGTAAAGTTCACAGTTTCCTTCAAAATTAGATTTTATTGTATCCATTTCACAGATAAGAAAACTGAGGTTCATAATGTTTAAATGACTTGTCCAAGGTCTATCAGGAGTAAACCCCAAAGGAAAGATCTGAAACCAGGTCTTCCTGTCTCCGAGGCTCAACATCCTTCCATGACACCATACAGAATTTTTCAAATATTTCTGCCCTCAATACTGATATTTAGCAAAATGAAAAAAAAAAAAAAACAGATCTAGGAAGAGAAGAAAAGGTTAAAAAAACAGAAGTACCTTTTTAATAGAAAAGATTTCCCACTTTCTTCTATGATCCTCTGTCTTTTACCACAGAAACTAGACAGATTAATGTTTGTAATATTTTAGCCAGTTTCTGGGCACAACTTCAGGCTGTTTCTTCTTCCTTGGCCCATGGTTGGGCTACCCTTCTCCTATACTTAAGTGACCAAGTGTCTGAGTGACAGCCGATGAATAGAAATGATCTGCAGTATGTCCAGCCTGGTTTACTAAACTCCCCGAACAGTTTTCTGGGTTCCTTCTCCTTCTGCCTGTTTGATGCAGACAAACATAGCCACCTGGGAGCTCCATGTTAAAGATGTTTAAACCACAAGACAGAAGGGCTTGGATTCCTGAATCACCACTTGGAAGAGATGTGCCCGTGGATGAAGGACTCATTTTGGATACTACATAAGCAACATTTAAATAACTATTATTAGAGTCACTGTACATCTTTTGATTGATTTACACAACAACCAGAGTTACATTAAACTAACGAATGCATCTACCTTTTTATTATGATTTAAACCTAATAAACATAGACTTCCCAGGCAAGGTGAAGAAGAGAGTGTGTGTGAGCAGATAGGCAAAATAAATTAAATCTGCAAAATTTATTTTGTAGCTAATCTTTGCCTAAATGAAGCACCGAAGTGCTCTAAAAATCTATACTTCCATGATTTTAAGAGAAGCCAGAATGGAACTCACCTTTCTTTGGGTCTCTTTAAGTATTTCTTTGGACGGCATGGGATAAAGAAATATCTAGGGGAGGTGCTGAGTCACTGATCTGAACAGACCCAAATCACCCTTTCTTTATAAGCCCGTCAATCCTCACTAGATCACCATTTTCCCAACATGGTTGGCACACCCAGTTTACCCAGTGCTCTACCTGAAACCAAAGGCAGAAGAACCACGACCCAAGGGTTTTCTCCGCCATCTTTCATCAAAGCCAGGTACTGTCTTCTCATGACAGTGCAAGAGAATTGTAGTTTCTGATATCCTGTTTGACTCTGACAGAAGAAATCAAAAGCCCCTGTTCCTTTCTAAAGAGACCTGCAAATGATTGATGAAACTCCCCAAGATTTTAACATCACGCACTTCAAAAGTAAGTACTACTTTTTCCCAGAAACCCTTCAAACCTACAGCCTTTTTATGTTTCTTCCCTTTTCCTCGCTGTCGTTCCTTATCACACACTTAGAGAGCTTTAAAATTAAAATTCATTTACTCATGACTTTAAAAAAAATCTTTTCAGGAGACACAGAGAAAATCTTATGATTCTTTTTTCAGTCTTACATGAATTTCGTCTATCGGTTTTAAGTCCTTTTTGTAAATATTCATTTATTTTTCACTAACTTCATGTGAAGAAGATAAGAAACAATGGCTCTTAATAGGTGTGTAAATGCAAAAAGAAAAAACCCCCATAAATCTCTGTACAAATCTTAATACAACCCAGAAGATCAGAAGCCCAAGTCTATGAGCTAAGCATTAGGCATAAGTCTTATTCTAAGTAAAATGGAATGAGACTAAGTTTGCACTGAAATTTTGCCTCTCTACTCATGGACTGTGTGACATTAAGCAAGTTACTATTCTCCAAACCTCAGCTTCTTCATTCACAAAATTATTATAGGAAAGGCTGGCTATTCGTTACTTTGTGAGAATCAAATTAAAGAAGCAAAGTTCAATGCCTTTCACAAAGACCAGATTTGAGTTAGAAGTCCTGGGCTCTCCGTTCAGTCTTTCATTCACTTGCTTTTTATCACTTTTTAACCCTTTCGTGGAAGAGTTAGCTTTTCCCTGTCCGATCTTCAGACTCACCCCCTTTTTTGGGAACCTCGACTAACCTCACTTCATCAGCTATGCTCGTGGGAGAAGGAGATAATAGTAGCCTTAGTAAAGGTAAAGAAAGAGATGTTGAGAATGTTTTCATAATAACTTATAGGGGTTAGGCTAAAATAGACCCTCAGCGAGAGCAAATGAAGTGTATTTCATGGTCGTTTCATTCTAAGGAAATTGAGAAGACCCAGCTCCCCACAAGAGCCCAGAGGATGCGAGATCTCAAGTTGGGTTTCTGTTGGGTTTGTTTTTAATTAAACGTTGGCTTGACTAACATCACAGTCAGCCTCAGCTCCCACTCTCTCTCTCATTTTCTCTGTCCTTCCCTCCCGCAGTTACACCTAAAGGGGAACAGAACGGAGGCAGATGCCTGACAGTCAGCTCTGGCGGAAGTGCAGAGAGAGCTACTTGCCAGGGGTGACAGACAGAGCACACAGTAAAAGAGGAAATGGGGCAGGAGGGAGCAGGGAGGAAGGAAACCCTGATCCCCATCCAGAGGGACTAATGTCTGACTTTCTGGACTGTTAGATGACTAGACAAGAAAGGTAAATAGATTCGTGAACATGCGTGGTCATCTGGGAGGGGATGTCCTTACTGGCAAGGGGCTAGATCTCCCCAGCCTAATATTAGGGGAATAGCTGTGCTCTTAAAAGTTCTTGCAAAGAAATCCTTCTTCCCTGTAGGTGACACAGAACAAAGAGGAGCTGCTTGGCTCCAAGCCAGGAGTGGAAGGACCTGGGAAAACAGTCCTCTGCACAGACACTAGCTCATCTCTCCTCTGATGGTTACTGAGAACTTTCTTTGGGACCCTTAAGACTCAAGGGGAAGGGATGGAGAAAAAGGATGTTTTCAGAGGTACCTGGCAGTTTAAAACCTCAACTGCCACTGTCAGTCATAGTATATTTTTCAGACCCGGGGAGCAAGGCATGCAGGGTTTCAGAGACATTGCTTTTTCTTCCTCGAATATTTTAATTCTTGTTAAAGTCACTTAAAAAGACACACTTAAATGTACTTTTTTAAATGTTTGGTGGGAAAATAAACCATGTTTCTGTTGGGTTTGTTTTTAATTAAACGTTGGCTTGACTAACATCACAGTCAGCCTCAGCTCCCACTCTCTCTCTCATTTCTCTGTCATTCAGATCCGGGTCACATTTTCCCAAGGTCTTTGAAGAAAACAGAACTCAAAAGTGGAGGGCAAACTTGCAAAAGATGTACCTTCCCTGCTGTGGTGGCCTAAGGGAGGCACTTGAGATTTAATGAACACATGGACTCTGTGGTCAGAGGACCAGGTTCCAACCCTAGCTCCAGCCCTTGAAGATTACAGAGAATTTCCGTGACCAAAGCTTGAGCTTCTCGTTGGCAAAGGAGAAGAAGCAATCTGTCATGATTTGTTCATTCATTCCCACACCAAACGTTGTTAGAATCCATACCAAGGATTCAGATCTGTGCTGGATACTAAGGTTAATGACGGACAAAAGAAACAAAAAACAAAACCCCCCACCAGACTCCATCTCTGTCCTCGGTGAGCTTGGCAGCATAAGGATTAAAGGAGACTGTGAATTTCAAAACATTAAGTTCTCAACACACGATCGTTCTATCTACTATTGCTCAGGACACTGGGATTTTTCTGACACCCAGACCAATTCTTGGTGCAGGCTATGAGACTTGTAGGGGATTTCTAGATTTCCATTAAAAAAAAAAAAAGAAAATCAGCCAGAAAGAGCAATCTGCTTGCAGACGAAGTGTTTCTCCCACACTGGATTGCTGTTTGAGTAACTTGAATGTATTTATACGCACATATGTATGAATCACATTAAATTGCTAGCATTTGGCCATTTTGACATACAAAACTAGCAATTTCATATGGCCATTCCTAACCTGTCAGCAGAGGGAAGGTGGGCATGAAAAGAGGTACACAGAGTGAGGACAAATTTCAGTCTCTTCCACATCACACTTAACGCCATATAGATTTCTGATAATTAGATTTTAAAATATTCTTTAAAATGGAACATTTTGGCTTCCTCTGGCTATCACTCCAATATGAATTTCTCAAAACCTATTGAAAAATACTTTTTCTTAATTGAAGCATAGTTGATTTACAATGTTGTGTTAGTTTCTGGTGTACAGCATACTGGTTCAGTTATGCATATATATATATTTCTTTTCATATTCTTTTTCATAAGAGTCTGTTATAAAATATTGAATATAGTTCCCTGTGCTCTACACTAGGACCTTGTTGTTTATCTATTTTACATGCAGTACTTTTAAAATGAAATCATCTATACCTCATATTGGAAAAAAAATTGCAAGCAACATTTGTTCTAAAGTTTCTATCTGTCACTGGTCCATAGTTCACTATCTGAGTAAATATTCCAAATAGAAACATATCTAGCAACTTCCAGGGTCATTTTTTTCTTCACATTTTTGTTTATCCTTCATCAATTCATTCCAGCATCTATGGAGTGTCATCCAGTGCTTACTGAATGCCCAAGATGGCCAGAAACTATTCTAGGCACTGTGTATTCAAAAACACACTTCAGGTAGTAAATCAAAGCATTTTACTGAGACAAAGAGCTTATGCAATTCATTATCTGGCTCTCCAAAATACCCCTAGCCTCTGACTTTGGACAGTCTGTGCAACTGGCACCCACAGGTCCAGAAATTCGAGGGTTAAAGATCTTGGGATGCAAACCCTGAGTTTGTATTCTGTGAAGATGGATGTAATCACAGCCATAAATTGCCAGTTATGCATAAAGGTACAGTGACAAACAAGGCCACGAGCCATTGCCGGTCCCTGAAATTACTGATGAACTACCAACCTACAGTGAGTGAAGGAACAGGTGGTCCTCGCCCTGTGCATGCAGCTCTAAATCTTCCCAATGGACTGGGAAATAAGCACTTCCCCATTAAACACGAGCGCAGGAAGTCACTTCATCACTGGCCTGTCGCGTGAACTGCTGACACGAGAAACTTTTCCCCACAAGTACCAGGCGATTCCCCGTCCGTTGGAAAACGTCTATTTTTTTTTTTCTTTCATGCTGTCTCTTATTTAAAAATAAAGGCCAGTTCTCTTTGCAGAACATTTTGGTGCCTGAAGCATTTAAACTCTAGTCTTCTTCCACTAAGCCTCTGGCAGTAGACCTTTTGAAAATCTGTCAATGGCATATACATTTATTTATAACCAGAGCTGTGCATATAAGCATCCATCTCTATGACTCAAAAATGCCAAATGCCTGATACCTGAACAGCAATTCACTGGATACCATTTTCAAAAAATGTTA
Source organism: Camelus ferus (assembly GCF_009834535.1). NCBI lineage: Eukaryota > Metazoa > Chordata > Mammalia > Artiodactyla > Camelidae > Camelus > Camelus ferus. The sequence goes on along the minus strand of NC_045696.1, from coordinate 115,335,184 downwards.
GGTCAAAGCTGCATTCATTACACAAGATCTTGTGGTTTAGGATTTGAAAACAAGAGGAAGCCCAGAATCAGTCTGTCAGTTACTCAGCGAGCTATAAATTGCTCCCAGAATTAATTAGTATCATCTGCCTATATTTAAAAAAAAATGACGACTATGCATATTCAAAGCTTTACTGGAAGAAAGAACTGACCGGAAGAATAGAATACATTGGCAGAGACCAATGAATGTCAATTATCTAACTGAGGAAGAACAGTAGGACTGTTGGACACCTAGCAATCCTTGCCACAGACGTGTAATTTGTGAATTATCTTTTGAAAAGATACTGAGTATGAAAAACATTACTATCTTCATGTCAATATCGGATATAAGAAGAAAAAAATTAACTCTAAATACCTACTGTGAACCTGCTACTTTGCTTATAACACTCCCTTTAATCCTCAGAGACATCTCATACTGTAATGTCAGCATCTTTACTGTACAGGTGCGAATCTGACCTTCAAAGAAGTTAAAATACTTGCACAAAATCATACAACTAAGAAGCACTGAGACAGAGGCAGGCTGATCCCAAGTCCCTCAGACTTTCATTCACAAAGCTGGAGCAGACAGTAACCCAGAAAAGAGCTCCTTTGTCAGCTAACTTCCACTGCAGACTAGGTGCAAAACTGCAACTTTGGTCTTGGTGATTTATCAAGGGAGCATCCAAAGATTTGAACAGATGGCTCCATCAACACCCTAAGATGTTTACTACAGCAGGCTTAATATAATCCTCCTTCGGTTCTCCAGCAAAAGGTGGTTCAGCTCTCTGTCACAGAGAAACTGGAACCAAACTCATCCTCCCTCAGCAACAATCCCTCCCGCACTGACCGGAGGAAAGCTGGAGTGGCGCCTTACACACGCCTCTCACTGGGGTAAGCACAGCTGGGCTGAGGAGACCTCTCTTCCTAAATCCCGTTGCCAAGCTGAATTTTATGATCTTCCCTGGCAGATGACCAAATGCAAACTCTTAACTTACAGCCAAGTTATCTTCCAACAGCTGCTGGAGGAACTAATTTAGAATGCAAATCTAGTCCTTAATCTACAGGAAAATTGTTGCAGTGATGGATGGCTTTTGAAGCAATAGTTCATGAAAGACACTGCCAGGGCCCCCCTAGGATTGTGGAAGAAGAACTGTTTAGCAGACATTTGTTTTTATTTGTTTTCTTTGGAGCAACTGCTCCAAAAGGGGGCTTGGGATCCCACAGAAAAAGAGTCCAGGTATTTAAAATCTGCCTCAACCGTCTTTTCTACAGAAGTAAAATTTGAGATCAGAAAACAGATGCAAAGACCAAGTGTCAGATGCTGTCTCCTTAGTGCATAGAAGTCCACTACATTAGGCTAAATCATCCAGAAGACAAGGCAATGGGATGTAACGATCCGCCCAGAACTCTTTGTGGCGTCAAGACGGTGGAAGGAACATCAGCACCTATCACTGGTCCTACCTAAAGAACCCCGTTACTCTAGGTATGAACCATTGGTTAAAATGGATCCAGTTTTCTTTCCTTTTATTCCTTACTTTCCTTTTATTCCGAACGGTGACCTTCTAGAACACCGGACGCGTGAAGACCTCACCGAATCACTTCACAGCTTTGATTCTCGTGTCTTCAGTCCAACCACATCTTAGGAAATGCTCAGTCCTGGTAATTAGGAAGTTGTTTTTCCCTTGAGTTACTGAGGAAACCTGGGCCTGGACAACACCTATGATGATCTCCATCTTCTGGCAACTGTCATAGAGTTAACGCAGTAGAAAAATGAGCGTCTCCACCCGGTCCCGTTTTGTTAGGCAGCAGGAGTGGTGGCTGTGGAGCTTGCAATCAGTTCACAGAACCATTAGAATCAGAATGATGGGGAATTGCTTTAACGAGTAGTGCATTCGAACAGGGAAGATGTATTCACGTTGGGGTTTTTGGTTATCGGTCTTTCCATGTGGCCTGGTATGTAATGGAGAAACACTTGTAGTTCAAGTAATTTAACTTTGAATATTAGACCAGAAACTCTCTTAACCTTGGATGTGCCTCTAAGCAGCAACTTTCACATGCACTGCTGTTCCACATAAGTCAACGAGACCACGGGAAAAAGGGAACGGTGCCACGCATCATGCCTGTGTGGGGTCCTGTCTTCCCTGACCCCATCCCATCACTGTTACCCCTACTTAGATACACAGCCATCTGTATTACTGATCTACACGAGTCTGTGGTCGAGACGGTGGGGCTTCAACTGGGAGGAGGAAAGCATCCAGGATTCCCCACAATCGTAACAGGGAGCAGGCGCCCGATATACTGCCGTGAACAAATAGTCCCCTCCGTTCTCCGAGATTAGGCCCTACCAAAGCACATGATCATCCTAAATCTTCTTGGTGACCAAACAGTGACACCTCAGCTGGAAATACATTTTACCATTGCCCTAGTTGACACGTGGGAGTTTACAATTAAAACTGAGTGTCCATCTTATCGGCTTTGGCAGTACATGATGGAGGACCCTAACAATGTGTCTGGTGTTGGGATAGCAAGAAAATCCTGGATCCCCTGTGAAATGACCTACCGTCCAGAGATGGACCAAACACTGTGATGTCAGAAAATGAAGTAAGCTCCCAGGAGGAAGACTGTATTCATTCCCCAAGGATCCTGGGGCAAAGGTATCTTTTTCCATTTCTCCTAAGAATGTCTCCATTTCTTGTCATGGGGTATAGGCTTTTATGGTTTGAAGAGGACTGACAAGGAAGACAAGTTGGGAGAGGGCTGAGATATCACCAAGCTTGAGGGGAATAAAGTTTGGATACATACAATTGGTGAGCATCATTTAGTCATTAATTTATGCACTCAATAAACATAACTAAGTGGTATGTATCAAGCACAGCTCTAAGTATCTGGACAAGACAGTGACGCAAACAGGCAAAAATATTTTCCCCAATAGAGCTTACAGTCTAACTGACAGTGGACAATAAACATAATAAATAGGTAAATTATGTAGTATATTATAAGGTAATTAGTTCTTAGGAGAAAAACCACCAGGTAAGGAGAGGGGGAATGACAGATGTTGAAATCCTAAATATAGTGGTCAGGGTAAGCATTGTGAGGTGGTGACACTGAGGTGAAGCTTAAAGAAACAGACCATGTAGAAATCTGAGGAAAGAGTATTCCAGGCAGAGGCAAGAGCCCATGTAAAGGCCTAGAGGTGGGAGTGAGTCTGGTGTACGTAAGACACAGTCAGGACGCGGCTGGAATGAGGCTGAAGTGAGTGAAATAACTTCCCTCAGGAGAACAACTGAAGGGAGGACTTAAAGGTTCAGTAATCAAGACAAATAATATTTTAATGCAATACTTCTTTTTAAACTGAAGTATAGTCAGTTTACAATGTTGTGTCAATTTCTGGTGCACAGCATCATGTCTCAGTTGTACATGTATATCCGTGTATTCCTTTTCATATTCTTTTTCATTATAGGTTAATGCAATATTTTTAAATATTAAGGTCAATGCCAAAAAAAACCAAGGTGAACAAACTATCAACCTTCTAAATAGGACAGGATCTGACTCTGCACTTGTACAACCCTGCCCCACTCACCTGGTTCCAATAAAAATGGGTCTACAAAAACAGGCAGTCAGCCTGCGGGCCACAATTTGCCAACTGTATCTTTAATACTGTATTTATTATTTGTCCCGATTACTGAGCTTTTTAATCCGTCTCCCCCTTAAAATTCTGCATGTGCCTCCCCAGCCTTACCCTAGACCCAACCCTGCAAAGGAGGCCCATGTGACTGCAGAGGAGCACGTAGCAGGAGAGGATGTCAGAAAGCACCTGGAGGCCACATTTCATAGGCTGTGTAGCCATCCTAAGGATTCTGCCTTTCTATCTAAGTGAAATGCACCACCCTTGGAGGGGTTTTAATGGGAAAGCCACCTGATCTCAACTTACTCTTTAAAAATGGTGAGTAAGAGGAGTGGAATCAGGGAGGGCGGTTAAGAGGATGTTTATAATACTCCAGATGGGAGATGACAGTGACTAGGACCAGAGGGGTGGCATGAAGGTGGTGAAAATCATCAGATTCTGGATGTACATTAGAGGGAGAACTAACATGTTTGTGTGCTGGTGGACACAGGGTATGAGATAGGAAGGAAGGGTCATCCCAGTATTTTCACCAGATGAGCTGGAAAGGTGGGGTTGCCATTATCAGAGAAATGCTGTCCTGGGGCGGGGGGGGGGCAAGTGTGGAGGGGTGAGCCATGGCCTTTAGTTTTGAACATTTTAGATCTGAAGTATCTACCAGCTAATCAAGTGACCACACTGAGTCAGCTGACATGGATGCATAAAGTAGAGAAAGAGATTTCAGCTGGAGATAGAAATGTGGGCGCCATCTTGAAATCTACGTAGACAACTTATTTCCCTCCTTCATCTCCAGATACTGAAGTCGTTCATGTGTGAACCAGAATTGAGAAAGCTTTTATAAGGAAGATGTCTCTTCATGAGATAGGACTCTGTTAACTTTCAGTCTTTCAAGGTTCTTCAGTGGCCTAGGAATTTGTTTAAAAGCAAAAGAAGCTGACTTAGTTCACTTAGTATGGTCATCTCTAAGTCCGTCCATGCTGCTAAAAATGGCATTATGGACGGTCCTAGAGAGGATCATACTAAGTGAAGTAAGTCAGACAGAGAAAGACACATATTGTATGATATCACTTCTATGTGGAATCTAAAAAAGTGATAGACATGAACTTATTTACAAAGCAGACAGACTCACTTAGAAAGCAAACTTATGGTTCCTGGGGGAAAAAGGAGGAGGAGGAATAAATTGGGAGTTTGGGATTTTCAGATTCTAACTACTATATATAAAACAGATAAATAAGTTTATACTGTACAGCATAGGAAGCTATATTCAATATCTTGGAATAACCTATAATAATAAAGAATATATATACATATAACTGAATCACTATGCTGCACACCAGAAACTGACACAACATTGTAAATCAACTATACTCCAATTAAAAAAAAGAAAGAAATTGGACTTTCTACATGAAATAATCTATGGTCAAATCTGTTTCCACTGAGTTTTAATTCTTAGCATTTTTTTCAATTTAAAGATGGGCAACATGTTTCAAGTTAGTAGAAATGACATGGTCAAACTCTTGGTAACTGGATCCCACCACAAATGTGTTACTTCCCAAAATCTGCATCAAATTTTCTACCAACATGTACCGTGCTAATAGAATTACAATGTAAATAAACATCTCCACAGGGGAAAAATTGGAGAGAGAGAGAAGGGGAGAGAGAGAGAGAAAACTCATCCTTGAGTTATTTGTATAAAATAAAGATCTGTCATTTCACATCATTCTCCAATAAATTGTAATTTTTTTTCAAACAGTCAGAGTCTTATATAAGTATACAAACACAACCACTTATGTTGGGCTGATTTGCAAAGTTGGGCATTACATACACTGTGGTTACTGTTTAAACATAAAAATCACATGGCTGGCTAAGATGACAAGTTTCTTGAGGCAAACCATTTGACTAGCCAATCTGAACCAAGAAGAGAGAAGAACTATTTTGACCTACTGTGCCAATTTCAGATAAGGAGCAACAAGAGTGTGTGCAAAAAAACTATTACATTAACTGATAAACCTGCATAATGACACAGTATCCCTTGACTAAACCAATCTGGCTCCCACCCTGGGCAGATGTGAGACCATGGCTATATCAGTGAACCAGCTCGAGCTGTCAGCTCAGCTCTTCAAAACCAGAGCCCACTCAGTGTTCTATGGTTTATGTGTTTCTATGCGGATCATTTTCTCATTAATTGATCCCATTTGCCTTTGTTTTGTTTCACAGATTAAAGTAAGAACTCATAATATGTAAGTGTCGACAGCAGATGAAAACAGCGTGTTGTTTGTTGTTCTAGTTCATCCAAAAATAGAAATATATCACTAACCTAGGAAGTCCAGCCATAGAAGAAATTTTCAGGTTTTGCTAATTAAACTTTTTACTAAAAAGGCACGATTTCCCAATAAATCCATATTATTCTGTAATTTCGTATTCTATTTATTTTTCTTTATAGTTTTGTACTCTAAAAGTTAAAATGTCTTTTATGCTTCTCTAAATTACTCTTCTGGATTTTATAAAGTAATAAAATTACAACAAAATACAAGAAAGAAAAAGTATCTTTTTGAACCAAAGAACATATTAAATGTTTATTTAATTCGATATTTAAATAAACATCTAATTGGATATGCCACGGTTTTAGGAAGTAGGAGTTGGCTCAGAGAAGTCAATTCTTTTATTGAGTAATACGTGACAGACATAGCTAAGAGTAATGCTGACTTTGAGCAATTGATTTAAAAACATTTACTTCTCAATGTCTTTTTAAACCATGAAGATAGCTAGTTAGTGTTACTTAAAATAAATTGAAAACTAAAGATAAATATTCTCTAGCCCAAGCCAAAACATAAAACCTAACTTAGGAAACCATTGAAAATCAACAAAATTAGACTTGCAAACATTCTAGTAAAACATATGCTAAACTGTTTTTTACAGCAGCACTGAATATTCATTGAATGATAATTCACATGATTTTAATTTCTACAGTAACTGCATGAAGAATGGGAAAAAGTTAACACGAAAATGAGCAAACAATAGGTTAATAAGCTACTCTTTTGAATTAAAAAGGCAAAAACACGATAATAATAATAGAGTACAGATGATTGACCAGCCTTTACGCACTATTTTGGGAGAATCTTTCAAATGAGAGAGCAGACTGAGTCAAAGACACACGTGACAACTCAGTGAGACCCAAATGTAAATGATAAAACCATCGACAAAAGCCTTGAAGGAAAACGCTTCTCCCTTCGAGGGATGATTTGTACTGGCCTCCAGGTGTAATATTATGTGCACTGATGAGCTGATCAACAGAACAGAACTTCCACCCAGCTGTAATCAAGAGTGATTGATGGTTGGGACAAAAAAAGTTGATTATCATGACAAGTTCACTGATGCAGAGAAAATAAGTTCTGCTTGGGAAATGGATAAAACCTGCTCAGAGACTACCTCCTGGAACCTTATTATAAAGGAATCCAAGAGAAGGCTTAAAGTGGTCCAGACGGACCTGATGTCCAAACAAACCCGTTAAGAATAAATATGCCATACATCCCTCTTCACAGATTTCTGGGTAAAGAATTTAAAAGCACATTGAGGCCCCTTAAAAAGTAAACCACCTCCTCTCAATACTATGTGTGTGATTCTTAAAAGCCATCTCTCCGCTTCTCAAAGTACCACTGAAAATCACACACGGACACAGAAAAATAAATTTTCACAGCACAGCGCGCCCCCACTTGCCCTCCACAGCTCCCTCCTCACAGGGAATGAGTTCCCTGAAGGACTGCAACCTTAACCACGATCAGATTCAATTTATATCAAAACATAGATTTGGACTGAGACCACAGATCCCAGAGGCAGCATTTTGCATTCAAAATGAGGTTTGGCAGGCTTGAAAAAGGTGACTCTGGGCCAGGATGTTGGGTGTAAGCACAGTGTTCTAAAACAGCAGCCAGGTTACGCGGAGATCCACAGCCTATGAAGAAATACACGCCTCTTTTCAAGTTGTGGTTCTAGTGTCGTATAAGAAACTCGAGCGGTGTAACCCAACGTAGAGTGCATTTTACAGCACGCCTGGTACAATTTCATTCTCCTTAAATTTCATGAGAAAACCAAACCGCCACTCCTCAACTAGGCATCCTAAGAAATGTGGTGCGAAGAAGGTAAAATGAATGGGGAGGTTCCTTTCATCTCTAGAGATCTTTAGCCACGTGGACATTTGAGAAAGAGACACACACTTCACTTCACCACAGTTACTCTAGTTAATTAATACAGAGACTAGGACTCCAAGAAGAGACAATAACAAACAGCAACTTACAGGAAAGGAAGGATACAAAAGCTGTAAGACCCAAAAGGACACAAAAACAAACAGTGATATGAGTTACCCTTCTCTTAGATTCCTTTGCCCCACTGCCCCCGTACTGCCCTAAGTTTCCAGCGCTATGGTGAAACTGATGATTTATGAATCCTGAAATGAATTCTAATGAAATATAATTTTTAAAAAAGCAAGGGGCTTAATAAACAGTGACTACAATGTACAGTGAATGGAAAGGGATAAACAGATTTTATTTTTGAGACTTTCAATTATTGGTGATCATTCATCCAGTTACTTGCTGTTAGTTGCTTTTAGTTTCTACAACTAATGCTCTGAGAAATGTATACGATTGCAGAAGGAGTTAAAAAACAATTAATGACATTTATATGAGATATGAACATCAAATCATTTCTGGGCAATTGGGTTACACCAAGGATTTTGTTCCATGGCTAATAAAGACTTCATCAGTCAGAAAGTGATGAAGTTGCTGACATGCTCCAAAATCCAGGATACAATCTGAAAGTTAAAATTGAGGCATTTTCACTATAGCGATTTTTTTTTTTTTTTTGCAAGTAACGTAAAATTCAGAGGTCGCTACAAGGCAAGCTTTCCAAATCATAAGAACCAGCTTCTAGGCTGTGCTCAAGTCTAATTCCACTTTTTCATTTCCTTTTCACGTCATGTACATTTCCATTTTTTAGGTCTTAGGGGACAAGTCACTTAGGATACAAATCGTGCATGGCAGAGGGACCAGCCACTGGGGAAAAGGCAACCAAAGTTCCATTTTTTTTATCAAAATGTAGCACTTACTCTAAATGTTCTTAGTGAAGCTGAAATTTAGACCATCTTAGAGAATTCTATTTCTACCTTCCTTTTCTTGTTACAATAAAGAAAAATGTTTCTGGTCCTGAGCACTTCATCCATGTATTTATTCAACATTTATTGAGTGATATCTAAGACCTCTAGAGCTTTCCGAACATGAACGTGCTTCCTGCCTCATCTTGGGGCACACACAACTTTTAGTTCACTTAATAGGAAACCTGACACTTGCTCACCGCATTCCACCCTCCCCATCACTTTCTGGCCTTCCATGCTTTTCTCATACTTAACCCTCTTCTCAAGCTCTGCATTCAGTAGATGGCAGTGGATGAAAACAGACTCAGCATAGATTCTCTCTTACCCTCTGCAGCCTTCAACAGCTACTACGATAGTGTTGCCCTTGGGTGGTTCTCGATTATGAAACACATTCCTATGGCCCAGCAATCGGTACTACTGGTGATTTAGCCATGAGTTTACTCCTGGTAGCAACCTTGATTACCTTCTGTGTTGTGAGCAGAACTAAAGTGACCAGTTGTCTTAGCTGAAAACTGTTAGCTGACACCAACAAAATAACCCAACAAAAAAAAAATTTCCCTTAGGGTTGGTCACTTGATACATTAAGTAAAAACACTAAACTGGGATATAAGAGCCCAGTTTCCAGTCCGATTACCTGTTTCAATAGCTTAGAGACCTTGAAAAAGTACATGAAATATTCTGACCTTTGGTTTTTCCATCTATACAATCTATAAAGTGGATGGGATGATGTCTTAGACATCTCTAAGTCCTAATACACAGCAATTCTCTGAGGTGCTCCCAGTATCTCACAGAAAGACAGATAATATCTCTGATTACTGGATGTTATGTAGACATCTCCTTGTCATATCTAAAATCAACTTTCTCTTTCTCGACTTTCAAAGTCAAATTTTCCATGTCTAGGAGAATCCAGTAGAAAAGTGAATTTTATTTTATTTTTTTGCTTTTTTGCTGTTTATAAAGAAAGGAAGTTGAGAGAAATATGGATTCTTTTATAACGATTTCTCTTTTTTCAGTCCCTTACCCTTCATTCCACCCACAGATGAAACTCTGGAATATCAAAGCTGATTCAGAGTCCCAAAATGTCCCAATATTGAAGTTTTATTTTTAAAAGCCTGCCAAAGAAACACACTACTGAAGGAGATGCCTGTGCTTCTGACTGGCTCATTTCCTCCTGAAATCTCTTAACAGCCAGACCCAGTATTTTTTGCTTGGTCTTTCTGTCCAAGTTTTGTTTTCCGAGAATTTCCAACAGAGCCTCGGGCTCCATTTAAGAAGCAGAAGCAAATGAGATTGAGGGATGAAATGGCCCAAATGCACACTCAGAGGACACTTCCTTGAAAGGGACGTCCCAGTCACTCGCTTCAAAGGCAGCCACAACCTACAGCCCATTTCCACACCCTCCCAGGCGAGCCCCTTACACAGGGGTGACCTTGCGGCCTCACTCCATCTCGCGGGTCCCAGATGTATCTCCTCTAGTGGGGAAGCTGTCCTAGAACAGCTTTTGAAGAAGAAAAAGCACCCGGTGGGAAAGCCACGGTGCTCACACCAACACTCTAAATAGCGCTGTGGGTCCTGGAGACACGGAGGATGCTCTCTTATGAAAGAGATGCTTCAAAGCGGCCGGAAAATTTAATTTATAACTGGGTTCCTCTGAAGATCCTTTGGGACTCAGTGACAGCAGCAATGAACTTAAAGAGGCTGAGAGTTTTTAATAAATGCAGCTTTGCCAGGAACAAGTTGTTCCCATATTTTTTAAAAGGTAAAGATTTACTTAGGAGTGAGCCCCTCAGATCTTCACACAAAGATACCCTAAATGCAGACAATTTCAACAGGCTAGATCCTTGTAAGTATTTTTCTCAAAGGGAGATATTTTCAAATTTCTCTTTTTCTTAAGAAGTAATTTCACATTCGGAGAAGGAAACCATCGTAACTTCATTATTTATCCCATAAAACCCAAATGACCTTTCCATTTCATTCACTATGGAGTTTATAATCCAATTGCCTCCATGCTGTATTGTATGATCCTGATGACACGGCGGTAAGGAATGGCCAGTCATTCTAAATAAGATGATCGTGGAACCTGTACATTCAATGAAGAGCCCAAGGATAGGCAATGAAGAGAAGACAGACATAGAATATAAACTTACGGTTACCAGGGGGGAAGGTGGGAGGGGTGGAGGGATAAATTGGGAGCTCAAGATTTGCAGATACTAACTACTATGTATAAAATAGATAAACAACAAGGTCCTACTGTATAGCACAGGGAACCTTATTCAGTACCTTGTAATGGTTTATAATGAAAAAGAATATGAAAAAGAATATCACTGAAACATTATGCTGTACACCAGAAATTAACACAACATTATAAACTGACTACACTTGAATAAAAAAAAAAAAAAGATCTAGACAACAGGTCGTCAAATTCCTGATCGGATGATTTTCCGACCATTTCACTCAGCTGTTTTCAGGTTCCGGGTTAGATGTGTGTCCCCCATGCACAGAAGTGTATTAACCTTTCCCCTAGGAGATGCTCTAAAACCCTGAAATCTGAATGAGACAACAGTACCATCTATGAACTCTCCTGGGCACGTCTGAGACTGAAGACACTGCCAGAAACACGCAAGAAATATACAGAAAGTTACAACGGAGACCTTCACAACATAATGTTTAATTTGGGATAAAACATGCAGTTTAAAAACCATGGTAGTATAGGAGGTGCAGAAATCCTTTTTCCTTTATAAAACTGGAGCACGCTGATAAAGGAGATCGGGCAAATAAAGAAAACTCGAAGAGATAAAAGAATAGTCCTTCCACCCCAACACAACCACCATTAGCTTCCGGTTTTCTCTCCGTCTAAGCAGCATTTCCTTTAAATATCAGCCCCGACAAGTAATAACTGATTTAAATATTTATAGGCTGTGTCTTAAAATATGCTGTTAAAGAAAGTGTAATTATCTAATTTTGGTCATCTGGTAGGAAAAAAGTACGTCTACGACCATTTCCATCAGTATATCGCCACATTTGGCTATGGAAGTTTTGACAGAGATAATGAATGCAATTCAGATATATTGCTTGGTTTCACTACATTTCTGGGTTGTAAAATGTAAGACAATAATAATGATTTCTATTTTATAAAACCATTGGGAAATGGATCCATCATAGGGGCGATGAGCCCAAGGACTCCCCCTCTGGAGGGTCGGAGACCTGCGAGGAATGTTACCTCCTAACGAGGCTGTCTCCCTTCTGGTTCATCAAACAGTGCCCTGTAGTGACTGATGCTTGATAGTCCCGAGTCTGAAAGGATTTGTTGTTACTGTATTGTACTTCAGTAGCCTGCGTTTATATTTAATTTCCCCGTGTGTTTATGACTGAATTGTCAGTGTGAGTGAGCAGGACTGATGACATTTAAGAGGACTCGCCGGTCCTTGTGGGTAAGGGTTGGCCCGCAGTGGGGGTGACGGTCCACAAGGGTTCTGACTGGCCCGGGTTAGTTCCAGGAGGGAAGGAGCCCTCAGACCGTCCCTCTGGGACAGCCGGACGGGACAGGAACCACACAAGACACCACCCAGGCCACTGTCATGGGATCTGCTGGGACTCTGGATGGACTCACAGCCCCACCTGGACCAGGTGAGGCGGGAAGAGTCTAGAAGAGGGTGCTGACCCTGCACAGTCAGCCACTGACCTGGGAGCCTTGCACAAGCTCCTACAGCCTCCACACCTCAGTGTCCACTGTGAAATTAGCAACAGTGTCCTTCTGTCTTTAACGTATCATGAAATGCTATTTTGGGACCATTAACCATAGTGACTCTTAGACGCTACAATTTTATGATTCCTTAGTTTGGGACCTGAGATCTTACTTCCCATTCCACAAACAGCCATTGAGTAATCATTCTCTACCACACTTAATAATCTTGCATCCATGCTGTCCCTGCTATAAGCTGTCTCTCACAGGCACACTTACTAACTTGTCGAGGCCCATGGTAATTTATGCTTATTTTAAGATGCTGATAAAATAATTGGACAAATTACAACCTTTCATTCTTTAATTGGAATCTTCTTGCATACCCCCATGTGTGTTTCACATAAATGTCGAGAAGTAGCTCTTTTTTTTTTTTTTTTTTTTTCCAAAGAAAAAGCCTGCATCAGGAGAAGGCAATCTGATTTAAAGAGCACACACAATATAAGGTGCCACTTAGAGAGGTATTTGTGGGGCCAGAAAAGGAAAATGTACCATACAGAAAACCGGTATGGTATAATACTAAACTAGAGGGCTTACAATGTGAAGGGTTAAAAAAATAAATAAAAGCTTAGAGGGAAAGGAAATTGAACTTTCATGATGCAGAGATGAAAAGAACTACAAGCTATTATTTTCATTGGAAGGGGAAGAAGCTTTGAAATGTAAAAGAGGTTTATAAGGGAAAAATACTTTGCTCTATGATAGAGGATTCGACCAAGCAGACAAGTGAATTACAGTGTTACTTTTCCAGGAAGAGTCTAGGTTTAAGAATAGAAATAGGAAGATAAATTCCAGATTTACCTGGAAAAAGCAAAGAGGCAGTTTTATTGGGATTTAAAGCTTTTTCCTGGGAATAAAATTATATATATGTACATAAACATATATCTGTATTTTCTCTTTATTTAGAGACCATTTTATATATGAAGGAATGGATGATAAATCTAACTGACTTCGGCATTTAGTATTAAATATTTAATGAAATTAGTATTTATGGATATAACCAGTCAATAAATCAACAAATCTAATATATTCAGCATATTCGTTCCCCTTTATTGACATAATAATGCTACAGAGCCATTTTTTAAGTCTCTAAAGGAGTTTCCACTCCTGTATGTCAATTTTGCAATAATGATACTTGTTTGTAAGTCATAGTTAATGTGTTGCTAGGTCATTTATAAAGTCAATAACACTGGATCTTGCTATTTAAAAAAAAAAAAAACCTACAATTTTAAAAATTATCACTGCATAGTGAGTTTATATTCAAGGTTCAGGATAAGGAAAGACCTAAGGGCAGTGAATTCACAGGGGTCCGGTTTACACAGACCAAAGAACTGGACAGGGTGATTATCTGATAAATTCAGGTAGTCATGAAACTCAGCTCTAATCTTAAATCCAACAGCCCCAGGACTATCTATGGTAGGCACAATAATGATAGTTAAGTGCTAATCCCTGGAAATGATGGATATGTTACAATACATGACAAAGGGGATTACATTAGCAGATGAAAATAGGCTGCTAAACATGTAAATTTAAAACAGAAAAGTTATCCTGGATTATCCAGGTGGGTCCACTGGGGTCCTTAATGTGGAAGAGGAAGGCAGATGAGTGAGAATCAGAGGAATTTGATATGAGAAGAACTCAACCCTGCTTGCTGGCTTGAGGATGGAAGGCGGCATGAACCATGGAAAGAGAGTGCCCTCTAGAAGCCAGAAAAGAAAGGCAAGGAACTGACATATCCCTCAGAACCCCAGGCGGAACAGCACCCTTGCTTGAAGCCACGGGACTCAGCCTCAAGAACTACAAAATGATAGAGCTGTGTTGTCTTAAACCACTAGATTTGTGATAATCTGTTACAAGCAACAATAAAAGATTAATACAGTAACCATCTAATGAGTAGTCAAGCCTGCAATTTAATTATGACCCAGACTGACACGTGTCAATCCTCCGAACACCTGGGCCATTTTCCTTTTAGAGAAATCTGAAAGCAAAGTTATGAGAATGGGAAGCAATTTCCCTAATAAGTATATACTGATTCCTACATCATCTTGAAAATTCATTAGCAAAGTGAATTTTTCTTTCCTCTTACTAAGGAAGTAAAAATAAGATTACATTTTAGAAAAAGAAGTATGCCAATCTCTTTTATTTTATATTATGTTTTTATGTCAATAATCAGATACGTAAATAAAATGTTTCCTAAAGCATATCTGACAGTATTTCTAAAGTTTTCAAATATGACTTTGATATCCACCTACAGGATTAGTAGAAACACTTAAAAAAAAAAGGAAAAAGAAGAAGAAAAAAAGGACCAACAGTCTTGAAATGGTGAGTTACCTATCACTGGGGGTAATCAACCCAAAGACCTAGTCTGGATGTAGCAGATGGTCTCCTTACATTTAGTGGGAGATTGGGTTCAATGAGCTTAAAGTCACTTTATGACCTCCAGTTTACAGGAAGTTTCCTTAATAAAGAGAAAAATATTAGCAGTGGAATTGCTGGCAGAAGGGTTCATTTTAAAAATAGCCCCTATTAGATGTAAAAAGCTAGAAACATGGCTCCTGAGAGACCTTTGCAATATTATCTGATCAGTTTCAAAATGAAGTATTAATATGATTTAAGAAGAAAAGGAATAAAGGAGACACTTAAAAAACAACTGTGGAACAATATGATTGTTTGCTGAGCATTTAGAAGTGATTAAAATTGCAAGTACCACGTTCAGAACTCTGATGTGCATGTCAGGAAAACTCTTACTTACAACAGCTAGAGGAGATTTTTCTGTAACATTCATCACTTGAAAATATTTTGTAATAAATTGAACTATGGTAATTTTCTTAAAAGTAAATCAAATCAAGGTGCTCAGTGTTAAAACACAAACAACAAAACGAAACAAAAGCCCCAAAACCATCCCTTCAAATAAAATATTATATATTTAGTGTGTCCTTTTTATAGCAGCAAATACCATTCTGATGCGATGTAGGCAATCTACTTTTATCTTTTTGAAGCCAACATAAGGAAGGTTATTAAAATTACCTGATGATTGTACCAGTAGGTTTGAGTTCATAAGACAGTAGAAATCCTTATACAAAATGAAATGCTCTCGCAGAAAGAAAAAGTCCACTTTATTCATGGCACATCTATTTCCTCTGCCTGATTATCTCCTAGGCAACCCTCATCATCAGATCACCCAAGGGACCCACTTGCCTAGGGCGATTAAATGCTGGAAGGCCAGGTTCTCTAGCACCCAGATCTGTTCAGACACCTGCGCACTGCATACTAACTTAGGGTCAGATCATGGCACCCTGGAGAGGGGGCATTTTGATAGGAAGGGGTCCTCTGTTTGCCAAGAGTGTCAACCAGGTGCTCAATTCTTATCCTTCCAAATCAACACTCCTTCTCTTTTCTGTATCTCCAGGACCAACTCCACATCAAAGCAGGTTGGGGAGGGGCAGTTGTATTTTTCATACTGGCCAAGCCAAATTGGCTTCACCATGATACATCCAGAGTCCACATTGAGCCTTGGAAAAGGTATGAGAGATGTGAACACCTCTCTGTGAATAAAATGCAGAGCACCACAGGCAGGTCCACAGGCCTCTCTCCTGCCCTGCTCTCCACTTAACTTGTAGTCACTCGGGGCTGGAGTGCTCAGAGGTCTTCAGAACACCCTGTTAAAATGCTAATACTTCTAGGTGAGTGACTTGAGATCTCTAGCACAAATACAATTAAGAACACAGGAGCTGATCAGGAACTGAGGACCGCCAAGGCAGGCAAAGAGAATTTACAAAGCCAAAGTCTTGGCCATGAACTATAACCTGGTGACATATCTTATTTCGGAGGTGGGATTAATCAAAAGCCTCTTTGGTCCTAAATTTGACTTCCCCAAAGGCAAAGTGCATTATCTAAATGTAGCATTCCCAAGAGATTAAAAAAAAATAGCATTAAACTGCATGGATACAAGCTTGCTTAGGTGTGGTTTTTCTAGAGTAAACAACCAAACATAATGTAATGAACACCAAAATGAAAGCACACAGGGAGTTAAAATGTTACCCATGAATTTCGACACCCTCAGTTATTGGAGAAAAATGTTTAAGAATTCTCTTTTGCAAGGTTAGAACAGCATAATAACTTTTTTTTTTTAGCAAATACTAAATGATAAACTTACATCGGAATTAAATCTCAACTGGCAAATGTTGCATGATATGATTTGCTTTCTTCGATGAGGAAGAGGAACCCCGAAAGTATGATTTATTACCGCTTTCTGAATCGGGTCCATCTGCAATGAGAAAAAAAAAATACAACAAATAGAAATAAAGCTTGTCAGTTCCATTGGAATGTTGCCTATTTCATTAAATAGAATGTTGCCAATCTGTACAGCTTCAATCTCCTGCTCACACTATAAAGAACATTTTTATTCTAAGAAACGGTATTTCTACTTTCCTGGAAAACAGACAACAATGAGCCGGGAGCTCAGTATGATAAGGAAATGATAAATGCACCCATTAGAGTCTGCTTGCTAACCGTTTTTCTCATTTAGGACCAACAATTGTCTCAGTTTGATAATCCTCCAATATAATTAAAGGTTTATCAAAACTCAAGTTATTTTGAAAGCCAGCAATCTTACACAGAGGTGAGTCCATACCATCACCCAAAATGGACTTCAAAATACACTTAGTCAGACAAGCAGCTATGAAAGTAACTTATGCCCCATGACCCAACATTAATCTTATGCTGTGTTTGGTATCTTTTCTACCTTAAAAATACAGTGCAGGTTCCTCCTGCTATCTGAAAGCAGAGCCTTCCTGGGAAAGGTTTCATGAGCTGAAATGGCATAAAATGAAGAAGCAACCACCTTTGGACACAGCTTGCTATGGGCCGTACCAAGTAAATCGAGATAAAGCAGAGATGCTCGCAGACACAGTCAAAGCTGGGGCGGCCGGATGCTGAGATGCTCAGTGCAGCTCCCCGGAGACGGGACGGAGCTTGGTGATGCCAACCTTGCTGCTCAGAGTTCACGCTGCCTTTATAAGGGCAGCTGTGAAACGAAGGCTGAACAACTCCATTTTTGCTGTTGGCCGTTTTTTTTTTTTTTTTTCTTTTATGAAAATGAAAATCCTCTCCGGATCACCTTGGGTTAGTGAAAACAGGTACTAATGTTTGGTAAAAGTGAAGTAGCATAAAGAGAACTTTCGAAAGGCAAGGGTTACCTGTATGCAAACCCTGCTTTCTAAGAATTCAAACACAGGAGCTATCCATCCTTTCCACAATCATTCACTGACCACTTAAATATACTGGTATCGTATGGACTTACTGCTGGAGGTTCAGAATTTGGATTCAGAGATGAGGTTCAGAGGTTCAGAGATGTCAGTAATCTCTCTTCATCCCATTCTCGAACAGGACAAGGGACACCAAAAATATAGTGTCAGCAGTCCAGCTCTGATAAAATTTAACATCTCCTCACCAAGCTTTGTCCTAGGGTCCACATCTGTGGTTCCCAACTGCTAGAGTCAGATAAAAATTTCGATCTGCTTGTGCAACCTCTTTGCTCCTCTGTGTCTATCTCAGGGTCGTGATGAAATTTACACACAGTAATTCTTGAAATTACTTAACACAGTACAATGCTGGGCACATTAAGAAGTCAATAAATGTTGACTTATATTTTTTCTTTTGCACACATGGGATGATCAAGGTTAACATGACCCTCACACTTCTATATATAGTCCTGGTTGGCACACTTCCAATTTCTCACATGGCCAAAATACATTTCAGAATGATTTCACTGTTCTATATACAGCCATCGCTTCTGTTGAATGCCTGCAAATTTCCGAACTCTTAATTCTCATCAGATACAAAGTTCTCATGGGGGTCCCCACAATGGGTTGAGCTCAGAAATGATTTGACACACAGGAAAAAGCTAAGAATGTGTCTGTGAAATGATGCTCGAATATTCAGCTTCTGTGATACAGAACAGTTCATTAATTTGCCTAAACCAGTCACTGATACAGTCCACCTCCTTTTGTGTATTTCGAATCATCAGAATCAGTTAACTCACAGGCACTCTTCACTGGTAGTTAGGAGAAAGGTTCTGTCTACGTTCACAACTCCTGTAAGCTTATCTAGACACTTGTCACACATTTGTCTAAATAATAGCACCAACAGCGTCCACAATAAAGACAACAGCCCTCAGCAGGGATTAAGTGCTTTCCATGTGGTAAGCACTAGGCTAGGTGGTGTATATATTAAACAGTTATGATCCAGAGGAACTCATGGGTCCTCACTTTATCTTCCATCATCACTTAAATTTTTTTAATCTGATGTTTAACCCTAGATTCTGGAGGAAGCTTAGCCATCCCATGATTCTTCTGGTCACTTCCAGGTATTAACAAATTAGGATCCCCTCTCCCCACTAGTAAATTCTACTATACTTTCTTCTTAACCAGTTTTATTCAAGTATCATTTACATGCAATAAAATTCACCAATGTTAAGCATACAATTTGATGAGATTTGACAGATAGATACAGTCTTAATAAGTATCACAAAGAACATTTCCGTTACCCAGAAAGTTCCCTCCCGCCCCTCTGTGGTCAATCCCCGCCTCCTGTCCCAGCCTCTGAAATCCTGTTTTCTGTTACTGTATTTTTCCCTTTAGTCAAAGTTCATACAAATAGATGTGATCTTTTGTGTCTGGCATCTTTCATGCAGTATAATGTGTTTACAATTCACCTGTGTTGTTGCATGTATCAGTAACTTAATCCTTTTTATTGCTGAGTAGTATTCCTTTGTATGGATATACCCCAATGTGTTTATCCATCCGTCAGCTGATGAACATTTGAGTTGTTTCCAGGAAATTCTATAATCTTTTCATGTCTCAATACATAATCTAAATTCATTCCTAAATTCAGTTCAGCATCTTAATCCAAATATTAAAAATTATTTAAAATTACAGCCTCTTTTTCTTAGCCTGAATCTGCCATAGGGTAACAGTGTGAAAGAGCATAGGGCACCAGTACAGGATTCTTCTCTATCGATAATGCCAAGTCCTCCAGCCCAGTTAAATCAAGCTTTCCTCAACCCCACCTCATCCCTATTTCCTCAGAACCAAAATGGACAGTGCATAGAACTGAGGAAGCCAATACCCACACAGATGTGTGCATCTGAGATGCCCACTTTCTGTATCCCAGTATCAACCCTCTTATACAACCTTAAAAATGTCATCACAATGCGTCTACACCAACACAGAGAACACTGGGAGATAACTCCCCTTTCAGCCAATAGCTAAAGACAAATTAAAAGCTGAAAGAGGTCACTGATTTAGAGGTAGCTGTCTCATTATGTTCTACTGCACTAACGGGTCCATTTCTACTAGAGAGAAAGTGAATTATACCTACATTCCATTTAGCAAAACCGAAATCCCTTATAACGATACCTTAAAATCAAAATGAACTATATATTTATATTAAAGATGCTCTCCGGAAATACACAATACTGAGTGTTTTTTTATCATATGTTGGGAGTAGCATATTATTTTGGTCTTTCAGTAACCCTGGTCACTTTCAGTGATCACATTCAATCCAAATTTGTGTAGGAGGTAGTTTGGGAGTAGACACTTCATGCAAAAGTGGAATATTCTCTCAATTTAATTCTTCTATCCGAACTGAATGTTGTTCTGATAACTGTGGCTATAAAATCAAATTTCAAAATGCAAAGTAGTGTATTCTTCTTTAGAGACAATTTTATTTCCAAGTGTACTTAAAAATTATCTGAATTATCTGAATTACATTTTAATGATGGATTTCACAAACTATAGTTACACCACTAAAAGTAATTATCTTTAATTATTTTAGGAACCTAGTACAACAAAATGATGAAAGTTTAATGCCTTTATTAATGAACAAAGTTCACCTCTTTAATATATACATCTATAAGTACATGAAACCATTTATAACAAGAAAGTATAAAAGGGCAAAATCTAAATAATAACCAGTTCTGGTGTTAAGTAGTTAATTAAATGATATCACAGAGTCTGTAACTAAAAGAAGTATCTACTATCACTTAGGGGACACAAAAACAGCTACTTTGATCATTTTGTCTGTCGACTGAAATACACGCACAGCCTAAAAGTTGAGAGGTACGTTTTATTTGGGGGACATTTCTAAGGACTTGAACCCCTTCGAGCCCGGGATGACAGCCTCTCAGATTGCTCTGACGGACTGCTCCAAAGAGGTAGGGGAGGAGCCAGGATATACAGGAGCTTTACAACAAAGACCAGGTAATTGGACCATTAAAAGATTACTTGTTAACTAAAGACAACCAGGCATCTCAAGTTAAAGAATGTAGCGCTTTTCTGTGTATGGGAGGAAGCAAACACTTGGGCTCATTGAATTCATTCCTTTGACAAGCACCCAGCTATCTAGGGCCAGTGTCCTGTCCTTTCTTGTTCTGAGTCCCCTCAGGATGCACCACTGTGAGTGGCTGCAGAGGCCGGGCTGCAGGCCTGTCCTCACTGGGGTTGGGGTGTGGTGGCAGCCGCTGATGACTTGATGGCTTCAGCATTCTTTGTTTATGATAATGGTTTGCAGTATTTTTCATTCACATGCCCAAAGACAACATTGTTTACCATTACAATCAAACATTTTGTTCAAAAAGAAAGTCATTTATGCTGGTTTTTCTCCCCATGAGAAAAACCAGCATAAGTCTGCTCTGTCAAAATAATCACACCTTCTTGTGTGTGTGCATCTTTAGGAATTTGTTTACAAAATCAGCCTCAAGAAATGACGATGTGCTTAGGAAAGAAAAAAAAAGGGGGTTGGGGGTCAGATAAGTTGTAGGAAATCTACATACTACATACAGCCTGGACATTGCCAGCAAACATCAAATATTAAATTCTCTGAGATGTCCCACAATAAAAATATCAACTTTAAAGAGATAATTTCTAAAATGATATAATCAAAGCTTTTGTTGTTTCCTTTGTTTGTTTTTAAATTTAGCATCCTTGTTCAATGTTTAAAAAACAGTTTAAAAAAATAGTGATCTGGGAAAATAAAATCATTATAAAATTTGAATAAAATGCACAGCCTTCCTTCCTACAAAAGTAACGTCCCTACACTAAAAACGCAATGCACAGAAATCAGATCCAGGCGTTTCATTTAACCCAGGCAGCACTGTATTAAAAAACTAAAAGAAAGAGCCAAAGCTATATGGCATTTTATGACATATTTATTTAATTTTAAAGCAGGATATTTTGAAAGCTAACATTTTCTAAATACATTATCCAACCCTGCCAAAACAAAGAAACAAAAGTGAAGGAATGACACACTACCTATTGATATGCTGACCCAGACTCCAGAGTAAAATTCAATTTCCACCCAGCCTATAGCCTTATTTAAAGCCAAATGAATATGTTTTCCTTCACTTCAGGCTTAAGGATCTTGGCATTTCTCTCCTGGCCTAGCTTTTCCTTCATCTCTCCTCTGGGCATGCGGCTAAATTGATGTGTAAAAGAGAGTAGGGTACCAGGGCCAGCCTCAGTCTCCTTTCCCAGGATGCTCTCATGTTTTCAGAGAGGACAAGGCTTAACCCTGAGTTTACATTTCCAGCTCCAAGAGACCTCCCCTCTTTCTGTGTCCCTTTTATGACTCTGGCTTTCAGTCTTCAAATCAAAGAATAAGAACTTAAATGCCAGGAAAGTTGAGAAGTCCAGAAATACAAAGGTTGTCTCTTCAGGCTGGTATTTCTAGGTAACAATGGCCAGGAACAATAATGCTGAAGGTTACACTAACTGGCACTTACTGTGTGTTTCTATGTTTATGAGCATTATTTCTAATTCCCTCTGACCTAATATCACACAAGCAGTAAGTAGCAGAGCCAGCTAATACCCAGAGCATCCTGCCCTGCCCCCTCCCCCTACCTGCGTTGGGTACCACAGTAAAGTTTTCTGATATCCACCGTCCTGGATATCTGTGACTTTGCAGCATTAAGTGACGCTGAGAAGATTCAGTACATCAACCATCAATTAGTAAAACTGGTGTTTACATTACTTATATCCATACTTCAGAAAACACTAAATTAAAAAAAATTCTAGTAATTGCACTCTTCCAACAAAATTGTCCATTTGAAAAAAATTGCAACTTTTGTCCTTGTTTGAAAGTTTTTTTGATGGACGCATAACTCACATACAAAAAAACAAAAAAAACAAGCATAGACCTTAAGTGTATCATTTTAGCTAATTTTTTTCAACATGTGCATACTGCCGTGTTACCACCGTCCCAATCAAGATGGAGAACGTTTTTCAGCCTTCGTCCTTTCTATGAGATCTGGGTGGGGAGGGAGTTTAACAGGAATACCAATTACCCAGGACCAAGGCAGCACCCTGAGTGGGGCTGGGGGGATGCTGCACAAAAAGTCTCACGGTTTCTTTGCTTTTGCCAAATCGCAAAGGACATGCGTGAGTTCATTTAACAAATAAATTCATTCACGGAGACCTCATTATCGGGTCAAGCCCAAATCTGCTACTCTGACACATTTAAGTAGGAAATACAACATGTAGGAGTCACATAAGTACCTTCAGGGCACAGCCAATTTCTCAAAGTGCCGAGCTTTCTTACACCTTCAAAGAAGCCGTTTGCACTTCCCACTTTCTCTGCCTATAAAACTCTGCCTCGAAAACTCTGCCTCCCATGCTTTCTCATTCATCTTCCCCTGCCTAATCCTACCCACTTTTCAGGACTCAAATGAGGACTGAGCTCTTCCTCCAGAATTCTTGGCTGATCTTCTTCAAACAAGTCAGGTCCTACAACATCGTGTGGAACACTCCACGGCACAGTCTGAGGATCTCTCTTGTCTCCCGTCTTTCCCAACAGAGAGGGAAGTCAAGGCAGAGCCGGGTCCCTTTGCTCCTTGAACCCAGGCGTGAGCACAGTGGCACTCACTTAGTCAAGGGCTCAACGCATGACTGTTGAGTTGCTACATAAGTTGAATATTATTGAAGTTCAATATCAAAACTTGTAACAGTCTTGGAATGATATTAACAATAGCAGTCAGAAAACCTGGATTCACAACGGAATCTTAGGTGTAAGGGGTGGAGTTATTAGAAGCAAAGGCATGTGGCTAAGAGTCCAATAGATACAATGGGGGATGTAGGATACAGAAACTCGGGGTAGAATCCACAACCACCAGCCGCCAAGCAGAATTTATATATATTCATTTATGAGTCACTTATATACGTAGTGTCATCTTGAAGTGGGAGGGAAGGGGGCCAGGCACAACCACTGAAGGAATGACACAGCAGTGAGGACAGGACAGACTGGTCAGAACCAAGATGGCGCAAGATTTGACTTCCAGTTGACCTTGAGCCTCATGGCACAGCCACAGGGCCATGGCAGTTCCTAGGCTGACTATAACAGGTCAAAAAATGGGTGGGGTGGGGGG
This sequence comes from Camelus ferus, assembly GCF_009834535.1. Classification (NCBI taxonomy): domain Eukaryota; kingdom Metazoa; phylum Chordata; class Mammalia; order Artiodactyla; family Camelidae; genus Camelus; species Camelus ferus. Next base: position 115,311,244 of record NC_045696.1, on the reverse strand, counting down.
ATTTCCTGGAAATCCTTGTCCCTTCCCCAAAGTAGCTGGAATAATCCTCCTATTCATCAGCATATGAAATTACCGAGCCCATGAAACCTAACAAGCCTGCACCTCATGGTCACTCTCTCTTGCCTTCTGAGATGGCCCGCACTCTGTCTACGGAGTGTGGATCTACCTTTACTGTAAAATAAACCCCCCATACCTCTCAGCTCCTCTCCCTCTCACCTTCCCGAGATGGCCCACATTCTGCCTACGGAGTGTGTTACCTCCTAAGCCGTTTTCCCTTCTGAGTGAGACAGCCCCGCTCTCTGGGAAGTGTGCATCTCTCTAAATAAACTTGCTTCCACTTTACCATGCCTTGCTCTTGAATTCTTTCCTGCGTGAGGCAAGAACCTGTTCTCCCACAACGATCTAAGCAACGAGGTGATGGTTGATCGGTTCTCTTTATACTTTACGTGACAACATCAGACCATTTTTTTTCCCACCAGGCATCTTCCTAGACAAAGGCAAACAGACACACTGTTCTGATCAGTTCAGGGGGCGCTGACTTTGCTCAGAAAACCAGTGCCTGAACTTCCACAAGCGAAGTCATTTGGATGCTCTCCAAGTACTGAGGACACGGGTAAATGTAAGAGACGTTTCCCATCAGCAGCTTTCCGCTATGGCTATTTCCCCTGATGTTCTGTGAGCAGACTAATAGGGTGAAACAGAGAAAGCTCAAAGCAAAGGATGGATGAGTTTGAGGGACTCTTAAGACATTATTTTTCTTAGAATCATTTGCATGCTCAAGTAAATTGCATTTAACCGACGTATGGTGGCCCTGTCATGGAATGCCCACAGACAGCTGCACTCCGAGACTTTTAAGAGGACGTGTGGAATTGTTACCATCACAATTTCTCAGTCATGGTCGTCTACTCCTGGCACTCTTTCAGAAATCATCTATTTGTGGTACTTCCAGTGGGTGGGGCTGCGTTTCACCTATGTTCTTATCCACTGGGATTCTCAATCCCTTCCCTGGAACCCAGTGGGCACTCAGTATGTACTTAAATTTTATTGAAATATCTCACTTTATAATTGAGAAAAGCTGTACCAGGAAGGGAAGGGGAGGTGAGAGGAAAAGAGGAAGGAAACAATGTTACATCATCCTATTGATGGCCTTCCCTTCTCCTGCAATGAGGTTTTGTTTTCCAGCCAAAGGAATATTACGTTTCCTTAAAAGGAATGGCTGTTGCCTGGTCCCACTAACACAGCCCCGTGGAGGTGACTTTGGTGCTGAATTTGGACACTTTAGAAACCTTGTTATCAGCATTACAGGGACTTCATTTGACTCAAATGCTTTGATGAGAATCCTGTTTCTGGGAACCGTAAGTTTGTTTTCTACGTCTGTGAGTCTGTTTCTATTTTGTAAACAAGTTCATGTGTGTCTTTTTTTTTAAAGATTCCACATGTAAGTGGTATCATGTGGTATTTGTCTTTCTGTCTGACTTACTTCACTTAGTATGATCATCTCTAGGTCCATCCATGTTGCTGCAAATGGGGTTATTTCATTCTTTTATAAAAGGCCATAAAGCTGAGTAATATTCCATTGTATGTATATGCCACGAGGTGGGGGAGGGATAAATTAGTACTTGGGGACTTGTAGATACAAACCACTATATAAAATAGATAAACAACAAGGTCCTACTGTGTAACACAGGGAACTCTATTCAATACCCTGTAATAACCTACAATGAGAAAGAATATATATGTGTGTATATATCTTAATCGCTATGCTGTGCACCACACATTCACAGAACATTATAAATCAACCCTACTTCAATGAGAAAAAGAAAAGAACCCAGTTTCTGGTGGACTTAAATGGCAAAATCTCTTCTGAAGACACTGAACGCCCCTGGTGCCTGCCTGTGTCAGGTTTCCCAATGCTCGTCAGGTCTGGTCTCTGAACAGGAGCTAAGTAATTAAATCCAACAAGTCCAGAGTTGGGGTTCCACTTACACAGCTCGCCCCAGAGAGCAGGGCATCATGGACTGAGCTGGAGAATGAATCCCAGAAATCCACGCTATTACCAGCCGTACCGCAAGTCCACGAGCACAGCTAGTGCCCTAGCAGGTCACTGAAGGATCTTCTCTTGATCTGAAATGGTCTCTTTTCTGCTTTCCTGTTGTTAAACTCTTTTCTTTTTCAACAGCACGGTGCTATTAGACGGATGGATGAATGGACGGGAGAATGCACAGACGTTCTGGCATGAAGCAATTAAAACATGAAAGTACTATGCTGATACTTCCTTTCTAACATTTTAACCACGTGTAAGTTCCCCAGGGCTGCTACAACAAAGGACCACAAACTCTGTGGCTTAAAACAGCAGAAATTCATTATCTCACTGCGCTGGAGGCTAGAAGTTTGAAATCAAGATGCTGGCAAAACCATACTCACCTCCCCCTCTGAAATCTGTAAGGACAATTCTTCCTGCCTATTCCTAGCTGCTGGTGTTTTGCCAGCATCTCTGGCAATCCTTGGCTTGCAGAGCCATCACTCCGGTTCCTCCTGGGTGTGTCCATCTCTGTGTCCAAACGTCCCCTTCTTATACGGATACCAATCATATGGGATTAGGTTACCACGCTACTGAACTCATTTTAAGTTGATTATCTCTGCAAAGAGACGACTTCCAAGTAAGGTTCTGAGGTAGTGGGGGTTAGGACCATAACATGCCTTTATATTGGCGGTGGGGTGGGGGCACGATTCAACCCATAACAAATGGAATGGGCAACACAAAATCTACAAACCACTGGGACATTTTACTCAGGCACTAATTCCAGGACTTCCCGATTAAAGGAAACACTGAAATCAAAAATCAGGTTTCTTGTGTTGGTGTCTAAAAGGGAAAGAAACAGTGGATCACTGAGACCATTCCTTGTCTGCCCTCTTCCTACAGGATCAACTCTAGCCTCAGAGTCTTGTGATCCCCAAGAGCCTGGGAAGAAGAAATAAGTTCTAAGAAATTGAAATACACAAAGAGATGAGGCTCGTGGAATTGAAAGAAGCAGATCTTTACTAGTGAGCCTCCAAATAATTTAGATGAGGAGCTTTTGAAATGTCACAAAGTGAAAGTTATAAAGTCTATAGAAAAATTAAACAATGGCACACTGGTATGGGCTACGTGAGCAATTACCCCGATTTTAATTGTTTTGTTGAATCAGAAAAGGCATAAATTTTGGGGTACATGTTTTGCACTGTATCTTTTTTCTTGCTCCGTTCTTGTGTGTTTCTTTAAGTCACCATCTAACGCCTTTGAAAAAGTATAATGGTGCGAGGGATGGTTCTTTGTTCAAACAAATTCCATCTCAAGAGGTAATTTATATGATCTCTTCTAGCATGAAAACTCCAAGATAACACATATACCTGGAATGTAGCCCCTAAGAATATTCTTGCTTACCTTTATGTTTTGTTCAAAAATGCAAATACACATATGTCTGTGCAGATGTCTGTGTGCGTGTATATACACATGCATACATATTATTTATGTACTAATTTATGTATCAGTATTTATCCACCAATTCTGTGCATAAAACCTTTCACTCTTTGGAATCTGGCATGACTCAATTTCTTTTGTTCTGTGTTTGGACTAGACTTGATAATTTCTTGAATTATTCTACTTTTCCTTGCAAGGAAGTACCCATTCACTAATTTACACACACATTTCCCCCGCGCTAGGTGGCCTGTATGTCTGTTTTAGCCAGTGATGTAGAATTCAAGCCATGAAGGGCATTTTAGGCTGAGAAACACTACCTTCCATGAACTAACCTGGGCCCATGTCTCTGGAATCATTTCCATGCCCCCTTACCTCCCACATTTTGCTCCCGTAATCCAGATCTGCTGGAAATTTCTGGTATAACCTGGTGTGCTTTACTGTCTTCTCTACCTTTTGTGAGGTTCTTTGCTTTCTTTCCAATCTTTATTACTTACCCGCTACATGTATAATCCTGCCTACCCCTCCACATCCCTTTCCAAGAGGACCTCCTCTAGTCTCTCGGTGGGCGCAGCTAAACACCCCTCCCCGGGTCCGCACACCACCCTGTACCTACTAGGTCACATCATATGCTATCCACCGCCTGGATCTCCTGCCTGCAGTTCTCCCCTCCCCAACCTGCAAAAGATACAGTCAGCTTTGTTCATCTTTGAAAAATAAGTGCCCAAGAACAGAAAGTGCTCAAGAAAGGTTTATTGTTGAAGACAGTCATTAGATATGTAAAAAAGCAGCCACCCCAGCTGCTGTCAGTCATTTTAAGGAGAACTAAGTAGCTCAAGACATAATTCTTGGTGGAAGCCACGTTGTTCGATTTGGTAGAAAATCTGCATTATCATCTGAGACTGACTGCATTTCAAAGCCTTGAGGGAAACATTCCCAGTAAACTGCATGTTTAAAAAATAGAAATAATAATCTCTTAAAATCCATGCCATGTGGGTAAGGCAATCCTCAGCCCTGGCTGGCCACCAGGAATCAACCGGGAAGCTTGTTAAAAGTACAGACTCAGAGCACCAACACAAGGCAAATTCATTTAAAGTCTGAAAGAATCCGTAAGGGACAGCTAAGACATGCTGGTCAAAACCTTGTTCATAGAATCAACTTCCTGCGATTAATATCTTTCACCAGGTATTTCCAAGAAACCAATGTCTTCTTTCCCACCAATAAATAATTTTAGCCTAATACTCCTATAAAGGATGCAGTATTATCCTTGTTTTACAGAAATGAAGATTGGGGAACAGCCGGAGTAAATGATTTGCCAAGGTGACCTATATATTACCAGGCAGCTCCAAGATTTAAACCCAGGGTTATTAAAACCCAGTGTTCTTCCTGCCTATCACACTGACTCTCAAAGATGTGTTCTAGCTCAGCAAACTTCTGAACTCAATTTAAAAATGGGATCTGAATTGGGTTTCTTGGGAATTGGCAAACTGCAGGCAGAAACCCATACACATTAAAAAAAAGAAAAAGAAAAAAAGAATTGATGACGAAGACTAAACCAGAACCACCTGAATAAACAAGGGTTATTTTGAAGTATTTCTAACAATTGACTTCCTTGTTAATAAATGACATTGTAGGCTGTTTTTAATCTCCAAAGTGGTGTTAAAGCACCGTTTCACGTCTCTACAACTTTCTCTGTTCTGCCTGTTTTTTCACTTCCTGACCTTTTTTAAGGACTTCAAGGAACCACTGTAAAGTTGAACTGTAATTAAAAGTTAAATCAGATACAGTGAAGGTCAAGTGGTGAGCAAGATGTTATCAGCTGTGGGAGTCAAGGACAAATGAGGCTGAGGCTCTCATGGCCTCCCCCAAAATCCTTAAGACCAAACCCACCTGAACCCAAAGCAAAGATAACCCAGTACCTAAGGACTGCTTTTAACCATGAGGGTACAGTTACATTTGGTCGTATTTGAAACACTTCCAGTGTCTATTACATGGAGACACTTGTACAAATTTCTGAAACACCCCAAAGACAGTGTGGTTGGACTACTGGTGGCTTTTTGTATAAACTGTAAAGAGTAAAATATAAACTGTAACCACTTAAACCCCTCTTCACGTGGCCTGAAAGGGGGTTGCAGATCTCAGCTGGATTCCCATGAGCAAGCACAGGGAGAACCACTGACTTAAGAGGTTATTTTGTTAGCTGGCACATTAACTAGTACACTCTGTAATTCCCATGCCCTTCAAGTCTTGCACAGGGACTCTCAAAATATTGTGCTATAATTTCTTTTTTTTGTGTATGTATTTTTATCAAATAATGCACACATGATAACAAACCAAATAGCACAAAAGAGCTTCAGATGACAAGTAACTCTCCCACTAACCCTTCCAGCTCAGAGGTAAATGCTTGAAATGAAATGAAATGTTTATTATTAGTATTATTATTTCCTGCCATTTGACATCACAGCTCTAAACAACATGCTAATGTTCTCTAGACACTAACATAGATGAGAATTTAACACATACACCACCAGACCTTCTTCCTCTTTCCATACTCTTCAACATACATTGTCAAAGTTTTATTAAGTTGAATATTTATTATTATTTCACAACTATACATAATAGGTTCCCATATTTATGTTTGGCTCCATTAACTTGAGTCAGGATCTCAAAATCCCTGCTTGAAGGTATTTGTTTTCGTACAGCTTTTCTCCCTCAATTTCCAATTTCCAACTTCTCTCAGCTACACTTATAATACACTTTTAAATGTTCAAACTTTTCTAACTGAAATATCTTGTGCTCTCAGCTACAACCCACCCTTCCAGGCTTTGTTCAAGGATGAGTCTCAAATGTAAAAGCGAATAAACAACATTATCGTTGTTTTGACTTGATCCATATTTTTGTCTGCTGACCAAGTAATGTGATAGGATTAGATTTCTTTTTCTATAGTTCCAATGCTACAAAACTTGGTCCATTCAAAAGGCAGTGTTTTAGCTTCAAGCAAAGAAGCTTCTATTTTCTTATTACCCATCAACTACTTGAAATTCTGTCTTATTTTCTACTGCTACATTTTAAAGCATACTTTCTGATTGTTCTTTGCCTTTCTTTTTCTATAAAAATGTGTTTTAATCTTAATTTGAAACAAATTTTCCTCTTTTCAATCAATCCTCATGTTTCCAGTCCCACCTGTCTCATGCTTTCTGCTAGTCACTCAATTTGACACCAGCAGACCCTATTTCCAGACCTTCTCCAAGGTCCTGAAGTCATACTTGTCTCTACTTTCCTCTTCTGTGCACTTTCCTTCCACCACCTGGCTTCTAGGGATGTTTAAATCTCCATGTATGGTGACCCTAAACACCTCTGCTCTTTGGCAGCTATCTCTCCTTTTTGTATTTTTTAGATTTATTTCAAGAAAGTCTTGAGAGAAAAGGAATTGCTTTTATACAATCTTTGTCCCATTTTGAAAAAAAAATTGGAGGTTTCTATCTAAACATATTTTAAATAACAAACCTGAATAAAAGGAACTTTGGTTTCTAAAAATAAACTTTAGTCCAAAATACCTGCTATTTGATGTCAATAAATTATAGTTTGCAGGTAAAAAAAAAATATTGTTGCTCATCTTTAGTCAGGAAAGCAACTCCATTTAAAATAATCACCCTTCTAAACAATAGTTTAACATCAAGAAATCATTTAAGATCATGTTACTTCCTCTAAAATCTGCTGGGAACTCTTAGTGAACACTGCTTTCCGCTATTTCTTAGAATGTGTAATTTCTTCCATCCTGAAAATAATACATGACAGTTAAAAACTCCATTTTCATCCATCCTCTCTTGCTGAATTTATTTGTATTTTAAGTGAACTTTCTAAATCACTTCTCCAGATATTTCTTGATGACAATTTGCATTTTGTGAAGAATGCTTGGCTTAAGAAAAGCAAACAGAAAAAAGGCAATTGAAACGAAGAAAATGTACTAGTGCTAAAGACTGCTGCCAATTACCCCACAAAATAATCAGGCTACCCGAGTACCTCTGAAATGGCAGTGTTGACTCTTAAGACAAACCCATCACAGATCAAGGGTCAGTCTGCTAAGCTGAATTTCAAACAATTCCAAAACACTGAAAAGGAAAAGACCATGCAACTGCATGGCCCAGCTTGGCAAGAGTTCCTGTAACCATGTGCACCTGATCATATAAACCCCAGAGAAATACAATCAAGACAACACAGGGTTCAGAAAGGTGAGGAAGGGGAGAGCTGAGCACTGGAAAACGAAAGTGTAATTGTTTCTAAAACACTAAGGTATCTTGGAATATGAATCTTATTGCTGGATGGACTTGGAGTCACATTCCAGAATGGTCACCTACTAATCTTTGACCTTGGGAAAGAGGCCTGGGAGCATTAAATGAGATAATCTATGTGAAGCACTTGAAACAGAGTCAGACACGTTCAAGATTCATAATGGTTTTGTGGTTTCCAGACACCATCATCCTCCGAATACTGACAGCCAAGTAAGTGGCAGAAGTAACAACTCATATGCTGTTTCTCCAGCGATGATAAAGTCATGCATGAAACACAGAATCATTTAAAGTATTCTGTACTGATTGTTGAGAGATTACTTAATAGACAACAAACTGAAATTAATGGATTAAAGACAAACTGAGAGGGTTGATCAGTTTGGTATTTTACGGAAGAACTCAAACATGGAAGCTTGCAAGGTGGATGGCATGTGATCAATGTCAAGGACATGGAAGGATGCCCTGGGAAGGGTCCAGATATTTTTTGGGTCTCTGCAGATGTCTGTCTGAAGAAGGCTATGTAATCTAATGGCTTGTACAGATACAACAATGCAAAACAAATAGTTCCAATCTCCAGAAAGGGACTTAGAATACAGTTAGAGAAAGATAAATAAATTTTAGCTCAAGTGAGCAAGTGTGGAAATAAAGATCTCAGCAGAGTGCCAGGGGAGCAGAGCGGAGGGGGTCTTCACTCAGAGTGGGGATGTCCTGGAAGACGTCATATAAATCACCCAATTTGGGCTCAGTAAGTAGGAATTACGTAGGTGGAGATGACAAGTATAACAGAAACAGCCCATGCAAAGGTATAAAAGAATGTGATGTTCAAAGGAACTTATCTACAAAACAAAAACAGGCTCACAGACATAGAGAACAAACTTATGGTTACCAGGGGTTAAAGGGGTGAGAAGGGATAAATTGGGAATTTGAAAACTGTACTTCCTGGGGGATGATGGAAATGTTAGCTACGTTGATTGTGGAGGTGGTTTCATGGGTGTAAATATCTATCAAAATTCATCAAATTGTACATCTGAAATATGTGTAGTTTACTGTACAGGAACCATACCACAATAAAGGTGATTTTAAAAAAAAGAATGTTATATTGTCAGTAAACATTCATAATTTAGGTGTGAATGGGGAACAGTGTGAGTTGGGGGGGAACAGTGTGAGTGGAAGAGAGGCAAGTGGCCAGGGATATTGGACCAGGTACTTAAGATGTGGGCTCTGTTCATGAACCTGAACTTTAGTCCTTTGAGCAATGCTAAGCTATAAGAAAACATCCAACTCAAAAGTACATGCAACCATATTTGTATCTTCAGAAAAATAATTTAGACGAGAACCTGAAGGGAGAAAATCAGTCTGGAGTCAGGAAGACTTTAAAGCTGTTGCAAAAGTCCACCTGAAAAATCCAGGTCATGAGTTAGCCAGTAGCAACTGGGAGATTTGAGGGAGAGATTGGGGAGAGTTTTAGGAGACAGGCTTTTAAGTCAGCATCATTTATTTGACTGATTCTTCTCACTGGGTCACTGAACAGAGAGTGACAACATTAACCATTGCATGAATACAGAACAAATGGCACATTTCAGAAAGGTGTGTAGGGGTGTATTTGTGGGTAGAGGAATTAATGCGTTCACGACTGGAACCTGTTACGTAGAGAGGAAATCAGAAAGAAGTCACAGGGGTTTAAAAGTGTGCAGTGTTGAAGTTCTGAGTTTAATAGCTCTCAGTGTAAGGGAAGACAGCGGGCATGGGTGACACAGACTAGGTGATGTGGAATACGCTTTGGAGTAAAGTTAGAAAGGAGGGGACTACAGAGACTCCTGGGGGGAGCACTGATGTTTCTGGGGATGGCAGAGAAGAAAGAGCCCAGAAGGAAGCCTGAAGAGAGGAGAGCTGGCAGAGGAATGGGAACACCAGTATCCTTAGGGAGAAAGGATGGATCTGAAGGAACTATCACACCGGCCAATTTCTACGCCCCTTTTGAAGACTTTACTGAGAGTACATTCTGTTATCTCCTTTGGATACCCGTGCCTAGAAGCTTCTAGTGCCCGTTTGCGGCAGGGCAGGTGCTGTGACGAGCCTGAGGATATAAAGACAAGATAAAGTCGCTGGTCTCAATGAACGTGCGGTTCAGTGGGGAGGAGAGATGTGTGCAGCGATAACCATGGCACAAGACAGTTTTATGATAATTGCTATAGAACGGGGTCATCGTTACACACACAAGGGAGAAACTACTAATGAATTTTGCTGGGGATGGGTCACATAAGGGAGAAAAGTTGCAAGTTAAGAACAAAATGTCTTTTTCTTCCCTCCTTAAGCCTTCTCAGTAGTTTTAATTAGATTCTTTTTAGATTCTCATCTCTTAGTGAAATGGAAATTTGCTGATGAATTACATTGCCTAGCTTTCTTCAAAGTTTTACCTTTATTCAAAAGTCCAAGATATTTTCTGATTTAATTTTTAGAATGTATAACGTCAATGTTTAGCTAAAGAGAAGGACTTCCTGATTTAATTAAAGAATATGTGAATAACTTAACAATGTCTGCAAGAATAAGAATTTATCAAACAGTGCAGAACCTCAGAGAGATAATTTAAAAAATATAATAGAAGACATTAAAGAACGATATAAATGAGAGATAAATCATATTGATGGGTAGAAAGATACGAAATAATAAAAATGTCTCTGTTCCTTCCAATCAAACTACAGAATCAATTCAATGTGAATCAAATAGTTGTCAGGTTTTTTCATGGATGTGATAATTTTAAAATTGATGTGGGAGAGGAAGTTATCAAGGATATGCAAACCCCCCTTAAAGAACGAAAACATGGAGAGACCACGTCTTATCAGACATGGAACACTGGGACTCCCCCAGAGAAAAAGAAACAGACCACTGAAATAGTCCAGAAGTCCACGGGCAGATCCCTTTCCAAAATGTAATTTGCTCATTCATCTGCTCACTCAATGGGTATCACTGGGTCCTGATTATGGGCCAGGAATTTTCTACGTGCTGGGGTTCCCACAGTAACAAAACAGACAAAATTCTTACTCTTCATTGTGCTCATGTTATAGTGGGGAGAGGGGGAGGTGAATGAGGTAAGTAAGAAAATAAACACATTCAAATAGTCCTAAGAGTGATGGAGGAAATAAAGCAGGGAAGAGAGATTGAGTAAGTTTGGGCAAGTGGTGGTTTTTAAGTGTAAACGAATGTGGTCTCACTGAAAAGGAGCTTTAGAGAAAAAGCACGAAGTAGGTGAGGAAGGGAACACGTAGCCACCAGAGGGGAGAGCACTTCAGTCAGAGGACCCAGCGAGGGCAATGACCCTCAGGTGGGAGCGTACCTGAGGCCAGTAAGTCATTGTCATGCCGTGGACACAGAAACGACAAATCAGTCAATGAGCTGGGACATCTGTTTACCCTTAAGGGAAAAAGATGAAACTGGGTTTATACCTCATACTACACACAAAATCTAATCTCCTGTAGATTATAGACTTAACTGTGAAAGGCAAAATTTTACCTTTAAGAAGACAAGAATATTTTAACAGCCCTATGGTAGAAAAAAAATTTTTTTTACTTAAATCAAAAAAAGGCTCAAATAACTTTGAAACTAAAAACATTTGTTCATCAAAAGTCCCTGTTCAAGTGGTAGAACACGGGCTTAGCATGCACGAGGTCCTGGGTTCAATCCCCAGTACTCCCCTAAAAGTAAATAAATAAATGGACCTAATTAGCCCCCACCCCCTGCAACAAAAAAAGTCCCTGGGAAGAGAGCAAAAAAGACAAGTCACGAATCTGACAAAGGGTTCATATCTTTCATACATAAAGAACTCCAACTAGTCAGTAAGAAGAATATTCATAACCTAATAGAAAACGGGTATTTCACAGAAAAGGAAAAATAAATAGCTAACACAAATGTGAAAGGCTTAGCAACTCTTGTTAGTATTCGGGAACATTTCTGGAAACACAAAATTAATTCAGGATTCTATTTTTCATCTAAGAAACTGGCATAATTTTTTATTTAAATGTACAATAGCACCAACCATTTGTAATGTAGAACAAAAAGAATTCTTATATACTTAGGTGGGAGTGAAAACTGGTATGATTTTTGGAGAACTTCCATTGAAGATAAGACCCTAGAATAGTTAAGATCCAGTGTTCCAATCCTAGCAACAGACTCTAGAGAAACTCATGGGATTGCGCACATGTACATATGTGCCAGAGTGTTAACAGGAACAGCCTTTACAACAGCAGAGACATGGGTCCAGACCTCAATCTGCAGCGGGAGAGACCAGTGCTCATACAATGCCTTAGACACAGAGCCTGATGAGAACCCAAGGACTGCTAAACGTGCCAATGGGGATGAACCGCAGACACATGGTTCTGAGGGAAGAAATAAGTGACAGAGGAGGTAACACATATAAAATGACACTTCTGTGATGCCAAAGAAGCAGCAGAACTAAACAGCCCTTTATTTAAGGGCACATCCTCTGGGGCTAAAACAATAAAGTAAAACATGGGAATGGTGAAAAAGACATTCTGGGTCTTGATTACTTCGGATAAGAAGGCAAGGATATACTCAGCAGGGAGAAAAAAAACACATTATTTTAAAAGTTAGACATAATGTTCAATTTCTTAAGCTGGAGCGGAAGTACGATGTTTACATTAGATCATGCTTTAAATTGACATATGATAGCAATAGATTTGTAGACATCAAATATTTCATGGAAAAAAAGGGAGTTTATGAAATAAAGTTGACAATGAACCTTCAAAAGATGCACCATAAGAAATAAATTGCATTGCTTTTATCTATTGACTTTGTATCCTGCAGAATCACTGCCAAGTGGCTCACACTGGTATACCAGGAACAGAAGCTAATTAAAATTAACTAAGTGGAGGCAGTGATCATGTTCTCTTTCTCCTCTTTTTTCTACACTGGGGAGGGCAGAGAGGGGCAGGGGCAGGAGGGAGGTGCAGAAGCCCCCCCTGAAACTACATCAGCTATCTGTAATGCTATCTGATCCGGGAGAAAAACTAAACACAGAATATTCAAATGAATCTCAACTCAACCATCCGTTTCAGAAGTAAATTAGAATTTCCCGTATGTATACAGCATCTTAAAGTCCCATGCTAGGCACGGTGACTCAGAAAAGTAAGTATGAAAAATGCTTCTTGAGCTTCTTCACATCCTTTTTGGATTAAATCGTAATAAACTGAAATTCCACATTACACATTTCTTTACTGAGGTGGCAGAGTCACCAGTGGAACAATGCTCTCTTTTACCTACCCAAAAGGGAACGAGTCTCTTTGTCTCTGTTAGTCAAAGACCTCTTGAGGGGAAGGACACATCACTGAATAATTAAGGAAACAGAGCAAAGTGAAAGAAATTTAATAATTTCTAAAACCATTATTTATCCAGACTTACCTTTAATGAGCTGATTATAAGATTAAATACTATGATAATCAATGTGTAGTTTTAAAAGCCAACAATGTGAAGTCTATAAGAACATAAATTAGCTTACTAGGAACTCACAAATGTTGACTACATTGTCCTCATATAGAGGATTTAATTTAGGATGTATTAACCTAGTGTCAGAGTTACACCTTAAACATTGATTTACCAGGAACTTTATTGTCCCTCAAATTTAAATGCATAATTCACTCTGTCCACAGACTTGAGTTCTACTCTTTTTTTCCCCCACATATTCTTTCAAAACCCTAGTTCTTATTAGTTATAACTTCTCTAATAACTAACCTATGACCTTTCATATAAGTGGCTTTCTGGCTCCCTTATACTTCCATCACATTTTTTTATACAAAATCCCCATCATAGATCAATCAAGCATCTGAATTCTTAGCTCTTTTGATATTTGCTGTTTATCTTTACCAGCTGCTCAAGCCTGACACTCCTTCAAGCATCAACTCCTAACTCCGACTAGTGGTGAGATGTCGTAACACAGAAGAACAAATCTGACTCCATATTGGATGAGTTTCTTTTACTTGAAACTTCATATTCTATTGCTTTCGCTGCAAGTTAATCACTAAAGGGATGTTGCCTGAGGGTTAAAATACACATAATGGCCCATCTCGGGGAGCCCTGCCTCCTGTGCCTGAGCCTTAAGCTTTGTTTAGCTCACAGGAAACACCCTGACCAGGCCCACCCGCAAATGGCTGCAGGAAGGAAGACATTAGCACATCCCCTCCAGAGTCTGGCCAAAACCAGAAAATATTTTCAACAGCTTATTGCCTTATCTTACTTTACCTCCTCACCCCCTTTCCCCTCTTTGCTCTATAAAAGAAACTAGCATCCAAACCCAGGCAAGATGCTTCTTTGGGACACTAGTCCACCATCTTCTCAGTCTGCTGGCTTTCTGAATAAAGTCACTATTCCTTGCCCCCAGAACTCATCTCTCAATTTGTTGGCCTGTCGTGGGGTGAGCAGTACAAGCTTGTACTCGGTAACAATATTAGACAAGTTAATTAACCTCTTGAAGCCTGGATATGTATAATTAAGATAACAGCATGTGACATATAGGTATGTTGTGGGAAAGCAAGTGCAATCATATTTGCAAAAGACTGAATTCATATATTTTTCTGGCACATAAGAAATTCTCACACCACTTATGATTAGTTGTAGTTTTCTTGACTTATCTGAGACAAATGAAACCTCATGTAGCTTTCCTGCTGTGTTTCCACACTTGCTGCTTCTCCATCAATTCTATTACATGATCCTTTTCCTCTGCCCCTACCTTAAATGATACCATTCTCCAGTATTCCATCTGTGTTCCAGTCTGATGACCTATTTATCTATCACAATTTAGTGTCTGTGTGAAAGGATACTACTCTTAAAATAAAAAATAAACACCAAGAGAAACACTTTAATGATTGTCACAGATGGCAATCTATCACCGTGCCCTATACTTCTCTCTTCTCACTGTGTCCTCTGTAATAGTATTTATATTTTCTCATAAAGCCTTCCCTCTTTCTTAACTTTGTCTTCCTACTTTGTCTTCTTACAAACAAACAAAAAAACCAATTATTGCATTATGTGTAATTTTCTGCTTTGCAGAAAAAAAAAAAAAAACATCAAAAACCCTATCTGCAGTAAAGCTTCAGTTTGCTTGAACTCCTGTTCTCAAATCAGATCTTTTAGATATGAAAGTAATGGCAACTTCTATTTTAAGATTTCAAATCCCAGCAACAGGAACCTTTCAAGAATAAAACCTATTCCATTTTCTTCTAAGTAGAAAGCAGTTAGAATCTGTCAATCAAAGTACAAAACTTCCACGAGGGAAAAGCATTCCAGAACACAGGGCCATTCGTGGCTCTAAATCACATGAAACGGTGGATCTCTTAGGCAGGCCTTTTTTTTTTTTTTTTTTTTCTTTTTGGTAATGCACTGTATTCCCCATACTGGCTGAGAGACGAGGGCTGAAATACAGCCTGTACAGCAAGCTGCTGGTCGACTGTGAAATGCCACCACGCAGAGCAGATCCTGGCCTGACCTCAGAGAGTCCCTGACACGGCTACCGCCACCAGAGGAAGGTAGCCTCAGCTCACACAGTGCCTCCTCCTGCGGCCATGGGTAGTCTGTTTCTGCTTTCCCCTTTGATCCCTCTACTCCCAACTAGCCCTGCTTGTGATCCCTCCACTGGCACTCAGGTAATCTCCCTACAAGATCTTGTGATAGCTCACAGGGAAAAAGAATGCAACAATGAATATATGTATGTTCATGTGTAACTGAAAAGTTATGCTCTACGCTGGAAATTGACACAACATTGTAAACTGACTATAACTCAAAAAAAAGAAGAAGAAAAAAAAAAAACAGGAAGGATGACTGGACTAGGACTAGTGTTGCAATGTGATGAGCAAGGGTCTGCCTTTTCTCCCTCCTCCCCGCCTCCCTGGCCCCGTGGGGTGATCTTAGCAATGATGCTGGCTCACCTCACCTCCCAGATAAATCTTTCATCCCCATCTCTTCACCCTCAGACTAGAGCCCATTCTGGGCCAGAACATCCAAAACAACGTCTGAAACGTAAATGACTCTTATTCTATTTTTTGTGGACAAGGTTCCATCTCTGTTAATGAGTTTAACTGAAACAGAGGAGGCTGGGGAAGGGGCACCTGAGTAAAGCAGAGCCTTTTTCCCATCCTTTGCTTTTGGTATTAGTAGTAAATTTTCCTTTCTAAACACAACCCCCACCCCACGCCAGAAATACGTGTGCATACACACACACACGCGTATACGCGTACACGCGTACATGTGTACACATAACGTATTTTAAAAACTTGAATAGAGCTTATTTTTGCTTCTGGGTCCCTAAAAATATATTATAGACTTTGTTTAAAATTGCAATGGAAGACAGAAAAGAAAAGGTGTTCTGAAACTAAAAGATAAACTAGTCCCAGAAAACTGCAGGGAAAAAAAAAAGTTTAAAAAGGGGAAAAACAAACAAACAAACAAAAGAAAAGTGCCAGGGCACTGGCCAGAGGCAAGAGGCTTTCTGATGGGTTTATCTTGCCATAAAGACCTACCTCAATGGCTGCTCACCATCTAACCCTGGCTTCCCAGTTTAGTGCTTAACATGCAGGAAGGTGGCGGGGAAATGGTTAATGCAGTCCAATTCCAAGGAGACAGAACACAGATAGCTTTTCGCTAGCGTTGCTGTCCCAGAAGGACATTGGTTACGGAAGATAAGAAGCAATTCAAGCAGATACGGCTTCTGCGTGTTCATTTCAGCAGTGCTCAAAAGTTCTTTTATCAATGAAAACCATATGGGTTTCTATGTAATGCTTCCCACCAGAAGTGCCAGGATTATTCCGTTATTTTGCAGTGTACATTTGTCCTCTGGACTTCCCGTGATTGTAACATCGTCATGAAACTATAGAATGAAGAATAGCAACAGAGCTAGCTAACAGATAAAGGTGTGTGTCACTTTGTTTTAGAAAGGACCTGTTAGGTTTGTTTTCCTAGAAGCAGACTCTGAGATAAAGACGATACTGTACAAGTGATAATTAAAGACATGCTCCCAGGAAAAACCGGTAAACTTGCAGGGGAAGCAGTGGGGAGAAACGGAAGAAGACAATCAAGGGTGGGATTTCAGGGCCCCCGCCTGTGCAGAATGACTTCAGCCTGATCCTACGGGGTTGTCTGGAGTGTAGGCGATGCCATGGTTCATCCTGATCCAAGGTAAGGGAGCTAGGCTTGTGTATTCCCTCATCTGTCAATCATTGCCAAGGACCTATCCAGGGCTCTTAAACTTCCAGAGACTTCTGGTTCTCTGCCTGGGGTCTAGCAGCCCGACGGCTCTTTGATGAAGAAGAGTCAAAGGTTTAGACTGTAGGAAGCAAAAGCACACCAAAGCTGGGACGCCCACACAGATACAGTCAAGGAGATCGAGGGAATCTGGGTGGATAACAGTTTCCACTAGAGGCCCTTTAAGCAGCCATGACATAGGAACTGGAAATTTTAAGCTTAGTGTTTGATTTGGCATAAATAAGAATTGGAGGAAAACATAAATAATAATTGGAGAAAACCTTAAATAAGAATTGGGGAAAAATCAGTAAGAATTGGAGAAAAACAAATAAGAATTAGAGAAAAACTTAAATAAGAATTGGAGAAAAAACATAAATAAGGATTGGAGGAAAAAACGTAAAAACTAAATTAGAGGAGTCCCTCCACCTTGCCCTATGCCCAATAAATGATCTTAAAACTTTTTTCAATTTCTTCAATCCTATGTTCATTTATAATGTCATTCAGTCATCAGAGCTTCCAGCCATGACCCATGAAAAGAAGAAGCAAAATCTATGACTTAGGATACAACTGCCCTTTGAAATTAGCTAGTGAGCCGTAACGATAATCATATATACACGTTTAAAAAAAAATGCATGGACATCAACCCACATTTATGGATCATGTAGTCGATCCATACAGTACAACATTAAACCGCTCATTTGTCACCACTGGTAAAACCAACAGTTAATTCAAGTTCTAACCTTTCTTAACCAATATTAAATAGTTGGGTAGTTGTGACACTCTCTAGCCCAGGCTTAAAAAGATACATCTGTCTTAATAGAGTTTGGAACGCAAAAAAGAAACCCTGAGCAGCACACTTGTCACTGCTCACACACACCAGGGGTCTGTTGTACCTCCATCAGACAAGCACATACTCGAACCCCACCAGCTATTTCTCCCAGGGACGAGAACGTAGCTCACCAATAAGCTTTCATCCATTGTTGTTCCAGGCCCAACAGACGCCTGGAGTGGTCACTGTGGGCTCTCTAAGCAATGAGGCTTCTCACCTTTTTCAGCTTCAGCCTCCAAGCCCCATTACTTCTGCACAGGTCTTCACTTCAGCACCCTTGGCACCAGGAGCCCACATACACATAAAACAGGACAACGGCATACCTACTACATGAGCCACATTGACTTCCAGACCACCTCTAGAAATTTCCAGCTTCTTTAAGTTTTCTCTTCTACCCCAGGACGCTATGCTCAGTGTGATCCGCCCAAAGGCAGCCCTTCCTCCCACAGAGGAAGACATCGTTCTCAGCCAAACTGGACTTTTCTAACCCAGGTGACTATTAAGCAGCAGAAACAATGCTAAAACTCTCCTGGTGAAGCAAACTAACCTGTCTTCAGACATAAACCTTCTAGACCCAGAAGAAAGAAATAAAAAAGATAAGCATCAAAGTCCCAGAGTCATCTTCCATAAACACTGACATACATGGACCATCAACTTCCAATCCTTCATCCTGAAGTGGTTTTTCATCAAAAGCATGCATGACACCTAATTGTGGATTGAGTCTCTTCTGAAGACATCAACCTAGAGGCACTGATATCAATGCAACTTCACATTGTAAACAAATTTTAATTTTTCAGGTCAGGAGAAGCAGTAATTTGGCAGCTTTGACTGAAACATAATAAACATTTTACTGCAAAAGTTCACAGAAACTCTCCATCATCTTTTAATTAAAAAAAAAAGATGACACAAGGAATAAAGTTATTCAAAGTGGCTCTGAGGTCCACTTTAGCATGGGCAAGAAGGGAAGAGGGTAATTTGAGTCTGAGAATAATTTACTGACATGTCAGTAATTTTATAACAGAATTAAATGAATAAATAAAATTACAGAGCAAAGAAAAGATTAAAAAGTCACAAACTACTCTATTCTGTTGACAGAGCTGGGGAGACTCGTAAGAAGGGACCTTACTTTTCTTTGGAGACTCCTAGTCTCACCTTCAAATAGTCCACAAGCTCTATGATGTAGTCAGAAGACAGATTTTTCATCCATCAACATCCTCTTGTTGCTGAAACATGGCCTCTGTACTCTGCTTACCGAATTGAGACTCAGGAGAGTTTTGGATGAAGTAGAAAAGGCAGCTTTATTTCTTTGCCAGGCAAAGGAGGTCACAGTGAGCTAATGCCTCTAAGACTGTGAGCCTGCTGGGGAGAGAAGGCAGCGGGTTTTACAGTAAAAGTTCAAGAGTTTAAGGGGCAGAGCTAGTTTCCATAGAGGTCAAATATGAGGTAACAACTTGTTGCAAAGTTGTTCTTGTTTTTGCAGGTACAGCGGTCCCCTTCCCTTTGCTGGAAGTTCACCTCCAGCTTTGGGGCTCTTCTAATAATATTCTTGTGTCTGGAACAAAGGGTGCTAGGAAGGAGGTCTGTAGAAAAAATGTTCTAGAGAAAAACTTGTGCAATTTAAAGTCAGGTTGATAAATGCTTCAAGCATTTTAGGCAGCCTGAGGTCTCAGACCTCTTGCTGCAGGCTGAGACTTGCACCTCAACCAACAGGATACAAGGAAACCACAGGAGGCTAAAAATAACTGCAGATATTCACAGTTGGGGCAAGTTATGAACAACAAGATGCACAGAACACCCAACTGCCATTTCTGAGGTGTCAGGGTCAGGAGAAGGGCACTGGGGTCAAGAGCAGGGCACTGGGCATGATCGATGCAGCACGCAGCATTACAAGGGGTTGCACAGACCCCTGCCCCGCCTCAAAACTCCCTCCTCTCCAGCCTAATTCTGGTCACTAAGAGCATGAAAAAAAACCTTTAAACCATTATACAGTTAAGCAGTTACAAACACCATTTACAGATATCAGATGGCCACCAATGACGACCATAGGGTCCTGCTCAGTTACACTCTGATTTTTTCGGGTGATACAATGAGGAAATAGAAGCCTGGAGTATAATATAATCAGAAGTGTTCCTGAGGAGGGGGATTTGAGTGTTTGCCACTCCCACCTTTTCTTTTCTCTTCATAGGTACCAGATACAGCTGAGGTTAATGATGGAAGGAAAAAACAGAGTATAGCCTTGTGACAAACTTCTTGATGTTTCTTCCCACTTGCAGACTTGAAAACCACTAATTTGGTCTCAGAAATGTGTCCCTTTGCTAATATAGCCTGAAGAGTTGGCAAGTTTCACTTTTATAACAGCTATGCTAGTTTTCCCTAGGTTTTTCCAGGTGTCAAATTATGCCAGCAAACTTGATGCTGGATAATATTATAGCCAACAGTTGGCGTACTCAGAGATTTGAAAAAGATACTGATGACTGGCCTAAAAAACAAGGTATTTTAACTAATTAATTAGGGCTTGATTTAAAAATAAAGCTCTGTTTCAGTTCAAGGTTTAGTCAACTGGTTTTAATTTATAACCTAATTAATTAGTGGCTTCATTTTTTTTTCTAATGGGAACACTCAGAGAGATTATTTTCAAGTTGTGTTATCATGGGACTCAGGAAGTCCTGCAACGCACGTTGCATCAATATTTATAAATGGAAGAAGCAGAATTCTTGCATCTGTCTTCAACATATGTGAGCTAGAAACTGTGTTATTAAAAATAAGTGTCTAGAGAAAAATCACGTATTTTATCTACTCCACTAAACTTATAAACAGAATGCACACAGAGTAACAAACAACATACAAATAAAATGGCATAGAAGTTTGGAAGGGAGAAAGAGAAAACATGAGAGTGATCTCTGACGGGAGTAAAGGAGGAAGACTTCAGTGGAAAATGGCTTTGAAGCCTGGACTTGAGAGTTGGGTAGGACCCCAAAAATGGAAGGGGTGCTGAGAGGCACATCAGACAAGGCAATGACATATAAAAATTGACGGGATGAGAAAGGCATGGAGGTAGCAGAGCTTTTTCAGCCGACTGAGCGTTCTGTAATTTATCTGGGAGTATTGAATAGGAGTAGGTGATAAACCAAGGAAGGTTATTTTAAGGTAAGCTCACCAAAGACCTTGAATGTGTTTTTTGAATGGGTGGGAAATGACATCATAGACAGTCTTTAGAAAGTTTAATCCAACATTCATGTGGAGAGACGGTTGAATAGGGAAGAAAGGAGAAGAAACAGAAACTAAGACATGTCTGAACAATGGCCCAGGCAACATTTAATGAGTAGAGAAAAACAAAATGTGAACTAAAATGACTGAGACTGCAAAATAGAAGAATTAAACGGAATTAGCAAGATATCTACTGATTCACATGCCATACCTTAAAAAAAAAACTATTTCTTTATGGAACACCTTTTAGCAAATACATTTATAATAATTCATAAAGGGCTGAATTATTTATGATAAAAGATAACCATGAGAGTCTTAGAGAAATCAGACTTGGAAGTAAGTGCTGATTTTTTCAGCCTTTTCGAACTTCGTATCTATGAGGATATATTCAGCTTAATATTTTATATGGATAAAATTATACACACATATCTCATTTCCAAATTATTTTTCAATTTTATATTTAAAGTAATGTTTCAAAAAGGTAAGGAAATACAATAATAGAGAACCACAGATGTGTGTAGCTTTTAGTTTAATGGGAGAAAAGATCCACAATAATAATTTTAGAAAACATAGAAGCATTTTAAGCTTGGTCATTAAGAAGGAAATTTAGGAGAAATGAGCTGGCAGGTACTGTATAATATATTCCCAACTGGATCACTTACATGTGAATAAAAAATATAACTGGACCAAATTCTATAATTGGATTTAATGACAGTGGAGCAATGTCACTGTTCAGAACTAAAGAAAGTGGGATTTCTGCCCAATAGACAAGAGACTGGAGTCTCAAATAATTTCCATTGGCTTGCATCCTGGAAGAAAAAAAAAATCACAAGCATCAATTTATGCCCTTAGTGAATTTATGACTATATGAATGTATGTGCTTTAAAGCACAAACTAGGTATTATGACTTAGGTAAAGTAAATAAATATTTAGGGACTTGAAAAGTGAATTCTAATTTCTAATAAACCACACCCAGTTTCTCTAGAGTTTCTCCTGGTTTCTGAGGCAAATACAGATCTATTCAATTTCAAAACTATGTATTATTTATTCAACTTCTTTAATGATTATGGATAAGTTCAGTCTGTTGTCTAATGTTCAGAAAACTCTTAATAGGAATTCTCTCTGTGACTGACCTAAATGGAACAAGGCATCCTTGAGTTCACCCACCGTGCTCAAAAAAGTATTTCCAATGTCGCCTTTATAAAGGTGCTTGAAGAGAATGACCCCAGAAAAGGCAGTGGTTTCTAAATGAACTTCAACTATTTTTTAATGGGAATCTGGGGTCACACAGACTTTTCTACAGGAGGTCACTATAAAATAAATACTGGTTCCCACTGTGGACAAACATCCAGCCCTCTTAACAGCAAATGCTGGACAAGCCATTTTATAGATCTGGTTGAAATGTTATTGCATGTGTGAGAATGAGAAAAGTGAGAAAGGGCTCTGGAAGGGTTCTTTAAAGGAGAAGTATAGTGCTTGCAAATACCAAACATTGTACACATGGTTATTGGATGGGTCAGTCACGTGGAGTATCAAAAATAGAAACATTAAACAGGAAGAGTTTGCATTTTACATTTTTAAAGCCAAAGGTTTTCCTAAGCTGCCTGAGCATTTCCTGCAAGGTTTGCATAGGAGACAACTTCTCCAGGTTAACTAGAATAGTTCCTGTTTATGAGTATCTGCCATGTGCCAAGCATTTATTGACTGTAATGCTGATCCACTACACAAATATGAAGTTTGGTGTTGTTATTCCTGTTTCACGGGTGAGGAAACTGATGCTCAGAGAGTGTATTTACTTAAAGTCACAGTACATGTAGAACAAATATTTAAGGCTGACCAAAAAGTATGTAAGTTGAAAGAAAATAGAGAAGTCTGCGGATTTTTTGATTTCTAATAGTAGAGTATTTCTATTTTGATATATACCCTTACCTTTTTCCAATTTAAAAAATGCCCAAATAAGGCCTTCTAACTTGATTTTGATTTTTAAATTTTTCTTTTGTCCTTTTTGGTGGGGGATAAGGTTTATTTATTTTAATGGAGATACTGGGGATTGAACCCAGGACCTTGTACATTTTAGGGATGCACTCCACCACTGAGCTATACCCTCCCCCTGTTTTTTTGTTTAAGATTATGTAATTAACTGTATTGATTAAAATCAGTTATATAAAACCAACGGATATAAAATCAATCATATCAGTATAATACACTGGTTTTTAAAAGGACAAATTAGTGGATTCAGTATGCTTTATTTTTATTTTTAATGTAAAATTTTTAAATGTTAATTTCATAATAAGCTAAATTATATTTACTCATAAAATATACTAGATGTATCAGTTATTTATTCTATCACTTTGTTAAGGAAAAAATGAAAACATGGTAATTAAATAAAATTTTCTAACTAAATATGGATTACTATTTTGGATAAGTCTGGACTAATGCTATGAATTCCTATGCAGACATGCATAACATATTGCCAAATGATAAAGTTTTTAAAAACTACAGATAATAAACTCTTAAGAAATTTCTAAGGTGGTTGGCACAATTTCTAAACTCAATATTTGAAGAAAGTCAGATAACCAGGCAGTGTTATGGAATCACAACAAATTCAAGTAGAAGATAAAACAAGTCTATCATAAGACGGGGAATAAATAAATTTGTCCCTTTTTCCTTTGGTTTGTCACCTGAAAAAATTCAAGAAACACAAGAACCAGAATCAACAGGAGATATTTATGGCCCTATATCACAAATATGGAACAAAGCAAAAAAAGATGAGGTCTAGACTTAAAGAAGGAGCAGCCCCCCCCAAAAAAAATAAAAGGAAGACAATCAATCTGATTTATCCCTCAGAGTCACAGCGAGCATCAGGAATTTGGGACACCAAGTACCTTTGGGGTGAATCTTGGGGCTCTAAAAGTAATGGGTGCTTTATAAAGAGTGGTTGCACCTGCAGGCCCCACCTCCCCTTCCTACTTTGTGCTTACTCTTGATTTATCACCATGGGGAGTAAGAGGTGTATGTTTTGGAAACGTTCAAGACCAGAAGACATCAAATACAGCAGTCATTTGAAAATAAGTAATTGACTAAATTGGAGTTTAGTAAAGGTCAGTAAAATCACTGAAATTTTCCAATCTGCTTTTCCTCCCAATGTCTAGAACTATGCTGTCAAATATGGTAGCTACTAGCCTTATGTGATTATGGAAATTTAATAAAATAAAAGCCAGTTCTTTCATTGCAGGAGCTACCATCCAAGATCTCAACAGCCATGTGTTGCTAGTGGCCACCGTACTTGACAGCACAAGTACAGGACACACCTGTCGTCACAGAACACAGTTCTCCTGGATGGCATGGAAGTAATGAGTGACTGATGTCACAGTCACCAGAGAGAACATTAAGTGGTGCCCTGCAAGAACATCTGAAAGTTCCAGAATAAAACCCACAGTCTCTAATGTATAGTCTTCCAACCAACAGAAAAGAACTCTCAACTTTATCACCCTACATTGCTGATCCTACCACCACCATCCACACCAGACATCAAATGAACCTTTTCGTGATTTACTCTTGAAAATGAATTTAAATCTGATGATCATAAGACATTTGAGAGAACCTTCCAATATGGACGACAGAGACATAAACAAAAATAATACTCAAAAAATACTCACCTATAAAAAGGAATGAAATAATGTCATTTGCAGCAACATGGATGGACCTAGAGATTGTTGTACTAAGTGAAGTAAGTCAGACAGAGAAAGACAAACATCATATGATATCACTTATATGTGGAATCTAAAAAAATGACACAAACCAACTTATTTACAAAACAGAAAGAGGCTCATAGACCCAGAAAACAAACATATGGTTACCAGAGAGGGTAGGAGAGAGGGAGGGATAAATTGAGAGCTTGGGACTGGCTGATACAAACTACTATGTACAGAACAGATAAACAACAAGGTCCTAATGTACAGCACAGGGAATTATATTCAATGGCTTGTAGTAACCTGCAATGAAAAAGAATGTATCTATATATGTATATCTGAATTACTGTACACTGAAAAACTAATACAATATTATAAATCAAAAAATTAAAAATTAAGAAAAACAAACAAAAAAGCAAAAACAAACATACATACACACATGCATACATACATACACAGGAAAAAAGTTTCATTTCCACACTAGATGAGAGAATATACTCATGCATGAAATCAGAAGAGGATGCTGTTAAAAAATATTTAAAGGCAAAATTAAGCTCTGAGAAATTATAAATAAGGACGTACATGTGCAAAATGTGGCAGAAAATTTTAAAGATAAGCTGGAGAAAATGTCCCCAAAATTAAAAACAAAAAACAAGCCAAACATATGAACAACAGGTGAAAAGATAAGAAAATTAAAGATTAATCTTACAGAGCCCACATCTAAGGACTGAGAGTTCAAGAAAAACAGAAAATCCTGAGATTGTCCTAAGTATAGAAAGTTGCAATAGAAGTCAAAAGAATAATTATTTTTACCACGGTTATTACTTCTGAGGAGCATTTTACCGTTATCACTTTGTATGTAAATAACAATGATAAAAATTGAAATAATAATAATTCAAAACCCCACAATTTTACAAAATGAAGTTGAATCTATATATTACAACTGGATGAATAACCAGATTATTTATAAAGTACATATTTGAAATCACTTCCTCAGGGTGAACCCCAAAGATTTTTTTCATTTTACAAAGCAGAAGACAAACCAAGGGCCAAGATAGATCTGAATTCTTCTTGCTGACTCATTTGCATGAAATGAAGTGAAACACTCAAAACCTCAAAGGAAGATAAAAACTTCAGCTAACGAGGCCATTTGTGTCAATTCATTAGCCTGAATACTTCCAACTGATTAGCACAAAGTGTTACAAGGAAGCCTCAAGAGTAGGAAGTAACATGTAAGTTTGGAGGCTGCTCTCCCGGAATGGAGAAAGCCCCTGGGGCTGAGGCACTGGGGAGTTGAGAAAAGCACCTGACCTCCTTTGCAAATGAAAATCCCTAAAAAAGCAACATATACTAGTAATGACAAGTCTAGGCTAGAGCAAGTGCTTCACTTTTATAATGGCTGCTAAATATGAAACCAGTTAAAGAAAGCAAAATCGAATGCTAATTATTTATAGAACATTAGGCGTGAACACATCATTTTTGCTCACAAGCATCCAAAGATGCCATGCTCCCTCCAAGCCAGGTAGCTGCGTTCATCAGTGACCTGGAAGACACGTCTGACCCCTAAGATGACTGTCGCGGGCCCTTCCTCCAGCAAGCTTGTGCGGATCAGCCCATACTGGGTGATGAGCTGCTCCAACAAATGGTGCCCAGGCATCCTTAAGTGTGTGTCCCCATTTGGGCAACCTCCCACGGTATTACAATGATCTCTTCATTTGGTCCCTATTCTGTATGATCCTTGATGTTCAGAGAGAATTAGAAACCGGGCTATCTTATTCACTGTTGTACCCAGAGATACTGATAAACTGCCCGGCCCACCTTGGCAAGTGTACGAATATTGATGGAAAAAAATGGACGAATAAATGCAACTCTTGATTTTAGGGATGAGGCAATTTAGTTCTAGAGGCACAAATCCCAGCTCAGGGTCAGTCAGGAGCAAAACTAGGACTCAGAACTCCTGTTCCCCTGCTTCCTGCCTTTTCTAGAGTATTAAAACAGAACTCATTAGCCCACTTTCAAGAGCCACAGGAAAACAATTACAACCTTCTCCTCCGTTACTTGTCCTCCACTCCTCCTACGCCTGCAGACAGAACGAGCTGTTCACTATACAGATAAATCCACCCTCTGCAGCTCCTGTCTCCGATTCTGTCGATACCAGGAATCCTTTGTCTTTATCTTTGACTACTTCAAACCTACCATCATTCAGGTTCCAGCTTAAATACCATCACATTCAATTACGGGACAAAAAAACCCAAAAAACAAAAAACCCTTCAATTAAACACTGAATGCTTTCTATGTACCAAGCAACAGAGGAGACAAAAAGATGGATAATAAATGGTCTCTCTTAAAGCAGCATATAATTTAATTAAGTGATTAAAAGGTTGATAATAGCTAGAGTTGGTAAGAGGGTAACAAAAAAAAAACATTTGCGTATATTGTTGGTAGGGTTGTAAATCAGTTCTACAGTTCTGTTTTATTTTGCAGGTAGAGGATTTGGCACCTGCTCTCCACGTTAAAAGCACGTGTCCCCTCAGAACTGGCAATTTTCCTTCTAGTAACTTCTCATAAAGATATTCACCCATAGGCGTTCAATTTTTTTATGCACATTGATGATGAAGTTAATGATAAAGTTATAGCAGTTTTTCTAAGAGCCCAAAACTGGTAAGAAAAATGTTCACTTACAGGATGACATAACGTAAATTGTATTATGTCGATATACTGTTTTATGTGTGAAAAAAGAATGAGTTAGTTCTCTATGAGCTAGTGTAGGAAAAAAACTCAAACATAATAAGTGAAAACAGCAAAGGACAGAACAGTATATCTAACATGATTCCATTTGTGTAAAAATATCCAGGCACGTATGCCTTTATATACAATAAAAGCATCAAACTATAATCAAAACTTACAAGTGGTGATCAGTTGTCTCTGGAAGCGGATTGAGGGTGTAGGTGGGGATCAGTCTTTACTTTTCACTTTTTATTCTTCAGTATTTAAAGTTTTTAACCACACACAGCTATCACATTGATAATTACTTGAATTATTTTAGCTATCGATACAAAGTTTTTTAAAGTCTGCAGATATTTACCTAGTTGATGGGAAGGTGAAGTGGACGTTGGGGAAAGTTTAAATAGGTTGGTGCTATTTTATAAATGGGCCAGTAATATTTTATAAAGACCTTGAAGGGTGGGTACTGATTCAGTTAGTCAAGACGGTGGAAGGATTCCATGCAGAGTGGTCTACACTCCCAGCACGTGGCGGTGAGGCACGGGCATCAGATGCACGCTAGCTAGCCGATGAAGTGCATGTGGAAGTGCATCTCACATCCAGGCTGAGGCAGTGAAAGCCCTCGTATTATCTGACTCAGTCACAGAGAGGGGCTTGTGTTGAGTTGGTGGAACAGCATTGCTGAGTACCTTCAAGGAGAGCAGCTGCTCAGCTGTGCCACGTGAATCCTCAAGAACGAAAACTAAAGTTTCACTGTGTCGAACCGCTGAGAGTTGGAGGTGTTGGTTGGTTCCTAGAGCCCACCCAGCCTGAATAGTACAGACAACATCAGAAGAGGAAATACATGTTTTCTGCAGGGAAAGGTTTTAAAAATGGAGATCTAATTACTCAGCCATAAAAAAGAATGAAATAATGCCATTTGCAGCAACATGGATGGACCTAGAGATGATCATACTGAGTGAAGTAAGCCAGACAGAGAAAGACAAACATCATATGGTATCATTTATATGTGAAATCTTAAAAAAAAAAATGACACAAATATACTTATTTACAAAACAGAAACAGATTCAGACACAGAAAACAAACTTATGGTTACCAAAGGGGAAAGAAGGGCGGAGGGATAAATTAGGAATCTGGGATTAGCAGATTAAAAACTACTATATCCAGAATAGGTAAACAACAAGGTCCTGCTGTAGAGCTCAGGGAACCATACACATTATCCTGTAATAAACCATAATGGAAAAGAATGTGGAAAAGAATGTGAAAAAGGATATGTACACACATATGACCAAATCACTATGCTGTACACCAGAGACTAACACAGCATTGTAAATCAACTAAACCTCAATTTAAAAAAATAAAATCAAAATGGAAGTCTATGTTGATAAACTCATAGACTCTGTTAAGAGTTTCTCTATGTATGTAGACGAACAGATGGAAAAATGCTCAGAACGGGATGTGGAATTGAAAGATACCGGAAATGGACAGTCAAAATAAAGAGTTACCTTCCATTTGTTTGGATTAACAAGTTGCTGGAAGTTTTTTGCTTGCTTGATTTTTTTGTTTGTTTGTTTTGTTTTAAGCTGTGAAGTGACATGATCAAAGCTGAGGAATTTCAATTACTTGGGACAACTAGCCTGACAGTTCTCTGCAGAGAAAGATATCGAGTTTTGGAAATGGAAGAGGGGTGCTCAGCAAAGAACAGAGAGGAGTAAGAGGAAAGGAGGAGAGTTTTGTGTTCCAGGATCCAAGGACAAAGGAGGAAATGGGTGGTTCACAGTGCGAACCAAGGAGGTGAGATAAGGTGAGGCCTGAGACTTAAGTGATGCTGATGATTAAGAGATGAGCTTACGGAAATTAATTAGTAGAGCAAGGTGGAAAGAAACTAGGGTATGAGTCCCTCTGTTCCCTGAAGGGCTCTGTCTGTGGACTCCATCGCCTGCCTCCCTTCCACCTGACTTCTAGCTGTGTTTGGCCCGTGGAGGCAGCAACAGGAGGAAGTATACCTTCCCCAGCTCTCTCCGAAGATTCACATCTCAAGGGCAGTGACTGCATCTTAGTGACCATAGCTTGAGCCCTGCCGCCCTCTGCCCAGCCCAGCTCTCCTGGGCTCCAGCGGCATGCTTTCTTCCCACATCCCTTCAAGCCAGGCATGGTCGTGATGCCATCTCTGGATTGGTTCGTTCAGCATTGCCCTGAGCTCCGAGCACAGTCCTTTGTTGAACTCTCTCCTAGGAAACCCTTTTGAGGAGATTTTTTTTCCTGCGGTTACCCTGACTGAACCACAGAGTGTATATGAAATATCACACATTTTATGTACAAAAAGGAACATCAATAATACATTTTAGATCCACAGGTGACTGTGGAACACATCTGAACTAGATGAAGAAACCCAAGCCTGGAGAAGTTAATTGGCTCCCAGGCTGTAAAGCTAGTAAGAGCAAAACGGAGAAGGACCAGAGCTCCCAGAACAGACGATCTGCACCCCAGCATGCGGGCTCCCTCACAGGGGGACCTGAACTGGAAAACAAAACGTTCTGATTAGAGGAAGCAGCTACAAGACAGTGACTGTGGCTTCTATTAAATAAATGCCACTCTCAGACCTTTCCACCCCATTGTCAGAACAGCCCCACCATCTCTCTCTGCGGAGATAATTAGGATTTAACCTCCATGTCGGAGGCAGGAGGCTGCTAGCTTTCAAAAAGAGATGTTACTTACGGGTCAAAACTATTTTCTTCTGATCAATTCTGCTGCAAATGGATGATGTTCTAATACCTGCCTCTTGTTTTGAGGTCGGGGAATAGCTCTTGCCCTCTCTTGTATACTTATCACAAATCATACACTATCAGGCAAAATTGGGGAATGCAGTCTTTAATTAAAATGATTCCTCTATTCTGATGCATTTACAGAGCAGAACATTTATTTACATTAATCAAAATTAACTTCCTAGCTGTGTTTCTTTCTTTCCAAAATTATTCTTAAAACTGATGGTGTACCCAGTAATGGATGGCTTCTTAAATACATACACACACACAAATACAGTCTTCAATATAAAACTGACTCATCTACAATAAAGAATGATGAACATTTATTTGTTGTTTAGTTGGGGAAACTTTTGCATTAATGAGTTTATGGAATTCTCTAACAGCTGAAGGTGGCATTTATTATTGTTGTGGTTTAACAGGTGACAAAATTGAAGCAAACTGACATTAATAAAATCAGCCAAAGCTAGCACAGGTAGTAAATAAAGAACAGCAAATCTGAAGCCAGGCCTTCCTAAATAAGATCCATACACTGTTTCCATTTTTCTGGTGCTCTGCACTCAATATCCTCATCACACTGTCCACAGAGGATCACTGTATTGATTAGGCCCAAGGATGTTATCTGCCAATTATGTCTTTCCAGTCCCACAACTTCTTGGAAAACTCTCCCATCCTCTAGTACTTAAACGGACAGTAGCCCTCTGATCAAATTCCATTCCTTATCCTAGGAATTTATATTTGGGTTTTAGAGATACTGGTTTAGGTTCTGTTGCTGCTTCAGTGGAAACCTCCTGTGAGCTGGAGGCCATGGGCGTATTGGACCAGAGAGAACTACCTATAGACACAGAGAAAAAATGCGTATCTCCAGGGAGAAACACAGACGAGAGACCACTTAGCTCTGGAGAGAGAGAGAGATTAATCCAGGACCCTGATGGCTGTCTGGTCTCGTCCCTTGTCAGTCCTGCATTTGAGTTCCATGAGAATGTCCCTTTATTCTTCCAGCAAATTGCCTAATTTACTTAACCTTATCTTATGTACTTTAATTTTAGGTTATCTAAAATTAACATAGATAAGCAAGTTTGAATAGCATTGTGTTACTTGCAACCAATAGTAAGTACTGTGTTACTTGCAATCAACTGACCCATATGCAAAACTGTATTATTTTCTGGTAATTCTGTGGGTCTTTTAGGAATGTCACTAGGAACATGAATTCTGAATGTTGCTGGTTATCACGCCACAAGTGGGATGACAGATAACTGAAAAGGTAGAATTACCAGATGGTGGCTAAAACTGTGGGCTCTGGACTTTGAATGTTCAAATCGCTGCGTAAGTGTAACACAAAACAAGTTATTGTTACCTATTCTGCTTCTGCTTCTTTTGCTGTAGCATATAGAAAATAAATTATTTACCTGAAGAGGTTCTTATGAAAATAAATTATGGAAATCAGTTACCACCATAGTTGACCCAAAGAAGAGCTCAAAAAATTCCAGTTACTGTTTTTCTTATTATTTTTACTCTGATCATAGCCACCATTACTTTTCCTTGTCTTACCCTCCAGATAAAGCTTCATTTTTGGTTTCGCATAGAAACATCAAAATCCCATCTACAGATGAACGTGTTTTCAAATCCGGTTGTGAAATAAAATCAAAGTCTTCCCTAGTCATCGTATTAACATTTACAGCTATTTCCAATAAGTTTCATTCATTTTCATAAGAGTGACTTGGGATGATGTGACCTCACTGAGAGAAGGGGGGAAATCTTTCTAAACATCTTGTCAGAGATATGTCAGCCAACGTTGGGGTGTAATCAGGTAATTAATATGAAAATGATCATGCTGTTCTTCCTGAACGTAAATGGCTACCCACCACTTTCTCAAGGAGTAGCTGTGGCATTGTCTTCCCAGCTGTGCTAAATAGAATTGTGCTAAATAATTTCACTTGCTTCATCCCACATCCCAAAGAAGGTGTTTTTTTCAGAAGGTTAGAGTAAGAGTAGAATCCATATTCCAGGATGAGTGTAACCTACTGGCCCACATAGGGATTCATTCACCACATCAGCCTCATTAACACACAGCTCTAGCTAACCGAGCTAAATCATCAGGGTCAGCAACAGACAGAATTACCATTAATTGTTTTCAGATTTCAATCTCTGGGCCTTTAATTCCAGAAACACTAATTAAAATAAGGAAGAAAAAAGTGCTCAGAAGTGTAGCGTCAATTTATGCTTCATAATCATCTATTAGCAAGCCAAATGGCTCATTTATGGAGAATGCTATCCAAATCAGGTTTTCCAGTAGTAAATATTTAAAATCCAGGCACTTGAGAAAAATGTTGCTAAATAAACCCCAGACACCACTGTTTTGTCTAGTTAACACGTCTTCCCGTCCTTCTTTTGGGAAGTAGTTCCACCCCCTTAGAAATAGGAGCAGTTGCATGAACTATTCTCGGCTTCTAAGAGTCCTTGGTCCCACAGTGCACATACTCATTGGTCTGAAGTATCAGAATAGAATCTAAGAAGAGCCAGGAATATTCATCTCTGGGATTCTTTTCAAGAAGAAGCTAAGAGAGGATGTGTTCTTGACGTTCTGCTCTTGGAACTGTTCATACACAAGCTAGACTGGCTTGCAGCCATTTCCAAAGCCATACAAAGACAAATGAAACCCACATGCAAAGAGAAACACTGATGAGAGGCAAGGAAAGATGGAAAGAGGGGCCTGATGGCTTTTGAACCCCGCTTTTCATCTGTCCCTAGCTTTACTCGTACCATTCCTAATTATCAGGCTAATAAATTTCCTGTTTTTTCTTAATCTAGTCTAACTTGGGTTTCTGTCACTTGCAATCAAAATGTCTTGATTAACAAGCCACTATACCAGGATTACTTCCTTTGAATATCGCTGAGGCTTGCTTAATTTAAAAGACCCTCAAATTGTAGGGGCAATTTAGGCAGTAGTCATAGCTACAAAAATGTACATATGAAAGGATGCATAAACAAAGCAATGTGTCTTCATAAAGGCATCATCATAAGCTTCTAGGAGACCTGAGCAGGTATCATGCACCAACTATACAGCCAGCTAGATAAGAACACAATTATCAGTGTATGGCTCTCAAGCTCTCACTACATTACTGAATCAAAGAATAAAGCAAGATGATGACGCTAACTGTTACTGAATTACTACAACGTGCCTGATGTGGATACAAGCACTTTATACTATTTCAAGATTTAATCTCACAATAGCTCTACTCGGGTGAATTAGTTGTCTACTGATGTATGACAATTTAACTACAAAGTCAGTGGCTTCAAACAACATGCATGTCTCATCTCCCAGCTTAGCTGGGTCCTCTGCAGGATGGTAATGAAGGTGTCAGCCTGGGATGCAGCCTCATCTGAGGATTAGCTAGGGAAGGATCCATCTCTTCACTCACTTGCTATTGGCTGCATTCAGTTCTTACGGGCGGTTGAACTGGGCCTTATTTCCCTGCTAGATGGTGGCCTAAGGCT
Organism: Camelus ferus; assembly: GCF_009834535.1. Taxonomy (NCBI): domain Eukaryota; kingdom Metazoa; phylum Chordata; class Mammalia; order Artiodactyla; family Camelidae; genus Camelus; species Camelus ferus. Next base: position 115,277,540 of record NC_045696.1, on the reverse strand, counting down.
GCCAAGTTCCTTTTCTCTCTATGAGCAACTCACAACATGGTAACCTGCTTATTCAAAGCCAGTAAGAGAGAAAAATCTCCTTGTAAGATTGATGTTTCAATCTTATGTAGCATAATCATGTACACATAATTATGTCCGTCCCATCACTGTTGCCATATTCTACTGGACAGAAGTAAACCGTAGGTCCTGCCCACACCCAAGAGGAGGAGGTACACAAGGGTGTGAAGGTGGGGCTCATGGGAGCCACTCTGGGGTCTGTCTGCCACAAAGCTATCATTATTCCCCATTTCACAGATGGGGATGTGGAGGGATCCTTAACAGAGAAGTGAAGATGCAGAGCTATGTTTCGTATCCAGGCAGTCTGCTCCCATTATGCTACTCTTTACGGAAAAAAAGAAAAACTACATGTGGCGAGTTCAACACCAGTCTCAGACCTGATTTTTACTAGCTATGTGAGCTGGGACAAAGGTCTCAATCTCTCTCATCTTCACTTTACTCTTTTCTTCTATAAAACAGAAATGATAAATAAAACCATTTCTGGCTTTTTGTGATGGCCAAATGGCATGAGGTACATAAGTATACTTTGAAAGGCTAAGAATGTTGTGTTAGAAATATTATTCTATATTCTTATGACATAGAATGGAGATATTATGGATGAAGTTGCTCTAAATTTATTTTTCCCCAAATAAGTAGGTACTGTGTTTACTAGGAGTAGCTACAATTCTGTGCACTCACATGGTTAAAGGCCAGTAAGTCATCCATTGCTTTCTGCAATAGTGACACTGAGTTCAGTCTTATTAGGTAGAGGGAGATGAAGAGACAGGTATCTGAGGATGGTGTGATGCTTCTCCATCACCAAGACGGGACTCTTGAGAACCCTGACTAGAAGGACAGATGGGTTTTCCGAATTCACTCATCTTCCTCTGCTTATCATGACCCCCACTACCTCCATAAAGGCTAGACTGAGAGACGTCTTTGCTAACAATAAATGGAAAGATGAATGGAATTAACATCTCGTCAGCATCTCTAGAAGTCTCCATTGTTCGAGGCAGCTCAGGGATGTTATTTCATTTAACCTTCAGACACTCTGTGAAACAGTCATTATTAATTAGCTCTAATTTCAGATTAAGAAACTAAGAATCAGGGATGCTGGATGACTTTTTCAATATAGAATTCAAACCCAAGACTCCTTCAAGTTGTACAAATAGAGAAATACATATTTAAGTTGTTACACACACACACACACATAAACACACACAGAGATATATACATGTAATATACATATAGACATACACATATATGCTACATATACTACATCATGGTGGGATTCATTCATTTATTCAGATATTGAGTCACCATGGAGTAACTGAGCTCTTGTATCAGTCACAGGTCTATATATATATATATATATCTCAAAGCAATGAGAAGTCAGATTCAATGTCACAGCATTTTGAAAGCAAAATCACTGACCTGGAACTCAAAAGACATCAGTCTTGCACCTGGCTGTACTGCTAAACCAGCCATGTGTCCAAGTCAACTGATTCATCAGAGTCTTTGGTCCAAGCCTCTGTAAAAATGGTACCAATTCCCTCTGCTCTTTTTTCATGAAGGAGCTACTGGTATCAAGTGAATTAATGTATCTGTGAAAATAAAGCACTATAAATATAGGGTATTAGCACACTCCAGTCTCAGACGTCTTTAGCTCCGAGTAACGGTCGAAAAACAAACATCCTCATGCACCATCTTCTTTTACCAGAGTACTTAAGAACACATTCTGTATTCACGATGACAACATTAAAGCCTCTTGAATTTAATAGCAAATGTAAAATATGTACCAGAAAGAACCAAATTAAATTCTCCGACTTCTAATCATTACATACCCACAAGTGGGCTAATTTCAGAAAATGATGATACAATTTTATGAGCTATGAAGAGATATAGGCATCCTATTTACAGAGACATATTTTCCTGTAAATCTTTCATGTTTCATCTGAAAGCATGACGGCTTTTAATAAAAATGATCTACAAAGCGCACTAAGCTTCACACACCTACTTCCCTGTAAGATTAGTGTGCGTCTGGAAGAGGAAAGGAACTGTCTCTCCATGCTGCTCCCCCAGGACTGTCAGTTTAAACTGATTTCAGCACAGCTGGACCAAAACGACCAAGGAAATGATGACACCAGTAACAGCACAACAAACGTTCCGATCGGGCTGCTCGCCCTGGGTTGGGGTGGGAGACTCTTGTCACCAGAGGAGTTGAAGCCAAGGCTTATCACTGGGACAGATTAGGGTTTGTGGGGCCTCAAGTGGACATTTATACCATTTCGGTGAGTATTTTTAAGAGAAAGAAAACAGATTTACAAAAATAAAATTAGATTGGAAAAGAAAAATTTATAATGAGGAAATGTGCAACAAACTACAAATTATTTAAAAAAAAAACTGGCAGACATCATACACATTATAAAATTAAGAAAATAGACATGTTACTTTTTTTTCTCCTTTTTCGGATTCTTACTCTCTGATTGACTCTTCATATGGCAAAAGATTTAAATTATAATTTTCAATGAAAAGACTAAAGAAAAAAAATCAGCTTTTCTTCTGGTATGGTTGACTGATTTTTAATTTTTTAAATTTTAATTATTTAATTTATTATCTTTATAGTATATTTTCCTATGTAGACAATGTTATTATCTATAAATAATGACATCAGAATTCATTGGTAAAACTCACATGGATATTGTGTTTTCATCATGGGCAGGTTTTTGATTACTGATCAAATTTTTTTTTTAATTCAAGTATGGTCAGTTTACAATGCCGTGTCAATCTCTGGCAGTACAGCATAATAGTTCAGTCACACATACATATACATATATTAATTTCCATATTCTTTTTCATTATAGGTTACAAGTTATTGAATATAGTTCCCTGTGCTATACAGTAAAAACTTAAATGCCCATTGGCAGATGACTGGATAAAGAAGTTGTGGTATCTTTATACAATGGGATACTACTCAGCCATAAAAAAGAATAAAATAATGCTAGTTGCAGCAACATGAATGGACCTGGAGATTGTCATTCTAAGTGAAGTAAGCCAGAAAGAGAAAGAAAAATACCATATGATATCACTTATATGTGGAATCTTAAACAAAAAGACAAATTAATTTATTTACAAAATAGAAACAGACTCATAGGAAACAAACTTATGATTACTGGCAGTGGGGGAAGGGGGTGGGAAGGGATAAATCGGGAGTCTGAGATTTGCAAATACTAACTACTATATATAAAATAGATAAATGACAAGTTTATACTGATTCTTTTATAATGAAAATTTTTGAACAGTTTATCCTTCTGCTTCAAAACAATTCACCACTGGGAATGTAAGGTACATTTTTAGGATTGTTGCCAAACCTGGGACCCTTCTATTAAGTTTCTTTTATATCTGAGCTGTAAGATTCAGAGGTATTTTCCATAGACTAGTATCTGGCTCCATACATTTTAAACCTCGTTTCTCCTCTCCGCCCCACTCAGCTTCAGGGCCAGGCTGTTTATAATCGGTTCATGCTGAGATCTAAATATTTCTGTTATGTTAGTCCGTGCGTTACTGAGGACCCAGGAGAGATCCCAGCATCACGGCACTGTCAGGGTCAAGAGGACCCTTGGTGAATGTTCCATTTTTGTGATTATATAAACTGCTGCTTTTTAATTCAGTACATGGCCCTTTGAACTCTGGAAGCAGCAGACAGGCAGACTTGTATTATCAGACAGGGCAGAGTGAGGACACTGGGGCTGAATGCTGAAGAAGCACAGACCCTGCTTCACAAGAGAACGGACGCCCTTGGTCCCCATCACAGTCTCGACACCACCCACTTGTGTATTCTAGCCCTCAGTCCTGCCCCCACGTCGGATGGTGACTGTGCAAAGAAGCCACCCCTCCTAGTTAGAAGAGGCAAACTGCTCCAACAATTGGACCTCAGATAGTAAGAAGGACTCACATACAGGGAGGTTTCATTCTCACGCACAGAACACTGGGAGGGGGAGCAGGTGGGAAGCGAGGCTCTCACCCACGTGGTCACTTAGGGATGCTGGAGAGCAGAGAATACCAAGCTTTTACCAGGTGCTTTCCAAGGTCACTATCAGTTTGCCAGGGCTGCCATCAAAACATACCACAACGGGGTGGCTTAAACAACATTTGCCCTCTCACAGCTCTGGAGGCTGGAAGCCCAATGTTAAGGTGTCGGCAAGCTTTGTTCCCCCCAAAGCCTTCTCTCCCTGGCTCGCAGGGGGTCTTCCTGCTGCGTCCTCAGGTGGGCTCTCCCGGCACGTGTGCAGCCCGACCGTCCCTGTGTGCCCTAATCTCCTCTCCCTGTAAGGAACAGTCAGATTGGGCTGGAGCCCACCCTAACGGCCTCCTTTTAACTAATTACCTCTTCAAAGGCCTATCTCCAAATGCAGAGGTACGGGGAGTTAGGGCTTCCATATATGAATTGAGATGAACAATTCAATCCAAAATAGTCATCCGTGAGGCTCTCTTGATCCCAGTCACACACAAGTGGAAAGAAATATGGAGAAAAATAACATGGGGTGACATTATCAAATCCAGTCCCATTCCTTCAGCTGAACTCAGCCGTGTGGCTGCACTCCATGGACAGCGGGAAAATCAGCACCCCTGGGTAGCCGCCTCCCAGCTAAAAAAGCTCACAGGACAGAAGGCGGAGCACATTGCTGGTGGACTGGAAGGCATGTGCCACGGCTCTTTATGTGGTTATGCAGGCTCCTTAGTAAAACGTGGCATAGGACTCACAGAGCAGGAGCTCAATGGATAGGATTTTATTTCATTTCTCTTCCGTTCCCTGCTCTTGTGCCCTAATTGTAAAAATCTTGCCCTCCAGCCACACCCTCCACCCTTTTTTTTTCAACTTCAAAACACTAGGGTTTTGTTGTTTTTGCAAATTTCCTTTCGCTTTATCTTTCATTTTCCATTTAAAAAGTTTTGGATGGTGAGAGTTTCAGGTGGCCAAAGCAGATGGTAACAAAGCCTCCTCCACCTAATCTCTGGAGAGAATAACTGTCTAGAACACAAGGAGAGTGTGTGTGTGTGTGTGTGTGTGTGTGTGTGTGTGCGTGTGCGTGTGTGCGCGCGCGCCTGTGTCTCTTGGGAGACCGGAGGGAAAAAAAAAAACTTACCAATTTGAAAAGACTTCATTATTCAGTGGAAGAGGGGAAAAGGTCTAACAAGCTAATCTCAACTTGGCTTTAAGAATCCAAGCAGTTTTATTTACTTAGAATTTGAACAGATAACTTTTTAAAGGCTAATCAGAATTAATGAATAGAAAAATTAAGGAATAGAATTAATGCATGGAAAACAGGAAAAGAAAAATTATAATCAGGTGTCAAGTTTGCTCTATTTAAATAAGCTGAAATCTATTAGAATTTAGAAAAGAAAATCACCTTACGACTACCTTAATATTAAAAAATGAATAAAATCAAAGACAACAAAGAAAAGGAAATCTAATAATAATCACATAAGGTGCATGAGGTGATGAAAGTAAAGGTCAATTGCAGAGTGAGAACACACAGTATCAGGTTATTTTCAAATTCAGGTTGGCCACAATTCATACTAATTTTTTTTTTTGCAAAGGAATCTGATAGAAGCAGGGTAAGGAATAACTTGATTCTTGTTTACCGTTGGAAATATACAGACATCTGACTCACTGATAGGGCTAAATTAGTGGCTTCTCCACTGATGATGCTAAAGATACCCTTCCGTACCTTCCGCCAGAAAATCAATTTCCTTGCAGGAGAGGTTTCTGAAGGAAGCTGAGTGGAGGAGGGTTGGGGGGAGGTAGGGAACCTCTATTTTGCTAGGTAACTAGTCCCAGCAAAACATGCTTTTATTCCTAAAATGATCTCAATAAGCAGGGCACATTTAGTCTTGCAAATCTCAAATCCTTTTTTTTTTAATTTCCTTTAACAGTTTAGTGCTTTAGCTTTTTAAACTTACATTGTTATCAAAGGGATAAAGCCAACCACAAAATAAGAATCAACAGAATGCAGTAATCCGATCATGAGGGAGAGTCAAATGTGCTCGCACATATTCAAGAAATCAATCATCTAAGTTATAAGTAATAAGTAGTTTATTTGCAAATCTCAAATCCTTTAAATCTAATTAGTTTTCTCATTTAAAAATTTAAAAAAAAAACTCATGTATTCCTTCTTAGTTCTTATTGCTTGCTTTAATTAGTAAATGGTTTGTTAAAATGTCTACAAACAACAGTGAACAGCTCTGGAAATGTGTGTGTGTGTCTCTGTGTGTATGTAAGGCTCACTCTTTCCTGGTGTCTTAAAGTGTAGAACAGAATACTTTCCATGATATTTGTAGGCTTTTGATAAATAAGACAGAAATTCCAGAACAGGTCACTTTGAAGCTGGAACTTCAATGTGTTATACAAAGGATAGTATATTGTCATCACTTACGAATCTGCAAGAGTTCTTTATTGCAGCAATATCCAAATTATTACTTCCTCTTGGCCGATTATTTTTTGAAAGGCTTCAGTAAAAGTCAGACGGTACCAGATCTGACTAAATTGCTGGAACACATTGATTCTTGCCCCTACTGCTTATTTTAAAAATACAAACCTGGTATTTTCCTTCTTTACAAGAGCCTGAATTTCAGCAGTGTCCTCTCTGCCCTTGAAACTTGTGTCATCAATAACAATTTTTCTGTTTACAAGCCTAAATGTGTCGAGTAATAGAGAATTCTGGCTTCTCTAGCCACCGAAGAGACCAAATTTTCATTTCTATTTAATAAAGAGTGAGATATCTCAGCTCTTATGAGCTGAAACCAATCAGCTGAGTTCGTCATGAAAAGTTTTCTGGCAAGAACTCGAAGCATAACATGGGTACTGGGTACAAAGAACTAGACGAGGGCCCCGAGAGTTGGGTCTGAGGCTCGCTTTGTCATTAAATAGCTGTGTGTCCTTGAGCAAGCACAACTCTTTGGTCCTCCCAACTCTTCAGAGAGAGGTATTTGGATGAGACACATGCTAATGACAGCTAATGTCACAGAGTGCTTTCGTGGCCCAAACACTTCCCTGGGTTTTACAGGTACTAGTTCACTTCATCCTCAGAACAACCCAAAGAGAAAGGTACTTTTATAACCTTTGCTCTACAGATGCAGAAACCCTAGGCCTGGCAGAGTTAATAATCTTGCCCAAAGTCAAAGCAGCAAGGGAGCGAGAAGCAGACTTCAACCCAGCAGCCAGTGTTCTTAGCCAGCCCAGTACACTGCTAAGGCCTTTTCTGGCACTGAGGTGCTCTGATCTCTATCAATCTCTCTTACGTGCAACTTAGATCGAAGGTCCTTGGTAAGATTTCTGAGACAAGTAACATGGCGGAAGGAAAAGTACCTGGACCAGGAACCAGGCGCCTGGCCTTCTCTCCTGCTTGCATCCTGAAGAAGCTGCTTGCAACCAAGAAGGCTGCCAGTACGTTTTCTGCGCTCCGCAAATCCTGAAAATCCCTTCCGGTTCTCCATTTCCGGGAATTTAATTCCGAATCAACAGATGACACATCTGTCTTTATGAATGGAAGTCTAGATTCCTGGTACCATGATTTCTTTTCCTCTCTGTACTGAAGTGAATGGTGGCCTCCCAAAAGATACGACCACGTCCTAATCGCTGAAACCTGTGACTATTACTTTTAATAGAGCAAGAGAGTAAATGTTATTACTTTATTTGGGAAAAGGGTCTTTGTAATGTAATGAAGTTCAATATTTTGAGATAAGATTTCCCTGGCTAATCCAAGTGGGCCCGAAACACTAAATAACTAGTCACAGCCAAAAAAACACTTTCATTCCTAAAATGATCTCTACCAAACAGGGCATAGTTACTCTTGCAAAGTACCAATGTCTCTCTGTCCTTTAACTCCAACCCATTTTACCATCAAACAAATAAAAATCAGCTCATATAAGACAGAAGCAGTGAGAGACTTCCCACCTGGAGGAGAAGGGCACGTGAAGGTGAAAGCAGAGATTGGAGCGAGATGCCTGCACACCAAGGAAGGCCAAGGATTCTGGGAGCCAGCCGGAGCTAGGGAGAGGGGAGGAGAGATTCTCCTCTTGAGCCTTCAAGAGAAGCTAATACTGCTGATTCCCTATTTTAGACTTCCAGCCTCCAGGAACCACAAGAGGATACATTTCTGCTGTTTCAAGACAACCTTGGCAAGCCTCGGAAACAGATCGAGCATGTTATTCAGGATAAACCCGGTGAGTCAAAAAGTCCAGATCCCCTTTCAACTGACATCTGAATCGTCTTTATATCCCAGTGATTGCACGGTAAATGAGCAATGAATGTATTCTTTAATTATTCATTTTAAATAATTAAATAAATTAAACAATTAAATGTTATTTTAATTTTAATCAAATAATATTTAATTGTAGTTAATTAAAGAACAAAATACATTCTTTACCAATAAAAAAAATCACACCACAGAAATCAATATACTTTAGGTCCTTTAAGTATACATTGGGAAACAATACCAAGGATAATCATCTTAAAGGAGGAAAAAGTCCATCAGTAAAAGAACGTAAGTCTACCCAATGTAAGAAATGTAGCCAAGAAGACTTGGAATTCACGCCTATCTCCTGGTCTCGACCTTTATGAGTCTGTGAGCATGTATGTGCATACACGTAAGTACGTGCATATTTAGATCCATCCTGGTAGACCTGTGAAGCCATGTCCCATATGGTTAAAGACACCAGTAAGTAACAGAAATTTTTGAGCCTCTCTTACAGGATAACTGATGAGAAGATAGCTTGTTGAAATCCTCTTTCTCTTAAACAAAATAAAACTGGTTGAAACCAGATAAAACCAATATGGCAGCTTGGAGTCTGTGCAGCATAAGCTTACTTGTCAATGTGTGACTGACTGACCTCACAGCTAGAAATTCCACTGCATGTTTCATACCAACTCCCCTGAATTTGCACATGGGAGCCCTGTAGACATGAAGCCTACTTGCGCCTGTGCATAAACTTCCTTAAACGTTGTAACCAACCCCTTTTCTCCTTTGTGCACTGCTCCCAAACCCTCACCCATAAATATACACCTCGCCTTGCTACTGGAAAGACAGACTTGACCTTTGCCTCCTGTCTCCTTGCTTGGCCACCTTGCAATAAAGCTTTTTCTCTCTGCAAAGATTGTTGCCTCTCTACCTGGTCTTCATTGCGCCCAAGCAAGCGGACTCTATTCTGCTTGGTCATACCTGTGGTCTTTCCTTTCTAAACTCATATGTATAATTATCTATTGGAAATGACATTGATGAAACACAAATCTGATGATCACATTAACAGTATCGTTGTAAAAGAGACTTTATTGGAGAATGGCAATAAGGGTTACAAAACCTGATGCAGTTTTAAGGCTCTCAGCCCAGACCTATGGATGGAGTAATGACAGGGAAGACCCCACTATATTCTGAACTTGATTAATAAGGCAATTCTGGAAACTGTTCAGATAAAGAGACAACCAGAACTCTAGGAAGTGTAATCCCTAGCAGTTTGCCCAAGTTGTACCTGAAGGAAAAAAGACAAATCTGACTCCATGAGATCTGTTCCTTTGGCTCTAACCCTGTGCTCTGTTTCCTGGGCTCAGTCATGCCGGTTCTGTACCTTTTGTAAAAGAATGTTGCCTAGAGCCTGAAATGTACAGGAGAGCCCATTCTCAAGGCTCTGACCTTTAAGGCTGTAACACTCTCCCATTCATATAGAGATAAAAAGTTGCAGAACAGAGAATAACGTTTGTCTTGGTGGAGGTTTACAGGGACACCACGACCTGACCTACGTGGACAGCTGCAAGAACAAAGGATTCCGACATCAAGAAGTTTGCACCAACCAACCACATCTCCTCCCCTTTTAGTATAAAAGAAACCTGAAATCTGACTTGGGGGTAGATGGTTCTCTAGGACTTTAGTCCCCCATCTTCTCAGTCTGCTGACTTTCTGAGTAAGGTTGTTGTTATTCCTTGCCCCAACACCTCATCTCCTGATCTATTGGCCTGTCATGAGGCGAGCAGAACGAGCATGGACTTGGTAACAAGGGGAAGTGATTATTTCACTTCAGCACCCTGCTCTGGGTACCAGGCAAGTTCTGCCTTCAGTGCATGATATCAACAAATATGATGCAAAGATACCTGCAACTTGTCTGAAAGCCCATCTGAATTAGCATTGTAAGTATTCAAGAGCCTGTTAGCAAAACATTTGCGCAGATTTTCCGTGTAAGGGAGTTATTTTAGAAGGCAGTAAAGAGTACATCACAGGAATACAGCATGGGAAAGTTCATGTTTGAAAACAAAAGCCATCAGAGATCTCTGACTACTCTGTATTTCCAATTGAGGCCAGAAAGGATCTGGGCACTGAGTCTCCCGCCTCTTGTGTTCCAAACAGAGGAACAATGGCTAAAATGGGGCTGATTGTTATTCAAATGAATCATCGCAACTCATTACAGAAGAGTCTTCCTGCTGCCAATTTCTAAAACCTCTTCTCCTCTCCCCCCAGCTCCTCAGTCTCTTCTTAGCGGCTCTTTTCACTGAATAGATGTGAGATTGGGGTGAGACTTTTTCTACTTTCCTTAGCAGGAAACTTTGTGCTAACAAAGTGCCATTTTATACTATAAAGCCAATAATTAGTCTCATTCAAAGCAGTCATTGAGTGCAGACTTGGATTCAGGCTACCCCTCTGCTGGGGCATTTTTCTTCCAGCACCTAGGCCTGTCATTGAGCATCAGATCGCACAGATCGCACGCAAAGTGTCTTCATCTCAGCCCACCGGATTTTCATTTGAATGCCCTTAGCCGATTAGAAGGTGTGTTCCGGTTTTGCCCAATATGCTGAATCCAAATTAACATACCGACAGGAACACCGGGTGGCCGTGATACAAAGTTTACTGGCTCACTTCACCCCAGCAATGTCACAGTAGGAAGCAGTTTTCCACGAAGGGCTCAAGAGGCAGAACCAGCAATGGATTCCAAGTCTTGAACTGGAAAGCTATATATGCAAACTAATGGGTGTTATTACTATGCAAATCCTTGCAGGTGAACTCATCACAAATCAAATACAGTAGGTAAGCAAGTCTGAGAGCCTGGGTGTGCTGTGCACACGCACACACACACACACACACACAACCACACACTCATTACTTATTTTCTGAAGCAGTAAATGCCTAGCATGGGTTGACCATTAAGCAATGGAAGGCCATCATTTCCTTATTAAAAACCTGCATACTTACCGTGATATTAACAAGGAGCCTTGCAAAAAGCACAACTTTGAAAGGGGAACTCCTTGCTGCAAAGACTGGGTGGCTTTTTCCCCTGATAGTTATGCATCTGCTGTCTAAGATTAATCAAGGAAGTTAATGATGCAAAAAATTACATTTATAATCCAGTCTGAATACAGCTGTACTGCAAGCTAAGTTCTAAGTCCTATTAAAGTAAATGGAATTAATGGGCTGTCTCTGGCAATCTTTATATCTATCAGTTACTAATTAACATTCTTCTGTAAAGAATAGTTTGTGGTGGGGAAAAAAAAATAAAAGATACCTGAGGAGCAGCTATGGTAAAGCTTAAGTGGAGTTATTAAAGGCAGGTGGAGCAGTGGCTACCAGAAATGACAGTGCAAAGTATTCACAATGCGGTGAAGGCAGTGAGCAAGAAAATGTCGATTTGCCCTGTCATCAGTTTTTAAAAAATGCGTGTGTGTGTAAAGTTGTTTGTTTTACACAGCAGCAAACGATCACCACTAAGGACGACCTTTCCGTGGGAAATGTCGACTCTAGCTAATAACGTGAGAACAGAGACCCCAGAGCTGTAAAACGGGAGAATTAAATTAGCTGCGGGTGGAAGATGAACGTACCATCGTTATCCTCCAAGATACTCAAGCATATTTGCTGCTCTCATCACAAAAAGCTCCCAGCTGATTACTAATTTTATGTCTTCTGTTCTTGGATTAATTTAAAGTGTCCCTTCCAACCCTTTATTGCTCTGTGTGTGTGTGTGTGTGTGTGTGTGTGTTTGGTTTGGTCCTTCGTGCACAAGGAGAGATGCATCTTTACTCTTCTGAATTTTAATTCTTTTTTTTTTCTTTTATTTCCTTCGCCAGAAATATGTGCTTTGCTGCTTTACAGTTCAGAAGAGACTCAATTTGCTAATAAATGATGCACTTTCTTTCATGGGAGACCCTGAGTTTCCACTAGTTTTTTATTGCTCACAAATTGAGACTCTGATGCAATGAAGTCTCCCTTAGGCTTTGTCATGGATATAAGATGGATCATTTTCATAGCAGAAAAGTGATTAAGGAGGAAGGCATCAAAAAAAAAAAAAAGCACTTTAAAAAGAAACCAAGGTCAAGAGAATCTGCCCTCTAATTTTTAACATCCCAAACCTGCCTTGACAACAAACAGTTAACATTAATCCGAGAGATCATTTCTTTGTTAACGTCTCAGACTGGCAGGGCTTGCGTTTGTCAGTTAGGGTCATACTGACCCTCACAAAACAGAGGAAAGGCACATTTTTAAGAAGTCAAGTGAGGGAAGAAATTTAATCCTAAACTTTGAGTGAAAAGGTCAAGGTTGAAATTGGAACTTCGTGTCTCACTAGGACAAAAAACTCTTGAAGTTGGATTTTCTATCCATCCAAAGGAGGTAACATGCCCTTACTTTCTTCTAAGGAGGTATTAGGATGTTCAGGGCTTCATGTGAGATTACAGACAGAAAAGTGTTTGTAAATGTGAGTTACTTCTCTGTTAATTCAGTCTGTCTATGTAGTTATCAGGAGACAGCTGGATGGCCATTGCAGGCTCAGGAGATCAGACTCTCTGGGCCAGGGCCAGAATCCATGTGACCCTTTAGACTAGGGCAGGAGCCAGCCTCTGACATCCCCTGGTCGCCTGTGGCTGCGCAGTCCAAGAGGGTGACCTGGGTCACTCCTGCTGCCCTGCACACAGGAGATCAGGTGCCACCCAGGAAGGCCACCCAGCCCCACTTCAGCCTCCACCACCTTCCCAGGTGACTACCTGGGCTGTTCTAGCCCCTCACTGTCCTCTCGCCTCCCACCCTGGGCTGTGCAAAAGCAGAAGCAGAAAAAAGAAAAAGCTTTTCCCAAACATTATTAGTTTAAGGGCTATTGCTTTGTTGAGCGGCAGATATGAAATCAATCAGGAATGGACATGATGTCCATTAAAGAACTGGACATGATGGCGTCTGGACGCTACAAAGATTCTTCATCTGCACTTACTGGACAATGAATAAAATAGGTAAGTAGCTCTTTTCCACTCATTCTTAGTTTTTCTTCAGAAGATCGCTATACCTCATACAGGTCCATGAATTTTGTAACATTTTGTCATCAACTTGTTTTACAGACAGAAGCCCCATCAAACAGAATTTGCCCAGCATCAGCTCTGTGGGGCATCCCGTTTTGTTTGTTGTTTTGTTTTTTTAAAAATACATCTACATATACATATATACAGTCAACTTAATTCTGTGCTGAATTCAGCCCATCTGCATAGCTCAAGGGGGCTTGTGTTACATCTCTCTTGGACATAATGATGATTTTGCTTTTTAATGTAAAATAAATGTTGTGTTTTGCCTAATTCTCACTACGCGGTGATGGCCATAATGCTTCTACAGCGTAGGCTCATTTTAACTAAGACTCACGTCTTTAAACTAATTCATCTGTTCTTTCACAATGATTTACGTGGCTGCTCCAAGCAAAATGTAATGGTAAAGGGAAATAACAATTCAAAAATCTTGCCCCCAAATGAAAAGGAAAATGTTTATTAGCCTTTCGTTTCCAACTTGCCACTGAAACAAAGTAATGATCAAATAATGTTCTTAGCTAGAAGTACCTTTTTTTTTTTTTTTTTTTTTTTAATAGAGGCAGTATACAGCTTGTGTTTGGGAACATAGGCTGAGATTTGACATCTCCTTCACATCAGAGCTCCGGTCTTCATTGGCTATGTGACTTGGGCTCCACTTCCTCGTCTGCACATAAACACGAAACAGCACGCAGTCTACTCGGTTATGATAAGGATTCTGACAAATAATGTGAGGTCAGGAAATTACGCATAGTCCGAAGGGCCTAGAATCTGTTTAACAAAGACAAGTTCCTAGTATTTTACCGCAGATCAGAGAATAGTGTTTTGCCCAAACAATGCTTGTGTATTACACATTAATAACAAATCTCAAGAAAAGCATGACTTCGCACACGATCCTTAAACTATCAATTCAGTAGATGGTATGGTTGCAAGTCCCACAGCGTCTTGCTTTGCCTCTTTTTTCTAACACATGGCCCAATGATACTAGTTTTAAACCATTCTTCTCCATTTGGTGTGTCATGACCGTCTGAGCTGCCGATTCTCTTCCTTGCCAAAGTAAAGGAGCACAACTTTGACAAAAACTAGTATTGAACTTGGCAGGTTGATGGGTGTGCTGTGAAAAGCTGAAATATGTTCAGATCATCAGGGTGCACTGAGAAGAGGGAGGGAGAGCCCTAAGGTGCTTCATGGTGGTTTGTTTGTTCTTTCATTTGTTTTTTCTCTTTTCAGAGACACAAATGGACTGAACCATGCATTTTGTCAGGAGGGCACCAGACACGTTAAAATACTCGGTTTGGTGTCTTATTCCCACTTCACGTGCAGCCAATCAACGTGATTTATTTTATGAAAACCCAAAGCACTATTTTAAGAGATGCCTCTGTTCGTAAAATTGTCTTTTATTGCCGTCACAACACAGATTTGGAAATTACAGTTTGGGCTGCCTTTGGAGCTTCCCGAGTTGGCCACAAACCTTAAAACAAATGCAGCTTTCCCTCGTACGGAGGCTTACCCTGCCATGTATCTGCTTTATATCTGGGTGACCTACAAAATCAGTCCGATATTCAAAATTGACACTGAAGGAAGTACTTCTTTCTTTTTCTTTTCAGAAAGCACTGCCATAAAAACGACAATGCTACTAATTGGACAGATACATATAAAAGATGAGAAAGATACATTACCGGAATTGGAAAAGATTTAGCTTATTTTAAAATCACAGAAATCTGGGAAATAGACATCCTCTGAGGCCTCATAATGACTGCTGGCAAGAGGCAGATGGATGGAAATCCGAGCAGCTAGGAAGATGTTGGCTTAGCATCATTCCAGAGACACCCTGAGGCCCTCCCTACCCAGAACTCGGGAAGGAGACCATCATACCCACCAGCCTCGGAAGACCCAGCCCAGGCAGCAATGCAGCTTCAGTGCCGAGTATTCCAGGAGAACCAGGAGCCAGCTGCAGCCTGAGTCATGGAAAGTGAGGGAAGATCGCCTTATTCCAACTAGGGTCACTCTGGCAGTCTCCAGACAGTTTTCCTATTTCTGAGCTGAAGCCAAGTGTGGAGTCAATAAAAAGTAAAGGTACAAATTTCCTTCTCTTTTAGAGTGACCTGCCAAACCCTCCAGACTCCCACCTCCAGATACGTAGCCTTTGAAAGGAAGGATGAAGATTCCTTAAAAACTTCAACTTTGTAGGCATTTGTTCACCCATGACTATTTCATAATGTACCTCTTTGCCTATCTCTCCAAGACTTTCTTTGATCCAGTTTTCAGGATGAGTAAGATAAAAACTACAATGTAATAAGAGAGGACAAAATTGATTTTTAGAAAAAATTATTTTAAGGGTAGACCCCAAGAGTAAAATGAAGTAAGTATATAATCTAATCAGCTTTATAAACAAGAAGCAAAAAAATCATTTCCTAATGAGTCCGAATTCAGGGCACGCCCTCAGTCTCCCCAAGGTTCTTATTCTTACACAGGCAGGCATATTACTTGTTTTTGCCCCTTCTGGTGACAGTCAAGAGTAGGAAATGACCCTTTTAAGGAGGTAGGAAGAAGCACACATGAGGATTCTGTAAGGGCAGGCTCAGATGGAGAGTTTCCAAGCCAGCTATGGGAAAGCGTTCAGGACTTCGGGGACAAAGTCATCCGCTGAATCCTGTTCCGAAGCTAGTCCTCTTAAACAAGAATACTTAGCAACATTTTTCTCTTCCTTCACTGACGGCTGTAGAAACACACACATATTCACTAGGTTTGAACAATTTAAGAGAACAATGTTACTTGACTACATTAGGAGAAAGAATCTTGACTTGGCCCCAAATTCAGCCCTCGGCAAATAGCAAAGTGTTGAGTTGATTTTTGTCCATTTTGATGATTGAGACACCAAAAAGTCATAGAGCCTCTATTTTCAGACTGTCCAATACTACACAGACTAGTTAAATGTGCCTACTTAAATTTAAATTAATGAAAACTAAAACTTCAGTTCCGTGATCTCACTAGTCACATTTCCTGGGTTCAGCAGTCACCGGTGGTGAGTGGCCACCATAATGGACAACAATAAAACATTTCAATCATCATATAAAGTCCTGACTGACAGTGCAGCCAATGTAGTCGAAATGATCTAAGGTTGTCAAGCCCTCTCTCTTTTCAGATTTCTTTTACTGTTGAAGTATAGTCAGTTTACAATGTTGTATTAATTTCTGGCATGTAGCATAGTGATTCAGTTTATATATATATATATATATATATTCCTTTTCATAGTCTTTTTTATTACAGGCCATTACAAGGTATTGAATATAGTTCCCTGTGCTATACAGTAGGACTTTGCTGTTTACCTATTTTATACATATTTTATACATAGTAGTTAACATTTAACAATCCTGAACTCCCAATTTATCCCTGCCCCTCATTTCCCCCCTGGTAACCATAAGTTTGTTTTTCTATGTCTGTGAATCTGTTTCTGTTTTGTAAATAAGTTCATTTGTCTCATTTTGTTAGATTCCACATATGAGTGATAACATATGGTATTTTTCTTTCTCTTCATGGCTTACTTCACTTAGTATGACAATCTCCAGGTCCATGTTGCTGCAAATGGCATTATTCTTTTTTATGGCTGAGTAGTATTCCATTGTGTGTGTCTGTGTGTGTGTGTGTGTGTGTGTACACAAATATATATATACACACACATACACACACACCACATCTTTTTTGTCTACTCATCTGTTGATGGACATTTAGGTTGCTTCCACATCTTGGCTATTGTAAATAGTGTTGCCATGAACATTGGGGTGCATGTATCTTTTTGAATTAAGAGTTTCCTCCAGATATATGCTCAGAAGTGGGATTGCTGGGTCATATGTTAACTCTATTTTTAGTTTTTTAAGGAATCTCCATACTGTTTTCCATAATATTAGATTTCTCAAAGCTTCTATTTTATTTGATTTTATTTTAAAATCACTATTGATCAGATACTTTCCACATTTTATCTCCATTTAATTTTCAGAACAGCCTATGAGACAAATGAGATAATTCTCTTACAGATGAGGAAATCATAGCTGGGGAAGGTTAAACACATTGGCCAAGTACATACCTAGAATGAAACCCCAAATCGGAGGAGCTCAGAGCTCCTGGCAGATGCCCAGCGCTATGAAGTATATAGGGTTTAAACTCACTGGCCCAAAATTTCAGAGGCACGGACAGGAGAACAGACCCCCCCCATCCGCTCCCAGTATCTGTCATTTGGGTGAAAACGTGGCAGAGTGAAGAGGTGAAAAAGGAATTAACATGGTCTCAGAGCCAGCTCTGTGCCAGGGACCACGTCGGATGTGTCGTCTGGGTCTTCTCCAAAAGCCCACGTGACGTACACACTGTAATCCAGACAGGGGGAGGGATGGTCACTGGGCTTCAGTAATAAAATGGCTTATTTACTGAAGTGGATGAAATGTTATCTCTTGAGGTCAGGTTGGTTCTCATCTGTGACGTTCCCCTTGTCTCTCCTTGTGGGATGGTCCTATCCCACTTGGGGCAGAGTCCCTGAAGGCACAAAGGAGTTCCATCTCTACCACCACCTTCTGGTGACCTTGGGCACTGCATCAGTCCCTCCACAGTAGGAAAAACTGGGCAGGTAATGGAAGTACCCGTCACCTTGGATCGAGGTGCTTGACTGTGATGGGAAGGAATCAAATGGAGCCTGAAAAGTGAGTCCAGGATGGTTGCCAAGATGAGAAACCAAGGGAAAATATATGGAGGCAGAATTGGGGGGAGAGAGCCAGGGAGAAAGAGAGGCAAACAAGTGTTTTAGAATTTGTAAACCAGCTGTGATCTGAATGCATCTCAGAGCCAGGGGCCAAGCCTGGGGACTATTTATGCTTCAGTGCACATAGATGTGGTCCTGACAGGTCCTTTTAAAGAATTTAGATATTGATGGGTTTAGGGAGAAAAAGTAAATGTCAGCCAGTGATTTAGTGCCTATCAACCCGGAGTTTTCCAGTGTTTTGCAATAAAATGAAATAAAATATTAGGACAGTGTAGGGAAGTTTTTTTTTCCCCCCATAAAACTTAATGACTACAATTACAATATTATTTTATTTCCTCTGAGGTTATGTCTTTTGGTTTTAAAATACATGTTTTTAAATAAAAATGACATTGATAGTATATGCTAGTTTGTTCATTTTAATGTACTTACTTAGCAAAATTAAATACTGGCAACCTTGTGTTAGCTCAAAAAGATGCATGTGTGTGTGATTTATTACTGGCTTGTGAAGGCCAAGTCTAGGAACCACCCCCATGCTAATGGGACAGCTAGTGACAAAGTTAAGCCCACCTCTGTACCCTAAGGTCGCCCAATATTCCAATTTACACTGGGTCCTGAATCTTTTTAAAAATGACCATTTAATCAGCATGTCATATTCTGTGAGGGAAGCTGAGTCTACAAGACAAAAAGATGCTGTGAGAACCAGGTGATAAGGTCAAGTGTTTTTCTCACCATCCCATCCAATTGCATTTACCGAAATTCTCCACACCGTGCTGAGTTTATTAGGGCTTCTTAGCTGTGCAAATCACAAACAGTAGAATAGACATAGAGGAAATAAAAATACCAAATGGTTAAAAAGAGCTGCCTTAGGCATTGCACAGTAGTCAGAAGCAGGTGCAGTTTTCTCATGAAATAACACATCAAAATGTGTGTTTCTGGAGCAAGCAATGCCCCCTGACAGTGTCTACTGCTTTGGAGCCGAAGGAAAGATCTATTAACATATCGTTGTCCTGGTCAGTTAAGCAGAAAGAGGTCTGCCAGTTGTCTGACTGCCTTTGAATCAAGCAACAATATTGAGAGATTTTGATTAATAGCACAAATACTAACAAGGACCTACTGTACTATATTCAATTTCTTGTAATGAATCATAATGGAAAAGAAACTGAAAATATATATATGTATGTATGTATGTATATGTGTAACTGAATTGCTTTGCTACAAACCTGAAACTAACATTGTAAATTGACTACCCTTCAAAAAATACATTAAAAAAAAAACTTTAAAAAATTAAAAATAAAATCTTGGAAATTAGGTTCTCAAAAAAAAAGTTTATGTTAAGTTGTGTTGTGCAGACCACAAGCAGAGGGGACCCACGAGATGTCAACTGTTTTCTTGGAAGATCTCTTCTACAACAAGGAGAGAGTATATGAATGATCCTCTGGTCTGCGATTTGCAAGACAAAATTGAGCCACGACTTGAGAGACCTCTCTTCCCCCGAGCTCAGGGCTTCCCTGGCTCAGCCCTAACGCTGCGGACAAGGCTTGCTGCGGGAGAGCTTGCTCCTGCTGGGTGGTTGGAAAGTGCTCGAGATGGCAGTGCTTTTAGGAAACCTGGAGCTGCACTGAGTGAAAGGCTTGTTCCAAAATCCCTTCACGCTGACACCAGGGCTTTAAGTGGCATTTCGTTGTCAGATGGGATGCAGTTTAATTGCTCACAAGCAACAGCTCGGCTGTAGGGCGAGTGCCATGGGCCCAAGAAGGTTGTGGAGTTCAAGGGACAGAATATACATGTCTTCCCAGATCTGCCACCACCCGGCTATGTCACCTCAGGCAAGTCATTTTTATTCATTCCCTAAAGGGTCCTCTTGGAGAGAAAGGATTTGAGGTGGCTTTAGGAACAGCCTGGACTAAAGAGTAAGTCAGTAAAATAAGATGAGAAAAGGAAGTTGCTTCGTGTCTCCAAGTCTCCGTTTACTGTCTTCTAAGACAGGCAGGTGAGTCTGTCAGGGGATACTGGGTGCCATTCCATGGCTTGGTGACTGGCTGTCAGAGGAGGAATAGCCTGGGATCTTCATTCTGCAGCTTCCCTGGAACCACGCCGGAAATTCTCACTTAGTAAATCTGAAGAGAAGCCAGGGGATCTGAATACATAACCAAAACTGGGAGTTCCGGCAGTAATGTTAACAACTGCCACCGCTAAACCTCCACAACGCTTACCAGGGGCCAGAGACCTCCCAGAAGCACACACCGCCTCAGATGTGACCTTCTAATGCCATGATTTTATGACAGTGTGCACCTTTCCACTCCTATTTTGCGTAGGAAGTATTTATTAAGCCAAGGACTGTAATTTTTTTTAAAGACAATCTCCCCATCAACACTGTATGTTATACTTAACAGACACTTAGTAAGTGTTGGTTAAAATGCGGAGGATCAGACTAAAGTCTCTTTTTCTGCAATCTGTTCCCAGTTAACTCTGGGGCCGTTTCACATTGGGCAGTGTTCCCTGTTTTCCTGCAGACTTGCTAAAAGTCGTAGTCTGTCAAAGCCCTTTGCTGTGGGCAGGAGAACCAAGACGGGAAGGTTTCTGGCCCCTTCTGGCCAGATCGGCCTTGACTTCAGGGTGGAGGTTGAGGGCTCGTCCAGCTGGTGGCCCCTCCCCACACAACATCCTATGAAAATCTACTTCTGATTTCCATCTGTTTTTCTCCAGGCCTCTTCTTCTTACTAGGTAAGAAGGTGCATTCTTAACAAAGAAGAAACACTAAGAAGATACACATGTCCTGTATTCCCGTGTGGGTGACAATTTTAAGCACTACAGGTAATCAGTTTCCAGAATCTAAGATGCAAATACATAACATAAACACATCTAGATTTTGAAAGTCCACTAATGCTTAAACAGAAAGGTACCAAACTAGAACAGCCTGCCCTGGCTTACCCTAGACATGCTTTGATGGCACTGTATTCCAACATTATTTCACTGGTCTCTGCCAAGTAACGGTGAGGACACCCATCACAATGTTTGCTGCAAGGATGTGATTAGGTACTCATCATATTTATGGTGCTTCCTCTGGGCAGACAGACCCTTGAGGAAAGTGTCCCTCTCTGTATTTTAATTCAACGCATCCTCCCAATTAACCTACAGAGTAGATTTTCTTATCATCATGGCCATTTGACAGATAAGGAAGATTATAAGATTTAAGAAATCTTCTCATCATTCTTCAGCTAGTATAAGGTGGAACCAGCCTTCAAAATCAAGATTTTTCCAAGTCCACAACCTTTATTTTCAAAAGTGTAATTGCATTTCTGAAACACCACCTATATCTCAGGGTCACTAACACAATATGTACCAGAAATGTGAAATTCAAGTTCATCTTCACCAGCATCATCCCCTTTGTCATCATCTCCATCACTGAAGTCTACTGAGCACACACGGTACATGACTCACCGCGTAGAGTTTACTTCTCTTACACACCCTGTGAGCTGGGTACCACCAGTTTCTCTGTTGGAAAGCTGGGGTAAGAGATTTCCACGGATGAGGTAATTGCCCAAGTCCACATAATTAGTAGGTGACGAAGATAACTTGGACTCTTGTAAAGGAATACCTGAGCACTATCTAAGGACATCTGAGATAACGAGACGAAGCTCCCTCATGCCAGAACTTGGTAAAAATATTAACAGATATTCCCAAGAAGCACTTGGGTAAGGATTTCAAGAATGTATTCTCATCATGTTACCGGATACAAAAGCTTTTCCTTTTAAGGATTGAGCTTCCCAAAGGTGAACTCTTTATTCATCTGGAGTTTATATAAAATTCAAATTTATATATAAGTACATACTATTTACAGATGTTGCCTCCTTTATCCAATATTTATGGAATTCCTAATATGTGCCAGGCACCATTCTAGGCATCAGTGACAGGGTGATGAACAAAAAGTAAAAATCCTCGTCATCACAGAGGTGACAATTTAGTGATGGGAGTGACAGTCAATTAAAAATGGGGGAAAATTGTAACATTCCTACCCTCAGAGAGCTTCTATCTAGTGCTGGAGAGATAGAGATTGAACAAATATGTAGAATCATGAAAGATTTTGGTAAGGTTCATGTAGAAAACCAGTCCTGGAAAGGAGGCAGGGCACACTGGTGAAGTAATGAAAGCTGATAAGTTTTAATTAAATGTAACCAATTTGAGACTGGCTTTCTTAATTTGTTCATTTACTGTGTTCATGCCATTAGTTTAAACCCTTGGGAAATATATGAAAATTTTACTTACTTCTCATGCTGATTTTTTGTCAACTCAAAACAATTCTGCATGAAAGACATTAAGTTAATTTCCAAAAGGATGTAGTTAAGGGGGGTAAAAAGGCAATGTAATAGCGTTTTGCTCTGGGAGATTGAACAATAATGCACAATATGAATTGGACCACAGAGCGTATTTTTTAATGAAAGAAACCAGAGGCAGGAGACATAATAAATCTATTTTCAGATGCAGTTGACACGGACTGCTGCCTCTTTCTAATTTGGAGTGGAGCATGCAGCATCTCTGTTGGATCAGATGTGACAAAATTTAGGGAAACAAAATAGAAACCCTCGTTTCATGTGAAAATTGGAATTAAGTTATATGGTCCTCAAGCAAATTCCAGTCCTGAGAAATTATTTTTTCATGTATCTTAGCCAAATATCATAATCTGAATAACTGAGGTATTTGCATTCTATTCTACTTACTTATTTGATGAAAATTCATTTATAGGAAAGTTATTCTCATATGTTTTCTCCAATATGTTTATTTTGAACAAACCTATGATGTTATGGATTTTTTTAACCTACCTGAAATTGAAACACATGAAAAAAAAATCTAAAATTCAGTATATTTGTGAGATTTAACAGAAAAGTTATCAATTATCTAGAGAAAAAGAGGAATTCACTTCTTTTGGTCCTTAATCATATGAGAGTGAGATTAAAAGGAAATCATTAGAATTGTGGCAATTTTTATTTTACTCTATTATTTTACCCTTATTATTTTAGCTTTATTTTACTCTCCTATTTCATGATTATGCAATTTCCTTGGATAAGAGCTGGCTATACCACTTGAATTATACAAAGTCACATGAGTGTGTGTGTCAGAATGACAGATCTTTAAATTGGAGTAGATGTGCAAATGTAGGAAAACAAAACAACAAAAGGGTAAAGAGGTGGGGCAGAAAAAATACACTTATATTAATATTATATTAATATATTTACCAGTACTCAACTTTTGAACCAAATTACTATGTTCAGGCTATTCTGAATATTCATTCTGGATGCTCTGACTTCACTGAGGAAACTTCAAATCACATACCTTAAGTTATTTAGATAATCAATATTAAGTCATTAAAATTCTGAAGAATGGAGCTTTTAGAATTGTGGTCTTATAATAATTTTAGTAAACATAAAATTTATTATGAAGTATAAACATTTCATCAAACTGTATATTTTTTTCAGCTCTAACCTCTCATTCATGTATATACTGCATCATTTATAAATTTTAATAAACAGAATGAATCTATGATCTTATACTTAAATAATTTGTTAATGCTTTAAACCACTGGTGCTGGTGGCTAAATAAAGCAAAGAAAAAGAAAAGATGGCTTTTCAAGTTCATAATAAAAATAAACTATTAAATCAGCCAGAAAGGAAATCCATGATCTTCAAGCTCTGAATAGCACTGGATGCTACACATCTGTTATTTTTAAAAAATAATTAATATATTTTTAGTATTAAATTTGAAAGGCACTTATCACAATTTAATTATCATTTTCCCATCAATAAAAAGGTGAATATATGATACACGTAGTTTAGAAGGACCTAAAGACTAAGTAACACCCCTCTAGTTTTTTCAATTACATAATAACATTTCAGCAAGTTGCATGTAGGTTATGTGCTGTGATGGCTTCTTCAAAGCACACTAGTATCTTCTTTATTCTTGTTTTAGATTCCACATAAGAGTGATATCATTACTTTTCTTTCTCTTTCTGGGTTACTTCGCTTTCAATGATGATCTCCTGGTCCATCCATGTTGCTGCAAATGGCATTATTTTATTCTTTTTTATGGATGAGTACTATTCCATTTTATAAATGTATCACAACTTCTTTATCCAGTCCTCTGTCAATGGAAATTTAGGTTGTTTCCATGTCTTCATTGTAACTAGTGCTGCTATGAACACTGGGGTGCATGTATCTTTTCAAATTAGAGTTCCCTCTAGATATACGCCTAGAAAAAGAAGACACTATTGAACTCATCTACAAAACAGAAACAGACTCACAGACATAGTAAACAATCTTATGGTTACTGGGGGGAAAGTGGGAGTGGGAAGGGATAAATTTGAGAGTTCAAGATTTGCAAATATTAACTACTATATATAAAAATAGATAAAAAGCAAATTTCTTCTGTATAGCACAGGGAACTAGATTCAAAATCTTGTAACAACCTTTAATGAAAAAGGTTGTGAAAACAAATATGTGTAATGTATATGCATGACTAGGACATTGGGCTGTACACCAGAAACTGACACACTGTAATAAAAAAAACAGTACACAAGTATCCACCTAATCAAATTGTGTGTAAATTAATCAATGTTCTCAAGCCTGATATTTTCCTTTAGTATATTCTATGATTTCAGGCTTACTCTTTTTTTGGAAGGCAGTGTTTTTCCTTTAGATTTCATTTTATAGAGAGAAGAGAACTGTCACTTAGAAGAAATGCAATTTAAAATGTGAGTCAAGGAAATGAACTTATTCATACATATCACAGTAAATTATGTCAATTAGCTTAGGATTTCAATGGAAGCAAACCACGGTTTTGTTCCCCAGGTCTAATTGTGCTATCAAGAGGCACTTCCCTAAAAGTCAAAGCAGATATTTATTCAAACAGAAAGCCACAGACACACACACCCTGTAGATTGCTTCCTGACTTTAATAAAGAGATTTCTTTTATTCACCTAGTCATTAAATATATGATCAAGCACCTCCTCTGTATGATTGCCTAAAAATACAGTGGTGAGCAAGCCAGGCTCAACGGATTCAGAAAATGTCACTGTTTTCTAAGGAGAAATTTCATAAACAATTAGATGATATCTAAAATAACTAAAATTCTTCAAGGGTCCACCATGTGCCTGGCTCTGGTTAAAGTGATTAAAATATTTTAATCATCACAGCAATCATCATAACAATCCTAATAATATTAGTACGTCTTTTATGCAGATGAGGAAGTTGAGGCACAGTGAATTTAAGTGACTTGTCCCAAACCACATAGCTACTACGGTGCCCAGGAAGGGGTTTTAGCTTCTGCAGACTTGCTCCAGAGCCCACACTCCCTTTTTTTTCCCAACTGAACTATAATTGATTTACAATGTTGTATTACTTTCTGGTGTACAGCATAGTGATTTTTATATAAATATACAAATATATAAACATATATGTCAACATAAAATATATATATACACATATTCTTTTCTATATTCTTTTTTATTATAGGTTATTACAAGGTATCGAATACAGTACCTTGCGCTACACAGTAGGTCTCTGTTGTTTATTTTATATATAGTGGTGTGTGTCTACTAATCCTAAACTCCTAATTTATCCTTCCCCACCTTTTCCCCTTTGATAACCGTAAGTTTGTCTTTTATGTCTGTGAGTCTCTGTTTTGTAAAATAAATTCATTTGTGATGTTGTTTTAGATTCCACATGTAAGTGATATACATGATATGTGTTCTTCTCTTTCTGATTTATTTCACTTAGTATGATAATTTTTAGGTCCATCAATGTTGCTGCAAATGGCATTATTTCACTCTTTTTTATGGCTGAGTAGTATTCCATTGTGTGTGTATATATACCACATTTTCTTTATCCAGTCATCTGTTGATGGACATTTAGGTTGCTTCCATGTCTTGACTATTGTTAATAGTGTTGCTATGAATAATAGGGTGCACGTATTTTTTTTCAATTAGAGTTTCATCTTGATATCAGAGCCCACACTCTTAAATACTGCAAATGCAAATAACTCACAGAAGTTTTAATATGCCATATTCATTTGGGAGAAAATTCTCCATGACTTTTATGCTTCTGCATCTCTGAGCAAAGGGGCTTGAAAGCTTTCTGAACTATCTTTTCAAGGATGTTTGTACAGCAAAAAGCCTTGGAAGTTAGACAGTGTCTTCCTCTGGGCAGAGGACAGATTTTTTTCCTGACCAGTATAACAAAGATAATGTCTTTCTTTGGGGCAAAGGTAGGGCAGGCATCCCCTTTGAAGATTGCGGTTTTGCTAAGTTCAGGGCTCCTCAGCTGTGACAGCAAACCCACTGTGCGTAGCATCAAGCTAACCCTCCTCGCATCACCCTGTGACCTTGGTGGGCAAAGGGAATCAATGGGAATGTGAAGCTCATGGTGCCTGATGAGGTGTCAGTAATGAAATCATTTATCTCTGGCCAGAAGTCTCATGTCTCCTGCCAGAATCTATAAAACTGAGGTAGACTTACTTCTTAGCTTGCAAGTAGTGTAAAGTCTCAGATCCTGAACCGTTCTTGACATATTCCAATTCAGTAAGACGTACTTCGTGTCTAGATAGCTATTTTAATTACACTTTATTTGAATCTTTATCTGCCTCTAGTAATCCTCAGATTTCTGGACCAATGCATAGTGAAATAAAAGCCGTATTGAACTTGACAAGAAATGACCCAATGGCAATCACATCTGAGCTTTTTACCTAGAGAAAATCTCAAGAGCTGAAGCATACACACATATTTACTGGGATGAAACCACAAATAAATGGCAGTTCTGACAGGCATGACAAAAGGCAGTTTCTTAAATTCACCAGATAAAGACACACACACACACACACATTCCAACTTCAAAAAAAGTAGACCTCATATTTCCATGTAATCCAACTCCCACTCTGTGATTTATCAAAATTTAAGAAGCTGGATAGAACCAATCACAATTTTTCTAATGTATTCCAATAATTGTTAAATATGACATTTTCTAAGTCCTTCGACAGCATAGAACCCACCAATCTTGCATTCCCTACATCTCTGCTCTGTTTCTCTCCAGATCACTTATCACCTTCTGACATATGTCATACATCACTGGTTTATCTATTATCTGCCTCCCTCCCCTAAAATGCAAGAAATAACAGAATATGATACATAGTAGGTACCCCATAAATGTTTGCTTAGTGAATAAATGCATCAAATAAATCAAAAGATATGCTGATTGATTTTTTACAAAATTAGGAAAATACTGAAAAAAAAGTTTTATATTCTCCTTTATGAATTAAAATATTATGAACTTTTTCCTATGTCATTAAATATTCTTTCAAATCAGTATTTTTATGACCATATAAAATTCCATTTTACTGATCTACCATAACTTAAATATTTCTTCATTGGAGACACTTGGCTTTTGTCTAGTGTTTTGATATTATAAATGATCCTACCTCATAATTTCATGAGTATTAATCTTTGGTTATCCTCACACAGATAATGCAAGATATCCTCATTTCAGTGAACTCCTCTATACAACCCTACATGAAAGCCAACTGTGCTACAGGCTTGCCCTACTTTTAAAAAATTTGATATAGTATAACTATTTGTCTTAGTTATAGATTATTTTTATTTTTAAAAATGTTCTTCATATGAGTCTGCTCTGTAAACTTGCTGCCTGGAGACCTGAGAGCCATAAGAGGCCATACCTGATATATGTTATTATAATGCAAAGGAATCTAAAAAATGGGACTCAGTCTAGACCAGGGTTGACAAATTTTCTCTGCACAGAGCCAGAGAATAAATGTTTTCGGCTTTGCCAGCCATAGGGTCCTGTCTCTCTGTCTCAACTACTCAACTCCACTGCTGTAACACGAAAACAGCCAGAGACAAGTTGTACCGGTGGTGCTCCAATAAAGCTTCATCTACAGAATAGATGAGCCACTGGTTTGCTGACTCTCAGCTTCTATTGGCTTCTCTTCTGGCACAGTGACTAAGCACAGGTAAATCACCTAATTACTCTAGACCTTAAATTCACCATCTATACGCTTTATAGAATTCTAGAGTCTTAGCGTGCTAAAGAATACTGTCATGTACATCAGCACAAGAAAGAAAATCACACATTGACCTCCAAACAGTTCTGCTAAAAATACACATAGACATGTGGATTTGATAAGATGTCATATTTGATGTCTCTGCTTCAGTTCCTCCAAAGGTGCCAGCACGGGTCTGTCAATTTCTAGCTTTATGAACATAAGTAAATTAATGACTGTCTTTGTGTCTCTTACCCTTTTGGAGGATAATTTAACTACACACAATTGTTCTAACTGTGTGTGTCACCAAGATGTTCAAATCCAGATGGCCCCAAGTCCACTCATTCATAAGCAAAAGTGTCTTGGTGCCCGTCTTAATGAGGTAGTGTTAAAATCAAAAGCAGAGACCAACCTTGAAAATTCCCTGAGCAGACAAAAAGCCAGTGTAGCCATTCAGATAAGGCTTACTTTAGCTTATTTTGCAAGACTAACTTGCCCTTGCTCTTCTGTTGCTTATGGCCCTGGAAATCATCAGCAAAACTTAAACTCTTTCCCGAAACTGACATGAGGCGACCACTAACCAATTCCCTATCAATGAAAAAAAATCCAATATTATAACCAATCTCTGGGAAGAATAAATAATCACTAATTTCTCATCACAGAAGCTGCTTTATCACAAAACACCCCTGAGCCTCATTTCATATTTTGGTTTGAGGTCTGCCAGTGTGCAAACTGTCTTTTAAGTGAATACAGTGAAGTTTGACTAATTACTACTTAGGTGATTCACTGGTTTTACTTCTGTTATTTATGAACCTTTGACAGTGCGATGCCCCGAGTTCTCAGCAATATGTCCAAAAGTTGGAAGCTTTGTAGTTTTCCTACACGTGCCGTTGCTGTCACTACCTCCCCATCTGTGGTCAGCATCCTTTCTCATTGGTCTGCTTTTGTCCACTCCGGAGATTACCACTTATGATCAATTTTCCTAGAGCGCTTGTGTTTGGTAGCATATTATGAACAATCAACGTGTACCCACTGTAAATTTTAGCAAGAGGAAGGGCACGTAATATCAGCCAAGCTGGAGCAGAAGGAGGAGCAGGAGGCAGAGGAAGGGGAGGAGGAAGAGAAAAAAAATAAAGAATTATAATGATTGTTAATTACTTACGATGATTTCCTATCACTAAGAATTGCATGGGCTATACCCCTCTTCTGTCAGTCCTTCTGCCATGGACTCAGACTCCTCTTTCTTTTTAAACCATTATTACATCTCTCCTTTCTCTCTATTCCTATACATGCCCCACTTTCTACAACCAGACAATGCAGAATTTGTCTCACTTGACACTGCAGAGCAGAACAAATCATCTCTCTTTTTAAGAACCGCCTTAACCTTTCCATATAAGTCAAGACGAGCTTTGAGATATTTTCACTCTAACCCCAATTTGGTCAGCAGCATTCAGTTAAGAGAAAGCAGAAATTTATACTCAGGGGCTTGAGCAGATGTTTGTACACCTATGTTCACAGCAGCATTATTCACAATAGCCAAAGGTAGAAATAACACACAAACCCATGGATGGGTGAACGGACAAACAAAACGTGGTATATACATATAATGGAGTATCATTCAACCTTTAAAAGGAAGGAAATTCTGGTATATGCTTACAGCACAGATGAACCCTGAAGACATCACAAATGAAACAAGCCAGACAGGAAAGGAAAACATTGCACGATTCCATTTATATCAGGTACCTAGAGTATTCAAACTCATAGAGACAGAAAGGAGAACGGTGGTTGCCAAGGACTGTGAGACAAGGGAGAGCAGCTGTTATCTAACTGGTGCAGTGTTTCAGATTTGCAAGATAAAACATGGCTGGGGGTGTTTAGTGGTGACGGTTGCCCAATAATGTGAATATGCTTAATGCCACTTAACATCCTTAGAAATGGTTAAAATGGTCAAACCATGTATATTGTTATGTGTATTTTAACATTAAAAAAAGATATAGCAGAGAAAATGCAATTGATTTTTAAAAGCTAACGTTCCTGAGTTCTAAGAGTTGGGCTCTTGAGTTTCAAAGCATAAGCTGTGAAGAGCACAGGATATAAAGCGGCCACCATCAAAAGACAGACAGAGAAAAGTGCACAGTCACAGAAGAGAGCTGCTCTTCTTACTTCACAGAATAAGACCACTCTCTGGGCTGAGGAAGGCAACAGAGAGTCACAGGAGACAAATGTACTAAATGGCATTGGTTGGTAAATAGTAAGAGTCAAACTGAATACCAAGATGACAGGACCACCATGTGCTTTCTTCGGGAAGAAGAGAAAAGGAGACCAACAGATCAGCTTCATTCCCCATCCTCACCCATCAGTAACATGGCAAGAGCCCAGAGCCTCCTTGTGACCACCATGGTACAGGAGCAAAACATATGTCTGCAGTGGGGTGCACAGGGGATCGAAACAAATGAGTGAGTCAATCTCACAGAATTCCAGAATGCTCCAGTGACGTGACATTCAGTAGAATGGCTTCTCATGCACACCAGAGTACCAGTGAAGCTCTTATAGCCTTAGAGAGCCCCTTTGATCTTCCAAGGATCGGGAGTGTCATGGAGAAATGGCTGGATTTATTTTAAGATCTTTCCGAGTACATAAAAATCACTGGAATTGAAGTGACCTGCAAAGGACTTATGTTTAGAATTCTGCTGTACAATACAGTAGCCACTGGCCATGTGTGGCTCTTTAAATACAAATGAATTAAAATTAAACACAATTAAATGTTCAGGTTCTTAGTTGCCTTAACCACAGTTCAAACTCTCAATAGCGACTGGTGGACAGTGGCTACCCAATTAGACAGAGCAGCTACAGAACATCACAGAAAGTTCAGGTGGACCACGATGGTTGAGAACAAAGAGCTACCATAGCAATTTATGTGGCTGGACAACCAAGGATTATAAGGAATGGACCAGAGTGCATCCCATCTCTTGCCAATATGGACAGAGAAGGACAAAGGACCAGGTGTCTCCTGCCCCCTGACATTTTTAAAGCACCTAGAATATATATATAACCCAAGAAAGTAAAGACTCTGATTAGCTAAAATTATATTTTACACATAGAATTAAAGTTCAAAGTACAGCCACTTTGGGGGTGGTTCCAGACCACCATAATAAAAGCAAATATCACAATAAAGCAAGTCACACGATTAGTTTTTGGTTTCCCAGTGCATATAAAAGTCATGTTTACACTATATGGTAGTCTATTCAATGTGATACCCTTTTGCCTAAAAAAATAATGTGCATACCTTAAATAAAAAAGGCTAAAAATGCTAACTATATCTGAGCCTTCAGTGAGTCATCATTATTTTGCTGGTGAAGGATTTGAGATATGGTGAGAATTCCCAAAATGTGACGCAGAGACACAAAGTGAGTAAATGCTTTTGGAAAAATGGCGCCCATAGACTTGCTCAATGCGGGTTGCTACAAACCTTCAATTTGTTAAAAAACAAACAAACAAACAAACAAACAAACAAAAAACCAGTATCTGTGAACTGCAATAAAACAAAATAGGCCTATAGATAATAGGTTCAGTTTTAGAAAAAAAAAAAAGTAGTTTCCATTACACATCGCCTTATGGATTAAAACATGTAAATCACGCTTCCCCAAGACGGAACAGAGTTCCCTGCTCTGCGAAAGTGACTGCAGGACCTTTTTAAGATAAATTTGAGTTCTTATCTCCCCCTAAATGGAATTCCCAATTGGTTCCTAGTTTATATGCCTAGTTTATAGACGGCACTCAAAAATGGTAGCTTTTCTGATTACGACTCCCTAAACACATCTTGTGCTAAATGCACAAAATAAAAGCTCGCGTCTTAGAAAAAGAAAAAGCTCCGGATCTGAAAAGGACACAACTACCTTCGAGAATGAGCGGCCAGGAAGAGCCAAGAGGGCCCTGAGGTCCTCTTAAGTCCGAAAGCGCAGCGTGTCTCTGACGCCAGGGTCCCCGAGAAAGTTTCATGACTTCCAAACCGCAGGACATCCCAGCCTCCCGCCTCCGCTAGCGGTAGCGGAACTGGCAACAGCTGTGCCGTCCGATTCACACGGACCGGTGAACGTTTGTCCAAATCGAATTACAGCCCGGGTTGTCGGAGTCGCTGATAAAATGCACGGTGCTTGCGAGGAGGGTGGTGCGAGCTGGTGAGGTGCACCGGCAGGCAGCTGGGGCTTGGGTGTGAATGAGGAGGTGGAGGAAGGAAGCGGTGGGTGACACCCTCTTTGTCTCCAGCAATCCGAACAGTGGGGCATCTTAAGCGCGCTTCTAAATGACAGGAAGGATAACTCAACAGAAAAGAGGGTGAGAGAAGAACTTAGAAATCAATGATAAACCTCTGAATCCACTGGCAGGGATTTAGAGCTGGACTGGGAATCCAAGGTAAAATAGAGCTATTCAATCAGCTGGTTGGTACAACTCTTACAGGAGGATGGGGGATATAGGAGTTCCTAGAAAAGCTGAAGTTCCTGCAGTGCCCATCTACTTCCCAGGCAGCCTGCACCCCTCACTGTCACCAAGTTTCATGCCAACAGTCCTTGCGTAGAGGAAGAAAAGATGGAAAGAAAGGCACGGGACAAAGGTAATATGACTTCCGCGCAACTGCCCGGGCTTTCCCGCTCGGCACGAAGTCACGGCTGCTGGGTCTCGTTTCAAGGTCAGATTTTCAAGGTCCACGCTCAGCATTAGATCCAGATCCAAACACTGCACATTCATCAACCTTAGGAATGTCTCTTTCGCCAGTAAGAGTTTTCGGTTTTGCATTTGATTCACTTTTTTAATATATTTATTTTTATTGAAGTATAGTCAGTTTACAATGCTGTGTCAATTTCTGGTGTACAGCATAATGCTTCACTCATACACGAACATACATATATTTATTTTCACATTCTTTTCACCATAAGTTATTACAAGATATTGAATTTAGTTCCCTGTGCTATACAGTATGAACTCGTTGTTTATCTATTTTATATACAGTAGTTAGTATCTGCAAATCTTGAACTCCCAATTTATCCTTCCACTCCCTTCCCCCTCGGGTAACCTTAAGTTTGTTTTCTATGTCTGTGAGTCTGTTTCTGTTTTGTAAATAAGTTCATTTGGCTTTTGTTTTTTTCCAGATTCCACATATAAGTGATATCATATGGTATTTTTCTTTCTCTTTCTGGCTTACTTCACTTTGAATGATGATCTCCAGGTCCATCCATGTTGCTGCAAATGGCATTATTTTATTCTTTTTTATGGTTGAGTAGTATTCCATTCTATAAATATACCACAACTTCTTTATCCAGTTATTTGTTGATGGACATTTAAATTGTTTCCATTGTCTTGGCTATTGTAAATAGTGCTGCTATGAACATTGGAGTGCATGCATCTTTTTGAATTAAGGTTCCCTCTGGATATATGCCCAGGAGTGGGATTGCTGGATCATATGGTAAGTCTGTTGTTAGTCTTCTGAGGAATCTTCATACTGTTTTCCATAATGGCTCCACCAAACTATATTCCCACCAACAGTGTAGGAGGGTTCCCCTTTCTCCATAATTCAACATCAGGAAATTTCAAATTTGTCTTCTACCTACAAGGGCAGCTAATTTCAAGTACGGGGTTTAAAGGAGCATCTTGTTAAACTCAAGAGTCCTGTGTACAGGGGGACTGGGAAAAGACCTAAAAAGAGAAGGGCTGCCCATGTCCACAGGGCCAAATTATGCTTTCTTAAGAAGGAAAAATTCAGGGAGATTTACCAAGTGGTTTTTCTTTCTAAAAATTGAGAGAGGGCAATATACTTTTGGGATGTGGACATAAGCCAGGGAAGGAAAGGCATTCGTTGATTTGGTTATGTTGAAGAAAATGCCATTCGCTGAGCCCCTACCTAACCTGATGAGACTGTGCTCAGTACTGCAGAATAAATTTCAATTGGGGGTTTTGCTTACTCCTATGTTAACACATTCTTATCCTTATTTTATACACGAGGAATTGGTCACTCTGGGAGATTGAAGTAAACGGACCAAGAGCCATACCTGCTAAGTGGTGATGCTTTGATCTGAACCAGATCTTTATCTTCAAAGAGAAGCTGCAAATTTGGAGAAGAACTTAGCCACAGACTAGATTCAGTGGCCATGGAGACTGATTCACGCAGCCAACAGGCAGTGAGTGTCTACTGTGTGTGGGCCATGGCTGTGGGAAAATGGCAAATGGTGGATTGGGTAACATGTCAAACCTAGAGAAAATCGGATCATTTTGACAGCTCGACAATCTCTCCACCCACTTCAGAGGCAGTTACAAAGAAGGGAAGGAAACTTTCTTCGCTTTTCCATCATCAGAGTGGAATGTTTTCAACCAGCCTTGGGAGCCCACAGCCTCAGGACATTGGGTTACAGATGGAAAGCAAAGGACGGTTCTGGGTTGTTGTCTGTCACGGCAGCACTGCCCAGCCCCACTTGGTCTGATTCCGAGGCTTGCTGAAGTCAGGGCTGGACAGAATGAAAGCCTATACAAAGTGATTCTGTGATGTGTCATGTATCCTATGCTACCGATGATCTTTTTAATAAGTAATCGATTTCTTCATGACATATGTTGTTTCTCATTTCTAAACAAAACATTATACTCAAGGAAAACAGCAGGTAGAGACAGAGCTAAATGTCTCAATATTCTATTTACAGACAATCCAAATGTCCAGAATAATTCTCCTTATCCAAATTCTGATATGGCTGTTAAGTAAATTATAGTCATTTTCTAAGTACTAATCTTTTAAAGGGATTGCTTAAATAACATGTAATAAAAACAACACAAAAACCTCAAGATGAGAGTCTCCTTATTATCTTACTGTCAATCTTTTCCAGACCTACACGTCTTTGGCAGAACGCTAAAATGGTAGTGGTGAATCAATCCTTTTTTCCTTCCCTCCCTTCCTACTTTCTCTCCTTTTCTCGCCTCCTTCTGTCTCTCTTTCCCTCCTTCTTTCCGTTTACTTACCACCACAGATGCAACAAATGCTTATTTTTCAAGAGCCCTTTAAAAAGTTCTACAGAACATCAGGTAATACAGCTAATTACATAACACCCATTTACACAGCTGAATTCCTAAAATAATGATCGCACTCCATTTTCATTATCTGTAAGTCTGTTTCCTGTACCCACGGAATTAATCGTGGTGGTAAAATGTGCTTCTCCCTTTATATTTCTGACTAGTTTAACCAAATAATTTCTTAAAGTACACCGCTTTTCATTTTAAATGTAACTTAAAAAAACAGGTTAACAACTGCCAACAGTTAACTGGAGATTTTATATGCTATAATATTATATGTCACCCATTACCAACTTTATAGGCTTAGCAGAATAAAATAATCATTGGTCTTTTTCATCTGAACGCCATTAGGAAAAATGGTGTAAACTTCAACTGATTAAATTGTTACTTAAGACGCTTTATGAAAATTTATTTTGAAGCAATTTTTCTCATTAAGACTTGACAAATCTGGAGAGCACTTCATTTAATCTCCTTTATGAGAATGTTTTGCATGCAAATAATCTGAAGGACTCTGAGAATCCAGAGAGACTTGGGCGGTCTGGAGTCGCTGGGACTTCCAGGCAGTTATTTCTTGCAGATCTGCTGTGCAAATTGCTTCTTAGACAAATCAAGGGGAGGGTGGAAAACAAGCAGGGAATCACCATGTTGTTTATAGTTTTAGCTATTCTATAAACATCGATAACCAATGGAGACGGAACAACTGCCAGTTGCACTTGGTGTGATTCTTACACATTGTTTATGATCATTTAATCAAAATATAACAGGAATTCAACAGATTTAAGGGATGTGGTAAAAGAGCAGGAAAAGATCTATGAAGAGATAACAAAGGAGCAACCATCACTGCCATTCTCACAACCACTCAAAGCCTGTCCTGTATTCTTGAGGTTGGGTGTGTTCCAGGAAATACGAACATGTGGTATCTCATTTAACCCACAAATAACCAATGAGGCAATCAGTAGTATGACTTCCATTTTACAGATGAGGAAACTGAGGCATAAGGAGACCAAGTGACTTCTCCAACATTACATATCTAGTAAGGGTAGTGAATATAGGATATAAACCTGAGACTGACCCAAAACCCATCGCTTGAAGCTCTAAGCCTTGCTCCTCAATGTGTGGCTCATGAACAGGCAGCACCGGCTCTACCTGTGACTTTGTTAGAAGAGCACGCTCTGGTTTAATTGCACACTGATGTTCTAGAGCGCTGCTCCCATATTATATAACAGCGATGTGAATAATAAAAGCATGTATTACATCATGTATTTCTTCATAGCTGAATGTGCACATATACTATGTAGCAATGGGCAAGACAAGGTTAGAAGGCAAATGAGAAGACTGTTCTGGAAGGAAAAAAAAAAAGTCTACTTGGATGTCACTAGAGGGTGTTTTGTCCCACAATTGACAACATAATACGGACACGCTGTACTCTTGGAGTATTATGAAAGGAGTGGTCATGAATTCATGTCCCCAGAAACTACTTAGTGGGTTGACATCATGGAAATTTGCCAAACTTGCCTAGGAAAGGCTCTCCACCACATCAAAAGCTAGCTGACCAAAAGTGACACTAAATGTCATTTCTGAGGATTTACTGAAAGAAACCCATTCCATGAAAGTTTCCATTTTTATACAAGGACAAATCTTGGCAAAGCAGCTCTTCAGAACTAGAAAACTTAAAGCACCAGTCCCTTTTACTGACTGTTTTCAGCAGCTCAAAGACCAAGTTTAATTAGTTTATATTGAATACAAAAGTGGATATAGTTCTTTTATCATAAATGCAAGTTAGCTAAAAGACAATAGGATAGGATGGAATTTTTCCCCTATTCTTTAATTTTGTCCAAATAAAAGCCATTGATTCATTAAAAGGAATCAATCTGTCAAATTAGCAGTAGTGAATTTACTTCTTAAGTTGCATAAAAATGTACTGGTTTTGTGTGCCTGCCTCTTCATCTAAGTTAGGAGCTTTATTCCTCCTTATTCTAAACATTCCACAAATATTTATAGGTTGTGTGTTACGTGCATCTCTGAGGGTTACATTAGTCACATAATAAATAAATGCTTATTGATTTATAAATTAAATATTTTTCAGGTTCCCTGGATCAAGACTCTAAGATCTTTGAAGAGAAAGACTGGGTCTTGGTCATCGTCTGTCTCCCATGACTGGAAATTTGACTGTAACAATATTCATTGAGTTAGTGAATGAGTAATAGGTTGCAGAGAAATAGGAAGTGGCCAAGCTCTTGAAGTATATATACCATGAAAAAATGTTAATTCCAACAAAAAAGTAATGCCCACTTCGATGGCAATAATATGACTATTTTATGTTTTAAAAGGTACATTAGCGATGGAATCTTTGTCCTAAACACCTTAAATGAGATCAGTTATCGTCAAAGTTTTCAGTTTCTATTCATTTCCTACCAGTTCTTATAATTTGTGGCTCAGTATTATCTGTTAACAATCAAGCTGATAAACACATTTATATACTTATAAGTGTTTCTTTTATTTCCTAAAGTGAACTTCCACTTAATACTCACATTATCAGGAGCCAAAATTTATGAGAGCCCATCTCACAATTATGAAACTTACATTAACAATTTTGTAACAGAATTCCTCAGATCAGGTCCTACCACATCAATGTCCACAGAAAGACAACATTTTTAAAGAGTATAGGTAAAATACAGATTTCTATGATAATGGTGCCTTTTTTTAGACTGTTTCACATCTACGACATCTGTGTTTATGTCATTCTGAAAAAAAAAAAAAAAAAAAAAAGAAAGGAAGGAAGGAAAAGAAGAAAACAGTGCTGATAGGGTCAGGACCTGAGAGAAATCTGGAGCCATTTATTCTTCCACTGCACCTACTCAAAAATACAATTTGCCAACATCAGTTAAAAATAATGACTAGCAACTGGCCAATACAGCCAAAGAAAGATGGAACAGCCTCCACTGAAGCAGGCCAGTGCATTAACTATGGAATCAGACAGTGATCACAGAATTAACGACCGTATTTACAGTCAAACACTGAAGCTGTCAAGAAGACCGAAAGATGTGATGGGCAGGGAAGCACTTTGGAGTCTGAGTATTTCAAAAACTGAAGGTGCAGGAAGGGTGAGCAAAATAAAAGCAGAACACGAGGAACGAGGAATTACACAGATAATCAGCATTTCCAAAATCCTACGGAATTGCGTATTAAATATAAACAAATTCCATGTGTTGTCAACTCTAAATCCCAGAAACTATTTCAGGAGCCAACACTCAACTTGGAACATTATTCTTGGCTCCTGCGGTGAATATTTTTCTTTAGAATGTTCTTTCAGGTTTGCTTGGCTCTCTTCAGGGGAAAGCGAGTGCCCCTCTCCCTGCCAACTACCGCAGGAGCTTTCCTAACCAGGTAACACGGTGGCACAACATGCAGAGGAGAAAGAAGTGGTTACATTCATTGATTTTTCTTTATGAGACATGAAAGTCCTTAAAACGTAATTTTTTTTTTGCACTTTATTTTTCATGGAGGTGCTCAGGGTTGAACCCAGGACTTCGTGCATGCTAAGCATGTGCTCTACCACTCGACTATACCCTCCCCGCTCTTAAAACACAAATTAAAAAAAATTCCTCCAAAGAGCTCTTAGGCATCCGTGATGCTGTGTAGGATAAAGGTCACCACGGATCAGGCCCTGTTCCACATGTTCTCCCATCTCAGATTCCCAACACTTTTCAGTAAAGTTAGAAACCAATGAATGGAGCCCATCATACACAAGCACCATCAGTTTGAGTCTATAAATGCTATAAATTCAGAAGTGCCAGGAAGTGCTAATTATCTCTCTTGTCTATCTTTCCTATCCCAAGTTCCTAGAAAAGCAGGAACGGTAGCTTTTCAATCTAATAGGTGACAAAAGTCACAGAAGCACTCAAAGTGTACATAGATGTTCAAAAGAGCACAAAAATGTTCTGGTAAAACTAATTGTTTTTCCTGTGTGATTCCTTTTGAAACACTGGTTTTAAAATATTCCCAAACTATTGTACTGCTGGACTGTTTGTTTTAGTGTCTAATTAAAAAAAAATAATTTGGATTTAGAAATCAAAATAATGAAGTGTCTTATCCCCATATGTAATCACTTAAATCTATCTTTCTTTTTCTTTCTTCCTTCCTTCCTTCCTTCCTTCCTTTTTCTTTCTTTCCCTTTCTTTCTTTCTTTCTTTCTTTCTTTCTTTCTTTCTTTCTTTCTTTCTTTCTTTCTTTCTTTCTTTCTTTCTTTCCTTTCTTTCTTTCCTTTCTTTCTTTCTTTCCTTTCTTTCTTTCTTTCTTTCTTTCTTTTTCTTTCTCTTTCTTTCCTTTTTTCTTTCTTTCTCTTTCCTCCCTCCCTTCCTTCCTTTTTTCTTTCCTTTTTTCTTCCTTTCTTTCC
The DNA here is from genome assembly GCF_009834535.1 of Camelus ferus. NCBI lineage: Eukaryota > Metazoa > Chordata > Mammalia > Artiodactyla > Camelidae > Camelus > Camelus ferus. The sequence goes on along the minus strand of NC_045696.1, from coordinate 115,237,949 downwards.
TTTTTTCTTTTTCTTTTTAGTTCCTTAAAATCCCTCAACAAGGTCCTTGAAGTTAATTCCATTTTTGAGTGTTCAAAAAAGGAGGCTCAAGAATTAACTACGAATTTTACTGCTTTCTTTTTTCTTTTTTTTAAATTAAAAAACATTTTTGTTGATGCATGGTTGATTTACACTGTTGTGTTAGTTTCTGGTGTATAGCAAAGTGATTCAGTTTTATATATATATATATATATTCTTTTTCATTATAGCATATTGCAAAATATTAAATACAGTTCCCCATACTATACAGTAGGGCCTTATTGTTTATTGTATATACAGTAGTTTTTATCTACTAATACCAAGTTCCTAATTTATCCTTCCCCTGCCTTACCCTTTGGCAACCATAAGTTTGTTCTCTATGTCTGTGAATCTGTTTCTGTTTTGTAAATAAGTTCATCTGTATCATTTTTTTAGATTCCACATATAAGTGATATCATATATTTGTCTTTCTCTGTCTGGCTTACTTCACTTAGTATGATGATCTCTAGGTCCATCCATGTTGCTACAAATGACATTATTTAATTCTTTTTTATGGCTGAGTAATATTCTATTGTATAAATATACCACATCTTCTTTATCCAGTCATCTATCAATGGACATTTTTAAATTGCTTCCATGTCCTGGCTATTGTATATAGTGCTGCTATGAATACTGGGGTGCATGCATTTTTCAAATTAGAGTTTTCTCAGGGTATATGCCCAGGAGTGTGATTGCTGGATGATACTGCAACTCTATTTTTAGTTTTTTTTAGGAAACTACATACTATTTTCCATAGTGGCTGCACCAATTTACATTCCCACCAGCAGTGTAGGAGTGTTCACATTTCTCCATACCCTCTAACCAGCATTTATTATTTGTAGACTTTTGAATGATGGACATTCTGACTGGTGTGAGGTGATACCTCATTATAGTTTTGATTTGTGTTTCTCTAATAATTAGTGAACTTGAGCATCTTTTCATATGCCTATTGGCTATCTGTATGTTTTCATTAGAGAAATATTTGTTTAGGTCTTCTGCCCATTCTTCCAATCCAAGAGCATGGGGTATCTTTCCATTTCTTTAAAACATCTTTAATTTCCTTAACATATTGATCGCTGCATCACCCAAATCTGGGTGAACAGTTGGGTTTCTTCAGGGGCACCTGATCCACAGTGGGCAACCAAAATGTTCATCAGTGTTACATAGTTCTCAGCATATAAGTCTTTCACCTCCTTGGTCAGGTTTATTCCTAAGAATTTTTTGATGCAATTTTAAAAGGAACTTTTTTTTCACTTTCCATTTCTGATATTTCATTATTAGTGTAAAGAAATGCAACAGACTTCTGTATGTTAATCTTGTATCCTGCTACTTTGCTAAATTCATTTATCAGTTCTAGTAGTTTTTGTGTGGAATCTTTAGGGTGTGTTTACATATATATTATATATATATATATATATATATATATATATACACAAACACATATACATATATATATAATATATATATATACACACACATATACATGTTATCTGCATATAATGGCAACTTTATATCTTCCCTTCCAATTTGGATACCTTTTATTTCTTTTTCTTATGTGATGACTGTGGCTAGGATTTCTAACACTATGTTGAATAGAAGTGTGACAGTGGGCATCCTTGTCTTGTTCCAGATTTTAGCAGGAAGGTTTTCAACTTTTCACCATTGAGTATGTTGGCTGTCATAAATAACTTTTATTATGTTGAGATAAGTTCTCTTTTACCACTTTGGTAAAAGTTTTTATTATGAATGGATGTTGAAGTTTTATCATATGCTTTTTCTGCATCTATTGAGATGATAATTTGATTTTTGCCCTTTCTTTTGTTGATGCAGTATATCACATTAACTGATCTGCATATGTTGAACCATCCTTGTGTCCCTGGGATGAATCCAATTTGATCATTTGATGTGTTCTTGGTCTCAGTTTGTTAATATTTTGTTGAGAATGTTTGCATCCACATTCGTCAAAGATACTGGCCTCTAATTTTCCTTTTTAGTAGTATCTTTGCCTGGTTTTGGTATCAGGATGATGGTGGCTTCATAAAATAAGTTTGGGAGTATTCCCTCCCCTTCAGCCTTTTGGAAGAGTCTGAGAAGGATCAGTATAAATCCTTTGTATGTTTTGTAGAATTCCCTAGTGAAGCCATCTGGTCCTGGACTTTTCTATGCAGGGAGTTTGTTTCATTTTGTTTTATTTGTCTGTTTTCAATTACAAATTCTAGTGATCAGTCTGTTCAAATTATCTATTTCTTATTAACTAAGTTTTGATGGACTGCATGTTTCTAGAAACTTGTCCATTTTTTCTAGGTTGTCCAATTTGTTGGCATATAATTGCTCATGGCAATCTCTTATTTTTGGTGTATTTCTGTGGTCTCAGTTGTTGTATCTCCTGTTTCATTTCTTATTTTGTTTATTTGGGTCCTATCTCTTTTCTTCTTGCTAAGCCTGGCCAGAGGTTGATCAATTTTGTTTAACTTTTTCAAAGAACCAGGTCTTGGTTTTATTGGGTTTTTTCCCATTGTTTTTTATTCTCTATTTCATTTATTTCTTCTCTGATCTTTATTATTTCCTTCCTTCTGCTGACTTGATGTTTCGTTTATTCTTTTTTTTTTTCCTAATTCTTTTAGGTGGTAGGTAATATGGTTCTCAGTTTTTGAGGATGGCTTTTATCTCTATGAACTTCCCTCTTAGGACTTCTTTTGCTGCATTCCACAGATTTTGTGTGGTTGTGTTTTCATTCTCATTTGTCTCGAGGTATTTTTAGATTTCCTCTTTGATTTCATCATTGGCCCATTGGATTTTAGTAGCATGTTGTTTACCCTCCGTGAACTTGTTTTTTTTTTCCTTGTTTCTGTTTCTGTGTTGATTTCTTGTTTCATGCCATTGTGGTCAGAAAAGATGCCTGAAATAATTTCTATCCTCTTAAATTTATTTAGGTTTGTTTTGTGTCCTAGCACATTATCTATCATAGAGAATGTTCCATGTGCATTTGAAAATAATATGAGAATAATAATATTCTTCTATTTTTTCTGCATGTAATGTCTTGAAAATATCAATTAAGTCTAACTGTTCTATTGTTTAGGATCTTTGTTACCTTATTGATTTTTCTGTCTGGAAGATCTGTCCATTGATGTCTCTGGGGTGTTAAAATCTCCTACTGTTATTGTATTCCCATCAATATCTCCTTTTATGTCGGTTAGTATTTGTTTTATGTATTTAGGTGATCCTATATTGGGTGCATATATGTTAACAAGTGTAATAGCCTCTTGTTGTTTCCTTTTATCATTATATAGTATCCTTCTTTATCTTTCTTCCTGGTCTTTGTTTTAAGGTCCATTGTGTCTAAGAATATTGCTACCCTCACTTTCTTATCATTTCCATTTGCACGAAATATCTTTTTCTATCTCTCCACTTTGAATCAATATGTGTCCTTTGCCCTAAATTTGGTCTCTTGTAGGAGGCATATTTTAGCTCTTGTTTTATTATCCAATCTACCACTCCATGTCTTTTCATTGCTGCATGTAATCCATTGACATTTAAAGTAATTATTGATAGACATGTATTTATTGACATTTTAAACCTTGTTTTCCAGTTGATTTTATACTTCTTCTTTGTTCCTTTTTTTCTTTGTTTTTCCTTTTGTGGTTTGATGGCTTTCTTTTCTATTATGCATGTTTTCTCTTCTTTTTGATTTTTATGAATCTATTGTATCCTTTTGATTTGGAGTTACCTTGTTTTACAAATATGTTAACCCATTACTGTATCTACTTGCTTCAGACTAGTAGTCATATAGACTCAAACACATTAAAAAAAAATCTGCATTTTCTTACTTTCCTTCCCCACATTTTATGATTTTCATGTCCTATTTTACATCTTCATGTTTATCCTTTTGCAGTTCTTTGTAGTTATCATTGCTTTCACAAAAACAAATTTTTTTAAATCTGTATACTGGCTATTTTAAGTGATTTACTTTCTTATTGTGATTTTCCTTTTCCTATAGATTCTTGCTTCTTTTCTATTTAGAGAAGACTTTTCAATACTTCTTTTAGGATAGGTTTAGTATTGTTGTATTCTTTTAGCTTTTGCTTGTCTGAGAAAGTCTTTCTCTCTCTTTCTATAATAAATGATAATCTTGCTGGATAGAATATCTTAGGTTGTAAGTCTCTTCCCTTTCAGGACTTTGAATATATCTTGCTACTCCCTTCCAGCCTGCAAATTTCTATAGAGAAATCAGCTGACAGCCTTATGGGGGTAGCCTTGTAATTGACTCTTTGTTTTTCTCTTGCTGCCTTTAGAATCCTCTCTTTAATCTTTAACTTTTGTCATTTTAATTTTAACATGTCTTAGTGTAGGTCTGTTTGGGTTCATCTTGTTTAGGTCCCTCTGCACTTCCTATATCTGGGTATCTATTTCTATCTTTAGGCTTGGGAATTTTTTAGCCATAGTTTCTTCAAATACATTTTTAATCCCCTTTTCTCTTTCTTCTCCTTCTGGGATCCCTATTATGCATTGATTGACATGCTTTATATTATCCCATAGGTCTTATATATTGCTTTAATTTTTTTTCATTTGTCTTTCTGTCTGTTGTTCTGATTGGGTGATTTCCATTATTCTATCTTCCAGGTCACTTATTCATTCTTCTGCATTATTCAGTTTGCTAGTTATTGCCTTTAGCTCAGCTTCCATCTTGGCAAATTAGTTTTCTAATTTTACTTGGTTCCTCTTTATAGTTTCTAGCTCCTTTTTACAGTAATCTGAATTTTTATCAATAGCCTTTCTTAATTCCTCCAGTATTTTTATTACCTCTTTTTTGGACTCAAGAGTCTGTTAGACTGGAGAGATCTGTTTCATTGTTCCTTCAGGAGATTTCTCTTGTTCTTTTAATTGGGACTGGTTCCTCTGGTTCTTCATTTTACTTACATTTCTGACTCTAACAGTTTAGGAGAAACAGTTATCTGCTGTTGTTTTAAAGGCTGTTTTTATGTGGGAGTGTGCCTGTGTAGCCTGCATGGTCTAATATTTTTGCTGTGAGGGCTGTTTTTAATACAGATGGCTGCCACATCTTTCCTCTGTGTGTGTTGGCTGTTATCCACTTGATGGGGGCGGGGGGTATAATTGGTGTTGGTACCAGAGTCTGCACTGGACTTTGAATGGGGCCTCCTCTTGGCTTTGTGGTTTTCACAGCCTTATCAGGGGCAGGGTATGTACCCTAGGTGTTGGAGTGAAAGCCCCCAAGATCCATTTCTCAAATGTGATGTGGGGTAGGCAGGACTGGAGCACTCCCATTGGGAGAGGAGCCACTTAGTATTCCTTTATAGGAACTTTATGTAAAGAAGTATGCTCTGTGGTATCGCATGTCACCTGTTGTGCAGGTTCACAAAGTACACTATTGTTGGTGCTGCCCTCAGCCCTGGGAATGCTGGCAATATGCTCTGAAGCCCCTCAGGTGCCGTGCTCACAAAGACGCTGGCGCAGATCCATAGGTGCAGATTCACTGAAGACAGGTACCAGGATCACAGTAGTCACACGCCCGGACCTGCCATGGGAGCTACAGAAGCAGCCCAGGCCCTGGCCCCACCTCTGCATGCACGTGCCCTCGAAGCCCACAGCTGCTAATGCTGACCAGCCCCACCCACAGATGTCCTGGTTCGATGTCCCACAAGTGCTGAGTTTACAAAGGCCCCTGCTGAGGAGGCAGCATAAATCCATGGATTACACAGCCACTGTGAGAGGGCTCAGATTTCACCCCTGCTTCCTTAGTGGTGTGGTACCTGGAGATCAGCTCAGATTTCAGCCCTGCCTCTACATATGGGCAATGCAGAGGCACATGTGCACTCCCAGAGCACTTAAAGGTGGAGTCATACCTGCTGTGAGCACACTGAGAGTGAGGCTGCTATGATGGGGTCTCTGCCCCACCCTTCATGTGCCCATTAACAATGGCACTTCTATGGCAGACCCAGGCTCTATTCACGTACATCCCAGGTTTCAGCTCGTACACACTCCAGCCCCTTCAGGCTGACTCCACACAGCCAACCTCAGTCCTCTTCCTGGATCTGTCCTCTGGAGCCCAAGTTTCATCACCCAGATCCCACAAGCACCACCAGATGCGCATCTCGGGCTGGGGACTACAGTGAGGTGGCCCAAACCCTCTAATGCAGGTCTCTCTCTGTTCTGCCTGTTGGAATCCAGCTGCTGCACTCTTCTCTGAGCCTCTGAAGCTTCCTTTCTGTTCTAGCTGATCTCCCAGCTTGTAACAGGGGTTCCCAAGGTGAGGGAACCTTTCCGCTTTCACAGCTCCCTCCCAGGGAGTCAGGTCCCATCTAATTGCCTTTTTTTTTTTCATCCTACTCAGCTATATGGTCATCTTTCTTGCAATTTTGGTTGTCTGAGCTCTTCTGCCAGTGTTCAGCAGGTATTCTGTAAGAACTGTCCCACATGTAGATGTATTTTTGGTGTATTTGTGGGAGAAGGTGATTCCACATCTTCTATTCCACTGTCTTTTTTTTTTTTTTTAACATTTTTTAATTGAATTATAGTCATTTTACAATATTGTGCCAAATTCCAGTGTAGAGCACAATTTTTAAGTTGTACATGAACGTACATATGTTCATTGTCACATTTCTTTTCACTGTGAGCTACCACAAGATCTTGTATATATTTCCCTGTGCTATACAGTATAATCTTGTTTATTTATTCTATATATGCTTGTCAGTATCTACAAATTTTGAACTCCCAGTCTACCCCTTCCCACCGCCCTACTGCTTTATTATTTGCCCAAATTCAAGATAAAATGTGGCATAAAGGGATATGCTTCGGAGAGAGGCAAAATGCAAGTTACCCTACTTGTTTCTCTACTACCGTCTTGATTTATGAGTTTCAGAGAGAGCCATTTGCCATTGCCACACCTCACAAGGATCAGGGAAACTGGGTAGAGATAAAGGAATTTGAGCCAAATTGTATTTGTGGCTTCCTCAACTATACACTGTGCAACTCACCTAAATTTAATAACTGCTTCAAAGCCCCCTTCACTTTCTATATGTAGATGGAACTCTGAAACCTTAGGAGTGCTTCTCAACTCTCTCTGCTGAAGGACCAGCAACCTCCATCAGTCAAAAGCCAAAACTATTATGAAATTTAACAAAAATGAATTACCAGAAAAAAAAATGAAAAAGATATGCAAAATGTAAGTCATAATTCTTTACTAGCTTCAAAAGATGTAAATTTGCTCTAAGTTGCTATAAAGTTTTCTCAATGTTACTCACTCTCATTCTCAGCACTTATCTCATTGCAGACCTGTTATCAGTTCTTGGACAAGTACATAGAGGTCTATAAACCACACTTTGAGAAGCACTGAGTCATAAAACCAAATAGTCTGCTGGCAGAAAGTTCTCAATCCTTTGACGAAGCGTAATGAGAAACAGCATTAACACTGTCTTTCACATTCATGTTGGGAGGGCAGTCTGAGAAGGTTACTCTTTGATCTGTATGTATTCTTAGCTGTGAAAATGGATTTTCCCACCAGTTTTGTCCACAGTGTGAAATTCAGTGATTCTCAACATTTAAGGGGGCAAAGGAATCACCTTCAGGAGGTTGTAAAAAATGCTCATTAGGGTCCCAACACCAGAGGCCAGAGTTCAGAATTCAACAGACTTCCTTAACATTTACAATTTCTGTAGCACTTTCGATCTTTAACACCTTTAGACACTTAATATGAGGTCAATACAATTACGCTAGTTTCACAGATGAGAAAACAAGAACTCAAGAGTTTTGCCATAGATAAAAGTATTAGACACAGAACTCAGATCTTTTAGATTCTAAGTGTATTTTTTTTTCTTATGTGGGTAGATGGGTCTTGATCTTAAAACGTCTAAATTGTTAGTAGGATAGGATAATTTTTTTGAAATTTATTACTACTTAAAGTTATTTATTCCTCTGACAATGACAGCCTGTACACATAAATGCTTGGGAGGGTGACATTATGTACGGTCCAAGGAAACTTTAGATGTTCTTTTTCATAACTGTCCAATCACCCAGAATATTATTTGGGAGATAGCTTACTTTCTTGGAGCTAAGACTTCTAAAGAATGACAGATTATTTAGTTAATTAGCTTCTAATGTGTACCAAGGCTCTGACAGCTAATTAAAGAAACTACAACTTTTTTACAGGCAAGAGATCAGCTAGCTATGTTGTAGATGAAATTGCCCTGGACTCAGATCACTTTACACCTAAATCCAGCCATGATTCAATGATTTTTACTTGTGTAATTTGGGGCAAAAAATTATTTTATTTCACACCTTTGAGTTTCCTTACCTATATCATCCAGATAGTATCTGTAACATGAAAGGCTGTTATGAAATCAGATTTTTTTAAAAAGTGGGTGTAAAATTGCCTTCCGGAATAGCCCTTGTCACTTAGCTTATGATCAATAAATTTTTTCAATTAAAAAAAGGCAACATATTGTGTTTTATCTCCTTCTTTCTTTTATAGTAAATACAGGGAGCCTGAAGGGGCACCAAAGAGAACTTCTATACAGTGTAAATGACCTATGGTGTAGAATCCTTCTCCCCAGGGATAGGCTTATTTACCATGGAGATAATGGAGATAGTTCAGTAAAAAGATGGATGACAAGCTGTCAGAAACATTATAGAGTGCAAGTGGAGGAAGGTAGACTAGATGGCTGCAAGAATTCATTCTTATTTGGGTAGCCATGACAATGTGTCACAAACTGGGTGTCTTCAACGACAGAAATGTATTTTGTTCTGGAGGCTAGAAGTCCAACATCAAAGTGTCAGCAGAGGGGGTGCCTCCTGAAGGTGGGCACCTTTCCTCACAAGAGAAGGATCTGTTCCACATCTCCCTTTGTGGCTCACAGAAGGCATTTGCCCTGTGTCTCTTCACATCATCTTCCCTCTAGGCCTGTGTCTGTGTTCAAATTTCCCCCTTCTACAAGGATACCAGTCATAATGGATTAGGGCTCACTAAGGATCTAATTTTAACAGATTACATCTTCAATGACCCCATTTCCAAATAAGCTCGCATTCTAAGGCACTGCGGGTTATGAATTTGGGGGGTACATTTCAATGCACAGTGCTGTGATGCAATGATTAGCATCCTTATGAGAAACAGAAGTCGGGAATCTCAGTTCTCATCTCTGCCACTAATGAGCCGTGAAACTGGAAATCTCTCAATCATTCTAGGCTTATCTGTAAAATAAGTAAGTTGGAGCAGACACAAATTAACTCAAAAAAGTTTCTTTCATTTTTAAAATGTCTGTATCTAACTTTGGAGTGGGGATCTCCCGAAGAGCAGCCAGAGCCCACAATAAGCTAGGAACTTAGACTGGCTCTTATTCAGGTCTCCGTATTTGCCCAGGATTGTCGTAAGAAAGTCAGACTAGCAGACGGGTCAAATACATATGTTTGTAAGAACAAAGCTTAGATTGACTGATAAAGGAAAATAAATGTAATGCATATTAGGCCTCAAACTTTAGTGAGAGGAACGTGTTCAGACCTCCAAATATCACTGAAGGAAGAGATAAAAAAAAAACAATTTACCAAGCAGATTGTCACTAAAGAGAGAACTGAGTGGCAGGGGAAGAGCAGCAGGGAGATGTTTTTGTTCTCAACATATTTGAATGATAAGAAAATATGTTACCTTGTCAAAGAGTAAACAAGTATTAAAACAGAAAAAAAAATTGTGTTTAGGGCAATTGTTTATCTTTTATTCTCAAGCCTAGATGTTCTGGATTTGTCATTTTATATTTGAGAGTCCCTATAAATAGGGACTTTTACAACTTACAGAACTTTACAACTTATATAAAAGTATAAGACTTTAACGATTTTTGGTTTTACAGGAAGGGGTAGGGCTCAGCAAACATGCTTATATATCTGTTTCAGTGTGAAAATATATAATGGAAGATTTCAAAACCTTACGTTTCTTAAGATGCTTCTGCTGTGCACATATGGCATATTTAACACACAGAAGTAGCTAGTAATCTGCTACATTTGTCTTCAAAGGACAAGGAACTTAGCCCTCAATACCATATTTACCTCAATACCATATTTACCACAGCATTTTTTTCACCTGAAAAAAATCTCCACACCTTTTACTAGTTGGGACCAAGAAAAACAGGTTTATTATTCTACCCATAATTTGACCTTGGCTCCCCACCTATTTTAGTGACAGCAGCAGTTGTAAAAACTTAGTAAGGATGATTATTAAGGTGTCAACTGAATTTAATTGACATCTCTCTAAACCCACCAAACGGAGGTGTGGTTAACATTTCCGTAACTCCAACACTGGCTAGGGGAGGGAGGCATCTTCAGAGCTGGCACAGGGAACAAAGTACAGAGACACAGAGGAGAGCCAAAGTCAAGAATAAGTTTCAAAAGGAAAGGAGACAAAATGTGCCAGTACCTATGGTAGTATTTCTATTTTAAAGATGGAGAACATAAAAAAGCCTGAAGGGTTTATATCCCAGGATAACAAAAACTTGAACTTGAGATGTTCTATTTTGAGTTCTGACTTTTTGTCATTCATTTACACCACTGTCCTTCTATACAAATGGAGTAAATAAATGCTTCAGCCAACATAAAACAATGCATGCATAGTAAAGGGAGGGATGGCCCGATACTACGTGTCCTTATGTTTCCTAAGAATTGCTTGAATTAATCATTTCAGTTAGAAATATTCTAATGTATGAAACAGTGGGTAGTTAGAATTCTTTTTAAATTTTCATTAACTTTCATTCCTCCAATTATGTTTCTTATGATACAGGTCTAATGGTTATTTCTCCTCTATTAGTTATCTATCATGCATTTTTCCTGTCTGTCTATCTATCTATACATCTATTTATCTGTCTATCATACATCATCTACCATCCACTCATTCATTCAATAAACGTGCACTGAGTCTTTGCAATATTCCAGGCTCTGTATCTTAATGAACAAGATACATGTGGAACTAATCTCAGATCCCAAATTAAACCCACCTTTATCATATAAGCTTTCCTTGGCCACCTCCAAGTGACCTCTTGAAATTAGTCAGCGCTTGCTTTCAAAGGCTTTTATTTCAGCATTTAATTCCTGAGTTCTTTACAGAATGTTTTAGTGATTCCACTCCATTTTCCCAACAAAACGCTTGCATAGAACTGTCTGATGCAGTGTTTTCCTTGGCCACCTCTGCGTGACCTCTTGAACTCATTCACTGAATGAATAAATGAATGAAAAACTCATCCACGTATTTTTCTCTCCAACAATTTTGAAATTGTGGCTCTACAGAAAAGCTGAAAACTTTCATAGCAAAATTTTGGCTTTTCACCAGTTGGGATGCAAGCAGTGATTTCAGATAGATGGAACATAATGAGCATTCAATAAATGGCAGCTGTCACCAAGGTCCTGATCAATGTCACCCCACAAGCAAGGCTCCGAGTATTTCTGGGAGATAAAACACAACCAGAGAAGGGTCGTACTAGACCTGGTTGTACCAGCTGCAGCTGCTGATACCTTCCGATGTCCCCAAAGCCCCATCACGCAAACACCAGAAAGTCCTCTAAGTGCCACAATGGTGAAGACTCAGCCTGTTAGTGTTGCCCTTGAGTCCTAATAGGCCTGGCACATTGCAGACCCTCAGTAAATGTTTGTTAAGTGAATGAAGGAATACTCTCCAGGAGTGTAGGAATTGTCCAAAGCATGTCGTCGTCTTCCTGCCTTCCCCTCCGTCTACCCAGGTACATTCAAAATCCCAGCCCTACCCCTGAAAGACTAAATCAGAATCTGCATTTTAACACAATTCCCTCAGGGATTCATATGCATCCTAAACATGGCAAACACTCCCCTAAAACACATAAAGGTCACTTTCCTGCCTCCCAATGGATGAAACTTCCGAACCCAAACTAATGCCACATTCAAGTGTGTGGGGCTGGTTGTCTGTAGGGCTGCTGTTTTAGAAAAACAAGAACTAACTAGAGTCAAGTCAGGCGCTAGGATCTGATCCCTTTTTCTCTGTCAGTCTCTCTTTGCCTGCTTTCTTCCTCCCCATCTGCTCCCCCGCCTGGTGATGAAATCACAGTATACAGAGGAACAGCACAGAGTCAAAACTTCTATGCTGATTTATTTTTTTAATATTAAAGACTATTCAGCCAGAGCAAACTGAAAGCAAAATAGTCATGTCCTGCATCTGCCCACCTTTCTGCCTCTTTGCCCTCTGCGTGACCTCCTCACGCTTCCGTGTGCATCTTCTGGAAGAGACAAGACGCAATATTTACTGGTGTAGGCAGGTGCTCTAGGTCAAGTTTACTCATTTAATGCTTATGCCAACAGGAAATACCGCCACGGATGGGGAACACAGAGTCAGGTTCACTGTCAGTCCCCGTCAGTGACATTCCAAATGTCCACTGTTGTCACAACTACTGGGCAGAATATAAAAAACAAAAAGGAAATTCTGAGACCGTTGGAGAAAGCCATCATGGAGCATGGCCAGGTTTTACTGGGGTGCTCCAATCCAAACAACATTACAGGGTCTTCCCTAAGCCCGCTCTCTGCTTTAATCTCCAGCATTTTAAAACTCAGCTACCTCTCTGATAACAAACCTACAAGACACTTAGTCATTATCATTTTATGGAGCAGGACACTGGGGCGCCGATGGATTTAGCCTCTTGCCCACAACTGCAGACACACTGAGCTTTTCTGATCCCACGTTGCCTTCCTATTCCACCATCACATCAAGTCTCCTGTTGGCAGCTCAGCACTGCCTCGCCTCTTCCGTGCTCCCCCTTACAACCCAAGGACAGGAAGCCTGAGGTTTAGGCTCCCAAGGTTCTCTGCCAGCAACTGTCAGCCTTAGATCCCACTAAAGGGAGGCATTTCATAAACTAAAGCATTTCATGACAGAGGTCATAATGTAAGTTTTGTGGATGAAAGTAACTGGGATTACTAGGCATCCTGTATTTCTGCAACTGCCTGACTCCAAGGAAACAAGCAGAAAAAAACAAGAGCCAACACAGCCTTCTCTGCCCTCTGCTTGCCAGTCCCTCCAAAGGTTTTCCAAGCATCTAAATCCTTGTATTAATTTCCTTCCTGTTTGCGTGCCTAGAATGGTTTCTATTTTTCTCACCAAACCCTCAGTAAGACAACCATACAGACAGCCTTTCACTCCTGTCCTTGAGCTGCCATTCTCTCTTGTACATCACTCTTTATAAAAGCACTCACATTTACAAACATTTCTTTATTTTTTTCCAGCTGCTTCTGTATGGACTAAAGTATTTTAATGACAGAGCTCATAACCTAATTTTTGTGATCCCTGTCCCAAGCACATAGTAGATGCTTGGTAAAGCACATACTACGTAGGAAAGAAGTATTTCTTTACTAAATATCATTCACCTACTTCCAGGATTGGATCCTTTTAAGAAATGCACACGCAGAGTGGGATCACCGAGATAAGAATGGTCCTGAGCACTGAAACTCCGATGTCTTAAGAGATTGAGGGATAGGATGGGGGTATGATGAAGGATTCAAGGGACGCTTCCTCTTGCCTGAAAGCTACTGGAACATCCAGAGATACAGCATCCCCAGCTCAAGGGAGCAGCTTCTGTTGCTGTTCCTTAAAAGCCGGCTCTAAGTAGACTAAGAAATCCTAAGGGTTCAACTGAATGTCCTTTCTTACATCCATATCCCAGCTGAAATCTGACATCTGTGTTTCTCTCTTAACTGTGTTTTTGTTGTTTTTTTTTTAACAAATGTTTCATGATTCTTCCTGACTCACATCTAAACCCAATGGTTTTATACTCTTATTTAAGGGTAATAATGAGAGATAACCACTTATGGATTTTTTTACATGTATATACTTAAATTTTTTTCCTTCACCATTCTGCCACACCTTAGTCCCAAATAGACAGATGATTCCCTACTCATATGCTCAGAGGAGGAATATAACAGGAAGACAGTCTCTGATCACCACGGACCTTGTTTCAAAAGGTCAGGTGAGGGGAGGTTGTAGGGTGGCAATGAGGTCATAGGAACGTGGCCTATCCAGGCCGGAGGGACTACTGAAGCGTCCCAAATCTGTGCCTCCGAAGTCGAGAGCAGGACCATGCTCACCGGGGCTCACCATCCCAGGAATGCCTATGTGGATGCAAAACTTGATGAGCAGAGGAAGTCTCCCACCAAAAGCTGGATGGATAGTCTGTTTGATTCCAGAAACTTGGCGCACCCTGAAAAGAATTCAATTGCATTTCCCTGCAGACTAATAAAATGGGCTTTTGAACCAGAGATAAAATCAACTTAGAGCAATAAAAAGTTACATTTAATACACCCTGAATTTGTGGTTTGAGAGTCACACCTGCTACAAAATCAAGAACTCAGGCTGCTACTTGGAGAGATGCTCTACCCCCTAATTCTCAGTCCAAGGCCATCCAGTCTGGGGCTTTGCAACCATTCCGCCCAGCTGGAAGCAAGGAGTGGCTTAATCTGTGACTGGCTGCAGCTTGACTGGCCCTGGAAGGACATAACCAATAGGTGCAGCAGCACAGAGTCTCTCGTTTTAAGTGGAACAAACCACCACAAGTCAAAATCAGTCACAGAAGAAAAAGAACCAAGTAAAACCTGGCCATCGCTTAGTCGGTGAACTTCCACATTCAAAATGAGGATTTACAGGGTATTTATAAACACAATGCCTAGTACTCAAACAGTGTTTGTTATATGCTGAGCCGGGGCCAAGTGATTTAACCCACGTCATCGTTACCACAAGCTGATGAAGTAGGTTCAGTATTCATCCCATTTTATAAAGACACAGAGATACCTGGGGATAACATGACTTACCCAAGGTAGCAGCTCTTAGACTTGAACCGAGTCAGTCTAGCTCAGAGTCCCCCTGACCCCCTTCAGGACTGTCTATGCCCACAAATGCTCAGATAGTTTAAGCAGTATAACCCCAAAGGAAGAGATTATCAGATCCACTCCCTATACATTAAAGATGAGGAAACACCAGCAAAGAGATTAAAGAGGTGTGCTCAGTATCCTATAGCTCAGTATATCACTCATCTTTGTTTTATGACGAACAATACTCACTGTCAATCAGATGAACCATTTTGTTTATAATGTGACCCAAAGGGCAAAGCAAAAGTTTTAAACCCAGTCTTCTACAACCTTCCAGGAGTTTTACCTCAGCTTCTCTAAAGCTGACATGAGACCCAAGTGACAGGAGGTCACACAAAACACCCTGATGGGACATCTCTGGGTGTCTTCCTGGGAAGCAAGACTGTGCTAAGAAGTCACTTAAGAGAAGAACAGGCAAGGAGCTCAGAGAGAGGAAACCCAGGGGCTGTAACGTGGTCGTTCAAGAAGCAGGGAATTTGATTCGGAGCAATTTGTTCTCTACTCTTATTGAAACACCTACAATTAGAAACCTCTACTTTGGAAATGTGATCTTTTTGTTGCTCTGTTTCTGTTCCATCCATTTCAAAATAAGATCCCTGTGGAAAATCCTTCATGACCCCTACGACAAAGCCATCACTGTAATTCTCCCTTGTCCTTCAGTAAAGGCCGGCAGGTAACCGTAGCATCTTACTGGCAGGTCCGAAGTCCCGTGATGAAGAATTATTAGTGAAAATGAGACCCACTTCTGTCTCCTGAAGGAGAATGATCTAATTGTGGGCCGAGCTGTTTTTCAAGTCCATCATGGGGACAAGATGTTACAACAAGAAATCTGGGTTATTTAGCTCCCTGGGCACTCAGTGACTCACGTCTTAATCCCCTTCACTTTGCGTGTGTTGACAAGTCCTGTCATTGATAAACTCAGCCTCGCCTTCTAATAACTGCTGAAAGCTGAATCACATGATATTAGAAAAAAATGTCACTTACTGGCTTCTAACCTTTTCAACCCTTACTTCTGTTTCCATCCTAAGAATATTCTCACTGCTTGTACGAAAGAAAGATGATGATGAATTCGAGGACTCTGGCAGCCTGCAAAGACACGCTTAAGAGTGAAAACAGAAGCAAGTAAGGATTGAATTGCTGTTGAGGAGGCTGTTGAGAAAGCTCCCCAAACAAGGTAATTTAAGAAAGACTTAAGTTGAGGAACTTAAGCTAAGCAAGAAGGAAAAAAAAAAAAAAAAAAGAAGAAAATTCTTGCTACCAGCACGCTATGTTGTTTTAAGTTAAGAAGCGAAAATGTGCTCTATACCTTGGTGTCTATCTGTGTTGTGATTAACACCAGGGTCCTCTTTATTCAATTAGAAAAGATGTAACAGATCTAAAAATTAAAGAGGACCCAGAGAGAAGAAAGACGTGTTTAAATTAGTAGACAGCTACTTGCCTTCAAATGCTCTAACAAATCTGTTAAATTTCAATTAAATTGAACTTAGCATGGAAAAGAAACTAAAAAAAATAAAATTAAATAAAATTTGAAAACCTAATAAAATAAAAGCTTTATAGGTTAGTGTTGCCTAGAAAGATACCAAAAGGGAGACATGAACTCAGGGTCAACCCAGTCAGATTGAATCTCCTTTCATTCTCCCTTGAAGGCACCTGGTTCTGGGGACCTTACCACCAGGCAGACAACTAGCTTTGTTGTGCTTTCGGACCAGCCATGGACTAGAGCAAAGAAGTGAAATAGAGGTAGTGACCAGCTCACCCCGGCCCTTAAGGTTTTCCAGTGCCTACCACCCTGGCACAGGCAGATGGCCACAGGACTTACCGCATTAAAATTGGGGAAGAGGTTGACTGCGGCCGCAGTGTCAAGAGGAAAGGGAAGAAACGGTTTAATGTCCAGCGACGGTTGCAGAGGAGGGGCTGGTGGGCGGACCAGGGCTGGGAGAGCAGGGCTCTGGCACGTACCACCTGCACAGGAGAGAAAAGGGAGCGATCAGGGGCATCGCACGTGTCAAACATACAATACGCAAACACCACAGTCTCTTTTGAGACCAAAAGGCCAGCTTCAAGGATCACTGGAAAAAAACAAGGCACAGAGAGTGTTGACTTCAACCGGGGACCGGCCAGTGCACAGCTGTGTCTTGAAGCAGAGGAAGCCTGTGGAGCTGCTCCCTTTTCTTTGTTGGATTAGAACTTTCCAATTAATGCAAGGAATTGTTAACATTTCAGACATATCATATTCTCCAATCCATCCTTCTTTTCCTGCCTAGAGCTCTGGATTGAGTCAGTAACAACTCTGTAGCCATGATCCCTTGATTCAAAGGGGAGACCCCTCCACTGCTCCCCCATCCCTCTTTGAAAACTAACTTTTGCTCAAAATATGCATCCAGTATGAGTGTTTAATTTACAGAACTGCTCTTTTCTACTACCTCCAAAACTCTGGCAGCAAGATGACATGAACCTGGCAGGGACAAGGAACTTAACCACAAACACAGGCAGCCACACCTTACTGCCTTGGCAACTGGAAGATTAAAACCAGCAAATCCAGCTACTAATCATGTAGTCCCTGCGCTATTTACACCCCTGTGGCTCTGAACATTCAACGACAACCTGCCTCCTACCCAGTCACGAACAGGTGGAATTTAGAAGATCACCAGTGAGCAGGCAATGGGATATTATAGCAACATAGACACCTCCTCTGCGTATCAGTGGGCAATCAGCTATTTGCAAGGAAATTGCACCCTTGCCCCCTTCCTAGGACTCCAGTGCATTCAGAAGTTGAAAGGACAGAAGCCCACTTTTCCTGTTCTGTCTCCCATATTTTGGTAACATTCCAAATAACAACATTTGTTGTTAATTAAAGGCTGTTTGAATCCTAGGAAACTGTTAAACTATGCCAGCCTTCTAATCTGAGAGGCAAGCAACAGACTGTAAAAAAAAAGACCCTGCTAGTGAGAATCCAAGAAGCATTAGGAAAACAAAATGCAGTGGGATTTTTGCTGTTCTCCTGGAAGAGAATTTTAAGAGACAGAAAAGAGAAGAAAGGTTCCTGTCTGTGCCGCGTACTTGCCTACTATCTTGTTTTTAAAACAAAGTGGAGTGAAATCCCACACAAATGATCTTTACAAATCTCACAGTCAGTGCCGGTCAACCGCACACACACCCCCATCATCTTGCTCTCAGTCAGTTACCCGAACAAAGGTAAACACTTAAAAAATGATCCCCCAACGCTAAAGCCAACCCTACTGGACCAGAAGATCTACTAACAAGGTGGGTGACTTAATACGTGTAACAGAAGCCGTCAGCACAGGATTTAATTAACCATCCCCAGGAAAACCATTAGCTCTCCTGGCTCCAAGTATAAAATCAACTGGAGCCAAATTAACACAACTAGTATTTCCCCCTGCCTCTTTTCACTTCCCTCTTGAAGTGTTCCTCCGCAACCACAAGGCCAGTAACAGCGAGTCTGAATCTGCCAACGAATTAAAATAAAAAGTAGTCCAAGTCAGGAAGTGCGGGGCAGACGTTAAAACAAACAGATAAAAGCAAAATTTAACACGTCTACATTCACCAGAGCACATCGTAAACTTAGTTTATGGTCCACCTGGCGGTACACTTGCTTGGAGAGGACATTCATAGAACTTTGGTGATGGACCTGTCATGACTTTGGTATTGCTGACAACTTCTCTTTCGATGAAAAGTTAAAGAACCAAAAAATTAAATTTTGGTGGATGCCTCTTTAGAAAACTCAGGAGTAAAATAAGTTTGGGTTGGAGTCAGTGGTATAGCTTAACAGGTTTACAAAAATAATAGTGAGCTTTCAATAAATAATTAGAAATTATTATTATCTGTATCACATGCTTTGCAAAAAGTATTCATTCATGCACACTGATTACCTTGTTTGACCCTAAAATCTTAGAAATCAGGTAAGGGCTAACATATTATCGTGGAGAAAGAAGTAAGTTGATAAACTAGCTGTTTGCGTCGCATCCAAAGAGATATTCTATTTTTATAATTACAAGAATACAATTTAGCAGGAACATATTCTGTAATTATTTCATTTATCAGTCTCTCTCTGGTTCAGGATATCCAAAGAGGTTCAGGGCAAACTCAAGCTTCTTTTTTTATCCACTAAAATGAGAGGAACAAAGAAGAAATATATGTTGATTTGATTGCCAGGGAAGTTAACTCCCACCTTCCTTTCTCCCAGATACTTAATTCCTTTGCAATCCATTATACAGACAATTCAAGGTGCTTTCTCAATGTTGCAACGGGAGTTTCCTACCTAGGGGATAAAAACATCAGAGTCGTAAAACTGGGGAGAAGGTGGAGCTACTACTTGTGTCCATCCCCTACTACCTGTTTGAAGGGAGAAACCTGAAAGATCAGTGGAAAACAAAGAACTCGTGACCACATATTCTTTGGCTACTTGCTCTGCAAATCCAGGTGTAGTGGATGCTGTGGTATGCTCCTGAGAGCCCCCTTCCTGATGAAGGCTCCCCAACTGCTGGGGAGCCACCACTGATGTCTCTCACCTGGGATCCTCTTCCAGCACTGCCTTGGATCAAAGGAAGCTGCTTAAACCAAGGTCAAAGTCCCTCCCGAGTGGAGAGGCTGGTAGCCCCAGGTAACGATGGATTCATGCAGGGGTTTACTGCCTTCTCCCCCTTGCCTCAAGCCAGGGCAACCCTGAAGCTCTATGTCAGCTCTAAAGCACCTCATAGAACCTAGGACAGACTGAGACCTCTGTTGTGACTGCATCACAGTTCAACTTCTCCCTTTGCTCAGGCCCGAATCTCTGATTCTTCGCAGGAGATGGTCCCCAGTAAAGTCTCAGAGTCCACATCCAGCAGCATGTGACCTATGACACCAGAGAATAACAATTCATGGGTCGAAGTGAAACACCGGATTACTTTATTCTAACACAGAGAACTGCCTCTAAATCTATGGCTTAATATTGAGGCACAAAATTGAGGCTACATCTTAAAAATTATCTGGGGCTAATATTTCTGCCTTTAAAATTAGGATACATTCTCAAACATTTTACTTATAGCAATCTGTATGTGCTCAACAGCAAGAACATTATTTGCAAATAGTGTAAAATCAAAAGCAGCAAACAAAATATGTTTCCCCTGCAAAGCTGATTAAATATGCTCCTTGAGAAAACAACTATTTCATTCTTTCATTTTTTAAATCAAAGTTATTATATTTAGGACAGGAATACATATTTATTATTCTTTTCTTTATTATAAAATTATCTCAACAATAATAAACATCAAAATATATAATGAATTTGTAGACAGGCCTACAGGTTTAAAAAAGAGTTGTTTTGTTGTTATTATTTACCAAGTTTTGCTTTATTCATTGGAGTGTCACATTTCTGGAAATATTGATGTTCTTAATTTGAGAAAAGCTTTTTGAAGCCTTTGTGGAATGGAGACTGAAAAAATAACAAATTCATGTCCTTTGTCTATGGACACTCCATGCCAAATTTCTTATATGCCATGAAAGTCAACAAATAAAAAAATTTATTGAGTAGAGATTAATTATTATAGTTATACTGAAGAAGGTGTTGAATAATGAAGGTAAATAAAATAAATAGGATGCAGTAAGTTCACAAAACTCTCTGCACCTTTTTGATGACTGGTTTTGTTAGTTTATATTCATATTTAGAATTTGGAATTGAACTACAGTGCAAACATATTACTTACTACTTTGGTCTATTCACAAGGCAGCTGTGTATTCACAGAAGTACAAATCTGTGCATTTGAAAAAAGTACCAGAATAACCTAGCTGTTAATAGAGACTATTTGAGAAAGTAACTTGTTGCATTCACTTCAAAAGTTTGCGTTTTTGAAAATCTAATTAAAATGTAAAAAAAAAGACACAAATGAACTTATTTACAAAACAGAAACAGACTCACAGACATAGAAAACAAACTCATGGTTGCCAGGGGGGAAATGGGGTGGGAAGGGATAAATTGGGAGTTCGAGATTTGCAGATACTAACTACTATTATATAAAATAGAGAAACAACAAGTTTCTTCTGTAGAGCACAGGAACCTGTATTCAATATCTTAAAGTAACTTATAATGAAAAAGAATATGAAAAGGAATATATGTATGTGTATGTATGACTGAACCATTATGCTGTACACCAGAAACTGACACATTGTAAACCGACTTCAATACTTCAATAAAAAATGTAAATTTGGAAATGTGTGTTTCAATAACTTAGACAGATAAATAGGAATTGTAAACCAGTGGTTGTCAGTTGACTCTATCATATTAGAGAGAAAGTCTATAGAGTGCCGAGCAGTGGGCCTGGCCAGTGTTCACTGAGTGAGGGATATTTTTTTTAATGAACCCAATAAGTTCCAAAGGAGCCATGGTTCAAGGTGGTCAAGACAGAAATCTGGGCTCCCTGAAAGTGGTCAGTCAAGATGATTTTAAAAGCACCTGAAAATTCTTCACTTTGTTTATTTTGATCCCAGCAGAAAGAAAGACTTTACAATAAAGGGTCACTCTGTAAATCAATATTTTGAAATATTCCTCAAGAGCCGGATAATGTTCTTTCCCTCATGCGACACTTTAACCTTGAACTTCTGCACTTGATCTATCCAGGGTTCATCAAACAGTCACAGACATCCTGACAGCTTCACCTGCTACTTAATCACTCATTTCTCCAAATGACAAAACCAAAGCTCAAAATGATTAAGGGTTGATGCTGTTAAATATTCATGACAGTACATGCGTTAGAACTGTGAATCATTAAAATATATAGATATACAGCTAAATATATTATTATCAAATAACATACATTATATTATATATATTATAATATTATTATTTATAGGAAGTAGCCAAAATCCCTGATTTCCTGATGGGAGGAATAATTTCTATCACATCTTTTTCCTTTACCATCAATTTAATTTTATATATATTCTTTTATATGCTTACCTGTATATATGTATATTTCAATAGTGTCAATAGTGAGCCGTGATTAAACTGCTAAACTGCTCAGAATAGTCATACCTAACAGAAGAACATCAGAGCATTTTATACAACATCCAGTCCTAAGTAGTTCCTTGTAAAACACCTGATTTGATATACATGGAACACTACTCACATCCATTCCCAACTATTTCAGTTAGAATTTGCCATGCCCTTCAGAAGTCCACGAACGATAAATGCTGGAAAGGGTGTGGAGAAAAGGGAACCCTCCTACACTGCTGGGGGGAATGCAGTTTGGTGCAGCCATTATGGAAAACAGTATGGAGATTCCTGAAAAAACTAAAAATAGACTTACCCTATGATCCAGCAATCCCACTCCTGGGCATATATCTGGAGGGAACTCTAATTCAAAAAGATACATGCACCCCAATGTTCATAGCAGCACTATATACAATAGCCAAGACATGGAAGCAACCTAAGTGTCCATTGATAGATGACTGGATAAAGAAGATGTGGTATATTTATACAATGGAATACTACTCAGTCATAAAAAAGAATAAAATAATTCTATTTGCAGCAATATGGATGGACCTAGAGATTGTCATTCTAAGTGAAGTCAGAAAGAGAAAGAAAAATACCATATGATATCACTCATATATGGAATCCATAAAAAATAAAATTTTAAAAGACACTGAATTCCTCTACAAAACAGAAACAAGACTCACAGACATAGTAAACAATCTTACAGTTACTTGGGGGGAAAGGGGGAAGGAAGGGATAAATTTGGTAATTTGAGATTTGCAAATGTTAGCCACTATATATATAAAAATAGATTTAAAAATCTCTTCTGTATAGCATGGGGGACTATGTTCAAGATCTTGTAATAACCTTTAATGAAAAAGAATATAAAAATGAATATATGTATGTATATGCATGACTGGGACATTGTGCTATACACTAGAAACTGACAAATTGTAACTGACTATACTTAATCAAAAAAAAAGAATTTGCCATGTCCATTGTGGGACGGAGGGGTGCAATAGGATATCTGAGGTCTATGGGATAGTGGACATCAAAGAATTAGATGTAATACTACTAATAGGAAGTAGGAAAGAAATGATGGATTTGGGGCATAAAGGCAAAACTTGATTTGACACAGAACCCTGGCCATGGAATGAATGTTGTCATTACTGCAACTGGCCAGCCAGGGTGGGTGGGAGTGAAATGCTGAGAATATAGCTAAATTTTATAAATCAATTGAGTAAAGCAACTGACATGGACTAGACCTGCTATCTCCTTAAAATTCCTTTAAAATGCACATGAATTTTGCCAGGTATCTATTTTAATACCCAGTTTACAAACTCCAAAGTCTAAGCTATCCCCTAAAATACATCTCACCTAAAATTACACAGGTAATAAATGGTATTGGATGTAAATGCGAGTAACCTCAACAATTTTTTATGCACTGATGCAAATAGCTTTTAAAGTTAAACAAACAAACAAATAAACAAAATGACAACAAAAAGGAATACTCTACGAAGTCAGGCTTGTCATATAAGGCAAGTCAGCTCCCTTGCAGCCAGCATGTAATGGACTAAATCAGAAATCTTGTGAGAAAATTCTATTACTGCTCAAAAAAAAAAAAAAAAAAAAGAAAGAAAGAAAAGAAAAAGAAAAAAGAACAGACCCATCCCTTGTACGGGAGACAATAAAGGAATATTCAGTATTTATTACCAATATTTACCTACCATGAGAAGATGCTGGTTCTGTCCTATATTTGAGAAAGAATCCCAAAAGACACGACTATCACATCAAACATGTTTCCAAAGCCCTCCAGTGTACATTCTTTAACATCCAATTGCCAAATCAGAAAAACAGATTAGTGTTTGCTGCATTCCCTTGTGTGGCTGCCTGGTTGTTGGCTGGGGATGACAAGGGGCAGTCTGTTGTTGAGATTGTTTGTTACTCCCTAGCTAGGAAAACTGGGATGTTTACCATGTTTCCTTAAACCTCAGTGACCCAAACTCCCATCCAGTTCCTCCTCTCTTTGTTTAAACACTGTTCCCAACTGCAAGATACAACTAGAAACGAGTTTTGAGTTA
Source organism: Camelus ferus (assembly GCF_009834535.1). Taxonomy (NCBI): domain Eukaryota; kingdom Metazoa; phylum Chordata; class Mammalia; order Artiodactyla; family Camelidae; genus Camelus; species Camelus ferus. The sequence goes on along the minus strand of NC_045696.1, from coordinate 115,213,973 downwards.
AAATGTGAATTTAGTATGGGTTGGTCACAATTTTTCTTTTACTGTTTTCATTTTTTCTGTTTTGGATTGTCGGTTCACCTACTAGGGTTTGGAAAATGGACTCATCACCTTCTCCTTCAGGATGAAGGCCCTCGTTGGCCTAAAGTGACTTGCCCTTGGCAGGTCAATTCAAACGTGAAAGCCAGGTCTGGTCCGTGGGGGCAGTTGGCAGCACTAAGCCACAAAGGGTGTTGACTGCTGACTCACACACCCTGCCCTTGACCACAGAGAGGAATGAGGTGAGAATGTCAGAGTCAGGACAATTGGAGCAGCAGTTGGGAGACAGTGATTCAGAAACGTTTGTCCAAGTCAACCATCTGACACCATCTTAACTAGTGAGAGAAAACACATGTGAATGAGTGAGCCCTGTTTTCCCTTGTTCAAATCCTTTTATGAACTCATTTTAAGTTGTGGTGTTTAAATATTCCAGGATGCTACCCCAAAGAAGAAAGTTAAGAAAACAGGACTAGCTAATGTGTTCTCTGCCGTTGCCACTGAGGACCATGACCAAAATCAAAATACCTCTACTGCCTAGTTGCCAATATCCTGAGTCATGTCTTCACTAGAAGAAAAGTGGAATCTCTCACTTATTTAACCAACTTGCATAACAATTTCTGGTGTCTGGGTCACTGTAGGAAGAGTCTGTTCAGAGTACCAGGGTAAGGAGTTTGAGACATTTAATCCTACATACCCTCCACACTTGAGCCCCTCTGTCAAATAGTGTGTTAGTCAGGACAAGTACCTCCTCAAAGGCAATCAAAAGATTCTGCCTGGAAGCTGCCTCTCCAGTCTGCACCAGTGGATGTGAAAATATAAAATTTTCCTCAGGAGGAATTCCTCAAGATTTAATTCCACGAAATTAATTCTAACTAATGAAAAAAGGAGCTCTAGTGCTGAGCTGTCCAATATGGCAGTCACTCCCATGTGTGGCTATTTTAAATTAGAGTCAAGCAAATTTAAGCCAAATTAAAAATTCAGTTTCTCAGTCACACCAACTACATTTCAAGTGCTTGGTACCCACGTGTGGACAGGGACTAGTTCATTGCCTACTGCAGTTAAAAGATGTTTCCACCATCGCAGAAGTTTCTATTAGACTTCATAGCTCTAGTGCAAAAGCCACACTCTCAAGTGAGAAGTAATTTAAAGGTAAGGTGTTCCAGAATGCATTGCTAATAGGAGACAGGGTCTTGCTTTCTCCTGGGTCCTTCTCCTTTTGGGGTTGAGAAAGAGTGCTTTCCCAGAGCCAAACATGGCTAGACCCTGCTGAGATGATACTAGAAAGAATTAGTCATCCATTCCCGGAGAAGACAATGGCCAATCTGTAAATCTCCATGTGGGCTCAATGGTGAAAATCTTCAAAGGGCAACCACATTTAAAAAAATGGAATGCTGAAATCAATATTAATGAATGATGAGTGCTTTGGATAAAAATGATACCATACCTTCAAACCAAGGATGCAAAAAGAGCCAGTCCTGGGGCACATGGATGTTTATTAGTACCTGGTAATTCTTGAGAGTGCTACCCCAAAGCTTTTATTTCACCAAAGTGTGTCACAATCTGGCCTCACTAACAGCCAAGTGTTCAAATCCAGTTTACGTGGGCAGTTAAACCCGCCTGGCTACATCTGTCTGTCAGGGTAATTCCTTTCACAATATCCAGGTGTTAGTCATCTCAATCTTTAAAGAGAGAGAGAAAAAAAAAAAAAAAGATTTTGAAATCTTGTTACACCGTCTTGTTTTCCCATGATCTGTGCCTTCCAGTTGAGACTTGCCCACATGAACTTCTCCATACAAGGACAGCTAGTGTATGGTCCACAGTTACTCCACAGCCTGACAAATATCTTTCTTTCCCCACGCCTTTTCCACATGATATAATTGTGTTATCTCCTTCAAGCATGTGCCAATCTGGGAAGGCACTCAACGTGACCCCAGGTATTCAGGAAACATTTCCTGAGCTTCAGTGGTTTAGTGTGGCTTTCCCAGTATTATCAGGGTGAGTTAGGGAAGAATCACACAAATGAGGGAATACCTTTATCTCCCTAAAGTGTCCTCACGATGTAGATGGTGAGGCTACTAGTTGGGGCAGAGAACCCCTGAGGAAGAGCGAGTCTAAGAAGAGACGACAAGCTAAGTTTTTGACACAATGAGGATGAGGTGTAAGTGGAAATCTGGCCCTTGGGTAAGTGCTACTCCTGCTTAGAAGACAGCTCTGGGCAGACTTCATTCTGAGGAAATGGTGAAGAGTCATCAGGAAAGAACTGAAATCATGGACATGAAAGAGATTTCCTTGGGAAACTGTAGAACAAAGAGACCTGGGGTAAGCCTGAAACTTGACGATCTTCAGCTCGGTGAAGAAGAATGAGAAGGGCTGGAGAAAGAACAAGATGGGGAGGATGACCACCCAGAGGCAAGAGGGAGAGGTTTTAACCGCAGGAAGGGGTGGTCAGCACCGAGGTTGCCCACGGAGGGATCAAGTAAGATGGCAACCTCCGTGAGATCTAATGTCGTCGAGATTTTTGGTGGCCTTTATGAGTCCTTGAGCAGGGTGACATCAAAGAGAAGCCACTTTCCAGGACGGTCAGGGATGGATGAGGGATTCAGAATGGAGTCTAGTGGAGAAACCCATTTTGAACAACCTGACTGGGAAGGAAAAGTAAAGCAGGACACTCTAGACAGTGGTAAATATGTTGTAAAGGTGTAGAAAGGAACTGATTCATCTAGAAGATTTAATATAACCTACTTTTGGAATGGCAGGTTTCAACCAGCACTCAGGTCTAGAAAATGTCAAGCCATGACAGCCTCTCAAGCATTGCAATTTGTATTTATCTCAGTTACATCCCACTGCACATACTCTCTAACCCTCCATCAAGTTAGAGCAAGTAACCACTCATCTATTCCTGGTTCAGAACACAGTTCATGGACAACGTCCTCTACGTAGTGTCTAACAGATGTCAGTGTAGAAAGCGTGCCCCTTTGGCGCCCTACCCTGATGTGCTCACACATTGCTGTGTTTACGTGCTTCTCTGTCTGCTTCCCCACCTGAGGATGCTGGGTCTTAAGGAGAAAGTCTATTGTATTCCTCCTTGACTTTTACGTGTTAGGGAGTTCCTGGTACCTATTTCCTGACGTGTTTGTCTTTTTCCAAGAATGAATGGATGAACCAACAGAGGACTGAGTAAAACTGAATCACAGCCGGCTGAGATACTGCACTCTTTCTTCTGTTGTGCCCAAATTAACAATCGCATTCATTTCAAAACCCAGTAACTAACTTCCTTGGAGAACTAGAGACCTAGAGATGGGGACAATGACAGAGTTTATTGAAGTGCACTGCAAAAGGGTGAGGAACATTTTATCAAAGATTTTTAATCCAATGAAACTTCTATTGTTGCTTTTTCCTTTAAAATAATAAATAAGTGGACCAACCATAAATCTAATCTTTCTGTATTATAATTGTATTAGCATTTTTTTCCCCGGCACTACAGAAGCTTCTTAAACATGTTCCCTTTTTAGTTATGAAAATTCTATCTTGTAAACAACTCTCCTTCCTCCACAAGCATAAAAGCAGCAACATTTCAGCTTCTGTACACTGGACACTGTGCTGGGTTTTCTATGTAGTTTCTCTCTTTTGTCCTCTCAGAGCCTTATGAATAAGGAAATGGAGCAATGGTGACGTTAAAACAATTGTTCAAGGTCACACAATAAGTTGTAGACACAGGTTTCAAAACCAAACATTCCACTTCTAAAGTTTAAGCTCTTATATGTAAATTTTATTCAGAGATTGCCAATTTTTTGATGACCTGTGATAGAGAAAAAAAAAATCTATAAACAAAAGTTGGTTTCAATTAAACTAAGCCAAAGTGAATCAAATCAATTATACTCAGAGTAACTCACTTGTAAGGCACTGAATTATTCAAGAAAAAGTTTCATAGATTCAGGGAAATAGAAAACAAACTGTGGTTACTGGGGGGAAAAGGGGTAGATTATAACTCTGTGATTAACAGATACTCGTTACTATATATAAAATAAATAAACAACAAGTACCTATTGTTTAGCCCAGGGAACTATATTTAATTTCTTGTAATGACCTATAATGGAAAAGAATCTGAAAAATATATATATATATATGTAAGAAAAATTTCATGTTTCTTGCCTTTACTAGGGCTTACAATCCAATATATTGTATATTATGCATATGTTAAATCTATCAGATATCATAATGCTATAAACTGAATGTCTGCGTCCCCTCCATATTAATATGTCCAAATTTAACCCCCAATGTGTTGGTATTTAGAGATGGGGCCTTTGGGAGGTGATTAGGTCATGAGGGTGGAGTCCTCAAGAATGGACCTAGTGCCCTATTAAAGAGCCCCCAGAAAGATCCTTGGCTCTTTCCATTAGGAGAGGTGGCCGTATATGAACCAGGAAGTGGGCTCCCACCAGATACCAAACCAGCCAGTGCCTTGGTCTTGGGCTTCCCAGCCTCCAGAACTGTGAGAAATAAATGTCTGTTGATCACAAGCCATCTAGTCAATTCTAAGTATTCTGTTATAGCAGCCCAAATAGACTAAGACACAGGTGTTTAGCCAAAGCTATCAGATTTCTTCAAATTGAAGTATATTTGATTTAAAAGTTGTGTTAGTTTCAGGTGTACAGCATAATGATTCACATATATTTATACATATTCTTTTTCAGATTCTTTTCCATTATAGGTATTACAAGAAATTAAATATAGTTCCCTGTGCTAAACAGTAGGTCCTTGTTGTTTATCTATTTTAAATACATATTAATGTATATATGTTAATCCCAAACACTCAATTTCTCTCTCCCCCCTTTCCTCCTTTGGTAACCATAAGTTTGTTTTCTATGTCTGGGAGTCTACTTCTGGTTTGTAAATACGTTCATTTGTATCATCTTTTTAGATTCCACATATAAGTGATACCATATGATATTTGTCATTGTCTGACTAACTTCACTTAATATGATAATCTCTAGGTCCAACCATGTTACTATAAATTGCATTATTTCATTCTTTTTTTATGGCTGAGTAGTATTCCATTGTGTATATATATACCACATCTTCTACATCCAGGCATCTGCCAATGGATATTTAAGTCACTTCCCTATCTTGGCTGTTGTAAATAGTGCAGCCGTGAACATTGGCGTGCATATGCATTTTTGAATTAGAATTCCTTCCAGATATATGCCCAGGAGTGGGACTGCTGGATCATATTGTAACTCTATTTTTAGTTTTTTAAGGAACCTCTGTACTGTTCTCCATAGTGGCTGCACCAATTTATGTCAAATTTTTATTCTATTTGAATGAACCTGTTATTTGCTCCACTGTCCTTTTCACTCTGTCTACATAGACCAGAAGAGCAAAATAGAAACTAAATTTATATCTGTCAAAATTAATTGTACTGAACTTAATTGTACTATCTCCTAGAGCACTCACTTATTGTGAATGCTTTTATTCAATGATTCACTGTGATTTTTTTCATATTTCAATTTAATTTTCTTCCATAATAGCCATGGCACAAAATTTCTAGGAAATACCACTGGAATAAGCTACTGGGTGACATTTAGAAATAACCATGGAAGCAAAGACTATGTCAGATTTCTATCATCAAATAAAATGTATTAAGAAAAATGAAGATTGCATTTTTCTGTAAGGGTCCTGTACTTATTAGCACATCCCATTTTTAGCATCCATTAACTTCCAGGATTTAGGAACTCTGAGCTCTGGTTTTCATCGCATTGGTGAACGTTGTTACAAACTCTATAATAACAAAAAGAAATTCTGATTTCAATTTCCTCAAGAACATTCCCTGTGGAGCTAACATGTGCTCTGTTTAGTCTCGGCCTCGATGTGATTGTTTCTTCTGGCAGGTTTGGCTTAGAACAAACCTAACTTTGTATTTTCTTTTAATTCTGAAACATTTGGGCCTTGGAAAAGATGTAAAATCAGTTACTAATGGAATTGTCATAATGGTGGTATTCTGAAAATGACTGGTTTTCAAGTGCTTGTAAGTGATTGCAAGCAAGAAGATACACATAACCACATTTTTGTTTTATAAGAAGTTCTGTCATTTTGAGTACTTATAGTCTATGTTCTGTGCTGGATGACTTTATGTAGATTATTTACGTAAACAGTGAAGATATCCTTGCTTTCGTTTTACAGGTGAAGAAATGGGGGCTTCATGAGATCATTTTACTGAAGATAAACTACCTTGTTAAGCGGAAAAGCGAAGAAGAATTAAAAACCAGTGATGTCTGATTATGAAGCCCATATTCTTTGATTATATTACGTGCCTCTCCCTCTCAAATAGCTACAATTTGTGAGCCCCACCAGTTTTGAAAGGGGAATTGATGAACATGGAAATTACCTCTGAGGAAAGGATTTAAATTTCCACATTCAAGTAGATGGAAGAAAGCAGATAAAGGATTTACAAATGCAGGAGGGGAAAAAACCCAGAAATTGCATTCAGCCTCAGGGAGGAGAAAGTCTTTATATCAAGGTTATGGAGTTATTCCCAGAACATAACACATAATGAAAAGGGACATCTATATTATGATCAAATAAAAGACATTATACAATACTGCAGTTAATACAAGGATTAAAGTGACTCTAAAATGAAGGGGAATCTAAAATGATGGGAGTTTCCACTGCTGGAAGCCATGTCAGTAGAAATAGCTAGCATTGAAAGTTAAATCTGAGACGGCCTGCTGGAGGGGCTCTGAGCTTAGAGAATATCAGGCACCAACTAGATGTTCATGATCAGAGGCCAAAGGACATAAGAGAACACAGGCTTTTCAGTCTGCCATGATCGAGTTCTCACCTTCCGGTGAACTGCTGCCTAAAACATACAGTTCTTGAGCTGCCACGAGGCACGTGCACATCTTGGCTTGTGCTACGAATCCCCATCCATTTCACTCAACTCAGAGTGAGCCAGAATGAACTGGCTGCGGTAGGACATCACAGACACTGTCTCCAATTTTTCTTGGATGGCAAATTTCATTCTCTTATTAGTCTTTAGTCTTTGGATGTCCAGAATAGCACAGGCCTAAATAAGTTTCTAAGAGAAAAATTTAATTTAGAAATAAGAGTGAAATATTCTAGTAATTAAACGGTACACTACTGGCATATAGTGGATCATATAGACTGAATTACTTAAAAGTTCTAATTTCAAATAATAATGATAACTATTAATAATAATAACCACTATAATTTTTGAGCACTTTATATATATATGATTTTAATTTTCATAGTGATTCTATTAGCTCTTAATATTTAATTTTTTTAGTAGTTGAAACTTAAGCTGTATAAGATAAAGTATTTTATAGTCACTAATTCAAAGTTGGGATGCAAACACAGGTTGACTGATTTCAATATTATTTTTCTTTGTAAAAAATCATATTCTATCCATTGTCCCTATAAGCCAAAGGTAGAAATCTAAGACACTGCTTTCCTTTCTAGTACTCAGGGCATACGTTACCAATCAGTCATATTTCTAGTCGGCCTCAAAATCCTTCTAACACAACCTACCAGTATCTAGTATCTAATCCAGTTAACCAGCGTTTGCTATCCCCAACATATATACTCAAAATGATCTAAACATGGTGACATTCGGGCATCCTAAACTCTACTCTTATGCTCATCCATCAGATTGGAAGATGTATGGAAATCCTTTGTAACCACTGGGAGATGGACAGTGGAATAATCCTCATGGCTGCTTCATAGCAAGCCACTGAGCAAAGCGTTCAGCCTTCTTCTGGATGAAGTCTCGTAAGAGGACTTTTCCCCCAAAGCTTGCCCAGGTTAGTAGGATAACTGGAGATTTCCACCTGCTCCTCGAGAAGCAGGAGACTTCCCTTCCTTAGCTTTCTGAACAGTGAGTTTTGACAGAGTGAACCTGCTTTGTGAGATCCCTTCATGACTCGGACGTGATTGAACATCTTGAAAATACACAGCTCCCTCTTGGCTATTCTTTCCCATTGATCTGTCTTAGAGAGTGGAAGCCCGTGGACTGACTGGACCCATGTAAACCCAAAAAGTCCAGTGGAAAACAAACCAGCCCTGAAAAGAAACCTGAGAAGGGGCTCTGATCACAGGCACAAAGAATAAGAGTCAGTCCTTTCAAATTCCTGGGCTTGTTTGCCTTAAACTGAAAAGATTATTTTGTGCTTTGGAAAGGACACTAACCCCAAAGGAAGAACAAAACAGAATGAGTCAAATTGCTTTGAGTGGGAAAGCCTGCTGAGACAGGAGAGGAATTCTGTAAGAAGCGACTCTCCTGAAATTGGCCTTGTATGTTCCTGAACGATTCTGATCTGTCCTGCATACCGTTTTCGAAAGTCCTTATGCCTTCCAAGGGATCACTATCCATCTCCATGTCATCAATGTCATCATGGCCTTTCCTTGCCTATTCATACTATTTAGAAGCAGCCTCATACACCTAAGATAAGGAAAATACTTTTAATTTTTAAAATCTGTGTCATTTCTTTAACTCCTCCCTGTCCTTCAAGGTTTACCTGCAATGCAACGTCTCCCTGCCCTGCTCCGACTGTCCATTTATCACCATAATCAATTTTCTCTTTTGCAAACTTCCACAGAATGTTTTAACTGGTTATGAAAACCAGCTTTGCCATCAGAAATCTGAGTTCAGATTCCAATGTTTTCATGTCCTAAGGAACTTAACAGCTTTTTAGTTTCTTCTTCTATAAATTCAGGAAAATAGCACCTAAATCACAGGATTTCTATAAGGATTACATAGAGAAATATTTAACAGAGTATATACTAAATTATAATAACTTTCTTATTGCCTTTTTTATTGTTATTTTATTAAAGTGATAGGAAATAAATTGATATACAATGTTTTATTAAATTTGATTTTATTAAAGTTATTATTATTTAAATCACTAATCATATCTCTCATGGGTCATATGTTTTGTTTCATAGTAAAGTTACTCCATTCTGGCTGAAAAATTTTTGAAGGGGAACATCCATGTCTGTATTATCTTATTTTTTTTCCATGACGCCTAACAAAGTGCTGTGAAAACTACAGGCATTCAAGTATTCTTGAGTGAATGAATGAATAAATGAATGGGTAAATAAGACATTGTTTCTTTGAAAGCTGATCCAAAGAGGATAAGCGGAAATGGCAAACAATATTTAATTTCATCAACACGATTTGGTTGATTCCTATTAAGAACATAAAATATTCATTGTTGCCTCTTCTCACTGTATGAGCCCTGTGGTGGTAGGGAAAGGAAACAATATTCAAAAGAGAAAGAAAAACAATAAGGAAGGATGGCGGGAGGTGGGAGGGGGGAATCACCTCGGGAAGTGATCATATGCAAATGAGATATGCAGATGACTCACCTGACCTAGACAGAACTGTTGCTGAAACTGCCTATAAACAACACAGTAACCGTCTCCTAAAGATATCCTATATGGGACTAACCACTCGTAAAACATCTCGTGGTAACTTACGGAAGTATTTCTGTTTTTCAAATTGGAAAGTAGCCAATCAAGGGTATGGTATTATCCAACACAGTATTGTACGGAACAGAGATTCTCAGTGTCTAAAGCACAGTGGCTACTCAAACCGTAATAGCTGGCTCAGTATGTGGGATGGAAACATTTAACATTCTTTTTGGTCAGTGGGAAAATGGACAGACACTAGCTCACATTCCTCCCTTTTTAGTTGTTCTCAATCTCTCACCTGCTCATGAACCTCTTCTCTTTTACTGCCTCTCACTTCCCTTTCCCTTCAATTTACTTCTTAGCTCATTCATTCTCACTCGCAAACAGTCGTCAAACATTCATTGGTTACCCACTCTCTTGAATGGACTGGGTAAGTTTCAATAAAAGTAAATATGATCCTGATAAACATAAAAGCAAAAATAACCATGAGGGAATAAGAAAAACATTTTTTTTTCCACGCCTAGTCTCTTTAGCATCCCCTTTGCAATAATAGTTTTCTCTTGTTTAACGAAATGAAATCTTTTTCTGAACCATTAAGGAAAAACGAATGCAATTTGCTAATATTAGCAAATATTAACAAAAGCAAATGAGCTTCTGGTCGAACATTGGCTGGCCTCAATTTGGTCTTTCCTCCATATTTTCATATACTTTGAATCCCACGTCCTTTCGTAAAAAGACACATGTGGTGTTTAATTAATGGTATCAGATTTGATACTGATATATATATATATATATATATATATATATATATTTTTTTTTTTTTTTTTTTTGGTCAAAATGTGACATGTTCTGGTATTCACATTGACTGGAACCAAGGCCACTCAATTTTCTGAGTGGCTCTCTTGTCCATTTGCTCCATTTTCTCCAACTATTCCAGGCGGACAAAGTTTTAGATGGCATATTGACACTGGAGACAACTTGATAATAATTGTTTATGGCAGTCTTGACTGCAGCTGAAGAATTTAATTAGTCTAGCCAAAATTTTAATTGCCTCTTTTTTGCAGATACCTTTTGCCAAATCATGAGCACTACACAGTTCTACACAAAAGTATCCTTTCTTCTCTATCCTTACACCAGATCATAACCTTACGTTCCCTCTTCCCCACAGACCACCATGTTGTATACACAGCTTTCTTCAATGGCCTCTGCCACAAAGCCAGGTAGATGCTTTGGATAATTTCTATTTTTGTTTTAAACTGTGTCTTCCATTTTTAATTGCACTTGGCCACATTTTCATTTAGCTGGTCTGGGTGGGATCTCAACTGTTATTGATAAATTCCATTTATAGCGAGGAGCATCGTAGAACTGTTTGCAGAGAACTCAGATGCTTCCATCCCATTTCAGAGTATGATACTGTTACATAATATCTGGAGTTCTTCCCTGATAACATGGAAGAATTGGTAAGGTAAATCCTCTCACAAAACCTGTTATTTTTATTTTAAATAAATCACACGTTCAGAAAGCCTATGTGAATATTCTCTGTGAGTAACATCCTACATTTTTGGCACGTGGGATACACATTTGATTGGCATGCAGCAAATTATGTTATTCATTATGTTTCTGGAAAAGTAAAGGCAGCACAATTGGTAAATTAAAAGTGATTATTTCAGTAATGAGATATTTCAAATAAGCAGGCTTTAATCTGCTGAAGGAAATAACAGGGCAGACCTCAAGGGGCAAGCTTAGGAAAACTGGCTGCTCCTCAAAGAAATCAGTAATACGAAGAGCATAAATGAACCTCACAGATAAAGTGGGTAGAAGAAACACCAAAGGGGACAGAACAACACTCCACATACATTTGGAACGCACACACAAAAACATGTTTTCTGGAAGAATCCAGCCTAAGAACGACAAAAGAAAAGCTGAAACAAAGCAACCAAACAAAAAACAGTCATGTATATGATCATTGTCACAAATCAGAGCATGTCAAGACTCAGGATGAAACTTAACGTGATTGAAGGAAAGAAAGAGAAAGCAGAAGTTTCCTGATGATGGATTAATTTTCCAAAACAGAAATGCAAAAAGGACTGTAAAATTAGGGTTGAGTACCTGGAGTATGGTGAACCAATCAGTTGGCCAAATAAAAATATCAGATGCCAGTGAAAACCTCTGTGAAGCCAAAGGTTTGACATCATTGCGTCAAGTCTCAGAAAGAGTCACCTGCAGGAAGTCCGACTGTTGGACTGATTCTGGAGACAAAGGCATAAAAAGTGAGGGACACAGACCACACTGAATGACCTTCAGGCAAAACTAAGGTCAGAAGGTCCACAAGGATATAGAACTCTTACCACAACAAAGAGCTGAAACCCAGACTATTGGAGGGTTTGTTTATTTGTTGCTTTGTTTTAATAGAAGCCAGAAAGAGTGGCTAAGTATGCTCAGAGCCTAATAACTTCCAAAAGATGTACACAGCCTAGTAAATATCCAAAGTAGAGAAACAGACATGATTAAAAGGTAGGCAAATAGCAAGAGGGTAGGAATGGAGAGAAACTAAGATATTGGTGATACTTGCCAAAGGGAAGAGACTCAGTGTGACTTAATAGCCTTTGACTATTTGAAAAGTAATATAGGAAGGAAGGTGAACAGATGTTCTCCATTTTCACTTAAAACATAAAAAGCAGACTCTGGGCTCAAAGTGCAGAGGAAGGAAAAAAGAGTTATTTTCCTTGCAATCACGTCTGGAGGAGATGACACACTTTCAATGGACCTCTACTAGGAATGACTGTCAAGGGTTAATCCTTTTTGGGAGAACGAGCCTCTAAATCTCATGCAGTTTTGTGAACTCATATGGGAAGATGTGCAAAATCAGAACAGGTTAGAACTGGATGCGTCTTGAACAATCAAGTAATCTACTTCCTCAGTAGAGGTAGGCAAACTTTGTTTTAGGAAAGGGCCAAGTAATAAATATTTTAGGTTCGGTGAGCCACGGGGTCTGTCCTGCAATTCCACCACCGTCGTGTGACGGTGGCCCTCGGTCATATGAGAACAGTGGGGTGTAAGTATGTACCAATAAAACTTTATTTATTAAAACAGTCATCAAGTCAGAGTTAGCCGTCTGGCACCAGCTCTTTGCTGAACCTGGTCTAAAGGGCTGGTTCTCAAACTTCAGTGAGCCTCAGACATACCCGGAAGACTTGTTAAAACACAGACTGTTGAGGTCTACCCCCACCTGGAGTCTCTGATTGAGTCTTGAATAAGACTGCTCATTTGCATGTCTTACTAACTGCCTTGATGCAGATGCCATTGGTCTGGGGACCACACATGGAGAACCCTGAGGCCAGAGAACAGGAATGAGAAGCCCAAGGTCCAGGAGAGGGGGTGTGTGTCTGTGTGTTGGGCAGAATTCTAAGATGGTCCCTAAGATTTTTCGCATTTCCGTGTACACACCGCACATAATCCCCAAAGACTGTGAATTCAGTGGACCTTACTCCTGTTGTGAGGTTATGCTACATGGTATGACCTCAAAATTGGGAGGTTGTTGAGATGGGCTTGAGCTAATCATACGCGCACTTTAAAAGCAAAGAACGTTCTCCCGCTGGCCACAGAAGCACCAAAAGGATTCAGCGTGCTGTTAGAAGCTAAGTGTTAAGGAGCTAAGGGTAACTGCCAGCTGACAGTGACAAGCAAATAGAGACCCCAGTCCTACAACCACAGGTACTGAACTCTGCCAACAAGAATGAGCTTGAAAACAGATTTTTCCCCACCCGGGAGTCTCCAGCTGAGAACTCAGTCCAGCCAATATCTTGATTTCAGCCTTATGCTGCCCTGAAGCAGAGAACACAACCACACCAGTGTTGGAGTTCGTATCAATGGAACTGTGAACTAATAAATGTGAGCTAATGAAATAAATGCATATTTTAAGCCCCTGAGTTTCTGGTAAATTACACAGTAATAGAAATCTACCACTGCATGCGGCATGTGGCCCACCTTAGACCTAAATCTCCCCCAGCTGAACAGGTTTTATATCCACCACTGCCAGACAACATTAACTCCCACCACCCCCATACATGCTCTGACCTACCCACTGCCCCTTGGCCCCATGCATGCTCCCCAAAGTCCTGTGTTTAGGGAGCATCTCTCTTTGAAGGAAAACATTCTCCAAAGGCTCACTCTCCTCTTCTGGTCAGGGGATCAAAGAAAACAAGGTGAGAAATAGTATATATGTTCAGCAAGCTTAGCCACACTAGACCTAAAAATAGTTAAAAGTTACTTCTTTCCAAGGAGCTTTGCATTCTTTAGCATCTAATTCGAGCCAACCCCAATGATTTCAATGACAGAGCCCCTTTAAAAAGAATCTTTAATAAGCCCTGAATTCATAAAAAGTTCAAAAATACCCTCAACAGTTAAGTATTATAAAATCATATTAATGTAAAAGCATTACATTTTGTGACATTTAAAAAGTTTCTGACATGGCATATCCATAGTTTGAGTTTTCTAATGTTCCTATAAAGGTCATGTTTATGGTATAATAAGCACACATTTGCAAGGGTTATTAATCAGAGCAAAGCTAGGTTGCAAATGGATTTCCAAAGAATTTCCTATTTTTATTCTGAACATCTTACCGACTTAAGAATGTCACATTTTTCAACAGCCGACTTGGAAAAAAAAATTAATGATTAATTTTGTTCAAACGGATGTCTTCATTTTAAAAGAAGGGGGAGTGCAGCTTAGGAAGTAAATGACAGGGACACATTCTGCTAGTTCAGCAAACTAGCACGGCAATTTGGAACTTTCTAATTTTTTAATCTAATGCTTTAGAGCAGGTACATTGCCAGTTAGCAAGGAAACTGATGAGGTCTAAAAGCTTCATAAAGAATCCAGTGGGTACTGGCAATAGTTTTTTTAATTTGTACGTGATGGAAGGAACATATCCTATTAATGCTAAAAAAAAAATACTGCAAAATAAAAAGGCATTAAACTTATTTTCTCAATTACCTTCCCATTTTGTCTTAGCAAGAGAGAGATTAGTTTCCTTCTTGTTGGGCGTTTAAAAAAAACACATTTCTTTTATTTTAATATTCAAGAAATGCTAAGAGGAGCATCCCTGAAGATTCTGTGGCTACTGGCTATTTGGAAACAACATTTGCCTTGGTAACAAGAATTCAACCTATCCTTGAAAGCTAAGCACACTTCCAAAATATTTAAGCTTAACAGAAAGAAACAAACGCAGTATGATCCAGCCTAGCAGTTCATAAAAGACAGCAGAAGTGACAGACTTTCAGCGTCTGATTTTCTAATTTTCTGCCTCTCTCTTCAGTTTTTCCAGCTGAATGTCTCTAACCTGGTGTGTGATGAACTTTACAAACCAGATGAGCTGGCACAGGCAATTCTGCTCCAACAAGAGGAAGTTTCGGCTCCAAAGACCTGCTTCACCTGACGTTTAAACCAAACACCCCAACCAGATTTCAAGGGCTCCAAGTAGCATGGTTCAGAAAAAGATCAAGTAGAAACCCATTAGGGTGATGAAATTAGTAGTTGGCATCACCGAGCGACTAACGACACAAGATTTCTAGAAAACCTTTCTTGCGTGGAACAACACATCTGCTCCTCTTAATTCAGAGGATGAAGTCCTAGAGGGACAAGTGATCAGCCACCCTGAGGTTCTGGGACCCAGGGACCAGTAAAGCAGGAAGCCACGTGTGGCAGCAAGACTGGGGAATTCCTGGGGCAATGATTCCTCAACGGAGACAATCAGAGCAGGGAGAATGGGTCAATCAAGGAAGGGGAAAGAGAACAATGGGGAAAGCTGGCAGGCAGGCGCCTTGGCTGGCAGAGATGCCCAGCTTGGGTTTCAGCACAAACAAGGGGAAGAAAGGCAGATTGAAATGTTCTAGCCTTGCCTGGGACCCACGTAAGAATAATTCAAGATAAATAACACAGAAAAAGGAAAACAGACACACAGTGAAAACCAAGAGAGTCAATTTTGTTAAACGACAAGCAATCTAGTACTTGTAAATATTATAATGTGCAGAAACGTGCACTCAATTTGTAGCCGTTTATTTCCAAGTCTCTTCACTAATACCAAATTATCATTGTGTTTGCCTTTTAAGGTCGCTCTGATTATTTCTGGCCAGTGCAGATTATATACACTGGTATTAAGAGAATTAAATATAGCGCTTTGAAATTGTGTATGGTTTCTAGCCACGTAATTGAAAAACTAAGGATTGGCAGGTGCTCTGAAAAACTGCATGCAAATTGTCAGTGTATAGAGCAACCCTGGCTAGATGCAGTGTGATGGGAGCTCAGATGTGAGTTACATACGTGATTTTAAAGGGCCCAGCAGCCACATGAAAAAAGTAAAAACAAAGAAGTGAAATTAATTTAATAATGTTTTCTTTAATTCAATGTACATAAAAGAGCATTTTAACATACGAGCAATCTAAAAAAAAAGAGCTATTTTACACTTTTTTTTCTGTACTAAGTCTTCATAAACTGGTGTGTATTTTAAATATATAGCATACCTCATTTCAGACCAGCCAATTTGAAGTCTTCTATAGTGAAACATAGCTAGTGACTACTGCAGTGTAGGCTGAGAAGTTAAGAAGGAGAAGGTTTTAGAGTCAGATTCTGAATTTAAACCTTCCCTCCACCATGAACTAGCTGTCACCTAAGCAGCATGGTTAATATTTCTTAACCTAATGTCCCTTTACTGCAGGATGGCAGAAGTAATAGTACCTACCCTTAGGGTTATTCTCTCCATGAAGTGAGATAATTCATATAAAAATAACTTAAATACTGACTTGACATTTAACTAAGCATTTAATAGTTTTTAGCGCTAATAATGATGTTTTAATATAGCATTGGAATTACTCAAGCCTCAAGACGTGAGAGTCACAAAACACTTTATGGGGAACTGTGGGATCCTGCCTTCGCCATTGTGGGCATCCCTGTGGCAGATTCAGTCTGACCACTGACACTGTGATGACCCTCCCACCGCAAAGAGGAGACTGTTTTCTCGCCCACGTGTCAGCTCTGGCCTGATGATTGCTCTCCCTATACAATATGGCAGAAGGGGTGCCACGTGCGTACCAGGTCTGGGTGTCAGGGAGCCTTGCCCTTCTGCCCAGAGACCAGCAGGACAGGAAGCCAGTCTAGTCTGATGAAGAAAGAGATGCTATAAAGAGGAGAACCAGGGTCACAGTCAACAGCCAGCACCAACCTCCAGAACTGTGAGTGAGGTCACCTTGGACCTGACAGCCCAGGAGACTCCAGATAAAGGCTGTGATACAAGGTGGGGGAGGGTACAGCTCAGTGGTAGAGCACATGCTTAACGTGCATGAGGTCCTGGGTTCAATGCCCAGCACCTCCTCTAAAACAAACAAACAAACAAATAAATAAACTGAATTACCTCTCCCCTTCCCCCCAAAAAAGCCTGCAAAACAAGCAGAGGAAGTGCCCTAGCCCAAAATATCATGGGAAATACTGTTACTGTTGTTAGGTCAGTTCGTTTTGGAGTTGGTTTTTTCATGCAGCAACAGGTAACAAAGCTATTCCCTATGACCCATCTTTTTTTGAGTAAAGCGAAAGGTACTTTTACATTCACAGGTAATAAACACAAAAAGGAAACACAATGAGTCATCAATGATGACCATGTACAATTTAATTTGTTTCATTTGAGAAACAGCGAAATCGCTTAATGAATTCTATTGCAAAAGAGCTAGCCAACAGAGATAAGCAAAGAATAGAAAAAAAAAAAATAATAATCATTGTAATCTCACGACCAGAAGTCAGCACCTCTGTTATTCTGGCAACTCTACTACTTTGCTCCTTTTGAAAATATATGTATTTGAGGGGTTCAAACACATTTGTTCACAAAAACAGAACCATTTGAAATTGCCTTTGCTCTATTGAGAATAACTGCACATTTTAGTAAATATACTTGTAAAACATCATTTTAAAATCTGAAAAGGACTGTCTTTTAGCGATGTATTATAATTGACTTAGCAAGGCTTCTTCATTGGGCATTTACGTATATCCAGTGTTTGCCATTACAGATGAAGCTGACATAAAATAATTTTACAATCATCACTATTACTTCAAATGAAACAAACTAAAAAGGCAAATGGTAAATTGGGGGAAGGAGACAAGGCAGATCTACCGTGAAACACAATGACATTATTCATTAATCATCTAAATATAATAAAACTTAGCAAAACTAGTCTGTACCACAGCTAAACATTAACTGCATTCTTCCCAAGTCTCTGCTGCTTTACATGTTTTTAACGTCTCTAATTCCATAGCGCATGTCTATCCATAAACTGGTTTTAAACCCCATGAATTCTGCCATGACTATTGTCATCTGATGACAATCTAATGTTCAATTAATATCCTAATATCCAATGCGTAATTCTAGAAATGCAACATGAAAACTACCAGGCCATATAATAAAAATGACAAAAGAGAACTTTCTCAGTTCCCACTCAAAAGCTTTAGACTGTACCATATGTTTATAAAATAAATTAAGAGCACACCAGGGTATCTGAAAACAGTCATGTGTATGCTGTGAAGTTATTATAATGTGCTCTTGTTCCCAACAACATACTTCAGTACATAGCGAGACATGTCCTCAGCCAAGAAGACCGCTGTCTGTTTAAACAAGTAAGCTAAACAAAACACTCTCCATGACAATGAAAGGGAACGTGAATATATAAATCTTACACACTCCCATGGCTGACACTGTGCGGTCTCAACACGCGGAGATATTTCTGATGTCCAAATATTTACCATCATCTGGCTCGCACTACCATCTTGAAGCACAAAGATCCTACCACGTTTGAAGATTGAACAACTGAATCTCAAAGCAGTTATGCCAAGCTGGCTATGTTCTAATACCATACTATCTGTAAAAGTCGAGTCCCCAGAGAGAGACTTCGCTGTGTTTATCTAGCACTGTCAGAGGACAGCACCACCAAATTGAATGAATCGCCAGTGTTCATTCTCCAGAGAGGGGTGTTCTGTTGTGGCGTAGCATAAACTCCATTGAACTTACAGTAGCCATCACTCAAGATCATCAACTTCCCTTTTCTCCCACGCTCACCGAGTCCTTCTCAGCAACCTAGCAAGGGTGGACTTGAAAAGCAGCTATAAATATAATTCAGTGTAGACTCAACTACACATTAATTAGACATGTAGTTTAGATTCCATACACCTTGAATTCATCGGTGTCAATCTCTGAGGACCTGCCTGCTCCTTCCTGTAAGTGGTATCCCATTAGGGGGAGGCCAGTCAGGCAGCTGGCTCAGGCATTCATTGATAAGAAGCCCTAAAGCAGCTGTTCTCAGACCTTATCAGAATCACCTGGAAGGCTTAAAAGACCAGATTTCTGGGCCCCATCACCTGCGAATTTGCAAGTCTAAGAACTTCTCAGGTGATGCTACTGTTACCGATTCGGGGACCTTATTTTGAGAGCTACGGCCCTGAAATATCTTCGGATTACACTGGGAATGTTATGGAAGTCTGTACTGGACTCTAAATATGACTCTTAACAGATCCAAGGAAATGCAAGTGCCCTTGAGTGATGTCTCAGACCCGGCTCCTTAGGAAACGGAGGCGAAGACAGGAATTGGGGGTTAACGCTATATTGGGGAGGTGCCTGGCCAGGGCAGTGGGAGTGAGGCAGAGGGAGGGGAGGAGGGCAGACTGACAGCCATGTGAGGTGACATATGGCCACTGCTTCATGACAAGCTGTGTAAGGATACAGCCTGCTCTGCTGGACCACGTGTGACGTCTCCTGACGGCTATTCGGGGAAACCGCGCCTTGGAGAGCATGAGAGAGGGGAAGGGATGGGGTGTGGCTGCCTCCTCCTCTTCTCTAGGTCCTAAGTGTGCCCACAGGGAGTGAACTCCCCCATCCCTCCAGGTGGCATCACCTGCCCTCCTTGGGGAGAACCACATCCCACTTTTCAAGAAGCACAGCCTTCCAACCCAAGGCTGGACGTTTCAGAAGCCAGAAACCCAGAGCTTAGCACTGACTAAACTAGCCATTCATCCTTAGCCTAGATGGAGGAGCTGGCCGTCCTAGACTGGCCACTGGACTGCGCCCAGTGGAGAACCAGAGGGCCCAGGCACTGCTGATGCTTTGACGGTGATGGCGGGTGACACAGCGCAGGAAGCTGAGGGTCTAGAAAACGGAGGTCCTGAGAATTTCCCAGGAAGTCTGTCTAATGCCAGCAGAAACTGAAATGCTCCCTCGTTCTCACTAACTTGTCTCCAATGCATAGGGGTCGCATATGTCCCATCCAAGTTTGAACCAACAGAGCTTGTCCCCACTTCTGAGCCCAGTGAGCTCACAGTTGCCTGATTACTGCCTGAAATCCTCAGGCTGAATACTGCATGTGCAGTGCTGCTGCCGGGAAAGGAGGTTCTTCTCATTGTTTTAGAAATCTGAATGTGAAAGTCTTTAATATGCCTGGGTCACAAGGAGGAGGAGGGGAAGGAGGAGGAGAGGAAAAAGAGGAAGAAGTGTTTTTCCTTTTTTTTTAAAGTATAAAACATTTACCAAGATGAAAGAATTTACTTTGACACGTATGTTGAATAAGACTTTACAAGTGTAATCCACTAGACATCTTTGAGTGATGGAAAGACTGAAAATTAAACATATTATCTGAAGTACATGCAAAAAATCCTTTATTCTAGAGAAAAAAAATTGTATAATTTTGTACATATAACATCTTAATTTTTTTAGAAAGACCCAATTTTTAAATTTTCCTTACTAAATATCATAATTTTAATATGAAATAAATATAAATGGATAAGCATACACATCTGTATACCAAAAACTCAAAGAATATTGATTTGAAAGGGCACTAAATCATTAAACCACCAGTGATGTATATATAACTCAATGTAGCCTTGTCTAGGGGTCCTTGTGTAACAGGGAAGAACAAACCTGACTCCATATTGAATCTGTTCATTTAGCTCGAACCCTGTACTCTGTTTCCTGGGCTTAGTCATGCTGGTTCTACATCTTTTGTGGAAAAATGTTGCCTAGAGCCTGAAATACACAGGATAGCCTATTCTCAAGGCTCTGACCTGTAAGGGTCTAACACCTTCCTACTCATGTAGAGATAAAAAGTTGCAGAACAGAGAATAACGTTTGTCTTGGAGGTTTACAGGGACACCATGACCTGACCCACATGGACAGATGCAAGACAAAGGATTTTGACACCAAGAAGTTTGCAACAATGAACCACATACCCTCCCCTTTTAATATAAAAGGAGCCAGAATGCTGACTTGAGTAGGATAGTTCTCCAGGACATGAGTCCTCCATCTTCTTCTCGGTCTGCTGACTTTCCGAATAAAGTCATTATTCCTTGCCACAACATCTCACCTTGGGATTTATTGGCCTGTCATGCAGCAAGCAGAATGAGTTGAGACTTGGTTGAACCCACAGACTCAGTGCCACAACAAGGCATGAACACTATGTAAGGTCCTGACTGGATGGTCAACTGGTCAACCTACCAAAGCTCTCATGCTTCCCCCTTACCCTGCTTACATTCTTAATTTTACATTCTCCTGATCATCACCTTCCAAGTCCCACGTCATTTTCCCATGTTCTCTGGAAACTTTAGCACCAGAACAGAGCTTTCCCTCCTCCTCCCCTTGCCATGCATAACACTTCCATTAAAGATCCACCCAGCCCCAACCATAGATTTTACTCTGTGTTCTACCCCAGTGTTTCTCAAAGTGTGTTCCCCAGGCCAGCAGCATCAGCATCGAATGGGAACTTGTTCGAAAGGCAAATTCACTGGACTCATCCCAGACCCTTGGAATCAGGAAGTCTGACTGTGAGGCCCAACAAAGCAGGTTCTTAAAGAACCTCAGGTTAACTCTGTTGCCTCTGAAGTTTGAGAACCACTGCCTGACTTTATTCTCACCCACCGACCTGCCTTCAGCCTGAGCACTCACCTGATGAAGATT
Source organism: Camelus ferus (assembly GCF_009834535.1). Classification (NCBI taxonomy): domain Eukaryota; kingdom Metazoa; phylum Chordata; class Mammalia; order Artiodactyla; family Camelidae; genus Camelus; species Camelus ferus. The sequence continues at coordinate 115,192,531 of NC_045696.1, read as the reverse complement.
TGAAACTGCTCTTGAACCCTGACTGCACTCCGACCTCGGGTCACAATCCAGGCTCATTTTCCCTTTATTAAAATCCCTGGTTCCTTGAATGTTTTCAAGTCTTCTCCATCTCCCGACCCCTTTCCTCTCCAGCCTGAACCACGTGGTCAGACAATGAAATTGCGTTCTCATGAGCACCCTCAATTCCCTCAACTCTTTAACTGTTGACCACAACTGTCTTGCTGGTGCCATATCCTAAATCAGTCCAACTCCCTGTTTCTCCAGGTTGTTTCTGTGTTGCCAAGTACTGCTAGAAAAAAATGACATAGCTATGCTCACTGACTCCATCACAAATTTATTATATCCAACTTCAGCTGCTTGCTCTCAGCTACTTGGCAATTGTTTTATTCATACCCAGGCTGCTTCCTTTCCCATCTGCAGCAGCTGTTGCACAGCACTGTAACTTTCCCCATGCCCCCAACCTCACCTTCAACCTTCACACTCCTTACCAAGAGACAAGAGTCCCCAGGTGTTGCTGAAACATAATCCCCATTCCCTGCTTACTGCATTAAGACTTGAGGGCATAGTTCTGGAAAAAGTAGAAAAGGCAGCTTTATTTCTTTGCCAGGCAAAGGAGGTCACAGTGGGCTCATGCCTCTAAGACTGTGAACCTGCTGGGGAGAGGAGGTGGAGGGTTTATAATAAAGTTCAAAAGTTTCAGAGGTGAAGCTAGTTTCCATAGAGGTCACATACAGGATAACAAATTGTTGCAAAATTGTTCTTGTTTTTGCAGATGCAGTGGTCCCCTTCCCTCTGCTAGGTATGAAGTTCACCTCCGGCTTTGGGACTCTCTTAATATTCTTGTATCTAGAACACAGGGTGCATAGGAAGGGGCTCCATGGAAAAAAAGCTCAAGAGAAAAACTTGTGCAGTTTAAAGTCAGGCCGATAAATGCTTTTAGCACTTTAAGCACACTGAGGCCTGCAGCTGGAACAACAGGATACAAGGAAACCACAAGAGGTCAAGAGCAGTACACTGAGCATGATCCCTGCTCACAGCACCATGAGGGGTCTGGGTGGACCACCCAAGACTCCCTCCTCTCCAGCCTAACCCTGGTCAGCAAGAGCAGGAGACAAGCCCTTTAAACCACTACAGTTAAGCAGTTACAAACACTGTTACAGATAGCAGATGGTCACCAATGATGACAATAGGGTCCTGGTCAGTTACACAGGCAGGAGTCCTTTACACCCCGTCCCCCTCCACCTCTGCCTCAGATTGGACTTAAATATGGGTGCCCATCCTTTCTTCCTTTCTCTACTCTGAAAAGGGGTGTCCTGCCTTTCCCAGGCCACTCCACCCCTCTCCCTTCCCACCCAGCCTACATTCACCAAGAGCTTGATGCCTCCCTATGGATAATTCTGACTGCCATGGCTATGAAACTGTGTTACTTGTATGGCCTATCCATCTTAAGTCTCACAACACTTTAATTTTTAATTGTGGTTAAGTATACATAACATAAAATGTACCATCTTAAGCCCCTTTATGTGTACAATTCATTGGCATTAAGCACACCTACACTGTTGGGCAACCATCACCACAGTCCACCTCCAGAACTTTCCATCCTCCCAAACTCCACACCCACTGAATGACAAATCTTCCCCTAGCCCATGGTAACTGCCGTTCTATCTTCTGTTGCTATGAATTTGACTATTCTAGGCATCCTGTGTAAGTGGAATCATATAATATTTAGACTTTTATGTCTAGATTATTTCACTGAGCATGATATATTCAAGGTTCATCCATCCTGTAGCAGATGTAAGGATTTCATTCCTTCTTAAGGCTGAAAAATAATCCACTGGATGGACAGACAACATTTTGGTTATCCATTCATCCATCAATAGACGTTTGGATTCTTTCTTCCCATAAAACTTATGTGTAGTGTCTATTATTAACCTCACTTTTCAATGAAGATCCTGAGGTTTACAGACGTTAACACAGCTGTTAAGCAGGTGGAGTAACCAGATCTAAGGACCTCTATCTACCTTCCTACTTCTGGCTTTTTTCATAATGTCCCTCAGGCTCCATCTGGTATACCTCCACTTCTCTGGAGACTGGACTCCATCAGTTTTCCACCCTCAGTCAAGCTGCCTCTCTCCCTCTCCACCCACTTTTTTCTAAAATCCTACTCAATTCTGTTCGAACCTAAAAATAATTGTTCGAATTCTCAATTCCTATTTACTTCCCAAGTTTTCCTAAATTTGGCCATCAAAGGTCACAGACGATGTCTTAAGGGCCTTTTCTCACCCCTCTCCTACTCAGTGCCAGTCATCTTGTGCCTTCACAGTACAGCACCAATGTACTTTTCCAGCCTCATCTGCCAATGACATCTGCCACTCGACACGGAATGCCACAAGAAACGGGATGTCCAGCCTCCCACAGAGTGAACATCTCCATTCTTCTCCCCACATTCTCCGTAGAAGGTCCTTTTTTCCACTCCTCCTTCTGACAAGCTCTTGTTCAGCCCAGGTACTGAGCTACCTTTCTAGAGTCTCCCAGACCATCCCAACTCCTCCTTGCCTCAGAGGAACCATGTCTTTCTCTGAGCTACTGCTGTTGATGCTACTGCCCCAGAATTGTAGTATCATTCATTATCTCAACATCTGTCATCCTCTTCCAAGATACTGTGAACATCCTGAGGGCAATCGCTATTTTTAAACAGAGTAAGAAACATACATACTGGATTTTTCTTGTGACTTCCTCATAACCTCTTAGCCACTTCTTTCTCCAGCTGCAGGTGTGGCAAGTGGCTTCCCAGCTCCTTGCCTCAGTGATAATGGGTATCTCTTGCTTTCTTCCCCAGAGCTCTTCTGATGCCTCAATGAGGGATCCTGATTGGAGGCCGAGTTTGCACACATACAAGATCTGAATTTATGTTGGCATGTTGCCACCCAAAGGGAGATGAGAGCTGGTGGACTGCCTCCTTCTTTCAGCGTCTTGAGTGGAAATTTCTGAGGCTACTATACACAGCGACTCAGAGGGTCCTGTATGATTGGGCCCACAGCAGTGGTCAGCTTGGTAACACACTTTTGTCTCACTACCCCTAGTCCTCTGCTGGGGTTCCCTGCGACCTTGTCTCAGAATAAACTACTTGCAGTGCAGACTCATGTCTCAGGCTCTGCTTTCTGAAGGGATCTGAAACTTACCGTCACAATGATACACCTTGAGCATGGCTTTGTCATTTACAGGCTCAGTAACTTTGGGCAAGTCACCTGGCCCCCTGTGATTCAGCTTTCCTCATCTCTAAAGAAGAGATACCAAGAGGAATTATGCTCAAGCTCATAAGCTAAAAAAGTAATGTTCTGTGTAAAGTATAGCAGGTTTTAGAAATAGTAGAATTAATGATCTCCATAATGATAGTTTTTAAATTTTTAAAAACATTTCCCACAGATCTGTGCAAATCAACAAAAGCCAATACTCAGTTTATGAAGTTAAACCATAAGAGAAAATGATGCATCATCTAGCCAGAGAGGAGAAGGAACTATAGTCAAAATTATTGATACTGTAAAACTTCAGGAAATCTTTTCAGTAGAGCCTTTTTAGGGGGTTCCTTCTGCTAGAACAAGGGCTTATGGGGGGATTCTGCAACTGGAATCCACACTCGAGAGAAAAGTGGGAGGAATTCCAACCAGAAGATGTTACTTGGTGTGGCCTGAATTTATGTTCTCTCACACCTTCCAGAACACTAACCCATCTCAACAGCCAGATCTGGGCACCAGGGGAGAGTTTTTGGGTCTTGGAACACCCCACACTTGACAGAGGAAGATAATATGGAGGAAAAAATAAGAAAGAGAGAGAAATCAGAATACGATGATCTAATTCTCTGCAAGGTAAGCTGAGTACTCATTTGTGTACATCTAAAAAAGATGGACTCCTGGGTGTTTGAACACATGACAATGGAAGACGGTAAGGTAGAAAGGTTCTTGTGATGGGGTCTCAATTAAGCAACCTTCTAATTCCAATGGAGTTTGACGTCTTACTGACCGTGCAGGGTCAAGATGGTTATTTAACTTCATTAAGTCTAACTAAAAACAAGCAAGCCAAAAAAAAAAAAAAAAAAAAGGCTATTTTTTTCAACAGAAGGAACGGGAAAGAAAAGAAGGAGAAAGGAAAGAAGAGAAAAAAGGAGGAAGGGGAGAAAAATACACTTGGTTTCTAAAGTGAGCTGACCTGGGCTGGGATCCTGGCTCCACCACAGAATTGCTTTTGTGTTTAACAAATCATTTAAGTTCCCTGTAAAATGAGTACATTATCTTGAAGATTAGATACGAGGTTTATAAAGTGCCTGGAAGGCAGGAGTCATGAGCAAAGAGACCTCATATGCATCCCCATCATCATCACTATCGTTACAAATATTAGCATCATGTCACCTCCAAGAATACAGGAGTGCGACGCAAAAAGCTGAGAGTCAGGCAGCCAGAAGGACATCAAAAAAAGAGCAGTGAAGTACAGCGATTTTTCTCCTCTAGAGGAGCTTTCAGAAATTGCTTTTCTTTTCCCTTTTAAATTAATCTTCGAATGCCTCTGGAGACAGACAATTCTCCAGAGCTGAGCGAAAGTGAGGCTGACCCCCCGTGGATGGTGGTACCTGTGGGATACGGTCCGGTTTGCAAAATGTGTGTCAGCAGCAAGTGACCACCCCGGGCAGTACTATTTAGTCCAAAGGTTGCCGCCACGTGTGATTTCAAGCCAGCATCCCTCCAGGATTCAGTATGTATTGGTACTTAGGTAGAACTGACCAACAGCCCATCCAGCTAATGCCAAGCCTCTTCCTTAAATAATGCCAGCTGCTTCAGTGGAAAGTAGAAAACACATCAAATATTCCTCACCATGACCTACAGCACCATGGAGAGAATTTCTTCTTGACCTCGGCCAGCCAGCGCACTATGCCCAGAAGCATGAGACCTTACAGCCGTCATCATAATTTGATCCTTGTAGTCAAACTGCAGATGTTATTACAGAAACGTTGGATGCATAAAGAGTCCACAGAGAGACTTCACTTTTTATTCCTTTAAAATGCCCTCCCTTCAAATTCCAATCCCTGCTACCTCTCACTGGGGTGAACACACATGGTATAACCAAAGACGGCACCTTCTTCTTCTGAAGTACATTGTAATCAGAGAGATATTTGCCATGAGTGCGTCTTCTCAACACCAGACTCTGCTAAGCAACTGAGATGCACGACATTTCATCCTAATCTACTAGTGCTATATCATAGCCCCATTTTACAAATGAGGGAAGTGAGGTTCTCAGCGGGGAAATCATTTCACCCAATTTCCTACAGGAATCAGTGTCAGAGTTGAATGGGGACCTGTCTGGCTCCAAGGCCACCAGAGTGCACTTCCTCTGAAGTGTCTTCACAGAGTAGAGAGGCAGAGGCCTGGATGATTAAAATATAGGGGGGGCAGGTGGAAGGTTGATTATGGACTTTCGATCCAGATCCTTCGAGTCAGAGCACTGGCACACAACAGGTATGAGACCTTGGGGGATTATGGAATGTCTCCTGGCCTCAGTTACTTTATCTGTGGAATGGACACTGTAAACTCTCCTACCTAAGGATGTTTGAGATGGTGCCTGGTCCTTTACAAACCTGGTGCAGAGGAAACACAACACACGTTGGTCGTCGTTACAATATTCATCGCGTTGTGACAGCACATAGTAACTCTATACAGTCATGTCGAAGTGGGCTCGTATGAGGGAAAAGGAGACAGTAAATGTGGCCACCTTTCAGAGCATGTAAGTATTTCTCTCTTAAATCACTTAATCAATGAATAAGAGGCCTTCTGATCTAATCAGCATAGCTGTGTCCACATCACGTGCCCACATCCATCAGATTGCAACTCTTTAAACACCTGATCATCGTCTATCAAGCCCATGCGATGCATTTCCAGGGAATCAGCCAATAAAATTAGGAGAACTTAGCTTCTGCTAAACAATGCTCTATCATAGGAAAAACTCATCTACTCCTTCGTCAACCTTCCGGTAAATCGGGAGAGAGTGCAATCACAGGGATCTGAAGGGAGTAAGGGCACTGCCATGGGACGGTCCTCTCTGGAGAGTTCTAAAGGCCTCAAGTTATCATTTTATTCATCTGCTTGTGTCTCAGTAACATTCCTTTCTTTATTTCACTATGACTTGAAACAAAGTAAAATTACGAGAAAACCATTTGGAAGTGAGAGTTGACCAATCTCATGAATGTGTTCGTGTATTTGTTCAGTTTAGAACAGCTTACAAGTAGCAGGTGTCCTTGAAGAGCAGCCCGTGTGGGTGGAAACCCACTCACCAGCCACCTGTGGTCTGGGGAGAGGCCGTCTCCTGGTGCCCCTGCCCCCTCCCCTTGGAGGGCGAAACTGAACCAGCTGCATCAGAGTGCTGTCGGTCCAACAGGTCTGAGTGCTTACTCTGGGCGAGACATCACTCTGCATACGTTCATGCCCTTAAAAAGTTTCTAAGTACATGATGGAAGATGGTAAATCGACATATAGTATGTCAAAGGTGATAGGCTGAGCTCCATCTTTAGCTCTGATAGTAGTAAGTTTTGTGATCTGTTCCAAGAAACTCATTTGGTCTCGCTGAAATGGATAATAATAATAATAACAACAACAACAACAACAACAATAATAATAATTTTAAAAAGTAAAGTGGGGTAAAAGGCATAAAGCTGCACTGTCCAGTATGGTAGCCTCTAATCCCACGTGGTTACTAAGTACTTAAAATGTGGCTGCTTCACTTTGGGGTGTGTTCCAAGTGCAAAGACAGTGTATTTACCAGATGTACCCTACACATAAGTACCAGATTTTGAACACTTAGGTATGAGAAAGGGAATATAGAATATCTCATGAATCTTTTATATTGAGTACATGCTGAAATGATCATATTTAGGGTATATTATATTAAATAAAAGCATTATTTAATTTAATTTTTACTTGTCACTTTTTGCTTTTTTTAAATGGGACTACCAAAAATTTTAAATGACCTATGTGGCTTGTATTTGTGGGTCATATTATACTTCTGTTTCTTCTGGGCTAGAGATTAATGGGGCCAGATTTGGGGCACAGAGGGGTGCATAAAGTAGTCAGGGAAATCCTCTCTTAGTAACATGACATTGGGGCAGGACTACAAAGAAGTGAGGGAGGGAGCCAGGTGCGTTCTGGAGAAGAAGTATTCCAGATTGAGGGAAAAGTCAGGAAAAAATAGTTTATGCTACACAACTAAAAAGAGCCCGACCCCTAGTGAAGGAGTAAACTTTGGCTCTAATGATTACGCAGATCCAAAAGCCTGGGCTGATATTTATAGATCTGCATTTATACCACATGATTAATTTTAAAAATTAGTTTTGAGTAATCGTTTTCTGAGAAGTAACAGCCTGGATTAACCATCTTTAGGGATTATGAAAAAGCAGCTGGACTGACACAAGGCCTGAGTGCATTCTGGCTCTGCCAAGCTTTGTGACCTTGTGACATTCGGTAACTCACTTGGCCTTTCTGAGCTTTGTTGGCTGGAATGTAAAATGGAGGGAAAAGCTGAATAAGAATTTCAGCTTTGTCTTCTGTAGAGAATTGCTGTGAAGCTTTAGAAGATTATTTAAATTATATAATGCAAAAAAAATCACGCTGGGATACTCAAGTGATCTACACATGTTAACTTCACAACTGAACTGGACACGAGAGAAATCAAAAACAGTTCCACATCATCTCTGTCGCAACTGCCTGTAATGTTTTATGTTGAAAAGGATGTCCTTCAGATCTAAAGGAAAAAATATCTTCAATAACTGATCTGGACATTTGCTCTTTTCCCCTCTCTGTGTACTCTCATATTCTCCAGTCTTTTCTATGCCCTGAGAGGCTAACCTATGCAGAATCCACCCACAGGCTCCTTCGTCTTCTAGCTTCTGGTGGCTTTGGTCATTGGGAAGTGACAAGTGATCTGAAGGCAGAACGAGTTTTAAGTATGGGCTTTTATTCCCTGATGGGTCTCCACTGACTTTCCATGTCCCTCTATCAAAACCCCCTACGAGGCAGCACTGCCCACACAGTTCAAAGATGACCATTCTCCTTGTACACGGCACTGCACGGTTTTGGTTTCCTTAAATCCTACCCAGCATTTGTAAATAGTCCTTTTACTAAGCTCCTCACGATGACGCAGATTTAGTGTGCCATCTGCTTCTTGTTGAACCCCTGACTGTCAATAACCATCTGTAAAATAGACTATTTAGATGACAAAGAAGTTACTGCAGCCTTACAAAAGTAGCTTATGCTATGTACCCTCTCATGAAAAAATCTAGGACACACATCCTCCTGTGTAAAGACAGTACTGTAGACAGTCCTTTTTCCTGCTGGTCCAGAGGCTCCAGGCTGGTGAGTTGGCCAAATCTGTTATTTGTAGCTCCTCCTCTTTCTGACCTCTGGCATAAACTGAACCCAGCCACTTCCGCAGCAATTAGCCACTACTCCTGCTTGGCCAACTCACATCACTTCGTTCCCTAAGCCGGACACCCGCCGGTGCTGTGAAGGTACACCTTTCAGGTCACTGCACATGCCGAACTCCCCTCAGGCTCCGTGCCCTGTGCACTGCACCATCTGTCACTGGTGCCCATACCTGCCCTCCTGTGGCTCTACCTGCTCAGGTCTCTTACTAGCCCAAACCCTGAAAAGAAACTGTGCACCGTTTCTCCATATGCAGTTAAAATAAAAACAATACTCAACCATAAAAGATGAAATGCATGTACATGGAAATTAGAATAGAGTTTTCTAGGGTTTCCAATTTCATATAAGTTCCCTGGGACCAAACGGTCCTTATTTTTGAGGTGACATTGCATAGCTTTTTAAATTCAGTTTGTGGTTGGTTTGCCTACTCAGTCACCCATCGACGTTCCCTTCTGTTCTACAAGATTCTACTCAAGTGCAATTTCCTACCAAAAGCCAACACTAAAGCCTAGACTCCAGATTAAGAGCCCTACTTCCTGGGTGCCTGGCAGACAACGTGTGTTCTTCCAGCAGAGTTCTGAGCTCACTTTACTGTCACCACTGGGTTACCTGTCTTCCTCCTAAGTGTCACTCTTCACTCTTTATCCTCTTTCCCTCCTTACTTTATTTTATCTCACAGTCTTTATCGACATCTGATATTATTTATTTACTGAATGTATGTATTTATACATGACATGACGCCACACACCAGAAATTGACACATTATAAACTGACGATACTTCAATAAAAAAAAAAAAAAGAATTAGAACCTAATTTGAAACTTTATCACAAGTAAATTTTAATGTGCTAAAAATTCAGTGATCTCCAGGATCCCGCGACCTTCAATCAGTTTGCAATCTGGTTCTCCCTCCTAAGTGGACAAGGGAGTGGCGGCACAGAACATAAAGGTCATGCTGCCAACCTCTTCACTGTACAGCAGAGGAAATTAGGGTGAGGGAATCAGACCTGCCAGAGGTCATGTAAGGGCAGTGCTAGAAGCAGAACCCACTCGGCGCTCCACCGCCTCCATCTGCCCCCTCAGATCCACACGCTCCCTCGTGCCCTCCTGTGGTCCAGCCCCTCTGCACTAGATGCGGACCCTGCTCTTCCGCTCACACATTTCAGTCTGACTCTGTAGACGGCCCAGTGCTTCCCCCACAGCAGTACTCAGTGGTTCGGTTCCTGCCGCTCCCACCCCAAGCCCTGGTTGCCAAAGCCTCAGCCTGGGACTTGTGCCCAGATGAGCTCAGTCACCCGAGAGAGAGCCTAACTTGACCAGTGATGGAGAAGGTGGGGGTGGGAAGTGGAAATTTACCATCGCGCACCCTGCGGAACCTCTGATGCACTGCTTTGCCCCCTCCAAGGGTCTAACTCACTTCCACATGACTTGTCCTTATTAAAATAGTGACTCAGTGGTGACAGGACTAGAAATGAGTGAGAAATCGCCTTACTTTTGCCACAGGACAAAAACAAAACAGACTCCCAGAGGGCCACGTAACCTTACATGATTATGCTTTGACTTATCACAAAGCTCCTTGTCATGCAATCCACTTTTTTCTTTTCTTTTCCAACAGTGTGATTGAGATTGTGAGTTCATGTAATATACAATCCATCCCTTTAAAAACAAGCAACTTCTGAGAGCTCACTTCTAACTTCTTATACTGGGGTCAGTGGAAGACCACATATTTCTACAAAAAGGTATTATCTTTTGATGGAAAAGCGTGGCCAGAAATTAATTCTGCGTGAGTGACAGCATATTCAGGACTTGAGGAAACAAAAAAGAAGATTCTCTGCCTCTTTTTGAAGCTATTGCTGGCACCTTGACTAGAGGCAGAACTTGGGGCCCTAGGGAAATGTTTTCAAATTCATGTCCTAATTTTAGGTTTATCGTCTTATCATCAGAAGCGATCATGGACCAGTAGGGCTTATCTAGTTTCTAATCTTTTTAGATGTCAAAGAGTTAATTATAATATGACCGATAACCAGAAACCTATTGTTCTGCATGTACCTTGTGCCAGGAAGGCAACTGTGGGCTTCGCAGGGTCAAATCCCCAGTATTCCACTTCAGAGGGAGGAGTATTTACATAAGTAGGTGATAGATAGATAAATAATGGGTTAGATAGATAAACAGATAGATAGATGGATGGATGGATGCATGGATAGACAGACAGACAGATGGACAGGTAGAAAGACGGACGGATGGATGGATGGATGGATAGATAGATAGACAGATATCAAGATGGATAGATAACAGTGACAGATAGACACTAATATAGATTCTAACACCAGAGACAAAACCAGGTTTCGACAGCTGACAGCTTATTTTTCCCCTCCTCCTTTAGTGGCTGCCTCAGCCTGTATTCCTCAGTATGTGTAGACACATCCACAGAGACAATTTGAAAAGTTTGATAAAAATCAAAGTTCAAAGGCTTTCATTAGCTTTCCTAGAGTAAAACAGAAATGCGATGCAAACCTGAGTGGGCCTTATTTGCCAAGAGTATTTGTTTTTATTTAAAGAAAAATGGAGCAAGCTGATGATCTGAATCCCACTGCCGGGGGAGAGAGATGTGTAGCTAAATAGTTATTATTCTTTTTAATAACTGCTATTTAGACTGGCTTCATTATGTGACTTACAAATCACATTACCTTTATTACAGTCACTTAAAATATTCAACATGAAACAACTTCGAACGCTTGATTTACTATAAATTGTGCACAGGTGTGGGGCTGTTTACAGACCTCTGATATAGTAGGAAGTCAAGCTTTCATTTCTATTTCATGGTGCAGTTAAGTACCGTTTAATTCTGAAATGTTAGGACCATTACAAGAAGGCTTTAAATAAGAAGCAATTGTCAGTGCAGATCATCTTTAAGATTCAACCACCATCATGACACCTCCTAAGTACACTGCAAATGCTTGTTTGTTAGAACCTTGAAAAGGAAAACCCTTTACATATAGAAAACATTTAACCCCCAATGCTCCAGAGAGAAAAAAAAGACTGCAGATGAGAGGAGCGTATGCTAATCTGGGTAAAACCTACAATGGGCTCCCTTGGGAGACCCGCATTTGGAAAGGACATGGCCAGCCGAGCTGAGCACAGCTATAAATTTCTTCTGAAGGTGAGACCATCTGAGAAAGTACTGGTCTCTTTAACTGTGTCTTGGTTAACGTTTCCACTTAGTAACATTCAGTCCCTCATCAGCCCTCCGAGACTGGGGAAGAAAACACAAATTTTAGAAGATGACAGATCAGCTCTTTAAAATTTTAAAAGATGAGAAATGAGTTAGTAGGATTATATATGTGTGCCTGGGCTTAAATGACCCAAAGTCACTTATTTCATGGTGATGTGGAGGAGCTCCGGGCTGGGAACAGACAGCTGGCTTTTAGCGCTGGCTCTGGTACTAAATGCATGTGGAACCTTGGAAAGCAACCACCCCTCTGTGATTCAGTTTCCACATCTGTCAAAGGAACAGCTGGACTTCCCCTTAACTCCCAAATTCATGAGAAATTCCAATGTGGGGCCAAAGCTCCTGAGTATCAGCTTAAAAGCGTTGGTGATTATAAAGTGAAAAAGAAAAAAGAAAGCCACCTGGGGTTAACTTTGGTTACTGTTAGCAACGTGGGCAGCAGCAGTAAACAGAAAACTTACTATGTTCTAGGCACTGAGCTAAGAATTTTGCAAGCTTATGCAATGCTTATAACATCGCTATGAGGAAGCCTTTATTTCCTCTAGGGAAGGGACAGTAACTTAGCCCGGATGGCACCTCCTAAGTGGCAGAAATAGGATATAAACCCGGGTAAACCCAGGTTTCTTGGCTTAATGCTACTGCTCTAAATTACTAACACCTTCTCATGTAGTGGGGATTCCTGAATGTTCCAACCCATCTCTTTGCCTCCTCCCATCCATGAACATTTAAGCCACATTCGTATTTTACCAGTTTTCTTCAAGAAATTGTTCATTCCAAGTCCCAGAGGATGGAAATATTTTGATATTCATGTTTTATATTACTTAGAAATTTTTTAAAAGATGCTTTTACCCCTTCCTTTGCATTTCATTTTTTGTGTCATTGATTTTTTGGTATTAAATGTTAAAAATTATTTTATCAGAGAATATGGTTTGAGTCCCTTCAATTCTAGCATTTATATTTCATCACCAACTATTATTAAAAAATACATTTAATTGTATAAGAATTTCAACTGATCTGTGTCAATAACAGTTTATATTGGCTCTTTTCTCTTTTTACAATAAACTGTTTTGGGTTTTGTTTTTTTTTTTTAATTTATTTATTTGAGGGGAGGGAGTTAACTAGGTTTATTTATTTACTTACTTAATTAATTTAACGGAGGTACTGGGGATTAAACCCAGGACCTCATGCATGCTTAGCACACACTCTACCCCTGAGCTATACCCTCCCCATATAATTATTTAATTAAGCCAATGATTAAAACATCTGGAGTGTGTTACACACAAACACACACAGAGTCATACACACACACAGCGACATATGGATCAGAATGGCCTCCTAGGACTTACATATTACAAAGTAACTTTTCCTTGAAGGCAAAGGTTGTTTCCCAAATTTCTGTGGTAGAAGAATCCATAGTCAGAGACTTGAAACCACATGGGTAGTCTGGGATTAAAGCTGGGATTAATTCTCTTGCAGGCCCAATACTTCCTTTCATATTTCTTAAAATAAAATATGCACAGACCACAGATGCAATGCGTGTCAGTGACACATTACACATTTTACATGACTAGTAATGGATACCCGGCTATTTATTTTTATTTCCAATCTCCTTCAGGATCTCACACACCTTTAGCAAGGATGATGCACGTAAATTCACTTTACTTTGACGAAGCAAGAAATACACTAAAAGGCAGGTATACTGTGTGTTTTTTGTGTCCAACCAAATGGTCAATGCCTTTATGATTTTATGACTGAGAGTCATCTGCACAGACTTCTCACTAGTATGGTGGTCCCTGTGAGTTTCCAGAAAGCCCCTCTAACCCTCAGCTCACTTTCCATCCTCAGACACGGGGACTCTCTCAGGTAACTATTACACCCCTCCCTAGCCTTGCTTGGGAAAAAAATAAAAACAAACAAACAAAAATCTCTTCCTTTAGCCTCTTTTTCTATTCCCAAGACATCAGTTTCCTCACTTCCTGATTTTTTTTCAATAGAAATGACTCTTGCATGATAAAACTCAAGGTTGTAAAGTTTTAGTAATTTTATTTTTAATGGAGGTACTGAGGATTAAACCCAGGACTTCATGCATGCTAAGCATGCGCTCTACCATTTAGCTATACACCCTATTCCCAAGGTTGTATAGATTTTCAGAGACTTCCACATGCTAGACTTAACCAAAGGAAACTCCCACGTTATGAAGCAGGATCTCTGCCAGCTGTCCTCCAGTGAGATCCTCACCCACTGCCCCAGGGCAGCCCTTTGGCTAGTTGAGATCCTGGTCTCTCCTGTCTTACTTCTTCACATACAAGGTCACTTTAATCCCCAGATTTCAAACCTACAGTGTTTGTACTGCCTGTGACATCTTCACATCTGCTTGGTTTAAACCACCAGGAAATGATGTTATTTTAAATAACAGAAACATACAGATTTAAGGAAGAGACTTCTCAATAATGTGTACACTCCTGCAAAATTCTATGCGATAAAACTTCGACTTTGGAGAAATTTTTATAAACATCGGAATCCAATGTGAAATTTTCATGCAGAAGGAAAGGAAATGAAAAGAGAGCATATGAAGATTATTCAGGTTTGCAAATACATAAGCTCTTGAAAACATGGATTTTACTATTGTCTAAATACATAAGACCTGTTAGCTTGCCTTTATCTACTCTTAGCAAATAGAGTTTTCTTGACTTAATCCAGATGGATTTACTTCTTGAATCTATCATATCCTCCCAGCCTCTGCTGGCAGTGAATTAATTTGTTCTCTATTTATCTCCTGAAATATTGCAGTGGACTCCTAAATGTCTTTGATGCTTTCAGTCTCAACCCACCACACACAAAGACACAGACACACACTTCCTATTTTCGATTTGCCAGCAGTGTCAGATTCTCTAAAAATAAAGATCACTTTTCCACATAAAAAGAATTTCCTTTCCCTTTCCCTTTCCCACCATGCTAACTTGACCAACCTTGGGGCCTCCAGGGGAGAAAAAACTAACAGTATCCAAGCGCATAAAGTAAGATGGCGCCTCTGTTTCACTGCCAGACATCAAGGGCACGTCTACACACGTGGGATACTAATCATTTCCCAAAGGCCCCAGGGACTCCCCCAGCAGAGCACAAGGACGTCCCATTCTAGAGAAAGGTTGGCCCCACTACAGGCCTATGTTGGTCCATAGCCCCAGAGCCAAGCGGCAGCCCCCAAGCTGTGTGTGCTCCTGCGAACCTCTTCTGGGACATCTCCTTTCATGGTCTCGGCACTGACAGCACTGCTTCCTCTGTGTCCTCTCATGTGGCAGCTGTTTTCTCTTCCACCCTCCTTGTACCACTGGGCATGGAGGCGGAGTACACATTCTCCTTATCACCATCCCCTGAGCATCCTCCCTCCTCACCCTCAGCTTCAAACTCTCCCCACCACACAGAGCCATCACTGTCACGACCACTGTTACTATCACGGCTGTCCCCAGGGTGCCGCTTGTCTTTTCTCCATGGTTTCAGCTCTTATTTCTCTACCACTGACTCTGACTCTATTTCTGACCCACCTTGTGATGATTTCAAAATACCCACAGCCAACATGTCCAGCTACCTGGAGGCTCTGGTCTTTGGCCTCCTCTCCTCCAGCCGTCTTGTCTTCCCCTCTCCTCCAGCTACTCTTTCCCACAGTCATAGGCCAGACCCTGTCATTTACAACAACCGCAATTTCACCATCATCTCACTTTCAAACATCCTGTCCTCCGAACCCCATTATTGACAGGTCGCTCTGATGACACCAACTCCAACAATCTTTTATCCCATGAGTACCTAGAATCTGCTGATCTTACACCTTTTCAGTCCTTCACCCTGGTCATGCTTTTCTGTCTTTACTCGCCTTAATCATTATAACACCCCCACACGCATCCTCAAGTCCCCAGCCCTTTGTGGTTTCCTTATCCCCTTGACTAAATGACACTGTGACACCGTGCTTACATTTCGACTTGGCCTACTCATTGCAGGTCCACTCATGCAGCCGAACCGGGCAAGAAAAGAAATTAAATAATGCCTGCTCTCCATTTAAACCCAGGATAAGTTCAAGATCAAGTGGGCCCTTCCTGCTGCCCAGGAAACAAATGACCTTTCCTCACTCCCTCACTCTCTCTCCTCTCTTAGGCAAATATTTTATTTTTCCTCCTTCCTCCTGAAACTTCCAATACCTCTTCCCCAGCCCAGCTCTGAGCCAATGGCCTTGCTTCAAATCTCAGTGAGAAAATGGAGGCAACAAGAGATAAACACCATAACTCATCATAATCTCATCTGAGCCGATATCTGGTACCACTCCTGCTTTCTATACATGACCTGTATCTGAGCTAATGCCAGTCTCTCCTCTTGGCCCCTGCCCTGAAGTCTGCACAGACATCACTCCTTCACTCACCCCTCTCTCTTCTGCATCATCAAATTCCCCTCCCTACCCTCTCAGTCCTGTTCATTTACACACGTTATTATGTCTTCAAACACAAGAACAAGCCAAAAATGTTCCTGGACAAACATCCTTCTCCAGGTAACACTTAATTCTCTCCTTCCATTTACAGCAAAGCTCCCTGAGAGGGTTGTATATAATTACTGTCTCCAAAATCCCTGTTCCCATTCTCTCTTATTATTTTTATTATTTTTTTTATTAAAGTGTAGTTGATTTACAATGTTAGTTTCAGGTGTACAGCAAAATGATTCAGTTATATATTTACATATATATATAAGTACATATTTTCTTTTCAGATTCTTTTCCAGTATAGCTTATTAAAAGAAACTGAATATAGTTCCCTGTGCTAAACAGTAGGTCCTTGTTGTTTTATCTATTTTATATATAGTAGTGTGTGTCTGTTAATCCCCACCCTTAATTGACCCCTCCCCCACCCTTTTCTCTTTGGTAACCATAGTTTGTTTTCTGTCTGTGAGTCTATTTTTGGTTTGTAAATAGAATTTATAGCATTTTTTTTTAGATTCCACATATAAGTGATATCATATGATATGACTTTCTCTGTCTGACTTACTTCACTTAGTATGATCATCTCTAGGTCCATGCATGTTGCTACAAATGACATTATTTCATTCTTTTCTTTATAGCTCTTAATCCTACCACAACCAAGTCTTCGCCCACACCACACTCTAGAAACTTCTCTTGCTCAGACCACTAAAGACAATGTCCAGTCCTTGTGTCACTTGACCTACTGAACCCTCCACTTTGGATTTTAGGTGTTGGTTTTCTTCCTACTGCTCTGATTGCTCCTTCTTATTCTCCTTGGTTGGTTCAACCTCATCCTATGGCCTCTAAATGTTGAAAACCCTCAGAGTTCGGTCCTTATAATTTACTAAATTTCCATTTATAGGGTATTAATACTAATTTTATTGGCAAACTCTTCCAGTCCCATGTTTTAAATATCATCTGTATGTTGACAGCACCCACGTTTACATCTCGAGCCCAGACCTTAACACTCAGGACAACCAGCTGCCTTCTCCACGTTTCCACTGAATATCTTACAGGCATTTCAAACTTTATATATCTGAACACAAACTCTTCTTATTTGGCCTTCAGATCTGCTCCTCTCAGCATCGTGTCTACCTCAGGAAATGGAAGCTTCATCTGCCCAGCTATCTGAGCCCCGAGACTTTCAATCACCCTCAATAGCCCACACCCTCAGCAGATCCTCTTGACTCTAGCTTTAAAATGCACATTTCCCACCACCGCTGATGTGACCACCCCTGGTTAGTGCACTATGATGTCTTGGTTGAAATATGTTGATAGCTTCCTTATAGGGTTCGTTGCCTCCATCTGGTCCATGTTCAAGTTATTCCCAACACAGCAGCCAGAATGATACTATTTAAACACACGCCCCCTCCTCAGAAACTGTCCATTCCTTCCCATCTCACAGCAAAATCAAGAGTTTTATAATATCCCAAGCTCCCCTATACACAGTGATTACTTTATCATTTCCCTCTAAGATCCCCACATTATCGAAATGCAGGTCTAGCTGCTCACTGCTTGAAAGCCAATGAGAAGAGAGACACGTGTGGTAGAAAGGAAAGTCTGCTTTATTCCAAAGGCTGGAACCACCAGGGGAGGGCAGACTCCTGTCCAAAGGCCAACTATTCCCCTTCCAACCA
This sequence comes from Camelus ferus, assembly GCF_009834535.1. Taxonomy (NCBI): domain Eukaryota; kingdom Metazoa; phylum Chordata; class Mammalia; order Artiodactyla; family Camelidae; genus Camelus; species Camelus ferus. The sequence goes on along the minus strand of NC_045696.1, from coordinate 115,174,707 downwards.
CCACTGATCAGTGGGCAAGAGTTTTTACAGGGGAGTTTCAGAGGTACCTATAGGCAGAGGGAGGGGGCTACAGCTCTGACAGTCACCCTGCAAATTAGTCACGTGGTGATCTGAGCAGGTGGTCTGATCAGCATCATCCTGATTGCTTTAAGTACAGGTAACCTTCAGTTCCAGGGTTCGTTTGTTCCTATTTCTTTGAGGCCAGTTCTCAGAATTGTGGCAGCTTGTCATGGCTACAGTCTGGTCAGTCATTGGGTAGTTAACTTCTTCCACCTGGTCGGGGTTTCAGTCTCTACACGACAGCTCAAAGGATATGGCTCAGAATAATTCCTTTGAGGAGGAATTAAAGGCCCTTGACTTTGCTTAATGGCTAAATTATTATTTTGTTTTGCTTGACTATTCCCTTTTGTTTCTGTAGTTATTAATTTCTCTGATTAAACTTATTCTTTGACTAAAGTCTGTACAAACAAGAGGCAGGTGGAGGACATAGGGTGGCAGGGGGGCTCCATCCTGGGTGGGTCCCCTAGGGTCCTCCTTCATTTCACCACCTCCACCACTCTCACCAATGAAAGCTCCCCCCCCCCCCTTACAACTCTCTACCCGTCCTAACCATTCCAGCCACACTGGCCTCCCGTTATGTCTCTCACATGTCAGGACAGCCCTCCTTCAGACCTCTTACATTCGCTGTTCCCCTTGCCTGTGATTATTTTTGTCCTTATACCTGCCTGACTTGATTTCTCAGCTTCCAAAATACATTACTCAAAGTTCACCTTTTCATTGAAACCTTCCCTGATCTGCCAACATTTTTCCTCATGCTTCTTTCCTTTATTTTTCTACGTAAAATTTTATTCCTAGATAGTTGAGGAAACATTTTACTTATTTAACTTATTTTATCTCTCTCTCCCCACTAGAACGTAAGTTCCAACAGGGCAGGGAATTTTATTTCCTTTTGTTCATTGTTTTGCCTCCAGTGCCCAGAAAAGTTTCTAGCACATAGCAAATCCTTATTAAATATTGAATGAGTAAATGTTTTCCCTGCAGCTATCATCCGATGGAGGAAATACATGGCAAAAAAAAAAAAAGTTCTTATAAATGCAATTATGCCGTTAAATGGCTTTGCCTTTTTTAATCATAAAATCATCTGGTACATTCAAAGGAGGTTAGAATGAATGTGTACAAGAGACTATTTGGAGACCTTTTAGAATTTTCAAACTTGAAGACCATCTGTGGAGCCATGTGAGATTTTCAAGTCCCTTGTGATCACTTCTGGGATCTCCCTGCAGTCCCGATGCAGAGATTAAAACCAATGCTCCATTATTCTGTCAAAGGAATCTTTCCAAAATCTAAAGCCCTGTTATATCATGCCTCTGGCTACAATCCTTCAGGTATTACTAGGCCCACAGTGGTGCTTCACAAACTTCCACCTGCCTTAGGATCACCTGGAGGACTCCTTAAGCCACACACTGTTGGGTCTCACACCAGAGTTTCAAATTCAGTCCGTCTCAGGGGGAGGTGGAGAATCTGTATTTCAAACAACTTCTCGGGAGATTCCATTGCTACCGGTGCTGGAGCCACATTTTTCGAACCACTGGGCTAAAATGGGAACATCTGCTCATCATATGATCTCCACTTGAAAGCCAATACAAAGAGAGACACATGTTGGTAGAAAAGGAATGCTTATCCACTTTTGCTCCTGACCGACCCTTCTGGGGCTCCTGCCCAGACAATGCCACTCTGCAATTTAATCCCCCAGGGTTGATATGAATATAGTTCTTATTTGTTCTCCTGAAAAAGCTTTCTAGGGACATTCTTGGCAGCCAAGTCAGACAACTGAGTCCTGGGACCCACTGGTGTCTGGGTCCATCAGCCAGCTGTAGCCACTAGCCAGCGAGTTAGGACAGCAATGGGAGCCAGTGTTTGCCTAAGTGCCTCCTAAGTGCCTCGATGTTTGCTAAGAATGTAGGAGGGAAGAACAAATCTGACTCCATGTTAGATCTGTTCCTTTAGCTCTAATCCTGTGCTCTGTTTCCTGGGCTCAGTCATGCTGGTTCTGCACCTTTTGTAAAAGAATGTTGCCTAGAGCCTGAAATAACAGGACAGCTCATTCTCAAGGCTCTGATCTTTAAGGGTAGAACACTCTTCCATTCATATAAAGATTAAAAGTTGCAGAACAGAAAATAAAATCAGGAACATGGTGACCTGACTCACATGGACAGATGCAAGGACAAAGGATTCTGACACCAAGAAGTTCGCACAACAACCAACCAAACCCCCTCCCTTTTAGTATAAAAGGAGCCTGAATTCTGACTTGAGGAAGATGGTTCTCCAGGACATTAGTCCCACATCTTCTTGGTCTGCCGGATTTCCAAATAAAGTCGTTATTCCTTGCCCCAACACCTCGTCTCCCAATTTACTGGCCTATTGTGCGGTGAGCAGGATGAGTTTGGACTCAGTAACAAGTGTGTTCCTTGCGTTGCCTTATTAGATCCTTTCAAAAACTCTACAAGGCAGGTACCATTATCGTCTCCATTTTATAGATGAGAAAATGGAACCTCATCAAGATTAAGCATTGTTCTTGTAATGCAGCTTTTTAGTGGCGAAGCCTGGAATTGAACCCAGATATTCTGATTCCAGAGGCCAAAATTATAACCAGGGTGCTACACTACCTCCTCCTAAATATGAACTCAGAAAGGAGAAAAGCTAAAACAATTAAAGCATTTCCTTCCTGACATGATTTGAGAATGTTCAGACAGAACTGGAAAATATAATTGAATTAATTTAATTAATTTTTAAAACAATTAGCATTGTGGACTGAGGTGGTATCCAAATCACTCATTTTTTTTTTCTTCTCTATAAATTGTATTTTGGCAGAAAGTTAAAAAAAAAAAAAAAGAACTTTTAAATTATTAGAAGAGGGGACTGGCTTGGGCATTGGGATTTTAACACCCCACCACCCAGTGATTCAAACGTACATCCAAGATTGAGAACCACTGGCCTAGATGGTGGTTCTAAAGCATATTCCCTAGACTGGCAGCAACAGCATTACCAGGGAACTGGTTAGAAATGAGTATTTTTGGATCCTAGCTCAGACTTGCTGAATCAGAAGCTCAGGGGGTGGGGCCCAGGGGTCAGGGGTTCACAGGCCCTCAGGGTGGCTCTATTGCACGCTTTCAGAACACTGACCTGGGGAAACCATCAAGGCCCCTTTCCTTCTGTATAGCTCTAATTATAGCACATACTTCTGACTGGATATGTTAACTGTCTGTTTGCCCCACGAGTCCCATGACATCTCATTTGAAGGCCTTCCATTTTGTTGGGGTGGGGAGTGAGGATGGAAGAGGGGATCTTCAGGAAGATTTCCAAACGCTGACAAAGGGTCCCTGGATAGCCACCATGCAATTATTTCACCTCTTTCCCATAAGATGAACTTCACAACTGAGGGGGCATGAATAGCATATGGCCAGGTATGGAAGGAGCCGCTTTGCTTAGAATTCCTTCTCTTGTTTTTAAACATACCTCTCATTATCAAGAAAAAGCTGTAATAGAATCTTTTCTAATGAGCAGAGTTTAAGTGTAGATAAAACCCATGGTCTATATTCCGGGAAAAGACACACACACACACACATATACATATATATATATGTATGTCTATATCTACCCATCTCTTCTTCTTCCTTGCTAGAATGGTTGCCTAGATGTCAGCTTCAAGTCTCGCCAGGTCTGGGCACATTCTGCATGTTCCAAGACCCGGGATCAATCAAAGAATTTAAGTTTCCCACCTTCAAGTAGAGAGGGTGACATCTGAACGTGGCTGGGCATTTCACTGCACAGAAACAAATCTTGTGGACAGGCTCTGTCTCCCAGTGGTCTGCAACATCCTTCCCAGGGTTATAGAAAGAAATAACCCAGAGAAGAGAGCACCAAAAGTTGGTATATCCTAAAAAAGACTTCAAAAAACCAGGAAAATTTCCATCTTTAAACATATAGAAATTTGTTGGGCCTTGGGTTTCTATGAGGTTTTATACTCAAAATGAGGACAAGAAAATCCTATTTTGGAGAGTACCTAATTTATTTTAAAATACTTTTGATCCTTAAATCCCTTAGCAATTATAAGAATATTAATTCAGACTATTTTAAGTTCTGCAAGTGAACTGTTACACTTTATGGAAAAGATGCATGTCTAAGTACACAAAGCCTCTTCAACCTATTTTATAGCTCAGCATGGAATCTGGAGGCCAGCCTGGCGTTTTATGTCTGAACTGTAATAGTGTCCCATCTTCTTGAGATATTTGCAAACAGCCGGGTAGCGGGGGTGGTATCTGGTCCCCAAAGGGGACAAGCAATGTAAATCAATGGCCGCCCCCAACAAAGCTGCTGCTTCTAGGAGAGGTGCTGAACAGTCGTTGTCCCCTCCCCTGTGGCTGAGCAAATGGGCAAGCAGCTCTGGATATAAACACTTCTTTAGACTCCACAGTGTGTGCACAACAGATGTTATGCATGGGATCTGTTCTCTGTCATGTCCTTGCTCTCCCTCTCCCTTTCCCCTCGAAGAACAATGCTTTCAGCTCCCTGGTGCTCAGGGGCTATCTGTTCACCTGGCCTTTTTCTGCTTCTCTGCAACAGGAGATGCAAAGGCATCCGGGGTAGCCTGACAGATCGAAGCCTGGATTCTGAAGCCCTGGGACCCTCCAGCTGGAGGGACTCAGACTTCCTGTCTTGCTCACGCCTAATCCAGGGGGAGGCCTGGAGCCACCGTGGCCTCTGAGTTGCGGCTCTGATCTTCCCCCACTCCCGGGGCCCCGCAGGGTTCCAGGCCTCACACTTCAAACTCCCTCTGCCTTCTGTCTCCTGATGTGACCTAGATTCTCGGACCAACCTCCACACCAAGAAGACCAGATCCTTTTCTGCAGGATTCAAGTCAATTTTGAAGCCTGCTGGCACTGAACAAAGGTCTTAAAACCTTAAGTAACCCTCACCACCTCCAAATTTACAGTGTAGCTGGCCTAGTTCATCAGATTTTCCCATCTTCCTCTCGGTCACCCACACACCTTGAGGACAACGGGCCTCTGTCCTGGCTGTCCTCAGTTAACTGTCTCCTGGGCCCTGACAGTCCTGATCCGCCCTTCTGCCCACCCAGCCATGTGCTGCCTTCTGGTCCTCACACCGCACACCAGCCTTCCCAGGTTAGGACTCAGCTGGTTTCCCAAGACTACAAAAGGTAAAAGGAAGAAACGATCAGGTACCCACCCAACCAGTATGCCAGCATTTTCTTTCCCAGGCTCAGTTTATAGACACAAAAGTCACCCAAGATTCCATCCCCAGATCCCAGAAGCTCAAGGCCTGTGACACCATCACAGGACATCTAGCCATTAAAATATATATATACACGTTCAGTTAAAAACTATTTTTCACTTCCCTTTTTAAAACAAAAGTGTAGACCGCCTGAATGTGGAGTAAGACAACAAGCAATAAAAACCCTACAGCATCCGGATGCTCTGCTCTAGGTCAGTTGCTTCACCAAGGCTGGTCCGTTTCATTCCCATCGCAGCACAGTAAGTTAGAGATTTGTGCCACTTCCCAGGTGAGGACACTCAGCCTCCAGGTGGTCAGGGGTGGCCAACTTACTCTGCTAGGAGAGCTCCAAGGCATTCTAACCTTGGCTCGGATGTGACCTTGACAATGAGCCCCCCACCCCAGCACATGGGCCCACCCCTCCCCTCTGGGGCTTTGCCAGATGGCTCTCCCATCCACAGTGTTTATTCCATTTTATCTTCCTATCTACTTTATTATGTTTGTTACTTGATGTCTGACTCTTCCCAAGCAAACGTCAGCTCTTCAAAGGCAAGGATCTTTGTCGGTTCAGACTGAACCACGGTGTCTAGAACAGTGCCTGGGATGTGGCAGCCCTCAGCACGTGTGAGGAACCTTCTCATAAAGCAGCGATGGTCCCACTGTGCCATCACCACAGCCCCGCACCGCCTCTTCTGCTGGCAGACATAGAAATCCCATCCCACCCTGTGCAGAGTCACCCCCTCTGGTAATGATTCCCCTTCTGGTCTCACTGATGGCACAAATCCAAGCTATAAGCATTCAAGTATGCCCTACACCTCAAGGGGTAAAGATTTATAAACAGTGAGAACTTAAAAGCAATATGACCCTAAAAACAAACTGCTCATGAGGGCAGAACTGTTTCAATAATGGCTTCCTCCTCACTGGCTAAGAGGACTTCCTTCAAGCTATTTTAAGATTCAGAAGAGGCCACACTTCCTCTGTGAACCTCAGTGAGAACTGATGATCGTCTTTGAAGGGAAAACTGTCACTTCCACCCGCGGTGGAAGACAGCGTGACTCGGGGCTTCGGGGATCTTGTCGCTTCTGAGAACTCCGGGGGGATGGAAGCGCGTCTCTCCCCACAGGCAGTTTAGAGGTAGGGTCTGGGGCTCTCCCAGGGCCTTCCCAGGGTGGGTTCTGTCATCCCTCAGAACTCGGTCCTGAATCGGGCTGTCAACTGACCATGTGGGAAATCTGGCACAAAACAAAAACCAAGGAGTTCTGGAAGGTCAGTGACAGCTCGAAAGCCAGCGCGATAAAGAGGAAATGCCTTCATAAGCCCGAAAAGCGACGGTTCTCACGACCCGCGCGCAGTACAAAGGGACATGGCTAAGAACAAATGGAGACCAAGAGCTCCTCAGAACGCAAGAGGATGAGATGCCTGCCTGTTTGGAGTAAATCACCAGGTGGGTTTTCATTAGATTCTCTCCAGAGCTGTGGAGATGCAGGCATAGCCTGTCCCGGGGGGTTCCCACCACAAGACAGGAGCTCCATTCATCCATCTATCCTTCCTTCACTCTGTGATCAGCCACCGGCGGTCTCACTCCACCGCTACCACTCACTACTAGGAAGCCTGCACGATGCACAGGACACACATTGTCTCATTTAAGTACCACCCTGTGAAGAAGACGAGACACACACACACCAGGGGGTTTGGCCAGGGTCACTCCACTAAGAGGCACATGAGGCAGCCTGAGGACAGAACGCAGGATTAAATCACTTGCCCACAAAAGCCCTGAGACCTAAAAAAAGACAGCCAGGATTCCTGCCACGCACAGTTCCACCAAGGGCAAGAGATGTCCCCCAGGGGACAGTGATGAATGGCAGTGGTCACCTGCGCTGGCTGAGCATAGCACGCCTGGGAAGCTTTGACATGAAATTCACAACCACTTTAAAATCATATAGTTCCGGTCTTTGTTGATGGAGAGAAATACGAGCAAGAGAACCCAAAAAAGTGGCTCACAGTGCATGACAGACAACCCTGGATGAGAAAAGCAAAGTAAACCAGTCACCCACACACAACTAAGGGGCATCTCTGTTCGCTGAGCCCAGAGCACTGAGCCCTGGCCTGGTGGAATATTCTATCTGCACAAAGTGACTTAGAAAGCATTAAGTCCCGCCCAAATCTAACAACTGCTAACGATTTCTTATGTTTATTTTTGGAAACGGATGCATTTACATCATCATCACTATCAAAGAACCTTCTTCCATGTTCACTCCCTGAGGGATTTCTTGGGGGGGGGTGGATTTCTTGCTACTCTTCTGAGTCTTGCTTTCACTGCTGTTATATTGGAGATTTTTTTTTTCCACATCACCACCTAAAGGTAGACTTATTTTTTTCTCACAGCTGCACTCTCTTCCAATGTTTTGAAGGTGCCATACTTTTATTTCACGTATCCCCTACTGATGTTCACTTTGTTGTTTCCAGTTTGTGCTTTAAAAATCAACACTGCATTTAACATCCTTAATCATATGTGTGAGTGACCTTTTGGGAAGATACAGTATATTCCTGGTAACAAGCTTGGTAGGGCAAAGAGGACTTGCTATAAAAAAAATGCACATATCAGTAGTAGCAAGGCACCTTGTGCAGAGTTTGCAAAAAATGTATTCCCTTGCACACAACTATAAGACTGGCTTTTGCCATACCCAACTTTTATAAAAAAAAAAAATTACCAATCCCCTAAGTGAATGGCTACATAGCCCAATATTTGTATTTATATGTTGTTAATTATGCATGAAACTGAGAGGAGTTTTATATTTTCACTGGCAATATATTTTTCTTTATTTGTAACGTGTCTGTTCATAGTCTTCATTTTTCTTTTGAGTTGTTTGGCTTTTCTTACTGATTCTTATAAGCTCTTTGTTAATTAAAGAAATTAGCCATTTATCTGATAATGGTGTTTAAGTACTGTTTTCCAAATATGTCATCTGGGTTTTTTTCACTTAGTTTTTTGAATTATTTTTCCCAAACACAAGTTATTAATTTTGTGCAGTCAGATTTATCATTTCTCTCCTTTATAGTCTGGGTGTGTGTCCTGAATACAAAGGTCTTTTCCATTACAAGAGTTTAAATTTATTCATCCAGGCTTCCTTCCATAAATTTGTGGCTTCAGTTTTTACGTCTGAATCTTTGTTCAATGTATAATTTATTTCGGTGTAAGAAGCAGAATAGGAATTAACTTTATTTATTTGTCTACATGTTTATCTAGTCGCACCCAAACCACTGACTTGACAGTTTCTCTTTTCAACAATGAATTGAAATGTTATTTTTATTATAACCTACATCTCCATTTCCATAAGTACTGAGGTTTATTTCTAGATGGTCTAATATGTTGTTTATAACCTGTCTGTTACTCAGGGCCAAATTATTTAACTATTATGCTTTTCTGATATAATTTAGGGTAAGTCTCTCCTGTCAGAACACTCCTTTCTCATAATTTCCTGTAGTGTTGGCTTCATGTTTCTCCTTTCAGATCAACTGTTGTATCGTTTTTGTCTTGTTCACAATTTAATCCTACTGATATATATTTTTTTAAGCTTAGTTTGTTTTTTTTTTGGGGGGGGTATTAGTTTTACTTTTTAAATTTATTTGTTTAATGGAGGTACTGGGGATTGAACCCAGGACCTTCATGCATGCTGAGCATGCGCTCTACCACTAATATCTTATGCACTATGGCATGATGTGTTTGGGCCAGCAATCTTAAGTATTAAATTGGGGTGCAGTGGACTCTTCCTGGAGTGTCTGACTCAGTAAATCGAGAGGGGAGAAGAGGAAACACAGAACTTTTAAAATTCTCCAGGTTTTTTGCTCAGACAAGTTTGGGAAACGCCATACCTGGAAATTCAGAGAAAGGAGGTATCATCTTTTTACGAAAAACTGGATGATCTCCTTAAAGGAAGTGCACTTACATTAGACCTTCTTGAAGAGTCTGTAAGATTCTGTTTTTACACAAAAATGTTTCAAGGACAGAAAAAAATTAAGAGTGAAAAAACAATGAATGCTGAAATTTTTGGAGTCCCAGAGGCCAAAACAAACTACATATCAGGTAGGCAGGACACCTTGAGGCGAAGTCTCAGAGGGTGAGGAAATTTGGAGTGGCTTTTGCAGAGTCAGAACCTAGGATGAGAGAAGGGAAGTTTTGTAAAAACTGCAAGGTACATTGGGGCCAGAACCGGGGCTGTCCTGACCACCTGGATAAGAAGTTTGGCAGTTCTGTATGAGGAAATAAGAATCCCTGCGGGTATTTGAGTGTGTGTGTGTGTGTGTGTCGGGGGCTCTGGGGTCTGCAGCTATGCCTTGGCCTAGGAGAGTGTTGGCTGAGTTGAGAGCAAAAGAGTCCAGTCTGGAAACTCTGTAAGGTCGATTACAACAGTTCACAGGCAGATGAACGCGGTGCACTGCCGACAGTGAGGAGGGAGGGGGGAGGCCTCATCCACTGGGCACCTGTGCGCTGCAGGGATTTACTGCTCCAATGAGCCCCACCTTTTTATCCCCACAGCCATTGTAGGATCAGAGAATCCTAGAGCAGAGAGGGAACTTTGAATTCATTTAGATGCTAAGAAAAGCAGGGATCCACGCACATTTGAACCCAACACGCAAGATGGCAGACTGGAGCCCTGGCTCAGGAAGCAGAAAGGAGCAGTGGGAAGTGTGTGAGTCCGGATTCCACGTCCGGCCCTCCTGCTTTCTGTACAACGTTGGCGAAGGGACCATGTCAGTTTCCTCCTCTCTCAAATGAGAAGAATACTCATCTCCTACTCTTGCTGTGAAGAAAGACGGAGACAATAAACACCCCCCTTACATCCTGAGGAGGGCAAAACAGCTCTGGGAGGAGCCAGCAGACCTGGATTCTAGGCAGCCCAGCTCCACCACCTACTACGGACAGTCTCTACTTGGGCTCAATAATTAAACCCATCCCCTTCCCTCTTCCTACTTATAAATATAAAGATGTCAGGTGAGATTTCAAGATGCCATCCAGATATGAGATTCTTCTAATGCCTATTACACACGGCATGCGTGATCTCGAGGCGGGGAGAGAAATTTAAACATTTGATGAACAAGGGGGGATGTAAATTAGGATATGGAGTGAGTTGTACACAGCAGCCCCTGATTAGCATATCCTAACGTACAGTAATTTACTGATTTCCTTCACTTCGTTTTGTTGCTATGACAGCACTGGGGATTGTCAGGATGGCTCAAAGAGACAGCAGGTAACAAAAGAGACCATCTCTCCAATGAAAGAGAGAAGAGATGACTGGTCCCCCTCCCTCCTCAGAGTCCTTACTATAGGATAGGGTTCTTGGTACTCTTTGTACTTCATCAGGGGTGGTTGTGATTGTCCTTAAGACTCTCAGTAAGGACCGGGAAAGTAAGCTCGTCTGCATTATATAAATGTCCTCTACTATCAAGAGCCTACAGAAGTGGTCCAGGAGTAGTGAGCTGGACAGAAGGGTGTTGTCAGCTCAGCACACAAGACGTCCAGTCAGGAGGTCTTGGGTTTGAATCCTATTCCTGCCATTTTCAATCGATTTAATCCTGGGCAAGAAATGTAAGCTTCAGATGCGTCTCTCCTCTTTTGCAAAGTAGAGAGAATGTCATCTAGTTCATTAAAACAATATTGTTCCTTTAGGGAGTAAAGGAGTTGGTGTTTGTAAAGAGCTCAACAAAAAGTGATCGTCATCACTGCTTGGAGACTCTGTGTCTTCAACAGATTTGGCATTTTTTTCCATAGAGACATACTAGAGACATTCCTAGATTATTTCTAGGTCTAATGTTTTCTAAAAAGAGATGCTGAAAAAAAAAAAAAAAGAGGAAGAAAAGCATGGAGTTAGGAATAGAAGGGAAAAAACTGAAATGTGGAATTATGCAAATATGCTTTTGCCTTTTAATGGCCACAGAAAAACAAAACTTCCAACCACAGTTGGCTTTTAAATCTAATTGATACAGAGATCTTTCAAGGAGCAACCTTCAAGGCAGAACGGCACCGTCTCACTTATGAGGTGCATTCCTTCCATTGCATTCATCCCCATTCTGAAAGCAAGGGGTGTGTTTTGATTTTATGGCCCCATTGCCTTTTTTCAATATTGAAACTAATATCCATATGGAATTAGCACAAGAGAAATAAGTGGAGAAACAGACTGGGGAGGGGAGAGCAAGGACGAAAAAGCAGGAAGCCACTCATTTTGGTTCCACTTTGAGAATTCATGCTTTGAGAGATCTGCCAGGCAGTTTCCACATAAACAGTTTCCTGGTTTGAAAGCAGCTATTCTGTTTTTTAATGACAGGAATATGAGGAGAAATTGATCAATAAAAAATTTCAATGGGATGCTTTGGCAATACCCATGAGAATTAAATATGCCTCACCCCCTAAATCCCATGTCTATGAATTTACTCTCTAGATGTGTGTGGCCATGTGCATGAAGAATTATGTATGCACAATGATATTCATTGTTTTTATTCGTGAAAGAATGGACAGAACTTATTTTTCTTTTAAAAAGGCTGGTACAGTGAATCACAATGTGTTCCTGCATTAGAATATTAGGTAGCCATAAAATTGAAAAAATGAGAAACAACAAGATATGCTAAATAAAGCAAAATATGAAAAACCGGGGACCTAGTGTGCTACCATGCCACATAAAACAAGAGGGGAGTGTGTACATATACCCTTCCATAGAGTTTACATTTCCAGTTTTATTAAGATCTAATTGACATACAACATTGTATAAATTTGAGCTGTACAACACAACGGTTTGATGTGTGTAAATATTGAGAAATGAGCACTGCAGTAAGTATAGTTAATTAACATCCATCACCTCACAGAGCTGCAATGTTTTTTCTTATGATGAGAACTTTTAAGGTTCACTCTCTGAGCAACTCTCAAACGTACAATACAGAATTTTTTACCTATAGTCACCACGCTGCAGACATCCCCAGGATGTATTTATCTTACAACTGGCAGTTTGCACCTCTTGACCACCTCCCCCCCTACACACACCCCCGTCCTTTCCTGTAGAATTTAGAATCTCAAAACAAAGTGCACCAGGGTGTGGGGAGGAGATTTCATTTTCACCATTTGCCCTTTTATAATATTCTATTTAAAAACTTGTACCTGTATGACCTTTTCAAAAAATAGAAAATATTCTGTTGAGGGTATAGAAAGATTTCACGTCTTTCTCAGCCCCTGGGGTTCTGTGGACCCCACCCCCACTAAAAGTTCAGACTATTAATTGATAAGAAAAAAATCGCCCTACCTATGGTATATTGCATGAAGTACCCAGGATGAAGTCAGGGATAGAGAAAATCACTATTGCATTTCGAAAAGTTTGCTGTATTAAGCAAGCAAGCTAGCAAGCAAGCGTGAACACACACACAAACACACACACACACACACACTCACTCACACACAGGCGAGGCCCCTGGGAACGGCTCCTGCACACAAGCTCACCAGCTCTCACCGCCATGAGCATTATTTGGAAGCCTTGATTTCAGAGCACTGCATGTTCCATGAACAAGGTTTTCTACCTCCTACCCTTGTGCAGAATTTCTGGAAGGGAATTGCACCCTTCCCAGCTCTCGGCCTCAGGCCCCACCCACAGCTGGCTGCCCGGCATGCAAGCGGACACCAGGGAGCCCTGCTTGGGTGCTGGATCACTTGTTAGTTTGTTGTCTGCTTCAGAAACTCTCCGCTCTATCTGAAGAGCAAAAATGTGCTTCCAGACTTTGGATTTCCGAGGGTGAGTTTACTCAAGGTCATTCCAAACAGTGTGGCAGAAGAGCCTGTCCTAGGCAGCGCGACACTTGGGGTCTGAACCCGCCCGACCACAGACCACCAACCTCCTTGTTTAACCTCTCTGTACTCGTGTTTCCTCACCTGCAAAAAGGGCATACTGATCATTCTTCCAACACAGGCTGTGAGGAGGATGCGTTGAGCCGATGCACAGAGAACACTGGCTGGCAGGGACCAAAGCACTTAAGAACCTCAGCTATTTTTAGTAGCTAGAGTGCTGCCTTGCGGGGCAGGGTGACTTCCCACTATCTCAATTTACTAATCTGGAAGCTGAGGCTCGGGGCCATTCGTCCAGATTCACACCAATAAATCAAGACTTGCCTTGTAAGTCGTGATCTGAGCACTGGTACTAGCCAGATACGTGCATTTACCAAGCACTTGGCCTCTATTTTCCTGACTATGAAATGGAGACTTCAACTCCATGTATCAAACCGCATAGCAGAGATGGGCCCAGAGACAGAAATCTCCCAGTTGTGCTCCCAAAATGGACCCTTGTGAACGTATGACTGTGTCAGACCCCTTCTGCAATCACTGACACTCAAGGAAAGCAAGAGTAGCTTCTGCTTTCTTGTTCATTTGTTTTCTTGTCTAAAATGCTAGTGGGCAAGCAGTTCAGGCCCAGGAACCCCTAGTGTGGAATAATTTGCTGCGTGTAGCAGTCCAGCTAGTCATAACAGAAAGACAAAAGTGCACTTTGCTTTGCACGAAACAGTCACATACCTGGCTGACGAAATGCTCTGATAAATGGACGGCATCTGACAGGTGAGCGAATTGGCTTTCCCAGGTGACGACACACACAGCCAGCCTTTCGCCCAAGACCAGCCAACTGAGCATGCGCTATTCTTTCCGCCCAAGACCAGACAACTGGGCATGCGCTACTCTTCACCCAAGACCAGCCAACTGAGCATGCGCTTCCAAACCTCAGGGCTCCGCTGGAAATTCACCCGTATTCAAGACAGACGCCCATGGCTTGACAGCACACTCAGTAAACCCTTAGGATCCCAGTGTCCATATGCCAGGCTCTGAGCTAGTGTGTGAGCTAAAGTTTTTCTTTTTCCCTGTCCACGGGCATGTTAGTGGAAGCCGCCCTGTCTGTGTGCGTGTTGTTTTTAGGCGACCGATTGTTAAGACAGCGATGGGTCAGGAGATGGAGGGGACGGTCATTAGTTGCGGCCACCCTCATCAACTGTTACCCAGCTCAGAAAAACACTAATGGATAAACAAGGTCAACAGGAACACAGAGGGCCAGTTCACAGAGTCCCAAGGTGGCTGAGCCTTTGCCAGGCCTTTCTTCCCCTAAACAAGAAACAAAAATCATTAGTATTGATAGTCCGGGTAAGCAAGCCGCACACGGCGTGAAGAATGACCACCCAGGCTTGCCCGTCAGATGTGAGGACAGCAGGTGATGGACAAGCTGCCCTGTCTGCACAGAGATGGGGCTGTAAAGATGATCTGTGACCCATGACACTCGATCTTTGGGGCGTTTCTTCTTTTCAGTAATGGAGGTTGAGTGCTGAGTCAGGTCAACATCGAGTGAGAATGAACACTGTGACAGCAGGTCCAGTGCCCTGCGTACACCAGCTAATTCAATCCTTATCATTATTCTAGGAAGTTTCATTTACTACTCTTGTCTCATAGATAGGGAATCTGAGGCTCAAAGAAATCAAGTCACTTGCACAAGTTCTCCATGGCCGGGAACTTGGTCTTGAGGTTTGAAGCTAGGATTCGAACTTGATACAGTGAAATGAAGGGGGACAATTCATCCCAGTCTGTGTGAGACTAGCTTTATTTCAGCACCACAAGTCCCACATTCTGGGAACCTTCTGTCTCAGGCGAAAGTGGGGAGATTGGCTACCCAAAGTGGAATTCTAACCGTGGACCATTCAGTATCTTGTACAACAGGAACAGAGAAACTTAGGTTAGAGAAGTTGACCTGATTTTCAATATCAGCAGAAAGCCATCACTCAGCAAAAAGATCTCTAAAGACTTACTCCTTAAAGTGTGGTCAGTAGTCAGCAGCACCGACACCTCCTGGGAGCTCATCTGAAAGGCAGACTCTCAGGCTGCACCCCAGACCTACTGAATCAAGATCTGTGTTCTAATATCATCGGGGGGGGGGGGTATTGTCTGAACATTAAATTTAAAGGCATGATTCTAAAATCCTTTCTAGAACTATATGCCACTGTGATCCTGAATCAGCTAAGCATAGCATGAATCTCTTTTGGATACCAGCTCTAGAAACAGTCCCAAGGATAAGGGAGGGGGGGCTCACCCCTAAAGACGTCTACTTTGAAACCAGGGGGCAGCACAACGCAGCTTGTAATCAGGTCCAGATTTCACACTGTCGGCTGATTTCTTCAACAGAGGTGGTGTGTTGAGAGGAGAGAACACAAGTTTTGGACTCAGACTGACCTGAACTGGAGTCCTGACCTGCTGCATCGGTGACCCAGCAAGCTGGGGATTCCTGGGGAGCAGGGCACACTCTGTAAAGTGCTTAACATTACCCTTCTCAGTGGTTCTCAGTCTGGCTGTCCTTCAGAAGCAACTGAGGCAGTTGAAAAGG
Source organism: Camelus ferus (assembly GCF_009834535.1). Taxonomy (NCBI): domain Eukaryota; kingdom Metazoa; phylum Chordata; class Mammalia; order Artiodactyla; family Camelidae; genus Camelus; species Camelus ferus. The sequence continues at coordinate 115,159,027 of NC_045696.1, read as the reverse complement.
TTTAAAAGAAATGCAGATGCCTGGGCTCCAGCCCAGAGAAATGAGTTTAATCAGACTGCCTCGGAGCCTTGAGAAGAGCATGGTTTCCCAGAGGATTCCTTTGTGGAGCCAGGATTTAGACCCAATGGCCTTCCTCTTAAGGATGGTGGTGAGGTGCCAATGAAGTAATCACACCAGCCCCTGGCACAAAACAGGCATTTGGGCTCTGCGAAATTCCCCTCTTCTGTCAGTGGCGGCACGTCACCTGTCAGCACCAGGACTGCTCTCCACAAACGGGAGATGAAAAATTCTCTGAGGAAACCAAGAGGTCCCTAAAGTCTATGCCTTGGGCTTCTGCCTGTAGTGTTCTTACTTATTCAGCACTTTAAAGTTAGGAAAACCCAGGAAATGGTGCCCCCAAAGAACTAAGTTACCAGAAGTTAGTATTTGGGATCTTACACTTTTTTTTTTTCTTTTTCAGGGAAAAAGAAAGTTTTTAAGTAAGTAACTTCTAATGCACCATTTAACTGATAGAGCTTCCTTACGACATGGCTCCTAAGAATCCCCAAAGCCCTATAAGTTACAGTCCACGGATGATTCCTGGGGCAGCTACTAGAAACACGTGGCAGTGACCATGTGCCTTCCAGGTTGAGCACCATAAGGGCATCTTTCCCCATTTGTTACCTCTGCATTGTCTCAAACAAAGGCATCAAAAATTATAAACTGTCACCAGGCTTGAGACGCAGGCTTTGAGAGAGATACTAATAATTCCATACAGGAAGGACAGAATGTTTTGCCTTAATTTTTTTTTTTTTTTTTTTAGTAGCAGTGCCAGTCAGCCAAAGAAATCAGTGTTTAAAAGTCGAGCAACCCATGGAAGGAGAGAGAGAAAAATCAATATCAAAGCCTTCTTTCCTTCCCAAGCACCTATTAATAAACTCCCTCTGCTTTCAATGTGTCTGTCCCCATTAGAGGCTCAGACAGCAAGGAGTGTGGGGCGTGGAGTCTTTCCAGAGATTTTCTGCCCTGCTCGTTTCTCTCTCCTGCCTCTGCTTCCGCCATGTCACTTTCTTAGAGAGTAAGGACAAAGAACAGATTAGAAGTGGCCTCAGGGTACGTCTAACCCCTCAATACATGGGGCTGTTTGAGGAGGTAACTGAATGCCCCGGTCCTCAGTGCACTCAGATATCTCTGCTGCAATGCTAAGTTGCACAGCTGAACAGATGTTTCAAACTGTGACTTTTTTCAAAATCTGCTCCTCTCTAACTCAGCTGGTTTTCACATCCTCATAACAAGGCCCATTCGTGTGATGCAGATTATGAGGCCTGCTTCAGCATCTCACTGAATCTGTCAGACCTTCTCACCCATTGCAGAAAGGGAAAAACTGACGCAGAGAGAGATCCGCAAATTTGTCCGATGTCACCGTAACCAGAACACGCCAGGAGGAGCTTAAACGGGGAGGACTGGTGAAGAATCCCTGAAAGCTCTTCAACTATCATCCTTTCCCTCCTCCCTGCATCTCCCCGAAGCAAACCTCTCGCTGATAACTGACGTCTGTTTGCAGAGACACTGTCTCATTTAAAGTGCTAACTTACACCAGGTGTCAGATCTTCCTCCAGGTCCCTGGCCAGTTTGCCCTGAGATCTGTCTCTCAAATATTCCCTGGACTGTCTGGGTGCTGACATGAGCAAGGTACTGCCCAGGTTGGCCCTCTGCTCAGTTCCGCCAAAGAGAGGCAGAGGCATGCACTGGAGGGTGTGTGAAAGGGAGAAGTCAGCCTATTTCTCCATCTCTCTGTGCCTGAAGCTGAATCCTTCCATCCTCAGTGTCTTAGGTCAGCCATGATTCCAGCCCCCACCAGGAGGCACTGGGTCCTGGCCTCCAGGACCCCATTTCTCATCTCCACATCTTACAACTACCAGTTTCTTGCTGTTGCCAATCTCTGGGCTGCCTCCCTACCCCTCATGTGGCTTCCAGCTCCTCTACCACCCACATAACAAGTTAACTGCATTAAAGCCCTCCTTTGTGAATTGATTGGCATGGATCCTGTTTTCAGGTTTGACCCCAAAAGGGAACTATCATATTTTTTTTTTAATTTTATATTGAATCTAGAGGGGAAAAGCAAGAAAGAATCAAATTTTACTGATGGCTCATGGTGTACTTCCCGGGGCTTGGCACTTTCATACGCCTTGTATATTTTAGTCCTCAAAATAGAACTGTGGGAAACACATTACCACTATTCTCCTTTACACACACACAAAAAAACTGGATCTCAAAATGTGAGGGGACTTGCCCACGGATAAAGAGCCAGTAAGTAAAAGGGCCGAGATCCTAAAGTAGGTTGTTTTTTGCTTATGTGTCAGTCATAGAATTAAGGACCGAGTTGAGACTCCATCTTGAACAAATCCTGGAGAGAATGTCTCTGTAAATATCAAAGTTTGTCGCACAAATGACTTGTATTTTTTTTTTTAATGACAAGCATTGAGTTAAATAGTGAGACAGCAGGTATATACAACATATAATTAATATAAGCATATAAGCCTTAATAGCTAACAATGCCTTGGAAAACAGAAGCAGTAGAGAAAGCCTGGTTCCTGCCCCAGGCTGATTCATGCCTTTTAATTAGATTTTTTTTCTGATTATTAATTACTTGATGTTAAAAAAAAAAAGGCAGAATAAATAAAAGTCTGAATTATATTCAGACTGCTGGCATTAAGTGTGATTCCACAAAGTCAAAACACAAGTATATCTTGGATCTCAGTCATCTGTAGTCATTTCTTTAGCTAGCAGCTGGAATATTTTTTTCTAGCATTATTATGACAAATAATCTTCCATTCATAAAAATATGCCCCTATGCTCTGCTGTAAAGAGTAAAGACCACTACCACAGGGAACTCTATTCAATAGCTTGTAATAAACTACAATGAAAAAGAATATATATGTGTGTGTAACCGAATCACTATGCTGTACACCAGAAACTAACACAACATTGTAAATCAGCTCTACTTCAATAAAAAGAAGAAAAAGAGCAAAAAGCACTAAAGTAAGCCTTAAAAGCACTGAATTGGAGTCTCGGCCTTAACATTTACTGGCTGTGTGACCTTGAGAAAGTTGTTTCGGCCATCTGAGACTCAGAGCGCTCATCTAAAAATAGGAGTAATTATATTTTGCCTACCTCCCACAATGGTTCATTTTCAGGATTTAAAAAAAAAAAAAAAGCATAATGTAGGTGCATTTTTAAAAATACCAATTGCTATACAAGTGTAAGGGCCATTGTATTAAACTCTGTTTACAGTCATTATTGCCTTTTTCTCCTCTGAGCAATCTGCCACAGGTGCTCCCCCTCATCAGCAAAATGCAGGCCTATGAAAAAGGGAAGGGTGGAGAACAATTTTACAAAAGCCTGGCAAACGGCAGTCAGCTAATCTCCATTTTTCTCAGCCAGAACAAATGGCAATTTTCCAGATGCATGGCCTTCCTGGGCATTTCCAGCTACTTGGACAGAAGGCAGTGCCTGCCTCTCCCAGCCTCCTGGGCAAGAGATGCCAACACCTGGGGCAAAGTCACTAAAACCATGCGTAGCTGCGAGCTGACACTGCGACTTGGTAGACTGACACCGTGACCTGATGGACTGATAAACCAAATGCAACCCCACCATCTCAGGTGATGATTTCCTGTATTCTTCAGAACTTTTTGAACACTGGTCTTACTAGTCTATAGATCTGTCCCTCTTCTCTACCCTCTGTGGAGTCCAATGAAGAAAGAAGTAAACCGAAACACAAAAAAATCTTGTGGAATTCCTCACATTTTGGCTTGTTTTTTGTTTGGGGGGAGGTAATTAGGTTTATTCGTTCATTCATTCATTTAAATGGCGGTACAGGCTGCCCAGGAGAATAGTGACACTCTCCTGTTTGGATAGCTTTCTTTAAGATAAAGACACAATGTCCATCAGAAACCCCATGGACTTGCTCTTCCTTCAATATTATGTGATGTATGTCCTGGTACATGTTTCAATGTTCCAAGGAAAAAAATTGTATTTTTATTTTCCATATTCATATGCCTATAAACTATGTCTGTATTCTAATACTCATCTTGAACCCAGGATCTCATACATTCTAAGCATGAGCGATACCCCTGAGCGATACCCTCCCCACCGAATTCCTGACATTTATCTAATGATCTAATTTCTAAGGACTAGTCCTTACTCTTACAGATTTGAAAAAAAAAAAAAAAAAAAAAAAAGGCAGTTAATGTTTCCGGCTCCAAGAAGCGCATTTCTCTTGTCAATGCACATACAGGGAACAGTAGCCTTGAGGGTCCTCCGAGGAAGTGCATCCCCTTCCTCTCTGATCTCCAACATCCCTTCCATCTCGCACTGTCAGCACCTACTGGCAAGTGCCTATGTGCCTGGCGCTGGGCTGAACGGGATGCTGAGGATACAGAGTCAACAAGACTTGAGCATTTAAAAAACCTCAGCCCCAGACGTCATCCCTGCGCCCCAGACCCCACCTCCCACCAGGCGCAGTGGCGCTTTGGGACAGAGAGCATTTCTCAGACCACCAACCCTGACCCTGACGCCGCTGCGATTTCCCCTCTGACCTTGGCCAGGTTACATTTCTCCTTCCTCCTCCATTTACAGAAATGTGATTATTGCAAGTGGGTAGAAAAGGGGGAAAAAAAAGAAAAGAAAACTGAGCGGTTGGGAAAGGAGAAGGAGTTCATTGCATCCGACCCAGTGTTCTCATAGAAGTTCCTCTGCATTTAGAAGTTCTCTGCACTTCAGGTTTCAGAATTCAGAGGGTTGCATGGAAATGCCTTCAATTTTAAAGGCTGTGCAAACCTGGAGTTCACGTTCAACGAAGACCGACTTCCAGCTGCTTCATAACGATTTCAACACAGCAACAGAGCAGAGCGTCTGCCGATTTTCAACCCTAGCAATTTGGTTCAAGCGTGATCTCAACCACTTTTAGCTTTGATATTTCTAGCCACCTCTTATGCTGTATTTTCTCTTAATGCCACCAATCATGTGTGAAATTCTGTTGCAAAACTAATCTTTGTGGGAAATGATATGTAATGACTTCTTTAAAGAGAGACAGAGAGAGAGAGAGGGCAGTGATTATGACCTTTGTTGTTTCTGACATGTTTTTCATAGTGTAATACAAGTGGAAACATCTCTTTCTCAAGGTCAAAGTAGAAATAGTTTTCTGCTTGTACAAGCATCACTGTTTCTTAAGCAGGAAAAGCCTTGAAAATTATCTTTATGGCTTGATTTCAAAAACCTCTAATGTATATAATGGTTGATAAACTTGAAAGCCCACTGTGCTCAGAAAAATAGCTTGATATCCATCTTATTCAATCAGTACTTTATGTTTTACCTTTCCAATGATGTAAAAAGATTTAAGAAGACACAAAAGATGGGAATGAGAAATCTTATTTGGGTATTTATACAACAAGGCACTATTTGATGATCCAGTGTCACACACACAAACACACACACACACACACACACACACACACACACACACACACATACATAGTAGCTAACATATCTTGTCTTACCAAGGGAGGTTTCAGTCAAAAGCAGCTGTGACCAGATATTCTGCAGTGGAAGTCAGAAACCACTAATTTAAATTTTTCATTTGTTTTTTGGAACAATTATGCCACCCACAAAAGGGTAACTTTGCAAGTTGTCATTATCTCATGAATTTTGGAACTTATCCCTTAAATAAACCCATCTCATTTCCATATAATTACAGCAACTAAGAAGGTCCTGGGGAAAAAAAAAAAGAAAAGAAAAAAGTTTTGCTAAAAATGTAAGGGTCCTAATCAGTAATCCCTGTAACTGGCATCTTGATCACACTTGGGATTTGGTTCCTGACAATCAGAAAATTCGTATGAACTTGAAAGAGAAATGTCTTGAGGGAGTTCGCTTCGACTTCAGTTTCCCGCATAGGATGCTTTCTGACAATATTCACCTGTACTATTGTCCATCCCTGTTATGTATTAATTTATCGCATGTCATTTAGATTCATTTGTAATAAAACACAGTGGTAATGACTTCAAACTTTAAAAAGAGTAATGTGGACTAACAGAGTCCTTCCTGAATGATTCTCTCCCTCCGGCAGCCTCGGGAAATATAGTCCAGAGTGTTTGAGAGACTCCAGTGGACCTCATCCCTCATAGTACATCACTCAGTACAAGCTAATTAGGATGCGTTAAATGTTTCCACTGAAAACGTAAAAAAAAGGAATGTTTTCCTCTGCTGCCTGCTGTTGTCTGCTCATTTCCTTCCTTATAACCTTGCCACTTAACTGTTTTTCTAATATCCCGCTGCAGAGGTGAAACTTGATGGTGCAGCCACAACCCAAAGAGTAAATGCTGACTTGAGAATGTTCTAAACATCCCGGGGGAAACACAAAGTCCTTCCTGTGACAATGTACAAACGTGTCCATTATAGGCAAGGGAACAGGCTTCTGGTCTAGAATTTTCCCATGAGATTTTTTTTTTCCTCGCTGTTGTATTAAAAGCTTCCTCCACCAACTATTTTGTGTTGGGATAGGCACACCACTGAGTCTTTTTTTTTTTTTCTTGTTTTTCTAAGGCATTTTAAAGAAGACAGCAGATCTACAATTAACACCACGCTGAACTTGAGTGGCTCATTCACGCTTTCTAAATTTTGATCGCCCTTTTCCCCAGGTTTAATTAATACGCCATTAACTGTGGCGTTCAGAGGGAGCTCTGATCGTTGTCTCTGGGTTCTCTTCATTTGCTTAAGGTGTATCTTTCTTTCTTCAGCAGGATTCTCATGGAGCAAGCCCCGGCCCCTGCCTGGCTGTAAGTGCACTGTAGTCTCCATCGGGTTGATCTGCGGCCACACAGAATTTCCTCAGTGCCATCAGGCTCCGGTGATCTCTCCTGATGGCAAAGGGTTGCGACATGGCACCTCCCTTGGCCAACCGTGGACAATTTGTGAGGTTGGCATGACCGCTGGCAACCACTCACCACTCCTGCAGTGGAGAAATGTGTTGGGCCAGATGGAAAGGGGGAGGTGATTCAGACATACTTAGAGCAGGAGACAGAGCATGGGTACCACCTTCTGCCAGGATGCACTGGAGCACAGCACCGCCCTTCCTCCCACACGCTCCTCTGACCCAACTGTGACCAGGCGGCTTGGGGCAGGTGTGCTCACTGACAACCACCCACAGCCTCTGCCTTAATCCGGGGGAAAGTCTCCCAGCTGCTGGCTTTCATTCCCGGGTACATTATTAATGGCGATTCATCCTCGGCACATGTAATTTTTAACTATGTGAAATATTCATGGGGGCGGGGAGGGTGACTTCCTAAGTCCTGACGATTTTCCCTCGGCTCTTTGCAGTCGATCCCAAGCAGGTTGCTGACTGGGATTTTCCTCTTCTTTCTCCCGTGTGAAACCTTGTTTCTAACTCCAAGTAATGAATGCAAGATCGATAGAATAAGTAACAAAAGTATCCACGGCGACTGAACAGCAAACTCTTAAATCACTGCGCCTTGAGTGCAAATGAACAATTATTGAAAACGCTGCACTACAATTTCAATGGGAGATAAGAGGGAGGCTTAAGTCATTAAAAGGGTCCATTAGTCTTGTAAATCGGAGACAGCACACTCAAAACATGAGCTGTTCTGGAGAACTGGAAATATTACATATTCCACCAACTTGCACACACACGGCTGACTCCAGCTGGGCAAGGATGAGGTCCAAGCGTCCAGCCCCTAAGAGGAAAGAAGTCTGCAAAGATGCAGAGGCTGGGCCAGCCTGTCCAAGCAATGAGTCTTCAGTTATATTTGAAAGGAGGTGGAGAGTGAAGGGGGAGCAACAATGACAAATTAGATTATTTACAAGGGATGTAAATATCCTGCTTGCATATCAATTCACTGCGTGTTACAGCATCACATGCTCTTCATCACTCCCTGCTGGGGACACAAATAAAAGACTTCTGACACCTCTACCCCATTCCCACAAATCACCAGAAAAGCCCAAGAGTGCATTCTGGCTACCCCTTTGTCCCTCTTCTCCCAGACTCGATAAACCCTTTGCCGTTCAAAAACGAAGAAGAAAGTAACGGGCCACCAAACTGCAAAGTGAAAGCATTGTTTTGAAAAACTACCTGAAATAGCCAAAATTTAGGATACATAACCCCTCACACACACACAAATACACATATGTACATATACACATACACAGTCTTAGAGATTTGCAATGTTAGAATGCTGTTGAATCTTAACATGCCTGGATTGAATCGTTCCATTCTTGCCCCCTCTCTTGTACCACACATTTTATTAGAGACAGGTGGACTTCCAGAGTTCTGGATGTCAGACGGCTCGAGCGAGGGGCAGCATAACACAACCTGCGAGAAACAGTGTTCCTAAATACACACGATTTCCTCCAAGAATAGCAAAACGTGTGTCATGCCGGAATTATGATGAGACTGAACCGCGCTCATGACACAGAGGGCAACTTTAGCCTTGCCTTTCAAAGAGTACAGTTTCATCTGAAGTAAGACATCACATTTCAATGCGTGCTATTAAAAACTTGCATTACACAGTGAAACTAATTGCCCTCTGAATCACCCTGCTTTACCAGACTAGCAAGCAGTGAATAACTTGAGCTAGCCGAGAGAACATTTCTCCAACAGCCACAGGAAGATCTGGTCCAGCATGGATGGCCTCTAACCAGTACTTTCAGACTTCGCCACTGCTCTGGGTAACACTCCCTACTGACCACAATGACATTAGGCATTGTTGCAAGAGGCCGAAAACTTAAGCTAAAATTACAATCTCACTTCGCATCCCTCAAATATCATTACAGAGGCCGAAATTTTAGTTTGTCCAAAAGATATATCATCTTTACATAAGCTTTTGCATGCATCAAAGACAGATTCACCATAATCACTTATTTTATTCATCGCCAATAAATCCGCTTACCACCTCTATCACTACCCTCCCTGCTCTGAAGGAGGTTTTGTTTAACTCTGGATTCTGCTTGAATTTGGCTCTGAAATGAGGATCCTTTCTTTCAAATCAATTTGAGTTATTTTTAAGACTTCTTTTCTAATATGGCACAAATTAGAGGGAAATCAAAACTGCTGTCAAGACAACTAAAAGCATTCAGCTTTTGCAACGGGGGTTCCTTCCCATACTTTTGCAAATGTTCCAAAGGCTCCAGAAAACAAAACAAAGCAAATAGTACACACGGAAATAAATGCCCCAGAAACCAATTCTGCCTCGCTGCAAGTTTATCTTAATGCCTCTTTAATCTGAAAAATGACTAGCTTTCATATTGAAAGCAAGCCCACTCATCACCCAGAGCATCTGCATGTTGGAATGCTTCCTAGCCCCTCTCCGGTTGCTCTCAAAAACCTTTTAATATCAGATAGATGCTCTCAGGTGATGAGGCCTGATGGACCTTAGAGGAGGAGAGCATAACTTCAGGGAGGAAGAAAGATTATTCAGTCCTAATCCTTGGTTTCCTATTTAGTGAAGGGTTTTGCCTCCTCCCCTAGTAAGTTGCAGCGTTCCAGTGCGAAAGCACAGCTCCCAGCCCACTTACAGTGCTCCACGGATAGCCCAGATCTAAGCCTCAGCATGTTCTCTGGAAATGCAGGCAGCTCAGCAGAAAACCTGAGAGGTTTCCACCCTGGCATACAACTAAACTGCACCAATGTTTAGCAGCTCCAAGACCTAAAAGGGGCTTAAAATAATATGCATTTTGGGCTAGGCTGCTCTAGCTAGCCAGGAAAACTGGGATGGTGTGGAGGGGTGCTCTCAGTTGCTCGACCACTGCACGCCAAAGAATGTTTTCCCTTTCTGTCTCAGAATTAGGGGCAAACCAAAATGCTTAATGAAGCATCAATGTTGACTAAGCTTCCACAGAATCGGGAGCACAGAACTTTGTTTTACATTCCATTTAAGTTAGCCCATGACTTCCCACGCCGCACCATTTCTCCGTCCTCACCTAGCTTAAAAAAACAAACAAACAAACAAACAAACAAAAAACCCCAACTTCATGCAGACAAATCAAGGCAAAGTTTAGCCACCCCCTCCACCCCCATCTCTTCCCTTTTCCAACTTAAAACTCGTCTACGACTCATCAACAGCCCCAAATGTAGCACAAAGGAAGCTTTGAGGGCTGCACCGGCTCGATCCTCCAGTTGCCGGCTGGAGGGAGGTAGGTTTCATGTAATCTATTCTCGAGGCTTTTAAGATTTGCTAAAGGGCTCGTCTGCACCGATGAAGCGCCGGGCACCCCCCGAATTACATCATCAGAGTTAACACTCACCAAAATACATTATGTTTCTCATTAATCAGACAGCTGGAACCCCACCGCGGCGTCTTCGGCATCAGCTCGCACCCCGGGCTGACACGCAGAGCAAAGCCGTTTCATGCTACATTCGGTGGGAAGGTCCCCGGCGGAGAGCAGCGGGCGCCGAGCGTGCCTCCTCCGCCGGATGAGCGCCTCGCGGGCTGCCTCTCCCGGGCTACGATCCCCGGCGGCTGGAGCGTGCGCTCGGGCTGCCTGCTGCACTGCCCATCCTTACTGTAATCCGACTCCTCCTTGCGATGTCCTTGCCGCGCCTGTGACATCAGGACTGCGAGTACTACAAACAGACCCCCCCACTCCACCCCACCCCACCCCACCCCACCCCCGGTTCGCCGCGGCTCCGGGAGGTGCTCCGATTGCCTGCCTGGACCAACCATGGTTCTCGGGAAGCGCTGATGAGCCCAGAGACCTGGGAGGGGGCGGGGTGAGGGGCGCGGGAGGCTCTCTTAAAGAGAGAAGGGTCCGGATCCACCTAGGCGCGCGCGGGGGAAATTCACCGGGCTGCGGGAGGGAGGGAGGGGAGGGGACGGGGTGAAGGCGAGTTCTGCCATTACCGTGTAATTAGACACACTTCTATCCCGCCCCTCCCACGAATGTCATCATCCTCGCCCAAACTGAGCCTCCCCTCCCAAGTTTACATGGCAGTGGGAAAAGGAATGGTAATGGTGCCTCGTGCCTGCATTCTCTTTGCTGTGGGCCTGAGGGTTTGTTGGTTGTGATCTTTATTCCTAAGAGGAATAAAAGACTCAAGGGACCCTTGCTAAGGTAATAGAGGTTTTCACTTAGAAGTGATCAGATCACAGAAACTCAGCAGTGGGTAAAGAGTTGTTTTTATTTCTTGAGTGTTTTCTGAGCTAGATTGATAGAGAAATGTAAAGAAAAATAACTGGCGATAAAAGTGACCTCCACGTTCACAAGATCCCATTTGCTGCCTCCCTAGAAGGTAGCAGAAAGGACACTGAGGCTGAAATGACCCCTAAAGAGGAGAGAGATTCTGGCCTGAAAGATAACAAGATTCCGTCCTCATTCAAGGCTGGTCACCAGTATAATATAGACACACACACGCACAAGCACTCCCATTAAATTTGAGATGAACAGTCAAGGAAGGCAAAGCTTAGCAAAGCCTCTGGCTCCTCCAATGGTCTAATGAATTGTAGCCCTTCTATCTTACATAGAAAAGGATGTTAGAAAGAAATCCCTGAAAGCTACACTGATTAATACTTAAACACCCAGCGTGGAAAATAAACCCACAGAGCAAGTTCAGTTTCCCAAGGACTCATCACTTTGGGACCCAACTTACCTACTGGACCATTTAAATGTAAAAATTTCTTTAAAAACCTATAAAACTAAGAACTAAAGATAAAGAATTGTAATCAATGGAAGAAAGCAATGGATATATTTTCAATATGAGTTTTTATAGGCTATGGTAACAAATATTTCCACATTGTGATATTAAAATATTCCATGGTCTTTTCTTGCAGAATTCTGTATCTTTTGGTGGATTGAATGCATCTGGGAACTAGACTCTGCTGCTCCTAACAGTTTGCTGTGCAATCTTAGCAAAAAAAAAAAAGCTTAACCCTACATTTCCTCTCTGAGAAAAAGCTCTATAGTCAATATCCTCTCTCACAAAGGATTATATAGAATTTGGTGAATGCGGATAGATAACCATATATAAAATAGAAACGTTACAGTGAGTCTTAGGACACATCTGGTGATGCTCTTTTAGAAATATTCTTCCTTTAAAGCAACTGGAAGGAAGAAAACTCTAATAGTAAAGAATATTTACTTTTTTACTCCTATTTTAAAATTCAAAATACAAAGAACGTTACAGGAAAATCCTGAAGAAAACACATAATTGTTTTTCCTTTTGGACAGATGGACACCATCCAAAAGTACAATTAATGGCCCTTCCCTCAGGCAAAAGAACCATCTGGTGAGAGCTTATTCATGAAGCTGTCTTGACGGCGGACATGGGCTAGGGGGCACTGTAGTTCAATATTAGAGTTTTTGGTCCTTTCGACTTCCTGTAGTTAGAAGATGTAAGCACTGAGTTGAATTTAAAACAGGAGATTTAAGACACTAAAGGACTGTCTTAATAATTAATAACACCCTTGAATTTGCTTGGCATTTTGCAGTCACAAGGTCTCTTCACTTATGTCATCTTTCTTACTCTCTAACACACTGAGATACAGAAAGATGCTCAGAGGCATTAGGCAACTTTCTCAGTGACGTCAGGAAATCTCAGTAAAGAACAACTGTCTTAACACTGACTTATATGTTGAATTTACCTTAAAGTCCCCAGCAGAGTTCTTTCTTTGAAGATATGCATGATAAATATCCTATTTATAATGGTTCAGGTAAAGGTCTTCCCCAATCAAATTATATCACTGCATGTTCCAGGAAAAGAAAAGAAAAAAAAAATATATATATATATATAGTCAGGAATATACAGGCAGAGAGCATTTGGTAATAGAACATTCCAATCGGACTATGCCTGAAACAGCAGCGTGTAGCTTCTGAAAGAAGAGGCGGACCAAGGAGCAACTGAGTGTTACATTCACACAATGGAATTCTGTTCTACCGAAAAAAGGACGGGGTCTGCTTTATTTAAACGTGTATGCCCCTCCCACCTCCAATTCAGGGTTATCTGGAATGTCAAGACCTCAGATACAACAGTTGCTTATTTCTGGACAGAAAACAAGGGATTTTTATTTTAGTTTGACACATATTATTGTTTCTTCTAAAATTACTTTAGTTGTATATAAGATATTTTTCAAGGAAAAAAATGCGACTATTTTTATTTTGAAACAAAGTGACATCCAAATAAAGGCACAGCTGATGTTGGCTAGACATGGAGTTGTAGACATGCCAGCCGTGCCTGAGAGCTGCTGCCATATGTCACCTCTAGGAGTGGACCCAGCAGTTTCCAGGGAAGGACCTGGTTCACCCCCTGACTTTTATCTGTCTCTCAGAAGGTCTGAGAAGCTGAGAGATTCTAACGAGGAATCAGGCCACTGCTTGCCAGATAGAAATATACCTTTCACTCGTCAAACAAAGGATGCCCTAAAACCAGTAAAGCACTTGGAGTGAAAACATTATGGTAAGATGCAAATTGTTTCTCTGCTCAAAAGTCCGGAGAGCTGCCTGCCTGGAACCCTGTCTGCTTCAAGTGTCACTCAAAAGTTAATTAGAGTGTATCACTCATATGTGGAATCTAAAAAAAAAATAAAAAAGGAAAGAAAGAAAAAAGAAGACACTAATGAACTCATCTACAAACCAGAAATAAACTCACAGACATAGTAAAAAAAAATCTGATGGTAATGGGGAGAAAGGGGGTGGGAAGGGATAAATTTGGGAGTTTGAGATTTGCAAATGATAACCACTATGTATAAAAATAGATGAAAAACAAATTTATTCTATAGCTCAGGGAACTATTTTCAATATCTTGTAATAACCTTTAATGAAAATGAAAAAAAAAAAAAAAGAGTTTATCAGTATAGTCATTCTCGCTTTCCCTTCTCACAGTTGCAGACTGCCTTTGTCCCTCCCCTGGCTTTTCCTAACCCCCTTCCCTCCCCTCTTAGTCTCTGTAGCTGTCATCACCATCTGACCCATTACCGTGAACATCTGTTTATTTTGCTCTCTCTTCACCGGAGTAGAATCTGCAGGAGGGCAGAGATTTTCGTTGCTGTTCACTGTTGTCGCCACCATCCTTCCGAGGGTATCTGACACTGGTTGCAACTCAATAAATATCTCTGAATGAATGAATGTCTGAATGAACAGAACTGAGTACAACCGTACTGTGTGTAAAACATCACACTTTTCCATGTGCCTGCCGTCCATTCTTTGAGGTGGATGGTGTTTTATGCAAAGTGTTTACGCAGATAGAACGTGGCCATGCTTCGCAGCAGCTGTTCGTAAATTCCACGCAGCACAGATGCCAGGTAGTACTGCAGACCGCAGTCGGAGAGCCTGCTTAGCCTCGCGTTCTCAGAGCTGAAAGCAGCAGGGATCCAGCCCTAACTCTGCACAGCCCGTTTGTGTCTTCCATGCCTTCCTCTGAGCCTCAGTCCATTTTCATCTCTTACTTACATCCCCTCGATAAAATCGTATCTGATGTTCCTGCCTCCAGGCTTGCCTGAGTCCAACCCATTCTCCATATTAGAGCCATTATTATCTTTTTAAGAGTCATTCGAGTCGTTCCCTTGGTTAATACTCTCCGTTGTCTCTCTGTGTCACCTGCCAGGGCATGCAGGGCTCTTCACAACTAGAGCCCGGATCACACCTCAATTTATGAAAGTTTTATCCCTCACAAGTTCACTCCGGTCCAGCTGCAGACCCACAGTCCCCCTAAAGATGATATTCCTCTCACCTGCTCTCTTTAGCTGGGCGGTTCCTGTTCAAACTTTGGGTCTCTCTGTTCAAGCATTATTTCTGCTGAGGACACTTTCCTAACCTCAAGACTGAATGAGATAGTGCTCTCATTTTTTTTTTTTTTCATATAGCATATGGTCTAATTCCTACTCAAGCACTAAAACATAGTGTGCAAATTTCCCTTCACTTGTCTCTCCCAAATGAAAGAGGATGCTCTTTTTAAATTCTGTCTTCATGACTTAATACAAATCGGTATTTAATGAATGAATGAAGGGATCAGAACCTGATCACTCTGCACCTGGGCCAGAATTCCGTAGGCTATAGTGGAGTAAAGATGTTGTGGGATGCCTTAAAACTTCAAAGGTACCCCTTCTGGACACTCGGATGGACGATAGATGTACCTGTTGCTCAAATTCAGAAGCTGCTGAAAGAAATCAAGGAAAGCAACCCACAACTGACTACTGATAGTGATTCTCAAGATCCAAAAAAATAACAGACCTTCTTCATATGACTTCATTTTTGGAATCCCCAGGAGTGATTCATTCTCCAATGAAGTCATGGATCGTCAAGGTGATGGTGGACGTCCTTCTCTCAGTGATGTTAGCTGTTGGGCCAGCTGTTATTTTAGCCGTGGTTGTGACTCTGGCTTACATAAAACATACACATGTCACTTACATAAGACATACACATGTCACAACCCTGTTGTGGATGAAATGTCTATATCTCAGATATATACCAAGAAAAATAAAGGTGAAAGCACTCATGAAAAAAAATGAATCTGTTCATTCATCTCATATTTATTAAATAAATTTAGTATCTTTTGAATACTTTGCACCATGCATTTTGCTAGGTGCTGTCTCAGAGAGTTCGGAGGGCAATGGGGGACATGCCAGAGGGTTACCAGGAAAAGCAAGAGGGCCAGTGTGCTAGAACATAGTAAGTATTGGGAGTGAAGAAATAGTTGAAGTCAAATAGGTCACAAGGAGCTTAATACAGTAGGACTTTAACAGGTCATATCATAAGGATTTAGACTTTTATTCTGTCTTATGTAGAATGCTTTTGGAGTTAACATAACACATCCACTAGGGCTAATGCCTGGAGAATGGATAAAAAGGGACCAAAAGAAAATGCAAGGTGACCATCTAGGAAGCCTTTGTAGTAATCTAGGAAAGAGATGGTGGCTTGGACCAGGGTGGGAGCAGCGGAGATGGAAAATGTGGTTGGAGCTTATAAAGATGACAAAATGAGCCAATAGGATTTCTTGATGTGTTGGGTAAGTGATAGAAGAGAGAGAAAAAAAAAGAATAGATTACTGGAAATCTGGGGACCTAACAATTGGAAGATGGAATTTCCCCTAAGTGATGAGGAGAAGACTGTGGAAGAACATATCTGGGTCGGGGTTAGGAGGTAGCCAATTGGGACCATATTTAGTCTGAGATTCCTGTGTATTCTAGTGGAAATGTTCCATAGCAGTTTGGTTATGAGTCTGGAGTTCAGGGGAGATACTTGAACATCATATTTGAAGTCATCCTTTTATGGATGGTAATTAAACCCACGAGACCAGATGATACCTTCAAGGGAATATACATAGAAAAGAAAAATAAGGTCAACCCTGAGCCCTGGGACAAGTGCAAGAGACCAAGGATGTGAGTATCTGGTGGGTGAGTATTTGATGAAAGCACAACAGCCTGGTGAATGAATATTGGGTGACATATGGATGGCATTTGATGGAAGAACATTTATTTTAAGCCTGAGTTTGTCTCCATCTAGTATACCACAACCCAATGCCAAAAGCGTTTGAAAAGTGGAGAAGTAAGTAATTTGTCTATAGGAGAACAAATGACTTGTTCACCTGATATGTGCAGTGTTTTGATCAGAATTTTTAGATTGTGTAGACACAACTACAAACTCATAAATCATTTTTATTCCTAGATTCCCACTTGATGCTTCCAATGAAATGAAATGCCTAGGGACCGTAATCTGGAAAATTAATTGCTTAGAAGAAAAGAAATGATAATATTGTGATAAGAATGAAAATCCTATAAATACTATAAGACTCCCAAATTCTACCTGTCTGAGTTTCCCTGACTTTGGAGGCATCTAATAATTCCTTTCTGTATGTGGTCAGTTAACAGGGGCTTTTCCACAAGGTTTACTAACTGGCATTGAGGACCCTCTTAGAATTCTTACCTTGGCGTTGACTATGGCCTAAGCATGTTTATTCATTAAAAAAATAGCTCTCAAATACTCATCTGTCAGGCACTTTTCTAGGTCCTGAAGGCATACTGATGAAATTACAGAAATCTCTGTCTCCATGGTGCTGACCTCCTTGGGGTTTCCATAGTGTGACTTATCCAGTAGTATTTGGAACCTTTTCCACCTTTGTCTCATGCCGAGGAAAAAACTTAAAATGTCCTTCCCCTCATTCATTCATTGGTTGGAGTTGATTGCTTCTTTACCCCTAGGAGAACAGATGTAAAGGTGAACAGGGCATATCTACCATGTTCATGCTGTATCCAGTGCCTCAAAAATTGTCTACATAATGGGCAGCATGAGATAAATATCTGTTTTTATTGCATGTATTATTTATTAGAGTGAATAAATATCTCAAAAGTCTTCTACCTGACGCTCTGTCCTGATTCTGCTGAGACTGTGGTTATATTCTACCAGGACTGCCCTCTTCTGTTTCCCTGTATTTGTCTAGATAGTTGTATTCACCATCCAAACCTGCTCAGATACTTTGTTTTCTACGAAGTCTTCCCTGGGCTTATGTCTGACTCATGCGTTCCCCAAATGAGCTCCCAAACATTGTTTATTATAGTATTTATCACATTCCATCTCAATAATATGCCCAGTTATCAATATTCCCCAAGTAGAACGAAGGCTCTTTGGAGTCAAGGAAAAAAATCAATAAATAGTAATTCCTTGAGTTTTTTAACATACGTCGGAATATAGAAGAAATGCATGCCAAGGGCGTGGTATTTTGGGTTAATGATTGGAGTGTACCACTAACACCAGATGTTGTCCATGACTTAGGAAGCAGCTACCTTTGCTATGGTTGGAGACAAGTATCAGAATTACATGGACAAGGAGGAGACATCAAAAGCAATCTTAGGGTGGAGAGAGAATCCCAAAGCCCGGAGGAAGGGCCAACCAGGAACCAGAGGGCAGATCAACCATTAGGCAAAAGACAAATCAGAAATTCTGTGGGTGGAGCAGGTCAGGAAACCATTGTAGGAGCCAAGTATTACCAGAGTCCAGAAGAGTGTTTAGGCAGAGAAGGATCCAGGGAAAGTTAATCAACCCCCAGCTGCTCTTACGCGTGCCTTTTATTAGTGCGTTTGCCCTGACGGATTGATGGTCCTGACTCCCTTATAATGGAAGCATCACAAGATCCCTTTCTGAAGGCTCTCTGATTAGCTCCCTGTCATGCCTCCTTTTCCTTTTCTTTTTTCTCTCCAAAGCCCTTCTGGAACACGTTTATATTTTTATCTAGGTCAACTGGCCTCTTGCTTTCTATTTATGTAGATATTTTCTCCAAAAATCAATGGACTTCAAATCGTAAGTTTGGTGGTCCCAGACCACCTAGTTTGGTGCCACACTCATAGGAAGTCAAATTATTGTAACTATTCCCACCACTGGCAATAAAAAAAGTAATGAAGATCCTATATCACAAGGCACTGAACTCAAATATTTAAGCTACCATTCTGCTCCTCAAAGTACTCGGGGTCTTATTTAAGGAGGTGAAGCATACATACAAAAAAATAACTAAAAACAAAAGGAATATGAAATAAACAACAAATGAATAATCTAGGTCATGCTATGTAAGGGTTTGGTAAAAGATAAAATTAGGATGGTTTTGAGGTAAACCTGGGAAGCTTCAGGGAAGAGCTGTACTGAAGCTCAATCTTTGTTATTGGTTCAGATTGAAAAAATGCACGAAAAGTTGGCAAATGACATAAAGCAAGGGGTGGGTATGCCTGGGAGACAAAGAACAGATAAGGGTATTCAAGAGCAAGTTTCATGAAAGATTTTCATGCTACGTGAAGTTGGAGAGGAAAACACAGAGGCCATACTGGATGGGAGCTCACATCCCAGATTAAAGGTTTTGAATTTTATTTGACACGAGACACAGGAAGTGTTTGCTGAATGAATATATGAATGAACCTCAAAGAGTTTCCAAGGACAGAAACGTAATAATATGCCTCCAAAGATATTTGGGGACACAATACCATGAGTTAATGCATCTTGTGTAGCAGGTTGAAAGATCTTCTACACTCCAGAGGTTTTCAATTTTTCTTAAAATAAAATGCATTTATGGTTCCTGGGCAGCAATTTGAGAATCAGCCCTCCCTCCAACTCAGCCCCACAGCAAATGTGCTTGCAAACCAAATGGAAGAAGAAAACAACATCATATTGAATTTCTTCTTTTGCTTTAAAAAAAAAAAGATCTTTCAAGATAAATTGAGTACAGCTGTAGTAAATTTGGCAGCTTTAGGTCATGGACGTTCCATTTTTATATACACTCTGATAATAACCATGAAGAGTGAGCAGAAAGAGAGTGCAGTGTGCCCCGACGTTGCAAGAATTCACAAAGTAATTGGAAGTGTTTCCAAGTGTGCATAATTCTGTGCCTCCAGTCAAATACAGTAGATGGAAATTTGTTTGGTTTCCTCTGTCAAAACGTCTACAACACATAAAGAGAATGTGTAACAAAGGGCAAACAAAATCTTACAGTTGCAACATTCTTTTAATTATATTGCAATTTCGATCTTGGCTTTGTTCAAACCTAATAATAATTCTAAGGGCTCATCTCTGATCCTTTTGGTGGATAAAATGACGGACTGTGATTTTCACCCTTGACTCAAAAGTGTCAGTTCTGGAAATCTACAGTATTTGTCACCATGAATACCAGTTAACTGCAGCAGTACCCAAAGGAACTCTCACAGCCACACGTGAATATGACTGGAGGAACTTAATTAATCTTGCTGTCACTTCCATGATGCGTTTCATTAATTTTGCTGCTATCTGATCAACTGGCCTTCTCCGTATTGGAAATGGCTACCCAGCGCCTCTTGGAAAAGCATTTTCAAAACGCTTTCAAAAGGTAAACAAAGAGTCAAAATGTAAACAAAGAGTCACCTTTGTGGTAGGGAGCTGAACGTGACTGCAACAACTCTAATACGGAGGGAACCCTCATATGTCACATGTCAGATGAGAAAATCACAGCAAACATAAATACTTACTCTGTCGCGCACTGAGAAACTGCTTTAAAATCTACACACAGAATGTGCACTTGAAATAAAAGGTCATGTTTTTCTTTACATTCTTTTCATGAATAGTGATGCTTCATGCATTACCATGAACTGTACTAACTACATATAGACTATCATTCACAAGAAATCTAGACTATTTCACTGACTACTGGTAAGGAGATTAGATGAAAGCTGGATATAACTGACAGTATAAAAGTGAGTGCTGATTCATTGATTATATTGGCCTCAAGTGAGACTCTCTGTGAGTCACATTTTTGAAAGATTGCTTTGATATATGTAAATTTTAGGTTTAATTTTACTTACATGTATTTTTGTGTGATTTTTAAAATGCTGATCATAGTTTAATTTACTAAAAAATTGGAATGATTTTATAAAACATCACCACGTTTTGACCATATGAAGGCAACTCACACCAGTGGGATGACCATGCAGAACTAAAAAAGGAAGTCACCAAGAGGAAACACCAGTAATGTGGCCTCTTGCTTCAGGTGTGGAACCAGCCTCCGAAATAGTCTCCAGGGATTCTTGTTTGCCAGGATTCACACTCTTTTGTAGTCCCTTCCCCTTTTGGATGGGACTGATCTGTGCCACTAATTGGATGGTGTTGAAATGATCAAGTGTACATTTCAAGATGAGGTCACAAAATGCAAAGTGGCTTTTGTTTCTCTCTCTGGGATCCTCTCCTGAAGGAGGGGGGGGGGGTCTCCATGCTATGAGGACACTCAGTAAACCCTAGGAAGAGGTCCACTTGGCAAGGACCTGAGATTTCCAGACAACATCCAGCATCAACTTGCCACGCATGTGAGCAAGCCCATCTTGGCAGGGGACTCTTCAGCTTGGGTCAAGCTTTCAGATACCTGCAGCTACGACCAACATTTTTGACGAAACTCATGAAATACCCCAAGTCACAACCACTTGAGAAACTCCCAAATTCTTGATCCACAGCAAATGGAAGAGACGATAAACATTTAAGCTTTTTTTAAGCTTCTAAGTTTGGGATATCTATATATCTCTATGTATCTCTTTCAAAAAGACACATGCACCCCAGTGTTCATAGCTGCACTATTTACAGTAGTTAAGACATGGAAACAACCTAAATGTCTATCAACAGGTGACTGGATAAAGAAGCTGTGGTATATATATATACAATGGAATACTACTCCGCTGTTGCAAAGAATAAAATAATACCATTAACAGCAACATGGATGGACCTGCAGATTATCAGTCTAAGTGAAGTTAGCCAGAAAGAGAAAGAAAAATGATATCACTTATATGTGGAATCTTAAAAAAAAAAAAAGGCAAATCAGCTTATTTACAAAACAGAAACAGACTCACATGCATAGAGAAGAAACTTACGGTTACCAGGGAGGGAAGCAGGTGGGAAGGGTTCAGTTGGGAGTTTGAGATTTGTAGATACTAACTAATACATATAAAATAGATAACAAGTTTATACTGTATAATACAGGGAACTATATTCAACATCTTGCAGTAGCTTATAGTGAAAAAGAATATGAAAATGAATATCTGTATGCTCATGTATGACTGAAGCATTATGCTGTACACCAGAAATTGTCACATTGTAAACTGACTATAGTTCAATAAAATATATATAAATACATAACTAATGCCTCATGGAACTGTATCGCCTAGTAGGAACAAGGAAACTTCTGTACAAGAGTAACTAAAATGATGGCAATGTGATCTACAGCTCAGATGAGATAGACACAGATATAGGACCTTGGAGAGGGATGTATCCCTTTGGGTCTTGGTTTCTTAATACATGAAATGATGCTGTGAAAATGAGTGAGGGTCCCCGGGGTGAGACTCTATGGAGAGAGGTGGGGAAAGTACCACAACTGCACAGGGTGAGCCAGATGTCTCCTCGCAGAGAGTGTCTGAGACCTTGGAGGATTGCACAGTGTGCATTAACTGTCAAAGGAGTGCCTTCTACCTAGCTTCAGCTGACCATAAGCCATGAGGGAGTTCGAACCTAACGTTGGTTGCCAGATTCTTCCATTTCTTCCTCCAGCTTTACTTTCCATGACTAAAATTTTACCCACTTGATAAGTACTTTCATGTAACTTCAATTGGAAGCCATGCAGTTTAGAAATGATGATTGAAACAGCATCTTCTTTTCCCCTTCATTTGCATGCCCTGACATCTTTAGGACTCCATCCAAAGATCTCTGCCATTGTGTTCAACTTTTCCATCTATTCTTCCCTTCCAGCCCTCTCTCTACCCTTCCTTCTCTATGTCACCAATCTAACTTCTACCTTCACTGACCAACATACGTTCCTCTCTGCCTGGGATCACCCTCTCCCCTCAGTCTACTGGGTCCTTCCTCACATGTTCTAAACTTATTGAAATTTTGCTCATCCTTTATTGCTTTTTATTGTTTGGTTGGTTGGTTTGGGTTTGGGCTTACAGGAGAGATTTATCTGAAGAAATATCATGGCATATGAAAGCCACATAAACTCTTAATCTTTACTTCTGTGGTAGCAAATTTGATATAATGCATAATAAAAATACTTTTAAAATCCAGAATACACAAAGTACTGCACAGTTTGATCACTTCTAATTCATTGGTTGACCAACAAAGATGATCTTCCTCTAGGATAATTGCCATGGTCATAATTAGTGACCACCTTTCTTGGGCCTCAAGAGTATATCTTGTAGTAACCTAGAATGAAAAAGAACATGAAAAGGAATATATGTATGTGTATATATGACTGAAACATGATGCTGTGCACCAGAAATTGACACAATGTTGTAAATTGACTATCATTTAAAAAAAAAAAAAAAAAGGAAAAAAAAGAGTCACGTTATTTATCCCTTGATAAAGTTACTAGGTGTGTCTTCCTGATTATAATGTGAAATCTCTTTTGGAAGAATTAATATGTCTCATTTATTTTATGGTCACTGAGCAGTTTTACAGGGCCTGCCTGCAAGGCCCCTCCCAGATCTCCCTAAAATGACAGTCTTTGCTCAGCTGCTGGGAGTGCTGTAGACAGAAGGCCTTCAACTGCCAGCCCCTTTAGGTACTGCCTCAGCTGCTGGGAGCTGCATTGCTAAGGTTTCTGCCCCCGCCGTGGTGGACCACATCAATGATCAATGTGGAAAATAAAAGGCCTGGCCACTGTAGACCAATTTGGGACCATTTGGTCAAGTTGGACCATTTAAGCTTTACAGCACCTAAAGTTGCCTTTGGACCTGCATCACAGCTCAACTTCTTTCCCTCCCCAGTCCCTTTCCTCTTGTCCCGGCCACAGTGCCACCCCAGAGTGCTCCCAAATAATATCCTGCATGCTAACCATCCTTATCTGTTTCCCAGATCCCATCCTGTGACACTGCCATGGAGGAGGAACTCAGTAAATACTTGGTGGCATAAAGTTAGGTCCCAAATACCTATAGGCAAGCAAGACTAATTTCCCAAAGGACAGAGAACGCTTACTCTCCAAGAAATTGCTGGATAATTGAGAAAGAAAGCCCACCTTTCCTCTAGAGACTTGTTGATCTGGGAATGAATGTGAAGAAAGGAAAGCCCAGAATTTAAATGGATGCTCTGGTCCATGTACTCTGAGTAACAGTGATGGCTCAGAGCTGTCAGGTCTGTGGGGGGATATTCAATCATGACGTTCTCCTCTTTCTCTTCAGCAAAGGTAATCACTCAGCATTTTATCTTTTCTAGAAGGTGTCATTACTTTGAAAAGACAATAAGAGTCTCACAAGGGTTTCTATGTAGTGGAAATTTTTCTCTTCATCTTCAAGGAAAAACAAACAAACAAAAAACAGAGGAGAAAAAGACCCTAATGAATTTGAGCATGATGAAATGTAATAACTTTCAGGAACTTCCATAACTTTGAAGTATACAATTTCTTGGGGAATCCTTTTAAATTGAGCCATTTATCATATTCTTTAGTATCTAAACTATATCTCACATGTCTTTTAAAATTGCATGGCTTTAGTTAAATAACCAGACCATTCTTTCTGGAAGGGAAGAAACAAAAACAAAAACAAAAAAATAATTCACCTTAGAAAAACCTGTGAGGCAGAAATGTGTGTGGAGAGTCAATCTTAAAGAAACTGCCAACAACAAGGCCCTGTTGGCCTCTGATGGGAGGAAAAGTGGGCAGCCAGGGAGGTTAGAGAATGTGACATCTAAGTTGAAGAGTGCGGATGATTTCAAATTAGATAAAAATAAAGGACAGGTGTCCCAGTCATTGTTAACAGCATGTTCAAAGGCCCAGAAGGGAGAGGAGCCTGAGGACAGAGCTAAGAGAGGAATGAGGAAAGGCAGGTGGCACGGAGGCAGTCGTGAATCCGCAACAAGAATTTGGAAACTCACAAAGGGTTTACTCAGGGATGTGATGGACCGTATGGTTATGAACTAGAATTGTTAACTACTAAGTATTCCGTGGACATCAAGCACTCATACCACCATGTGATCGAGATAAGTATACACAGTAAGGCTGCAAATCTCCGGCATAAGCCCCATGTTTCTTTGCTCAGGCTTTCTTGTCTACCTGTCGTCCAATGAAACACAGTGGCCAAAGGAAAAAAAGAAAGAAAAAGAGATGTTTTGCATAGCTGGGCTTGTCTAGCTGGGAATCACCAGTTCAACCAGTTTCAAGGTAAGTCCACTTTTTTTAGCTGTCATGGGAGCTGAGCCTTGAACACAATTGCTTGTTTGATGACTGACCCAGATTAGTCTTCAAATGATGGAGTCCGTGGGCTGGCTGGATTGGAGTCTGTGTCACATAATTCTATACACATGTAATGCATATATGTGCATGTGATTCATGGAAGAAAATGGGAAAATGACACTTGGAAGCATATACCATAAGATTTTACGTTTACATGCAAGTTGTAGTATCATTTGACATTTCTGGCTCATGAGTCCGATTTTTAAAATTGTTTTCTTCTCTCTTGCTGACAGATTTCTCAAATAACATCTCATACATTATGGGTGGCCTGGCTTTTGGAGATCCTCAAGCATGAAAGAGTACTCTGACGTGGCCATTACCCAGAGTTGCCTCAGGGAAATAAAGTCCTACGTATTTGCAGCGGCCAGGAATGTCTCATTTCTTCTATAAAGTTTCGAAAGTGAGTGACTTTCTAATCATGATAGCATTTTCAAAAATAAATAAGCATTTTTTTCTGAAAAATAAAGGCAGTCCTCTCCCAAATGTTACAGATGGAGAGGACTCCCAGGCTCTGTCTATGTCATGCGAGTAGGTGAGATTTCACTGTCTTACTTCCCTAGAAATATAAGCCTGGCATCAATCTTGATAGGAAATAGAGGGAACTTAGACATATTTCAGGATGGCTGCCAAGCCATCCTCCTCGCTGGGGAAATTCCTTTTCCATATGAAATAGGCAGGGCTTCATCACCCCTGGACATGACCGATTTGATAAGGGTGGCCTTTGAAGAGGATTTTCTGAGACCTATGACTTGGATGGCCCAGCCTGAAAAGATGAACTGAGACTATTACGTTTGTTCTTGAAAACGGACATTAAGAGACAGAGAATGAACTTGTCAATGGGTGATGAGCCCTGGAACTAGGAGGTCATACAAACTCAGGTCTTATGGATTCCCCTGCAAGATGGATAAGCACAGAAAGGTAGAAAAGAGAGGAAGAGACAGACAGAAAGAGAGATGGATGCTGGATGGAAAAGGAGACATGTTCTTATAGGCAGTTAGTGATTTCTTAGTCAATGATTTTTTTTTCAAATGCACCTTTCCAATAATTTCATCCCCCCTCCCCATTGCCAGAGGCAACTATAATAAGACTCTATTCGTCCAGTAGTAATGTCTTCTATTACTCCCTTAATTAATTGGAAGCAATTCCGTAGGCCGAAACTAGGAGGCGTCATGATCAGGTACTGTACCCACACCTTTTGAAGTCTCCTAAGGAAGACAACACAAGATGGCAGCGTTGGGAAGCCACAGTCATGGTTGGGGACGGTTGGGCGTAATCAGGGGTGCTCAGGAAGTCAACCAAAAGTAGTTATGGAATGATCATGATGGTTTCTAGAAGGAATGACAATGTCTTCTAGGTCTCCAGATCAAAGAGCTCTTCTCTTCCAACCTCTACTTTCCACTAACATTATGAACAATAAGAGTAAATTTTTTGACTCCTAATGTTGATACGTAGCCTGTTTTGCTGACATTTTTATGCAGTGCTTTTCCTGATAATCAAACCTCGTTTCTTACTATAGTAAAGCAGAACACTGAATTCTGTCAACGAGATCATTTCCTACCTGCTACGGATGTGTGACATGCTTATCGAAGTGTCAGAACCCCAAATCATAGCTTTGACCCATGTCCTGAGGTGTGGTTGGCACACCTTGTAAGAGATGAGTTTGTGTTCTGGGGAAGAGTAAGATGGTGGCATGTTATTGGCCACAAGTAACACAGAGTCACCCATTCTCTCCTTTATCCCAATCTCTGGTAGTTCACAATAGGTCTGCCATTAAGATGCAAATCTCAGGGGAGATATTTCAGGAGAACAGAGAACGTTTATTAAACCACTGTGGTTTAGTGGAAGTCAGTTAGAGGAAGAAGAATAATGGGGAAATAAGTAATAAGGACAAGATGAGTAACTCATACTAGATGACATTTAAAAGAAGGTATATTGAATGGAGTGAAGGTAGAATGGAAGGATGTCATGAGGGAGAAGGTGGGATAAAGTATTGGAGATCCTTGGAGTCAAGAGCACATAGTTAAAATTGTATTTCCTAGAAAAATTGTTTGTAGTTGAACCTATGTACTTGAAAGGATTTGTGACCATGCGGTAAAGAGGACAGCCAGATGAGGTTCCGTTAATATAAATCTTACCTAATCCGATACTTGATTCAAGTTGTGGGCTCCATGACCACATTTAATATAGCTGTCAAATAAAAGATCTTTTCAAAGCCAAATTTTTTCTTTCTGTTCATGAAACGTGGCTTAAAAGCATATGTACAAACACCCCCACCACACACACACACATATGGATACCCCAGCTATTTCTGTCTGAGCCTAAACTGAAACAGAATTTGGGAGAAAATATTATCAATTGAGAGCCTTACAGAAATCACAGTTCTTAGAGAAATATCAGGACACTGTGAGACAGCCCCCTTTAAACAGGACTGAAGCTACACGTTTCTTAGGTTTGTATAAGTATCCTACAAAATATATGTCTCTTTTTAGCTCAGCTTCATCTTGTGTACGACAAATTTCACACGTTCTTTACCGCCGAGCTCAGACATCACTTCGTCCAGAGCGTTTCTCGACTCTGCTGATGAACGCCCCCCGTGTCTCCTCCCTACACTCTCCTTGGTGATAGTGCATGCTTTGTACCAGCCTGGACACTTGCCTGATCTTTCACAAACCTGTAAGACCCCTGAAGGCAGATGCCATGGCAAATTCACCACCGTATCTCCAGGCCCTAGTGTGTGGTTCACGGTAAGTACTTAATACATACTTGTTAAATGAATGGATGGATGTGTGGAGGGAAGGATGGTGATTGGAGAAAGAGTTGGGGTGGAGTGTGGGTCAGGAGGAGAGAGACAGACAGAAAGAGGAGGAAGAAAGGATTATACACTGCGATGTGAGGATATGATGTGATAGTTGTAGATATTTGTATAACAGGCAGATGTGGCCTTTCTTTTGGAACATTTTAGTAGTTAAAGAAGTGGACTCTCTTTATAATGCTATGTTAAAGTGCATAAGTGTATATGCTATTTTTATATTACTGTGAGCACCCATTGCATAGCTGATGGACTAGCCCCTTACCATAAGTTCTAGCCAACAAGTAAAGAATACTTAATTTTACATGATTACAATTTGTTCTAATTATCCGCCTAAGTACATTCTAAGCATGAGAGAATTATACGAATGTGTACTTGTCTCTCATACAGAGAGACAGTGTATACAGTGTATACAGAGAGACAGTACATACAGCGTACTTGTACATACAGCAAGGCTGTATGTAATAATGGGTATTAGAGGCAAATGTCTTAGTGGGACATGAAGACAGAGGAATGCTATGCACGAGAGAACCCCCAGGGCCATTCATGCCATATAACCCATGCCTGCCTTCTGGTTATAGGCACAGATGAAGGATCTTCTTGAAGATAGTGTCAGGACCCATTTTATAACCAGATTTGAGCATTTAGAAAAGAGGGTTATACTATAATGAAATATACAAAAAAAAAAAAAAAAGGAAGTTGATAGCAAGAACTTGTTCTTATACTAAACTACGACATATTTTTCTTGCTAGCTTCTATTTCCTCTTTATCTCTATTTCAAGCAGAATCAAATGACCACTAACAGGTTTGCCGTAAAGGGCAAGGTTACTTTATGGGATGAAACTCTAAAGAAAGTCTTCCTCGACTACCCTTTTCCCAAGGAAGAAATAGGGCCTTGTAACTTTCTCCATCAATTTCAACCCAAGCTCAGTTACCTTGACTCTTTGATCACAGTGTGTGGTACATCTTTACTTTGGTGCCCCCCCTTCACAGGACTGTGCATCCCCCGAGGGCAGAGTTTTTGTCTCTGTGTTTATCTGCACTCCTGGCTCCCACAGTAGTGTCAACAGTCAGTTTGCAACAGATGTTTGCTAGATGAGTGAACCAACATACAGTAGGAAGGAGGGAACGAATGAACACAAGATGGAGAAGAGGCACCACTGACCGTGAGACAGGGCATCTGTATGTTTCTGCTGGTGAATCTCTGGGAAAGATGGTAAAGACGTATTTGGGGATAGAATTCTGCCATGAGACGTTGTTGGGCTGTTGTTTTGCTTTGTTTATACTAAAAATAGTAATTTATCATCTTAAGACAGGAAACCTCTTCTTCAAATGACCGAGCGGCTACTGTTCCCTAAGACATTCTCCATCTCCTAATACTTCGTCTGTGGACCAGAACTATCAGATAGCTTGTTGTTCTTGGGAAACACATCATCAGGGCAAAGGGAGACTGGGAAGACCTAACGGTTCATCCAGTCTCCCGGGAGGTCCTCAGCAAAACTCCCGGCTTATGCCCCTGATGTCTATGTCATCACAATTTACAGTCCCACTCATCTGGACAGTGCTGGACAGATACTGACAAATTTGAGGCCCTTATCTATTATTATTTGACTTACGAAAGTCCTACAAATCGCTTTATTCCTAAATCTGGCTTTATAGTGTTCGGGTGTATTGATTCTATATATCTCAATTAAGGTGGTGATCTCATGGATACCTTAGCCAGACTAATCAAACTTCAGCCTTAAGAACTTGTGTTTTTTATTAAACATAAGTCATATTCCAAAAAAAAAAAAAAAAGAGAGAAATGGAAAAAAATGCTAAGCACACACATATGCACAAGAAAGAATTGGATTGAGTAAACATAAGATTGAAAGTTGGAGTTAGATGTGTGCTATGGTTAGAAATAAAAAATCAGAATGAGGGGGCAGGACATAGCTCAGCAGTAGAGTGCATGCTTAAAGTTCCTTGATTCAATCCTCAGTACCTCCATTAAATAAACAAACAAACAAACAAGCAAACCTAATTACCTCCTCCTTTAAAAAATTAAAACATTTTAAAAGGGAAATCTCATTAAAAAAATGAAAATGAATCTTAAATTTCTAACAGACTTGAACCAAGCTTGTTACAGCAGCAGGGACAGTGGGCCCCTCCAGCTTCAGCAAAAAGAGCATGCCTCTGGAGCAATCCCGACCTAGGATTCCATCCAAGCATTGCCACTCAGCAGCTGCGCGAGCCCGTGAAAGTTACTTAACCTTCTGAGATTCCATTTCATCATCTGTAAAACAGAGCTAATAATGTCCACTTTGCTTTGTGGTTCTGAACATTTGGCTCACATAGGTTCTTCATAAATAGCCACCCATCATCTTAATAACATAATGTTAGTTCCTGTAAATTTAAAATAGTCACATTAGCATTAAAAAGAAATTTACTACTTTCTTTCATGCCTGGTGACTTCAGGCTTCCCTAGTCTTCTCCTCCCTGACGTCAGTTTCTCTGTTAACAACAGGGGTCAGAAAGAAAAGGGAAGCCACTGGAAACCTCCGAGGGAAGCGGGAAAGGGGAACTAGGGAATAGCATCTCCACTCCCTGGCGTCACAAAGCCCAGAGGCTCACAAAAAAGAAACAGCAGTTCCCAGGAAGGATATTATGGTAGGTGCAGAGACGGAGAGGACGGATTGATTTGGAAATAGTGAAGAGCTTTTGCTGCCTAACTGGGTAGATGATAGCGGGTGGTGGGGGTTTTAATGAGGGAGTGGATATGATTAAGATGCGGTGGATGCAGGATTGTGACTTTTCCAGTTCAGTGCTTGTCATTGATAAGGGCACTTGGGGGAAATTTGAAGATGCCCAGTTGGCGGGGAGAGTTAACAGTCTTATTTAACTGACATAGACAGTTGAACAAAGGATCGGGAACTGAGGGGCCAGTGGTATGCTGGGAAATGTTTGACTCTCCAGGGAAACAAAGCCCTGATGTGCAGCATTAACCAATCTCCATGGTTTAAATACTCCTGCCAAGACACCGAATTTCATGGCATATTACGGCCAACGTAGCTTCGGAAGAGACGTGCACCGTTGGCTCTTGCAAGGGGAGTGCAAGTCAGTTGCATCACATTAGGGGTGATTCAAGAAACAGGAAATAGCCAAAAGTGTAAGGCGTTCATAGAAAGTTGAGTGAATTCCTCTGGCTAAGGGATGGGTTTTGCATATCATTTACTTCTGTTTCACTTGTGTTTCCTTCTATAATAACTCTTTCATATAGGGTTGCTTAGTATTTGCAAGAAGACTTGGCACTGGTTCCTTACATCAGCATAGAGCATTCATTGTTGGCACCTGCAACACCTGTTACTTCCCAAGGTCATCTGAAGGTTAAGGTAAACCAAAACTGCTTCTCTCTACTTAAAAAAAACAGGAGGGAGGAGGGCATGCGAAGAGGGCGGTGGAAATTGATTTCATGACTCTGTTATCTCTAAGATGGTCTATACCCACAATGAACCTATTTGCGCCTACTTGAAGTTGGCACTGCAGGCTGTCACCTTCAGCAATGGGACCTTGTATGTTATCTTATTTCCAAGGTTAAATCTTCTATAAGTTTATCATGACAGTTTTGGTTATGTGTGCATTTTCTCCGTGTTTGCTGCCTCATTATTTCCAGAAATCAAATTTTTATACTGAAATACTTAAGGTTCTTAATGCCAGAGGAATTATTGATACAGGGATGTGATTCTAGAGTACATTTTTGGATTATCTAAGCTAAAAATAGTATACACCTCTTTCTAGAGTGCATGTTAAAAAACAGCACTTTTCACTAATTATAAAATTTTGACATGCTCCTATTGAAGAATTTGAAAAATTCAGAAAAAGGTAAAGAAGAGAAGAAGTACCCATAATCCATACACAAATATTATTAATAGTCCCTTTCAGTCAACTGTGTAGCTTATATTCACAATAGCATATATTGTGTATGTACTAAGTATTTTATAGTACTTCTTTGTATTGTGAAATTTTGGTTAATAATATATTAATCAACATCTTTCCCCGTCATGAAGATTCTGCAAAATATAATCTTCATTGTTGCACAATACCCTCCATTAGGAGTGTGCATACGTATTTAAATAGTCTTCTCTTTTTGGACAGTTAGATGGTTTCCACGTTTTCATTATTATAAATGGAATGGCAATGGCAAATCCTCTTCCATCAGTTTTTGTGCTTATTTCTCATTGTTTCCTTAAATAAAGTCCTCTCGATGTAATTCGTGTGTTAAGTGGTAAAATTGCATCAGAGAGCTTTGGTACATAGTGTTCAGTTGTGTTCTCAACAGTTTGTGCTGATTTATAATCACATCAGCACTGTACGTGAGTGTTTATTTTCACTCCTCCATCACCAGTTTTGACTATTATCCTTAAACAAGGGAATATATGTGTGTGTGTTTGCATCTATGTGTATGTGTGTATCCCATCAGATAAACAATAACTGGCATTTCATTGTTATTTCCCTTTGTTTTTCTTTTCTGAAGAGAGGTTAATGTTTTCTATGGGAAAAAAGTGTGTGTGTGCGTGTGTGTACAAATTTCGCTTCTTATTATCCCTTGCCTGTTTTTTCTATTGATTATCATTTTACCTCACCCAAGGAATTTGATGTAATTTATAGGTAACTGAAATCACAAGCTTTATTGGAGCTTCTGGAAATGTAATTTCTAAATGGAGCATCAGCAATGACCATAAAAGGGAAAGTAAAGCTAAATTATGAAAATGATATTGACAGATCATAATTATACAAAGCAAAAAGAAACATTATCTCTTACAGCTATTAGAATTCTAGGAGAAAGACATATGGGCAGATACTGAAGGTTTTTCCTTCCGTCCATGAATGCAGTTGGATTTTAGCGTGAAGACCAGATTCAAGAGGGTTTCCAGTTCCCTCCCCATCACTGCTGAGCAGAGCTGCGGAGGAATCCTTGCAAACAATTGCTGTGAGCTTTAGATATGGTTTTCTATTCTCCCGTGGCCCCCAAACATGCTACTTCCTTAGTCTTTTCACCACATGGGATCATGTTGCCAATAATGTCTCTGGGATAAATTTGAATTCATCAGGCTTGAATTTAATTACATTATGTAAACTAGGAAATGTCCCCAGTAGGCTTTGAGGGAATAGCTTCTGCATGCAATTGCAACATCCTGTTTTGTTTAAAATATTTGCATTTTGATAAATCCACGCTGACTCCAAACCCCTTTTTGATCTTTGTCAGGAACTCATTTTCATCACCTCGGCCTGAATTTACTTTCCTTCGTTAACAAATATTTGCAAAATTTGCGTAAGTGACTTCCCTCTAGTCCCCATCCTCCCCACATGCCTCTCTCTCTACTCTGATTGGGGCAGGATGGTGAGAGGAGGTGGACAAAGGTTCATTTGTGTGGGTTATCCCAGCAACACGAAAGCCTGACACCTATCAGTCCACTTCTGAATAGACAGTATTCTCAGCACAGGGAAGACAGGCTTTCCAAATGATCAAACAGGGAGAGAAGAATCATTGGAAAATTTCTTGAACTCCATACTTAGGTTCATTATGGCATCTATGAAGTAGCCCATACAGATCCCCCATTGTAGATTGCATCATTGGCTCCCAACTTTTATCTTTTCCCATATCCGTACCCTTTGCCATCTAACTATGTTGTTCCTCCCTCTAATAGGCATATTAACTTTCAGCCCCTGCCTTTTATTGGGCTGGGCTTCGTGATCAGTTTCCATTAATAGAATGTGAAGTGAGCCATTTTGGGAGCCTAGCTCTCTCTTACGCTTTTCACGATGAGAAAAACCTACCCTGGCAAGTCTGCTGGTGAAAGAGAATTAGAGAGATCTAAAACAGAGATGACTTCAGTGGGTTTAACACCCATACCAAGAAGCGGAGATGCCCAGCAAAAACAACTGGAAGCCAACAAGTCCAGCTGAGCCAAGCCTAGGTCAGCTGAACCCCAGCTGGTTGGCAGCGTGTGTCCAAGAATAAAGATAATAAGTCATTGCTGTTTGAAGTCAACAGGATGGTTTGTTAACAAATGAATAAAATACCTTTAGAAGTTTTAGCAACTTACAACTTACATACTCAATGCAAAAATTAAAAAAATAATTAAAACCCCTCAGTTAGAAGAAAGCCAATTGGTGCCTTTCATTTAGGGATGGTAATGTCCACTGTTCTCGGATTCTTTGTGGCAACTCCCCAGATATGCTTCTTGCTGGAAGCATTTCTATTTATTGGCTTTTAAAGAAGCATTTCTCACTACAAATACACTATTCCTCCCTCAACACACCTAGCTAGCCCTCTTCAAAGCTTCACCCTTTCCCTACCCACAGAGACTCAAATCACCTGAGTGAGAGACAGTGTTGGTTGAGTTCAGAAATCAAGCAAGCCTTTCCACTTCCTTCTCATCCCACTGGGTGGTCTAGACATTGAAGCTCTCTGTAGTCAATCAGGCAAGCTTTTACTGCCAGCTCTTCAAAGAGGCAGAGAAGCAATTTTGATTCAGGGCATGGTTCATGACAAGCAAAATCTACAATCATGAAAAAAAATATATGTACACCTGTCTCAGATGAGGCAGAAAACTCACATCCCACATCTTCATATTGGAGGCTCATATTTATTTTGTAATTTAATTTAAAATAAATTTTAAAATTTAAATCCAAACTCTCCAAATGCCCATGTTGCAGCTCAATTTTACCAAAATCAATAAGCCACTTGTGGCCAAGTGTTTTATAAGTGGTCAGCAAACTCAAGGAAAATACTGTGATGAAAAGACTATTTTAATTAAAAAAAAATTACTGTCTGGCACATGGTCTGGAACATTACTATATGTGGACCAGATCCTATTAATATCCCTGCTTTTCTAAGGACAACAAACCTAGCTTGTTTCCTTAGGCAGAACTAAATCTTCCCCATGCAGAGCCAGGTTGGAACGGAAGACTCTCTTAGCAACACTCAGGCAGTGGGGCTCTGGTGGCTGACATGGACCAGTTTAGCCTGCAGCAGAAGAAAATCAGTCACAGTCATAGCTGGGACACGGAAGGCTACCCGGGGGATAGACACCCGCCCACATGATGTTCCCAGAACCAATGACAAAGCCGCCAGCATCAGTGTCGTTAAGCACCGCTGGTCGTTTCAGGACAGAAATATTCCAAATGCTCTATTCTATGTGAAACAAAATCGATCAGATTAGGCAAGTCAGATTGCTTTCTATCGCATTGATCATAAGCCCCAAGTGGTTCAGAGTTTTCTCTTCAGGAACAGGTCTCCACAGCCCAACTGGAGAAATAGATTTGCTTTTCTCTGCTTTTCAAAAACGTGAGAGAAAAACTGAAAAGAGGTGATTATTGCCTTTCTGTAAATTGCAATGGCTTAAAGCGTAATGTTTAATTCTACTGTGAATATAATAAAAAGGCAATTAAATATCTAACGTAATTAGTGAATTGAGCATGTTGAATTATACAATAGCTATTACAGAATATAAAAAAAAAATCTGACTTTAATTTCTACCTTGGAGAAAAAGAAAGGGGTGAGGAATTCACATTGACTGAGTACCTTCTGAATAACAGCCAGGTTACATATTGTAAGTTTCTTTAATATGGTACAGTAAAGAAATGTATGACAAAAGAAACAGTAGAATGAAATAACGCCATTTGCAGCAACAATGGATGGACCTAGAGATGATCGTAGTAAGTGAACAAAGTCAGAGAAAGACAAATATCATATGATATCACTTACAGATGGGATCTAAAAAAGAAAAAGGCACAAATGAACTTATTGGCAAAATAGA
Source organism: Camelus ferus (assembly GCF_009834535.1). NCBI lineage: Eukaryota > Metazoa > Chordata > Mammalia > Artiodactyla > Camelidae > Camelus > Camelus ferus. The sequence goes on along the minus strand of NC_045696.1, from coordinate 115,123,725 downwards.
AACAGACTCACAGACATGGAAAACAAACTCATGGTTAACAAGGCGGAAGGGAGAGAGGGATAAATCGGGAGTTCAGGATTTGCAGATACACACTATTATACACAAAATAGATATGAAATAAGGACCTACTGTAGGACACAGGGAACTATGTTCAGTTTCTTTTAATAACCTATGATGAGAAAGAATCTGAAAAATAATCTATCCATATGTATAACTGAATCACTATGCTGTACACCTGAAACTAATGCAACATTGTAAATCAACTATACTTCAATTAAAAACAAAAAAAGGGGGTAGGTAGAATGTGAAACACAGATCCATTTAGAACTGCAGGGTCTTAGCTATCCAGACATGTTTGTGTTGGTTTTGAGCATGGCCTCAGACTGAGCAGATTCTGTATTCTGTTAGAAAGTACAAGGATCTACTATCTCAGTGACTCAAAATAATATTTTATTCTTTTTCTGTCCTCACAAAATATTTCCTTAGACGTAGTCCAAAAATTAAATGTACATTTTTTGACAAAACACACTCAGAAGGAACCCTGATTCCACGGCTGATTTCCAGGCATTGTCTTACAAGGCTGCCTTGCTAACCGAGAAAAGGAAAGAAGGACGGGGTTATCTGTCGTGTCACGTGAAAGGGATTTATTTCGCGTCTCCGTGAACAGCACACGTGCACACAGAAACACACACAATTCTCTGCACAGGAGATAAACGCTTCTGGAGTGCCGAGAACATCACTGATAACAGAAACCACACAGTACTCACCAAAGTCAGGCGTGACTTTAGACACGTGACTTCTAGTAACTGTTGGAATCTTCCTAAAAATCCGATGAGACAAATTCACTCATCTCAAGGGACAGTAATGGCTTAGTGGAGTGATCATGGCCAGAGAGTATTAGATGTGTGCACACCACCACTGTGACATCGACAGGGGACTCACGTCACAGTTCACTGAGCTGTCCTCTCTCGTGTCCCTCTCCCTCTCACCTGCTTTTGTTTCTATGACTCAGACTGTGTATTTTTCCATCTCACTATTTGTTTAAATATGTGGATGTAATATACATTTATACCATTTATTACACTATTAATTGAAAAATATGATTATGTTCTCTTTTTACAATTTTTAAGAATGAATTTGCTGAGCATTTACTTTTTCTTTCTCTCTGAATATTTAAGATGTATTAGGGACACAGGGAAGTGCTCTGGAGACACAGTTACCTTCAAATACAGAATGAAGTCTACTGGGCAGCGGTAAGGAGGGTGTCCCCCTCTCCTGTCACCCTAACATCTTAGTAGAGTAACCCACAGGACCTCCAGGGAGCTACTGCATTGCCCTCAAATAAACCCGCCTTTTCTCCAACTTTCACTTGAGGAATCATTTTTTGGAACTTCTTCCATCAGGTGACTAATAAGAATATTCAGATATTAACAATAACCCCAAAGCCCAGGACTTCCTGGGAGATCCATCCAGCGTGACTGCTTGTTGTGTATTTCCAAAGTGGTCACAACAATTACTTAAGACATGAAGGTTTAAAGCAGTCAGTTTTGGATCTGCCATACTTGAGAAACTTTGAGGCAATGATTTTAACGGATTCCCCCAAGTTGGATGGAGAAGTTAGGAGATCATAACAGAGAGGTAACTCAGAAGAGAGAGGTAATGTTGGCGATTACAAATCTTTCAGAAAATGAAAGAGACAAGATACATATGAAGTCTAGACATAGGGTGGTTACTGCTTTCTTTGAAAGATAAAGAAGAGGGAAAAGAATGGGCTGCAGCAAGAGAAGAAAATAAAATAACTGTGCATTTTCAGAGAAAATATTGTCAGATGGAATGAGGGGTGGAAATCTAACACTTTCTTGCCTAAATAGGCTGGGCAGCCTCTCCACAGCTAAAATGGAGACAGTGCCTAAAACATGCCACAAATTCCTGATTTATTTCAATTCCCTCTAGACTTCATCTGGAAGCAAACCATGAACAACAAATATAAAATGCATCAAAGTCTGTGCCAAGGACTGTCAAGGTCTTGAGTGTCCATGAGATATAAAAGATTTTGAGAAAATTAGTAATTCTTTATGGAAACCTTTGGAATAATGGTTCCTTTACAAGTGATTTGGGACAAGTGTTTCATGGGTCTCAGCTCTAATAATACCTCATATAAATTCAGGCCAGAGAATGACTAAGGATTCCTTGCTGTTCTTGACAACATAAGCCAGACACCTTGAACAAACACTTAAGTCTTGCTATTACTATGGCTCCTAAACTCGTAAGATCAAAGATCACAAAATCTAAGCAGTGTGGGTTTTAGAGTCCCCGGCCCCCTTATCCAGACTGACAGAGAAAATTTCTTACAAGTAGACCTCCAGCTCACAAGATAAGATGAATCTAATAAATGTCCCCATCAATGGCATTTGACCCAGGAAAAAAAAAAGAAAAAGAAGAAAAAAAAAAAAACTTTAGCAATAAAATGAGAGCTGAAAGGGTCAAATGGGAATGGAACAAGCAGCAATTTTCATCACTCTTCAAACTGATGAAAGTTGCCTCTATGTATACAACAGGCACCTCACTCTCTCACCTCCACCCAGCGGCACCGTTTTTCCTGCACGCTCCGTCCTTCTCTTTGACAAAAAGGGACTCATTTCATGACTTGGATCAAAAACTGAAACATAACTCAGTCAGAGAAGACACTGTCCTGCTTTCCTGGAGGTCAATAGCTCCTCCTCTAAGAGCCTCGGCTGTGTGCCTGTCTGTGCTCAGTGTCTGGGCAAGACGGAGGGGCCTGCCCGGTGCAGGGCATCATGGGAACACTGGTCTTCCTGGGACGTCAACACAATATGAAGTCTTCACCTTGGACCTGAGAGAAATCAGCTGTCGCCTGGAGGGAATTTAGGCATCAGAGAATTTACATACATTTTTTTTTTTATAAGTGAGGAAATTGAGGCTTGGAGAGACCGAGACTTGTTCAAGGTCACCAGTTGTGGAATTCGGGACCTATTCATCTGGACTCTGACCGTTATAATTTTCCTGCTATGAGCAGACCATCAATTTATTTTGTACTTCCTCTTGAACCTGTCGTTACCTTTAGATTTGCTGTAGGTGTGACTCTGAGCAGATTAATTAACCTCTCTGAAGTTATTTCCTTATAAATAAAACATGGCTGTCACAACTCTACTCTTCTGAGGATTGTTGGAAAATGAAAGAAGATAACACTTTTAAAAAGCATGGTCTATTACATATATCATACAGTAAGTATTTGATAAATGTTAGTTCCCCACCTTGCTCTTGGGGGGAGGAGGATAAAATTCACTGAAATCATGACTATGTAGGTTGAGGTGTGTTTGAACACAGGATCAGAGGGAAAATGGAACAGGATCCTGACTTAACTTCACATCCTGGATAATTAGGTCTACCTACCTGAAAATCTGTCATGTGGTTCTAATTGCATTCAGACTCGGAGAAGCATGACTTAACTAAAATATTCATTCCTCCACCGCATTCCCCCTCTTAGCTTTGCTGTTCTGCTTGATCTTCCTGCTTAGTAACTGATCCCTCTTCTTCCTGATCGTTAGCTCAATATTTCATGATTATCATAGGAGAAGAAGACCATATTTCATTGAAAAACCTATTCTGAGGAATCTTCATGTCTTGCAGTTTTCTGGTGTTGTAAATAGCTGGATATTGGAAATAATCCAACCCATGAAGGCACTGGATAGGTAATGAAAAAGCCATTAACTCAGGCAAAGCTTTATACTCAAAGGGTTTCGTTTGATCAGGGCTTTCATTAAATTATATCCAAAATTAAGCTCTCCCAGAGAGCCTTAAACATTCCATCGGAGCAGTGGAGAGAGATAAGCCTGCAAAGAGTTGGTCCCTTAAAATCTTCCCAGCAGAAGGGAAAAGCACCTTCTACTAGGAAGACACTTAGATGTTGCGACACATCACCATTTGGCTACAGTGTTTCCAGAGAGGCTTAACTGTGTGCAGACTGTCCATCTAGAGCACGGAGAATCTGAAAAAGCATCTGCAAGCATCTCAGACACTGTAACTGCACAGTGTAACATACAAGCACTGAGCACCTGGAAAGTCTGTCCCTTCATTCTGGACCAGCAATTTCTCCAGCCCTGTTTCCTACAACGAGGCTCCTTACCTGGACTTCTGGCAGGCGAGAGGCTCCCTGTGACAGGAGGGCAAAGGCACCAGCGCAAAGGTGCTCTTCACAAAAATAAAAAAAAATAAATAAAATAGCCTCCCCAGACAAAGCCAGCTGGTCTTTTCCCTTAGGAGTGTGGGGATCTCTATTTGAAAAAGAAACATTAAAAAGTTTACCATAGAGCTGGGGAAAGTTAAGCCTTTCCTAAAATATCCCGATCGACACCCACTTTCCCTGACAGAACTAAAAATACAGTGTGGACGCAAGCCTTCCAGAGAGAAAGTCGGGGCAGTTATTTTTCTTCTCTTCCCCTTGTATTCTATCAGACCTCAGAGGCGGCAGCATCGTGTTATCAGCGTTGCCAGACTAATTCCGCAGCAGCCAGGTCCTCTCCCCCACGTGCTTATCAGTTCGCCTGGAAGAAGTTTGTCATTTCGTGCACTATGGCTATTAGGACTGAGTTATTGGGAGCAAATTCTGCCAAGAATAAAACTTTAAAAGTCAGCCTAGAGAGAGGAAGAATGTTATTGTGGCTTCAAAATCCATATATTTCAAAGGAAACTATAATCAGCTGTTGGATGGGTGTTCTTACAGATGGAAATGTCTCTTCCTGGCCAAGGCTCAGTGTGGGCTACTTATTTACTTCCCGAAAGATCTATCTCTGGGTGTCACATTTCAAAAGACCAGGGTAATCACATTAACTATTTTGTTAGCACTGGGAGTTTCTAAGGTGACAGCATCTCTATTCTACATGGCTGAAAAGGTTATTTAATATATAGATTTCAGAGGGAGGGTATTGCCCAAGTGATAGAGTGCGTGCTTAGCACGCACAAGGTGCTGGGTTCAATCCCCAGTACCTCCTTTATAAATAAATATACAAATAAACCTAATTACCTCCCCCCACAAAAAAAAACCTCTAATATATATATATATAGTGTATATATATATATATGTGTGTGTATATATATATGTATATATGTATATATATGTACATATATATACTAATATACTAATATGTGTGTGTGTGTGTATATATATATATATATATATATATATGTATACACACAGAGAGAGAGAGAGAGAGAGATTTCAGATTAACGGAAGCTATAAGAAATTCCAAAGTCTACTTTATGTACTATGTGAATTCACACACACATACACACACAGGGGACTGTGACTTCATTCTACTTCCATAAAATCCTTCTTGCGACGTGGATGCCTTTATGATTCTAATGAAGACTTTCCTAATCTGCTCACCATCACAAGCCTGCGTGGGAGAAGTGGACTCAAACTCAGCTCGTTCTGACTTTCCTTTTCCAGGCTCCCTCATACAGAACTTTACAAGCTGCTCCATGTTGGCCCTGCTGACTGTGCAAGGAAAGGACCGGGCATCCTGTCCAGAGCACGGTGTACCAGCTAATAGTCTGACCAGAGATGTTTTTGACAATGTAAGTCCAAGCACGGCTTGAGAACACAGTACTTCTCTAGGGAAGTCAGTTTTTTTTTTTTTTTAATCTTCATTGTTTGCTTTGGCATATTTCAGATTTTAAATATATACAATTCACAGTAAATGGGCTATAGTGCCTCCAGCAAGAATTATTCAAAAGGCTTTAATCAGAGATTTTGCTCACATTCCCAGTGCCCTGAAACCACACATCTTCAGTACATTATCTCTGAATCAATCTATGCTGGGCCATCAGTGAGGAAAAACAACTTTCAAATACCTCCCATTGTGCAAAAACTGTGATCTGGAACGGTACAGCCTCAGTGGTGACAGAATAATAAGACCATTTATAATTTTCTGTTTGGTAATTCATAAAGCCAAGTGGCATCGAAGTAATTTTTTTAGCATTAAGCTTTGCCAAGTCTGTGGACATATGCTAATGCATGAAATGAACAGAATTTTTTCCCCCTGTATAAATGAACCTTATCTTTGAAACCAGAAACAAATTCCCCAGCTAAATCTCCAAATATATTTTCCTGAGCCCATGTGAAGTAGCCCATTATGTGATTTTAGGACTTAGGCTACTGAAATAAAAGAAAAAGAACATTTTACATTTATTTAAACCTTATAACAAAACACAGCGGATTGGACACATGTGTTTATCTTCATTCTTGCCAGAAGCCACACTTAAATGACAGCAAGGAAAAAAAATATAAATGCAGGAGGGCAAAGAAATACAAGAGGAATCAACAGTATATAAATGATGTCAAGTCGTGTCTGGAAGACACAGAGAGAATGGAGGAAAAGTACATGATCCAGGAGAGTCGTGGAGGCTGAAACGAAGTATCCACAGGAGATACTGATGACAGATCAATTGGTTGAGCTTCCAGAATCCTTGAAGGGCTGGGAAATTGGAGCTGTGAGGTTCCTCTGAAGGTGAGGTTACAATCAGAGACCATGTCTCCTCTAACTTGTGCAGAAGAAAGGAGACTTCAAAGAATCACTATGTGGGGACATGAGACACAGAGAGGGAGCAAGGGAAATGCTAAAGTAAAAACAGAAGTATTTGTTAATTTGGGGGGAGGGGTTAAAATGTACACACTACTGTACATAAAATAGATAAACAACAAGGACCTACTGCAGAGCACTGGGGACTATAGTCAATTTCTTGTAATGGGCTATAATGGAAAAGAGTCTGAAAATATGTATCTGTGTATATATACATATGTATGTATATGTATAACTGCATTGCTTTGCTGTGCACCTGAAACTAACATTGTAAACTGACCACGCTTCAATAAAAAACAAGAATTTAAAAAAAAGTAAATAGAGAAAATGTTTTTAGAAAGAAGAAAAAAAAAACAGAAGTATTTAGTGAAAGTCTGAAAACTAAATGGAACAAGCCCCCTTCAAGGCCTCTTGTTCCTGTTTGTCTCATCCAGACACCAGCGTCCAGCACGGCACCTGCCCCACCTCCCCTGCCCTGTGAGGCATTAGAAGCTGCTTCTTGGGAGAAACAGGAAGATCCCAGAAAAATACCATTTAGATGCTGACACTTTGGAAGCTGCCAAGAAAAAGCCAGCTTTCCACCGATCACCCCAGTGAAGGTCACCAGCCCACCAGTTCCGTCATCAACTTTTTAACACCTCGTTCTTAAATATGAACGAGCAGAAAGATCACCACATATTTGAGCAGAAAATGAAAATTTCACATTTCCATCATGAACAGCAGCAACCAGGACACCGAGGATAAATTCAAGAGAGACAAGACCAGGGGAAGAAGGGATATTTTTAAAAAAGAAAAGAAAAGAAAAGAAAAGAAAACAATAGTTAATAACCTTGAGAGAAGTAGATGTGAATATTACACCACTAAGACAAGAAGAACAAGAAAGAGGATGCTTTGAAGGAGCAAGCCGATGAGAAGAGCTCTAGGAAATTAAAGTTGTGATAGGAGTGAGCACGTGGTCAATAGAAACATTAGAAGGTGAAGTTAAGAATATCTTCTGAAGAACAGAAGTAAAAAGACTATTACATGGAAAGTGACAAAGAAATGACAACAAAATTAGAGAATCAATCTGCACAATTTGATATCTGCCTAACAGGAGATCTAGAAGTAAACAATATATATATTATTTATATATTTATATATATTTATATATAAATTAGGTATATGTATATATAACTGAATAGAAGAATATGTATCAAGAGAGAAAGAACCCAACTTAATTTTTTTAAAAAAGGAAGGAAACAGGATCTTCCTTAAAAACACATCACATAAGTGTGATAGAGTAAGAACATTTTTAAAACACTAAGTTTTCCAAAGAACTGCCTCTTCTCTGCTCTTTCTGTCCACTGCAGCAGATGCTTCTTCCTAAGGAGGCACTAATCATGCTAGACAAAGCATGGAATCCAGGAAATAGGAGTCAGGGCACCCAACACCTGGTAGAAGTTTGGAAATTTCCAAGGTGATGACCGATGGAGTGTTGTAATAAAACAGCCACACAGAGGCCTAATCAGAGGGCTGCTGGCCTAGATGAGGGCAGGAAGTCAGAGGGCATCAGGAAGGAGGAATGAAAGAAGAACGGATCAGATAGAGAATCCGACAGGCTGGGCCACGTGCAATTGAAGGGCGTGGGAAAAAGCATGGTCTCCCTAAAGCCCTAAGCAAGGGAAAATATTAAAACTATGTTCGACTCCAAGAAAAACAAAAAGAAATTATACAATAAAGTAAACATAATTAAAAGTCCATTATTTGGCTTCACCAAGAGGATATGTCTACAGGCATAATAAAGAAAACACAAAAATACTAATTTAATCAAATCTATAATAGAATTATCATGGAGGAGGGAAGAGGGTGGATGTTCCACACATATTCCATTTTAAAAATTCAACTCACATTGTCTAAAATTGTAAATCAACTCAAAACAATAACCTCCTGTTCTTGCTTAAAAAAAAGAAACAAACAGAAGAGATACAAAGGAGAACTGAACATGGTAGGTTCTGGAGAGCAGAATTTGGGAGTGAGGAACATTAGGACAGAATGCTGTTTTCTGCTCTAAATCTTAAAGCCCTATTAGACTTTAAACTATGGGCACATGTTTACTCATTAAATGTATACATTAATAATAATTTTTAGAAAAACGTTAATAGATGCCTTTTAACTGCATTACTGAAGAATAAAGGTAGGAACCACTGATTTACAAAGTCAGGAAACAGCCTTACTTGCCTATCTTTAGAAAATTCAAAATCAATGAAAAATGCAAACCAGGAAATTCAATACTAAACAACATGCTTAACAGTATTTAGCAGGATTATTGCATTTTTATTTAATTTATCACTTAACAACTGTCACAGGTTTTGGACATAATCAATGAATGTTCTATGACCTTCATGTATATGACTTCTTGGCTTCTTTCAATTTGTCAGTGTTGTCAGAGTAGGGTCAGAGGATGGGGTAAAGGGACACAAAGCTCTTCAATGAGAAATGGGTTCAGTACAGTCAGACCTTAAAAATGAAACATTTTGAAGCTGTTACTAGACTGAGATGGATCCATATGAAAAGATCTCCAGTAAATACTGAGTGAAAAGGATCATGATGTAGAGAGCAGCAGGTATCCTGTGATTCCTTTTGTAGACACACAGGTATTTATGCTTGTGGGCATGAGACAAGGAAGAAGGGGGCAGAGCACAGCCATTAACACTGAGATGGTGGAAGACTCAACTCCCCGTAGGCCTTGAGGTCCAAGATGGCAGGAGATCTGACTTCCAGTAGACCTTGAGTTTCATTATACGCTCATTGAAATACATTAGCATGGTAAATGGCACTCCCACAGGTGCCATGACAGTTCCAATGCTGACCGTAAAAGGTCAAGGAGTGTGTGGTGGCCCAGTTCCTGGGAACCCCAGCCCCTTCCCCAAAGTAGTTAGAATAATCTTCCCACTTGCTAGCGTATGAAGTCACCGAGCCCATAAGAGCTAACAACCCCTACACCTTGTGGCTTTTCTCTTGTCTTTTGAAACAGCCTGCATGCTGTCTAAGAAGTATGTATCTCTCTGAATAAATCTACCTTTACTCAGCTGTGGCTCGCTCTTGAATTCTTTCCTGCGCAAAGCCGAGGACCTACACTTGGCGGGGTGCGTCCCAGGAACTCAGCAGAGATCTGGGACACAGCCTTCTTCTTGCCCCACATTCATTTTCCTGTATCAGGTACACAAACGAATTTGGGGAGAATGCTTATTATACGGCTCAAAGTGTCGGCCCCCCAGGAAGACATCCCAGGGGGAAGATTCGTGTTTTCATTCAGAACTCTTTAATACTCTGATTTTTTTTTAACCATAGGCATATATGGTTAATTTTCAATAAAAGAGTGGTTCATAAAGATAAATAAAATGCCAGTCCTTATACTGCCATTCAAATAGGCGGTTTTGAAGAAGAATGGAACAATCCACCAATGTATACAAAGGGGAAAAGGAATTATGATCGTATTTCTGTAAAACTAACAGAGTTATCTGTTGGTTATGAGATTTGGAGTGAATGCGGTTTCTACTTCACAGGTTTTTTTTGTTTGTTTGAAGTTCTCCATTTTTCCACAGTTATATTTCTATCCCTTTTAAAACGAAAAAATATCCTTAAAAAAAAGGAAGAGAAATTGTCATCCCTTTATCAGTTCTGTAAGGTGCAGAAGATGTTCACCCAGAGTGCAGCTTTTCTGGAAGGGGAGGGTGAGCATCTGGGCGTTGTATTTGCAGATGGACTTCACGCAAAGCATATGGTAGATTTTCCTCAAGGAAAGTTCTTGCTGTGGAAGCACGAGTTCCTATTTAAACCTTGGCAGACAAGGTCCTTTTTAAGCTTGACTTTTCTCTCTCCAATTTGTGAATTAGACATCTGCTCAGAGTTTCATAAAGAATTTCCCTTCTATTGAAATTAACTTTTTTTCCCTTTGTAAAGATTGTAAATTACAGAATGTGAAATTCTGATAGCTTGGATGAGTAGGGGTGGGTGGGGGGATTCATTTTTTAACTTGTCCTTTAAGCCTATTTATTTATTTATTTTTCTTTCAGCTTCCCACGTTGACAGATATGTTAAAACAAGGGCTACGGAAACAAGATGAAACAAAACGTTATAAACCAGGACGAAGATGTTCACAGAAGCATGGGTGCTGGAGCCAGGCACTCTTTCAGAATAACAAGCAACTTCATTCTCAAGTTATCAGAGGTTAGAGCTCGAAAAATCGCAAGTACTTTTCATGGGAAGTAAATGCCTTTCTAAAGGTCAACACAGAATTTATCAGCTTTATTGCATGTTTTCCTTCCTTTTCGTAGGTATGTAAAAGGAACACGATTTTGGTCTTTTTTTTAATGTCTTTTCTGCCACATGATGAGGTAGAGTAATTGCTTTGCTTCCAACTCAGTGCATTATTTTAATCTCACACGGGCCCCTTTTTAACAGTAAACGAACACTCCTTCAGTGGCTCAAATTAAGAAACAGGCACGGGTGTGCACTGGCCATGAAATGGACAGGAGAGCTGACAACACTTACCCGGGAGAAGCAGCAACCAAGGTGGGAGGTAGTGCAGGAATGTCTGCCCTACAGATAATTGGCCCCTTAAACGTAGGGTTTTTAGATGAGAGTTTGAAGAGAAGCTACCTTTTCCAAGGAAGCAATCTGGCTCCTTCAATTTCCCATCCTGCTTTGAGGACGGAAACTCTGCCAGCGTTTGCAGTGTTCCCAGGGGATATTTTACAAAACATTAGCAACTCAAACGGTTTTCCTTATTTTTTGGTTTCTAATATGATGCATCTGAATGAAAACTAAAGCAAAGTTTAGAAAGTTGAAGTGTCAACAACTCACAGTCTGTATATATTGGGCCTGGCTGCAGTCATTTTCCTATGTCTTTTGGCTTTTTCTGCAAAAGATACTTGATCAGCAAAAGACAGGCACTCCAAAATTTAAGCTTCTTTCCTCTGTAAGTTGTACTGTTTGAAATTAGTTCCTCTGGGCCTTAAACTTCCGGATCTGCAGAATGCGGCCATGGGCCAGGTAAACTCTGCTGGCCCTCCTGTCTTTAATATTCAGTGACAAAGACGTGGTTTTTTTTTCTTTGGTCAGAAGAGCACTTTGTACCCTCTGTTGGAAGATAAGGGAGCCCTCCTGCACTGCTGGGGGGGATGCAGTTTGGTGCAGCCATTATGGAAGACAGTATGGAGGTTCCTCAGAAAACTAAAAACAGACTTACCATATCCAGCGATCCCACTCCTGGGCATATATTCAGAGGGAACCTTCATTCAAAAAGACACCTGCACCCCAATGTTCACAGCAGCACTATTTACAATAGCCAAGACGTGGAAACAGCCTAAATGTCCATCGACAGATGACTGGATAAAGAAGTGGTGGTATATTTATATGATGGAATACTACTCAGCCATAAAAATGATAAAATAATGCCATTTGCAGCAAGATGGATGAATCTGAAAAATGTCATTCTAAGTGAAGTTAAGCCAGAAAGAGAGAGAAAAATACCATATGATACCACTTATATGTGGAATCTAAAACAAACAAACATAACAAAAACAAAAAACTTATTTACAAAACAGAAACAGACTCACAGACATAGAATACAAACTATGATTACTAGGGGCAGGAGTAGGTGGGAAGGGATAAATTGGGAATTCGAGATTTGTAGACACTAACTAACATATATAAAATAGATAAACAACAAGTTTCTACTGTATAGCTCAGGGAACGATATTCAATATCTTGTAGTAACCTATGGTGAAGAAGAATCTGAGAACGAATGTGTGTATGTTCCGATGTGACTGAAGCATTATGCTGTACACCAGAAACTAACACAACATTGTAAACTGACTATAGTTCAATAAAAAAATGTATTTAAAAAAAAACAGATAAACATGAAGATTTATAAAGTCATGACACTCACTTTCTGCCTCCAGGTAAGTCAACAACTGTCTTCGCAAACCTTGGTAAAGAGGGGAGGGGTCAGTATATTTCAGGCCTCTGGCCAGATCTGGCCAGTTCTCTGAACATAGAACACAGCCACACCTGTTTTGCTGGCTGCTTCCAGGCTGTGATGGCTCTGTTGAATACTTGTACCAACACCAGCTGGCATGCGAAGCCTAAAATATTCACTAGATGGCTTTTTACAGAAAGAGCCTGCCAATCCCTGGTCTAGAAGATCTCTCAACTGCTAAGGACCTTCTCAGCCCCTGGGAGTGGTGGGGACCAAGGCAGGTGCGAGAACACAGGTGCAGAATTATGCACACACAGCCAAAGACCCACGTCCCCTCTTAAACATTCTCATCCTGTTCACTTTTCAAAGGTGGACCCCTCACCTCCCCAAAAGCAAAACCTAGGATCTAGATTCTTTAGAGGAAAAGACAAGCTTTTATCAGAAACATACAGCCGTTTGGCGCCAAACAGTTGTTCCCTTTGTCTTAAAAAGAAAAATCTCAATTCTCCTTGCTTTGTACATTTTAACAAATCTCTGACCAGCACTCAAACTGTTTGGTTGGTCCCGGACGTTTTTGAGAATCTGATTCAAGCTGTGAGCCTTCCCCCAGGAAGATGTGTTTGCATAATTCAAATAACATCTTACACTCACTTTTCTGTGAGTGGGATGGTTCACTTTAGTATAAGTCTTCTGAACAAAGAGCCACTGTGGCTTCTAAATGGGATAATTTGTATAATATTCTAAAGGTCAAAATCCCTCTATAGGATTAAAGGCCGATGTGATATAGCAGAAAGCAGATCTGATGAAAAGCCAAAGGTACAAGTTTATGCATTGTCTCTGCTACTAACGATACATGACAGGCCACCGAAGCGCTCCTTGCTTTGGGTTCCTCATTTATTAAACGGTGAAAGTAATAAATGCCCTGCTTATTCCACAGTCTGTGAGAAGAATCCAATGAGGTACTTGTAAGAAAATGTTATAAACCACACACCTCTTCCCATTTGCGTGGTGAAGGCTCGCGACAACCCATTTCACAGGAGGGAACGTGGAATCCAAGTGTGAGCATCAGATGAGCAGCATCAACCTCACCAAAATACTCGTGAAAATGCAGATTCCAGGGCCCTTCTTAGCTGGAGCGAACTGGATTCTGCCTTTTGACAAGACAGCCTGGTGATGTGTGCACGTGTGAAAACGGGAGGCATACTGCCAGAGAAAGATCTCTCTGCAAAGTACAAACCATTTCATCAGGCCGATCTCCTTCAGATAAAGAAACAGGCCCCCGGAAATTACAGGACGTGGTGAGGTTTTTGCACAAGTCAAGTTGTGAAGAGATGGGAGATGCTGGATTTTAGAAATGTTTTTCAAATCATTCTGGGTTCATGGAGCGCACCGCCTAAGTGAAAGACAGACGTATCATAAAATAAACACGACGTCCCGTGGGAAGCTTAAAAACAGCTTGACCAGAATGCTGAAACCCACAAAGAGCTGCCAGCGATTATGAGGAGGTCATGGAAGCATTGTCAGGACAAGCTGTAGATTTCTAGATCTTCTTTTTATCAGCAAAATTGTCACAGGGGAAGTGGCATATCCATTTCTCTGTACTATCTCGTCCAGATGGAGTAAAATCGGTGATGAAAATTATGTAAGCTTTATTGGCTGCTCCCCCTACCACACATCGCTTCTGCCTCTAAAGACGAAAAGTCCTAGAAAATAAGAAGTTGGAGACCCAACATGGAAGAAGATGTGGAGAGGGGAAATGAAGAATGACTGGGATTATTAGACAGACAGACAGACAGACAGACAGACAGACAGACAGACACTGCTGCTGACAGTATAACCAAGAAAAATCATGGAAAGCGTACATGGGTGAACGTGTTTCTTTGGGTGACAGGAAGACATTCTATCTCCACCTTCTCGTTTTCTGTCACCTGATACAACTGGGCAGATGAGGGGCGTAGGACTAAGGGGAGGAGAAGGGAGTGGGAAGAAATGGGAAGTTTTCAACTAAAGAGAACTTAACTTAAAAGGAGAAATGGATGGGGGGCTTAGAACATTGGGAACCTCTGGACCTTTCTGAGGGTTTCTGGGCTCTGAGTCATCTCTGTCTTGAGAGCTAGAAGTGTCAGTCTGTCACTCGGAGGACAGAAAACAGAGAGTGGCTTGAGAGGGGTTTTGGATCAAGTTGAAAGGAAGGACAACATGGAGGTCTGGCTCAGACCACCACATCGAGGGAGCACCCGGGATGCAGAGCGGAAGCCTTACCAACTGGAGGAAAACATTTTCCTTATCTTTTCTCTCTCAGAACCCTGAGTCTGGTTGATGAGGACGGAAGGGAGAAATAACGCAAGGTGAATGATAACAAAGAGTGATAACCTTTGAAGCCGCTGCCGCTCATTCTGGAGGTATAATAGAAAAGGCAAAGGGCTCGGGATAAAAGAAGCCTGGATTTGAGTCCCAGTTCTGCTCCTCACCACTCCTGTGTGATCTCATGTACCACGGTCAACCTCTCTGAGCTTATCTGAAGACTGTGAATTACTGTCACATAGCACATAATGTTGTTATGACAGTGACGTGAAATAATGATTATGGGATGTTGAAAAATCCCATATCCATTCTGTCCTCTTCCTTTTTTTTGACCAAGGCTGTTTGCTAGTCCCTACTCGCACAGTCAGTATCCACTGTGTGTTGAGTACCATATCCAACGATTCATTTAGGACCCTTCATTCAAACACACTGAAAACATGTAAAGGAAATAATGAATCCAATGCTTACGTCTGAGTGTTCCAGCCCTACTTGTCCTCAGCTCACCCTGCAGGTCTGGTGATTTAACTACAGTATTGGCCTGCTCTGAGATCAGTCAGCGTGAATGGAAAAACCAGCAAAGTCATGTAATTAGGTACGCAGTTGCTGGAGAACTCGGGGGCCCCACTGGCCTTCTAATAAAAGAGAAGCCTGGAAAATCTGTGCCTCCCCAAATTACAGCAGTGGCAGGCGATGGCCTCACCCTGGTAACAGATGGTTTTATTAGTGGCCACTGCCAGACACTTGGCGGAGGGCGGAGCACGTGGCCGTGAGCATATGTTCTACTTTGCTGGACCAGTAGCTGTGTCACAAGGAAAGCTGGGTCTGAAAATAATTGACAGGGAGGGAGACAATACCCTCTTGATGTCACCCAGGGTGAAAACAAACTGAAGGAAATTTAAAAAATTCCTTCCCTTGGCTCCTGAAGCAGGAGAGATAAGCCCAAATAATTGCATTATTTCCATGGAAAAGGAAGGTCGGGATGTCTCCTGGTTGGGGAAAAGCAGAGCAGGGAACAAGGCACCCCCAGGTGACAAGCACACAGTGAATTGGGGGGACGAAATTCTGACTCCAGCTACCTGGCAAACATATATAAAACAACAAGAGTACAGAACATTTTCCTCTGGTGGCCAATAGAAAATAGCTTTTTCACAACAACTAAAGACTGTGCATATTAATATTGAAGACACAAGCTAGTAGTTAGCTCCAAAGACCAGCAGACAAACCTAAGACACATATTTGAACAATCTTGGAGTCTGTGGTCCTCCACTCCAGTAGATTTAGAGCAATGGCTTTGTAGCAAAGCCTGCTTGGCATTTGGATGCAAACACTGTGACCTGCTGTGTGGTTATTGTTGTTTTTAAATCAAGTCTGGTAGATGTCCCTAATTTCCCTAGCCCTCGGGTGTTTTTCCCAGAGTCAGAGGGTCCTAGAGAACTCCACTCCTGCCCAGCTTCCTTACCTATCGCTGTGTGATCAGTGACCACAAACTAAGCAGCTAAAAACAGCACAAAATCATGATCTCACAGTTGCACGGTCCAGACTCCAGGCAGAGGCTGGCTGGTTCTTCTGCTCATGGCCTCCCTAGGCTGAAACTGAGACATGTCCCTGGCTCAGTGTTCTCTTCCAAGCCCACTGATTGTGGATAGAAGGCACTTAGTGTCTACAATGCAGTCCCTGCTTTGTTGCTAGCTCTACATCAGGAACCACTCTCGGCTCCTCCCTGCCCTCCTCAGGTCCTTTCCATATGGCCTCCTCCTTCACAACACAGCAGCTTCCATCTACAAGCCACAGGAGAGTATCTGCTACAGCAGCTTATCTTTTAGAACTGTCACCTGATTAGGTCTGGCCCACCCAAGATAATCTCCTTTTGATTAACTCAAAGTTACATAATTAGGGGTTTTATATCTGTACAACTCCTCACCTTTGCCACATAATGTAACCTCCTCAAGGGTGGTATCTCATCCTATCCACAGGTTCTGTTATCACTCAAGGGGAGAGGCTCACACAAGGAAACTTGGGGGCTATCTTTGAATTCCATGTGGTAGACTATTTGTTTTTTTAATTGAATAAAATCTGCATAACATAAAGTTAACTATTTTAAAGTACACAAGTCAGTGAAATTTAGTACATTCACAATGTTGTGCAACCATCACCTCCATCTAGTTCCAAAATATTTCCATCACCCCAAAGGGAAACCAAATACCCATTAAATAGTCACTCCCCACTGTCTACTCCCTTAGCCCTTGGCAGCCACTATTCTGCTTTCTCTCTCTAAGGGTTTACTTATTCTGGATATTTTGTATAAATGGAATCATATGATATGTGATCTTTTGTGTGTGTGTTTGTGTGTTTTTAACCCCGGGAACATCAGCCTCATGTTTATTAGGAGGGAAGAGTGGGAAGGGGGAGGTCTGCTGGCCCTCACTCTCCTTATATTGCTTCCACTAAAAATGCAAATTCCTATGAACATTCTTGCACAAGCTTTTTGAACACCCGTTATCCATTCTTTTGAGTCTATATCTAGGAGTGGAATTTCTGGATCCTACAGTAACTGGCAAATTATCTTCCACCGTGACTGCACCATTTTACCTCTCTACCAGCAATACGTGAGTGTTCTAATTTCTCTATATTCTCACCAACACTTGTTATTTCATTTTTTTTTTTCATTTTTAGTACTAGTATAGTAGCACACCATTCCAGTGGGTGTAAAGTGACACTTCACTGTGGTTTTGATTTGCATTTCTCTAATATTACTAATGCTGTTGACACATTTTAATATACTTCTGAGCTACTTTTACGTCTTCTTTACAGAAATGTCTGAAAAACAAGTCCATTGGCTCTTCTTCAGTTGAGTTGTCTTTTTAAGTTGTGGGACTCCTTTATATTTTCTGGATACTATATCCCCACCAGACATATGATTTGCAGACATTTTTCTCCCGATCCGTAGATTGTCTTTCCACCTTCTTGATAATGTCCTTTGATGCATACATTTTTAAACTTTGATAAAGTTAATTTTATAAAATTTATCTATTTGTTTTCTTTGGTTCTTTCTTTTGGAGTCTTACCTAAGGTTTCATTGCCAAATTCCATGAAGATTCACCCTTACGTTTTCTTACTAAAAGTTTATCACTTTCACTTAGGCCTTTGATCCATTTTAAATTAGTTTTTCTATATGGTGTGAGACAGGGGTCCAATTCATTTTTTTTTTTTTTTTGCATAGTCCGTACCCCAGTTGTCCCAGAAGTATGTCTTGAAGAGATGCTTCAATGTTTTGTAGTTTTCACTATACAAGTTAAGCACCTCCTTGGTTAAATTTACTATTAGGTATTATTTTAATGCTATTATAAACGGAATTGTTTTTAACTTCCTTTTTCAGATCATTCATTTGTTACTAGTCTACAGAAATACAATTGATTTTTTGCATGTTGATCCTGTATCCTACAACTTTGTGTAATTCATTTATTACCTCTAATTGTTTTGTTTTGTTTTGTTTTGTAAGGTCTTTCAGATTCTTTAGGATTTTTCATATTTAAGATCATGTCCATCTGCAAACAGAAGAGGTTTTACTTCTTCATTTCCTATTTGTATGCCTTTAATTCTTTTTCTTGCCTAATTGCTTTCTAGAATGTCCAGTATTAGCATCCTTGTCTGATTCCTGATCACAGGGGAAAAGCTTTGTCCTTCACCACTAAGTACACTATTAACTGTGGGTTTTTCATAAATAGCCTTTACCATGCTGAGGAAGTTGGAGTCTGTCCCTCGTTTGAGTGTTTTGTTTTTGTATTTAATCATGAAAGGGTATTGGATTTTTTCAAATTATTTCTCTGCTTCAGTTGAGATGATCACATTTTTTTTCCTTTTATTCTATTAATGTGTTGTATTACATTGATTGATTCCGTATGTTGAATTGTTCTTTCATTGTTGGAATAAATGCCCCTGTGATCCTGATGTGTAATACTCATAGGCTAGTGGATTCCACTTGCTAGCAATTTCTTCATGATTTTTGCATCAATATTAAAAATAGTTATTGGTTTACAGTTTCCTTGTGATGTCTGTCTGCTTTCGGTATCAGGGCAGTGCTGGCCTCAGAGAATGACTTAGGAAGTGTCTTCCCCTCCTCAATTTCCTGAAGAGTTTTAGAAGGATTGGTGTTCACACATTTTTAAAATATTTGGTAAAATTCACCAATGAAACCATCTGGTTCTGGATGTTTCTTTGTTGAGAGTTTTTTTTTTTTTTTTAAATTACCAAGTTATTCTCTTTCCCTTTTGTTTATCTATTTTTAATTATAAACTTCTAGCTAATGTGGTTGGAACTTAACTGAGGCCCTCTTCCTTTCTTTCCAAAATGCTCGCATTATGAATCTATTGTGGAAAAGCCGTGGCTTTATTTAACAGGAAGACCTCATTGGGGTGAAATGGGAGCTGGCAGTTCACGGGGCTGTGGTGACCCGAACAGAGAGAGCAGATTACTTGTCAACTTAAAATTGGGAGCAACAGAAAACTGTTACTATTATTACCTTAGAGACATTGAAACGTGAGTGGATTTAGAAAATAAATCAACCGTAAGGAATTAATGTCTGTCTCATAAATGCTAAAAGGAAAACAAACAATTAAGAAATGATGCCTCTCTCTCCACAAAAGGAAAGGAATATAATTTTTAACTTCTGTAAGAGACTAGATATCTTTCTTAAACTAGGTCATGCACTAGGCAATCACAGGCTACAGAAATGTTTAATCAATACATTTCCTTAAAAGCAAAGAAATTGTGAATAAAAATGTAATTTATGGCTCATGAAAATGATACCCATTGTCAAATATAGATTGCCATTCCAATATCATCCAGGAGTGTATACTTGTGAAGGAATCAGTATATA
Organism: Camelus ferus; assembly: GCF_009834535.1. Lineage (NCBI taxonomy): Eukaryota > Metazoa > Chordata > Mammalia > Artiodactyla > Camelidae > Camelus > Camelus ferus. The sequence continues at coordinate 115,103,981 of NC_045696.1, read as the reverse complement.
TTAAATAATTTTTCCAACAATAGTAGAGAGTTAAGAAAGTCTTCAAGCTTCAATCATGGCGATGGAGTCATTTCTTTGATAAATCCAATCATTGTTTCCCTGGGGAAATGGACTCGCTGCTTGGGAAAGAATTTCCCGTTACTGCTTCCAAAAGGACTTGTTTTTTAATTTGCTTAAGATCCCTGAAGCAGAAGGTCTAAGCCCCTCCGAAATCACGGAATCATAGCAATGTTTATAAAATAGATATCTTCAAATGAACAATACAAAACACTTGAAGCAGCATCTAGTCTTGCAGAAAAATAAGGTTATTTTCCGAGTGGATCCATCCCGGTGTATAAAGTGTAGCAGGCACAGCCTAACCACTGCTTGGGTGCTTGGGTGACAGCAGGGCGGTTCACACGGGCCAACTGCATCAGATGATGCTTTTTCTGCTCTAGAGGGGGAAACATACTCAGTAGAACACTGTCCTGGCCGTACCATCTCATTATCTGTGTGAGCCCCAAGCAAGTCATAATCTCTGAGCCTGAGTTTCCTCACCTTTATTATTAGAATAAAAATGCTCACCTGCCCGTTGGGCAGATTAATAATATCATGTTTAGGAAATGCTTTGAAAGCCACAGATGTCAGCAAAGTTAAGTTTTCAAGGGTTTGTCTGCAAGTGATTGACTGGGAAGAGCTCCCAAGAGAAACAAGGAAGGGAGTCAGAGAAGCAGGACGGGGAAGGGGGAGAGGGGAGGGAAGCGGGAGCATGTAGGCAATCTTGATCCTGCAGGGAGCTCTGCAGTTTTAATGCTGTCAGAGGTCTTCCCTCCTCAAGGCAAGATGGTGGGAGGTCCTTGCTAAGGGCCCCCTTGTAGGCTATGAACCCCTTAGGTACCCCAGCACTCTGTATTTGTGAGCAGAGCAGCTCCAGGTACATAGGACCTGTCCTCCAAAGAGAGTCACAGATGCAGGTGGCATCTTAGAAACAAACCAGCAAATGCGAGGGAGAAAGAATGGATGCACCAAACCGTGAAACTGACCGGCCAAGAGAGTCCACGAGAACCGTCTTCCTTAACATTTCACTTTCTTCCCCAACTTTTATTTTTTAACAGTTTTCTAAAAAACTGTCTAGACAGTGTTTTTTTTTTTTCCTATAGATACTAGTCACTGCTATTTATTTTATTTTATGAAGTATAGTTGATGTATAATGTGTTAATTTCTGGAGTACATCATAGTGATACAGTTATATATATAAATATATAATATATATATATATTCTTTCTCATATTCTTTTTCATTGAAGGTTATTACAAGCTATTGAATATAGTTCTCTGTGCTATACAGTAGGTCCTTATTGTTTATCTATTTTATAGATAGTAGTCACTGCTATTTAAAATCAAGATGTTTCGATAACTGTGCAAACCAATTACAGTTCCAGAACTCAGCATAAAGCTTACATATGCTATAATAAAATAGCCTTTCCAAATGTTTCGATTTTCAGCTTAATCTTACAAGAAAGAGAGCACATTCTTTTTAAAGCTATGTAAAACAGATGTGAGAACAAACTCAGGACATGTCCATGTATGTTCTAGTACATAAAAGATACATGTACCCTGTCATAATTCAAACAAAATGTAACTTCCCTAGACAGCACATCAAATAACAAAAGCATTTTTTCTCGGGCTTCCCCATTTTTTAGGCTTCCTGAAATTGGACACCGTCAAGAAGTTTTTGAATATCTCCATATGAGATATAGTTTGCAGGGAGCTATTTATCTCAAGAGTCTTGAAAAGCAAACTAGTGGATGGGGGAAAATGCGGTAACAGGTCCCTGGGGGATAATTAATCATCACTTACTTTGGAACTGCACTCAATGTCGGTGGCATTGTCATTTGAGAATGAGAAATTCAAGTATTCTTCAGCCTCAATAGGAATGCTGTCAGGTTCTGTAGACATTCATTTCAAGTTTAGACAGTGAAGGAATTTTTGCTAGAAGTATCTCAACCCATCAGAAACCAAAGTTAAGGAATTTTATAAAGGTGTAAATTATTTCAGTTGAGAAACAAGCACTGTCACAGGGCAAATTAAAACTACTGCATTTTTTTTCATCCACAATGAAACTATTCGGATACGATTATGACTAAATTAAAATGCATTTGACTTGGCTGTTTTAGTAAACAGAATAGTAGTTTTTACACCACATGCCCATTGTTCACAATTACTGTCCTCTGTGAACTTTTTCTTTATTTTCTTACATGATGAATTGTGACTGCCATCTCGATTTGAAAAGGAAAAATAAGGCTTGACCTGCATGCTGTAATTAAAATGAACACACACGTGGTGATGGCAGTTAGCAGTGGAGAGGAAGGTTTTTAAGGAATCAATCAGGTGAAAAGTAAATCTATCACAAGGAATTACTTAAGTTTCTCCAGGGTGTTCAGAGTGACTGGGAATAAGAGATGATTCAAAAGTAGAGGCAGTGGGATTTCTTTTCCATTCATCAAGCCTTGTCCAGCACTTGAAAAGTGCATGCGTGCGATCAACAGACAAGAGTTTGAATCCCTCTTTCCACTTCAGAGAAATTCATCCCTGAACAGTTCATTTTAGCCTCTCTTGTCTTTAGTTTCTCCTAGTTTACTTCATTTAACCTGGGTTTAATTTTCATTTGCATTATTTACTAAATTTTACAGATGAGGGAACTGAGTATCAGAGACGTTAAGTAATTTCTCCCAAGATCGGAATGATGAAGGTGGGTCTGAGTTCAACGAGAGTCTATGAGTGTTGTTGCCACTGTCCTACCCTGTTTTACTTCTATCACTTTATTATTAAAAAGGACATTCCTTGGAAAAATCACTCTTAAGGGTGAAATTTTAATAATTATCATAATTTCTTCTTTGAGAAACGGAAGTTCAAAAAACAACAAAACTCTCTCCAAGAGTCTAGATAAAGCAATGTCACCCACTATGACCTGGTAGCCACCAGTCACATGTGGCTATTTAAACGTAAGTAAATTCAAAATTTTTCTTTTTTTTTTTTAAATTACAAATTCCTACTTGCAAGAGTCACATTTCAAGTACTCGACAGCCACATAGGGCCACTGGCTACCATATTGGAGAGCAGGAATAAAGAACACTTTCATCCTCACAGAAATTTCCATTGGATATTGCTAGCTGGAGCCTAGATTCGGGACTTCCAACGTTGTATTTTATGGCCACTAACATTTTATCTAGGTTCTTTTTCTGTCTTACTCCTAGACATGGTGTTTTAGTTTACTTTTAGGACCCTATATGACAATGCGCATCTTTAAGTATTTTGTCGGGTGATGAGGCAACACAGAAATCACGCTGCAAAATACCAAATAAGCCAAGTGGTTTAGAAACACAGACATTTTTTCTTATCATTTGCGAAGCCTGGGAGAGTGTGCTGAAACTCAAACTCTACGCAAGATGCAGCGTAGGGTCTTCTATAGACAAGAAGCTGAGCAAATAAGACGCCAGATATTAAGACACTCTAATTACTAGGCTTTCCCACCTCTTATTTATTTGGTTTTATATATAAAAGGGGAAAACGTGTAGCCAAAGCAAGTGCCAGTTTGGACAGAAGCAGCAGTTTGATTCATGTTGACTCCTGGAGGTAGAGGAAGAGATCCGTTTGATGGATCTTGAGGGTGGCTCATGTCTCTAAGCAGGTTTAAACTTCCAAGCTGTTCAGAGAAGAGATTCTAACTACCAGCCTTTTGATCCTTGGATTATCTCCTTCCATTTACGTGAATGATGTGGGAAAGCAGTACCAGATATTAGATTAATTCAAATTAGGTGCGTGTGTGTGTGTGTGTGTGCGTGTGTCCCCACACACGAGAGAGGTGGGGAGAAGGAGATCATGTGCCTGTGTAAGTGATGTGTGTGCATTTCTCATCAATCTGCGTGAAAATGTGCATGTTCAGGTGTGGCATCCGTCGCTGGCAGCTTTCACCGTGTGGACTCAAATGTAAATCAGGCTCTGAATGTTGGTACTGCTGATTCTCAACGACTCGTGGTTATAGGTGTGAAATCCACGAGTTCATAGTGTCCGTTCAATCCAGTTTAAGTAAAACAGCCTATTTGTGATGAGGAGAAGTCACAAAAGACCACTCTACGATTCAGACATTTGTCTCTGACCATACAACCTGGACCCACGGCTCCGCTGAAGACCGGTTTTGTCCTTTATAAAATGGGTGAGCCAAGTAATCTTTGACCACCCCACCTCTGACATCGGGACTTCTCCCCATCACAACTCTCCGCGGAGATGCCAGGAGTATGGTAGTGCGGACAAGACTGGCTTTCCCTTTACCCTTTCCCATCCATCGGGTGGAGATGTTGATGAGCAGTGGAGCAGCCAGAGGCAGACGTGGAGGAAGAATGGGCAGGTGCCTGGAGCGCAAGATCTCATCAAAGACGAAACATTTTCCCTTGGTTAATCAGCATTTGGCTGAAATGCACGTTGCTGCCATCTACCTCCCATCGACCACAAAACAGGAATCTGGGAGAGGTCACTTTCAATGTGTTTTGGAAACCGTAAGGTAGAATGTCCATACATCGACAGAATCGAATAAAGAGTCTTGCCTACACCCTTGTGCTCATTTGCCCCGTGTGACTGATGTGCGTGTTAGCCACGCAGCAAAGCGTGCTGATTTGTCTAGTACTCAAGTGCGGCTTGCCTTCCTTCCTCCCTTATTCCTTCCCTTCTGTTTCTTCCTTCCTTCCCTTTTCTCTCTTGTTTGTCACACCAATCTAACTCCTTTTGCACTTAGTACCTGAAAACAGAATGTTACGACACAGGTGCCCAGTAACGCTCTTGCTGATACGGACTCCAGCATCATTTCGTCAGGACTCTTGGTCCCTCCTGCTCTAAACTACAAACAGGATCATCAGCCACGTCCTCCAAGAATTCCAATTTACCAAAAGAACTGTACCACCCATTTTATTTTAATAATCTACTTCCTCTACTCAATATAATATTCCCATTTTGTACTAGTTAATTAGGGCTGGAAGAAACCATATGAACTAGTTTCTTTAATGGTAAATTGAGGTCATCATAAAAGTATACATGAAGCTAGCACTATTTTTATAGGGGAACAGAACAACGTCACTGCAGAATTTCTTCCTCTAAACCACACATGCTTAATTTTTTACAGATTTCATTGTCAAAGCAAGGAACTAAACACTGCACAGTAATGAAATTTAATTTTCAAATCGACTCATAAAAATCTGTTTGTATTTCCCTCTCTTAGTGGTCTCCCAACTTTCCCAGGCAGAAAATTTACCTGAGGTTTATTGTTGAAGATACAATCCCTGGACTCTTCCCTTTGACCCGAGAAAAGAATCTCGTGGATGAGTTGAGACTAACACAACATTGTAAATCAACTGCACTTCAATTTCAAAAATAAACAATCTCAAGGAGAGAAACCTTAGCATCTGTATGTTCACAGAGCACCAGCAGTAATTCTTACAATAAAAGCCAAGTTTGGAAACCATTCATTTATCTCCGGAATGGAAATTTCATTGCCCAGGTGTGCTTTTTCTGAAATCAATGCTGAGCTCCTTCCGATTTTCCTGAGGTGAATCTAGCCCATTTCATAATCCACACTATTGTGGGAAACCAGAAGAAAGAAAGAGGGAGGAGATGAAGGACTTAGAAGAGTACTGTCCGATAAAAATATCCTGCCAATCACATGTGTAATTTTTGATCCTCTAAAAGCCACATTTTAAAAAGTAAAGAAACAGTGGAAATTAATTTTAATAGTCTAGTTTACATGACTCGGTATATCCAAAGCATGATCACCTTAATATGTCAAGAATATAAAATTATTGAGATACTTTGCATTCCTTTCTAGAATGAAGTCTTAACAAGTCGGATTTACACCTGAGCATATCTCCACTTGGACTTGCATTCAGTGTAGATCTAGAACGTGCTGGTTTATGACAGGATGAAAGTAAACAGCAACTTGAAGTTGTCCCACCCATTTACCATGTCAAAAGCTGCAAAGTTTGTGGACATCCTAATGACGATTTGACTTGCCAAGGTTAAAAGTAAATAGGAAAACAGGAAGAGGCTACAAAAATCATATGGCCTGGCATTAGAGTTCTTGTAGATAAAAGTTCATTTTTGTCACATAAAAGATGGTATTGAGTTAACAAATACAAAATTATATTCTAATTCTTATTTGTAGGTATTGGTTCCTAATTCTTACCATGCCAATAACATATCACACTTAAAATATATTTAAATAATTGTTTAGTGTTAGTGTTATATTTTTAACAAAACAAGTGCTCTGTTTATGTTACTTATTGAGCTTTTCCAAACACTGACGTCTGTTTTTCAGTGTCATCTCTAAATACATCCGTTTCTGACAAGGCCCCACTTCTGAGGAAGGTTTGAGGAAAGTCTCTGAGATACTCTCACAGTTCTTACAAAAAATATTTACTCAGTCTTCATATAAGATCTTTGAAAATGAGCCCAGATGAATTTCCCATTGTTATTTCAATAGAACAAAGCAAGAATGTAGGCTAAGTCAAACATCAGTGCGAGGACTCCATCTGTTTCTTTGATAATATGTGGAGACACATTTGCTCCCCGAGGTAGAAAAGGTCATAATAAACACTATGTTCACAGTTACCTAGTCTCTTACCCTCAATTCAAAATCTGCATCAATTTACAGGAGAAAAGTATTTCTTAGACATTTGTCATGTGCCAATAGTTCAAATCTTAATTTTGCATTGTCTAGCCTCAAGTATGGCCAAATGTGTTTAAAAAGAGAGTACCTTAGTAGAGATTTTATTTTTATCCTTCCTCCTTGATACTAAATGTTCAAGACATAGGAAGCCAAAAGTAGGATTGGGGAAAAAGGACAAAAATTAAAACAAGGGCAATTAAACATTTCTGTGCATAATGCAAGCTGGTAACATTTTCCTTTAAATAGGAGAAGCTGTTGTTGCATACGTGTGTTTCCTACTTTTCCTTAAATGCAGAAACACCCCCATACACAAACATACCTGTTGTAATAAAAAAAAAAAAAAAAAACAGTTACAAATCTCCTGAGGTTCTAATACACAAGAAATTCAAATCTCTCACGTTGAACACGTTTCGGCTAACTTTCCACTCTCTAACCCTCCAGTTCCCTTCACAAACAGAACCCCGATTAAGTTGGGGCATCGATATTTCCCAGCCAGCCTTGAAGTTAGGGCGGCCCATGTGACACAGTGATGATTAAATGTAAGCAGAAGTTTTCCGGTTGGGGAAGTAAGAACGTTCTACTCGGTTGGTCCCTTTTCCCACTTCCCTTCACGTTCCCTCTTGTTACAGAGACTGCTTGCTTGATGTCTGCAGATAAACTAGCTCTTTGCTCTTCAGCTCACATGTGTGAGGATGGCGGCCTCCCCTAATCATGGTGAATGAAAAAGATCAGGAGGATTTACTGACACCGTGGATCACGGTCCCTGGACCAGCCTTATTTCACCTGAAGCTAAAATTGATCTACTTAGTAACTTTCCCTGAAAACATGAGACTGTCATAGAAAAAGATGGAAGAACTCTTCTGAATATACTAGTAATATTATTTTCCAGAAGGAAGAGGTAGTTCGATGATAATATTCTCTCCTCTTCTTGACAGCTGCCTCAAATAGTACAAATGCTGAAAAGATCCCCCAGTTTCCTAAATTTTTTTGTCACTGGCATAATTTTACAGACCTTGGCTTGTGTCTAATTAACACAGGATGTGATAAGATTGGGAGTAGAAACCAATGCCTAGGAAGAAAGTTTTGAAAGATTTAACTGAGGGGATTGAAGCTGTTACTAGGGTCGTCTTGAGTTTACTAAGTACCGAGCAGAGAACCCCAGAAAAGCGGTTCACTTTGACTCAAAATGTCTCCAAACGCTGTCAGAATTTTCCTCTGGTGTCCACAGACAGGAGCTGCATTGTGCTGATAAGAAATAGAAAGCAGTTTCTTAGATATAATATATAAAGTCTTTAAATTGATTTCTAAATCTGCTCTTTCCACATTGTCTATTCCATAGCTCGTCCCGATGCCCTCATTGCTGAGAAAGTCGATTGCAATGACTGGGGCACGCCAGGCACACGGTCCTGTCTCCCCTTGACTTATAAGAAAACAGAAAATTGTCCATCTGCTTCAGAAGCAAAACGTTATCAGATGTTGGATTCCACAAGGAAGATGAAAGATGTTGTCAGTCATCAGTTTTAATATGCATTTTCTGAAGTGGGTTCTGCTCTAACTTACTAGGTTTCCTTCCAAAATAAATAATTCATATAGATCATTTTTATGAGTGAGGGAAAATAAAACTAAAAGTTTTAGAAATAAAAAGCAAGCAAATAATTAATATAAGTTACAATAGGAAGATGTGAAAAAATCATAATTGATGAAAATAAGTGTTAAATGTTATATGATACATGCAAAAAGTATATAATTTATGAAAACTTGAAGATGTCAGTGGTCAAAGATAAGGTAGTGAATGTATGTTTGAATTCATTTATTTTAATGTGACTGGATTAATATGTATGTGAGCAATATTTTACATATGTATATATAAATATATCTGTATATATGGCATACATACACATGCAATCATTAGTAATAATCTTTTTAAAAATATATACAGAATACAAAATGTTGGAAACCATGAAAACCATGAGAGTCTTTCTTGGGTAGTTTAAATGATATAGGTAAAGGTAAGACTTGAATGTTAAAGAGTGTATTAAGGAGCTTACTTCTTTACCTTAGAAAGAAGACAAAAGCTCATCTACATACTCTCCTTGCATGTGAAATAAAAGTGACAGGGAAAAACAAAAGGGTATTGGAATTATCTCCAATAGATGAAAGAAACAAATTGAAGATGCTTGAAGGATTGCATTAAATAACTCCTACAGGCATACTTATAAAGAAAGCCACCCAGAAAAACACACTCTCTTTATAAAAGGACCTAAGAGAGAAAACCTTTTTGGATACGCCTCCTCTCCTCCAGGCAAACCCCAGAAGCCAGGACTCCCCACTCCCTGCTCTGTGAGGGGCCAGATAATTGCAGACTGTGAGGAGAACCCGGTTGACTCTCTTTGCCCTGCACCGCTGTAAGCACCACACCTCTCCAACCCTTCGTCAGCGCTGTGTCTACATACAGGCCTTTCATGGAGAATTGTCAACTCTTCCTCTCCTGCCCTTTGCTGAGGACAGCAAAGGGACAAATCGCCTGACTCTCCCAACTAGAGAATGGGGGAACGATTGCGGAAAGATATGACCTGGATGAAGCAATGGCTTTGACTCAGTGTGGGAGGTCCCAGGGCACACTCTGGAGCAGTTCCTGCAGGAGACCAACCATAATCAAAACAGCAGAAGCCCTGAGAACTGAACAAACGCTGAGTAACACTGCTCAGGTCTCAGACGGGTGTCTGGCTAGCACACAATTAGATAGGCTAGGATGAATCGTACTTCAAAGGCTTTGAAAGCCAAATCGACATTTGAACTACAGCCCACAAAGACAGCCAGGGCATACATTCCCAACTTCAAGGGGTTGCCTGCATGCCATAACAGAAGACTTAAATAGAAACCAGAATCTCATAACCTCACATGTTCAGGATGCAATGCAAAATAGTTCATCATCTCTAGAACTCGGAAAATCTCAACTGGAATGACAAAAGATAATCAAAAGATGCCAAGTGCCAAGATGACCCACATGCTGGAATGATCTGAATGAAGACGTTAAAGCAGTGATCATAAAATGCTCCAGCAAGCTATTACAAACACTCTTGGAAGAAAAAAAAAAAAGGAAAAATTAAAGTCTTAGCAAAGAAAAAGACATTGAAATTCAGGAAGTTTTCAGAAATAAACAAAGAGCAACCGAGATGGTATATATCTGGGTAAATATAACAGGCTAGTCTTAACCACTTTAGGCTTTAAAATTATATTTGATGATTGAAAGCAAAAATTATAACATCGTCTGATGGGATTTTCACTGCATGTACAGGTAACATTCAAGATCATTTTGTTATAAAGGTGGGGGAGGAAGAAGGACCTCGAGAGTGGTAAGGTTGTTACTTTCCCCTTGATATTATAAAATATTGAAACAAGATCATAAATTGTGATAACTTAGACATGTATGTAACCCCTAGAGCAACCACTAAAACCACGATGTGAAGATTCAAAACTCTGAAGATAAATTAAGATTGAATACAAAAGTGTGAACCAGGAGGGAAGGAAGAAGAACAGAAAACACCGAGGGACTAAACAGAAAACCAATAGTCAGAATAGAGCTATCACTAGAAAAGAAATTAAATTCCTAGTTAAAAAAAAAAAAGAACTTTCTGAAACAAGGTATCTAGGCATAGATGCATAGATTGTTTCACTGGAGAATTCTCCCAAACATTTCAGGAAGAACTAACTCCCAGTTTACACAATCTCTTCCAGAAAATAGAAGATAAAGGAATATTTCTCAATTCATTTTATGAGACCAGCATTGTCCTAATACCAAAACTGACACAGACAATACAAAAAAAAAAAAAAGGACCAATATCTTCCATGAACATTGACTAAAAAATCATCAGTGAAACAATAGCAAATTCAGCGATGTATACAAAGAAAATTACACCATGGTCAAATGGGATTTATTGCAGGAATGCAAGGTGGGTGCAATATTTAAAAATCAATCAATCTAAAGATGAAAACTATATAATTATATCAACCAATGTGGAAAAAGCATCTACTATTCATGATAAAAAGAAAGATGCTGCTTCTTATTTTAAAAAACGCTGTGTATGTGTGAGTATGCATGTACACACACTACTCTCACACACATTTATTTATATTAAACAGTGAAAATGTAAAACAAAACGAAAAAACTTGGTTACCTATGGGGAAGGAATGGAGCATAGTGGAGAGAATAGAGACTGAAGCTGGATTCTCTGAATATCTCTTGTTTCAAAATTTGGTTTTGGATCCCTATAAATGTTTTACATAATTATTAAACAAAATGAATCAAATGAAACTAGCTGTGTGTCAAGTTGGACACCCAACTGCATTGGTGAGATTTATTTGAGTGAGTTAAACAAAGACCTTTGAATATACATTCCTGGTGAATATATCCAAAGGATAAAATAAATTACAAAGTTACTTTAAATGGTAATCATATTATTATATAGGTTAACATGAAATACGTAATTAAGTCAAGGTCTTTAGAAACCACATTTTCTATGTAGGAGAAAGGACATAGAAAAGGGATACAGATGCAAAACTCAAAGAAGTTAATACAAATAACCTGAAATCTTAAATTTGAATTGAAAATACCAATATAAGATATCTTATTGTATTTAGCATAAATCCTGTTTCTTAGCTCATATGATGAAATTATCCTGAAAATTACAAATACCTTAGTAATGAGCACCTGAATCACCAAGATTTGGTCTTTGGAAAACATATCCTATTTAGGAGAACTAGAACTTCTTGAGAAAATTGCTGATTCTCAGGACTGGGAGAGGAACTGTTCAAGATGAAACCAGAATATACTTTCATATTAGAAGCAAGAGAGCTATCAAAGACTACTGTGGTTCATTTCAAAAGAACCAAGAGTCAGTAGAAGAGACTCCCACTTTTCAAGAGGGAACAGTTTTAACAACTACAAAAAAACATAATGGAGGTAATTTGTTGACTATATATAAATTACCTTAAAATGTGAGAACTCAACAAAAACAACAAAACAAAAAAGAAGTCAAACATATTTACAGGTTGCTAATATATGGCACCAATTAATTATTTTGAAAACTCCTAAAGGAAGAAAAGCACTTAGCATTTATTCTGCCTTTGCTGTGTGAACTGTACTTCAGGAAACCAAACAATTAATAAGCAAGTGGTACCTCTTTATCAAAAGAATTCCAGCTAATTAATGCAGAAGGAAAGATAGAATTAGAATGTCACCATTTTGCAAATTCTAATGAAATTATGTATCTAGGCAAAGATCAGTTGTTGCTAAAGTATCTGGTAAAAGGTTGCCTCATGGTGACCTGTATAATGAATGGATGAAGGTAACAAAACCTAAATTCACTGATAGATTTTAACTCCGTGCAAAAAGATAATAAAACGTTTTGCACTTTCTGACAGAATGCAGTAGAAAGAACCACTTACAATACACTCTCGCCAAGAAAAAAAAAAATCAATCCTGAACTTCATCAAGTCTAAAGATATAACTGCTAGTTTAAAAGATACACAGGGCACAGAGGAACAAGGTAAATGCCACCGAAGGAATGTAATCAGTCAAATTGAGAACATGACACATTTTACAAAAAAAAAAATTATCTGATTCCCTTAATTAAA